>NC_090445.1:1380964190-1383364190 GCF_031143425.1 Pleurodeles waltl
TTGGAAGGTAACTGTTCCAACCTTTGACTCCTATAGCTTGCCCTGCAGGGACCTGCATGAAAATTGGTTTAGACTTTGCTGGCCCTTATAAGTATTTGATTGCGGCTGTGGATTATTTTTCGATGTGGTTGTATTATGTGTTTTTGAGGACAGCTGATACATGCAATGTGAAAGATTTCCTGGATAAGATAATTTGTAATGAATGTGCACCTATGTCAATTGGTTCACATTTCATTTTGAATGATATGTTGGAGCTTTTCAACAAACATGCTATACAGCACATTAAGGTGCCATATAGTCCTGCTTCGAATGGTATAGTGGAAAGGGCAAATCACTTCTTGAAAGGAGGTGAGAGAGCGTATTTTGATATTACATATTATAAACGTGAAATGCTTATGTCTAACAATGCTGTATTAATAAACATTCATTAAAAGCGTATTCATAAATATGGAAAATCGTTCATGTATAAACTAATGTTAACTATAAGAAATAATTGTTTATAGTTTGCCTAACTGAGCACATTAAAACGTATAAAACTGCATTCATTAGAACTCGTATATCTTAAGTTAGCATGAGCCAAGCAGAAGCTGTGTAGCTCTCATATTAAAGGCGTATTTTTCCTGTCTCTTCAGTGTGCGGACTTGCAAACGACCATGACCTAGCCATTGTTCTTTCTGTATTAGTTTGAAACATGGGGACATTTTCCCATCCGCATGCTAGCATCTTATAAATGATTGTGCTTCGAAACAGTTGTAGATACTTCCAAGGACAATGAGACGAGGGAAAGAGAACTTTTAACCCGAGACGTGTGCCAAGATGATGAAGTAACCCCGGATATGCCACCTACGGAAAGTTGATTATGAAGACCAATCAGAAGACAGGATAATATCGAGAGATGACAAATGCATTACTTAATGTATAATTTGATAGGTTAACAATGATGGGGTGTATTGACTAACCAATAGAATTTTGGGGGAATGAATTACTAGAAATGGATAAAAACCCATGACACAGGAAATAATCGTCCATTAGGTAGGGAATGATATCAATTGCATCCCGAAACTCTGTCACACTATTCTGTGACTTGAGACTTAGACAAACCATCCTTGCCCATATTACTGCCCCTTACACTTTTCTCCTTATGAGGAGAGTGTCTCTTGCCTCTAACTTAGATAGACTGACGGCGATCTAACTGATGTCCTGAAGACGAAGACTGATCCTGAATGCTGACTTAATCAGAGGAGGGTAATTATATAATTGCTAATGAAAATTCATTTTGCCTTTCTTTCTAGGTACCAACTGCTGTATGTTTTATTAGAGACCTTAGCTAGAAGTTTTCCAAATTGGTGTTCAAAATTGTTTTGCATGACGCCCAACATGCTAATGCTAATTAGAGGTTAGACGAGGTATTCATTCTGACTGACAAACTGACGTGACTGACATGGTGCTATGCTGAACTAGTATCTTAGAAAGTTCGATGTGTTATAATCCGCTTATACCTATCTGATTGTCAATGCTATTGATCTTTGCATTATCGAAAGCTTATTGTGGTTGTCATCTTGTAATCGTGCTTATATGCTTATTGACTTTGAGATTAATGCCTTTGCTACTAGATTGTAATCAATAGGGAATAAAATTTATAAACTTCATTAAGGTGTGGTTATTCATGACTGAAAGATCATGGTTGCGCCGAATGTTTATTAATGTCTAAAGTGAGATATATTTTGGTGTTAAATGTTGACAATGTTATTGACATATTGATTGATATTTTGATCAGTTATCTCGTCCTACGGTGTCTCACCACTGGGCTCAAAGATTCATTGGCCTAAAACGAGTCCTGATGTGTATAAATTGACATAGACGGACGCATTAACAGAGGCACACAGATAGCAGTTTCAAACAATTTGAATGCAATGGAATATTTGAAAGACAAGGTATGAAGTTACAATACCACGCCACACAGTACCACTGGTGTTGCATGTTTTGTACTTTAGAGGTAGGAAACGAAGTTCTGGCTTTAAACCATCTTGGTTGGACTACTGTACTGGTCGTGTCGATGAATGTTTACATTTGAACAAGGTATGCAGAACAGTTGATGAGATTCAAAAATCTAGTAACAAATATTTTGATCGCACTAGTAGTGTTAAAGGCGTTGAGGTGCAGGTAGACGATTGGGTTTTAGTTAAAAAACCAATTACAGTAATGAAGGATACTTTACTGAGCCAGTTAAAGTGCTTAAGGTGTCTAAAACAGCTGTTTTGTTGCAGAATAAAGGGCGGTGGAATAAGGTCTCTATTGTGAAAATTAAAGAGGAGCATGTTTGTGTGCTGATGAATAAGGATGTAAGTTTGCGGATGAAGGAAGATTCCATTTGGCTTGATGTGCCTACTTCTCTCAAGAAGAATGTTTGAGGTGGTTGTGATGTTGGCTTACAAAATGATTCACATGACGGCAGTGGTGCTAATATGAGGGTTGTAAATGATGATGTGGTTTCCTCACAGAATGCTGATGGGTTGAGTGCAAGTAGGGAGACTGAAAATGAAGGATGTTTACAAAGTGGTTCACAGAATGCTAGAAGTAATAACGTGAAGGTTCACAATGAACGTGTGAGAGTAGATTCTGTGAGGTTTAAAAATTGTTATATTTTAGCTGCATTTCATAGTCTGGTGGAGGCATTTCTCCTATTGGGTGCCTAATACTATGATATTTATTTTGTGGGCCCAATTTAATATGTGTATATTGTGTTTAATGTTGTTTTTTGTTTGCCGTTCATAGCAGTATTATTTATTCAATTATTTGCTATAATAAGGGAGATGATGGATGTGGGTAAAGTAAGTATTTGAATGTTGTGGATGTCATCTGCTAAAGATGTTCTGGAATGTTATTCAGGCATTCATACCGGAGACATTCCGTGGAGAGGTCGTGGGTCTTTTCTGATGAAAACAACGGCATGCTTTCAATATACTGAGATCACATCCAAGTGTCTTCTTTACACTGGAGAGTGTCCAACTCCACATACGTATACATTTCATATATTTTCTCCAACTGGCAGAAGTTCTTTACATGGGGATAATGTGGTTAAGTCTGGTTTTGGACAGTTCCCTGCAAGTTAGTCCCTTTCTGTTCGCTTCTGAAAGATCGGTGCAATAACATCTTTAATGTTGTCAAAAAGTACAGTCTTCCCATTAATAAACTGCTGAAGCCTTTATAATGGATTTGTAAAATTGTTGAACATGGCAGAACCAATCAAGTTCATTCTGTTTCTGTTTTGGTTAGAACTGTTGCAAGTGAGGTGCTGTGTACAGTCCATCTCTACCCAGAACAATGGTGATCTCTGGATGTCACCCTACCGATGTAACTAGGAAATTAACAGTCGATGTGGTGGATAAGGGGAGAGGCCAGCACCACTAAGGGAGCCAGTACTGGAAAATAGGAAGAGGGCTGCCATAATGGAGGGTGTGGTAGCCATGCTCCAGTCCCGTATTTTCCCGTTTCCTTCTTGATTGCCCTCTTGTAGCCCACCGCCTAATTCTCCTTTAACAGAGTTGCCTCGGTGGGATCAACATGGCTCCATGTTTTCAGCATTTAGCAATGTAGATACATCATCTAAGCAAAGAATATTTGACAAGTTGTGATCAGTGAGGAGTCTGGTCACATTTCGAATTGTAACAGAATGTTACCATGTTATGTGTTAAATGTCATCACAACATCCACTGACTAATGTGAAGAATTTAAACTCCCAGTAATCCATCCATGCTCGTCTTTTCTATTCCGGAAACATTAGCGTTTTCCATACCAATAAACTGTATCTGATTTATTTTCTACAGAAGAGGTTTGAGAGCATTACACTCCTCTGTTAGCCACCTCAAAGCTGTTGAATTTGTAAATTATACCAGGCACTGTAGAAAAGGTATTTCATTGTATTTAACAACTCCTATCTCTTGAAATGGGTCGTTGACGTAATTGCAAATCCTAAAAACGCAGAAATGAGGTTTTTTTTCATAAAACCACTTCAATGGAATTACTGTAAGCATTACGGATCCTGGCATTAGCCACCCACAAGGAATATTTTCACATTTTTTATCTTCACAGTAATCCGTTCTTTATCCTTTCTTTAGTCATCTGTTTTGCTCCCATTCATGCTTGGTTCTTCTACCATCAGCTTAGTGCCCAGTCCTGTTGCCATCTTAATAAATATCTGTTTATGGTCCTATCCCTTTCTTTTGCGTATGAGGAGCATAGGAAATAAGTGTCAGATTTAGGTATTCAGAAAATGTAAAGGGAAATTATAAAATAAACAAAACTATCAACTAAGTATAGATTTCAACGAACCATATAGACGTCTATGTGTGGGTGATTTAGCATCCATACATTTTGTAAGGCTTCAAGTAATCCTTAAAAAAGGATTAGTGTCAGATTAACTAGATGCGCTGATAAGCTAGGTTAGGTCCTTGATGAAAGGGGTTCTTACATGGTGAACATAAACGGTTACTTCACAATACCCTTAACATTTTTTCATGGATGAACAATTAATGGAATTGAGATAAATATTAAATTATAGACACACACACAATTATACAATTCAGTTAGTTGCAATGTACCCATCTATCAAACGTCACATTTATGTGTGAAGGCTCAGTATTCAATTACCAATTATGAACTACTTAATATAACTTCATAAGCCACATCACCATTTATACATACACTGTAAGCCTTTTAACTTATCACACTGTGCATATTAATCAATACATATTTTTTATATTTGGTACTTTGGTATATGTCAAAAAATATTGTTTGCAGAAGAAGATGCCCTAACCCATATCCATGTCATAGTTCCATTGTTTCTAGTACTTTCTGGTTCCAAATACCCTTAGAAATTCTAGCTGTCCCTATATATAAGCAATTTTCTTTAAAGGATCTTTAATTTTGCAATATGACTCTGGGTCAATCCTGAATTAGCATTGAGTCCGATTTCTTATCTCTTGTCAAATTCCATAATCACATTTCTTGGAGCATTTTTAAAGAGGACTCCCGTGCACCAATCAATCAATCAAGTATTTATAGAGCGCACTAATCACCCGTTAGGGTCTCAAGGCGCTGGGGGGGGGAGCTACTGGTCGTAGAGCCATGTCTTGAGGCGTTTCCTGAATGTCAAGAGGTCTTGGGTCTGGCGAAGGTGGAGCGTTAGGAAGTTCCAGGTCTTGGCGGCTAGGTGAGAGAAGGATCTTCCTCTGGCGGTGGTGCGGCGGATGTGGGGGATGGAGGCGAGGGCGAGGCTGGCGGAGCGAAGATTGCGGGTGGGGGTGTGGAAGGTGAGTCTGTCGTTGAGGTAGGCTGGGCCTGTGTTGTGGAGGGCCTTGTGTGTGTGGATGAGGAGTTTGAAGGTAATCATCTTCGACACTGGTAGCCAGTGAAGGTCTCTGAGGTGGGGGGAAATGTGGTCACGGCGTGGGATGTCCAGAATGAGGCGGGCGGATGCGTTCTGGATTCTTTGCAGTTTTGTTAGGAGTTTGGTTGTTATTCCTGCATATAGGGCGTTTCTGTACTCCAATCGGCTGCTGACCAGGGCGTGGGTGACAGTTTTCCTGGTTTCGACAGGAATCCACTTGAAGATTTTGCAGAGCATGTGGAGAGTGTTGTAGCAGGAAGAGGAGATGGCATTGACCTGCTGAGTCATGCTGAGTGTGGACTCCAAGATGAAGCCTAGGTTGCGTGCGAGGGCGCTGTTCCTAGGGAGGTGGGGCACCAGGAGTCATTCCAAGTTGAGGGGTTGGTGCCAAAGATGAGGATTTCTGTCTTGTCTGTGTTTAACTTGAGGTGGCTTGATTCCATCCAGCTGGCGATGGCGTGAAGTCCATTGTGGAGGTTGTCCTTTGCAGTTGTAGGGTCTTTAGTAAGGGAGAGGATGAGCTGAGTGTCGTCTGCTTAGGAAACTATGTTGATGTGGTGGGTTCGTGCGATGTTGGCGAGGGGGGCCATGTAAACATTGAAGAGCGTGGGGCTGAGCGAAGATCCTTGGGGAATGCCACTGATGTTTCTGGAAGCTTCTGACAGGAACGGTGGGAGGCGGACTCTCTGGGTTCTGCCTCAGAGAAATGACGAGATCCAGTCGAGTGCCTTGTCGCGGATTCCAGCGTTGTGTAGGCGTGTGCGGTGAGTGTGATGACATACCGTGTCAAAAGCTGCGGAGAGGTCCAGGAGGATGAGTGCTGCTGTTTCTCCTTCGTCGAGCATGGTCCTAATGTCATCTGTGGCAGCAATGAGTCCAGTCTCAGTGCTGTGGTTTCTGCGGAATCCGGATTGGGAGGTGTCGAGTACCTTGCTGTCTTCCAGGAACCGGGATAGTTAACTGTTTACAATTTTTTCGATGACCTTGGCTGGGAAGGGGAGGAGGGAGATCGGCCGGTAGTTCTTGGGGTCGTCTGGGTCTGCCTTTGGTTTCTTTAGCAGGGCGTTGATTTCTGCGTGCTTCCATCTTTCTGGGAAGGTGGCTGACTCGAAGGAGCTGTTGATGGTTTTGCAGAGGTGGGAGGCGATGATGATTATTGAAGATATGGTGTGGGCAGGGGTCCGATGGTGATCCGAAGTGGATGGAGGCCATGGTGGTGGCGGTGTCCTCTATGTTGACGGGGGTCCAGGTGTGGATGAGGTGGGTGTTGCTTGGAGCGTTGGGTTCTTGGGTGTTTGTAGTCAGCTGGTGGGTCTGGGGTTTGAAGCTATTGTGGATTTCTTCTATCTTTCGACGGAAGTGGGTTGCCAGTGAGTTGCAGAACTCCTGTGATGGCAGGGGTTCGTTGGAGCAGGTCCTGGGGGTGGAGAGCTCATTGACGATGCCGAAGATCTCTTTACTGTTGTGAGCGTTGGCGTTGATGCGGTTTTTGAAGTGGGTCCTTTTGGTGGTGCGGATCAGTTGGTGATGTTTGCGTAGGGCATCCTTGAAAGCAATGTGGTTGGAGTTGGTAGGGTCAAGGTGCCAGGTTTTTTCCATTCTGCGACATAGCCGTTTGGATTCCTGTAGTTCTGGGGTGAACCAGCTGGCCTTGATTCTGTGGGAGGTGTTTTTTTTTTTTTTGAGCGGTGCAAGGGTGTTGGCGCAATCTTCTATCCAGCGATGGAGGTTGGTGGTGGCTATGTTGGGGTCTGGGGTTCCAGGGGGTGGGGCCCGGGCGAGAGTGGAGATCAGTTGATCCGTTGATATTTTGCTCCAGTTGCGTCAGGGGGTTGTGTGCGGTGGTGGTGAGTGACTGGTTTTTGGTAGGAGAAGTGGATGCAGCGGTGGTCTGTCCAACTGAGTTCGGTGGTGTGGCTGAAAGAGACGTGGTTGCTGGCTGAGAAGATGGGGTCGAGTGTGTGGCCTGCGGAGTGGGTGGGTGTAGTGACGAGTTGCTTGAGGCCGAAGTTGGCGAGGTTGTAGATTAGGTTGGTGGTGTTGATATCGTTGTTATTTTCTAGGTGGAAGTTTAGGTCACCAAGGAGGATGTAGTCCATTGAGGCGAGGGCTTGGGAGCTGATGGCATCGGCGATGTCATCACAGAACTGCGGTCTGGGACCAGGGGGTCTGTAGACCAGTGTTCCTCTGAGTGTGTTGTTGGCATTGATGTGGATTTTGAAGTGGAGGTGCTCGGCGGAGTTGATGGTGTAGTGGGAGTTGGTGGAGACTCTTATGGTGTTTTTGTGGACTAAGGCGATTCCTCCTCCTGGTATGTTGATTTGGTCTCTTCTGGTGATCTTGTAGTTTTCTGGTATGGCTATGTCCACGTCTGGTTCCGAGGCCGAATTCATCCAGGTTTCGGTGAGGAATGCGACGTCGGGCGAGTATGTGGTCAGGAGGTCCCAGAGTTCAATTGCATGTTTGTGGACGGAGCGGGTGATAAGTAGGATGCATCTTAGGCAGTTGTCTGTTTTGATTTGGAGTTTGGAGGTTAGGTTGCAGGTGAAATTGCAGGCTTTGCAGGAGAAGGGTCCTTTGGTGCACGTCGGTGTGGACTGGAAGCAGATGGAGGAGCGTCCTGGATTAAGGGCGTGGAGTTCGTTGGCAGTGTAAAGGTGTTTGGTGGCACGGGAGGCGTGTTGGCCAGGGGGTCTGGCGCTGGGCGCGGTCTTGGCTCAGACAGGCGCAGACGGGCTTGCCTTTGGCGCGTCTTCGGTGCGTGAGCAGCGCGTCTGCGCTACAGCCGGCATAAGAGGGGAGGTGGGAGGGAGTGGCAGCTGGGAGGAGGGAGGGAAACCTCCAATGGGAGTGCAGGGGGTGGGGGCAGTAGGAGTCAGGAGCGGGAAGAGCTCCGAGGAGGAGGGAGGGGGGCAGGGCCTTCTGGGAGAGGAGAAGCCAGAAGCCCAGACAAGCCCAGACAAGCCCAAAACAATGGCAGCACTTACCGGAGCAGTGGTGAGGAGGAAGCGACCTGCCTGCAAGGATGCAGGGTCAGAGGTCACTTCTAACCTCGCGCTGCGGCCGGCATAAGAGGGGAGGTGGGAGGGAGTGGCAGCTGGGAGGAGGGAGGTAAACCTCCAATGGGAGTGCGGTGGCAGCAGGAGTCAGGAGCGGGAAGAGCTCCGAGGAGGAGGGAGGGGGGCGGGCCTTCCGGGAGAGGTGAAGCCAAGAAGCCCAAACAAGTCCAGACAAGCCCAGACAAGCCCAAACAAGCCCAAAACAATGGCAGCACTTACCGGAGCAGTGGTGAGGAGGAAGCGACCTGCCTGCAAGGATGCAGGGTCAGAGGTCACCAAACCCATTGCGGGGGGGTTAGGTTGATATATCTGTACTCGGTGAACCCTGAAAGCATAAAATGGGTCACCTTATAAAGTTTCACTATTTACTCATTTCACATTTTCGCTATTATCCTTTTCTATGAATGTTCTGTCAGTGTTATTAATGATCGACTCCAAAACATAGACTGTCAAATTGTCAAACCAACATAAACTTTTCTCTACAAAAATTTCAGTCTGTTTATTTTCTAAATCTAGCCAAGCTTCGTTCCCAAATCTCTAGGAAAAAGTTAAATTATCCTTCTGTCTCTAGTTCTAGCATATTTGTTGGCAAGTGCTTTATAGTGGGATTCAGTGTAGATTGAAAGTTTTGGAACAAGATACTTATGTTAGGTTAAGATTTTGGTAATCCTTTGAAGTCTGTGTTTTTGCTTTTGAAGCATTTTCTCAATGACTGCTTCAACATACTGCTTGTGTTCAGAAATCAGCTGGACTCCGTGAAATAAGTTATAATTACATCCACCTATTGTACAATATGACCTGATATCCTTTTGGATTGGTGTTGCAAATTGGGTATATTTTCACTTGGGTATTATGCAAGCGCTGAACCTCATTCTCTGGTTAAGGTCAAGTGGGCTTCTGCTATGTTACAATGTTGTATTTAGAAGGGAAATCACTCTTTTAAACTGCCACATGGTTCATCTTTTAATTCCAAAACAACCTGATATTTGATTGGCTCACAAAGTAGCAGAAACTATGGGGAATTCCATTTTGTGAACATCTCAAAGGCCATTGATCTAAGTGAAATTTTATTTGTGCTTCAAACTGTGGCCCTATCTTCGGTGCAAAAAATATTAGTATCATTTTGCAATTTTCTAAAAACAAGCTATAAATGTATCCCACTTTAAATAAAGTTCAGATTTTTGGGGAATTTACAGAATTTTCAAGGAATACTTCTTGAAGGGTCCAACTGTCACTGACTCTATTGAATAGTTCTGGGATTCTTTTGTGAATTTCAGTTTTCTGAGCAGATACTTTGCAATCACATTTAAAAAGAAAACTTTGCACTGCAAAATATTTTCCCATTAGAGAAACTCCGTTACCAACAACTCAGCAACTATGTGTGTTTGACGCCTTCATTCCTACCCTACATACAGATTTTTCCCTTCCTTGTGCGGTATGAGTCTCTGGCAATGTCCAAGTTGGTAGTAGACCGATAGAATGTTTTTAACACCTAAATACTTACAACTTTGTCAGTATCCACCTGCTTGGAAGGCATCCGGCCTCTGATATGCCACACTTCTCCTAGTAAGCAGCTTTGCTACCATGGAATATTAGACTATACTAAGTAGTTTTCCTTCTGAGTACATAACATTGCTTGTTTAAATTCATTGTTTTGTGAATACAAACTTAAAAAGTCATCTGTGCAACTGATTTAACATTAATTTGCCATCAAGAATAAGTCAAAAAGAAGTTAGCTCCAGTTACTGCGAATAACAACAAGATTTGAAATGTTTCAAATACCGACTAAATAGTTGTTGGAATTTTGCATATAACCGTGTACATATTGGCACAGATGTACTGTTTATTTAACGTGCCCTCTCGAATCCGACATCCTCCATTGGCACAAACAAAGCAATAACGGCTGCTTTGCTGATGCGTGAGCACACGTGCAGTGCTGAAAATACTGTAAACTTCGGACAGTCTTTTAAAAAAAAAATAGGAATGCATGCCTGTCCCCCCCTCCGCTTTCCCCCCCCCCCAAAAAAAAAAAAAAACACACACACATTCTTCTCACTAGAATTGATGAACAGTGACGTTTTATAGTTTGGTCTACTTGTAATTTATATATAGGCGTTTTTCTGTTGCATCTTATCTAGGTTTTTGTCAATTATGATTGATTTCTTATTGTACACTTTGTCATTTTAGTAAACCTCCTTTTTTGTTTAGAAAATATCAGGTAAAGGAAAATATGAACCACCTGTGTGAACACTGAAAATAAAGTGATTGCTTAGGGGCATTTCATGTGTGTATCTTTCCTTAGAGTAATTTAGAGCGAACCAGTTTTGTAAGCTTGCCATGCAGAACATAAAGGCAACAGTGCTCACACACGCACTTGAGGCTCTTGGACTAAAATCACTTAGTTTTTGTTTATGTTGTGAATTGCAAATACTTCAAGGTTCTTAGGGCCATATGTACGAACACTTTTTCCCATAGACACAGAATGGGTAAAATCCTTTGCTACATCTGGCCCTTAAATCCTTCCCACGATAAACTAAACTGTGGTGAATTTATCGACACTGACAATTGCCAACGAATAGATTTGCGCAAAGCAGAACGGTTTCTGTGGATTAGTGCGACCCGACCTTTTAAAGACGGAGCAGTCTGTTTTCAGGACTTACCTAAGCTGCATGTGATCGATTAACAGTCTCTGCCTCCTTCGGCATACCCTGCAATCGCTCAAGGAGGTATTTTGGAAAACCCAGATAGACATGCTACTGGCTTGTGCAAAGTTTGGTATGGCCTGGCCCTGTGGCAAACATGAGAAATAGGAAGGCTTTTCTCAACATTTTCAAATGAAAAAAACAGAGTTATGCATTTGTGATATCTGAAGTTTCAAAATCGTTTCCACAATTATTCGGCACGGGCATAGGCTATGTACCTAGCAATGTCAGTCAGAGACTTTGGAGCTATGAAGTCGACGGGGCTCCCACCAACATAACCTTCATTTTTGTGATATGTAGTTTTAGATAAGTTTACTAAGTGCACGTTTTGAGCTGAAATATCACTGCTTGGTCTCTTTGTTGTTGTTTTCCCATCTTTCTCTTCATCCTTCTTTTCCTGATCCCCAAAACTGAGAGCATTTTTTAAAGTTGATATTCATGTTTGTGGCATATGAGGATTGCTTCTGTAAATGTGAAGAGTCGTCAATGTATTTTTAAATCTAATCCCGTGGCAATGGATGAGATTTATGAATGGTACTAAATGTACATTGGCAAAAACACTGACTACAGTGGTACCTGTGGGACCCTCATTTAGTTGGGAGGACCTCAAAGTGAAACAGACGTAAAAGGGAAGTATAATATGAACTTTGTTATCAAAGATAGTACTCTTTCTGGCACTGTCCTGAAAGCCAATTTATTGGAAACAACAATTTAAGGCACTGTAGTTCACTGTGATTGATGCAGTAGATAAGGAGAGAACGCTCAGGGCCCAACACTGTTTTTATTAACCTTCTGCCACAGATCACCTTCAGTGGTTGTCAGTAAAGAACAGTGTATAAGCATTGTCTATGCTAGGTTTGCATAGCTGCAGTGCTTAGTTTGTAAAAGAATAAAAAGTGACCAGTCAGTGCCAATGAAAGTACCTACCCAACTACTAACAATCCCACTGTTACAAGTGCGACAATTCAGACTATCATAGGCCCCCAAAGCTATAAGAATTGCTTGAGTGTCAGACATTAGTTGTTATTAATTTACGTTTAACTAATAAACCACTGCAGTAGTGTCATCTCCAAATTACACAAATAGTGCCACCATGTGGCCATTAGGTGTCGTTGTTGAGCACCGGAAACCACCAGGCCAAAGCACTGTGTAGTGGAACATCTCTCCACTAGAACAGAATTAGAGTAGGTTATCTCTGTCATCTAGGGGTTAAAGGGATGTAATTATTGCCCTTTGTAAGGTTGTGTTTGACACCCCTTGCATTTGCAAGGAGTGATTAAAGTGTTTCTGGAGTGCTACTTCCACCAAGGAGAAAAAGGCAAGATCTTTAATGATTGAAGGTGGACATATCTTCTGGGGAGCTAGATGTGTTATTGGCGGCATCAATCTGTTGAGGTCCTCCAGGCATGCCTCCTTGAACTGGCAAAATCTGAGTTGAGTTTCTGATATTTCTTTGTCCGAAGCTTCTGTCTGTGTCTATCAGTTTCTGGATTGTTTGTTAGTAGATGTTTGTGAACATTTTTTGGTAACAAAACTCTTAAAACCTGACACATGTTTTAAATTAATTTTTGTTTTGATAGGTCCCAAATTTTTCCTAAGCATTTTATGATTTCGGAAAAATTACTGGCACTCAGAGATTAATGAAAAGCGTTATAGTGTATGGTCCACGCACAGTCCACAATTCTGTCTGGAACAAAAGGTTCACCTTTCCTTCTTATTTAAGTGTACTGGGTCATTAAGTGTATTTGTTTGCCAAAGCTGTTGGCCAACCAGCTTGGAAAGGGAGCTCTTTTGTCACTTATAGCCGTGATGTTGTTGAAATTCTTCAATTTAGGTGGCATGATTTCATGTCCTGTAATTTAGTATTTTCCATTTTCTCGTTAACCAAAAAATGTAAGTCTCGTCTGTACACTGATCTCCTGTGCCTGGTAGTTGTACATCTATGACTTTGTGATCAGGTCTTGTACAACACACATAAAGCTTGTGAAAACATCAAAGAGGGTGGTGTTGGAAATGGCCCTTTTTGCAGGGTCATCCCCAGTCTTTTTGCCTCCTTCCTTCTATTTTTTCTGAACTGTTTTTGTTGGCTTTAGGACTCTGGGCACTTTACCACTGCTAACCAGTGCTAAAGTGCATATGCTCTCTGCATAAAGTGTACTGTTGATTGGTTTATCCATGATTGGAATATTTGATTTACTGGTAAGTCTCTAGTAAGGTGCACTAGAGGTGCCCAGGGCCTGTAAATCAAATGCTACTAGTGGGCCTGCAGCACTGGTTGTGACACCCACATTAGTAGCCCTGTAAACATGTCTCAGACCTGCCACTGCAGTGTCTGTGTGTACAGTTTAAACTGCCAATTTGACTTGGCAAGTATACCCGCTTGCCAGGCCTAAACCTTCCGTTATACTACATGTAAGGTACCCCTAAGCTAGGCCCTAGGTAGCCCCATGGGCAGGGTGCAGTGTATGTGAAAGGTAGGACATATACTAGTGTGTTATTTAGGTCCTAACAGTGAATACTGCAAAATTCGGTTTTCACTGTGTAAGGCCTATCTCTCTCATAGGTTAACATGGGGGCTGCTTTTAAATATCCTTAACGCTCAGATTTCCTTTGAGAGCAGATAAAAATGTGGAGTTTAGGGTCTCTGAACTCACAATTTAAACTACATCTTTTAGTGAAGTTGTTTTTTAAATTGTCTGTTTGAAAATGCCACTTTTAGAAAGTAGGCATTTTCTTGCTTATACCATTCTGTGACTCTGCCTGTTTGTGGATTGTCTGTCTGGGTCAGTTTGACAGTTGGGCTGTTTTGCACCTCTCTAGACAGTGACACAAAAGGGGGCGGGTGTGTAGCCTGCATATCCTGATGAGCCATCTGAGCTAGAGAGGAGGGAGGAGTGGTCGTTCACAACCGAAAGGACTGTGCCTGCCCTCACACAGTGCAGTCTCTGACCACCTGGTGTGCCTCTGGGGCCTGGCCTGGACAAGGAAGGATCTTGCGAACACTTGAGACTTTGCTTTGAAGTTTGCCAACTTCAAAGGCAGAACTGAGTATAAGAAGAAAACCCAAAACCACAGAATTTTAGAATCTTTCTGGAATCAAGAGTAACCTCTGCCCAGGAGAAGAGCTGAAGTGCTGAAGAGCTGAAGGAGGATTACTATCCCTTTGCTGTGTTGCTTTGCTGGACTCGCCTACAGTTGCTGCTTCTGTCTGAAAAGAGTGCAAAGGGTGAACTTTGGTGTGTGTCCTGCTTGAGAAAGTTCTCTAAGGGACTGGAGTAGAGCTTGCCTCCTGTTGGAAGTCTCAGGGACACCAAAGACTTCAGTTTCCTCGACCTGCAGCACTGGGAACTGTGTGTTTTGTGCTGCTCAAGAGGAGAAACCACTGCAGTGTCACCAACGATGCTGCTGGCCTGCACCGTGACCTGCAGACGCCGCACGAAGTCGCATTACCCCGCTTTGCACCGCGACCCTGGTCTCACCAACGCTGTCATCGGACGACTTCACCGAGCCGCTGCTCGCAACGCGACCTGTGGGCCCCGCACTCCGGCATTGCCTGCTCACTCTGCAGTCTGGGCATCCCTGACACCGCCGCTCCTGCTGACACCGGCAGCGCTGCCTGCACTCTGGCCTGTGGACACCGCTCGTGAGGTACACAAAGCATCATCCCGTCCGGCACCTCAGCTCCGGTCTACCGACGCCAGCAACATCGACTCCTGTGTCGTCACCAGGCATCCTGCCTGCACTGTGGCCTGTGGACACCGCTCGTGATGGTCACGAAGCACCGTCCCATCCCACACCGCTGGCTTGGGCCTATCGATGACAGCACTTCAGCAACGAAAACGCCGCTGCCTGCACCGTGACCTGTGGACACCACTCATCGCACTGACCCACCCCGCTTCACACCACAGCCCTGGTCTCACTGACACCGCTGAACACCATCACCGAGCCGCTGCCTGCACCATGACCTGTGGACACCGCACGTCGCATCATCCTGCTTCGCACTGCAGCCCTGACGCCATCCGCGCCAGCGCCCCTGACTTCATCAGCCTGGAGTTCGATCAGCAACACGTGTGACCTCAAGGGCCCGACGACTCCTGCACCGACTCCGGAACTGACTTCAAAACCGACACCGCAACATCAGCGACGCCGCTCTGGAGCTCACTGCGAGGATCACAACACCCTGCAAATCCAGGTACTGTTTGCGGTTCTTCCCGACACCGTAGCTGGCCCGCCACGCCGCGGCCGGCCTGAACTGTTGGTTTTGCTGATCACGACGCCATGATAGCCCCAGGTGGAGCTATCGACTTCAAGGAACTGCATTTTTGAGTAAATCTTGCAGAATTCATATTTTTATTACTGTCTGTTGGATTTTTATCGTATTTTATATAGATAAATATTGGCTATTTTTCTAAAACTGGTTTTGTGTCCTTTTGTAGTGTTTTCACTTATTACTGTGTGTTATGTGCAAATGCTTTACACATTGCTTCTGAGATAAGCCTGACTGCTCATGCCAAGCTACCAAGGGGGTGAGCAGGTATCTCCCTTATCCTGACTAGAGTGAGGGTCCCTACTTGGGCAGGGTGCAAACCGACTGCCAACTAGAGATCTCATTTCTAACAGGAGGTCTTTGTGACATAAGCACTGTGGACAATCCTTTTTGAGAGTTTTTGTCTACAGTATTGGCAAAGTCAACAGCCCATGAAATAATAAATTGTAAACAAACTACCTCACATGGCAAGGGTGTGCAGGAGCACTGGTGTACTGTAGAATTGGTTCAGTGAATAAATGTAAGTTTGCATGTCACGTCATCAACTACAAAAATATCGGCCCTCCACTAATATCGACTCCACAATATTAACTCTCATGTCAAAGTAAGTATAGATGTAAGAAATTGTGGATTTACTCCTAACTCCACATCTACTTACCTTAACAATATGAGTCCAAGTTGCAGAGCCAATATTGTTTCCAGCCAATGTTAGAAACACTGATAGTGTGACTTCCCAACTAAAGGCACACAGTCATAGATTCATGTTCTTGACTACTCACAGTATGGTTTTCATCAAATGAGTTAGGCCCAGTTTTTACACTCTATACTGATCACATTTGAACATGTTTTCATGATGGGATCAACAGTGTCCCAGAATGCATTGTTCATACGAGAGAGGCAAAACATAAGTAAGGTCTAACTGCCTATTGAAATGCATTAACAGCAGTGCAGGAAATGAAGGTGATCTTGCTGAATTCTGATGTTGTCAGATATTTTTGAGCCAGATCTGGGATACAGGCTGACTTCAGTGTAATGTGCTGAATTTGTCCTGATGTAATTTTCCAACACTTGGGCACACTTCAGCAGTACCCATATGTTGTCTGTTTTCTGTTAGTTGTGGTAATCTAAAGGCAGTGAAGAGGCTTTTTTATTTTCACTTCCAGCTGGACCCAAAACAGAGACCTCATTTGAAGGGCCATCAGCTCTCTTTGTGTATCATCCTGGCTGGGAGCCAAATGTAACCTAACAATGAGACACCAAAGCAATGGAAGGAAACAAAGGTACACAACTTGTTTTCACTTCAGAAGCACTTTAGAAAAACTATGATTTGGTGACAGGCTTTTGACTTTGATCAAGCCCTAATGTAAGAAATGTGCATGCATTGTAAGAATACCAGCTGTATCGGTCTATGAGTACCTACACATAATACGATTTAATTGGCACTTACTAGTTTGTTTTTTATTTCATTCACGTTTAGCGATATTCATCCCAGTGTAGGGTTTCAGAGTGTTTTACATCACACACAGAGAGACAATGAATCATATAAATGTGTAAATCAATGTACAAGAAATGTTACATAAGACAATGAGAGTTATAGGATGTAGGAGTTACATAGTGTACATACTTGCATACATTATGTGGTGAGAGTGTGTGGTCGGGAGAAACACAAAGTCAGTATTTAAAACATAACACAGTGATTGGGGTTGTCTGTACTAACACAACTTTTTTTATTAGCCAAAGAATCGCTTCTTTGCAAACTTAGAATAACTACAGATTGGGAAGAAAACAATAAGGATCTAAACCCATTCCTTGAAATTTTACAAGGATTGCAATTTATGCTTTTCAACAGCCACATTAAACCTCTATGCTATTTTATGAATCAGAACTGAGACTGGACAAAACACAGAACTCTCCCAGAACTGCATCAACTCCAAGAGTTATCTTACCATTGTTGCAAACCCCTGAAAATTGCTGGGCAAACAAACGTCTCTGCTGCAGGTCTCTTAAACCCTTTTGGACATTTTAAAATACTGCTTCTTTGTGACCAATTAAGTAAGCTGCAACAGATTTACTGTCACATCTATCCTTGCTGCCAATTGCTTTGTGAGAGAAATTTACAAAATCAGTGTGTAAGTTCACTGTCAGGCTCTGCTTTTTATTACTCTGCACATTGTGACTCTACCCCCTATCCTCTGCCACACCTCGACCACCAATTTATGGACTCATGAAGTATATGTTTTTTGCAATCTCAGTACTGATTGCTAAAATGTCCTAGAGATTAGTAGCAGGGACTGGGATTTTCCCATAGCTATGTCGCTCAGTGTTATTTGGACCACTTACAGCAGTTGCAAGCAGCACACAGAGAACCTGTTTTTTAGATTTTATGCAGATTAACTGCAAGCTTTTTTTGAAAACTAGAGGGACCTTGTTTTAGCTGAATAGAGAATGCAAGATGACGTTTAATCTCCCAAGTGTCTGCAGTTCCCAGGAGAGAATTAAACACATCAGTTTCCTAGCACGTGAGTTTTTTTTCCGAAACAGCCTTTGTGTTACTGCGAGGCAAACTGCCCTGGAGGGAAATATGGAGATCTCCCTACACATCAATGCTGACTTGATACTTGGGCTAGTGGAGCAGGTATCCTTGTGTAACATTGTTTTAGTTTCACAATTGTTGTTTCATTGGCACTTGGGAGCTTATCTTACACAAGAGTTAGCTGCTTGGTGTGGGTATGCAACAGACCCATTAGGTTACCTTCCAATGAGTGATGTTACACTAGAGCTCTAATCCCAAGCTGATGTTATCGAACAAACAAACATTCCAGAATAATTATTGTTTGTGATTGGAAGATATATTTTTTTGTACGCTGGATGGCCTCTTCATTAAAGGGGACCTGTGGTCATTGAGTTGGTAATATATTTCAAGTAGGGGTTCTAGTGTTCTGTGAAAGAGAAAATTGAGGATGGATTTATGCCCCATAAATAATGGAGACTTTCTTATACCTCAGACATTGTATTAATATGCTCAGGTTCACAATATTGTGTATTAAGATACTCTGAAGCATTTGAAAATGTATTCTTTGTTACCTCCAGGGCTTTTAGTGGATGTGTTCCTCCAGGTCTCAGACCTGGTAGTAATTAAAAGCTGACATTTAAACAGGTCCCTATCCACATTATAATCAAGTTAATAAATTTACAGGTAAATACACTGCTCGATTATTAAGCAATGACCAAGCCAGCGATTAAGTTCCTGTTTATATTTCCCCGTTTTATTTAATCTTCATACCCTATGAGTATTTGTTATTTCTTGGATGTTATGTTTCTGTAGTTTTTCCCTGCAGCATATTACTCTTGTATCAAGCATACTTTCAATCGTGTTGCATCCATGTGCTATAATGGACCGGTGTTTGGACCAAATATCGGAAACACAAATATCCTGGGACAGAATACCGTGCCAAAAATATAGAAGAAATGAATATCATGAAGGTAATTTTCTATAGGTAAGTAAAGATTTACTATACCTAACTCGGCTTGGATAGCACTATGCTAATCATATGCTTAAAAACTTTGCTAGATAAACAAACATTTGAGGTGAGCAAACCTCGAGTGTTGCTGGTGTTGCAGGGTGCTCCTTACTGGAGCTGCTCTCCACTTAAATTTGGGAACTACCCAGAGTTCTCTCTTCTTTTTTGCATAAGTTATGCATCACTCTAACCTTGAAAGGGTTTTGTTTTGCCTTATACTGGGTGCTCCCTTGTTTCTGGACAAAGCTAAACCTCTCTGAAGAGATATAATTACATTGAAATGCGTGTCAGAGGTTGCTTGTACTCATTCCAGGGTGGTTTGGATGGTATTTTACCAGACCATAGCTGTAATACTGTGCCTGGAGTGGTGAAAGGCTTTTTTCATTTTACAGCTCAGTGAGAATGGCACTGTGCCAATCCTGTGCTTAAAGATTTTGCTGCACAAATGGCAAAATACTTTGCCCCTATCTAGCTCGAGATGGATAGCACTGTGCTAATCCTATGCTTAAAAACTTTCCTAGGGAAGCAGACATTTGAGGTGAGCACACCTAGGGCCGTATTTATACTTTTTGGCGCACAACTGCGCCAACGCAGTTGTGCGTCAAAAAATTTAACGCCGGCTAACGCCATTCCAAAGCGCCATGCGGGCGCCTTATTTAAGGAATGACGTTAGCCGGCGGAGCTGCCTGGTGTGCGTAAAAAAAAAATGACTTACACAAGGCAGCGCCGGCGTAGGGGAAAATGGAGCTTGGGCGCCAAAAAATGGGGCAAGTCAGGCTGAGGCAAAATTTTCGCCTCAACCCGATTTGCGCCTTTTTATTTTTACTCCCAACCCCCATTGAAATGACTCCTGTCTTAGCAAAGACAGGAGTCATGCCCCCTTGCCTAATGGCCATGCCCAGGGGACTTATGTCCCCTGGGCATGGTCATTGGGCATAGTGGCATGTAGGGGGGCACAAATCAGGCCCCCCTATGCCGCAAAAAAATAAAAAAATAAATACTTACCTGAACTTACCTTAAGTTCCCTGGGATGGGTCCCTCCATCCTTGGGCGTCCTCCTGGGGTGGGCAAGGGTGGCAGGGGGTGTCCCTGGGGGCATGGGAGGGCACCTCTGGGCTCCTTCCGAGCCCACAGGTCCCTTAACGCCTGCCCTGACCAGGCGTTAAAAAATGACGCTAAAGCGGCTGGACGTCATTTTTTTTTACCCGCCCACTCACGGGCGTCATTTTTGCCCGGGAGTGTAAATACGGCGCACATGCCTCAGAGTCATTTTTTAGACGGGAACGCCTACCTTGCATATCATTAACGCAAGGAAGGTGTCCACGCTAAAAAATGACGCAAACTCCAGGATCTTTGGCGCTAGACGGGTCTAACGCCAAAGTATAAATATGGAGTTAGTTTTGCGTCGGATTTGCGTTAAAAAAACCGACGCAAATCCGGCGCAAACAGAGTATAAATATGCCCCCTAGAGTGTCGCTGGTGTTGTAGGATGCTCCCTACTGGAGCTGCTCTCCACCTAAATTTGGGAACTACCCAGAAGTCTCTCTTCTTTATTTGCATAATTTATGTGTCACTCTAACCCTTAAAGGGTTTTGTTTTGACTTATTCTGGGTGCTCCCTTGTGTCTGGAGAAAGCTAAACCTCTCTAAAGAGATGTAATGACATTGAAACACATGTCAGAGGTTGCTTTTACTCATTCCAGGTTGGCTTGAATGGTATTTTACCAGTCCCGAGCTGTAATACTGTGCCTGGAGTGGTGAAAGGCTTTTGTCATTTTACAGCTCGGCAAGAATGGCACTGTGCCAATCCTATGCTTTAAGATTTTGCTGTACAAATGGCAAAATACTTTGTTCCTATCTAGCTCGGCATGCATAGCACTGTGCTAATTATATGCTTAAAAACTTTGATAGATAAACAGACATTTTAGATGATCAAACCTAAAGTGTCGCTGGTGTGGCAGGATGCTCCTTATTAGAGCTGCTCTCCCCCTAAATTTGGGAACTACCCAGAGTTCTCTCTTCTTTTTTGTATGTTATGGGTCACTCTAACCCTGAAAGGGATTTGTTATAACTCCACATACATGTACCTTGACTATATATATATTTTCAAGGTACATAGATCTGGAGTTAACAATAGTACATTAATGCTTACTTATTTGAACTTACCTTCTTAATATTCTTGTCCTCGATATTTTTGACACGATATTCTGTCCACTCGATATTTGTGTTTCCGATATTCTGTCACTAATCCTAATGGACCATGATTAAGACTTGGACTAGGTGCTGAAGGCAGTGCTAGTTTCATTCAGTGGCTGTCACTGGGTACAAAAGGTGTTCAAAATACATGGTCAGCCTGTCCTTGGCCTATCTGCAGAGCACACAGAGCAATGGTTACGTATACCAGTTGCAACTGTGATTCTATGCAAATGTGTGTAAATGAGATAAACTGTGGTCAAAATATTGACAATGCATAAGTAAAATAAAATCCATTGCTTTAAGGTGAGTTGGGTGCGTTGTGTGTTTGGGGTGGGAACATGAAGGAGATGTGAGGAAGTATGTGGTGGGAAAGAAGAATGCTGATGAGGAAAGGGATGAAGAGTGAGAAATACAGATTTATGTTTTCTGAAAGATATGAAGAGAAAAAGGGCTTGGATGTCTAATGTAGCCTGCAGAGGTATGTGGTGTGAAGGAAAGAACAAGAGTAACTGAGACACTCTGAAGACCACTACCCCTTCAATATAGCTCAGTAATATTTAAGTTACTGCCTTATAATTTCAGAATCGAAATGTTTTTAATATTATTTGCAACACAAATATTATTGCTACTCATTTATCTTATACAGCGTACAACCATTAACAAAGTCAGTAGTCCTGAGTTGTTTTAGGTGTATGACATTTTTATTTGTTATATACCTTTGCTCAATAACAGATAGCACATAGAAGAAGCAAAATACCAATTGGATAGCACACTATCGGAAGATATTTTTCGTTTAGATGTTTAAGCCACACTCTTAATTATATAGGCAACTTCACTTTTAGAGATGCACCGTTCTTCATCCTACTGGTTACCTGGGTCTTCGGTGCTCCAAAGGTTTTTTTAAAAATATGTTAGCACACCACTATCTACAAAGGTAGACAACTGTTGTGGCTGGCTTGTGAACGTTTACTTGCATTGTACCGATGTGCACACAGTGAAATAAGTTATTTTGCCAGAAGACATGGTCTTTGCTTCTTGAAGTCTAGACATTCATTTTTGGGTTGTTTATTACAGAATTTTCTTGTATACAAGAGAATAAACAGATAGAGGAATTTCAGTCAAGTTATCTTTCCAATGGGCCTTTCTCCATTCCAATCCCTCTCTCTACCTTATGGGTTCAGTAAGTGATAGGAAGGAACTTTAAGACTACCGGTTTGTATATTCCTTTGCTTCCTGTTTGGCCGTAAAGCAGATTTTCACCAGATTTACAAAACGATATCATAGTGGTTTTAATGTTAGGGAATCATGCAATACACCATGAAGAGTGGGAACCAGCAGAATGCCTCCTAACCTGTGTTGTGTTTTCAGAGCAATCGTTGCTTCAAGTTGTGATTTGGGACTATCACACGGGAACTTAAAAAGCCTTAACTAACAGTGCTCTTTATTGTAGAGGAACTTCGCCACTTGAAATTTACTAACAGTTTAGGATCACCATAATGAGTGGGCAGTAGAGGAGTGAGTTATTTACTTCACCCCGTACATATCAACATCCCTGGGTTAAGTATTTTCTGGCTGACCTTAATATCTCATATTCAGAGCTCAAACTCTCACAAAGAAAACTATATACCACACCTATTTCTGAATGTTTTGAAAATGTTTCTCTTTTCCCCGAATACATTTTAACAATTTAGATCTGCCGTCATTTGCAGGGGGAACATTTCAGTGAGCAAGTTAGTCACTGCATCATTCATAATCCTGATCACTGTAAAAACGTCTGTTTATGCATGGTTAGAAATTTTGCCTGGTATGCATAATCTGGCATAATCTTAAGGGCTTCGTCTCTCTTTGTTTCCTAGTTCACTCTAGTTCTATTTCAGTCTGAGCCCATTGCTTTCCCCATGTGGGAGTCATTGACAAAGTAAAGAAAACCAGACCTAAGGATAGAAGGCTTGGGGTAGAAAATGACCTATCCATGAATGCTGCAGGTAGAAAAGGATTCCCAAGCATTACCAAGCTGCATCATACTCCATATATCATGGACATTGAGATGCATGCTTAAGTGTACCTTATTTGTTATTTAGCTAATCAAATGTTTCTGACATGGTAGGTGATGAGTTAATTACGAAATAACTGGGTTGAGTTGCTGATGATACCCTGTGTCATATCACATGTGGCCCATACTCAAATGCCACTAAAAAAAAACACCCTATGAATTTGTGTGATTAGCAAGAAGGAGGGGCGTGAAAGAGCTACGGTCCCAGCCACTGCCTGCACAAATCTTTCTTTTGTCATACTTTTGTTTTATCAATTGAACACAATCATTTTTAAGCGGGAAACTTTTGGCTTATTTATCTGCATCCACAGAATCCCTTTGTCTGCATCTTCAGAATTCCAGAGTCAAGAATCCAAAGTTCTCATTTTGTACACGAAATGGCCCAAAATGGAGTAAACATATCTATGTTGGTACATCACCTATGAGGTAACAGGCCTGTTTTATTAGGTTTCCCCAGGTCCCCAAAGATACCAAAGGCAACGCAAATGGCAAAACGTCAGGCGTCAATATCTAGTCAGTGCTGAATGCTTGCGAGTTACAAGAATAATGAAAAGACACAACGGCAATCTCCCCCCCCCCCCTCCTCTGCTCAGGTAGATGCAGGAACGCCAGATGGTTTCTCAGTATTGTTAAACAGGCTACTATTCAGTAGATTTCCCTAAGTCAAACAGCAGCTCCAACAGCTAAATTAGCAAGCATTTGCAATGGAATGGGTCTCGCGTTTGCTCGACTTAGCGCTATTAGTAAATTCTTAACTGGACTTTTCTTGCCACATAAATTGAAAATGAAAAGTAAAACAGTTGACATAAGCAGGTCAATTCAAAGCACCGCAGCCACCATTGGCATTAGCGAGAGAGTTATTGTATAGAAAGGATCGCAGCTGGTATGAAAGGCAAACCTAAACCGGAGGAGGGGCCATCACATGCTGTAACAGGAGGAAGCGTGACATAGTGTGATGGCCAACAAAAATGTTCACTTCGTGAAATTGCCTGGGAGGAAACTCAGCCCACAAAGAAGGGACATTTCACAGAATGCACCAATAAAAGTGATGCATTTAAAAGAAGCACTCCAAAGAATTAATAGCAAGAGTGGGCATGGTTAAAAGCCCACAGAGAGATTACAACAGGCCAGAGCGCTCTCACGCTCGACCAATCAATCAATCAATTACAGTCTTGTAAAGCGCACTACTCACCCATAGGGTATCAAGGCGCTGAGTAGTAACCTCAGAGATCAGTCGAAGAGCCATGTCTTGAGGTCCTTCCTGAACTGAGGCAGCAATGGTGACTGTCTGAGGTGCAGTGGTAAGGTGTTCCAGCAGGTGAAAAAGATCTTCCTCCAGCTGAGGACTTCTTTATTTGGGGTACTTTGGCGAGTGACTGTTGGGATGAGCAGGGGGGCCTGGGAGGAAAGTACTAGTTGATGCGGTTGTTGAGGTAGTTGGGTCAGTTGACGTGGAGGGTTCTGTAGTCATGTATATGGAGTTTGAAGTTGATCCTCTTCTTGACGGTGAGCCAATGGAGGTTCCTCAGGTGTTCTGTGATGTGTTCTCAGAGGGGGATACCTAGGACGAGTCTGGCGGCAGCATTCTGAATTTGTTGTAGGTTCTTTTTGGAGGTTCCAGGCTAGAGGGCATTGCCGTAGTCAAGTTTCCTTGTGATAAGGGCGTGTGTCATGTTTTTCCAGCAGTGGGTTGGTATCCATCTGATGATCTTTCATAGGAGTCGGAGGGTTTGGAAGCAGGTGGAGGCGACGGAGTTGACCTGCCTGGTCATGGTGAGCGCTGAGTCGAGGATGATGCTGAGGTTGTGTGCATGGTTTGTAGGGGTTGGGGGTTTGCCGAGTGTTGAGGGCCACCAGGAGTCATCCCAGGTCGACGGTCAGGGTCCCAGAACAAGGATCTCGGTTTTGTCCAAGGTCAGGTTGAGGCATCTTTCCCTCATCCAGGTGGCTACTGCTTCCATCCCCTCTCTGAAATTCTCCCTTGCTGTTGATGGGTTCTTAGTGAGGAAGAGGATCAGTTGGGTGTCATCAGCGTAGGAGACGATATTCATCCCGTAGTTTCTGACGATGGAGGTGAGTGAGATCATGTAAATACTGATCAACGTGGGGCTCAGCGACGGTCCTTGGGTTACTCCGCAGCTGATGTCGGTGGGTTCTGACTGGTGGGATGGGAACCTGATTTTCTGTGTTCTGTCAGGAACAAGTGAATCCAATGAAGGGCCTTGCCTCGTATTTCTGCTGCGTGGAGTCTGCCGCATAGTGTATGGTGGGATACTGTATTGAAGGCGGCTGAGAGGTCAAGTAGGAAGAGGGCTGTTGTCTGTCCTTGGTCGAGGAGGGAGAGAATGTCATCTGTCGCTGCGAGCAGGGTGGTTTCGATGGGAGATGAGAATGTTCAACTAATGAGTTCAGAAGAAAAGGTGCGCATAGGCTCTTTAAACGCACTATCATTTTTGCATCAGCAGAATGTTGTCACAACTGGGAAGTGATGTCGACAGCAGTCCTGGGAGAAACAACTTGAAGGAGTCACAACTCCTATTCTGGTTGGAGACAATACATCAATAGATATATTTGCTCAGTAAAACATCAGGGGGAGCTAGTGCTTGAGCAATCTGATGTACCTGGAGCTGGGATGGAGATTCAAATTAACTCAAAAGGAGTCATTAGTGCAGGATCTAGATACAATACGAGTTGTGGTACAAGAGTTGCAATTACAGACCTTGATCCCCACCCAGCTACATATATCTGAGAGCTAGTGCCCTCTAAATTCGATCAAAGCTCTCTAAATTATTTTATACCTTTCTTAAAGGAGATCCTAGAAGAAATTAAATGAATGAAGCAACAATTGACTGAAATTAAATGACATTTTGTCAAATAGATAGTCCGAGAAGAAGATAGCCGCTTTGGGCAATAAGGAAGAAAAAGATGCGAATCATTCTAGACTATCTAATTTGAGAATTACTGGTGTGCCCAAAAGAAAGGAGGGAAATGTTGTTTCAATTTCATGGGATAAATCATTAATTAGGACCCATGTGGTCCCGGAGCATTTGCAAGACTTGTCAATAATGCATGCTTAATGGCTCCTTCTCATGTTTTGCCACATGTTAAATATCCACGTACAGTTTTAGTTTACGTCTCTGACTGTAAAGTTAAAAGAGATGTTTTGGGCTAAAACGATTAGGGAAAATACATTTTCTGCATAGAACAAATTGTCATTTCGTATATATTGTGATATGAAAGTCGAGAGTGCACAGGGAGTTTAGGAATAGTACTTTGTAATTTCAAGCAGCGGGAGCCCAGGCCTCAATAGTACAAATACTTAAACTGAAGGTATGACCTAGGGGGCGAATTCATGTGTTTTCTAACGTTACAGATGCACAATCCTTTTTGAAAGATTTTAAAGGGGGCTGAAACCTAGATCTTGACCTGGTCTCAATATTAAAGTATTGATGCAACAGCGACTGATAGTTTAAGTACAAGATCACGTTTGAATTGCACATGGGAATAAGGAATATCGCTAGCAGGAAACGGGGAGTACCAGCTCCAAGTTGTGGTGCCGTTCGTCTTTGGACCAAGGTAGGGTGCTGAGGGTGGCTGAAGGGCAGACCTCCTTCTAAAGCACAGGATGGATGGGAGACATGGAGGGGTTGGTGAGAGTAAGATTTGCCGAAGCTTTAAAAGGAGGCACAACAGCTGCAAGTGAGTATATGCAGTACGAAATCCCACATCAGCATCTGTTTTATGTACGATATACACTTTAGGTACTATATGAACATTATGCACTATATGCACCTTTTTAGGATAAGTAGGCTAAGTAGTGAGAGATTAAAGAATGTCATGTAAAACAAGGGCTAGTTGGAAAATGAAGTTTAAAAAGGCACATGCACAACGTACAGAAACAGATTGATGGTTACAGGCACACAGAGCAACAGCTGCAGCTTCTTTGTAAGCAACACAGATTCCCATGAACAGAGACAACACATGCAGACATAGGCACCCTGTGACACCTTCAGCCGCCTGTCATGTTTTTTGGCATACTTCTAATTATAAAAGAAAAACTACAAGCCTCAGAATGCCATTGTCTGGTGGCACTGAAGCTGGGTATCAGGTATGGATGGCGTCAGTCATAGGGCTATTATCATGAAAACTTTGGAGTTTATGAGGTCTACAGATTTATTTTCACTTTCACCTTCCAAGAAACTTAGGGGGTCATTCTAACTTTGGCGGGCGGCAGAGGCCGCCCGCCAAAGTTCCCCCGCCAGAACACCGCAGCGCGGTCAAATGACCGCCGCGGTGATTCTGACTTTCCCACTGGGCGGGCGGGCGACCGCCAAAAGGCCGCCCGCCCGCCCAGCGGGAAAGCACCAGCAACGAGGATGCCAGCTCCGAATGGAGCCGGCGGAGTTGCTGGTGTGCGACGGGTGCAGTTGCACCCGTCGCGATTTGCAGACACTGAAAATCAATGTGGGGCCCCCAGGGGCCCCACGAAACCCATTCCCGCCAGCCAGGTTCTGGCGGTGAAAACCACCAGAACCAGGCTGGCGGGAAGGGGGTCAGAATCCCCATGGCGGCGCTGCTTGCAGCGCCGCCGTGGAGGATTCCCTGGGGCAGCGGGAAGCCGTCGGGAAACCGCCGGCTTCCCTTTTCTGACCGCGGCTTTACCGCCGTGGTCAGAATGCCCCCGGTAGCACCGCCAGCCTGTTGGCGGTGCTTCCGCGGTCGTCAGAATGACCCCCTTAATGTATTTCCCTAATAGACATTTTGTTTTGCTTTTTACAAGGTAGGCAGGCGCGCTCTTATTTTGGATTACCTACATGCTGAAGAAAAATGCATTTTTGAAAAACACAAAAATGTCCAACGTTGAAAAAACATTTAATCATCATTTTAATGTGACAGGTAAACAGATAACGTCCATTGTAAAACAAATTAATCAATTTTGAAACAAAACATATCTGGCATGTTAACAACTGAGTCACCTCGGGGTTAAAAACGTCCACACTTCTTTGAATTTGGCAATAGTGTTACAGCAATAACCCAAGACGTGACCTCTCTGAGGGCATGCACTTTTTTAACCTATGGCACTAATTAAAAAGACAAATAGCGTATTAGTATACTAAAGAGATACACACTGTCCCTGAAGCATATTGTTTGCATACTAATCTTTCGCAGCCAATCCAAGTGTTTACCTTTCCTCATAGTGCAATAAAAAACATTATTTTTAGGTCCCGCCTACAGACAACTTTAACTGTTTGTTGTCAAAGGCCATATGTGAGCAATGCTATGCATACATCGGGCTTTGGGGTGGCCCATTGCTCATCATATTGTGCCTTCCTTGTCTATTTCTGTTCCCTGCTGTTTATTTGACATTTCCTTTCATATCGTTGGGTTTATCCCGCCTCTACAGCATTGCATCCTTTAGTTTTCTTTTGACTGAGTGAGTTGCATCTATTCACTGAGAGATACAGGAGCTAACTTCTTATTTTATTAGCACTCCATGGAAGTGCATGGCTTTCCTCCCTCTCTCCTTACACTGTTGCATAGTTTTCCGCACTGTCTCCCTTTCAACTGTTTTCCTGGGAAGTATGAATTCCCAACAGTTGCTCAGTGCTATCGAGCTGCTTTGTACTTTTGGTTTGCTTGCCATACCATGCATTCACTAATTTTTAATTTGCCATTCTAACAACTCTGTCAGCAACTTGGAATGGTAAATTAAAGTAAAAAAAGAACATTCCAAAATGGCCACTGGTGGTTCAGTAGCCACTTCAAAGAACGAATGATACTCCCCAAGATTAATGATGTCATCTCACATTTGTGCCCTTTCTGCAAGTTATTGCGTAGACAGAGGCATGTGATTCTGTGACCAGAGGACTAATTGTTTCCCAGAATACCTTGCAAAGTTCCTTGGGTAGTTGCATTAAAATCTACATTTCCCCAAGAGCTGTATCTTGCTCCTAGTAAAACACAAAGAAAACAAAAACCTGAACAGTTATAAAAAATAATGTAAAACCCACCTTTTCCTTGGCTGTTTAAACACCATGGTCTTGGTAAGTGCTTGCAAAACCATTTAATTCAAATCATATCATTTATAAATAAGGATGTAACTTATTGAGTCTCACTCTTTAATAATTCGGAAGAGCTCAAGTCTTTCTCCTGCTGCAGCTTACTGTATTGAAGATACAGCGACAATCAAAGTACACTGTGGAAATAATAATGAGATGATCAGAAAAAGGCTATTGCAAAAATGTTCCTGGAATAATCAAAGCTATAAATAATCAATGCGAAAGGAAAGATAGGACAAGGTCAACTGCCCAACCAGAAATTAATATTTAACTCCAAAATTAAAGGTTTACTAGACGTCATTCTGAACAGCAGCACCACCGTTCATCCGAATTTAGGTCTTCTGGGACCTCATTAATGAGATTCAACCTCATTCACAGTGGTATTTTTCTGAGTGAGACACACTAAGGGCCTGATTCTAACTTTGGAGGACGGTGTTAAACCGTCCCAAAAGTGGCGGATATACCACCTACCGTATTACGAGTTCCATAGGATATAATGGACTCGTAATACGGTAGGTGGTATATCCGCCACTTTTGGGATGGTTTAACACCGTCCTCCAAAGTTAGAATCAGGCCCTAAGTGGGTTGAGTAGGCACAGATATTGTCTCAAGCTGGTCCACAGTGCTCAAGCTGCACCTCACTGATGAGGCCAAAAAAGGCTGAAACGTGACTAGGGGTTGTCCCTGGTTGAGCAGCAACGTTCTAGAGACTCCCTGTGGACTGCTTCTATTCGAGCAGGACCAGGGTGCTAGTCATAGGCTGTTTTGCACATGACTGAGCTCTGTAGTGGCCCAGTGAGCAAAACAGAGATGGGCTGGAATGCAATTCACAACATGTGCATGGATGGATGAGTGGGCTAGTAAGTGAATGATCGAAGGATAAATGCATGGACGAACGAGGTGTGTGCTTGTGCCGATGGGCTTTGTGCATGGGTTGGTGAATGAGCAATTCAATAACCCATACACTCAGTCACCCTTCATCCAGTCATGTATTCCATCATGCATCCACTGATTCTTTTCCACATTCATGTAATACCCATCCACATAAACACATAAAAATGCGCCAGTAAATGAAGACGAGCTACCACTGCTAAAAAGCGCTAGACCTGTTGGCTTTGCCAATGCATGTTTCTTTACTTTTGCTTCACTGGCACTGGGTAAGCACTCTCTGTTGCTAACCGTACCAGAAATGACTGATTACCTACTCTGATCCTCATTTGTGCTGTGAGAATAATTACACCTTGTTAATTGGAGACGATGCTAGTGCAGCCAGAAAGCTGAAGTGGTGGGAAGACCAGGACGTGAGAGGCTTTGTCTGTGATGTATAGGAAAGTGACACTACTGGAGGAATGTGGAAGGTGGAGGGGTGGGACGTGGTCTAGGATATCAGGAGTTTGTATGCTAGTCTTGTGCGTGGTGTGCAGTGAGAGCTGCCTAATACAGATCAGTAATCCTGCTGTAGTGTGCTGCTCACTTTTCAACTCTACCGATTAAATCATTAGGCCATCCATTTTGCAGTACAACTACCGCATACGGCTTGCACAGTTAAGTTACTACATCACTACTGCTTCCAAGCCTCAGCAGGATGTGCCGCTCGGTAGCTACTCTCACATGCAGTGAAACAAATGGAAACAAGCTGCAGTGAGATCTAGCAGAGGCTGCTTTAAAATCATTGCAGTCTGTGCAGACAAAGGCAAGCAAATATTCAAAATTCCTCTTCTTTAGCTGCCTGTGCAATGTGTGTACCTAGGCTTCTATCAGCAGTGTCCGCTGCAAATCTCAAGGGGAGGGCGGACGAACAGGGACAGGAAATAAAAAAATATTTAAAAAATAAAACCTTCTGCCGCCTCGCTCCGCTGCTCTTCTTCTGGTGTCCCAGCATTCACTGTGACACCAGCACAGGCCCAACACAATTCTGGTGCTGTTTTCATGCAAATCCTAGCATGAAAGCAGTGTCAGGATCGGTCTGAGGCTTGGACAGCGGCTCAGACACTGCGCAAGGGTCTGTGCAGTTTCTCCAGCCAGGCTGTTCAACACACGTGTGTTTGGCCAGCCTAAGACGGCCAGCCAAACACACATACTCACTTTGGTGCACTCTCTCCTCCTCCCCCTCACCTCTTCACACACGTGTTGCCCAGCCACACCCCTCCCTTCACATGCTGCTGGCTGAGCCAACAGTTGAAAGATAAAACGATAAAGAAATATTGTTTTAATTTTCAGCTCCTGGTTTAGCCAAGTGGAGACGCTCCTTCACCATTGGGAAGGAGCCGCCCTTGCTTCTATATGTATTTTTCATGTCACATACAATACAGGCATGGATTTCATGTAGGGGTCGCAGCTGCGATCTCTGGCTTGCCCTTTGAGACACCTGACACTACCTTTGCGACACCTGGCTTCAGAGGTTGCAAAATCAGTGCCAGGAACATAGTGACAGCTCGCCCTTGTGGACATTAGTTGGGACTCGCTCTCTTTGTTTTATGTCAATTTTTATTACAGTGATAGTGAATAATAATTATTCAATATTAGTGTAATAAAAAAAAAAGGACAATTAGCTTGAATATGCCCTACCATGGCAGCTGAGGAAAGTGAAAATCCCTTTAAATGAATGGTGTATGCGTGCTTGCAGGTGTGAGTGTGTTTATGTTAAAGGGTGTGTGTTTAAGTGTGAATTTGTGTGCATATGTAAATATGTGTATGTGTGTGAATGTGGAGGTCACAGAGTACATGATGTCACTTCTGCTACCCCTGGTATTTTGGTGCATTGGCGTCCATGGATACAGGCCTACTTGTATGCTAACGGTGATTATTTGTGTAGTGTGTGGTGCAAATGCAGGGCATAGAAAGCAGGCTCCCATGTCATTTGAGAAGCCAAATAAATGTGAGCTTGCTTCGTCATGCTTAACAATAAGAGACAAGGAACATTTCCATGATCTAGTGCATGTGCTGTGCAGAATTAGCTTAAGTCTACATCGGAAGCTGCCCTCCTGTTGGTTGAAGAAGCAAAAGTAGCAGAAAACCTCTTTTTTATTTGGAGCTAAATGGGTTGTTGAAAAATCCTGTATAATGGTCCCTGAGCCGCCTGTAAGCCATAAACACCATGCTTTAGAAAGGTATATAACACATCGGTGAAAGGGTTGGTGAAGACACAAAGACATTTTCGTGGAGGTGATGCTGAAATATGAAGTTTGGACAAGATACGAGGGGAGATGGAAGTTGATTTAGCTTATGTTTTAAGAACGAATGTACTTATATTTCAAATAACATATGTATCCATGATGTTAGGTGGTTGGTTACAATTCATTAGGTTGAGACTATTAGGATCTACATGTGTGATTGAATATGATTGGGGCTTATTTCTTTTTGCCCTCATTTGTATAATTTTACCTAGGAAGTGTATAACAGTCATTATTCTACACATGATTTGTTGACGACTAGTGTGCAAAATATAATCCGATAGTGTGAAATACCAACGTGTGTGTGTGTGTGTGTACTGATATCAGGGTTTGGCTGTGGTTAAGCAGATCCCACCTGTAGAGGAGAGATTTCCTGATTAGTTTGTATGATTCCTAACACTTCCCTTCCTAGTGCATAGATCAGTGTGAGTGATGAGAAACACCTACCAGTTCTTCTTTTCTCTGTAAAGATCAGAGTTATCTTCTTGGGTTAGAGGAATTTACCAAGTGTGACCCACATAATTTGGTGGGAACACGACATGGGTTCCCCCTCGACCTTACAATCATGTTGACAGGTCTGATAATCATATTTCTACATAGTTGTGTGTCCTAGCGGTGTCAATAATCAGTTTGCAAAAACTAGAGTTTAAAACACATTTGGGCTGCAGTGAGACCTCTTTGAAGCTTTGACCAGCATTCCCAACCCATTTACATTTTTTTATAGATTATTGGTTGCTGCCAAATGCTCAGCATCTAGATTATTATTCACCTCGACCGATAATGCCCCATAGAAGCGTCAAACTTATCTGCAACTCCCCACTCTGAAATGTAAAGCTGTTCTGATAGAGGAGAGCGGGCGACCATGATGAGAAAAGAAGAGTGAAAGAGACAAGGAATGGCTGAAGCAAAAAAAGTTCACTTTCAAGGTGATTCCTGTCTCTGCTTCTTATTTACAAAATAATTATATTTTGGAGTAGTTGTTTCATGTCAATTGAGCTGATTGGCGAGGCACTCATTTTTGCAGTCGGAACATTAGCCCACTGAGCTATCTCACTCCCTGTATTTTCTTGCTAAATTCTATAAATTTTGAAGGTTAGTGAGTTGGGACTCACTGGTGAGAGCTGTGTGTAACATGGTCATGTTTCAACAAATTTGTAAAGCCTCTAGATCAAAAAGTCAGTCCCTATAATGTCACCACTATCTTAATTTGCATTTTTGAAACATTAACGATACTATATTTAGTCAGAAAATAAATGTCGGTAAGAACTCTCCTGATCTGTATTTTTGCTCAGTGTGTACTTTAAAAAATGCATATTCTTGTATTACAATGGGTGCCAGCATATCTAAATATAATATAAACAAAAACGTGTTATTTCACGTCTTGCTTTCTCTTCTCATATCTGTGCCGATCATTCACACAGTATGTTGCTTTTTTCATCTGCAATGAACACACCTTTTAATAACTATGCACGTGGCTCTGAATCACAGAGTTCACGGTGCGAAGCAGACATGGTGTGAAATGATTCAGCTTCCCTGCTCATCCATTTCTTTCTCGAGAATGTTGCACGGCTGTGTTCTAGAAATTCCCTGGAGGGGTTTGAACAAGTGGGGCTATGCATTGTTCTCATTGTGGGCTGTGTAAGCCATGATGGTACGTTTGTCATGTGACCTTGAACTCTGTAGAGCAGGTGCAGTGTTTGCTCTCCAGCATGTCCTGGGGCCCCCAGCATACACAGGTACTGTATGCGGATTATTACAAATGGCCACATATTTGAAATATTGTTTTACTGTCTCTGTTCATGGTCTTCCTTCCCAGTATAATCTAACTAGTACGACAGCAACTGAGAAACAAAACCTCATAAAATCCCCACCGAAAATATACAAATAAAGATTTAGACAAAAAGCTTTTTTTAACACGTAAAATGGAGACCAGGAATGAGCCCTTGTTGTACCATACTGCTAATGTGTCCATTTGTAGAAGTCGATAAAAGTTCAGTTGTTTCAGATGGTGTTATAATTAAACCAATTAACAAATTCATTGATAGCCTGATGACGGAGATGCCACTAGACTCAAACTTCTAAATGGCCTGATTCGTTTTTTTTAGTTTACACTCTCTTCCCTCCTCCTAACCAGTGAGCAGCGCTTACATAAGTGGCTGTTGAAGAGCTAAGCATGTGGCAAAGGGGCATCCTTAGATGGTGCTTGTGGTGAGAGGTGTGTGATGTCACCGACTACTTGTGAAACTGTAGTGAATGAATGTTTGTGGCCATACAGGACCGAAACCCAAAAAGAGAACACACCCTTGGACGCCAGTAAGAACAGTATAATAAATAATAATGTTCCAGGAACATATTTGGCAGCAGTGAATAAAGAATGATATTTATACAAGTTAGAGACTGGGTTGCAGGCGAAATTGTGTCTACCGTATTGTGGAAGGCAAAAAATTTACAACGATAGACAAACCAGCAGCGGCTCCTCCATTAGGTCCGAGGAGCATCACCCCATCCCCCGCCAGCAGCAGAAGCTGCAAAACCTTTAACAAACAAAACAATAATAAACCATGTTTAATATTGTTTCGTTTGATAAAGGGGTGTGGCGATGGGGGCGATGAGCAGTGAGGGGAGTGCCCTGTGCATTCCCCTCAGAGTGCATGTGTGTTTGGCCGGCTCTCTCGGGCCGGCCAAACACACATGCGCAGGGCACTCCGTCCGCCTGGGAGCGTCCTGGCTGGGAACTCTCAGCCAATCCTAATGCTACTCTGAGCAGCGTCAGGACTGGCTGCAGAGCATGCTGGGAGCCTGTGCCTGCAGCCTGGACCAACGTTGATGTAAAGAAGAGCAGCACAGCGTCAACAGAGGAGGTACGTTTTTATCTATTTTTATTATTATTTTTATTACATTTCCCCCCCTCCCACTACCCCAGCCCCCCACGCCACACCTGCCCTGCCCCTTGTGAGCAAAGCAAGCCACGATTGAGACAGACTCTGCAAATTTAACACCACTAATTTGATTTCAGAGGTAGAGTAATGGAAGGTCTTTTAAGGTGTCCTCCCTCCTTGTTCCTCGTTTCATTTTCTTCTCCCTTAGCACTTTGAGGGGCAGCAGGGTGCTACAAAGAGATGTACATTCAAGCAACATAACAAACATGATTCTTTTTCACTACAGTTGTAAGTTAACTTCTTATTTTCCTTCACGCACTATAGGAGAGTTTCTCTCCTGCTCTCTCGCTTTTTTTCTCTCTCTCTCTCCAAGACATCTTTCTCTCCCATTTCAACCCCCATCCCCCATTGCCTTGTGCACAGCAGGAGAGTGGCAAAAGCAGCCAGTGTGATTAGAAATTAAACAGACTTGTGCATTCTGTTCTCCCCATGAATCCCCATCAAACAATAAATCCTCTTCTTTATCCTCCATCACACAAGGATTTTAATAGCTTATTGACACCCGTTTTCTAGCATTGTTATTAGCAGAGCTTAATTTGAGCCGGTGATTGCCAGTGGGAAGCACAGGCATTTATTTTTGAGGGCCAGCACTTATTTTTCTGCATCAGACAATTCCTGAGAGCAAAAGACACATATGGGACTGATGGAAAAGTCTCACAAAGGAAGAAAGCAACAAGCTGAAAGAGTGAGCTGAAGGGGCAGGGAGTGCCTTTAAATGGATTAAAGAGGCCCGAGATAGCTTTAGGATTATGCTGCCTCAGTATTCTGTGCTCGCACTTTGGGCACCGGTACGTTTTTATTTACAAATTAACCAATGGTTATATAGTTGGTTTTTGTGTAGAACTGTTAACGTACACATTTCTCAAAAGTGCGTCAAATTCCACCAAACTTCAAATGAACATATAGGGGGTCATTCCAACGCCGGCGGTCAAGGACCGCCGGGGCCGGGGATGCGGGAGCACCGCCAACAGGCTGGCGGTGCCCCGCAGGGCATTCTGACCGCGGCGGTTTGGCCGCGGTCAGAACAGGAAAACCGGCGGTCTCCCGCCGGTTTTCCGATGCCCTCAGGAATCCTCCATTGCGGCGCAGCTTGCTGCGCCGCCATGGGGATTCCGACACCCCATACCGCCATCCTGTTCCTGGCGGTTCGCCCGCCAGGAACAGGATGGTGGTATGGGGTGTCGTGGGGCCCCTGGGGGCCCCACAAAGAATTTCAGTGTCTGCTCAGCAGACACTGAAATTTGCGACGGGTGCAACTGCACCCGTCGCACCTTCCCACTCCGCCGGCTCCATTCGGAGCCGGCTTCCTCGTGGGAAGGGGTTTCCCGCTGGGCTGGCGGGCGGCCTTCTGCCGGTCGCCCGCCAGCCCAGCGGGAAAGCCAGAATGGCCTCCGCGGTCTTTCGACCGCGGAGCGGCCATATGGCGGTTCCCTCCAGGCGGGCGGCTCCTGCCGCCCGCCGGGGTCTGAATGACCCCCATAGTCTAGAATTGCCCCGGGCAGTTGGGGGAAAAGTACTATAAATGCATCCAACACTTATCTGTAGTATGCATGTGCAATAAAAGAGCAAAGTCATTCTCATTGAGTATCTGAAAAATATGGTGTGTGCAGCATTCTAAAAACCCATTGCCAATACAATTCTTTTACGTTTTATGTTTGTTTTATCAACATGACATGTTATCTATATTGCTATACCACCTTCTACTATTAGCTTGACACAAAGTACTTATAGTACTTATTTAAGCTCAGATCTATTTTAATATGGTTTCCAAGAGGTTGTTGCTGCCAAATGTGAATCACTTCCCACTTCTCATCTGCTGCCGACATAGCCCCACCACTTGCTCTTTCCTACTGACTTACAGGCCTCCGCCAAAGAATCCCAGGTTTCGTCCTTGATATGACCAAAACCATTAACCACCTCTGCATCCTGTGACACTTGAACATCTGCTTGGACCAATTAAAACTCACTCCAAAGGATGCTTCAAACAACCCTTGCGTCACAGCAGAAACCCACACTCTACCAACTAAGGACAATGATGGAACTGCTAACACGTCCCTTTATGATAATTTATTTCACATCAGGTCTCGTTTTAGGCCAATGAATCTTTTGACCCAGTTGAGAGACACCGTAGGACGAGATAGCTAATCAATATATTAGTCAATATATCAATAATGTCATCAATGTTTATCACAACAATGCATTTCACTTTAGTCAAAGTCATTAATCAACTCAACGATGCTACCATAACCTTGCAGCCATGAATAACCACACCAGTTTATTAGAATTTATATATTTTATTCCCTATTAGTTGCAATCTACGAGCAAAAGAGTTTACCTCAACACCAAGAAACATAATAGCATAGTCACGATATGACAACTATGATAAGATTTCCTTAACGCGAGAATCACAAACATCAGAACATAACACAGCGCGAACACAGAATAAGTTTAGCAGAGTGTCGATATTGCGTCAGTTCAACAAAGCTTAGTCTCGGTCGTTTGTCTATTTGCGTCAGTTTTGGTGAACACCTGTCCTAACCACTAATTAGCATTGGCATGTTGGGCTTCATGCAAAACAATTTAGAACACCAATTTAGAAAACATCTAGCTAAAGTCTCTGTCAAAACAAGCAGTTGGTGCCTAGAAAGGAAAAGCAAACAGACAAATTACAATTGCATTGTCATAATTATCCTCCAAAGATTAGGTCAGCGCACAGGTTCAGTCTTTGTCTTCAGGACATCAGTCAAATCGCCATCAGTCAGAACTCAGCTCGGGGATAAAAGGGCACTTTCCTCATAAGGAGGAAAAGTGTGAATGGGCACTCTATGGGTGAGGATGGTTTTAATTAATCTCAAGTCGCCAATCAGAGTGACAAAGTTTCTGGATAAAATCAATAGCATTCCCTAACTCGCTCTCTCGACCTTTCTGTGACATGGGTTTTTATCCCTTTTTCGTAGTACATTCCCTCAAAATTCTATTGGATACTTGTTATACCCCACTATCTTTAACCTATTAAATTTGACATTAGGTAATCCCAATCTTCACCCCATATTGGTTTACAAGTCTTTGATTGGTCTTCTCAATTGAACTCTTCAGAGGTGGCACATCCGGTGTTACTTCATCCCTTTGTAATTCTTTGTACATCTTTTGGTCAGCAGTTCCTTTGTCGTTCTCGGTTTGAATGACCTTGTACATTACATTAATCTACACTGTTTCAATATATTATAACATTTATTCCAGGGGCATAGAGAATGCGCCTGAGAACGGAATTAACATGGTTACATTCGTCTTCCAAGTCGAAGAAAAAGAACACGCGGGGTCATGGCCCCTTGTGAGTCAGCACACTGAAGAATAGAAAATGCATTTAATATAAGAGCCGAGCAGCTAAACTGCAGCTCATGCTAACTTAAGGCCTATGAAGTTTTCAATACAGATTTAATAACGCAAATGTTAATATAAGCTTATTTGAACATAACATAAACATTTTTGTCATCATTATTAGTATGCGTATACATTGGTGGCCACTCTTCGTGGTCACAATTCAAGTGCACGTTTAAGCAAAATTGCTATTACTATAGTTTCTATGCGGCAGTATCACACATTAGTTCATAAACATTTTATGCTAATATAGATTATATAAGCTACGCTCTCTCAGTACCTATAACTATCTATATCTCTCATATCGTTTCTTAACTCCATGCAAAGATGTCAAGTCACCACAGTAGCACCCCGCCGGTCCCCACAGCTGACACCAATATTCTTTCCATTTAGGTCACGCTATAAACCAACACTCTTCCAAAAATAGCACACCCAATGGAGTAACGTATTATCCTCCCACAAAGAAGCCCTTCCAGCCATATCCCGTCGATAAATCTATATAGAGGAGCAATTACAGTGTGTTGGAAAATTTTACATATCGAATTCAGCCTAATTAAAAGTTCATTTGTTCTAATGAGAGTACAGAAAAAAATGCAGATTCATTTGAAACAATGAACATTTGAACCAACAAAGCACATTTGATCCTATGAATATTGATATATGCATCCATGCAGTAATGGCACAACATCACATTTAAGGAAGCAACTAAGCATGTACAAAGTGAGCTGTCAGCATGCAAAATTATTACCTATTCAAACTGGGCAACACTAAACTGTACACTTCATAACTCTAGTTAGTGAAATTATCTTAATACACACTTGTAAACAGGAGTTAAGAATGTGGTGTAGAGTATAGTAGCACTTGAAAATGTATCTCAAAGGCTTAAAAATACATCAGTTAAGCTACTTTTGACTGAAATGCAATAATGCTAAACAGAACCCTTAACTGAGTCTGGACGTCCATGCTTACTCAGAACTCAGGACAGAACATACATAATTCCGGAAGAGTTAAGACACTTTTGAGATTTTCTTAGGTGTTGTAGTATGTTATTCCATGTGATTTTTTTTTTAATTGTGTTTTTTTCTATAAACACATACTTTGTGTGTTTGGCGTAAAGGTGGCTACTGTTGATTTTTACAGTTTTGTAAACGTCTGCTGTTGTATCCATTTTATCAGTCTCAGACGGACCAATGCCCCCCACTGGAATTCTTACCCATGTCCAACAGTTTTTAGATTCCTGTAGAAGTTAAATATGCCTAAATATGGACACAGGCATATTTGGTACAATTACAGAATATAACTCATTGTCATAGCGCTATATTTCATTTGAACTTGTGGCACTGCACGAAATGATTGATCTCACAGCAAGAACATAAAATAAACTACTACTGATATTTATGCTGTAATGTCATGCACCAGCATATCATTGTCCTATCTAAACTGTCTTATGAAGTGAGATTGCTGACTGTTTTTATTGCTATGAGAATGATGCAGGGCCGCCCTCCTCTATATTTGTGGGTGAGGCGGGGATGTGATAGCAGCAGCTTTGTCAATGTTGCTGTCCTTACACCTACACAAATTATATAGCCCTCGTCACCACTTGTGAAAAGCAGAGCCGGACGGTTGGGAGTACCGGAAGTGATAAATAAACTAATTGCAAACTGAGGCTTGACTGACAACTTTAATACTGTTGGAAGGACGAAAGGAATAATTTGATATGACTGGCCTACAATCGAGGTGAACACTCGCTGCCCAGTCAGTGCAGTCCACCAGAGGTGCTGGAAGCCTGGGTGTTGGGGTTTGAACGCGCTCAGCCCAATGGGTGTTGGACATCTCCCCGAGGCTAGGGTAGCCTCTAGGCCCAATATCTGGACATTGTATTTTTAGTCTGCTGCATCATTTGACAACCCAATGAGTTCTGGAAGGTATAGCCATATTTTGTTTCTATTGAAATATTTCCACTAAAACATTTGACGAGTGATTTATATCAGAGAAAGCCATGACAGGAAACGTGGTTACCTTGACCTAGAGGAAGCACAGCTAAGTGGCAACCGTACTCAAAATAGACTCTCTGACATTTTGTTAGTGATTAAAGTGTAATGTTCTGATGTAAACACAGGATAGATTACCAAGAACACAGTGCTTATCGTAATTACCTCTGCACCAAAGTAAAGGGAATTTATGGTAGTGGTAATGCGTGACTTGAATATTTGTGAATGCTTAAGCAGATGTGCTGCATTTGAAATTCAGCAACACTACATAATACCACTACATTACAGTGACGCAATACCAAAGTAATAACCCGACAGCAGTACAATACATGAACACAGCTCAACAATCGAACAAGAAAAACACTACACAAGTCAATAAATACATAAAAGTGCAACACAATAGACTAAAAGAACATAATACAACATGACTGATCAAAATAAGAATACTACACACCAATACAATACTGCAGCGCAACAAACTGAACAAATGGCTCTTCACAGCCATTGACACAGCAAAAAAAAAATCAGGGCAATGTAATGTGGGCTAACCAGGTGCTCTAATATAAGCATCAGATGAAATTAGCCAACATAAACCATTGCACCAGTTAAACCTTTACATGAGCCATTCAAGGTCCTGAATACAGTATCCAGAGCCCTAGTGACCTCAAAAAGATGCTAAAGCTTGGTAGATTTTTTTCAGAGTAAGGTTTTGACACTGAGAGTAAATAAATATAAATATCAGTACTATCATAAGCCCCAGCAAGGGATTCCCCTCAATCCACATAAATGATATATCTCACACTTTCAACCTCTAAGGTATCAATAATCTGACGAGATAGTCATAAAAAGGGAGCCCTCACAGTTACCAATGATTATATTCAAGTATTGCCCCTTAAGAGGCAGCTTTGAAGTTTACAATTTCCAGAATTCCTCTTTTATCGGGGGTATTTTAACCTCATCATTTAAAAAAGGCTAAAATGGAGATGCTTCTTTTAGAAAATCCCTCTCTAGATCCATATGAGTTGGTTTTGTTCAATCTCACATCTCTGCTGTCTGTATGAGACACAAAAAGAAAGCTCATGATCAGTCGTAAGAGTATGTCTAAAAATTAATAGCCTACTCCATCCATTGCAAGCACACCTTTGACTGGGCATGGATACTGGAAGTTGTTAGTAGCAGAGGTCGGTGAACAGAGACTCCAGTCGGACGTTGGTGACTTTGTTACACTGGTTCTGCTCAGCATTTGTTCCCACAGAACAGTAAATCACGCTAGACCAACTCTGTGTCAGGCCAGGGATTAGTTTGCATTAAAGATTTTCTATTTGACTATTTCCTGGAAGTGACTATTCAGACTTTCATGCATTCCGCTCAGCTTCTAATATGTGGGGCTACCAGAAGGCTCCATTCCCTTCCATCTTTGTTCATTCTCTATGTATTATATGGTCTTGTGCGAAAGCGAAGCAGTCTGCATTGCTTATTGTTTACACTATTAAGAGGGTGGCATTTGGATCATCCCCCCTCACCTATTGACTTGTTTAGGTCAGCCATTGTCTTGAGACTTTATGTCCACTTAAATGCTTTTTGAGTTTACATATCTGAACAGCCTGACACCCAGAATATCTACCTTTGAATCTCACATGGTTTTGCTGTACACTGCCTTTCTTGTTACCATGACTCATGGTGGTCCGAGCATTTGCTCTCCTGCCCTCCTTGTCACTGCCACGCAGTGGCTCAGTGATCCTGGTTCCTGCACTACCATGCACTCCGTATTACCATGGATTATGGAGGTCTTGGAGTCTTTTCAGCTCATCCATTTTTCTAGTGATTTATTGTAGCTCACAGCAGTCTCAACTTCTTATATGCTCCAACCACACCTGGCAGCTCCTCCGACGTGCTTGTTGAGCTCCTCCCTTCTTTTGAATACTGAGTGCCCTGCTTCATCTCTGCTGCACTTGCTAGATCATTTGGTATACACCACGTTCGTGCAGCCATCCTGCAAGGTATTGTCTATAAAAAGGTTATATCTCCCAAATTCATAATCTTTTGAAATATAGGCAGTATAGTGCCTCACTACTACCCACCACTATGACCATGACCACCATTACCATCACTGACAAGACTATTACTGTCACCTCTTTTGCCATTATCATCACTACTGCCTCCACCATTACTACTAGCACATCATTGGAATTACCACTGCTGCCATTACCACCTTTTTCACTCATGCCTTCACTGTGATCAGTGCATTGTTTTTGGGTGCACTGACTGAAGACGCCTCACTGAATGAGGCGACCTGCCTCTCCTTTAAAGGGCAGGATAGGGATCTCCCTGCAGATAATACAGTGAGTAACTGCACCAGCTTGCAGGGGGATGCTTTGAGGGCCACTGAGCCTCCATTATCCCCGCCCAAGGGCCACCTTCAAGGGTTGCACACTGACTGAATGCCACTGCTATACGGCTGACAGTCCTGTGCCTGCTCGAGTCCTCTTTGCTACGGTGCCTGTGATAGAGCGGAACGTGGTAACAATTTACCTGCGTTCGGACGCTCTGTAGGTCGATGAATCTTTTGACTAAGTGGGAACTCTCTGTACTTTTAATCGATCAATCACCTCTTATCGATAATCAATAACGAACATAAGCAACACCTTGAGCAACATAACACTTAACAATTAATCCAGAATACATTTCGGCGAACCCTGACCTTCCAGCAAGGAATAACCACACCAGTTTATTGCAAAGTTAGTGAATTTATTTCCCTATATTAACAAAGCTAGCACAATATAAATGTGTCTCAACACCAAATGATAAACATAAATGAACATTAATAGCTGTCCATAACGTCGAAACAAGTGTAATCTATGTAGCATTTTAATCACGAGGCATTCGATAGTGGCAATGCAAAGCACTAATACGATAATCTGTAATGGGCTAATTGCGTACATTTAGTCAGTATAACAAGACCTCAAATTGCATCGTGCGGCATATGGAATCCTCATCTAACCTCAAATTAGCATCAGCATGTGGGACTTCATGCAAAATAATTTGGCAACATCAATTTAGAAAAACTCCTAGCTAGGGTCCTTATCAAAATCAGCAGTTGGTTACCTAAAAGAAACACAATGCAATTTTACAATTTCCTTTCATAATTACCAATTTCGATCAGCAATCAATGAATTCTTCGTCTCACAGGTATCGTTTCTCGATCAGCATGGGTCGGGACAAAGGGGCAGGGGTGAACGGGGCAATTGCCTCACGGCGGCAAGATAAGATTACTACTTCATGCAAAGGGGCAAATCAAAGTTAAAGTCTCTAGGGCAAGAATCATTAAAGTCTCTTTCTCTCGACTAGAGAAAGTATCAAAGTTTCTCAAAATGGCATCGCAGCAAAATGGGCCATAGTAGCTACGAAGTCAAAATGGCGGGATGTCCGAAGATAGAGAGAGAGCTTCCCTCTCGTGCACCTGGGTTTTATAGGCAACAGTTCAAGTCCAGTAGGGTCTCCATTGGTGGGTTCATAGGTTAGCTTCAAATTGACCAATCAAAAACGACAGTTCTCAAGCTTTTATTTAAGCATACATTATCCTTGGAGATGGGTACGTAATTTGCAACATTGTCTCTCGATTAGCTTACTCTCGGAGCCTCCATTGTCCGCACCTGCAAGTCGACCTTGAATTAAAGAAAAAATATGCCATGCTGGCACTAACTTTAAGATAAGCATGTGAACAGTCTCTGTGGAAAAATACAGCTTCAAGCAGAAATACACGTTTAATAGCACAGTGGAAAAATACGAACATTTAAACCGTGAGACCAGGCAACTAGGCCAAAGCCTCCGGTAAAGTAATGCTAAGCTAAGGCATTTCAAATAAGCAAATCGTAGCACACGTTTATGATTATGTCGGATTAGTGCAATTCTAATACACCACGTTATATGAAGCACGCATATAAATGTTGGCAAACTACTCTGAGGGCACATTTTGTCCCCGTACAATCTTTATTAGTTCGGTTAATATCACACATGATTGTTCCACACTACGTTTATGCGTTAATAAATCAAAACCCTTCATTTTCTGCTTCATCAATCCCTCCTCTGATGACTACTTGTCATCACACAAATTTAGCCCACAAATTTTATCCCATTAAAATTCTGTCAGCTCCCTTTTCCTTTTAGTTCCCCTAGTTTGCGCTTTGTATTCTTCTGCCATTCTTTTCATTATTTTCTCCTCCTTTCTTCTTTTAATTTTCTCCATAATCATTATTATTCCCCTTTTTATTCCCCAAATTCCAAATACACAAATTATCACTATTAATATTCCTTCTATTATTTTCAATAATATTCCATTCCAAATTCCCCCAATCCAATGTCCCACTGAAGCAAGTCCCCTTCCAACCTTTTCCCACAATCCTGGTTCTTTCAGTTCTTTCAAATCTGCACTTTCTTTTGTTAGATTAGCAAGCATAGTTTTAATCTTCACACTATTATCAGGTATATAGGTGCAGCAGTGACGTGCACCAATCATTTTGCAAATGCCTCCATCCTTTGCTACCTGTGTTCGGACGCTCTGTAGGTCGATGAATCTTTTGACTAAGTGGGAACTCTCTGTACTTTTAATCGATCAATCACCTCTTATCGATAATCAATAACGAACATAAGCAACACCTTGAGCAACATAACACTTAACAATTAATCCAGAATACATTTCGGCGAACCCTGACCTTCCAGCCAGGAATAACCACACCAGTTTATTGCAAAGTTAGTGAATTTATTTCCCTATATTAACAAAGCTAGCACAATATAAATGTGTCTCAACACCAAATGATAAACATAAATGAACATTAATAGCTGTCCATAACGTCGAAACAAGTGTAATCTATGTAGCATTTGAATCACGAGGCATTCGATAGTGGCAATGCAAAGCACTAATACAATAATCTGTAATGGGCTAATTGCGTACATTTAGTCAGTATAACAAGACCTCAAATTGCATCGTGCGGCATATGGAATCCTCATCTAACCTCAAATTAGCATCAGCATGTGGGACTTCATGCAAAATAATTTGGCAACATCAATTTAGAAAAACTCCTAGCTAGGGTCCTTATCAAAATCAGCAGTTGGTTACCTAAAAGAAACACAATGCAATTTTACAATTTCCTTTCATAATTACCAATTTCGATCAGCAATCAATGAATTCTTCGTCTCACAGGTATCGTTTCTCGATCAGCATGGGTCGGGACAAAGGGGCAGGGGTGAACGGGGCAATTGCCTCACGGCGGCAAGATAAGATTACTACTTCATGCAAAGGGGCAAATCAAAGTTAAAGTCTCTAGGGCAAGAATCATTAAAGTCTCTTTCTCTCGACTAGAGAAAGTATCAAAGTTTCTCAAAATGGCGTCGCAGCAAAATGGGCCATAGTAGCTACGAAGTCAAAATGGCGGGATGTCCGAAGATAGAGAGAGAGCTTCCCTCTCGTGCACCTGGGTTTTATAGGCAACAGTTCAAGTCCAGTAGGGTCTCCATTGGTGGGTTCATAGGTTAGCTTCAAATTGACCAATCAAAAACGACAGTTCTCAAGCTTTTATTTAAGCATACATTATCCTTGGAGATGGGTACGTAATTTGCAACATTGTCTCTCGATTAGCTTACTCTCAGAGCCTCCATTGTCCGCACCTGCAAGTCGACCTTGAATTAAAGAAAAAATATGCCATGCTGGCACTAACTTTAAGATAAGCATGTGAACAGTCTCTGTGGAAAAATACAGCTTCAAGCAGAAATACACGTTTAATAGCACAGTGGAAAAATACGAACATTTAAACCGTGAGACCAGGCAACTAGGCCAAAGCCTCCGCTAAAGTAATGCTAAGCTAAGGCATTTCAAATAAGCAAATCGTAGCACACGTTTATGATTATGTCGGATTAGTGCAATTCCAATACACCACGTTATATGAAGCACGCATATAAATGTTGGCAAACTACTCTGAGGGCACATTTTGTCCCCGTACAATCTTTATTAGTTCGGTTAATATCACACATGATTGTTCCACACTACGTTTATGCGTTAATAAATCAAAACCCTTCATTTTCTGCTTCATCACCTGTGCCTGAAATATGGTGCAGATGCAAACAAATTTCTCAGTTGCATAGACTCATCACCCACTTGCTAATGTGGGAACGCTCAGTTGAGATCGCCCAGGCACACATTTAGCACCAGTGTGATCCTTATTACAGTAGGGGCCGCACAAGCATTAGATCCCTTTTGTGATACTAAGAGCCCCTGGGGTGCAAAACCGGTTGCACTCCTAGGCACTTTGCATAATGTGGTGCCAGATCTTTTGAAATGGAATTGTGTTAAGGCTGCATTAATATATGCACTTTTGCTCTTTCTAAGGGATTAGAAATCAAGCAGCCATAAGATTGGGGATTTCCATAGATGGATGTATCTAAAAGATGTCTGCATGCTTATTAAATGTTTTGCGGGGGCCACAGCACAGACAGGAACCATTGCACTCCAGTTGTGTCCACAGGTGTTGTTTGCCACTAGTGTCCTAGGACCTGACCTATTAGTGGACCAATATCTAATCATAAAATATGACATTGTAGAACTTGAATCGTGGGGTAGCAAAGCAGAGAAGGACAAGACTTGCTCAGAGTAAGAGACTTAGAATTCAGCATACACAAATATCACATGATAATTAACTAGATAAGTACACACATATATATTTATTCACAAGTATTTTGGTACTACACTTATGTGTAGATCCACGTTGTTTTGCTATTCACCATTTATGAGTGTATCTTAAGATGTAGACATGTCACCCCTCAGTTCAAGGGGTGGAGCCATCTATGACAGATTAGCAAATGTATTGTTACAACTAGAAACTGATCACATGTAGGTGAAGATTTCTGCCTCAGTAGCGGAGATTTCCCTAAGGAAATGTATCAGAAAAATGAACAATGTTTTTTATTATGTAAATAAATATATACAAATTATTTTAATATGAATGTAAATTATTATTACATTTGTATTCTTACCATAGAACTAATAAAATAAAAATGTAAAATATGTTTTAAGCAAAGTTTAAAAGTCTAATTTAATTTGGTTTAAATCAAGTTTATTAAGTTTTAAAATTATTGAATAGTTATGTATTATAAATCTATATATATTTAATGTTTAAATGTCGAAATAGTTTAATTATTGTAACATTAATTAGTATAGGGTGTTATTTTATTTTTCATTCCTTCGTTTTTTTCTGTGACAGTGTGTTGCAGTATCAGTGAGTGCCTGACATTCTCCAAGGTGTGGCTGGAGTACATTTATACCTTCTTGGACACCTTCAAGACTGTAGTAACCTTGGACATTTAGTTTGTGAATAACTGAATGTTTGTTTGTATTAATATGTCTCCCTCTGAACCTTCCATAAATTCCACTAAACTTCTTTTTTTTAAGTAAGTGTTCCCTAATTTCCAGCAATTTCCCTTTGTTCTTGACACCTTTACAACTGAAATATGTACCTACTTGCATGGAAATCTGTAAGTTTCTGAATAGAAGTATGGTGTATGTGAGTAGTACTAATTTATGTACTACAAAATGCAGTTGTCAGTAGTCCTCTGTATGTCCAGCTGGTGCTTAACCTTTATTTTTTAAAGTTTCTTATTCTAGACACAATGAAATAGTACACAGTTAATGAACCAGATCAAGGTGTCTACACAAGTTACTTGGGGCAGATCAAAGTCTGTGTCCATTGACAGCAGGGTAGGCTCAGTAGGTGGTGGGAATACTCTGACATGGGGCTGAGTAGGTCCCACATCCTGAAGTCACTTTGTATGTAATCAGTAAGCTGCCCTTATACACTCTCAGACTCGTAGTTAGTTACCATGCATTTTTAGTATTGTGCCTCCCTCCCACCCTTATAGCAATTTGTCCTGCTGTTAGCCAGTTATGTAGTTTTTCAAATGCCTCACTGTTTTAAATGGGCCACATGTATGGAAATGCCTCTTTTTTGCCTGATCACCCCCAAGTTTTTGAACTATTGCTGCTGGATTTTCAACTCTGAAGTTGTACTGAGTGATGGCAAACAGGCGGCAGTGCCAGTGCACTGACCCTTAAAAAACGATTGTGATCAATGGTGTAGGAAGTTGGCTCTGTATGCACTATTTCAAAGTAAGGAATAGCATGCACAGAGTCCAAGGGTTCCCCTTAGAGGTAAGATAGTGGCAACAAGAGATAATACTAATGCTCTATTTTGTGGTAGTGTGGTCGAGCAGTAGGCTTATCAAAGGAGTAGTGTTAAGCATTTGTTGTACACACACAGGCAATAAATGAGGAACACACACTCAGAGACAATTCCAGGCCAATAGGTTTTTGTATAGAAAAATATATTTTCTTAGTTTATTTTAAGAACCACAGGTTCAAATTCTACATGTAATACTTTGCATGAAAGGTATTGCAGGTAAGTACTTTAGGAACTTTGAATAATCACAATAGCATATATACTTTTCAAATAAAACACATATAGCTATTTTAAAACTAGACACAGTGCAATTTTCAACAGTTCCTGGGGGAGGTAAGTATTTGTTAGTTTTTGTAGGTAAGTAAACCACCTACGGGGTTCAAGTTGGGTCCAAGGTAGCCCACCGTTGGGGGTTCAAAGCAACCCCAAAGTTACCACACCAGCAGCTCAGGGCCGGTCAGGTGCAGAGTTCAAGGTGGTGCCCAAAACACATAGGCTTCAATGGAGAAGGACCAGGGGGGTTTTGTAGGGCACCGGGGGTACACAAGTTAGCACTGAAAGTACACCCTCAGCAGCACGGGGGCGGCCGGGTGCAGTGTGCAAACACACGTCGGGTTTTCAATTGGAATCAATGGGAGACCAAGGGGTCTCTTCAGCGATGCAGGCAGGCAAGGGGGGGCTCCTCGGGGTAGCCACCACCTGGGCAAGGGAGAGGGCCTCCTGGGGGTCACTCCTGCACTGGAGTTCCGATCCTTCAGGTCCTGACGGCTGCGGGTGCAGGGTCTTTTCCAGGCGTCGGGATCTAGGAGTCAGGCAGTCGCGGTCAGGGGGAGCCTCGGGATTTCCTCTGCAGGCGTCGCTGTGGGGGCTCAGGGGGGACAACTTTGGTTACTCACAGTCTCGGAGTCGCCGGGGGGTCCTCCCTGAAGTGTTGTTTCTCCACCAGTCGAGTCGTGGTCGCCGGGTGCAGGGTTGCAAGTCTCACGCTTCTGGCGGGAAACGCTGTTGCCTTTAAGTTGCTCCTTTGGAAACAAAGTTGCAGTCTTGGGTGAACAGGGCCGCTGTTCTCTGGAGTTTCTTGGTCCTTTTAGAGCAGGGCAGTCCTCTGAGGATTCAGAGGTCGCTGGTCCTGGGGAAAGCGTCGCTGGAGCAGTTTTCTTCCGAAGGGGGGAGACAGGCCGGTAGAGCTGGTGTCTCCGTCTTCTCTGCAGGGTTTGTCAGCTTAGCAGTCCTCTTCTTCTTAGGTTGCAGGAATCTGAGTCCTAGGTTCAGGGAAGCCCTTAAATACTAAATTTAAGGGTGTGTTTAGGTCTGGGGGGTTAGTAGCCAATGGCTACTAGCCCGGAGGGTGGGTACACCCTCTTTGTGCCTCCTCCCAAGGGGAGGGGGTCACATTCCTATCCCTATTGGGGGAATCCTCCATCTGCAAGATGGAGGATTTCTAAAAGTTAGAGTCACCTCAGCTCAGGACACCTTAGGGGCTGTCCTGACTGGCCAGTGACTCCTCCTTGTTCTTCTCATTATTTCCTCCGGCCTTGCCACCAAAAGTGGGGCCGTGGCCGGAGGGGGCGGGCAAGTCCACTAGCTGGAGTGCCCTGTGGTACTGGAACAAAGGGGGTGAGCCTTTGAGGCTCACCGCCAGGTGTTACAGCTCCTGCATGGGGGAGGTGATAGCATCTCCACCCAGTGCAGGCTTTGTTACTAGCCACAGAGTGACAAAGGCACTCTCCCCATGTGGCCAGCAACATGTCTCGAGTGTGGCAGGCTGCTAAAACCAGTCAGCCTACACGGGTAGTTGGTTAAGGTTTCAGGGGGCACCTCTAAGGTGCCCTCTGGGGTGTATTTTACAATAAAATGTACACTGGCATCAGTGTGCATTTATTGTGCTGAGAAGTTTGATACCAAACTTCCCAGTTTTCAGTGTAGCCATTATGGTGCTGTGGAGTTCGTGTTTGACAGACTCCCAGACCATATACTCTTATGGCTACCCTGCACTTACAATGTCTAAGGTTTTGCTTAGACACTGTAGGGGCACAGTGCTCATGCACTGGTGCCCTCACCTATGGTATAGTGCACCCTGCCTTAGGGCTGTAAGGCCTGCTAGAGGGGTGACTTATCTATACTGCATAGGCAGTGTGAGGTTGGCATGGCACCCTGAGGGGAGTGCCATGTCGACTTACTCGTTTTGACCTCACCAGCACACACAAGCTGGCAAGCAGTGTCTGTGCTGAGTGAGGGGTCTCCAGGGTGGCCTAAGACATGCTGCAGCCCTTAGAGACCTTCCCTGGCATCAGGGCCCTTGGTACCAGGGGTACCAGTTACAAGTGACTTACCTGGGTGCCAGGGTGTGCCAATAGTGTAAACAAAGGTACAGGTTTGAGAAAGAACACTGGTGCTGGGGCCTGGTTAGCAGGCCTCAGCACACTTTCAAATCAAAACATAGCATCAGCAAAGGCAAAAAGTCAGGGGGTAACCATGCCAAAGAGGCATTTCCTTAAACAACCCCCCCCCCCCCCAAACGAAAGAGGATGAGACTAACCTTTCCCAAGAGAGTCTTCATTTTCTAAGTGGAAGAACCTGGAAAGGCCATCTGCATTGGCATGGGCAGTCCCAGGTCTGTGTTCCACTATAAAGTCCATTCCCTGTAGGGAGATGGACCACCTCAACAGTTTTGTATTTTCACCTTTCATTTGCATCAGCCATCTGAGAGGTCTGTGGTCAGTTTGAACTACAAAGTGAGTACCAAAGAGGTATGGTCTCAGCTTCTTCAGGGACCAAACCACAGCAAAGGCCTCCCTCTCAATGGCACTCCAACGCTGCTCCCTGGGGAGTAACCTCCTGCTAATGAAAGCAACAAGCTGGTCAAGGCCATCTTCATTTGTTTGGGACAAAACTGCCCCTATCCCATGTTCAGAGGCATCTGTCTGCACAATGAACTGCTTGGAGTAATCTGGAGCTTTTAGAACTGGTGCTGTGCACATTGCTTGTTTCAGGGTGTCAAAGGCCTGTTGGCATTCTACAGTCCAGTTTACCTTCTTGGGCATTTTCTTGGAGGTAAGTTCTGTGAGGGCTGTCACTGTGGATCCATACCCCTTCACAAACCTCCTGTAATACCCAGTCAAGCCAAGGAATGCCCTGACTTGAGTCTGGGTTTTTGGAGCTGCCCAGTCCGGAATAGTCTGGATCTTAGGCTGGAGTGGCTGAACTTGGCCTCCACCTACAAGGTGTCCCAAGTAAACCACAGTTCCCTGCCCTATCTGGCATTTGGATGCCTTGATAGAGAGGCCTGCTGATTGCAGAGCCTTCAAAACCTTTTTCAGGTGGACCAGGTGATCCTGCCAGCTGGAGCTAAAGACAGCAATATCATCAAGATAAGCTGCGCTAAAGGACTCCAAACCAGCAAGGACTTGATTCACCAACCTTTGGAAGGTGGCAGGGGCATTCTTTAAACCAAAGGGCATAACAGTAAACTGATAATGCCCATCAGGTGTGGAGAATGCTGTCTTTTCTTTTGCTCCAGGTGCCATTTTGATTTGCCAGTACCCTGCTGTTAAGTCAAAGGTACTTAAGAATTTGGCAGCACCTAATTTATCAATCAGTTCATCAGCCCTAGGAATGGGATGGGCATCTGTCTTGGTGACAGAATTAACTCCTCTGTAGTCCACACAAATCCTCATCTCTCTCTTTCCATCTTTGGTGTGAGGTTTGGGGACTAAGACCAATGGGCTAGCCCAGGGGCTGTCAGAGTGCTCAATTACTCCCAGTTCCAGCATCTTGTGGACTTCCACCTTGATGCTTTTCTTAACTTGGTCAGACTGTCTGATAATTTTGTTTTTGACAGGCATGCTGTCTCCTGTGTCCACATCATGGGTACACAGGTGTGTCTGACCAGGGGTTAGGGAAAAGAGCTCAGCAAACTGTTGCAGGACCTTCCTGCAGTCAGATTGCTGTTGGCCAGAGAGGGTGTCTGAATAGATCACTCCGTCTACTGAACCATCTTTAGGGTTTGATGAGAGGAGATCAGGGAGAGGTTCACTCTCAGCTTCCTGGTCCTCATCTGTTACCATCAACAGATTCACATCAGCCCTGTCATGGAAGAGCTTAAGGCGGTTCACATAGATCACCCTCTTGGGGCTCATGCTAGTGCCTAGGTCCACCAGGTAGGTGACCTGACTCTTCTTCTCTAGCACTGGGTAAGGACCACTCCATCTGTCCTGAAGTGCCCTGGGAGCCACAGGCTCCAAAACCCAGACTTTCTGCCCTGGTTGAAATTCAACCATTGCAGCCTTTTGGTCATACCAAAACTTCTGGAGCTGTTGGCTGGCCTCAAGGTTTTTACTTGCCTTTTCCATGTACTCTGCCATCCTTGAACGAAGGCCAAGTACATAGTCCACTATGTCTTGTTTAGGCTCATGAAGAGGTCTCTCCCAGCCTTCTTTCACAAGAGCTAGTGGTCCCCTTACAGGGTGGCCAAACAGAAGTTCAAAGGGTGAGAACCCTACTCCCTTCTGAGGCACCTCTCTGTAAGCGAAAAGCAGGCATGGCAAGAGGACATCCCATCTCCTTTTGAGTTTTTCTGGGAGCCCCATGATCATGCCTTCTAATGTCTTGTTGAATCTCTCAACAAGGCCATTAGTTTGTGGATGATAGGGTGTAGTGAATTTATAAGTCACTCCACACTCATTCCACATGTGTTTCAGGTATGCTGACATGAAGTTGGTACCTCTGTCAGACACCACCTCCTTAGGGAAGCCCACTCTGGTAAAGATACCAATGAGGGCCTTGGCTACTGCAGGGGCAGTAGTCGACCTAAGGGGAATAGCTTCAGGGTATCTAGTAGCATGATCCACTACTACTAGTATGTACATATTCCCTGAGGCTGTGGGAGGTTCAAGTGGACCCACTATGTCCACACCCACTCTTTCAAAGGGGACCCCCACCACTGGAAGTGGAATGAGGGGGGCCTTTGGATGTCCACCTGTCTTACCACTGGCTTGACAGGTGGTACAGGAGACACAAAACTCCTTAACTTTCTGGGACATGTTGGGCCAGTAGAAGTGGTTGACTAGTCTCTCCCACGTCTTGGTTTGTCCCAAATACCCAGCAAGGGGAATATCATGGGCTAAGGTCAGTATGAACTCTCTGAACTCCTGAGGCACTACCACTCTCCTAGTGGCACCAGGTTTGGGATCTCTTGCCTCAGTGTACAGGAGTCCAGCTTCCCAATAGACCCTATGTGTTCCAGTTTTCTTGCCATTGGACTCTTCAGCAGCTTGCTGCCTAAGGCCATCAAGAGAGGGACAGGTTTCTTGCCCCTTACACAACTGCTCCCTTGAGGGTCCCCCTGGGCCTAAGAGCTCAACCTGATAAGGTTCTAACTCCATAGGCTCAGTTCCCTCAGAAGGCAGAACTTCTTCCTGAGAAGAGAGGTTCTCTTTTTGTTGTTGTGTTGCAGCTGGTTTCCCAGTTGTCTTTCCTTTCCTCTTGGTAGGCTGGGCCCTTTTTCCAGACTCCAGCTCTACTTTTTCACCCTGAGCCTTGCACTGTGCCCTTGTCTTGACACACACCAGTTCAGGGATACCCAGCATGGCTGCATGGGTTTTCAGTTCTACCTCAGCCCATGCTGAGGACTCCAGGTCATTTCCAAGCAAACAGTCTACTGGGATATTTGAGGAGACCACCACCTGTTTCAGGCCATTGACCCCTCCCCACTCTAAAGTTACCATAGCCATGGGATGTACTTTAGTTTGATTGTCAGCATTGGTGACTGGATAAGTTTGTCCAGCCAGGTATTGACCAGGGGAAACCAGTTTCTCTGTCACCATGGTGACACTGGCACCTGTATCCCTCAGGCCTTCTACACTTGTCCCATTAATTAAGTGCTGCTGCCTGTATTTTTGCATGTTAGGAGGCCAGGCAGTCAGTGTGGCTAAATCCACCCCACCCTCAGAGACTAATGTAGCTTCAGTGTGACACCTGATTTGCTCTGGGCACACTGTTGATCCCACTTGGAGACTAGCCATTCCAGTGTTAGCTGGAGTGGAGTTAGAAGTGGTACTTTTCTTGGGACAGGCCTTGTCTCCAGTTTGGTGTCCAGGCTGATTACAGCTCCGACACCAGGCCTTTTTGGGATCAAAGTTTTTACCCTTGTACCCAAAATTGTTTTGTGAAGAGGCTCTGGGCCCACCCTTCTGTGCAGGTTTTTTGGGGCCTGAAGAAGACTCTTTACTATTTTTGTTTTTGTATTTCTCAACACTCTTCCCCTGGGGAGGCTTTGTGACCCCTTTCTTTTGGTCATCCCCTGTGGAAGTCTTGGTCACCCTAGTCTTGACCCAATGGTTTGCCTTCTTTCCCAATTCTTGGGGAGAAATTGGTCCTAGGTCTACCAGATGCTGATGCAGTTTATCATTTGAACAATTACTCAATAGGTGTTCTTTCACAAATAAATTGTACAGCCCATCATAATCATTTACACCACTGCCTTGAATCCAACCATCCAGTGTTTTCACTGAGTATTCCACAAAATCAACCCAGGTCTGGCTCAAGGTTTTTTGAGCCCCCCTGAATCTAATTCTATACTCCTCAGTGGAGAATCCAAAGCCCTCAATCAGGGTTCCCTTCATGAGGTCATAAGATTCTGCATCTTTTCCAGAGAGTGTGAGAAGTCTATCCCTACACTTTCCAGTGAACATTTCCCAAAGGAGAGCACCCCAGTGAGATTTGCTTACTTTTCTGGTTACACAAGCCCTCTCAAAAGCTGTGAACCACTTGGTGATGTCATCACCATCTTCATATTTAGTTACAATCCCTTTAGGGATTTTCAACATGTCAGGAGAATCTCTGACCCTATTTATGTTGCTGCCACCATTGATGGGACCTAGGCCCATCTCTTGTCTTTCCCTTTCGATGGCTAGGATCTGTCTTTCCAAAGCCAATCTTTTGGCCATCCTGGCTAACTGGATGTCCTCTTCACTGAGGCTATCCTCAGTGATTTCAGAGGTGCTGGCCCCTCCTGTGAGGGAAGCAGCATCTCTGACTATCACAGTTGGAATCAGGGATTGAGGGTCCCTGGGTTCCCTAGTTAGGACTGGAAGGTGGGAATTCTCTTCCATGTCACTAACATCATCCTCTGGGTTGTCATCCTCAGAGGCGTTGGCTTTTTCAAACTCTGCCAAAAGCTCCTGGAGCTGTTGTTTGGAGGGTCTTGAGCCAATTGTGATTTTCTTTATTTTGCAGAGTGACCTTAGCTCCCTCATCTTAAGATGGAGGTAAGGTGTGAGGTCAAGTTCCTCCACATTCACATCTGCACCAGGCATTATGTTTCTAAAAGTTGGAATACTTTTTAAGAATCTAAAACTAGTTCTATAATCTAATTCAAACCTTCACAAAACTTTTAAACTCTAAAAGAAATGCTAACAGGGACTAACACAAGGCCCTAGAAGGACTTTTAAAATTTTAGAAAAATAGCTCAAATTGCAAAACTCAATTTCTAATGACAATTTTTGGAATTTGTCGTGTGATCAGGTATTGGCTGAGTAGTCCAGCAAATGCAAAGTCTTGTACCCCACCGCTGATCCACCAATGTAGGAAGTTGGCTCTGTATGCACTATTTCAAAGTAAGGAATAGCATGCAGAGAGTCCAAGGGTTCCCCTTAGAGGTAAGATAGTGGCAAAAAGAGATAATACTAATGCTCTATTTTGTGGTAGTGTGGTCGAGCAGTAGGCTTATCAAAAGAAAGGAGTAGTGTTAAGCATTTGTTGTACACACACAGGCAATAAATGAGGAACACACACTCAGAGACAATTCCAGGCCAATAGGTTTTGGTATAGAAAAATATATTTTCTTAGTTTATTTTAAGAACCACAGGTTCAAATTCTACATGTAATACTTTGCATGAAAGGTATTGCAGGTAAGTACTTTAGGAACTTTGAATAATCACAATAGCATATATACTTTTCAAATAAAACACATATAGCTATTTTAAAACTAGACACAGTGCAATTTTCAACAGTTCCTGGGGGTGGTAAGTATTTGTTAGTTTTTGTAGGTAAGTAAACCACCTACGGGGTTCAAGTTGGGTCCAAGGTAGCCCACCGTTGGGGGTTCAGAGCAACCCCAAAGTTACCACACCAGCAGCTCAGGGCCGGTCAGGTGCAGAGTTCAAGGTGGTGCCCAAAACACATAGGCTTCAATGGAGAAGGGGGTGCCCCGGTTCCAGTCTGCCAGCAGGTAAGTACCCGCGTCTTCGGAGGTCAGACCAGGGGGGTTTTGTAGGGCACCGGGGGGGACACAAGTTAGCACTGAAAGTACACCCTCAGCAGCACGGGGGCGGCCGGGTGCAGTGTGCAAACACACGTCGGGTTTTCAATTGGAATCAATGGGAGACCAAGGGGTCTCTTCAGCGATGCAGGCAGGCAAGAGGGGGGGGGCTCCTCGGGGTAGCCACCACCTGGGCAAGGGAGAGGGCCTCCTGGGGGTCACTCCTGCACTGGAGTTCCGATCCTTCAGGTCCTGGGGGCTGCGGATGCAGGGTCTTTTCCAGGCGTCGGGATCTAGGAGTCAGGCAGTCACGGTCAGGGGGAGCCTCGGGATTCCCTCTGCAGGCGTCGCTGTGGGGGCTCAGGGGGGACAACTTTGGTTACTCACAGTCTCGGAGTCGCCGGGGGGTCCTCCCTGAAGTGTTGTTTCTCCACCAGTCGAGTCGTGGTCGCCGGGTGCAGGGTTGCAAGTCTCACGCTTCTGGCGGGAAACGCTGTTGCCTTTAAGTTGCTCCTTTGGAAACAAAGTTGCAGTCTTGGGTGAACAGGGCCGCTGTTCTCTGGAGTTTCTTGGTCCTTTTAGAGCAGGGCAGTCCTCTGAGGATTCAGAGGTCGCTGGTCCTGGGGAAAGCGTCGCTGGAGCAGTTTTCTTCCGAAGGGGGGAGACAGGCCGGTAGAGCTGGTGTCTCCGTCTTCTCTGCAGGGTTTGTCAGCTTAGCAGTCCTCTTCTTCTTAGGTTGCAGGAATCTGAGTCCTAGGTTCAGGGAAGCCCTTAAATACTAAATTTAAGGGTGTGTTTAGGTCTGGGGGGTTAGTAGCCAATGGCTACTAGCCCGGAGGGTGGGTACACCCTCTTTGTGCCTCCTCCCAAGGGGAGGGGGTCACATTCCTATCCCTATTGGGGGAATCCTCCATCTGCAAGATGGAGGATTTCTAAAAGTTAGAGTCACCTCAGCTCAGGACACCTTAGGGGCTGTCCTGACTGGCCAGTGACTCCGCCTTGTTCTTCTCATTATTTCCTCCGGCCTTGCCACCAAAAGTGGGGCCGTGGCCGGAGGGGGCGGGCAAGTCCACTAGCTGGAGTGCCCTGTGGTACTGGAACAAAGGGGGTGAGCCTTTGAGGCTCACCGCCAGGTGTTACAGCTCCTGCCTGGGGGCGGTGATAGCATCTCCACCCAGTGCAGGCTTTGTTACTAGCCACAGAGTGACAAAGGCACTCTCCCCATGTGGCCAGCAACATGTCTCGAGTGTGGCAGGCTGCTAAAACCAGTCAGCCTACACAGGTAGTTGGTTAAGGTTTCAGGGGGCACCTCTAAGGTGCCCTCTGGGGTGTATTTTACAATAAAATGTACACTGGCATCAGTGTGCATTTATTGTGCTGAGAAGTTTGATACCCAACTTCCCAGTTTTCAGTGTAGCCATTATGGTGCTGTGGAGTTCGTGTTTGACAGACTCCCAGACCATATACTCTTATGGCTACCCTGCACTTACAATGTCTAAGGTTTTGCTTAGACACTGTAGGGGCACAGTGCTCATGCACTGGTGCCCTCACCTATGGTATAGTGCACCCTGCCTTAGGGCTGTAAGGCCTGCTAGAGGGGTGACTTATCTATACTGTATAGGCAGTGTGAGGTTGGCATGGCACCCTGAGGGGAGTGCCATGTCGACTTACTCGTTTTGTCCTCACCAGCACACACAAGCTGGCAAGCAGTGTGTCTGTGCTGAGTGAGGGGTCTCCAGGGTGGCCTAAGACATGCTGCAGCCCTTAGAGACCTTCCCTGGCATCAGGGCCCTTGGTACCAGGGGTACCAGTTACAAGGGACTTACCTGGGTGCCAGGGTGTGCCAATTGTGTAAACAAAGGTACAGGTTAGGGAAAGAACACTGGTGCTGGGGCCTGGTTAGCAGGCCTCAGCACACTTTCAAATCAAAACATAGCATCAGCAAAGGCAAAAAGTCAGGGGGTAACCATGCCAAGGAGGCATTTCCTTACAAATGGGCTCACCCACAATTGGCATATGTTAACTTACTTATAAGTTGCTAGTATATGGTAACAATGGTATCCAAAGCTTTTTAGTTAAAGTGTCCCTTGTGGACTGCAGCACTTATTGTGCCACCACAAGTATGGCAAAACAAAGCATGACTCCCATCCACCCTTGACAGCTGGCACAGCAGTTTTTAAACTGCTAATTCGACTTTGTCATTTAAAGTAATGACAAAGCCTAGTCATTTGCTAAGGCAGGACTCTTGAGCACTAATGGCATGGAGCATTATATTAGAAATATGGACATGCGTTTTAGTAACCTTACATGTATTTGCAGGAAAAGCCCTGCATTGTCGTTTTTACTGTGGAAAGGCTATTATCTCTATTGGCAAGTACAGTGTTACACACTGACACCTCAGCAGTGCTAACTTGTGAGTAGAACTACTAAATATGATACTTTCATGTAGCAAAAGAGTTGTTGCATTAAACCTGACTTGTTGCCCAAGTAGAATATAATGTAACTTTTGCACAAATGGCAATTTTAAAGAGATGCTACTTTGTTAGCCAATGTTTCCTGTGACCTTCTACGGTTTCACAGAAGATGCTGTCACCAAGACAGCCCTCTGCCTTCCCAGGAAAAGGTATGAACAACTCTCAGGAACAAACACAAAGGGCCTGACAATGGAAGAGGTGTGACCTCCTGCTGGCAGAATGGCCAGGCAGGGTGCAAAACCAAATGGTGAGCTTGACAAGAAAAGTCACCTTTGATGGGCAAATGGTAGTCACACACAAGAGTGGCTGCTCTTTTATTTGAGCAGACATGTTGGCGTCTTGGACAGAGAGAGAGAAGCCATTGTCAAACCATTTTTTCTGTGAGTGTGTAGCCCCAAGTAACAGTGGCCCCAAGTAACCACACCTTTAAACTGGCTGGGGAGCTTCACACACCAAGAGAAGGGTTCTGCCATGTTAAGAGTGGGGAGAATAATGCATTCTGGGCTTCCTAGATGCCACACTTCACAGGAAGTTGTCATCAAGCTGGAGGGGAACCTAGTAGCCTATTGGATAGGGGTCTTTGTGTTCCTAGAGGGAAAGTTGTGGGCATAACATTGGCACCCAGACCTCAGATCACATTTGGACTGGAGAGAGGAACGAAGAAGGACTGATTTGCTATTCCCTGGACCCAGCAAAGAGAGGCTGCACCAAAGATTGAGCTGTACCTGCTGCTTCAACGGCTAACAAAGAAAGGGAGGTGCATGTGGTGTCCTACTCAAGGAAAACACATCCCTGAGCCCCAGACAGAAAAGGTGACTCCAAACATCATTTGGCTGACTTCTTGTTACAGGCACAAGGTCATAAAAGCTGACAAGATTACTCCATTGAGAGCTTACTGGATGCCGAGGTGCAGCCTGGGAGATCGAGTCCCGCCCATCAAAATTAGCACCAGTATGCTGGACCAGGGAGAGTCATTGGAGTGCAGGATGGGCGTCTGGCACAGGCAATGTATGTGAAACCATTGGTTTTGCTGTAACCAGAGACCTGCAGACCAGGGACAATTGTTTTTTTGTTGGACTTCACCCGGACTTCGAGGGACATCGACCTTTGAGGCCAAAGTCACCCCTCCTTGTTCCGGAACCAAGGAACGGCCACAGGAAGACCCTTGACACCGGCTCAGCATTCTCTATCCCTTGCATCATGGTCACTCCATTGATTCCTATTGTGGTTTGCCGATGGACCCTGGAACTGGACATGAGACAGCTTTTCTTGTGAGGTTGACCTTATTGGTTCCTTTGACTGACTTTCTGCAGGAAGTTGGTCCCCACACCACAAGAGTGCCCTTATAGCTGTTTTAAAGATACTTGTTATGGCTAGCTCTAAACTGCAAGTCACTGTAGATTAAAATGATTTATTGCACTAAGTGAAAAGCTGTGATTTATTGTTTTTTTTTTTATTCATATCTCCAAAACCCTCCAATGGATTTTTGTTCTTGAGGTGTCAATTTAAAGATACAAATACAAATTATTTTTATAAATCAGTGTCAGATTTTTATTATGTTTTTTTGTCTCTTTATTAAACTGTTTTGGTACTTCTTAATGCTTTACACTTGTGCTTTTGATAAAGCCAGACTGGTCTCAGCCACGGCTATCCTGGGCTGAGCTAAGGTGTTACAAACAAATGTGACTGAACCTGATCCACAATTGTGCTTTTATTACACGGAGAAGTCTCACAATCCCAACACCATATGATAAACCACTCTCCTTACACCTAACCATGCCAAGTGCACATATGAGCTTTTTGCTGGCTCCACAGTCCAGCGCACAATGTCACAGGATGCTTGAGGATTTTGTCTGGTGCCGGCTGTGAGTTCCGAAAACAAGCAGAGCTTGGCAGAGCTAGCTGTGTGATGATCTCTGCACTCCTAATTGGCACAACATTGAAGGATAGAATCTCCTGTGTGTGGCATCCTTAGAGGTCATGCAGGCTCAATACACCTGCTACCCAAAAAGTACTGAAGTGCCTCCCTGATAGTTATGTATCTGAGGCTAGGACAAGGTAGAGGAGTCTACAGGAGTCTATTCGGGAGTTAGAATTGGCACCTTGTGCCCATACACCAAAACCCAAGCTGAGGAGGTGCTCAGGCGCAAGGACAAAATGGTTGGTTATACCATGAGGATGGTCACTTTCGTTACTCCATTACTATTGCTTGTATTCTCCTGCACAGTAGAAGATTGGGACAGCGTGGTCAGTGGCAGTGAAAATCTGTTCTTCGCGAGTCCCTTTCAGTGAGACTTCTTCGCTAAGGGTAGTGCATCCAGGAGTATATTGAAGATCAATGAGAGAATAGGCTAGCAGTGCACTAGAAGGATGGTCAGCAGTCAGTGTGTGGATGGCTGAGTGCATGGCTGGATTAATGATTGGATGAGCAAAAACATGGATAGATTAATGGTTGGGTGAACAAGGGTATGGATGAGTCAGTGGGTGGATGACTGGGTGCTTTAGAAGGCCCTCAGCTGGCCACTAGACGAATAGGAATGGAGGGGGAAAGGCCTATGTCTGCAGCCCCACACCCGAAGCAGCAACAAGATCAGGGAATCCATGATGAAATCCACAAGAGGCCTTAGAGCCTGATATACAGGAGGTGCTAGTGCAGAACTGCACAAGGCCAGAAAGGCTAAAAAGCAGTACCATCACTAACTCAGTAGGCTTCCAAACACTACAACAAACCCAGATCAGAGGCCACCCTGTATGTACCTGTGCGCTAGTCCCTATCTACGGAACAGCACCTGTCCTGTCTACACTCTCCAAGTTGTTCATGGTGACCTGGCATGCCTCATGGTATAGTGCATTCACATCTTGAATGCTTCCAATGGGGAGTGAAAAAACAAATCGGTGTAGCTTGAGTGGAGAGGAAGGATTTGGGTGTGTGCAGCATGTAAGTCCTGAGACTGAATGTAAGACTAGTGTGTTGAATTCTCTGAACTGAGCAAATAAGACGAATAACTAAAATGAAGTTTTCTTGAGTTTTCATTTATGGACCTACTTCATTTAATATTGTATAATGTTCTTTAAGAGTTTGAAAATACACCAATGAATGTATTTATGTAGAACGTAAAATCAAAAACGCACGACACTAGCACTATTTCTCTAGTCTCTTGTAAAAGTAACATTAATGGGCCCTTGCACATATGGCGCCCCCAGGAGGGCTAACACCCTGGGACACGTGTCTGGTCCTGAGATTTTTGTTAATATGCTAGTGTATTCTGTGAGTTGAAATCGTGGTTGGCTTCCATTGAACCAATTTGAGCAACACACCCGAAAATAGGGATTTGTCAAAGAAGAGCGCTGCGTTGGAAATAATGTGCCCCAGAGTCATCTGGTAATCTTAGACAGAGATCCCAATGCTATTAACAGCCCACGATGGTGCCATTGTAGGATTATTGTCCATAAATGAATCCGGATTTCCACAAGGGCCTCACCACCGCAATAATGTCAGTACAGTCAATGAGACTGGCCAAGGAACTTTGCTGTAAAGTGAATTCCTGTAGAGTTTGCTGGTGCTCAATTTAGTACATTTTATCATTGAACTTAATAGGGAGTACCATACTTTCCACAGGTATGATGAACTTTGCACTATGCATGTTTCAAACCCTTCTTCTCTTCAAACCTAACTAGCTACCAGTGTGTTCTCACCCTGCCCACGCTTGGTAAAGGCTGCAAAGGACAAACATACTGCGTGCTCCCAAATCCTCCTCTTCAGACCCTGCTCTCATTGCCTACCATGCTTCCTCTCACCACCAGATCAACAAAGACCATGGGGCATACCAATCCAAAGAGGGAGTTCATTGGGCAACACTCACCACAGCTCACAGAGTCAAGATTGGACACCATATAACCGACCCTGAAACTGAGAATATAGAGGTTTACTCAGTACCTGCAGTGGCAAAGCAGGCATTCAACCCTGCTTATCAATCAGAAACTTTCAATTTCCTAAATGGTATAGTTCAGCCAGTTACCTGCCAAAGAGGTAGAACGAGTGCAACGTTGAACCCCAGTGTAGATGTTGAGGCCATCTTGTAATGTGGAGCCAATCACTCCGCAGCTTTCAAAGAGAAAGAAACAATAGAACTGTTTTTTTTTGCTTTCTGTTTTGCCTTCTGAAACCATAATCCAAGATGATCGCTAGATTCTAATTGACCAATAAAATTGTTCTATGAATGAATGTGAGTGTTTGTTCGGGAACTGATGAATGTAATACTTTTTCTGTGCACCTATGTCTGTTTCATTCCAGCACGGCAGTGTATAATTTCTCTCCACTTCTGCATTTTGCCTTTCACGAATGTTGTGACCAAGCTAAGCAAGAGTACAAAGTGCTTTAGCTGGACTCTAGGGGGTTGCACCTGAGTGTGCAGTCGACAGTGCTACATAGGTGCTCGAGAAGAGCATGGAAGATAACAGTTAGCTTTCGTTGATGTGCAAGGACCCTTCAAATGTCACGTCTTGTAATGGAAGCACTCCATTGGCAGACCCCTAATGAACCAATGAAATCACTGCTGACTAGAGGTGTGGCTGAAAGTGGAAAAGCACCAAGTGCCTCTAATTGGCTAGCAAAAGCCCTACTTTGTCTGAATTATCACAAACTTTGCCATAACGTGAAGCTGTTTCTAGATATACCTAATGAATATCATAATAGAAAGTAAAAGCAAGCAAATCATTCTTGACACGCAGCCTGCAAATAATCCAATCTTTAACAGATAACAAGCATCACAGCATAGCAGCCTTCACTTTGGGCAGGCCCAAGTGGATTTTTCTAATATTAGTTCAGTATATACCATTGCAGTGACTGTGAATTGCTCATCTATATGAATATTCCCTTCGTAGTGGGCTCACAAGCCCTTTGGGTTGCCAGTAGAGGAATACTGATTAAGTCCAGCAATCCTGTTCATATCTCGTGGGAAGGCTACTGCACAATATTTGGATACAGCTCAATTTTGGAAATAAAAATTTGAACATCTGTCCTATTCTGGTGCGAATGAAAGGTGTGGCAAGCTCATCTCGTGTTAGGGCTAGGACTAGGACAGGCATTTAGGGAGCAGGCTTGGCCTTCCAAGGATACGACTTTAACCATGTGTTTCATAGCGTTGCCCTGGAATACATTGAAAGTAGAACAGAGTTGTATTCTCTTTTGTCTAAATTGCTATTCAAGTACGATTTAGATATTCGATGCAGTGGCATGATGAGGGAACCAGCTGCTGATCTTAACTGTGTGAATTATATGCTAACTATTCAAAATTAGTATTTAAAAAGTTACTGCCCAAAAATATTTATCAAAGCTGTAGATGGTAAAGGCAGATGGAAACAATTTCTATCCCATTTTCAAGGTCTTGTGTTCTCTGGATTTATGCTGCCCGTGAAAAGCATGAAGGAAAATAAGCATGCCATGGCACAGTCATGATGGCGTGCACGGGTTGCCATATCCTGAGAATGGTAAGGAGCAGTTACCAAATACTACACTGTGTGGGCTAGGTGGCTTATTCCCATTCTTCATCTAGATCATTTAAAAATGTAGATAAGACTAGAGGATTGAATGTTTTCAGAAGTGTACATAACCCTTTGCCTAACAGATTATGTGTTTTAAACAGGTTTTTACACTTGCAGGAGTGATCGGATTTTAACTTTTCAGTGGCAGTATTATTGTAATTTTGAAATTCAAGTGTGTGTTGATAATGAGCTGTATTTAGGCATATTGCCTGTACAATTCTGAACTTGTGTAACAATTACCAGAACATCGCGTTATCCTAATTTCTAAATTATCATTGTTTCATTGAGCAACAATAAATCCTGATTTGAGGTTTTTCCCACAGATTAGGTAAACAAATTGCCGTTAATGATAACAGAACCTTTGTTTGCGAGAAAGTCTTTTCGACTATGTCCTACTTTTGACCGTTTCTTTCCATTTTACTTTGATGAGTAGCCTGTCTTTTTGCAAAATTAGCGCACCTTTTGCAAATAATACAAATTTTCAAAAATCCAAATTCCTCTAAGGTGGGGTGTTTGCTGCAAACGTTTGAAGATTTCAACCTTTAGCTTTTATTAAAGGTAAACTTGTGTTTGTATAATTGTAAGCAGATATCTGCTATTTTTTAGAGCAGCGCAAGACAAATTACACACTGCAGTGTATTTATTAGAATTTATCATTTGTATTGCTTAGTAAATGTAAACTTAACAAAACTTATTACTTGAAATTTTACATTTTTTTTCCAAATTATATGTATTTATTTATGTACTTATTTATTATGAAGGGGAATTTTAAGATATGAACAATTAACAATATAGATTCACATATACATGATCCTCTTAATGTCAAATGTGAACTACATTAAACACATACAAAAGACATATCATAATAGAAGTTGATTTGTTTTTTGAATAGAAAATAAAATAACATTCTTAGGCATGAAATTTTAAACTATTTGTGACAGATTTCAACTTGTAACTGGCAAAAAGATGCAATATTCTTATAGTCAGGCACAGTAATGACGAATTGCACGGAAATCGGAGTATTTGTGGGTGTTCAAGTTAAAACAGTACCACACTTTGCATATGTTAGTTTTACAATTTTATTCAGAAGTACTGAGTGGGGTGCATATTTCTAAGAAAACCTTTCCGTATGTCAGAATTCAAGAACACTAGTAAATCTGTGCCACAGATTTCAGCTCATACGTTTGTCTGCATGACAGTTGCTAAACAGTGTCCTTGACCAACCTTTCCAAAATGATCGGTGGAATGAAACAGACATAGGTTTTACCTTTACAAGCAGGTGATATAGCAAAAAGTCCCAAATGTCTTTGCAAATATAGTCCCATCAGCAATGCATGTTCACAGGGGGGCAATACGGTATAGCTCCTCTATCTGGCTGTTGTTCATTAATTTTGTGCCTCTAATTCAGAATTCTAATTTTACTCTGTCAACTTTTTTCAATGAATATCGTTGGCCTATCATTGTCCATAATTTCTAACCTTATTTAAAATAGGTTCTTATTTTTATTCAGATATTGATTGTTATTTTCTGTTTGCAGATCCTGGTACCTGTCATGGCAAGCAACAATCACAGGCTTTCAGCTCATTCCTATCAAGAACCAATGAATTGCGTTTGCCACATGAGTTCAAAGCACAGCTGTCATCCTCTCTCAAAGAGCTCTTCCAATTTGCTGAATTGTGGACAATATGGTTTTGATTCATCACAAATCATCAAACAGGAGCTCCGTAAAAGTCTCAGCGGTATTGTTTGTCAGACAAGAATACCTGAAAGTTTGGTGCCATGCTCACAGGATTCGCTCTGGTCTTATGGGAACAATGAGACTGTTCACAAGTTATATGGAACCCAAGTCCCATATGTGCAGTTATCTGGAACAAATATGCACCCCGAGGCTAAATCTGTGAATCACTTTCTCACTGTGGACCAGTCTGGGACTCCATGGGATGGGAATGGCCTAAGGATTCACATCAGAAGTAACACCACTGAGAATGTCTCCTCGTCGGCAGGGCAAGAAGAAACAATGATATGCAAGACCCGGAGCACAGACCCAATGGAAGCATTGGGGATGCTGGTTCAGAAAAGTCATTCTGAATTCTTGTACGGCTGCAGCGAACAGATTGCAGTTCCACATCATAGAACTAGTGCCACGTACTCAGACTTTTGCCCAACAAGCAACTTGTATGATATGTCAGCAACAGAGCAGTCCTTTCAAAGCCCCACCGGGTATGATCTGGCATGCAGTCAAGCTACTCAGAATCGAACTGATTTGCTAACATTGTCAAGAGAACAAAATTCCTCTCCAGTCAGTTTTGCCAGTGATGCTATTCAGCATAATATAACAGTTTATACCTCTCCCGGGACATATCACCACAGTGCCATCAGGCTACACGATCCTGAAAATGTTTGCCCAGATAAAAAGGTAATGAATAGTCAATCCACCAGCAGTCTGTGTGGCACTGCTTGCAATAATAATTCCTGCACTATGCACTTTGCTCCAGTAGTGACAGTGCGCGACAGCTGTGCGGTGCACTGCCACAACAGGAATGAGCTGTGCATGAAGGTAAACGATACAGTAGCGGCCTACTGTCATTCAATGCCTATACCAGCCAGTAAGCCTTCCCCTAGATTAGAAGCGGGCTCGGTTAACCATTCTGGAAGAGAACAACTCACTGCATCTTATTGTCTTCCTTTGCCTGTGTCTGATATGGTGACGTTTCCGAAGCTAGCGTGCTCTGTCAGTGAATCAGGGTTGGATGCCAAACGGCTTATGACACTTGGCAATACTTCAGGGGAAGAGTCGCCACTTCTTTGCAAAGAAAGGATGGATGCCAGTAGCACTGAACACAACAGAACTGGCTTGCTAGCAAACACATCTACTGATGCATCTAATGGTGAGATGAGTGCTAAGACAAGAGACACAGGGACTATGACCACTTTAGACAGCTGTACCATGGTACTAAAACCCACTAATGAATATAAAGATGCTGAGGTACAAACTGCCGCACTTTTGGAAACCAAGTCTGCAGCAACGAGCCCAAGTCCTCTTGGAGGCAGTCACTCTCATGTGTTTCCAGAAGTTAGTTTAAAGTTAGACTTTCAGGGTTCTCCGACCCCAGTCCACGAAGTCCGATGGGACGACGAAGGGATGACATGGGAAGTATATGGTGCTTCTGTAGATCCCGAGGTTCTTGGCTTAGCTATTCAAAAGCACCTTGAAATACAAATAGAAGAGCATTTAAAGCCTGTTGAGTCTCTGGCGAAGAACACTGGGGTGCGGTCAACTAAGGACGAAAAGAGAAGTTCACTCAGGGCAATAATGTATTCTTTGAGGCGCTCCAGCTGCTGTGCCCGTTCTAGTGCTGCACTCGAATAAATGCACTGATAGTTACTGGTAGTGGACTGTGTATTTGTGGAGATTCGTAATAACAAGGATTTAGGTTGCTTTCTTCCTAGATGTCTTTTCCCTTTGTAGACTAAAACAGAGATCACGAATCAACTGTGTTGAAATGAATACCTGGTTGATTATCACAATGGAGGCATCTGAAGCCCTGAAAAGATGTCTGCGTCGGTATCAAAAGGAAAAAAAGGCCACACATTGCCAAAAATAATCAGCAACGTTGCTTTGATCTGTATGTATGTACCAAAAATGTCTTTGTAGTATTAAAATAAGTTAGGTGATTTTTTTTAAGAACTGCCCACATCACTAAGCGTGTTCGAAATGGCACTCTCCGATGTTAACTGTTTTTTTTTAACTAACATTCAGCTAGTGGGCAGGTACAGCTGGGTTGTAATAGTAGACTCGAGTGATGCTGCAGGGGGTGTTCGGTCAAAGGCTCCGAATTCAAAAGCTTGTCTGCCAGTTTAGCCTAACTCCTGTTCCAGCTGTTGCCAGTTTAACCTAAAGTAATCATAAACGACTGACCCACCGACTTATAGGGATTTGTGGATTGATCAAAACATTATAATGTACAGCTTTTGTAATTCCTCTTGACGTTGCAGAACACCCTTTACCCTTCTACTCTACTGGGTTCTGTTTTTAAATGGAGAGGTATTTACAAAAGGCTTTGGAATCTAAAATGTATAATGTGGTGTCTAAACTCTCAGTTTTTTTCCCAAAAATACTGAACGTGTGAACTTCCACACTATAGTAGATGCTGTAAAGTGAACACCATCTCTTAAATTGCATACCATGTGACAGCCTATAAACGAAAAAACAAAGTCAGGAGTAAGGGCTTGGATCCATTACATCTACACGGATCTTGTCCCAGAGTTATGCTGATCCAATTCAATAATCAGTGTCCCAGTTATCGCCAAGATGATGGTGGAAACCTTAAATGAACTTTCCTCACCAATGTACTCAACATGAGGGGCTTTTTATGAAATACTCCGAGGCCATAATTATCTGTGTGATGCAAAATTAAAATGCCTGACCAGACTACTGTTTCTGCAGACATCGGAATTTCGACTTTTGTGGTCAACACCACAACTCCACAATTTAGCACTGACAAATTTTGGCAGATTATAATCTGCTGAATTTTATATATGGCGAATGTACAGGAAGAATCCAACACATGGAATTTGGTGGGATAAAAAGTATTCTCCATGTTATTCCTCACTTTTCCTTTACAAACTCCTAATAGACGTATTCACCTCACCCAGTAAACATCTACATTGGATAGATGTGGAGTTAAGGATAGTACATGTATGCTCACCTACACGTCTTTAACCCGCATGGTACTATGATAGTCGAACTTTTGGCTACAGTATTTTTGTAGCACAATATTTATAACTTGATATTCTGACAAACAACCGAGGGGAGTGGACTTGCAGGGTTTTATACTTTTTATTTGAGACTTGCCTAAAAGAATGTTAAATAGAATGCTACATCCGAGTGCCAAATACTCTTTCGTTCCCCTAACCTCACTGACAACAGATCGGTCTTTCAAACTAGGTATTATTGCATCTCTTCATGTTCATTCCTATTTAAAACTCCAGTCACAACAACTGAGACATTCAGCCACTCCGTTACACATCCACTCCATCACTGTGCCACACCTCTATGACCGTACTATCACATCCTCATCCATCATATCGTACAAAAGCACATCACTTTAATTATTTGGCTCAGCCACACACCTGCCACCTTTCTCCTCTTGCCCTCACACATTTCAAAAACTCAGTCAGCAGCGCACCCATTACCCAATGACACACCCACTTAAACCACTTGTACTCATTCACAGTCTTGCTATAAACGATCAATTTACCTACACCAATTCACGAACCACCAAACTGTTCCCCTGAACACTAGTCTGCAAGGGTACACCTTTAAAGCCTGAACGACGAAATTTCCTGCAAAATTTCAAACGACCAGCTAGAAAATGTTTAAAAATCAGGGCTAAATGCACAACAAAATGTCCACCTTGAATGTGGGTGTGCGCGTTACCACCTCCTTCTTGCTTTGGGTCCCACAGAGGATCTCATTGTCCTGCTTGTTCCATCAAGCGTTCCACAAGTCTCGCCATTCACATGCAGAACCTAACCAGGAAGCTGGCACAAAGGTTAGCATGCATCAAAGTTGAGATATAGACACCAAAAACTAAATATACAGAGGTAGTCTTCTGAGACTAGACAACATGGGGTGGTAGATTTTTGCAGCAATGATATGTCGCTATCTGTCCATTTGCATAGTTTCTGATGAGAGTCAGCCAAACTGAGCAAATCCTCCAAAGTGGACCTACCTCAAATATCGTAATTGTAGAATTTTGGTACCAGAGCAAGATTTCCATTCCTCAAACTATTGTGAAGAAGAAACGAGCTAAATCACGTGCTGAATTGTATTCCTTTGTGTAAACTTAATGCTAAATATTAGGATTCCAAGCATCCTTCTTTCTTGTTCAGTGATTAAGGTATAATGCCCTATAGTTCTTACACGTAAAGACGTTTTTGATCTGCTATATTCATTGTTAATTTAAGTGATAAATAGATACAAGTTATTTGAAAGACTGCAGGTGCCCATAATTAGATATATTTACGAAATTGTTCTCAAGATTAAACATTTACATGTGGGACATGCTGCTGTGAAATTTGATCATGGAAACCCTAAAATGTAATACATAGATAAATAGTTGAAATTAGAATGTCTCTATTTTCTAGTTGTTTGTATTTTATCACAGTGGCCACATGGGAATTGAGGCAAACAATTTGTACTGTGCGCACTGCAAAATAAATTGCCTATTGGGGCTGTGAACGTTTATATGCACACTTCTATGACAATCTGGCACTGAGCTGCATTTCTGCTAGTTAGACAAATGTGTATGTTGAAGTGCATTTTTTAACTTCATCACACTAGTATAGCCTGGCAAATATGATGTATGTTCCATTTTGATGTATACGAAGGACTATCATTTAGTTCTTTTTTTATAGTTAACTTCTGTATGGAGATGTGTTGTATTGTGTGTATCCTCTCAGTGCTATGAGTCCTCAGTGTAAAAGGGTTAAATAAATAAACATACAACAACTGATGAAGGGAGAATTACATTTAATCTCAATCACTGTCTCATTCCAATCAACCTTTTTTGCTCACTTTGCCATTACTGACAAAGAATAGCCATATGCAAATCAGTCTTGGATACTTAGCAAAAGGAACAGTACAGCTTAAACTGCTAGGCCACGTCCCCTCTGCAAGGCAATACAAAACAGTGGCATGGAATGCCCCCAGGAGTAATTTCCAGTAGTCAGATTGCTGACAGCATTTCCATCCACCACCAATTTTCTTTATATGTGAGTGCTTATAAGTGTTGTGGGTCTACCCAGCTATCAGCCACTTGTTAGCTGTGCAGAAGACGCTCAAGCTGCACCTCACTGATGCTGACCAACAAGGTTGAAACCAGTCTGTTTCCTGGAGTTCCCATTCAGAGTGTACATTATATTGTATTTCAGACTGTGCTGTTGCTACTGGAGCAGGAGCAAGAACATGCATGATCTAGCAGTTCAGGCTACTCAGCTGCTATTGGAGAAGAATCAAGGCAGATTTACATTTGCTTGGCTCCCCTTCTGCAATGGTTCAAATAAACTAAGAAACAATGGCATGTAGGGGCCGCCAATAATTACCAGTGATTCAGATTAATTTAAGCATTCCAATGTGCCTCATTTTAAGAGTCGAGCGCTCTGTCCCTGTTGTTATCTCTCTTACGGGCTTATAACCACGCAGATGTCAGGCCTATCAGTTTGGTTTTTTCGTGGGCTTGCCTTTTACAATTCCTTTCATTTCATTAGTGAAAGGCATGCACATTTCATGCCCTTTCCAGTGTTTAGCCCTCCTCGAGCACACCAACCAACTACTGAAAACATATGAGGCTCCATGTTTTCCGTATGGTTTTTGCACTACTTTTTCTCTTTATTTTGCAGACAGCGCGATCTCGCTGGGCAGTAGTCGTGCGCTTTGCATGACATCAAGCCTGTTACATGGCTAATTGCACTTTTGCCAGTTACATGGTTTATTGCACTTTTGCCAGTTACATGGACAATTGCACTTTTGCCGATATGTTTTACTGCGAGGGAACTTCAGTTTCCTTTTGTGTGTCTCCGTCACGCTTCTTTGGGGCCATGGGCTCGCTTATGTGAAACTGTTTTACTTGTTATTAGTTTATGTGGCAAGAAAAGTCCGGATAGGAGAATAGCTCTAACTCGAGCAAATGCGAGACCCGTTTTATTGCAAATGCTTGTTGCTATATGTCACAAAGGAGTCCATAGTAGCCACAAGCTGTTCAGCATGCAAGTGCGAGGGTCATTGGTTTAACCTTTGTATTTGAAAAACTCTTCTGAAGTTAAATATGCCTGAGACAATCAATAGTGGGTTAAAATAATTAAATAAAGTCAACATAATGTGTATAATGTGTAGATAAAATATGCTGTGTGAAAAAATCTTTGATTTCTTTGAAATAAATAGAATACAAATATGTGTTAATTTGTTATGCCTTTATAGTACTTGTATTCAGAGCTATGCTTTTTTTCAATGAAAATTGTAATTTGTTTGGACTTTTGAGGTTCAGGTGGGATGATTTTTATGAACGTTTTGATGTTGTCTCAGTTGAAATTAACATTCTAAGAACACATTTCTTCATAGGATAACTTGATATTGATAATATAACTTAGGAAAAACAAAAACACAAACAAAGCAATAGCTCAGAGCTTCAGAAGACCTACCAAATGTATTTTCACTTTCAGGCATCCCAACATATGTAGGCCAAGTTCCCTTTTTGACTTCCCAATTTTTATGCGAGCAGCACACATTCTCCACAACGGCTTCAGTTTTAATTAAAAGTCGGTGTAGCCGGACGTCCATCGACGCCGTCCAAGTACGGCCACAGGGGCCATAAGGGCATACCCCCGGGGCACTCGAGAGAGCCCCGGAGGCGTGACGTCAGACGCAGAAGGCGTCTTGTCCAGACGAGAGAAGAACGACGGACGAGACCCGGAAGAGCGCAGAGAGACGAGAGAAACGCGGAGCAGAGAAGACGGAAACCAGGAGACGAGGACCGACGAAACTAAGTCCGACGCGAGAACCAGAACGCGGGAGAAGGAGAGAAACCAGAGGGCGCCTCCCGCCCCCACCGAAGTGAAGTCGGGAGACCGCGGAGCAGCCGGCCACGTCCCTGGAGGGGCGTGGCCCCTACAGGTACGTTCGTACCGAGACTGGGGATTCCTACCAGAGTGGTTAAAGGGAACGAGGGAACTAGGAAGGAATAAGGGGAGGATAGGGGGGAGATCCTGCAAGGAAGGGGAAACCCTATAATACAAAAGAACCCCATTAACCGTACTCCTCCCTAACCTCACGGGGAAACCCAGGAAAAAGAGGAGAGAGGGAGAAAGAGAGAAAACACAACAGGAGAGAGAAACTAAACAGTTCACGGGAAGGCGACGCTCACCATTGGAGTGAAAATTATCCCAACACAACCCTCACGTGTACCTACCCTCACGTCCCCTGCTAACCCTATATAGTTCTTACTTTACCTATCCACTTACCTGTTTTTCCGTTCTCCTTTTTATTTTGGGGAACCTGGGCAACCTCCCTACTGGAAAGACCGGACCTCTTCCAGATTAGGACCATATCCCAGTGGGACCGCGACAAGAACCCTGGACGGGAGAACAAGGATTTGAACGACCCTAACAGGAAGTTACTCTGTGAAAATAGAGAAAAGATAAAAATCAATCTTCATTGAGTTTAAATAAAGCACTTATTCCCTCAAACCGGCACCCATCACATTATTCCAATATCTCTCTCACCGGAGATAAAGAACCTACTACAGTCGGACCGCAGTATGCCTGTTTGACCCTTTACCGAGCAGAGAAAGGCTTTTGAAAATCGCTCTATAAGTCAATACTAGCCAAGGTAGCCGAGTTCCATTACAGGCTAACAAACATAATCTGTGATGTGATATTCTGTTTATATTTTATGTCGAATTAAAACGTGAGACATGCTGGCTTCAAAACTAATTTTATATGTGTTTCACTACCTTAAGTAAGATTCGAGTTACATGTTTTGTATTTTGGAGTCTGTTAAATGAGCATAGTTTGTACTTACAGTCAAGAAAATTGTGTACAAATGTAAAAGCTAGCATAGAAATGAAATTCCTTGATATTTTGAATTAAAAGTTGGTCGTTTTGCTACTTTTTGAAGTACTGAGTAAATTTAAATTCGTCTGGTTACCAATGAAAGCCATTTCTTACTCAAATAGTTTTTTGCCCTTATAATGATAAGTAATGCCAGTGTTAACAACGATACTTGATCACGTTCTTTAAAAAACTGATGTATTAAGTGTTGCAATGAGTTTTATTATGCGTACAGTAAACTCGTCATGCAAAGATACATTCAGGCAGTGTCTTTAGTGCTACCGGAGAGACCACAACCCAGACGTTTTTCCTGTTTGTTTATATTTTTAAACTTGTTACAGATTTCTCAAACCTGACTGTGGTGAATGTTTGTCCGCAGCTGGGTGCCTAGTTTAGTTTTTGAGCGTCCTGCAGTTTGTCAAATGCTTCTAACCGTTTGGTTTTAATTGTTGTTTTTCGTTTACTGGGAAATCCTAAACATAGTACCAAAAATTCCTAACCAAAGAAACCAAAAAAAATTATCCTCAGAAAAATATCATGCTCAAAGCAACACCAAATACAGTTCTAGAAACATCACACAATGGAGCAAACACCCTAGAAAACAGATGAAGTAAGCACTCAGAATTTCAGTAAGTGGTGCTGCAAATTCATTTGAAACAAGGACGCTGAAAAACCACCCTCTGATAGGTGTAGGACTCAGTTGCCACCTGCATCTACTGATGTGCTTTGGGAGGAGTCTTAGATTTCAACCCTGAACCCTAAAAAAAAAACTACCGTGACCCCCACCCCTGCCCCACACTAGGCCCTAAATTCACCCCCACCCCTAAAAACTACCCCCCACCCCTGCCGCAACCCCACTTACCTCACTGCATCGTCTCCCAATCCTCTCCTCCATCCTCCCACCCTTCCTTAAACCTTCCCCTACCCCTTTAAAAATAAACTACCCACCCCCACCCTAAATAAAAATAACCAAACCCCCAACACTTGCTCCTAAAAAATAAATTTGCCCGACCCCTCACCCTAAACCCTAAAAACAAAATACCCACCCCGCCCCTAAAAAACATCCTAATCCCCCACTCACCCCAAATCCTTAATCTACCCCACCCCTAAAAACTACTCCCCACCCCTCCTCCAACCCCACTTACCTCACCGCGTCCTCTCCAGATCCTTCCTCCTCTTCTCTCCTTCCCCCTTCCACCCTTCCTTAAACCTTCCCCCACCCCTTTAAAGATAAACTTGCCCGCCTCCCACCCTAAGCGCTAAATGAAAATAACAAAACTCACACCCCGTTCCTAAAAAATAAAGTAGCCCGACACCCCAACCCTAAGCCCTAAAAAACGAAATACCCAACCTCCGCACCACGCCCCTAAAAAAAAAGCCCAACCCCCCACCCACCCTAATCCACTCCGACCCCTAAATGTACCCCTACCCCTGCCCCAGTCCCAGGCCCACTTACCTCACCAAGTCCTCACCCGATCCACTCTACCCATTTCTGTGCCTTAACCACGCATATGCGTAGTTTGGCACATGTGTGGTTAAGGCACATAAAAAGGCAGTCGTTGTTCCACTAAAGCGTGGTTATGCTAGCATGGGAAACGTCTGCGTTGTTTACAACACAATGTTCAGGACATTCCCGGTCTGTACACTTAATGCATAAAGATGCAGGTCTAAGGACATATTTTAACATGTACATATAAATTGATGAGGATTCGGTCTTAAATTTGTAGATTTTAATTTAATCAAAATAAAGTGAACCTTAGTCAAGACGTTATCATGGATATGTTTCTTGCAATTTTCCTTCATAAAGATTCGGTCATTAGATGCATCGATCTGTGGTAGAAGATGGTAGTCCCATATCAAATTATTTGTGAGAACAATTTCTGTGACAGGTTTGGTCTGTTGCTGTATGCCAGATGGAAAGGCAATAGTAAACAGGGCCCTCCCTAAAGATGTTTGAATAATTGACTACACGTGAGATCACTATGAAGACTAAGGTCTTCAGAGTAAATAATATGATTGAATTTAGGTAATTCTGCAGTACAGAAAATACAATAAATGCCTTAAACCTTCCAATTAAATAGTTCTGAATTGTGTGGGAAGGACTGTTCTGCCATAAGGGAGGAAAAGCGCAAATCCTAAAATGCCAAACGCATGAGAAATATCGACCCAGATTTCCAAAAATGATGATAGGGTGGTTCAGTTGCCCTTCATAAAAAAAACATGTGGCTACACTTAAAAGGTTAATTTTCTAGCTTTCAGTAATTTGTTGCTCGCATTTAATCCAACCAATCAACTGACACTGGGTTTAATATCACAACAGTAAATTAAAGCACCACCCACCCCCCAAGTTCTAAACCCTAACATCTCTTAACTCCTGCCTTCCATTCGTTTTCCTTTCTTGCTGTTTTGTTCGTCCTAGTCTGATCTCTTCCTTCTTCTCAACCCTGCTGAATTATGTCAATTTCCAGCTGGAGTGCCAGAGAGTAGTATACATTGTTTAAAGTGGTCCAGAATCTTTAACACTCAATGGGCCTCATTACGAGTTTGGCAGTCCCTGTATCACCATGGCAGCGCTGGCAGTCGGACCACTGTATTACAATGTTGGCAGTCCCATAGAGGAAAGGCTGCTCAGACAACTGCAGTGATGAGGCAGGACAAACAGGTCGACTAAGCCATTGTTTTTAGCCGGACAAATTATGGTGTTGCACACTGCCAATGTGACAATGACGGTCAAACCACCACGTATCAGCAGGCGGAAATAGAGAGTATAAAGGAAGCAACTCACTCACAAGCAGCTTTACACATCCTGTGTCGTCATGGATCCCATCACACACGTCCTGCTGCTGCTCATCGAAGGTGCCTAAAATCCACACCGCCATGTTCGTAACCGACAGTAAGTACACACACCTACCTGTGTCATTAAGCTCAACAACAGATTGCTGCGCCATCATACACATGATATGTGGGTCACACTACAGGCACCAAGTATGCATGTCATTGTGTTCGCAGTCGCAGTCATTCACAAAGAATGACACATTTACAGCCACAAAACGCCCCTCTTTCGGCAGGTCACTGACAGTGCACCGCAACACTCCACAAAAATACACGTCTGACTTTCTCAGTCACAGGAAAAGTGAAGTGTACACATTGTGTCATGCAACAGCAGCACCACAGCAACATCATATGTGACAATTCAACCTACACCCACTCATTCTATGCATGCCATGGACCGCAATCAGATTGAACTCACTTGTATATGGATGTGTCATAGAACACAAACACCCCTCCCATGAAACAGTCCTGCAGTGGACTTGTTACTTTCCTACAGGACTCACATATCACCCACATTGCAACACAATGGAAGGTCAATCGGATGTTCAGTAATCAGAGAGACAAATATCAAAAGCTCACTATCCAAACAATACCTGCACAATAGGGATGGGGGTACCTGGAGCACTCATTGAAGGATGCTACCTTGGGCACATTACACTTTGCACTTGCCCCTAAAACAACATTTTCAAAGGAACTGGCCCTTCAGGTATCCAAGGGACAAACAATAGCAGTGCCAAGTGACTTGCCTATCTGCATAATTTGGAAGTGCAAGTCAAGAATGAAATTACAACAGCAACCGCATGGACCATACATCTAGATGAAATAGATAGAAGGTACACACATCAAAATGGACACATGCTCAGTCAAATGCAAAGGAAGCTAGCTCAATTGAACACCCTCCATGTGTGGACAAACAAAACTGAAGCTTCCATACATGAGACGAATGTGCAATCCATATCAGGGGGACAGGTTTAACCCCATACGTGCTAATATTGGACAACAGAAGATGAAATACATACCATACCAAACATAACACAATGCTCTGAGACCCCATTTTGATTAACACCCACATATCCATACAGTCAACATCTACCTTTGTCTTGGGTGACACCAGCACTGCCCAAAAAGTCAGCCCAAAATTTCAACCAACAGCAAATGGATCAGAAGCAGGGTGAAACACACACAACTGTAGGCGTACAACACAAGTTACTCAGGAACAACACAAAGTTAGAAAAGGAATTGAAGGACAAATGTATACCCCAAAAAACAACACTTTGGGTTTATTAACTCAATAATATTCAGAGCAAAGGCTATTGGCCAGTCCAATTAGAATGTCCATACACATTACTGTGTCCACACTTGACTCCAATAATTGCCATGGAACCTCCACAGGAAGGGCATTGTGTTGGCATGCAGACACCCCAGGGATCATCCTTTGGTGGTGTGGGGTCGGACTTGGGATGGGTAGATTTGGGAGGGGGACTTTTTCTTTGGAATGGGATTTCGTCTTTTGGGAGGGCCATGGGTGCTTTAAGGGAGGGCAGGAGTGACAAGGGAGGACCTCGATGTGGAAGGGATGGGTTGGGATGTGGGTGGGCCCTTGGGTTTGGGAGTGAGGGAGGAGGGAACAGGGAAAAGGGTATGATCAAAAAGGAAACTTTCCTTATCAAAACGGGGACAGTCTGCAGAAGGGGTTGGGGATTTGGAGGTTGATGGAGTGGTTGTCTTGTGTGCGAGTGTAGATGCCTTGGATGTGTGCATGTGTGAGGAATTCATCTGTTTGGGTGGTGCTTGTTGCATGTGTGAGTGTGGGTGTGTCCCTGTCTCGAGGGGGCTAGGAGGTGGAGGTGCTGGGTCATATGGGAATGATGGATATGTGTGTGGGTGTTGGGGTTGTGGCTATGGGTATGCTGGATGTGGTAGATGATTGTGTGTCGGGTGGTGGTGTCTGTAGGTATAATGGATGTGGTGGATGTTTGTGTGTTTGTTGGGGTGGTATCTGCGGGTATGGTGGATGTGTCTGTGTGCGTTGGGGTGGTGTCTGCGGATATGGTGGATGTGTCTCTATGTGTTGGTGTGGTGTCTGTGGGTATGGTTGATGTGGTGGATGTGTCTGTGGCTATTGCGCTGGTGTAGAGATGTATTGTGGGTGTAGTGGAAGTGTCACTGGCTGTTGTGGTGGTGTATGTGGGTATGCTGGATGTGGTGTGTGTGTCGGTGGGGGTTGTAGAGGTGTCTGGTGAAGTAGTGGCTGATGCAATGTTTATGGGTATATGTTGAGTGCCTGTGTACCAGTGGGTCTTGTAGTGTTTGTGTCGATGTGTGCTTCTTGTGTGTGTTGAGGTGAGTGCGTGCGGATGTGTCTGTATGCTTGGGACAGGGAGGGGAATAGGGATTTGTATTGGCAAGAGGGGTCTGGAAGGGGGGAGCAATGTGGGGGGTGACTGGCTGCCGTCAGTGAGGAGGCAAGAGCCTGAAGAGATCTCTGGAGGCCAGACATGGCAACATGAATGCCTTTCAGGTAAGCATTGGTCTGCTAAAGTTGATTGGTCAATCCCTGGATGTCAATCACAGTGACAGTCTGCCCCACAGAGATACTCTTCAGGAGGTCAATAGCATCCTCACACAGGGCAGCAGGGGTAACTGAGGCTGAGGTGCATGCAGCAAAGGAGACACCCACCTGCGTAGGTGAGTGGGCACAGCCAAGTGGGTGGGAAGCAACAGGGGGGGTGGCGATAGAACTGGAGGTGGCAGACAAAGATGGTACAGGAGCAGGTCTTGATGGGTCCACCACCACTAGGGAGTTGCAGTGGAGGAAGTATCCAAAGATGACAACATTGATCCTGTCTCTTCCATGGCACTCCCCTCAAGCTCCTGGCCACTGGGTCGCCCTGTGTCGTAGCCACGGATCATCCGCAATGGCAGAGGAGCATTGTCCCACTGGCTCACAGCCAGCAGCTGAAAAATGGAACAATATTTTATTATTAAGTTGCTGGCTGAGCCAGCGTGCATGGGGGAGGGGTGAGGCTGGGCCGGCTGGGTGGAGGGTGGAGGAAGAGTGGACTGGAGTGCACTTAAGTGAGCATGTCTGTTTGGCCGGCCGGCAAAACAGACATGGAAACTTAGGTTTCACCAACCCTGCGGTATTTGACAGCAGGGTTAGAGAAACAGCACAGACACCCAGTGCCTGGGCGAGCAGTAAACTAATCCGCTCAGGCCAATCCTCACACTGCTGTCATGCTGGGTAATAACATGAGAGCAGTGCGAGGATTGCACACCCTTTTTTTATTATTAAAACTTCCCGCACCGACCCGCGCGCTCACCGCAAAGGGTCACAACAAGTTCCTGATCACACTTGAACAAAAGCTGTGATTAGCAAACATTACCATGATGTCAAGTAGGCAATAGCAGCAAACTACATCAAAGTGTTTCCTACATGTACCGTATGTATGCATGTCATCTGAACTGTCACCAATTGCCCACGGGAAAATCATGATCTCAGACAACTGCAATTTCTTGGCTTAAGTTGTGTAATCACAGTAACCTTTTAACAAGTAGGAGACCACAACAACGTCAAGGTTTTGCCTCATGGAGCATTGCTCAGTTACCTGTAGCACAATAGTAGGCCAATGCCAGGTTCATTCTCAGAGATCCCACACAAAGTCATGTTGACATCTATTTGTCACATACACAATAACAACTATAAGAAATGATACTCCTCAAACTTGCCATGTTGCTGACAGCAGCTGGAGAAGGTGATATGGAAAACTCATCTCACACTGGAAACATATCAACAATGCACACTTCACCATGTGTAATTGGTCTTGATGAAGTCATGGAGGTAGTACTAATGATGCTGAGATATGCTACAAATTTGGCATGGAAATGGACACTGTAGAGAACATGTGCAAATTGTCAGGGTGACCTGTGTCAACAATCCACAAAATAATGAATCAGCAACCCCTGGGAAAATCAGCACTAATGCCTGGCACCCAATACTATAAAACTCTGATTGCATCAGTAGACACAATTAGTCCTTTGTATGTTGTAGAGGCCCAGAGGTTTGCAAGTACTTGAAGAAGGCCCTCAACGTGTTTCCTAATGGGAAGCTTCATCACTGTCTCCATTTTGGTCCTGCAAACCCAGATGTCTGTGGATGAATTGGTGTCCCCAACCACATGTGATTCCAACATAACTGCAAGTCACTCCATGATGCATGCCAACATTCAGGTAAAAAACCTTCCGCATTACACATGTGCAGAGCACCTTTTCACATGATGCCACATCAGTGACATGGAAATGCAAATTGCGAGTAAAAAAATCTAGTCCTACCTGTCATGTCTCTCATTGCTACTACAGTTGTACATGCCAAATAGCATGCTATGATGGGTAAGGGTATGTGTGAGCCAACATTCAATGGTGACACACTCCTGTCTGTGGCACCACATGAAACGTAGCCCCATTTCAAATGTCCTATTCCAAACACAGGTTGTAATACTCATGTATGTGATGGAATATAGAAATCATCCCATCAATACAGGCAGATCATGCATGAAACAGCAGTGGACACATTTTGTTAAAAGAGAAAGGGACACATGCTAACATGTTGGCACAAGGAATGTTGGCAACAGCGAAGGAGGCACATACATCATGTCAAAGGACATTCCCTACATACCAAACGAAAATACTGATCTGTAGCTGCACCCAAAGAACAGTGTATGCCCTGTCACATGTGTGATGGCCATCTTCACAATATAAACAGTAGTGAGGCACCAGCACTCATCACACACTGAAGACAAGTGGCATCTGGGGGCAAATGTAAATGTATTCATTTGACCTGACACTTGGCGGGTCTTTTGTCTTTGGCCTGTAACACTTAGGGGTAGTGGTATATAGTGTGGAATTTACACCCACAACAACAGCAAACATTACTTGATTGATCAATGTACACAGCCATGTATTGTCCCTTGAGAGCAAATTGTTTATGGATTGTACCCAGTTGTGTCCTAGGTCAATGGGCCCATGGGCAGGGCACATCAGTATACACCACATCACATATCTACACATACAGTTACTCTTCTACTGTGTCACACATGGCTCATCCCTAATCATCAAGAGGAGTTGTCAGACCCTAACACATTAACTTGGCAATGTGACAGGCAGAAATATGCCCAGTCATCACCCCCTTGTGGCTGCTGTGTTCCCATCAAACGCCCATCAAGGTCCGGGTATGCCACCTCCAGGATGCAGGCCATTAGGGGGGGCATGGTCTGAAATGCCCATGTTGGTAGGACAGCCACAGCTGGACCTCCACGACCTTCCTGGCCCAGGGTCTCAGGTTCTCCCACCTCTTGTGACAGTGGGTGATCCGCCAGCTGTGGACCCCCAGGGTCCGCACCTTAAGGGCAATGGCTGTTCATATCTCCTTCTTCTGATGGGTGTTTACCTGTAAGGATGCAATAGACAAATCAAGCGATTACAATCACGTCAGAAACACCAAGCAAAAATGGTCAGTTTGTAAACACACTATAAGTGTAAAGCACACATGCTAATAAGTAAAGAGGCATGACTACACACTTTTGCATCCATCGGCAGACTAACCCACTACAATACTCATGGCCTACAATGACTAAGCAAGCCTACTGACATCAACTGTGATGTGAGCCAGCATGAAACACTACACACCTATGTGGCCTCTCAAGGGTAAACTCCTGAGGCCTGACTAGTCCAACACATTTATACTCTGTGAGATTGACTAATTGCATACAGTCCCTTCAAGCCACTTCAATAGTACATTCTTTGCCCTTACACTTGAGTGACAATGAAAGGTCTAGCATGGCAGGTACCGAAAGTGTCTTCCCTGTGCGGGTGTGGCTATGTGGCCTACCAAATGAAGACTCATGCCACTTCAAGGGGTTTTTGTGGTATATCCCTGTACCACAGAACACTCCTTTGGGCATATGTGTCTAAACTACAGAGATGGCACCCAACATACAAAGCTATGCATTGCACAATTTCTGCTATGTAGCCAAGCTAGTGAGTCACACATCATGGCCTTCCAGGAATCTACACACTGTTTGCACCATGGGTCTGTCATTTGTGCAATAAGCCTATGTAAGACACATATGACTTACGGGAAGGTAACAACAGAGCTGTGGAACACACATTGACAATTGCAAAATGCTCATATGGAGTTGTTCAGGGATTCACCTCAGTACCCATTCCTAATCTAGTTAATGGACTGAGGCATTCAGGGCAAGTGTTGCAACTAGAGCCTCATACTGGCCAAATGACAGGATCTGCATGTCTACAGGGAGTGGGCATAGTGCAACAGTTGGAGAGCCACAGTGACTCTCCCACAGCCTGGACTATGCCCCATACTGGGAGATACCTCTGACAGGCTTACCATATAGAACCTACATGACACTCATCTCCATCACTTCCATGCATGGCATGACAGACAGTACATCATGTGGCTATCAGCAATGTGGTTTGTGTGTCAACCTGAAGGGCACAGTGAGTCATGATATTCCTTCCAGGCAACAGTTTGGCAAGACCAGAGATGGGGTGAAAGATCTGTGGCACTAAACACGTTACTTACAAGATCCCTAAATGACCCAGACAAGATGCATACACAGCTCATGCTGCCATGCACATACATGTTGTCTAACTTTTACAACCATCATACAAAAAAGAAATGTAATTGTATGACAGTAAAGTCTCATTGCCTAGTTATGTGCATCCAACACAAGGAGGATCTAGGACCCCAAAAACATCACACAACACAAAAAGTAAATGAACACAAGATATAGTACAGGTCAACAATACCTGCACCATGTCCATCCCATTGATGCCACAAAGGCTGCACCAACAGGCACACACGATGTCTAAGTGTCACACAGGGGCACAGTGTAGCCTGTGAGAAGAGAAAGGATGGTGTAGAACAGTCATTTGTGCACATGAGTGTTAGAAATGGGGTCTCTGGTTGGCAGTCAGTTTGCACAATGTCCGAGCAGGCACCCTCACTCTAGACAGGGTAAGGGTGTTACACTCCTAAGACAACCCCTGCTCACCCCCTTGGTAGCTTGGCAGAAGAAGTCCTCCGGCTTATCGCAAAGGCAATGTGTAAAGTCATTGTACTAACACACACGGTAATACAGTAAAAACACTACAAAATGGACTCCGCCCCAGTTTAGAAAAATAGCCAATATTTGTCTAAATCAAACAACCAAAACGACAAAAATCCCACATACACAAGTCAAGATATGAATTTTCAAAAGAATATGAGTCTAATTAGAAGAGTCAATAGAAAACAATGGAAACGTTCTTGTTACACAAAGTACCTGGTTTGTGACAAAAATAACGCCACAAGGGCGAGTGTGCATCAGAAAAGTCAGAGATGCGACAATTCCATACTAATGAGATAGGCCGTGCCTCATTTCTTCTCCGGTCAGGTAGGCGATGCTTCGTTTTTCTCTCCTGAAGGGAGCGATGTGGCAATTTCTGGACGGGCACCTCGGATCCGCACAGGCTTGCATTGATTTTTGATGCCCAGCGATGATGCATGAGAAATCAGTCTGTACGGTGTTGGAAAACTGCGCTACATGGGGTTTGCGTCGTTATCAGCAGCCGCAAGTGGGTGTTGCGTTGTTTCTCCAGCCGTGATGAATCGATCTCCCAGCGGCGATGCAGGTGGAGCACTGATTTCAGCCCCAAAGTGGATGGGGTGTCGTTTATCAGTTGCGTTGCAGGTAGGGCAACAAAAATTCCCAGCATGGTGTCCTGTGTTTGGATTTCAGTCCTTGTTCTACCATCTTCACTTTTCAAGGGCCCAGAGACTAGATAGGGCACCACTTGGCAGGGCAGGAGTCTCAGCAGAGAGTCCAGGTGCTGGCAGAGGAAGTCTTTGATGGCCCTGAGACTTTAAAACAGGAGGCAAGCTCAGTCAAAGCCCTTGGATGTTCTTCACAAGCAGGAATATACCACAAAGTCCAGTCTTTGTCCTCTCTCGGGCAGAAGCAGCAACTGCAGGATAACCCAGCAAAGCACAGTCACATGCAAAGGGGCAGTACTCCTGCTCCAGGTCTTCAGCTCTTCTCCTTGGCAGATGTTCCTCTTGGTTCCAGAAGTGATCTAACAATCTGGGGTTTGGGTCGACTACTTATACCCCTTTCTGCCTTTGAAGTAGGAAAACCTCAAAAGAAAGTCTCTGTTGTTCACAAGATTCTTCCTTTCCCAGGCCTGGCCCCAGACACACACCAGGGGGTTGGAGACTGCAATGTGAGAGGGGAGGCATAGCCCATCCAGGTGTAAGTGACTACTCCCCCTACACTCCAGCTCAGATGGCTCATCAGGATATGCAGGCTACACCCCAGCTCCCTTTGTGTCACTATCTAGAGGGGATTCACAAACAGCCTAACTGTCAGTCTGACCCAGACAGGCAATACACAAGCAAGCAGAGTCACAGAATGATTTAAGCAAGAACATGCCACTTTGTAAAAATGCCATTTTGAAACTGACAATTCAAAAACCAACTTTACTAATAGATGTATTTTTAAATTGTGAATTCAGTGATAACAAACTCCATATTTCTATTTGCCCTCAAAGGGAAACTGCATATTTAAAGACAGCCCCCATGTTAACCTATGAGAGGGATAGGCCTTGCAACAGTCAAAACCTAATTTGACAGTATTTCACTGTTAGGACATGAAAAACACACCAGTACATGTCCCAACTTTAACAAACCCTGCACCCTGCCCATGGGGCTACCTAGGCCTAATGTAGGGGTGCCTTACATGTATAAAAAGGGAAGGTTTAGGCCTGGCAAGAGAGCATACTTGCCAGGTCAAATTGGCAGGTTAAAACTGCACACACTGACACTGCAGTGGCAGGTCCGAGCCATGTTTACAGTGCTACTCATGTGAGTGGCACAACCAGTGCTGCAGGCCCACTAGTAGCATTTGATTTACAGGCCCTGGGCACCTCTAGTGTACTTTACTAGGGACTTACTAGTAAATCAAATGTGTCAATTATGGAAAAGCCAATTACACATACAATTTACACAGGGAGCATTTGCACTTTAGCACTGGTCAGCAGTGGTAAAGTGCCCAGAGTACCAAAAAACAGCAAAAACAGAGTCCAGCACATAGTCAAATATGGGAAGCAGAAGCAAGAAAAGACAGGGGAGACCACGCCAAGGATGCCAGGTCTAATAATGAGGTACTCACCTGCTCGTCTGGTTAGCCATAGCGCTGTCCATACAGGGGAAGGACCTCATTCACAAGCCTCTCCAGCTCCTCTGGAGCGAAGGCAGGGGCCCTTCTTTCACCAGCTGGACATGGCAAAATTGCTCCCATTTGGGAGTTGACAAGCAGAGGTCTTTGGACAAGAGAACACTGGGCTGATGGTTGGAGTTACTGAAGCAGTGCCTTCTGGGAGTTGCAGTCAGGTCCCTGTCACCACTTCCCAATACTTGACAAATATTATCCCCCCATGTGAGGAAGCTTCATTTAGGAGTTGAAAAATAGGGGTCTTGGAACAAGTCAAGGATGCCAGGTCTAATAATTAGGTACTCACTGCTCCTCTAGTTAGCCATAGAGCTGTCCATACAAGGGAAGGCCCTCATTCACAGGCCTCACCAGCTACCCCTGGAGAGAAAGCAGGGGTCCTTTCATCTGCTGGACGTGGCATAGTTGCTCCCATTTGTGAGTTGACAAACAGAGGTCTTTGGACATGAGAACACTGGGCTGATGGTTGGAGTTACTGAAGCAGTGCCTTCTGAGAGTTGCAATCAGGTCACTCACTCTACTACACACACTTGACAAATGTTATTCCACCAAGTGAATACGCTTCATTTGAGAGTTGACAAACAGATGTATTGGGGTATGAGACCACTGTGCTGGCGTTTGGAGTTACAGAAACAGGACCTACTGGGAGTTGCAGTCAAGTCACTCTCTTTACTACACACACTTAACCAATGTTGTCCCCTCAGGTGAGTAAACTTAACTTGAGACATGGCAGTCAGTGGTCCTGCCTGTATAGCTCATAATACAGTGGTCTGGGGGACCGGTGGTGATGTGACGGTCTTTTCAGGACTGCCACCATGACAGTCCGACCACCAAACTCGCAATCAGGCCCAAAGTCTCTTAGTGCATAATAGCTCTTTGTAGTCTTTGCTAATGAAATCAAGAAGCGGGCCCCATTGTTTCATAAAGTATTTCTATTTTCCTTTGGCCTTTTCAGAAAGTTTTTTCATCCCCAAGAGCCACCACAGCCTATCTACCTGACTTCTGTAGAGGTTATATGTTGGCTCCCCGAAGGCGAGGATTGTTTGTTTGATGGCGAACAAAAGGCGAGAGGTGAGTCGCTTTTTTCCCCCCAAAAGGGATAAATATTCTCTGTTGGGCATCCTAGGAGTATTGCCCCTGGAAATCTAGCTAATTCTTCCCCTGTAACTTATTGTATTGTCATCAGGGCAGAATTCCAAAATGATTGTATGTTGGGGCAAGACCATAAAGTGTGGGCTGAACCATCTTCCACACCCCCACTCCAGCAATGTGAGTTTGCTCCTCGGCTCAACAGAGTTGGTTTTACTGGGGTGTAGCGCCACCTAAGCTGTATTTTATGTGTAATACCCCTCCCCTCTGTGTGTGAGGCAAAATTATTTGCACAAATCAAGATATTGGCACTCATTACAACCCTGGCGGTCGGTGTTAATGCAGCAGTAATACCGCCAACAGGCCGGCGGAAAAAATGGGATTACGATCATGGCGGAAACCGCCAACATAGACAGCCACTTTAACACTCTGACCGCCACGGCGGTACAAACAAACAGCGCGGCGGACACCGCTAATAGACTGGCGGGAGACAATGTACCGCCAACCCTATCACAACACGGCTATCTGACACCATTTCAGGGGCGGAACCAACGCAAATACAAACACAGCGGAAACAGTACGCAGAAGGGAAAACACTCACCTCTCCACACCCCACAGAGGAACCGGGATGCCATGGAGCCCAAATTGCAGATCCTGCCGGCAATGGTCATCCTGCTCCTCTATCAGGATCTACAACGACGGCGGTGACGACCACAGTGAGTACTGCACCTACAACACAGGGGAGGGGGGAGGGAAAAGAGAGTGACACACACATGCAACATCCCCACCCCCACCCACAACACCATACACACAAATACATGCTGCAGCATTACATATACACCCCCCACCACCCCCCTTGAATAACGCAAGGACACAAGGAAATGATTGTAACAATTGTAATCAATAAAAATTCATTAGTCAAAAGTCCAAATCCAGTATATACAAATATGTACACCAACTACACAAGTCCGGATAGTGCACCAATCATTGTCCGTGGACCACAGGGCCCAAAATGCATGGGCGAGGCCCACACATGATACCTGCCTCCAAACGGAGAGAACACTGGAGGGGCATCACATAGAAAATATACAGGCACCTCAGGGGGAGGGGGGACAACTCAGCCTGATGAACGCATGACGCCACTGCTCCACGAGGGTGCTCCATGCCCATTGATGTATCCTGGGGAGTGCAAAGCCACAGTCTCTCAAGTTTTTTCAGTGGGTGGTTTGCCCACTGCTTTATCCTGGGGTGTGCAAAGCCACAGTCTCTCAAGTCTTTTCAGTGGGTGGTTTGCCCACTGCTTTATCCTGGGGAGTGCAATGCCACAGTCTCTCAAGTCTTTTCAGTGGGTGGTTTGCCCACTGCTTTATCCTGGGGAGTGCAAAGCCACAGTCTCTAAAGTGGATAACAGTCTCCACTGGTTCTGGAAGGGGCTTTGTGCCCAGAGTGCTCCATCCTGCCAAGGGCTGACGTAGTGGATGAGATACTCCACTGGTTCTGGAGGGGGCGTTGTGCCCAGAGTGCTTCATCCTGCCAAGGACTGAGGTAGTGGATGCCTTTTTCCACTGGTTCTGGAGGGGGCCTGGTGCCCAGAGTGCTTCATCCTGCCAAGGACTGAGGTAGTGGATGCCTTTCTCCACTGGTTCTGGAGGGGGCCTGGTGCCCAGAGTGCTTCATCCTGCCAAGGACTGAGGTAGTGGATGCCTTTCTCCACTGGTTCTGGAGGGGGCCTGGTGCCCAGAGTGCTCCATGTGCAGTGTGGCCGGAACATTTTACTCACCTGGGTGTGTGTGCCATGAGATTGACGAGGTACAGGTAGCATGATATGCCATGGAGGCAGCGACATACCCCACACTGCTGCGGCTTTGCATTCCATATGCAGGTGACAACTGTGATGACAGTGATGCTTCATGGAAGCTGCCCAGGGTCCTGGAACTCAGTACCAGCCTCGGACGACTGACCACTGGGGATGGTAGCCATGTCTGCAGTGGTGCCACTGGCTGAGGATGTCGCGGGGGCCGCTGGCTGTGCTTGCAGCGGTGGCAGTCGCGTTGGTGTTTGCGGCGGTGGCAGTCATGGCGGTGCTGGCTGTGGGGTCTGTGGCGCAATGCTGGCTGCGGGGTCTGTGGCGGCAGTGCTGGCGGCGGTGGCAGTCGCGGCGTTGGCAGTCGCGGTGGTGCTGGCTGCGGGGTCTGTGGCTGCGGTGCTGGCTGCGGGGTCTGTGGCGATGGTGCTGGCGGCGGGGTCTGTGGCGGCGGTGCTGACGGCGGGGTCTGTGGCGGTGCAGGTGGCGATGCAGGTGGCGGTGTTCTCCACCGTACAGGTTGGCGTTGACGTGGACAGAACGTGTGACACTGGTCCCTCAGTCAGTGCCACCATGCCCTCTCCTGACCTGCCCTTCAGTTTTTTGCCCTTCCCCACCTTTGATGGTGGCGCAGCTATCTTGCCACTATCCCCTTTCCTTTTCCCTGACCCCTTGGTGGCAGGTGTTTTCGGCTTCTCCCTCCGGGATGTGGGCACCTTTTTCACCTTGGCAGGTGGCGGAATGTCCTTGCCCTCGCTCCGTGGCACATTGGCAGCCCTGATGGTTGGCACACTCCATGACCCCGCAGTTGCTGGCACCACTGTGCCTGGGGATGTGGTGGGTGAGGTGCTGGGCTGGGACCTGGAAAGCCTGGCCCTGGGGGAAGGACCGGGGGGGGGGGTGTAGGGAAAAGGTCAATATTAGCCAGGAAACGTTTTTTAGACACACTGGGACGGGTAGATGGAGGGGGTTTGGGAGTGGAGGTAGAGGTAGTGGTTGTAGGAGGTGTACGTCTGCTGAATTTGAGTGAAGGTGCATGGGCTGGAGGCTGTTGAGTGGGTGTGTACCTGCGTTTGTGTACTTTGGGAGGAGGGCTCACAGACACACTGGGAGAGGACACAGGGGATGTGTGAATGGTAGTGGGGTGGTGAGTGCACATGAGCGGTGTGTGGTGATGGGCGTGCTGGTGATGGAGGTAGTGGCTGAGGATGTAGTGCATGCAGGTGTGAGTGGAGACGAGACTGGTGGGAGGAGGGATATTTGGAGGAGGGGGACACAGTGGAGGCAGTGGTTGTTGGTATGTGTTGATGGGTATGATGATTGTGTGAGTGCCTGTGGGATGTGTGGTGCTTATGTTTGCCTGAGCCACCCTTGTGTGTTGAGGTGTGTGCATGCTGGTCTGATGGTGTGCTTGAGATAGGCTGAGGTACAGGGGATTGGGTTGGGTGGAGGAAGTTGGAGGGGGGAGGCTGGACACAGGGACAATAGCTGCCATCAGTGCTGAGGCCAGAGCCTGAAATGCTCTCTGTTGGGCTGCCTGGCCAGAATGAATGCCCTCCAGGTATGCATTTGTTTGTTGCAAATGCCTCTCAACACCCTGGATGGCATTCAGAATGGTAGACTGCCCAACAGTGAGGGATCTCAGCGGGTCAATAGCCTCCTCACTGAGGGCATCAGGGCTGACTGGGGCTGGGCTTGAGGTGCCTGGGGCGAAGGAGATGGCCACCCTCCTGGGTGAGCGGACACGGGACCCACCCTGAGGGGCTGCTGGGAGGGCGGTGCTGGTGGGGGGGTGGCGGCTGTACCTGTTGATGCGGGGGCACAGGGGGGCCCGCCACAAGGAGTCGCTGTCACTGCTGTCAGCTCCTGTCCCCGCCGTGGAGCTCCCCTCGCCCTCCGTCCCACTGGTGGTTTCAGACTCCATTGTTTCGCCCTCAAGGGCCAATTGGGATGCAGCTCCCTCCTGCTCTGGTGCTAGTGCTTCTCCGCCTGATGATGCTATGGCACACAAGAACAGGGAGACCACAAAAAGGAGGGGAAAGACAGAAGAAAGACATGTTCAGTGCATGCAACACCACTACTGTTGGCGGACACTGCAGACACAGCAGCCCTCTGCACTACGCCATTCACTTATAGTTCCTAGATTAATCACATGCCCATGGGGTACAAGGCCTAAGCCCAATTGTTGCACACATGGAAGTCACAGGAGCCTGACGAGGTGTGGAAGGCACTAACCACTAGTGGGGTTGGGGTGCCACTGAGCCTGCCTCACAAGGGACCTTGCCTACCAATATCGCCCTGGCCTAGGGGAACCCACTGCCCACCTCCCCCACCCAGACACCTCGTAATGTGCGCAGAGTCAGCTGAATGAGAGTGTACTCACCCCCTTGTGGCTGCTGTGATGCCCTCAAGCGCCCATCCAACTCCGGATAGGCCACCGCCAGGATCCGGAACATCAGGGGGGTCATGATGCTACGGGCACCCCTCCCACATTGGGAGGCCATCCCCAGCTGGGCCTCCGACATCTTCTTGCTCCAGCGGTGAAGGTCCTCCCATCTTTTCCGGCAGTGGGTGCTTCATCTGTGGTGGACCCCCAGGGTCCGAATGTCCTTGGCGATGGCATGCCAAATAGCCTTCTTCTGGTGGGCGCTGACCTAGAGGAATAGTACAGGGGAAAAGGAAAATCTTTACCCGTCCGGACCATCATACTCAGTGGCCCACGTTCCCAACCTTGCCCTGACGCACATACACTCACTGTCCGCACATGCAGGCCTCAGTCCCCCCCCCCCCCATTTATCTTCCATCCACACCACTCCAAACAGGCATTGCCCATGCAGCATGCTCTCACAGTGTACTCACCTGTTTATCTGAAGGACCGTACAGTTGTGTGTACTGGGGGAGGACCCCATCAACTAGTTTCTCCAACTTCTTGGAAGTGAAGGCAGGGGCCCTTTCCCCAGACACATGAGCCATCGTCGCTTCCAGACTGTGGTCACAGCAGCACTTGCAGTGTAGGTCCTCTTCTGTTGAAGGTCAGGTATCAAGTGAGTGAACAGACAGAAAATGGCGGTCACGTCCGCGGCGGTGCGTACCGTTGCCGCCGGCGTACATTGTCATTGGCTCCTCGGACCCATAGGGTCCAATGTTAACCAATGCAGGATTGCGCTGCGGTCTTCGACTGCCTACCGTGACGGTGTACAACGCCAGCGCAGTTACCTCATATCCCCTTGTCCCACCTTACAGGTCAGGCAGCCGCCATTTCAGGGGGCCACATGGCATTAATATTAACTGCGTCACACCAATGTAGGCCTTGAATACACACAGTAACATGCACATTGCCGATTAATAAATGTGTGCAAATGACATGTTGTGATACCTCAGTGTTGGCTGACTCTCTGCTCGCTGTTCTTGTCCATAGGGCACGTCTGCTGGGGCAGGTGATGAGATGGCGGCATCCTCCGGTGTACAGGTCGCTGGTGGACCTGTCGACAATGACACGTAATAGTCACCTACAGACTTGATCGTGCAACAATCCATGAACTGTGTGTCCAGTTAGAGCCAGACCTGATGTCAGCTATCCGCCATCCCACAGGAATCCCCTCTCTAGTGTAGGTCCTGTCAGTACTCCATTTCCTGGCAAGTGGTTTCTTTCAAACTACAGTGGCCATTGCATCAGGGATGTCCCAGCCAATGTTCTCGAACGTGTTGTCCAGAGTGTTGTCTGCCCTGCTGAAACAATGCGCAGCTACATCGTGTTCCCTCAGGTGGAGGATTTGCCCACAGTGAAAGGTGACTTCTATGCCCTGGGACATATCCCCAACATCATAGGTGCCATTGATGGGACACATGTGGCCTTGGTACCCCCCGCAGGAGTGAACAGGTGTACAGAAACCGGAGGAGCTACCATTCTATGAATGTGCAGATGGTGTGTTTGGCCGACCAGTACATCTCCAATGTGAACTCCAAATTTCCTGGCTCAGTGCATGACGCTTACATTCTGAGGAATAGCAGCATCCCTTATGTGATGGGACAACTCCAGAGGCACCGTGTGTGGCTAATAGGTGAGGACAAGGACCCTATACAGTGTGAATAGTTGTCTGGGTATGGGGTTGTCCCTACAGGTTAGTGTGTGTCTAACAGTTGTCCCTCGACATTTGCAGGTGACTCTGGTTATCCCAACCTGTCATGGCTATTGACCCCAATGAGAAATCCCAGGACAAGGGCAGAAGAACGCTACAATGAGGCACATGGGCGAACTAGGAGAGTGATTGAACGCACCTTCGGCCTCCTGAAGGCCAGGTTCCGGTGCCTCCATGTGACAGGTGGTTCTCTCTACTACTCACCAAAGAAGGTGTGCCAGATCATCGTGGCCTGCTATATGCTGCACAACCTGGCTTTGCGACGGCAGGTGCCTTTTCTGCAGGAGGATGGGCCAGCTGGTGGACTTGTGGCAGCTGTGGAGCCTGTGGACAGTAAAGAAGAAGAGGCATAAGAAGAGGATATCGACAACAGAAACAACATAATCATGCAATACCTCCAGTGAGACACAGGAAAGAAGATGTCACTGCCTCCCACATCTCATACTATTGTTGGAGCTAGCATACGTCTGTCACTTTCACTCAGTGTATGGACCCTAACTTGTCACTTTGCCTTTCCATTTCACAGATGTGGGTCCCATTTTGTGCCCTCTGCTATATTTCCTTCATGCCCTACAGCTGTGTTACATCGGTATGTGAACAATTAAATTGACATTGCTATATTCCATGGTTATTGCAATTACACATTTGTGAAAGCACAGACTGACTCCAGATTGTTTTGTGATTGAAGTGTGTTTATTTCTGTGCAAATAAGTGGAGGGGGTTGTAAAATGGGCGGGGGTGATGGTGGAGGAATGTCCATGGCAGAGTCCAGTCTATTTGTTTCACAGGTGCATTGTCCAAAGGGGCATAGGAAGTGGAGCAATGGCAGTTGAAGGATGGACAGGGTGACAAAGTGGGACAGAAGGGTGACATTCAGGGTGGTCTTGATAATGTTCTCTGTCTTTTTCCTGGATCTCAGGGACCGTTTGCTGGGTGGTTCTCCATCTGCAGGGGGTGGGGTGCTGGTGTCGTGTTCCTGTGGCGGTGCCTCCTGTCCACTAGCGCCAGCGGAAGTGGAAGGCTGTTCATCGTCCAGGCTAGTGTCAGGGGCCCCTTGTTGTGCCACAGTGTCCCTCCTGGTGTTGGCAAGGTCTTGCAGCACCCCTACAATGGTGACCAGGGTGTTGTTAACGGACTTCAGGTCCTCCCTGATCCCCAGATAGTGTTCCTCCTGCAGCCGCTGGGTCTCCTGAAACTTGGCCAGTACCTTTACCATCGTCTCCTGGGAATGATGGTAAGCTCCCATGATGTTGGAGAGGGCCTCGTGGAGAATGGGCTCCCTGGGCCTGTCCTCCCCCTGTCACACAGCAGTCCTCCCAGTTTCCCTGTTTTCCAGAGCCTTTGTCCCCTGAACTGTGTGCCCACCGCCACTGCCCCAGACTCTGATTTTCTTGGGTTGGTGGGTTTGCCTGGGTTCCCTATAGTGGTGGACACACTACTGATTGACGTGTCCTGGGGACAGAGGGTTGGGCCCGCTGGGTGGGTGCTGTGCTGTGTTTCCTGAGGGGGGAGGCTCTGTGGTGGCTTGTGCCAGTGTCAGGGGAACAGACTGTCCTGAGGTCACTGATGGGCCGGGCTGGTCATCTTGATCCAGTTGTGCAGAGCTGCTGTCATCACTGTGGGTCTCTTCTGTGGGGGGACTGGACATGTCTGGTACCTCCTGTCCAGTGATGTTGGGTTGGGGTCCTGTAGGGGTGTAAAGGCATGATTATTGCATCTATGTGTGCCATTGTGTGCCATGGGTGAGTGACCCTGTACTCCAGTGCTTGCATTCTTGTCTTGGTCCTTGTGTGATATGTGGGATGGGGTCTGTGTGGGTATCTGTACTGGACATGCTTTGGTGATGGGTGTCCATGCTTTGGTGTTGCATGCAGGGCTTGGTGTTGGGATGGGTGGGTTGTGATAGTGGGGCGTATGTGAGGTGTTGGAGTGATGGGGATGAGGGTGAGGGTGGGATTATGTGTTGGCATGCATGTAGGGTGGGGGATATAATAGTAAAGCTTTGACTTACCAGAGTCCAGTCCTCCTGCTACTCCTGCGAGGCCCTCAGGATACAGTATTGCCAAGACTTGCTCCTCCCATGCTGTTAGTTGTGGGGGAGGAGGTGGGGGTCCACCGCCAGTCCTCTGTACAGCAATCTGGTGTCTGGAGACCCGGGAATGCACTTTCCCCCATAGGTCGTTCCACTTCTTCCTGATGTCATCCCATGTTCTAGGGGTGCTGTTCCACTGCATTAACCCTGTCGACGATTCTGCGCCATAGCTCCATCTTCCTTGCAATGGAGGTGTGCTCCACCTGTGATCCGAATAGCTGTGGCTCTACCCGGACAACTTCTTCCACCATGACCATGAGCTCCTCCTCAGAGAACCTGGGGTGTCGTTGAGGTGCCATGATGCGGTGTGGGTGATGTGTGAGGTGGTGTGTGTTGTGATGTTTGAGGGGATGTGTTGTGTGATGTTTGAGGTGCGTGGATGTTGTGTAAGTGATGGTGTTGTGTGTCTGTGGATGCTGGTGTTGTTTATGGTGGTGTCTCTCACTGGCGTGGTATCAGAATTAAGGGTTTGTGGGTGATGTGGGTGTGTGTTTATATTGGATTGGGTGTGTGGATGTGTGTATGTGTATCAGGTGTGTGTATTTCGAATTGTCCAATGTGGTTGTGTTTTGTAAATGTGTGTGTATTTTGCGCGCGGCAGTGTGTACCGCCAATGGAATACCGCAGTTGAAAGACCGCCGCGTTGATTCATGGGTCGTGATAGTGTGGGTGTATTCCTGTTGGCGTGATGGTGTCGGTTTTGTTATCGCCAGTTTATCACTGACCTTTGATGTGGCGGACGTGTGTGGGTGTCTGTATTATGGCAGATTCTGAGCTGTGGGTCGCAATAGCTGTAGCGGAATTCCGTGGGCGCAGCGGTATGTTGGCTGTCTTCTGCACGGCGGTAAGCGGCATTTACCGCCAGGGTTGTAATGAGGGCCATTGTCCCACTGGTCTGCATAAAGAGTGATTTGCATCTTTTTCTCCAAAGAACACCTAGAGGCAAATATTTCATCATTATGTCTGAGGTTGTATGTGGTAATTGTGGATGGTAGCATGGCTATCTCCAGGGCTCTAACTGGGCTGGGTCCCTTTGGGTCCCAGACCCCTGAATAATTGAAATAAGTCCCTTTTGTGCCCTATATTCATGTTTTTAACATTAATGGCAAATAGCACTGACCGATTGTTTAAAATATTTTTCATACGGCTTGTGGGCTCAAGTGGCTCCCTGTTTGACCTCATTATTAAGGACACAGTGACGTAATTGCAGATATAAAAAATGCATGGTTTCTGGGAGCGCATATTCCATTATTAGTTGCTCAAATCATTTGCTTGTACCTTCCTCAAAAACATCCCGAAAAACTCTGCCTAAGCCAGTTGTGAAGTCAATTTTTTCCAATATTGGAGTGAATAGCAAGGGAAAATCTGTGAGCGCTTTTTGGCTCTCTAGGCTATCCCTCCTTCACTTTATATCATTATGGTATCTCCCATAGAGGGCCCACTGCCATACTATGAGCTGTCATTCACCACCCTTTCACAGCCTTGCATCTGGTCCAGTGAATTAAAGAGCATAGATGTGCAGCTGATGGTAGTAAGTTGATTCAGGGAATACAAGCCTTCCACTCTAGGATTTAAGCATTGGCATCAGGCTATTCCTCCTGCCTTGCCTTGCCAAATATATGAGTAGTAGAGCGGTTGGAGATCTGAAATTAGTTGTTTGAAATTTGAAGTATCAAAGTGTGAACTATATATAGGATTGTGGGAAGAATGGTCATCCTGCATGCCACTAGTCTGCCGAGAAGAAACAGTGCTTTGTGTTCCCAGGTGTTAAGTTTAGTTTTCACTGTTTTTCTGTGCCTCTGAAGGTTGATGTCTTTAGTTTTTAAAGGATGGGAGTTAGTTTTTTTTTAGATAGAAGCAGCCAGTTTCTAAATCCTCATCCTCTGCAGGACATCGGACACAAAGTCCCAGTCAAACCTGTTAAATGGTTTTTCAGCATTGAAGGTGACCTTGACTGATTGATTAGTTCCTGAAGCTTTTATATCTAGCAGGTGTAAAGCCCTTTTTGTATTATCATTTGCCTGACACTCCTGGATAAAGCTCTATTAGTCAGGAGTGTGAGGTCACCCATCAGGGACTGTAGTCTTAGCTTTGGTGTTTTGGTGAACTTTTTTTGCGTTGATGTTAAAAAGGGATATTGGTTGGTAGGAGCTGCAACTCTTAGGTTCTTTACCTGGCTTTACTATATGGGGAAATTGTAGATTTGGTCATTGATGGAGGCACCTATCCCTTCTGTACCATTTCTTGATACTTCTTATATAGAGGTTCAAGAACAGAGAGAGCAAAACATTAATAGAACATTGCTATAAAACCATCAGGGCCTGAAGCCCACACTGGGTGGAGATTTGAGATGACCAACAGTATCTCCACATTAGCAATTGGCTTTTTAAGGGCTCCCTATCCTTTCTTCAAAGTACAGGAAGGTCTGCTCTCTCTAGATAGTTTGCACTTGCCTGAGGATTTCTGGGATTTTTTGTTCATAGTTTGGAATAAAACCTTGCTAAAGCATTTTGCCCTGTCTAATACCTGCATTTGGAAGCTGACCATCAGGGTCTTTGAGTTCTGTTATTGTGTTTTTGTTGCGCTAAGCACGCAGGAGATACCTAATAATTTTCTTGATTTGTTACCCAGCTGGTAGTACTTATTATCCGATCTAGCTAAAAGGAATGCAACTCTGCCCATTTCCAGAGACTTAATCTGCTCTTGTATTGTGAACATTTTACACCATATCTTTTGGCACTTGGTGTGTTTGTGATCTTGTTTGAGGTCGGTCTGATGCAAGCTTCTTGAGTAAAGCCTTGCGCATGTGCTTTAGCCGGCCTGCTTCTGCAATGAACTTGCCCATACAGGTTGGGACACTAAGGCCCTCATTATAAACACAGCAGTAAACACCGCTCCGGCGGCAGTGGCAGTAACAACCGCCAACAGTCGGGCGGTCTGGACTGCCAAATTATAAACAACCTTAAAAACAGGCAGCCTGAAAACCACTCATCGCCAGCAGAGGAATGCCGACAACGATGACAGAGACCGCCCACAGGTCGACGGAAAAGCCCTACCCGCCCATCAAATAATGAAGCACTAGACTGCCGTCAATTCCGGGGCGGGAACCACCACAAGCCAGGTGGAAACGAACCAAATAAAAGGAAACACTCACCAGAGGCACACACAACACGCCGAAGTAGAAATGGATAGAGATTTGCAGATCATGCCAGCCCTGCTCCTTGCTATATACCTCCACGACCGAGACCGCCTACGAAGACGACGACGGTAAGTACCGCAACCTACTAAACAATGGAAAAAAGGGCACAGTTACATACCCACCCACTCCACCCACCCCACAACGCACCCACAACCCTTCACAACAGCACAAGCCATACACCCCAAAGCAAGAGGTACTTACCCGACACAAGGCAAATCCAACCTGCCCAAAGTACACACGTGCCCAACACCCCCAACCAATGAAACGATCAACCACGTATCCAGAGTGTGCCATAAACAACACTGGCCACACGATTTTTTATTCAGCTCAATGAGCAACATAATAGCAACATAAGGCCAATGACCAGTCCATAGTTTATAGTCCAATGGGCCAAACTGGCCCCAACTTGACTCCCACAATTGCAAACACCTCATAGGGGCAACAATGGGGCATCCAGGCACCAGGCACCTCAGGGAACAGGGGCAGGGGGTGGTGGGGGTGGGATCTTACAACTGGGAGGGGTGGGCTTGTCCTTACGTTTCGGAGGTGGAGGGGGCTTTGATCTGGACCTTGAAGCAGGTGGAGCGGGCTTGGCTTGGGGTGCGGCAGATGTTCCAGGGCCAGCACAGGGTCTATTGCTCACAGGGGAAGGAGTGAGTGAATGGGAAGGGCGGACGGGGGGCTGTGACGTGGGAGGAGTAGACAGGGCAAGGTGGTGGCCACGTTTAGGGACAAGACGGGGTGGGTCAGTGGGTTCGAATAGGTCAACACGGGATAGGAAACGTTTTTTAGGGGCAAATGGAGTGTACCTGGAAGAAGGCATGGGAGTGGAGGTAGAAAGAGTGGTCGTGACAGCTGTAGGTGTGCGTGATGTGGCTGCAGGTGACTGGACAGTATGCTGAGGCGTGGTGGATGTGTGATGGGTGGGTGTTTTGGTGTGTTTGAGTGTCTTGGGAGGAGGGGGGTGGACACAGTGGGAGAAGACAGGCTGGCAGTGTAAATGTATGTTGTCTGTGTGTCTGCAAGTTTGGTGAGTGTGCTGCACGTGTCAACTCAAGTCGTTGTGGTGAGTGTAGGTGTGGTGTCTGGGGTGCATAAATCGATGTCTGATTTTGTGGTGACTGCAAGAATAGGGCAGCAACATTGAATGAGGGTGCAGTGCCTATGGGTGTTCATGGGGACAGACAGGGAGGCAGAAGATGCAGACACACTGGGGGAAGTGGATGTTGGTGTGTGTGCCTGTGTATGTTGGCTGTGTGTATGCCTGTGGTGGGAAGTGTGGTGCTTGTGTTTTGAAGTGTGCTTCTTGTGTGTTGTGGTGTGTGCCTGCGTGTCAGAATGTGTGTTTTGGATGGGTGAAGGGAGTGGGGTGCTGAAGAGGTAGAGGTGGTTGGAGGGAGGACGGAATGACCAGGGACACTGGCTGTCGTCAAAGAGGAGGCCATAGCCTGAAAAGATCTCTGTAGGCCAGACACCGCACCGTGAATGCCATCCAGGTAGGCATTGGTCTGCTGCACCTCTGATGTTAGCCCCTGGATGGCATTGACGATGGTTTACTGCCCTACAGAGATGGTTCTCAGGAGGTCAATAGCCTCCTCCGTGAGGGCAGCAGGGCTGACTGGGGCAGGAGAGGAGGTGTCTGGTGCGAAGAAGATGCCCATCCTTCTGAGTGAGCGGGCACGGGCAACTCGGTGGGGAGCAAATGGGAGGGCGGTGATGGTATGAGGGGGTGGCGGAAGATGAAACAGAATAGGTGGGCCCACTAGGGTCCGCCACCGCCAGGGAGCACCCATCGGAGGAGGTATCAGAGTCACTACCTCCAGTTGTAGTTGCCTCCCCCGTGGTACTCCCCTCGCCCTCCAACCCACTGGTCCCCTTGGCATCAGACAACTCTGCCTCCGTGGAACTGTGGGCTGCTGCATCCCCACTTGCCGGTGCCTTAGCTCCCTTGCCAGATGATGCTGATGTACACAGCCAACAAAAGAGAACAGGGATGAGGAGACAAAACAGGAGAGACAATTGTAAATAGCTGAATGGAGGTATATAAGTGGTTTACACATACCCCCACCCTGTACATTTTACACCAGGTAGCACCTACCGCTATACACATGGCTATGCCAATGACTAGTGGCCACAACCCTGCTCTACAGTCATTCCCCACAGCACTGAAGGACCTGAAGTACTGCAGACCTGACCCTTACAACACTACTCCCCACTAGGGCCATTATGTAGAAGGACATCAGTGAGAGTCCCTGCCTCTAGACAGCATACATACCACTGGACACTCACACATCCATCAAGGAGCCATACTATGGTTTCTGTACTCACCACCTTGTGACTGCTGTGCAGCCTTCAAGCGCCCATCCAGATCCGGATACCCCACCACCAGAATGCGTCACATAAGGGGACTCAGTGCCCGACGGGCACCCCTTCTTCGTTGGGAGGACTTCCCCAGCTGGGCCTCGCAGATCTTCCTTGCCCAGCGCCACAGGTCCTCCCACCGCTTCCTGCAATGGGTGCTCTGCCGGTTGTAGACCCCCAGGGTCCGCATCTCCCTGGCGATGGCCTGCCATAGTCCCCTCTTCTGATGGGCGCTGACCTATATGGGACACACAGAAAAAGGAACACAGAGGTCAGACAATGGCCATGACATACAGCTGGCTATACGTCCACAATGGGACGGACATTTACAAGAGCATAACAGCACACACACACGCAGCACGTCAGGAACCCAGGACTATACAGTGTCAAACGTGCACACATGTTTACAGCCATCTACCACCATTACACAAATCCATGCCCCTCAATCCTCCTACTCACCTGTACCTCTGGTTGACCGTAGAGCTTGACATACAGGGTCAGGACCCCGTCCACAAGCTTCTCCAATTCCTCGCTGGTGAAGGCTGGGACCCTTTCCCCTGCCACATGTACCATTTCCATGACCAGAGGCAGGACACAGCAGCACACTCAGTGGAGTACCTGCATGCACGAGATCCGGGAGTCAAGTGAAGTTGGGGTATGAGTTAGCGTACGCACCGCGTGGTGTGCACCATCACCGCCGGTGGCGATTATGATACGCTAAGAATTCCCATTGACAACCATGTTAACAATGAATGGTCGCACAGCAGTGAACACCGCCTTACGCTATTACGTCAAACGCTAGTGGTATGAGGTCACTTCCACTACAACATTTCTGGATTACAGGGGGCAGACATTTTGGCCTTTACTACGCAGTTGTTAAATCCTCATCTGCCCCATGCAGGCCCTATTGTCCCCAAACCCCCATAGGCATGAACAAATATACATTTACTCACCACAACAGTCCTGATGTATCATTGAGGACATGTTACTCCAGTTTCACACCTACTATGCATATGTGTCATCGACCTGTATGCCAGCTGTGCTGAATAGGAAACTTTGTGGGCCGATGTATGTGTGTTCCTCACATTTATTCTATACTCCTCCTAGGTACAGACCCTTGTGGCGAGAGAGGGCCCCATCGGTGTACAGACCACTTGTTGATTTGAGGACCATGGTGGAGCGTCACATCATTATCAATTACAGACTCACTCGTGCTACTATTCATGAACTTTGTGCATTACTGGATCCAGCAATGAGACCATCTAATCGGAATCAACATGCCATCCCTACTGAAGTGCAGGTGCTCTCTGCATTCCATTTCCTGTCCACGGGCTAATTACAATTGACAGTGGGCATGGGTGCAGGTTTTTCACAGCCCATGTTTTGCATTATACTGTCCAGATTCCTGAATGCATTTGTACGACACCTGCAGTCCTATGTGAGGTTTCCCCAAAGTGCTGACCTCCCTTCCATCAAGTCGGACTTCTATGCCTTTGCCAACATTCCCCTTGTGATAGGTGCCATCGATGGAACCCACATTGCTCTCATCCCCCAAGAGTCAGTGAACAGGTGTACAGAAACAGGAAGAACTTTCGCTTCATGAACATTCAAGAGGTGTGTACTGCAGACCAGTACATCTCAAATGTGAATGTCATGTTCCCTGGATCAATCCATGATTCCTTTGTGCTGAGGAACACACAAGATGGAACAACTACAAGGGGACAGAGGATGGATCATAAGTGAGTGTGTCTGACACTTTTTGGCACATAGCAGACAGCCGGGCTGTCTGCCACTGAGGGATGTCAGTGACAGTCCTGTTTTGCACCCTTTTTTAGGTGATTCTGGCTACCCCAACATGCGTTGGCTCCTGACACCTGTGAGGAATCCTAGGACAGATGCAGAGAGGAATTACAATGAGACCCATAGACGGACTAGGAGGGTGATAGAGCGCACAATAGGTCTCCTGAAGGCTAGATTCCATTGCCTCCATATCTCTGGCGGATCCCTGGCCTATGACCCTGAAAAGGTGTGTAGAATAGTGGTGGCCTGCTGCATGCTGCACTACGTGGCTGTGAGGAATTCTATCCCCCTCTTGGAGGAGGTGGGTTCTGTATATCCAGACCAGCTTCCTCAGGGAGGGGATGAGAGTGATGGTGATGATGAGGAGGGGGAAGATGTACATTCCATGAACCAACTGATAAAACTTTACTTCCAGTAATTATGTGGGACTGTTCGATGATGTTGCTGTCTGTGCAGCATACTGTCAGTGTGCCTTTTCGTCTATGGGGGTGATGGGTCTATAGACATTGTCACTGTGACCAGGTTTGCATGGGACATGTAACATTATGGTCAAATTTTTGACAATTCTGTTGGCACAACCACACGTTATGCGTGTGGTGCAATTCCTGCTACTCAGATAAGAATAAATTATTTCTAAGACTATTGCATCCACACTTCCATTTGTTTCAACATAATGACAGGGGACATTAACATTGGTGAACAGGTGTTTTATTTGGTGCAGGGATTACATCGTGCAGCTTACAGTAATGGGAGTGGGCTACTGGTGAATGTCCAATATGGCTACATGTTTGCAGCGTTTGTTGGCAGTGGTGGTATGTCCATCCATCATTTCCAGTTTTTGAGGTTGTTTTTACACGGTGTGGAAGTTGGTTCAGTGGCACACTAAGATGACAGTTCTTGCCAGAGTCACTTCTTTGAGGGGGCCTTTGTCTTGGCAGGTGTTCCTGTGCCATATTTGGACCTGAGGGTAGAAATTATCTGGGCCAATCTGTCCTGGGTATGGTGGTATGCTCCCAGAACCTCAGATACCACATCCTGGGCTGTAGCATCCATCCTGTGGCCTCCCCCCTGGGCCACTGATGCCCTCCCACTGGGCCTAGCACCCTGTGCCTGTGTCCCCTGCACAGGTCTGGTGGTACCACTTGTACTGGGGCCATCGTCTTCCTGCCTCTTGGTAGGGGGTGACTGTGGCCTCTGTCCATGTGTTCCACCAGTCTGAGGCCTGGATACACAGTTGTAGGGACGGTTGCCCTGGGCTAATGTTGTTGGCTGGGTGGTAGGGGTGTCAGTGGTGTCCTGGGTGGGGCTGCTGGATGGTGACAGTCCAGGACTGTGTGAGGGGCCAGGGTGTTCGTCACTGTCCAGGGTTCCCTCTCCACTGTCCTGGGGTGTGCCTCTGTCTCCATGTGAGGCACTGCCACTCCTTGTCCTGTCTGTCAGGGTGGCATGGGTGGTGGTGCCTGTTGGGGGGAATGGACATGTCTGTTACAATTGCATGATCGGATGGGGTGCACAGGGCTGGGCTGTTTTGTGCAGGTTTTACACTTTGGGGCCATGCAGGGTGCCTTTGTGAGGTTTGCATTGCATTTTGCTTAGGATGTTCAGTTGCATTGTTGGTGGTGTAGTGCCTTTGTGATTCCTTGCAGGGGTAGGTGGCTGTGCACAGGTGGAGAGATGTGGGCTTGTTAGTGGGTTTGTGGGCATGCAGGGTGACTGGATGTTGTGAATGTGGGCTGGGTGGGGTAGTGGTCCTGGTGGATGTTGGAGGGGTGGGGTGGTGCATGCATTACAGGTGTAATGGATATGGGGTAATTGTCTACAACTTACCCAAGTCCATTCCTCCAGGGAGTCCAGTGAGGCCCTCAGGGTGCAGGATGGCCAGTACCTTTTCCTCCCAGTCACTGTAGTCGGGTGGTGTTGGTGGAGTTCCTCCCCCAGTCTTCTGGACTGCAACGTTGTGCCGGGATGCCATGGACCTCACCTTTCAGCGCAGGTCGTTCCATCTATTGCGGATGTTGTCCCTTGTGCGTGGATGGTGTCCCACTGTATTGACCTTGTTCACTATTGTCTGCCATAGCTCCATCTTCCTGGCTATGGGTGTGTGCTGGACCTGTGCCCCGAATATTTGTGGCTCGAACTTCAGGATCTCGTCCACCATTGTCCTTAGCTCCCTTTCTGTGAAGCGTGGGTGTTTGGGGGATGCCAAGGTGTGTGTTGTGAGTGGTGTGTTGTGTGGATCTAGGTGAGAGTACTCTTGTGTGGTTGGGTGTATGTATTGTGTATTGTGGCGTTCAGTGTCTGCTTCTGAAGTTTTCTGTATCAGTTGTCCGAATGTCGTTGCTACGGATTGTGGGGTGTGTCTGTGAGTGTTTTATAGTGTTGTGGATGTGTGTCTGGTGTGTGGGTTTCAGACTTGCCAATGTGTTCAGTTCTTACTGTTGGGTCACATTGCTGGCCGAGGCGGTCTGTACCACCAATGGTCGTTCAGCTTCCACTGACCGCCGTAGTGATTTGTGCATCATTATTTGGAGGGCGTGGAGTTTGTGTGCTCGGCGGTGGCGGGATGGGAGGTCCTGCATTTCCGCCAACAAGGTCCTGGCTGTGACTGGTGGCTGGGATTTTTTGGGTGGATTCAGATTTTTGCATCTTTAGATGGCGGGTTTCTGTTCACCGCCAATGGCAGTCTTCTGTTCACCGTCACCACGGCGACCGACCGTGTTTATCGCCGTGTTCATAATGACCACCTAAATGCACAATGATGCCAGTGGTTCACCCCAAAGGTCCCTCTAAAGGCTATCCTTCTCCCAGCTTTACCTTTTGAGGGTTCCTTCCATCACCAGCAGGTATCTATTAATGATTAAGATCCCGACCCCTGCTGTCTTCTTCCAACCTGAGGAACAGTATTGCATCGGGTGGTCTTAAGACAACAGTTGGGCTTGATTTCGCTTCAAGAGCTGTGCCTCCTGTTATAACCCAATATCTGCTTGGAGTATGTTTAGCAATGCAGAATGGAGCATTTCTTAAGAGCGTTATTGAGCCTTCTGACTTGTATGTAATAATATTGAGTAAGGACGTGGCCATAAGAGCAGAGTTGAGAATTGCATGCTCGGGTAGAACGTGGGGCTGGTAGTTTAGAGATGTTATTGTTCAACTAGTGAGAATTTTTAGCTTACCACTGTGCTGGATGGTGGAGTTGGTAGCTCACTGCATCTCATACTTAATAAAGTAGTTGATGTTCTAGCGACGAGTCTGCAGTTGTTTGTGCTGTGAACTGGAAAACACCACAACAGGTATATAGAAAGAATACAATAATATAGCTTTCTTTGTTATAGGAGGAAGTAAGCATCATGCGTAGGCCATGCAAAGGTTATCATAGAAACATTTCTGCTAAAATAAAGTATGTTAGAATTTGTCAACGTTAGCAAATTAAGCAAGTCAAGCAAATGTGAGTTATGCAAAGTTTTGAAAAGAAAGTGCACATTTAAGTGCAGGTTTTGATTACGCCAAGTTTTCAATCATATGTTTTATATTAATTAATGGATTTTATTTTATACTAAAAACTCTAGCAATGGCATAGCCAAGGCAAACATCGAATAGGGTGTGGCTCATGCTCCCCTTTCTCAGCCTTGCTGCCTAAGTGTCCCACTGGGTGAAATCAGCTCCTGCCTGTCAGTGATGGAGAGTTGGTGACCACAGCAGTCGGGCGGGTCTCCACCGGAAGTGTGTAAAGATTGTCGTATAGCTTAGAAATCTAACGAAAGATGCAAAAGATAAGAATATTAAGCTAAAACAAGCTGGAAATAGGCATAATATCTCCTATTCCTAGAACCAGTGATGGGTAGTTTTCTCCCTGTGACAAGTGCAATGCCTAATGAAATTGAAGAAAACAGAATACAATGTTAGTAACCTGCGACAAAACGTTATGAAAGAGGAACTAGAGCAGGGTATAGGTTTAAGGCAAAAAGAAGTGTGAGGCTGTTACCACCTATGAGACACTCAATTTAGAGAAGATTCATCAGGAATAGAATGGCTAGCGATACCATAAAAAAGGTGATACATATAATCTTAATTGATTCTTGGAATGTGGGAAGAATCTGTTGCTCTCCCTTGGTGATAAGAAAACATTTGATAGAGTAGACTCGAATGTTTTGCAAAAAAATCAGTGTTAGGCAGGGGTTTTGGACCCTAGTTCATGTCTCTGAAAAGGTCTACCTTTGCATGAATATTAAAGTTAATGAACTTGAGCACTGAAGAATACATATTGGGAGCGGAACACAGCAGGGTGCCCATTGTCAGCCTTGCAGGTAGCCCTATACTTAAAACCACTTGCCCCGAGAATAGGAAACAGTATTGATAATAGTGGGATAAAAATGAGGCCAGCTGACAATAAATTGGCTTTTTGCTGATAAATCTGTTGGTGTCACTCTCTGACCCAAGTCACACAGTGATGGCACTGCTCTGTGAGATGCTCAGAGAGAGGTAGCGGGATACAAGAAAAGCATTTCTAAATGTGAGACCTGGTACCAAAAGATGAAAACTCCCACATTATCTACTTTACAAGATAAGTTTTAATTTCAATGGAATGACGCCTCAATAAAACACATTGGAATACATCTCCCGTCGACTTGCAGGAGATGGTAAATTTCTCAGCACTTTTGAAAGGAATTTGTGACAGATTTGCAAAGGTGGTACAACGCCACCTTTCCAGGTTGGGGCGTGTGACGTTGTTAAAAATGGGGATTGTGACAATGGTCAATTCCTCTTTCATGCTCTTTTGATTGTTGCAGTGTTAGATCCACTCTCCAAGTAGTAACAGAAGGGGGAAACATATTGGTCTTAAACAAAGCCATCTCCATCAAAATGAGAAGGTCTGGGGTGTACTGCAAGTTGCTAATGAATATAAAATAGCACAACTTTTCTATATGTGGAAGTGGTTTAAAGCAGAAACTGGGAGTCAGTAGTGTTTCCTCAACCACTCTCTGCATAGGCATTCACTGTGGGAGACTACTTGGCAGTGTGGAAAAGATGCCCCCCCTCCTTTATTAATCCCTGGTATATCTGCAACTCAGAGGGTATGGGAGGGATTAGAACCCTGAAGAGTATTTCGTCTATCCAACCTTGTTCATCTAGTTGTAGAGGGACTCCAAATTGTTATCTTGGCATACATACAACAGTATTTTAAAAGTTGGAGGTTAAGAGGTGTATCAAGGTGGGCAATATGTTTCAGATGAATAACAAAACGTTTGAGCAGGTAAAATCAGATTTTGACTTAACTAAATCTGAAAGGTTTCTGTTGAAAAAGCAGGTGTTATATCAAACCAAGGGGGAGGGCACATCTAGATCATCTTTATATTTCTTGATTTCCTGTCCCACTGAGATGAGGGTATGAAAGTGCAGAGCATAGTTTTCTGGACTCCATCAAAGAACCAATCACCCATGTCTTCCAGCACGATTTTAAGTAACTGGGAGGGAGGTGGGTAAATCCTTGTCAGAATTGCACTTTATTGTAGCTCTTTGTACCAGCTATGAAAGAAAGTCCTGTTGACCCATCACTTATTTTAACACTTAAGCTAATCTGCTTATTCACATTGTGTAACTCAATGTTTCCTTTGTTTGCTCTTACATTTCATACTGGAAGAAGCTACCATTCCTTTAGCACCAGGACTCTAGTTATGAGGCGAACCAAGACATGGAGGTAATTCCAATTTGCAGTCGTTTAGATTATTTTATAGACTTACCTGTTGTTTTATGATTTTCATAAGATATTGGGGGGCATATTTATACTCCGTTTGCGCCGAATTTGCGTCGTTTTTTTCGACGCAAATTCGACGCAAAACTAACTCCATATTTATACTTTGGCGTTAGATGCATATGCGTCGTATTTATACTCCCGGGCAAAAATGACGCCCGGGAGTGGGCGGGTCTAAAAAACCCGCATTTGCGCCAGATTTTAGCGCCTGGGTCAGGGCAGGCGTTAAGGGACCTGTGGGCTCAGAATGAGCCCAGAGGTGCCCTCCACTGCCCCCAGGGACACCCCCTGCCACCCTTGCCCACCCCAGGAGGACACCCAAGGATGGAGGGACCCACCCCAGGGACATTAAGGTAAGTCCAGGTAAGTATTTTTTTTAAAAAAAAATTGTGGCATAGGGGGGCCTGATTTGTGCACCCCTACATGCCACTATGCCCAATGACCATGTCCAGGGGACAGAAGTCCCCTGGGCATGGCCATTGGGCAAGGGGGCATGACTCCTGTCTTTGCTAAGACAGGAGTCATTTCAATGGGGGATGGGCGTCGTTAAAAAATGCCGCAAATCGGGTTGTGGCGATTTTTTTGCCTCAGCCTGACTTGCACCATTTGTGGACGCCCATATGCCATTTTCCCCCTACGCCGGCGCTGCCTGGTGTACGTCGTTTTTTTTAACGCACACCAGACAGCGCCGGCGGCTAACGCCGGCTAACGTCATTGAATAAATACGGCGCCCGCATGGCGCTTCAGAATGGCGTTAGCCGGCGCTAATTTTTTTGACGCAAAACTGCGTTGGTGCAGTTTTGCGTCAAAAAGTATAAATATGGGCCTGGATACTGTTGTCCCATTCATGCTCCTATTAACTTCTTATATCTGCCCGAGCATCCTACAGCAAGGCGAAGCGTATGTATGGTCACTTTTTTTCTCTCTTGCATTATTTTATGTTCAGGAAAAAGAGCTCATGGAAATAACCTGTAAAAACTGCCAGAGTTTAGGTAGAGCTGGGCACCTAGGATTGCACCAGCAGACTAAATGGCCATTTGCTTGGTTTTCGCTCTTACTGTATCAGTCCTATATCGCGGCTAGCCCAAATAACTGAACTTACATTTTACTTTTGTTAAAGACATCAAATTTTTGACATGAACGTACACAAAGCAGTGTGTTCCAAACTTTTATAATTACAATAAAGTCAAACACATATATAGTAGGAATCAAGTAAAAAGATGGCTGTTAGCAGACATGATCGGGCGTCAGAACTTGTGCCCTGTTGCCCCTTATGAGAGTGGCCCCAGGAAGCTGTGTGAACCCAGGATTCTTCCATATGACAGGCTTCAAGGGAATGAGCCTCAAATAATCTGCTGTGTTTTCTGTCATACAGGGCTGATGCTGGGATGGTCCTAGGGTTTGTGGGGCCCTGAGCAGAATAGCAACATGCGAGGTCTCTCTAAGATGCAACATCACAGGAATTAACATCACAGGAAGTGCAGGCAATTCCTGTGATGTCACAGGAAGTGACATCAATTGAGCATTCATTTGCTGTCATTGTTAAAGCAATTTATTTAGCAAGAAATTACTTACCTATTCTGGCTATCACTAAAAGGGCTAAAATATAAATAATAACCATTATAAAATAGGTACATAAATTTTAAAACTGTATTACGTAGAAATTCTCTGTATTAACCAAACTGGGTGAAAAAGCTAGGGCTTGGTCTCTCCAAAACTGATATGATTACTGCGATGTTCACTAATGTTTACAGAACAGGGCACAATGAAAATTCCCAAAGTCGTATTGTCCCAGAACTATACAGCGGGAATTCAAGTAACTCACCAGCCCTACCTTTACCCCAGTAAAGTCGAAGATTAGGCTTTTGGTTTTCAGCAGGCAGGGGGGATCAACACAAATTGGTACATGCTACATCAGGTGAGTTACCTGCAAGAGCTGCAACAAACACCAGAAAACAAAGATTCCAGAAGATAAGAGAAGACACCACAAATGTCACGCACAGGTGGGGTGGCTATCAACAGGAAGAAGCACCAAAGGCTGTGCCACACCAGCAATTACTATTAAACTCTATTTTAAAGAGATGCAACAAGCTGAACTAACTTAAAGATATGCAGAAGGGATAGCTAAAAAGGGAAACATTTTGTGACTGAGGAAAAAATGAGACTGCCAAAGGTACACTAGGAGTTAGTCACTAAAGAGATACATTAAAGCAACATCACAAAATAGGCTTTCTATAGTAGTCTTGGTGCAGTTTACAGCTATATGGAAAGGAAATGTAGCAACATGAAAGAGGTAGGCTCGGTGAGGTGGTGCTTGACTTACAAAATAATGATAAAGTAATATCGGAGATTTACAGTTTAAAAAACAATTAAGTCACATGTCTCTAATGTGTGAGAAGGTAATGGGCAAATTGCAAAGGGACGAGAACCATACCATGACACTCCACTTACATTTAGCTTAAGAAGTAATCAAATTCTGGCTACCCTCAGGTAAATCTATCTTGGTTGAAGTGGTAATTGAATGCAAGACAATTTCCATCATCCACTAGTCACTCCATTCACTCTTCAGATACCTAAACAAAAACTTTTAGTCTTCTAACCTTCAATAAAGATATGCCTCCCTGAACCCACTGGCTACCTACTTGCATAAGCCCAGTTTATGGCAGATCACTCAATATGAACTGATGCACTCTGTGGAATTCCCCCTTGTTTCTCAGCTGCCCACTTCCCCTGTAGCTCCCTTCTCCAGTATACTGCCTTCTTCACTTCACCTCACACATGAAGCCAGCTGTAACTGTGCTCCTGAATAGGAGACATTCCCCAAGGCCTTGCTCTCACTCCCCGAGGTTTGGGTTTATTTGCTGTGGGAGGAGGTGGACATCATACTCTGCATGTCCTGTCCAGCCCATTGTCATTCTGCACTTGACAATGAGTCGGCTGGCTTTGAAAGCACAGTCAGACTGACGCTGTGAACACTAACATTAAGACTGCAACGGCCTTTTGGGTTGTGCACCCTCAGCCAAGCCAGCCCACATAAGGAGCTCAGTTTATCCACTGTAATAAAAATAAACATCTCACTAAGTGGCCTGGCCAAAGGCCCATCAGTTAACTATGGATTCTCCGCCTTTCCTACCCTAATCTAGCCCGTTCCTTGGGCCTCTCAGCACTTAAGCCTTGTAGGGTGAACTACTGTCTGTTGCCACTTTGCTGGAGATTTTGCACACACAGAGACATCGTAAGACATTTGTTGGTTATTGGGGGACTATTAGTCACTAAACGTATGTCTTGGTGTTTCATTCCATAACCACTTAGGTCCCTTTTAAAAGATATAGATAGGCTGGCAGAATCAAGTGAGAATCAGGTATGATTAATGTGACATACTCTATTTGAGTTCCAGTATTTTTATCACCTCCTGGCTGTTGCCATCTTTAGAGAGGCAGGTTTCTAAAAGGAAGAACTCTTTTATAAATGAAATCAAATAGTCAGTTTTGAAACAGCAATTATAAACAATGGTATCCTCCCCAGATGCTGCCAATTAATCATCTTTTGCCCCTGACCCAAAAGAAAGGTCTCACACGTATACCTGCTTTTCACCTTATACAGAAAAATACTGTAGGTCATTTGAAACAAGGGTAGCAAAGAGATGTCAGATTATGCAGAGAAGTTTTGAGCCTGCTCGTGTTTTTTTGAGGCAGAGAAGCAACCATAGCGTTTTTCGTGTTTACCTTGGTATGAACTTTTCATGAGGCAAACAATATATTGCAAGGGAGGTCAGGGCAGGAACGAAAATCTCTAGCTCTCCTGACGGGACATGCACTGAAGATTTAATAAAAAGATCAAGAGGAGAAATAGAGTACACAGACGACAGGTTAAAATCCTGGAGACAAATTGAGGATGGTTCAAGATCACAACGCTTGGTGAAGGATGTTACATACATCTCAAAACTAAGACTTTTTTTTACATTTTTTATATGGAAAATAAAGAGATAGGGAATTATAAACTACAGCAGAAGCCTCAACAGATGTAACTTCACACACTGGTTCAACAACATGTTTACCTTTTCTCCAGCCTGCTGATTCTTCCCACTTATATCTCCCTCTCCCCTCGATGCCCTACTTTTCACCTCATGTCTCCCCAGCCTATTACCTACACCTTCTGGTTTAGCCCCGCTCTTATTGTCTCCCAAAGAATCTTCCAATCTCTCTCAGATTCTGCCACTCTTACATTAATCTTTCCCCTCAACACTCTACTCCTTTCCTCTCATCTTCTCATCCAGCCTCTCGCCTTCTCTTGCTTCAATTTCTTTTTGCTGGTTCTGCCCCCTTTTTACATCAACCTCTCACTTTTCCCTAGCTTGTCTTTGTTGGTTCTTCCCACTCCTCTTACATCCACATCTTCCTTCCATACACTGTTCTTTTCTTCCCTTCTGCTCAGCCTCTTACCTTGTTTTATCTGTTTTCCACCATTATAACCATCTCTCCCTTTCCACCCTCCCACTCTCTGAATGATTTTTACATGTTTGCATGGTTTCTGTCCCTCCTAACATGCTATTATAGGTGGGCAAACCACTGAAAGCTCAAGCCGAAAATGTGGCTCTGCTCAGCTCAAGGTCCTATTGGAACTTTGATCCCAAAATGAGGCAGTGTGGCATAGTGGCTACTGCTGCCCACAGTATATCATGGAGAGCCAGGCTAAATCCTGCTGTCGGCTGAGCATTCTGTGATTCCAAACAAATATCTAAGCTAAAAAAAAAATTCACGTAGTCTGTGTCTGTTGTAGAGTGCTCTTATGTCCATGGCCAAGGTTCATCCTATGTAAAACTGCCAAGAATACATTGTCATTCAGGCTCTAGTCTCATTGCCCAAGAAATAAAAACTAAGCTTTAATATCTTGAAATAGCCATGTAAGGGGTGAGGGGTGAGTCGGACAGTGAGAAGTTGGAAAATATAGATCAATCCTGGCTTCCCTGCTTGACCGATTTGTGTGATCACTGGCAAATGCCTTATTTCACCCACCTCCATTGTGTTCATTATCACATATCAAACATTCAAATATATGCAGTCAGGATGTGTGCTGTACACCTTCTCATGTGTTTGATGTAAAAGAGAACAATTTTGTTCCATGTTTAATATGAACCTAGCCCACATGTACGGTGCACATGAACCCCAACATGCTTCTTAGTCAGGGCCACTGGAATTATGTGATGTTGCGGTTGCTGCAGTTTCACCATAACTATGGAGTTGTCAAATAAGCCATCTGCTGCAGAACCTGCAGCTATTAGCAAAAAAAAAAAATGTCTAGCTCAAAGGGATCAAAAGTTACTAAACATGCAGCAACACTTGTTGCTGCACAGTGGAAAGCCCTATCCAAAGGTTGTTTTTTTCTGTTGGTTATTGATGTATCTGGAAGTCAGACTGGACTTAAGAATGGAAGGCTAAGTCTGCTGGTGGGTACTTAAACATGAGGTGTGCCGGCCACCACGTGTATCAGAATGAGATTGCTTAAATCACTGAGCCACCCTGCTGGCCTAGAATAAATAATGATATCTCCTGCACATAGACAACTACTGCATAGGCAATTTCACTGGTATGGCTCATAGATGGGAGTGACTCTGGGATTGGGGGCATGTAGAAATAACTGTTTTGGTAAAGACATTAGAACAGGCAATTCAGCAGTACAGAAGGAAAATGTGTGAATGGTACTTTTGATTAGAATTTTTTTACATTTATACATATGAACGTAGCTTCCCTCATATTTTCCATCACTATTGTTACAGCTCTGTGAGGATAAATTCCTAAGGATATAAATAAGATGCACATTATTACAAAATAACCCCAAGGTAGTTGATGCATCTGCTCCATAAATCTATGTGCAACCCTCAGGATTCAGGTTTGTACCACAACATGGTCAACCTAACGTTGCAACCCTTTGAATTTGTTCAAAGTACAAGTCACTCAAGTAATATTAAGACCCGGTATTAATGGTGCTCTGAGGCCACAGGTTAGCAAGAGCTTTATGATAATCAGATGATATAGCAATCAATGTGTTAAAGAATTGCCATGGCTTCTACAATAGCTATAGGCACCAGAAGGGTTTACCATTTCATTCATCAATTTGAAGTAGGCTGCTTTTCATAGAAGAAATAAAAGAGCCTCCAGAAGTACTTAAAATATCTCAGAACTTTAACACCTTTCACAAGCCTTCTTGTCCAAGTCAACAGGAAGAGAATATCAGGATAATGTTATTTTTGGTAAGTTGGACAAAACTCTAACAGATATGTTTCACAAGGGTCCAAGGCCTGTTTTTCAGCAATCTCTTGTAACTCTCAAAGTTACTAATTAATCACGAGTAATTCTAAGTCCAAGTGATAGTTAACAATTTTGCAAGGAGCCATCTCAGAGATATGAACTCACCCTATCCAACTGTGTACCTCGCATTATAAGAAGATATTTGTACCATTACAATACTGAAAAGACTTGTGGCAGCAGTGGTGGCTGGTGACCATTAAGAGTGGTAGGGCGAAATCCTTAGCTTGAATTCCAGTGAGTGAGACAGACTACTTAATTGGAGTTTTTGGTGGGTGGTTCACTCACACTCACTTGCAGCCAGTCTTATTCTCTCACTTATTTACACTTGATCTTAGTCATTTACTCTCATTCGCACTTCCAGTCACTTTTACTTACTCTGACTCAGTTCCACTGACTCAAGTGGTTTCATGCATTCTCACTGTGGACCATCAGTCTCATTTATTCTCAGTTACTCTCACTCAATCCCTCTCATTCCAGGTCATTCTGATTAACTCAATCTCACTCTGACTCACTTAGTCTTACTTAGTCGCACTCAGTCTCACTCATTCCGGCTCAGTCTCACTCATTCTCACCTAGTGTCCCTCAGTCTCCCCATGACTGACTCGTACTTCCTGATTCACTCAGTCCCACTAATTCTGATTCACTCAGTGTCACTGTGGCTCATACTCAATCAGTCTCACTCATTCTCGCTTAGTCCCACTCAGTTTCTTTCATTCGGACTCACACAATGATTCTGACTCATCCAGTTTACCTCTGTCTCACTCTGACTCACTCATTCCTATTCAGTCTCACTCATTCTCACATAGTTTCTATGAGTCTCTTCTTAACTCACTGGTCCTCTCTGAGTCACTCAGTCCTAACCATTCTAATTCAATTTCACTGTAACTGTCTCACACAAAATCATACTCACTCATTCACATTCAGTCCCACTTAGTCTTCCTCTTTCTGACTCACTCAGTCTCACTCTGACTCAATCTTACTCATTCATAGTCAGCCTCAGTCATTCTCACTCAATCTCACTCATTCTCACTGATTCACTCAGTCATACTCATTCTGATTCACTCATACTCACTCATACTCACTTATTCACACTCATTCTGATTTAGATGCACTTATTCACACTCATTCTGACTCAACCTCACTCAGACAAAATCATTCTCACTCAGTCCAACTCAATTAGTCTCACTCACTCTCACACTGACTCACTCTCACTCATTCTCTGGCTCACTAAGACTCACTCACATTTGACTCACTCAGTCTCACACGCAGTAGCATTCAGTTACATTCCATCATTCTGTCACCCTCATTCACTCTCACTTGTACTCACTCTTCTTATCACTCATTGTCCTCACTTTGACTCATTCCTTCACTGACTTTACTCACACATACACACACTGACATAATAACATGCTCACAGCTACACACTCTCTTGCATGGACACACATACATACACAGTACTGAAAAGTCATTTTTACTTACATTGCTGTCTGTGCAGGTCCGTTTAGTGATGCTGTTAGCTTCGAAATTAAACTTTCTCAGCTCCCACACTTGAAACTGAAACCTCAAACCTGTGACGAGTTGGGAAAGGGTGGGGTAACTAGCTGAGTGACATGTAGCCACTGGCGCTGCAGGGCTTAAGCCTGCAACACCCATGGTTAACTTTGTCTGTGATGCTTAAACACGTCACAGACTGGGAGGCACTGAGGTGTGCCAGAGGTCTGAGGCCAGGGCTCAGGGTTTCACCAGCCCTGGACGGCCTCTGATGGCTGGTGCACTTCTGCCATTGTGCACCTGCACCAGACATCAGACATTCTCACTAGCAGAGCTTCGGCTGCTGCTGCTAGACGGCTTTTTTTTAACACCAAGAGTGAAGAAAATTGTATTATTTACTATTTTAGGGGGCCTAGCCCTGGAGCCCAAATAGAAAAACAGCCACTGCGTGTTATATGTAGGCAAGTGCTTCAATGTTCCACATTTGGGCAGTAAACGCAATATAAATGATGCAATGCAGTAAATATATATTTAAATTGTGTGTGAACTCCAATATAAAGGGCAATTCTTTCTGTGTGAAATACTGACTGCTCAAGGTTTTCAACTTAAAAAGATATAAAATAACTTTTTAGATGTAAACGATTTTGTTTGTGATAGGAATCTTTGATATAAGAAATAGTGAGCCCCGTTGGGATTGTATGACGAGTTTGCCTTGCGAAAGGCACATATTCTGGGGATTATAGTCCACTATAAGAACAGCGCTCTGGAATGAAGCATTAGCATGTGATCTGGCATGGAAAACAATACTTTAGCTATAAGGAGTGTAAATGGCAGAACCACCACATCATGAAAATGTGTGCGCGTCAACAGTTTTTGAATGCGTCTTTTGCAGCACCTTTCCTCATCATGGAACAGCTTTTCTGAGCATCCTATCCTTTGGGCAAAGGTATTACACTAACGTTTTTGTAAAATTGTCCGGATGGAGCCAATGCCATTTGCACACATGTACAATTCAAACGATTTTAACATGTTTAAGAATTGTTTGCACTTTTCATTCATGCAAGGGTGGGGATCTCCACACACCAAAGGGCACTTCAAGTAGCCATCTAATTGCTGTTGTAATGCTAATTCAGCAATTAGATTTCTGAAGCTCCTTCAGCCCATGACTGAGAGGCCCAGGAGAGGGGACCCTCCCTCCCTCTGGCCTTGCAGCACTTCATCTCAGCTGCTCCCTGGGCCTTATTCCATTGTAATCTTTTAAAAGGGGTGCTCATGTGCGGGGCCCCTTAGTTGCGAGCAGGAGCAAGGCCCTGGGCATCTGCCCACACTGCCCTTGCCTATCACCGGCCCAGGGCTGGTGGAACTCACAGACACTCACGGCGTTTCTTGATTCACAGTTTAGACTCTTTAACAGAATCATCTTCCCTCCACTTGACAGCTTCTAATTTACCCCATTTGCCTCTCTCTCCTCACCTTGTCATGGCAGCACCTTCTCTTAATTTGTAACAGTTAAATTCAAGAAGCTGATATATGAATGCAGAAAGTCCAGAAGGAGGTCTGAGGTAAAGGAGGTAGTGAAGACATGAGTTTGGCAAAGGCTATGCATTTAAAGCGAAAGATGGTAGCAAAGCCCCAGAAGTTACAGCTGTTAGAGATAAACAAGGGCCGGATGACCAACCCTCCACTGCCAACCCTGTCCTGCGGAGTGGCAACCTGCTTTCATCCTAATATCTCCAAGGAGTATGTGAAACTTCACCATTGGAAGAGATGTGTTAACATCTGTGCAAATCTTAATGCTTGCTTGAAGATGCTGAAGTAGAGTGGTAAAGAAGGGACTTCAACTCTACAGTCGTCATCCGCAAAGAGGCTGAGGTCAGTTTTTGAACTGAGTGTGAGTGAGCGAGCAAGTGGTGTAGATTTGCACGAAGTAGGCCTTGATCAGGGGGATGTGAACAGAGATAGCACCAAAGAGCTTGGGTGCCTGTAGCAAAGTAGAACGTTGCATGTCTGGGAAGAAAGCTATTTCACACCTGCCATTGGGCAAGGTTTATTTTTTTTATATTTGTCTTATGAAGTTGTAAAAACATTCATCCACAGGTTGTAGGTCAAATGTACATGGCTTTAATTTCAATAGGTGAGCAGGAACTAAGTTAGTACAGAAGGCACGGGACAAAACCAGACTATGGGAAGAAGACGCAAGGCATCATGTCTAGAAATAATCAGAATGACTATAGTCATTCTCAGTGTTTCCAATAGGAACAGATGGTCAAGGGGAATGGGTTCCTCCGGTGCAAAAAGACAAATAAAGCGAAACTACCCTTGGCAGAGACCAGTTCACAATCACCAATTTCCTTCCCTGTTTTTCCATAGGGAAGAGAAGAATGTCAGTGCCCCTGGAGTGACAGTCATGGTGCTGTTAAATATCTGGAAGTCAAACCCCTTGATTCTGTCAAAGATATTGCCATTGCCTCTGCATTGTCTGTGGGATTGTCAAGAGGGTCACTGCTCTTCTGGATTCAGATCCCACCTTGACTACTGTCAACCTCTTCTTTGTGGAGTCCAAGGTATACATTAAGAGGCTCCCTAGACTGCGTTCTGCGAGGCTTCCTTGTTGAGTTGGAAATTGTGCATCTATTTCTCACTCACTCTGAAACTTTCCAGCAGGGAACGTCTCAAGAGGAGGAGACTCCTGACATAGAATTCCAGCAAACAGAAATGACGAAAGCACCATCCAATGTACCGTAGTTCATTGATCAGAATTGTCAGATCTTGCCAGAAATGAGGCTGAGGACCCTGAAGGTGTCCAGGTGCTGGAACCAGGAAGCACAACAAAACGACAGCAGGTTTTGCTGGAGGAGGTCCCAACCAGGCTCAGTTTTGTTAGACGAAGCAATGTGTCCTACTCTGGGAGGCTGCAATGGATCCCGGTAGTATAACAAAGAGGTGAAACAGCTGGTGATAGGGGAAGATTATTCTTTAATACAGAACCTGGTACTATCCATAGTCTGTTTTTCCTGGAGCATCCCCTGCAATTTGTTTATGGCGTATCTCTGATAACTCAGAGTTCAAATATCATATCACCTGATTTTGCAAGCTGTGGATATTCAGGAGTCTACTTCTTCTACCTTGCAACAGTTCAGCAAGGATAAGTCCTATCTGGATTAACAACATGTCCTGTTTTACCGCTTTCTTAGTATTCGCTATCGCCTTTTTACATAATTCAGAACGTAGCTGCACATATGATTCTGAGACTGTGTCATCACAGAGCTATCTTTGAACACCTTAAAACCACTTCTTGTGTTTATACAGCTAAGGGAGCAGTCTTCAAGAGTCTGTGCATCCCTACCAGAGTTCGCCATATTGTGGGTCTCGAGTTTTCCCATAATCATTATAGACATTATTATCCTTTTCGTGCTTGGGTTCAAAAACGCTAAATATGTTTTTGGTGCTCAAGGTTAAAAGGGTCAGGAGGGTAGAGCTGGTATTTGTCCTACCCGCGATCAGGTTTTGGAACACTTTTCCTCTTTATTTTAACCTTGAAGAGATCTACTATCCTTTTAAAAAAACTCTTTAAACCCCGAATTTTCTCTTTAGAAATCCAAAGGCGTTGCTTTTCTTTTGCACATGTTTCTACTGTCTGCTTTTTAGTCCTTGTGAGCCTAGTTCCACAAAACTATTGTGGCTGACAATATGTTCTTTACAACCATCCAGAATTACATTTGGATGGCAGACAAGTGATCTCCTTTACCATTTCCAGTGTTTAAAGGCATCTTTCAGAGGGTAGGAATTCATGTTGTTGCCACTTGTTAACCTTACCTGTTTACCAGGAGGGTTAGGAATGGAAGTCTTATTATCCTGAAGCCAATCAGTAATGAGGCTGTGGAAGACAAATGGAATGCCCCTTAATAGGCGCAAAAAGATAATCTACGTCAACTACTTGGTTGCCATTGGTGCGTTTTATTATCATCTTAACTGTTATACTTACGGGAGTACAGAGCAGCAAGTCTTGTGACGTTTAACTATGTCAAGGTTGACGGTGAGCACTCTTCAGATATTACAGATTAATATGAAAAGAATGGCTTGGAAGTGGAAGTTAATCTTGCCTCTTAACTGATACAGCATTCAGAGTGAAGAACAGTATTGAGCCACTTGGCCTCCTCTCGCTGATCCTTCTTTGCACAAGATGTTCCACCTATATGTTATAGCAAATACATGACTTTGTCAGCAAGAAGTTCTACATTGATTGAACATCCCTAGAGCACAGCAAGACCTATAGGGCCAGATTTAATAGAAAATTATGTCGCGCTGCACCAAATTTGGCAGCGTCCCGCATCGTCATTTTCAAAACATAGGGATGCGCTGTATTTACTAGAATGCGGCACACCCCTGTTTTTCCCTCATCGCTGGTGCTCAATTTGCTGCAGTGTGCTAACGCAGCAACCAAAGAGCAAAAAACAAGGAGAAATTAAAGCATTTCTCCTCGTTGGGCCAAGATAACGCCACCCCTGGGGTGGTGTTGAATTTTGACACTGCCTCAGGTTTATGAAAACTCGTAAATCTGAGGCAGCGTCAAAATGCAATGGGTGTTGTTGTGGCATACCCACAGCAACACCCACTGCACGCCCCTTCCAATCAAAGTGCTGTGTGTGAAGGGGCGTATTTGCAAGGTGGCGTTAAGCCCCAAAAAGTGACTAAGCGCCACCTTGTAAATGTGGAGCAGGGCATTGTGTCACCAGAGCGTTCTCCGGTGGCGCTATGGGCTCTTAAATATGCCCAGAGGTTCCTAGGAAATGGTCAATATCCCTTTGCTGTTGTATGGACAAATGAGAGCGATGTCCATCTCAGTCCCACAGCTTTCAAGAGTTGTTTAATTGCCTGAGTCAAAAAAGGACAGCTTTGATGACCCTGACGACTTTAGCACAATGTGTTTTGGTTTACAAATCTTCTCTGATTTCTTCTAGAAGCTTATGGACCAGATGCTGCGTGGTTTGGAGATATTCTGGGTCACCTATGACAAGATATCTGCCTTCAGGTAGAGTTAAAAGGAGGAAGTCTGCAGTGGAGTGTCATACCCTCACTCTACTTCATATGGTGTATTATGACTTAACCCACTGTCATGAGAACTTTGTGTGGTCAGGACGACAGTTATGGTGAGATGAGTGCGGTGAAGAAAGTGGCTTGCTACATGCTCCCAACACGCTTCCCAAAGGCCAGCTGGTTTCAATTGACTCCAGAGACCACAGGAGTTCATGCCATAACATTCTATCAGCTGAAATTCTGAGTCAACTTAAAGCTAAAACAATATTCTTGTCAGGGCAGCTACTTTGCTACCAGCCTCTTCAACATGTCCTCGGTTTACCTATGATAGTGTAAACATATTGAAGACCGTCTAACATTTCACCAGTAACTCACAGTAATGGTCTTACAAACTATCAGGTGGTTTGGTGGATCCTCGAAGATTGCTACAGCGTTGTCTACCTGCAGACAGATTTCTATGATCTTTCCACTTACATGGTAATGTTAACGCGTCCGTCTATGTTAATTTATACACATCAGGACTCGTTTTAGGTCGATGAACCTTTGGACCCAGTGCTGAGTCTCCGTAAAACGAGATTACCAAGCATCAAAATATATTTCACAATAACCATTAATGATCCTTCGGCGCATTCATTAGTTCTCAGACTCAAATAATCACACCTTGACTGAAGATTTTGTGAATTTATTCCCTATTGATTACAATCTAGTAATAAACGTATTAATCTCAAAACCAAGAAACATAAGAGCATAATCACAAGGTGGTAACTATGATGAACTTTCAACAATGCGATGATCAGAATCATAGGATAGATACGTTAGCAAAGAATAGATCATAGTGCATAATAAACCATAGAATATCAGTTCAGCATAGCTACATGTCAGTCACATCAGTTCCGTCAGTCAAATGAGCACCTTATCTAACCTCAAATTAGCATTAGCATGTTGGGCTTCATGCAAAACAATTTAGAATATTAATTTGGAAAACCTCTAGCTAAGATACCTAATTAAACATACAGCAGTTGGTACCTAGAAAGAAAAGCATATAGATTCCGTTAGCAACATAATTACCCTCCTCGAGATAGGTCAGCATACAGGATCGGTCTTCGTCTTCAGGACATCAGTTAGTTCACCGTCAATCTATCTAAATTAGAAGCAAGGGACACTCTCCTCATGAGGAGGAAAGTGTAATAGGGCAGTTTATGGGCTAGGATGATTTTGTCTAAGTCTCAAGTCACCAAATAGAGTGACAGAGTTTCTGGATGCAATCGATATCATTCCCTACCTAATGTGTGTCGTCTCTCGTGTCATGAGTTTTTATCCCTTTTTCGTAATACATTCCCCCAAAATTCTATTGGTTAATAACTACACCCCACTATTGGTAACCAATCAAATTATACATTAAGTAATGCATTTGTCATTTCTTGATATTAGCTTGTCTTCCAATTGGTCTTCATAATCAGCATTTTCGTAGGTGGTACGTCCGGGGTTACTTCACCATCTTGGCACACGTCTCAGGTCAAAAGTTCTCTTCTCCTCGTCTCATTGTCCTTGGAAGTGTCCATGTTTGTTTCTAATCACATAATTTTGAGCTAGAAGCTACTCGCATACGAATGTGAACATTCCTTCATGTTTCGAACTGGTACAGAAAGAACAATAGCTGGGTCATGGTCATTTGCAAGTCCGCATACTGGAGAAACAGAAAAATACGCTTTAAAGTGAGAGTTACACAGCTAGTTCGTGACTCATGCTAACTTAAGACATACGAGTTCTAATGAATACAGTTTTGATTCTTAATAGTACGTATAATTGAAAGTTTATTATTAATTCAGCATTAGTGTTCATAAATGAGTAAATCTTTACGTTTATTAATACATTTTAATTATTAATTATTAATATTACATTGTCAAATGTAAGCATTTCACGTCTATGATATATGATATTTAAACTACGCTCTCTCAGTCCCTCCTCTGATGACGTTAGTCATCACACAATTCTTGATCTTCAATTTTTCACCTTGCGCATAATGCGCATTTCAACATCTTGCCCTTTATGTGAACTTTCCCATATTTCATTGAACATTTTCTCTCTTTCACTTTCTTCATTCCGTCTGGCTCTTTTTGACAGGTTTCTTTTAATTTTGTCATTAATTTTGCATGCTCCCCAGAATCCTAATAGACAAATCAAAACAATTAGTAGGCCTAGCATAATTTTTGCAAGAACTCCATTCCAAATGTTGGTAAACCAGTTTCCTACCCGGGCAATTCCTTTTCCAAATTTCTCCCAAACACCTGGTTCTTTTAGATCCTTCAAATCTGTACTATCTCTAGTCAGGTTAGTTAGCATGCTTCTAATTTTCTTACTGTTATCAGGTATATAGGAACAGCAGTGACGTTCATTAAGCATTTTGCACACACCTCCATTCTTTGCTAAAAGAATGTCTAAAGCAAGCCGATTTTGAAGAGTCATAGCTCTTTCTGCAGCAAGTTCAGTATCCATCAATAATGTTGCTCCTGTAAAATTTGTCAGCATGTTATCCACAATAGTAGACAACTTTTGAATTTTCATAGAATTTAAGATAACCCCTACTGATGGAATTATTGCTCCAAATATGTCACCAATGACAGCAGCCACTGATTCTCGTTTTTGTCTAGAATGTTGTATTTCAGAAGATTTAGGTATTTGTTTTAAGTCATCAATCTGGTATATCTTTGGGAAAACTATTCCCAAATAACATGTCCCATACCATCCCTTTGGGAGACGGTAATATGCATTTAACCCACAGATGTAATAGATTCCAGGAATCGCTGGGTCTTGTCCATTTAACATGAAGGTCCATTTACTCTGAAACAAAAACACATGTCTACATTCACTCGTACCCACAAACAAATTGTCTTGATCGGATTTTGGTCTGTATATACATAGCCTACCTACATGTAATGCATCTATAGCTAATTTGCCTTGGGTTTTAATTGCTGTGTAAGCATAATCATTTGCATAAGTACGTTTTTCTAAGCCTTTCTCTAACTTCTTTAATGCTTTGCGTCTATCATCTGTGTGATCTAAAAAGCTTTTCTCTACTGAAGACAATAAGCAAGTCAAATTATTGCGATGTGCGTAAGCAGTTCCAAATGTAAGTGTCGGCTCAAAAAATCCTCTAACTATTTTAATATCATGTTCTTTAGCTAGCTTATTCAAAAATTCAATTACAGGCACAAAAGAAAACACAACATCCAGATTTGAATAAAAGTATTGTACATGCTCTTGATTATAAAATCTTGTTAGTAGCAAACTGCAGCTAATCCCATAAGTAAGAGGGAGGCTATGATAAGTAACCCCCTCCTGCACAGATGAAGGAATTTTAGTACATACATAACAATCTTTCGTATCCATAGTTTCCACATACTCATTTAATAAGCGATAGAAGACATTAGTAGAAAGTTCCCCTTTTGTATTAGTTCCCTCCTGTAGATGTCTAGCATCCTGTTCAAATTTCTCCCACTGTGATAATTTATTAGTAATAGTAGTAGTTTCTGGTTTTGAAGTTGCGTTAATGGTTTCTCTCTCTCTCCACGGCATTCCTACAATCACTCCTACAATCATTATTGCACATATAACACCTATCATAAATCCTAACCAACCACACACCTTACTTCCTTTGTTACTATAAGCCATGTTTGTATAGATTCAGAATAGTAGATCGACAATCAACTTAAGATGGCAAACTCTTTCTGCGTATTTACAGCGTCTTCTCTCACTCCAGGACCCTTTTTCGTCAGTTCAGGTTAGCAGCTTGTCGTAATTCTGTTTCTTGATGTCAAATCCAGGTTTAATTGTCTCTTTCCGGTAGATTCATAAAGTCTCTTTCCTTTAAATATATTTTTCAAGGTTTATCTTTGTTGTTTACCTTCAGGTACCGTAGTATTGGCCTGGCACTTCTCGATCAAAACAAAATGCTAAGAATTCTTGTTGCCATTCAGAGGTTGTAGCATATGCCCATTCAGGACCTGTGTACCTTCGGTTTGCTATTCTCTTTCTTTTTAATCTTCGTTCACCTTGCTGTTCCCCTTCACTCAGATCATCTGCCTGTGAGGTATCGCTTTCTTCTATTATTGTCTCGTTTGTTAATTCTCTTATTCTAAAAGGTGACTTTTCTGGCCATTTATCACCTCTATGTGTCTTGTTTCGGTATTTTCCTTCAGGACGCTGGACAGCACCCTCCTCTTGTGATATGGTGTTTTCTCCTGATAAGCTTGGAACTTGATCAGAGGATTCTGATTCGTTCTGATTTAATTTTACCACTTCTCCGTCTCTCTCTCCTTCCTGTTCGATACTGTATTCAGGCTCTGAATTGTATTCGTCTGCTTCTGGGAGAACCTCTCCTTGCCTTTGTTCTCCTGCTGCCTCCACTGAGATTGGCACTCCGTCACCTCTCTCGAACTCTCTGATAGTGTGAGGGACGCGGCTGTTCTCAGCGGGCTCTCCTGTAGTCTCAGATCTTTCTTGACTGATCTCTGACTCTGAGACTTCTCCTCTTGAAGTTGCTGTACCGGAATTTTCAAGTTCCTCTTCAACAGGACACGTTACCTTTTTTGTATGGCTGGCATGTATCCAGTTGGGAACCCCGGCACACTTTACAGCAGTAGTGGTCGTCAATATCACTTGATATGGCCCTTTCCAACGCAGCTCAAGACACGATTTTCTTACGTGCATCTTGACAACCACCCAATCTCCAGCTTGTAGAGAGTGTCCTGGTTCGCCGATTGGTGGTAACGTGTTAGCTTCCACCTGGTGAGAGAAAGAGCGAATCACGTCAGCTAAACTTTTGCAGTAATCCAACACCATATCATCTGTAATATTCACTAGGGCATTTGCAGGTACCGCTGGTAACCTCATTGCTCTACCCATGAGGATTTCATGGGGGGACAATCCTGTTTTCTTATCTGGTGTGTTTCTCATGGACATCAATACTAGCGGTAATACATCTGGCCACTTCATGTTTGTTGCTGCACACATTTTCGCTATTCTTGATTTTAAGGTACCATTCATCTGTTCAACTAGTCCTGATGCTTCAGGGCGATAGCTACAGTGTAACTTCTGCTCGATGTTGAGTGCTGCACACAGAAGCTTGATCACCTCATTGTCGAAGTGTCTTCCCCTATCTGATTCTATAGAAACCGGGAACCCGAATCGTGGTATCAATTCCCTGAGTAATAGTTTTGCAACTGTGAGACTGTCATTTCTACGTGTAGGGTATGCCTCAATCCAATGACTGAAAACACACACAATCACCAACACGTACTTCAATCCTCCACAAACAGGCATTTCAATGAAAACCATTTGTATTCTATTAAATGGGCCTCCAGCTCTTCCAATGTGGCTCAAATTTACCACTGTTCCTTTTCCAGCATTCATCTGTTGACAGATGATGCACCTGTGACAAGTAATTTCTGCGGCATGTCTGAATTTTGGATTAAACCAATCAACTTTAAAAGATCTGATCATGGCGTCTCTTCCTAAATGTGCTTGCCCATGGTATAATCGGGCAAATTGTGACAGAAGACTATTAGGTAAGACCAAATTTCCAACATCTGAGACCCATATATCATCTGCTGTTTGTACACATTGCATTTTCTGCCAGGAACGTTTGTCTTCTTTGTTAGCACGGTTTTGTAGTGTCTTTAATTCATCTAAGGTATCAACCACTTGTAATGCTAGATTCAAAGTTGTGTCATTTTCAGGCTGAGGTAGTAATTCCCACTGCTCTTTAAATGATATACAATTTAATGCACAAAATCTTGCAACCTGATCTGCATAACCATTCCCCATTGACACAAAGTCTTGTGATCTGGTGTGAGCACTGCACTTTACCACGGCAATTTCGAGAGGTAACTGAATTGCATGTAACAAATCTCTTATTTGCTCTCCATTTTTCACTGGTGACCCGGAGGAAGTCATAAAACCCCTTTGTGACCAGATCTGACCAAAATCATGTACAATTCCAAATCCGTACCTGCTGTCAGTATAGATTGTAACTTTCAAATTCACAGCAGCATGGCAGGCCTTTGTAAGAGCTATTAATTCTGCCACTTGTGCAGAGAATACCTTTTCAAGCCAAGAGGCCTCAACTATGCCAGATATTGTACATACTGCATAGCCGGCTCTCAATGTCCCTGTTGAATCTCTTAAACAGGACCCATCCACAAACATAATGCAATCGTTTTCTTTTAATTGGGTGTCCTGTATGTCTAGGCGAGGTTTGGTACAAAGGTCAGTCACCTCAAGACAATCATGCTCAAATTCTTCCCCCTCTTTGATTTCTGTATTCTCATTGGGAAGTAGAGTTGCCGGGTTCAGTACTGTGCATCTTTTCAGTGTAACATTTGGTGATCCTAAAATAATCGTCTCATATTTGGTAAGTCGTGCATTTGTCATGTGTTGTGTTTTCGTTCTTGTCATCAAGATTTCAACAGAATGTGGTACTAATACTGTCAAAGAGTATCCCATGACTATGCCTTCACATTGGGAAAGACTTTGACCAACTGCTGCAACTGCTCGCAAACAACCCGGTAGGGCTGCTGCGACAGGGTCCAAAGTAGCTGAAAAATATGCTACAGGGCGATTTGCATCTCCGTGGACCTGTGTTAAAACAGACAAAGAACAAGAATCACGTTCATGACAAAACAACAGAAAAGGTTTCTCATAATTGGGCATTCCTAATGCTGGTGCCCTGCACATGCATTCCTTCAGCTCTAAGAATGACTCAAGTTCTTCTTTTGTCAAAGTGATTGTATATGGTTCATCTTTGACATCTTTCCCTGTCAATTTTATTAGGGGCTTTGCAATGATTGAGAAGTTGGGTATCCATTGACGGCAATAACCCACCATTCCCAAAAACATCCTGACATCTCTTTTTGTTGTTGGGGAAATCATTTGCATGACAGCTGTTATTCTCTCCTTCGATATCCTTCGGGATCCTTTCTCAATTAGATGCCCCAAATATTTTACTTCTTTCTGACAGTATTGCAGTTTCTTGGGTGACACCTTATGCCCGTTCTTTCCCAAATGGTTCAACAATGCAATAGTATCATATTTACAACTGTCTCTGGTTTTGGATGCAATCAACAAGTCATCAATGTACTGCACAAGAGTTGAATTAAAAGGCAGCACAAGAGGTTCCAGATCCTTCTTTAATATCTGATTAAAGATGGATGGTGACTCAGAAAATCCTTGAGGGATTCTGCACCAATTGTACACCTTATCCAGGAATTTGAAACTGAACAAAAATTGGCTATCCTCATGCAGCGGTATTGAGAAAAATGCCTGTGATAAGTCTACTACGGTAAACCATTCAGCATCACGTGGAACTTGGAACATTATTACCGCTGGGTTAGGTACCACAGGGCAACATTTTATTACGATTTCATTTATTTTTCTCAAATCCTGCACAATCCGAACCTTCCCACAGGGCTTTTTCAAACCCATAATAGGTGAGTTACACGGACTGCTCAAAACTTATTTCAAAACTCCTTGCCTGAGAAAATCTGCAATTATCTGTGTCAATTCAATGAGTACGTCTTGAGTCATGTGATATTGTGGTACTTGTGGGAACACTGCATTTGGTCTTATCTGCACCTGGACTGGTTTAACTCCTTTAATTAATCCAACCTCTTTTCCTGTCAAGTCCCACACTCTCTCTGTTACAGACCCTTGCAGGTCAGCAGGTAAGTCGATTAGAGTGAACACTGGGAATAAAGTAATTAGAGGGTAATCTTCGCTCGTCTCCCCTCCTTCTATGAGCTGGCCCTCATCTCCTTCATCATCACTGTTTGTCTGAACTTCTATTCCATCGTTGGAACAGGTAATTGAACATTTAGGCCCGTATTTATACTTTTTGACGCTAAACTGCGCTAACGCAGTTTAGCGTCAAAAAGTTTTGCGCCGGCTAACGCCATTCTGAAGCGCCATGCGGGCGCCGTATTTATTGAATGCCGTTAGCCGGCGCTAGCAGACCGGCGCTGCCTGGTGTGCGTGGAAAAAAAACACGTACACCAGGCAGCGCCGGCGTTGGGGAAAATGGCGTTAGGGCGTCTTAAAATGGTGCAAGTCAGGTTGACGCCAAAAAATCGCCTCCACCCGATTTGCGCCATTTTTAACGACGCCTAGACGCCATTTACATGACTCCTGTCTTAGTAAAGACAGGAGTCATGCCCCTTGCCCAATGGCCATGCCCAGGGGACTTATGTCCCCTGGGCATGGTCATTGGGCATTGAGCCATGTAGGGGGGCACAAATCAGGCCCCCCTATGCCAAAAAAAAATATAAAAAAAATAAAAAATTATACTTACCTGAACTTACCTGAATGTCCCTGGGATGGGTCCCTCCATCCTTGGGTGTCCTCCTGGGGTTGGCAAGGGTGGCAGGGGGGGTCCCTGGGGGCATGGGAGGGCAGCTGTGGGCTCATTTTGAGCCCACAGGTCCCTTAACGCCTTCCCTGACCTAGGCGCTAAAATACGGCGCAAATGCAGGGTTTTTTGCCCCGCCCACTCCCGGGTGTGATTTTTGCTCGGGAGTATAAATACGACGCATTTGCGTCGCAGTCATTTTTTTAGACGGGAACGCCTACCTTGCATCTCATTAACGCAAGGAAGGCGTTCACGCAAAAAAATGACGCTCTTTCCTCATACTTTGGCGCTAGACGCGTCTAACGCCAAAGTATAAATATGGCGTTAGTTTTGCGCCGAATTTGCGTAAAAAAAACGACGCAAATTCGGCGCAAACGGAGTATAAATATGCCCCTTAGTTTTACATAGTAAGTCCCTTCCCAGCAGGGATACTGGACTTGAGTCGCATACGACAAACCTGTGCAGGCCTTGGAAATTTCCAATTTCAACCTGTACTGGGTCAGTAATTGGATTTGTCAAATACTGGTTAGCCACACCAACCACTCGTATAGTGCGTCCCGATAAGGGTAACCTCGGTACTTCCACACTGCGGACTGTAGAGCGTGTAGCTCCAGTGTCAACCAAAAAAGAGACTTTATAGCCCATTACTTTTCCCTTTACATATGGGCCTCTCTGATCTACTTCTAATGAGGCTGCAAGCCTGCACTCTTCACTGTCTGAACTGTCATCTGACCATTCTTCATTCATCTCATTTTCACCTCGTAATGGGAATTGTTGTACAGTATTGTTTTGACTCGTCACCTGACCTGTGACCTGCTGAGGAAGTGTCACCTGTTGCTGACCCATCGGATCTAGGGGTAACTGCATTTGCTGTCTAGGCACCATAGGAATCTGCTGTTGCATCGATTGCATGGGCACGTTTTGAAAACGCGGCAGTAACATTTGTTGCATTGGTTGTACCCCTGGCATTTGTATCAAATTATTCTGTAAGTTCGGGTTCTGTTGTCTCATTCTTGGACCTCGCGGATTCTGCTGTGCACCGACACTCATGCTCTGCTGAACTGTACCATCATGCACCGTATTTGGACAATCCCGCTTCCAATGTCCCATGCCCCCGCATGCATGGCATGGTGACATCCTCTTCACTACTTGCCCGTCATTTTGAACGACGACATTATTCATGTCCAAACTACGATTCACAAAACCTCAGCCTCTACCTCTCGGCTGTGCCTGAAACCCACCGTTCATTTGCGGTTGCTGGTGCATCATCTGCTGAACACCATTTCCCTGAATTCCAGCTTGTGCAGCTCTTATCTGCATCACCATCACTTTCTCTTTCAGCTTTTTCTGTTTTAACTCAATTTCATCACTACAGTATTTCGCATACTGCAACACCTCATCAATCGGTTTAGCTTGCCAACAAATCAAATGGTTCTTAATCATCTGACCAACCTCTGGTCTCAGCCCTTCAACAAATCTGAACACAAGATGATTCATGTCTTTCGGCTCGATCGTCTCGGTACCACTGTAATGTTTAAATGCTTTTAACAATCTCTCATAATAGGCATGTATTGATTCCTTAACCTCTTGCGAAGTCCGGTCGATTTTCTGCCAATCGGTCACCTTCGGTGACACTTTTTGTTTAAAAAATTCAATGACTTTATGATAATATTTCATCACCTCTTCAGAAAGTGCTCCAGTCGCCTTATCCCTTGCCGGTTCCTTTGTGGGCCAATCTACCCCTCTTTTGCACTCAAGCCACAAATCCGGTGGAACAATAATCTCAAACAAAGTATTTAAGTCCTCCCAAAGACATTTTGCAAGCTTCACAAATCTATCTGTCTGTTGATACCACTCGATCGGTTTTTCTCTCAACCTTAGGTAGTCATTCGTAAAGGACAAAATATCTCCCCTAGACCAAGGCACATGGACTAAAACACCACCAGCTGTTTCTCTCATGGGCAGGATTTTTACTGAATCCACATTGGGTGTGGTCGCTGTTTCAATAGACCCTGGGCTATCCCTCTTCCCTTTGTCTCTTTTCTTTGCCCATCGGTTTTCCCATTTTTCTAATGCTCCCCAGATTTGCGCACTCTGCAGCAATTCTTTCAGGCGTGTCTTCATGCCTGCAGATCTCATGTGATCAAAATCTTTAGTGTCGAAGTCTAATCTGTAGCTTCTTTTCAAATGCATTGTGTTACCAATATCAATATTGTATTTGTCTGCCAAGTTTGCTAATCTCGGGTGTATTTTCCCTACCTCTTTGGTAATCTTAGGGCATAAGTATCTCAGTTCTGCCTCAGTGTAGGATTCCAACCTGTTCACCCCCATTGTCCCTTCCACTAACTCAGCAGCTTCTGCTCCTAGCCGTATAAGATTCAGATATTCATCTTGTTTTTCCCTTTCAGGATTGGCTTCGGTTACTGTAGTTTTTCGAGAAGTAGAACTTTTTTCCAACCACTCGTTTAGTTGCTGTATTGTAAAACCTTGCAGTGAGATGTTTCCTGCATGTATCATTGGAGTATGTGAGGTATTCGTACTCATAGTTTGGGGAGTCAAAACTCCCAACCCTGCTTGTCGCATTGCTTTAAGAGGTGCCCCTATTGGACTAAGGTCCATTAAGGGTCTCGGTTGCTCACGCACCTGTTCTTCCTGGGCCATTATCTGTGGAGTTCTAATAGACCCTCCTCTTATCGCTTCATGAGTCATGACTCCCTGTTCACATGTCCTTGTTCTCTCTTGGGCATATAACGGTACAGGAGGACCGACAGTGATAGGTAGTGATATAGCGGCAGGTGTCTGACCCGCACCCAGACTTCTTGGAGCTTCAACACCATAGGTCTGTTCTAAGGTACCTGGTACGGGTACTAACGGAGGTCCTGCTACAGGGTTATATCCTGGTATCAGCTGTGGCGGTTGAGACACTAACTTTGGGGTTGACTCAATCTGAATCAAACTTGGTTTTGTATATATCGGGTCTGGTGGCACCACCAAGTTCGTAGTAGTCTCAAGCACTGGAACATCGGGATAAATTCTTTTGATCTGCAGTGGAGACTGTAACTGTATCGGCATGTCTGGTGCAGTAGGTACACTGTCACCATTCTGTATCAAAGCTGTATCGCTAGTCTGTACCGTATCAGTAACTCCCTTCTCCTGCGTCTGGTTCCCAGGATCCAAGCTAGTACTCGGAACATCGTCGCTCACCGCATAAGGTGGTGGTCGATCATGCAGCAATCTATCCATAAACTCCTCATCCTCTGAGTCATCCTCTTCTTCCCAGGACCTTTTTTGTTCTTTAACTTTGCCTGAGTCTTTGTTAGTTTTGCAAGAAGCTTTCTTTCCCTGTGTCTCTTTTCCCTGTGTTATCGCTGGAAACAGTTTAACCCATCTACTATTCCCCGTCTCCACATCTTATTCTCGTTGTCCCATCTTGCTTCTGCATAAGATTTTTCTGCCCTTGTCAGCCTCCTGTGAAACCTTTCCTGCCTATGTTTAAGAGCCATCAGATCCCAGATCGCTAGAGCCTCATATTGTGCCGGTCTCGGAGGTGGTTTCTGCGTACTTAACATCCACCTCAAGTTTTCTAATACCTTTTGATTGAATGTCCCATGTTCCGGAAACGCTAGACACCCTTCTTTTTCCGTCAACTTGCGCCATTGTTTTATCCATAAACAAGGTGCAACACCCTTTTCCTCCATAACTGTATAAGCTGGAGTACCCTCGGGTGGTGTAGGTTCCCCGTCGGTTGTGACAATGTACACATCTCCCCTCAAAGTGCTTTTGAATGCCTTGACAAAATTCATTTTTGCAATTCTTTTAATTCGTTTTAATCAGAAAAATGGCTAGTTCCCAGGACACTCTTCACCTACCCTTTTCTCAACCTGTTGCCCCTCACGGACAGCAGCCAATCCGTGCGCGACCCCTCTTAACATCTGACCTATCTCAGCGCGGCACCACTGACGTCACACTCACACACTCTGCAGCTGACAAAGTCTTGCGGCTTGTCCACGCCTCACTAACTCATACAATTCATACAAACTAATGCAATTTATTGCAGACACTTTAAAATGACAATACAAATCTGCCGGTTTACTACAGGAAGGGTAACACATTCGCTTCAGAACTTTACAGAGATTTCACTTGAAGCCTCGGCCGCTACTCTCTCCTTCTCAGTTCCCACATGTGCAAGCAGAATTCGACCCGCAAATCCTACTCTCGACTTGTCAATGACTCCCTCTAGTGCACTTTAGAGCTCGTCAAATCTCCATCGAAGGTTTCATACATACGTTGTGACTCAAACTTGACTTGTCAACCACGCCCGATTGACCTATTAAACCGCACAGATTACAACATAAACCATAATTTTCATCCTACTCCGGAGTCTTAGACCTCGATAGGTCCGTATACCTTAACCAACCACGTGGACATTTTTTAACAAATAAGCGCTGCATTCACATGAAGTACGCCGACTTCCCTACTCTCATACTGTGGAGTACGCCCACTCCTGCTAAACAACACTTAATTTGGCCTAAATACACACAAATCTTCACAATCTCCTGCAAGATGCATAAGCTTTGAGCAAGCGCAAAGGCCCTAACCACACATACTATGGCGCCGAGAACATTCCCAACTCATCTAGGCAGGCTCCGAGATCCCGGGAAAGCCCATGGCGAACCTAGCCACTCATCGTTTTGCTAAATTTCATTATTACAGAAAACAAAATTAACAATAAAAACTCCGTCCTAGGGCCCCCAAGGGCCTAACCGTCGCTCTGCTACCAGAACTGTTAACGCGTCCGTCTATGTTAATTTATACACATCAGGACTCGTTTTAGGTCGATGAACCTTTGGACCCAGTGGTGAGTCTCCGTAAGACGAGATTACCAAGCATCAAAATATATTTCACAATAACCATTAATGATCCTTCAGCGCATTCATTAGTTCTCAGACTCAAATAATCACACCTTGACTGAAGATTTTGTGAATTTATTCCCTATTGATTACAATCTAGTAACATATTAATCTCAAAACCAAGAAACATAAGAGCATAATCACAAGGTGGCAACTATGATGAACTTTCAACAATGCGATGATCAGAATCATAGGATAGATACGTTAGCAAAGAATAGATCATAGTGCATAATAAACCATAGAATATCAGTTCAGCATAGCTACATGTCAGTCACGTCAGTTCCGTCAGTCAAATGAGCACCTTACCTAACCTCAAATTAGCCTTAGCATGTTGGGCTTCATGCAAAACAATTTAGAATATTAATTTGGAAAACCTCTAGCTAAGATACCTAATTAAACATACAGCAGTTGGTACCTAGAAAGAAAAGCATATAGATTCCGTTAGCAACATAATTACCCTCCTCGAGATAGGTCAGCATACAGGATCGGTCTTCGTCTTCAGGACATCAGTTAGTTCACCGTCAATCTATCTAAATTAGAAGCAAGGGACACTCTCCTCATAAGGAGGAAAGTGTAATAGGGCAGTCTCTGGGCTAGGATGATTTTGTCTAAGTTTCAAGTCACCAAATAGAGTGACAGAGTTTCTGGATGCAATCGATATCATTCCCTACCTAATGTGTGTCGTCTCTCGTGTCATGAGTTTTTATCCCTTTTTCGTAATACATTCCCCCAAAATTCTATTGGTTAATAACTACACCCCACTATTGGTAACCAATCAAATTATACATTAAGTAATGCATTTGTCATTTCTTGATATTAGCTTGTCTTCCAATTGGTCTTCATAATCAGCATTTTCGTAGGTGGTACGTCCGGGGTTACTTCACCATCTTGGCACACGTCTCAGGTCAAAAGTTCTCTTCTCCTCGTCTCATTGTCCTTGGAAGTGTCCATGTTTGTTTCTAATCACATAATTTTGAGCTAGAAGCTACTAGCATACGAATGTGAACATTCCTTCATGTTTCGAACTGGTACAGAAAGAACAATAGATGGGTCATGGTCATTTGCAAGTCCGCATACTGGAGAAACAGAAAAATATGCTTTAAAGTGAGAGTTACACAGCTAGTTCGCGACTCATGCTAACTTAAGACATACGAGTTCTAATGAATACAGTTTTGATCATAATAGTACGTATAATTGAAAGTTTATTATTAATTCAGCATTAGTGTTCATAAATGAGTAAATCTTTACGTTTATTAATACATTTTAATTATTAATTATTAATATTGCATTGTCAAATGTAAGCATTTCACGTCTATAATATATGATATTTAAACTACGCTCTCTCAGTAACATCTCTACTCCTGAACTTGACACTCCTTTTAATAGCATGCCCCACTTACTTTTACCGGTTGGCATGTTTTTCTTCCTCAATTGTGGTTTAACATGCCTATACCAGTGTATTCCTCCTCCTGTGTTTGGCAACCTGAGATACGTTTAGCTTTTATTTTCAGGAAAGAATAAGTGTTACAAAAGACTTGACTATATCTCATATTTTTCTCTGATTGTGTATTCATTTTTCACGTTTTACATGTCATCCTCATCCTTTATACATCATAATTTTTCATTTTTCCATATCATCATCATGTCTCTATTGCTTTTTTAATATTGCTATTATTTCCACACAAATTTTGAAAAGAAATAAGCATTCTGAGCATATTTACCTATTACTGTGAGATTTTAGGCATTAATAGAAAAAAATAATATTGTTTATTTTGCTTAAAACTGAGAAAATTCCCCCTTTTGCGTGGCCTACCCCATTTTTTATTGATGGTTTTTAGACTCTGTACACTGAGACACTGCTGTCTAGTGCATTCTGTATGGGCTGTGGCCACCTAAATCATGTAAAAAGGCCATAATAAATGGTGTAGAAACTGCACCGGTGCCATTGAAAGTTGAATGTTATCTGAGTACTTCATCACTTATTGTATCATTCACTAGTATGGCAAGGACAAATTTTGACCTATACTTGTAGCCTGACTACTGCGGTTTAAACCTGTAGTGTGGTTTGCAAATGTAACCAGTTTTGCAGGTAAAAACATTGCTTTTAATACTAGTATGACACCTTGCATAGGTTTGTAGCCCATAAGGTAGGGTGTGCTTGGTATAAAAAAGTGGGACATGTAGAAAACTAATGTTTACATATCCCTACAGTGATAGGGCCCTAAAAGCTATTTTCACTGTGGCATGCCTAACAGTACTAGTTAGAAAATCAGACTACACATTAAACCATCAATGCTGTGTCTGTCACGTTCCATACCTTTTCTTCCAACTTCAGGGCATTGTGACGGTTCTTGATGTCGGCTCTTGAAGGTTCTCGTCTGTCCGAGGTAAGGATGACCCTTTCCGGTAGCCACGGTGCTGCCGACAGATAATGTCAGAGCAGACTGTGCCCTCCATAAGGTGCCCCAAGAGGAAAAAAAACCATTAGGAAAACCCTCTGAAGCAGGCAGGAACTACTGAAAGAAGAAGGCCACAAAAGGATGTCAAGGAGAGGCCAGCAAGGTCAGCAAAGCAAACCCAGAACAGGAGACAAAATATAACACAAGGTTCCCAAAAGACTCAGAAAATAACAGGAAGCTCCAGGAAGTAACAAAGGTACACCAAGCAGGAGCAGGATGCACCAACAAGAAAGAAGACACACCAGCAGAATCAAAGAGTGTTGCAACACAAAGTAAATGCAAGTAATGCAACGCAAGTAAGTTCAGCCCCTTATATGCCCAAATAAAGGAAGTGATGTAACAGGAAGTAAAGAACATCCATCTTGGATAGGGAAACAGTAAGTCAAAAAATAGAAAAATTGCCATATTAGAATGGGGAAAATAAATACAACTCCCCAGGCAAGCTAGGAACAAGATTGGATATAGAAAGAAGTAGAAGCAAGATCATGTACCCCAGAGGATAGGTAAGTAAAAAGGGCCCAAAACTATGTAATGTAGGAGCCGTGGTTCCAACAGGAGCCTCAGCGTTTTCAAGTGCTTACTTACCAGGCTGCCGTGCAAACCCACGATGTGGAAGGCATCGCGGAGTGCATCCGTGATGCCAAAACAGCCACATCCAGCCGCCACGCAGAACCATGGTGTCCCCTGAAAGAAAGGGGAACACCCATGGGCTGTGTCGCGGTCTGCCGAGATGATAGCGTCACAGGCCGAATCATAGCCCAAGATGCAGTTTCTTGGAAATGGGACCAGCTAGAAAAATAATTAAAAATCTTATTTAATAGTTAATAAATTTCCAATGCAGGGGTGAAGACAGATTTTTAATATATATTAACCCCTACGGTGCCTTGGACGAGGCAGTCTCGTCCCAGTACACGGTTCCTGTGTGCCTGGGAAGAGACCACCTTGTCCTGCACCGGGCCCACGGGGGAAGCGCTAGCCCACCCACACCCCAACCCACACCCCCGTCAGGAATGAAAGGGGAATCGCTTCCCCTTTCACCCCCGACCCCGCCACCCCCCCCAGTGACGTCAGACGGTCTCATCAGAGGTCGCCCCCCGTCGCGCTGGCAGCATGCTTCCAGCGCGATGCGGAAGAGAAATGCTAAGCATTTCTCTTCCGCTTGGGAGGAGGGGGCGGGAGAGACATCGGAAGAAAGGAAAGGCTTTTCCTTTCTTTCATGTAATTTTGAGCATTTCTGCTGCCCGATCGGCAGGGAATTTTTGTTGGATTGTTTTTTTTCTTTTATGTGCAGGGAGCGACCCCTTAGGCAAGGGTCGCTCCCTGGGGGGCCAAATTGTGCTTAGGCCATTAGATCGGTCTAATATAATTAGGCCGATCTTCCCCCGGGGGGGGGGGGGGTGCAGAAATGGCCACTAGACACCAGGTATTTTTTTTTTGTGTTTTCTAATAAATGGAGTGGCCCTTGGGCAAGGGTCGCTCCCTAGGGGGCCATATTATTTTTAGGCCCTTGCTGCCCCCGGGGGCAGATCGGCCTACTATAATTAGGCCGATCTGCCCCCAGGGGGGGCAGAAATGCCCACTAGACACCAGGGAATTGTTTTTCTTTTTTTTTTTTATGTCCAGGGAGCGACCCCTTGGGCAAGGGTCGCTCCCTGGGGGGCCAAATTGTGTTTAGGCCATTTCTGCCCCCAGGGTGGCAGAAATACCTACTAGACACCAGGGAATTTATTTTTGTGTTTTCTAATAAAGGGAGCGGCCCCTTGGGCAAGGATCGCTCCCTAGGGGGCCATATTATTTTTAGCCCATTTCTGCCCCCCCGGAGGCAGATCGGCCTAATATAATTAGGCCGATCTGCCTCCGGGGGGGTCAGAAACCTCTAGACACCAGGGATATATATATATATTTTTATGTACTTTATGTTTTTATGTACGGGGAGCGACCCCTTAGGCAAGGGTCGCTCCCCTGGGGGGCAAATTGTATTTTGGCCATTTATGCCCCCCTTTTGGGCAGATCGGCCTATTTTTGTTAGGCCAATCTGCCCCCAAGGGGGGCAGAAACCACTAGACACCAGGGGTTGGTATTTGTGTATGTGTGTATTTTGTTTGGGGGGGGAGACCCCTTGGGCAAGGGTCGCTCCCCAAGGGGACACATTACTGTTGGCCATATCTGCCCCCATTGGGGGCAGATTAGCCTATTTTTGCAAGGCCCATCTGCCCCTGAGGGGGGCAGAAAGCTCACCAGAGACCGGGGAAGATTTTGTTTTCAAAATAGGAGGGTGGGGTTATGGCCATACCCCCACCCCAAATAAATGGGGCCAAAGTTGTTCTGCCCAGCAGTGGGCAGATGGGGCAATTACCCCGATCCACACCCCGGGGCCAGAAAGTCTACTAGATGCAGTATGGGCCTGGTTATGCCCTCACCCGAACTGAAGGGGCTTACAGTCATTCAGCTCTCCCCCGCACACTAAAACATCTTTTCCCATGGCAAGCAAGAAGACATTTGATTTTTATGGTATTTGTTTTACATTTGGGCCATGAGAGCTTGGTAACTCCCAAAATTGTCACACTCGGAATGGTGAGAGCTGCACTTTTTTAAACTTTGGGACGCTGCCATGTAGAAAAATCCACAGGACCTAGACACATCTGAAAAGTAAACATCTAGTTGATTCCAGGGTGGTGTGCTTCACATGCACCCTGCACCATTTCCTTACCCACAATGCCCTGCAAACCTGCAACTTTGCTGGAAAGCACACATTTTCCCCACATTTTTGTGACCGAACCTTCCAGAATCTGCAGGAATCCAAAAAATTCCTACCACCCAGCATTGTCTCATCTATAACAATAAAATTACTGCTGCACTTGTTTCAAACTGCCCTTTTGGACCCACTTTGGTTCCCCCTCAATTTCAATGTGTTTTTGGCTCTTCCCTGTCACAAACACTTTGCCAATCTACACAAGTGCGGTATAATTTTTAACCAGGAGACTAAGGGGAACGTTAGTGGTAGGAAATTTGCCCCGGTGCAGTGATCCCACACAGAAATGTGGGAAAAATGTGATTTTTTAGCTAAATTTAAGGTTTGCTGAGGATTCTGGGTAAGAAAACATTGGGGGATCCATGCAAGTCACACCTCCCTTGAATCTCTCGGTGTCTAGTTTTCAGAAATGTCTGGGTTTGGTAGGTTTCCCTAGATGGCTGCTGAGCCCAGGACCAAAAACTCAGGTGCCACCCCGCAAAAACAGGTAAGTTTTCTATTTGATAATTTTGATGTGTCCAGATAGTGTTTTGGGGCATTTCCTGTTGCGAGCAGAAGGCCTCCCCACACAAGTGAGGTACCATTTTTAAAGGGAGACTAGGGGGAAAACTGGGTGGAAGGAAATTTGTGGCTCCTCTCAGATTCCAAAACGTTCTGTCACCGAAATGTGAGGAAAAAGTGTTTTTTTAGCCACATTTTGAGGTTTGCAAAGTATTCTGGGTAACAGAACCTGGTGAGAGCCCCACAAGTCACCCCATCTTGGATTCCCCTAGGTCTCTAGTTTTCAAAAATGCACAGGTTTGGTAGGTTTCCCTAGGTGGCGGCTGAGCTACAGGCCAAAATCCACAGGTAGGCACTTTGCAGAAAACACCTCTGTTTTCTTTGAGAAAATGTGGTGTCCACTTTGTGTTTTGAGGCATTTCCTCTCGCAGGCACTAGGCCTACCCACACAAGTGAGGTACCATTTTTATCGGGAGACTTGGGGGAAGGCTGGGTGGAAGGAAATTTGTGGCTCCTCTCAGATTCCAGAACTTTCTGTCACCGAAATGTGAGGGAAAAGTGTTTTTTTAGCCACCTTTTGAGGTCTGCAAAGGATTCTGGCTAACAGAACCTGGTGAGAGCCCCACAAGTCACCCCATCTTGGATTCCCCAACGTCTCTAGTTTAAAAAAATGCACAGGTTTGGTGGGTTTCCCTAGGTGGCGGCTGAGCTAGAGGCCAAAATCCACAGGTAGGCACTTTGCAAAACACACCTCTGTTTTCTTTGAGAAAATGTGGTGTCCACTTTGTGTTTTGAGGCATTTCCTGTCGCAGGCACTAGGCCTACCCACACAAGTGAGGTACCATTTTTATCGGGAGACTCGGGGGAACGCTGGGTGGAAGGAAATTTGTGGCTCCTCTCAGATTCCAGAACTTTCTGTCACCGAAATGTGAGGAAAAGGTGTTTTTTTAGCCACATTTTGAGGTTTGCAAAGGATTCTGGGTAACAGAACCTGGTGAGAGCACCACAGGTCACCCCATCTTGGATTCCCCTAGGTCTCTAGTTTAAAAAAAATGCACAGGTTTGGTAGGATTCCCTAGGTGGCGGCTGAGCTAGAGGCCACAATCCACAGGTAGGCACTTTGCACAAAACACCTCTGTTTTCTTTGAGAAAATTTGATATGTCCACTTTCTGTTTTGGGGCATTTCCTGTACGCAGGCACTAGGCCTACCCACACAAGTGAGGTACCATTTTTATCGGGAGACTGGGGGAACACTGGGTGGAAGGAAATTTGTGGCTCCTCTCAGATTCCAGAACTTTCTGTCACCCGAATTGTGAGGAAAAAGTGTTTTTTTAGCCACATTTTGAGGTTTACAAAGGATTCTGATTAACAGAACCTGGTGAGAGCCACACAAGTCACCCCATCTTGGATTCCCCAAGGTCTCTAGTTTAAAAAAATGCACAGGTTTGGTGGGTTTCCCAAGGTGGCGGCTGAGCTAGAAGCCACAATCCACAGGTAAGCACTTTGCAAAAAACGCCTCTGTTTTGTTTGAGAAAATGTGATGTATCCACTTTGTGTTTTGGGGCATTTCCTGTCGCGGGCACTAGGCATAGCCACACAAGTGAGGTACCATTTTTATTGGGAGACTGGGGGAATGCTGGGTGTAAGGAAATTTGTGGCTCCTCTCAGATTCCAGAACTTTCTGTCACCGAATTGTGAGGAAAAAGTGTTTTTTTAGCCACATTTTGAGGTTTGCAAAGGATTCTGGGTAAGAGAACCTGGTGAGAAGTCCACAAGTCACCCCATCTTGGATTCCCCTAGGTCTCTAGTTTTCAAAAATGCACAGGTTTGGTAGGTTTCACTAGGTGGCGGCTGAGCTAAAGGCCAAAATCCACATTTAGGCACTTTGCAAAAAACACCTCTGTTTTCTTTGAGAAAATGTGATGTGTCCACTTTGTGTTTTGGGGCATTTCCTGTCGCGGGCACTAGGCCTACCCACACAAGTGAGGTACCATTTTTATCGGGAGACTTGGGGGAAAGCTGGGTGGAAGGAAATTTGTGGCTCCACTCAGATTCCAGAACTTTCTGTCAACGAATTGTGAGGAAAAAGTGGTTTTTTAGCCATATTTTGAGGTTTGCAAAGGATTCTGGGTAACAGAACCTGGTGAGGGTCCCACAAGTCACCCCATCTTGGATTCCCCCAGGTCTCTAGTTTTAAAAAAAGGCACAGGTTTGGTAGGTTTCCCTAGGTGGCGGCTGAGCTAGAGGCCAGAATCCACAGGTAGGCACTTTGCAAAAAACACCTCTGTTTTCTTTGAGAAAATGTGATGTGTCCACTTTGTGTTTTGGGGCATTTCCTGTTGCGGGCACTAGTCCTACCCACACAAGTGAGGTACCATTTTTATCGGGAGACTTGGGGGAAAGCTGGGTGGAAGGAAATTTGTGGCTCATCTCAGATTCCAGAACTTTCTGTCACCGAAATGTGAGGAAAAGGTGTTTTTTTTACCCACATTTTGAGATTTACAAAGGATTCTGGGTAACAGAACCTGGTGAGAGCCCCACAAGTCACCCCATCTTGGATTCCCCTAGGTCTCTAGTTTTCAAAAAAGCACAGGTTTGGTGGGTTTCCGTAGGTGGCGGCTGAGCTAGAGGCCACAATACACAGGTAGGCACTTTGCAAAAATCACCTCTGTCTTGTTTGAGAAAATGTGATGTGTCCACTTTGTGTTTTGGGGGTATTTCCTGTCGCGGGTACTAGTCATACCCACACAAGTGAGGTACCATTTTTATTGAAAGACTGGGGGAATGCTCGGTGTAAGGAAATTTCTGGCTCCTCTCAGATTTCAGAACTTTCTGTCACCGAAATGTGAGGAAAAAGTGTTATTTTAGCCATATTTTGAGGTTTGCAAAGGATTCTGGGTAACAGAACCTGGTGAGGGCCCAACAAGTCACCCCATCTTGGATTCCCCTAGGTCTCTAGTTTTAAAAAATGCACAGGTTTGGTAGGTTTCCCTAGGTGGCGGCTGAGCTAGAGGCCAAAATCCACATGTAGGCACTTTGCAGAAAACACCTCTGTTTTCTTTGAGAAAATGTGATGTGTCCACTTTGTGTTTTGGGGCATTTCCTGTCACGGGCATTAGGCCTTCCCACACAAGTGAGGTACCACTTTTATCGGGAGACTTGGGGGAAAGCTGGCTGGAAGGAAATTTGTGGCTCCTCTCAGATTCCAGAACTTTCTGTCTCCGAATTGTGAGGGAAAAGTGTATTTTTAGCCACATTTTGAGGTTTGCAAAGGATTCTGGGTAACAGAACTTGGTGAGAGCCCCACAAGTCACCCCATCTTGGATTCCCCTAGGTCTCTAGTTTTCAAAAATGCACAGGTTTGGTAGGTTTCCCTAGGTGGCGGCTGAGCTAGAGTCCAAAATCCACATGTAGGCACTTTGCAAAAAACAGCTCTATTTTCTTTGAGAAAATGTGATGTGTCCACTTTGTGTTTTGGGGTATTTCCTGTCGCGGGCACTAGGACTAACCACGCAAGTGAGGTACCATTTTTATAGGGAGACTTGGGGGAACGCTGGGTGGAAGGAAATATGTGGCTCCTCTCAGATTCCAGAATTTCTGTCACCGAAATGTGAGGAAAAAGTGTTTTTTTAGCCACATTTTGAGGTTTCCAAAGGATTCTGGGTAACAGAACCTGGTGAGAGCCCCACAAGTCACCCCTTCTTGGATTCCCCTAGGTCTCTAGTTTTGATAAATGCACAGGTTTGGTAGTTCTCTCTAGGTGGCGGCTGAGCTAGAGGCCAAAATCCACAGGTAGGCACTGTGCAAAAAACAGCTCTATTTTCTTTGAGAAAATGTGATGTGTCCACTTTGTGTTTTGGGGTATTTCCTGTCGCGGGCACTAGGACTACCCACACAAGTGAGGTACCATTTTTATAGGGAGACTTGGGGGAACGCCTGGTGGAAGGAAATTTGTGGCTCCTCTCAGATTCCAGAATTTCTGTCACCGAAATTTGAGGAAAAAGTGTTTTTTTAGCCACATTTTGAGGTTTGCAAAGGATTCTGGGTAACAGAACCTGGTGAGAGCCCCACAAGTCACCCCTTCTTGGATTCCCCTAGGTCTCTAGTTTTGATAAATGCACAGGTTTGGTAGTTCTCTCTAGGTGGGGGCTGAGCTACAGGCCAAAATCCACAGGTAGGCACTTTGCAAAAAACACCTCTGTTTTCTTTGAGAAAATATGATGTGTTCACTTTGTGTTTTGGGGTATTTCCTATCGCGGGCACTAGGCCTCCCCACACAAGTGAGGTACCATTTTTATAGGGAGACTAGGGGGAACACTGGGTGGAAGGAAATTTGTGGCTCCTCTCAGATTCCAAAACGTTCTGTCACAGAAATGTGAGGTAAAAGTGTTTTTTTAGCCACATTTTGAGGTTTGCAAAGGATTCTGGGTAACAGAACCTGGTGAGAGCCCCACAAGTCACCCCATCTTGGATTCCCCTAGGTCTCTAGTTTTCAAAAATGCACAGGTTTGTTAGGTTTCCCTAGGTGGCGGCTGAGCTAGAGGCCAAAATCCACAGGTAGGCACTTTGCAAAAAACACCTCTGTTTTCTTTGAGAAAATGTGGTGTCCACTTTGTGTTTTGAGGCATTTCCTGTTGCAGGCACTAGGGCTACCCACACAAGTGAGGTACCATTTTTATCGGTAAACTTGGGGGAACGCTGGGTGGAAAGAAATTTGTAGCTCCTCTCAGATTCCAGAACTTTCTGTCACCGAAATGTGAGGAAAAAGTGTTTCTTTAGCCACCTTTTGAGGTTTGCAAAGGATTCGGGGTAAGAGAACCTGGTGAGAGCACCACAGGTCACCCCATCTTGGATTCCCCTAGGTCTCTAGTTTAAAAAAAATTCACAGGTTTGGTAGGATTCCCTAGGTGGCGGCTGAGCTAGAGGCCACAATCCACAGGTAAGCACTTTGCAAAAAACACCTCTGTTTTCTTTGAGAAACTGTGATATGTCCACTTTGTGTTTTGGGGTATTTCCTGTCGCAGGCACTAGGCCTACCCACACAATTGAGGTACCATTTTTATCGGGAGACTTGGGGGAAAGCTGGGTGGAAGGAAATTTGTGGCTCCTCCTAGATTCCAGAACTTTCTGTCACCGAATTGTGAGGAAAAAGTGTTTTTTTAGCCATATTTTGAGGTTTGCAAAGGATTATGGATAACAGAACCTGGTGAGGGCCCCACAAGTCACCCCATCTTGGATTCCCCTAGGTCTCTAGTTTAAAAAAAATGCACAGGTTTGGTAGGTTTCCCTAGGTGGTGGCTGAGCTAGAGGCCAAAATCCACAGGTAGGCACTTTGCAAAAAACACCTCTGTTTTCTGTGAGAAAATGTGATGTGTCCACTTTGTGTTTTGGGGCATTTCCTGTCGCGGGCACTAGGCCTACCCACACAAGTGAGGTACCATTTCTATTGGGAGACTGGGGGAACGCTGGGTGGAAGGAAATTTGTGGCTCCTGTCAGATTCCAGAACTTTCTGTCACCGAATTGTGAGGAAAAAGTGTTTTTTTACCCACATTTTGAGGTTTGCAAAGGATTCTGGGTAACAGAACCTGGTGAGGGCCCCACAAGTCACCCCATCTTGGATTCCCCTAGGTCTCTAGTTTTAAAAAAGGCACAGGTTTGGTAGGTTTCCCTAGGTGGCAGCTGAGCTAGAGGCCAAAATCCACAGGTAGGCACTTTGCAAAAAACACCTCTGTTTTCTTTGAGAAAATGTGATGTATCCACTTTGTGTTTTGGGGCATTTCCTGTCACGGGCACTAGGCCTACCCACACAAGTGAGGTACCATTTTTATCGGGAGACTTGGGTGAAAGCTGGCCGGAAGGAAATTTGTGGCTCCTCTCAGATTCCAGAACTTTCTGTCACCCGAATTGTGAGGAAAAAGTGTTATTTTAGCCATATTTTGAGGTTTGCAAAGGATTCTGGGTAACAGAACCTGGTGAGGGCCCAACAAGTCACCCCATCTTGGATTCCCCTAGGTCTCTAGTTTTAAAAAATGCACAGGTTTGGTAGGTTTCCCTAGGTGGCGGCTGAGCTAGAGGCCAAAATCCACATGTAGGCACTTTGCAAAAAACACCTCTGTTTTCTTTGAGAAAATGTGATGTGTCCACTTTGTGTTTTGGGGCATTTCCTGTCACGGGCATTAGGCCTTCCCACACAAGTGAGGTACCACTTTTATCGGGAGACTTGGGGGAAAGCTGGCTGGAAGGAAATTTGTGGCTCCTCTCAGATTCCAGAACTTTCTGTCTCCGAATTGTGAGGGAAAAGTGTATTTTTAGCCACATTTTGAGGTTTGCAAAGGATTCTGGGTAACAGAACTTGGTGAGAGCCCCACAAGTGACCCCATCTTGGATTCCCCTAGGTCTCTAGTTTTCAAAAATGCACAGGTTTGGTAGGTTTCCCTAGGTGGCGGCTGAGCTAGAGTCCAAAATCCACATGTAGGCACTTTGCAAAAAACAGCTCTATTTTCTTTGAGAAAATGTGATGTGTCCACTTTGTGTTTTGGGGTATTTCCTGTCGCGGGCACTAGGACTAACCACGCAAGTGAGGTACCATTTTTATAGGGAGACTTGGGGGAACGCTGGGTGGAAGGAAATATGTGGCTCCTCTCAGATTCCAGAATTTCTGTCACCGAAATGTGAGGAAAAAGTGTTTTTTTAGCCACATTTTGAGGTTTCCAAAGGATTCTGGGTAACAGAACCTGGTGAGAGCCCCACAAGTCACCCCTTCTTGGATTCCCCTAGGTCTCTAGTTTTGATAAATGCACAGGTTTGGTAGTTCTCTCTAGGTGGCGGCTGAGCTAGAGGCCAAAATCCACAGGTAGGCACTGTGCAAAAAACAGCTCTATTTTCTTTGAGAAAATGTGATGTGTCCACTTTGTGTTTTGGGGTATTTCCTGTCGCGGGCACTAGGACTACCCACACAAGTGAGGTACCATTTTTATAGGGAGACTTGGGGGAACGCTGGGTGGAAGGAAATTTGTGGCTCCTCTCAGATTCCAGAATTTCTGTCACCGAAATTTGAGGAAAAAGTGTTTTTTTAGCCACATTTTGAGGTTTGCAAAGGATTCTGGGTAACAGAACCTGATGAGAGCCCCACAAGTCACCCCTTCTTGGATTCCCCTAGGTCTCTAGTTTTGATAAATGCACAGGTTTGGTAGTTCTCTCTAGGTGGCGGCTGAGCTACAGGCCAAAATCCACAGGTAGGCACTTTGCAAAAAACACCTCTGTTTTCTTTGAGAAAATATGATATGTTCACTTTGTGTTTTGGGGTATTTCCTATCGCGGGCACTAGGCCTCCCCACACAAGTGAGGTACCATTTTTATAGGGAGACTAGGGGGAACACTGGGTGGAAGGAAATTTGTGGCTCCTCTCAGATTCCAAAACGTTCTGTCTCAGAAATGTGAGGTAAAAGTGTTTTTTTAGCCACATTTTGAGGTTTGCAAAGGATTCTGGGTAACAGAACCTGGTGAGAGCCCCACAAGTCACCCCATCTTGGATTCCCCTAGGTCTCTAGTTTTCAAAAATGCACAGGTTTGTTAGGTTTCCCTAGGTGGCGGCTGAGCTAGAGGCCAAAATCCACAGGTAGGCACTTTGCAAAAAACACCTCTGTTTTCTTTGAGAAAATGTGGTGTCCACTTTGTGTTTTGAGGCATTTCCTGTTGCAGGCACTAGGGCTACCCACACAAGTGAGGTACCATTTTTATCGGTAAAGTTGGGGGAACGCTGGGTGGAAAGAAATTTGTAGCTCCTCTCAGATTCCAGAACTTTCTGTCACCGAAATGTGAGGAAAAAGTGTTTCTTTAGCCACCTTTTGAGGTTTGCAAAGGATTCGGGGTAACAGAACCTGGTGAGAGCACCACAGGTCACCCCATCTTGGATTCCCCTAGGTCTCTAGTTTAAAAAAAATTCACAGGTTTGGTAGGATTCCCTAGGTGGCGGCTGAGCTAGAGGCCACAATCCACAGGTAAGCACTTTGCAAAAAACACCTCTGTTTTCTTTGAGAAACTGTGATATGTCCACTTTGTGTTTTGGGGTATTTCCTGTCGCAGGCACTAGGCCTACCCACACAATTGAGGTACCATTTTTATCGGGAGACTTGGGGGAAAGCTGGGTGGAAGGAAATTTGTGGCTCCTCCTAGATTCCAGAACTTTCTGTCACCGAATTGTGAGGAAAAAGTGTTTTTTTAGCCATATTTTGAGGTTTGCAAAGGATTATGGATAACAGAACCTGGTGAGGGCCCCACAAGTCACCCCATCTTGGATTCCCCTAGGTCTCTAGTTTAAAAAAAATGCACAGGTTTGGTAGGTTTCCCTAGGTGGTGGCTGAGCTAGAGGCCAAAATCCACAGGTAGGCACTTTGCAAAAAACACCTCTGTTTTCTGTGAGAAAATGTGATGTGTCCACTTTGTGTTTTGGGGCATTTCCTGTCGCGGGCACTAGGCCTACCCACACAAGTGAGGTACCATTTTTATTGGGAGACTGGGGGAACGCTGGGTGGAAGGAAATTTGTGGCTCCTGTCAGATTCCAGAACTTTCTGTCACCGAATTGTGAGGAAAAAGTGTTTTTTTACCCACATTTTGAGGTTTGCAAAGGATTCTGGGTAACAGAACCTGGTGAGGGCCCCACAAGTCACCCCATCTTGGATTCCCCTAGGTCTCTAGTTTTAAAAAAGGCACAGGTTTGGTAGGTTTCCCTAGGTGGCAGCTGAGCTAGAGGCCAAAATCCACAGGTAGGCACTTTGCAAAAAACACCTCTGTTTTCTTTGAGAAAATGTGATGTGTCCACTTTGTGTTTTGGGGCATTTCCTGTCGCGGGCACTAGGCCTACCCACACAAGTGAGGTACCATTATTATTGGGAGACTTGGTGGAAAGCTGGGTGGAAGGAAATTTGTGGCTCCTGTCAGATTACAGAACTTTCTGTCACCGAAGTGTGAGGAAAAAGTGTTTTTTAGCCATATTTTGAGGTTTGCAAAGGATTCTGGGTAACAGAACCTGGTGAGAGCCCCCCAAGTCACCCTATCTTGGATTCCCCTAGGTCTCTAGTTTTAAAAAAGGCACAGGTTTGGTAGGTTTCCCTAGGTGGCGGCTGAGCTAGAGGCCAAAATCCACAGGTAGGCACTTTGCAAAAAACACCTCAGTTTTCTTTGAGAAAATGTGATGTGTCCACTTTGTGTTTTGGGGCATTTCCTGTCGCGGGCACTAGGCCTACCCACACAAGTGAGGTACCATTATTATTGGGAGACTTGGTGGAAAGCTGGGTGGAAGGAAATTTGTGGCTCCTGTCAGATTACAGAACTTTCTGTCACCGAAGTGTGAGGAAAAAGTGTTTTTTTATCCATATTTTGAGGTTTGCAAAGGATTCTGGGTAACAGAACCTGGTGAGAGCCCCCAAGTCACCCCACCTTGGATTCCCCTAGGTCTCTAGTTTTAAAAAAGGCACAGGTTTGGTATGTTTCCCTACGTGGCGGCTGAGCTAGAGGCCAAAATCCACAGGTAGGCACTTTGCAAAAAACACCTCTGCTTTCTGTGAGAAAATGTGATGTTTCCACTTTGTGTTTTGGGGCATTTCCTGTCGCGGGCACTAGGACTACCCACACAAATGAGGTACCATTTTTATCGGGAGACTTGGGGGAACGCTGGGTGGAAGGAAATTTGTGGCTCCTCTCGGATTCCAGAACTTTCTGTCACCGAATTGTGAGGAAAAAGTGTTTTTTAGGCATATTTTGAGGTTTGCAAAGGATTCTGGGTAACAGAACCTGGTGAGAGCCCCCCATGTCACCCCATCTTGGATTCCCCTAGGTCTATAGTTTTAAAAAAGGCACAGGTTTGGTAGGTTTCCCTAGGTGGCGGCTGAGATAGAGGCCAAAATCCACAGGTAGGCACTTTGCAAAAAACACCTCTACAGTATTTTCTTTGAGAAAATGTGATGTGTCCACTTTGTGTTTTGGGGCATTTCCTGTTGCGGGCACTAGTCCTACCCAGACAAGTGAGGTACCATTTTTATCGGGAGACTTGGGGGAAAGCTGGGTGGATGGAAGTTCGTGGCTCATCTCAGATTCCAGAACTTTCTGTCACCGAAATGTGAGGAAAAGGTGTTTTTTTTACCCACATTTTGAGGTTTGCAAAGGATTCTGGGTAACAGAACCTGGTGAGAGCCCCACAAGTCACCCCATCTTGGATTCCCCTAGGTCTCTAGTTTAAAAAAAGGCACAGGTCTGGTAGGTTTCCCTAGGTGGTGGCTGAGCTAGAGGCCAAAATCCACAGGTAGGCACTTTGCAAAAAACACCTCTGCTTTCTGTGAGAAAATGTGATGTGTCCACTTTGTGTTTTGGGGCATTTCCTGTCGCGGGCACTAGGCCTACCTACACAAGTGAGGTACCATTTTTATTGGGAGACTGGGGGAACGCTGGGTGGAAGGAAATGTGTGGCTCCTCTCAGATTCCAGAACGTTCTGTCACCGAATTGTGAGGAAAAAGTGTTTTTTTAGCCATATTTTGAGGTTTGCAAAGGATTCTGGGTAACAGAACCTGGTGAGGGCCCCACAAGTCACCCCATCTTGGATTCCCCTAGGTCTCTAGTTTAAAAAAAGGCACAGGTTTGGTAGGTTTCCCTAGGTGGCGGCTGAGCTAGAGGCCAAAATAAACAGGTAGGCACTTTGCAAAAAACATCTCTGTTTTCTTTGAGAAACTGTGATATGTCCACTTTGTGTTTTGGGGCATTTCCTGTCGCAGGCACTAGGCCTACCCACACAAGTGAGGTACCATTTTTATCGGGAGACTGGGGGAACGCTGGGTGGAAGGAAATTTGTGGCTCCTCTCAGAATCCAGAACTTTCTGTCATCCGAATTGTGAGGAAAAAGTGTTTTTTTAGCCACATTTTGAGGTTTGCAAAGGATTCTGGGTAACAGAACCTGGTGAGAGCTCCACAAGTCACCCCATCTTGGATTCCCGTAGGTCTCTAGTTTTAAAAAAGGCACAGGTTTGGTAGGTTTCCCTAGGTGGCGGCTGAGCTAGAGGCCAAAATCCACATGTGGGCATTTGTAAAAAACACCTCTCTTTTCTTTGAGAAAATGTGATGTGTCCACTTTGTGTTTTGGGGCATTTCCTGTCGCGGGCACCAGGCCTACCCACACAAGTGAGGTACCATTTTTATCGGGGGACTTGGGGGAAAGATGGGTGGAAGGAAATTTGTGGCTCCTCTCAGATTCCAGAACTTTCTGTCACCGAATTGTGAGGAAAAAGTGTTTTTTTAGCGATATTTTGAGGTTTGCAAAGGATTCTGGGTAACAGAACCTGGTGAGGGCCCCACAAGTCACCCCATCTTGGATTCCCCTAGGTCTCTAGTTTTCAAAAATGCACAGGTTTGGTAGGTTTCCCTAGGTGGCGGCTGAACTAGAGGCCAAAATCCACATGTAGGCACTTTGCAAAAAACACCTCTATTTTCTTTGAGAAAATGTGATGTGTCCACTTTGTGTTTTGGGGTATTTCCTGTCGCGGGCACTAGGACAACCCACACAAATGTGGTACCATTTTTATCGGGAGACTTGGGGGAACGCTGGGTGGAAGGAAATATGTGGCTCTTCTCAGATTCCAAAACGTTCTGTCAGCGAAATGTGAGGAAAAAGTGTTTTTTTAGCCACATTTTGAGGTTTGCAAAGGATTCTGGGTAACAGAACCTGGTGAGAGCCCCACAAGTCACCCCATCTTGGATTCCCCTAGGTCTCTAGTTTTCAAAAATGCACAGGTTTGGCAGGTTTCCCTAGGTGGCGGCTGAGCTAGAGGCCAGAATTCACAGGTAGGCACTTTGCAAAAAACACCTCTGTTTTCTTTGATAAAATGTGGTGTCCACTTTGTGTTTTGAGGCATTTGCTGTTGCAGGCACTAGGCCTACCCACACAAGTGAGGTACCATTTTTATCGGGAGACTTGGGGGAACGCTGGGTGGAAGGAAATTTGTGGCTCGTCTCAGATTCCAGAACTTTCTGTCACCGAAATGTGAGGAAAAAGTGTTTTTTTAGCCACCTTTTGAGGTTTGCAAAGGATTCTGAGTAACAGAACCTGGTGAGAGCACCACAGGTCACCCCATCTTGGATTCCCCTAGGTCTCTAGTTTAAAAAAAATGCACAGGTTTGGTAGGATTCCCTAGGTGGCGGCTGAGCTAGAGGCCACAATCCACAGGTAGGCACTTTGCAAAAAACACCTCTGTTTTCTTTGAGAAACTGTGATATGTCCACTTTGTGTTTTGGGGCATTTCCTGTCGCAGGCACTAGGCCTACCCACACAAGTGAGGTACCATTTTTATCGGGAGACTGGGGGAACGCTGGGTGGAAGGAAATTTGTGGCTCCTCTCAGAATCCAGAACTTTCTGTCACCCGAATTGTGAGGAAAAAGTGTTTTTTTAGCCTCATTTTGAGGTTTGCAAAGGATTCTGGGTAACAGAACCTGGTGAGAGCTCCAAAAGTCACCCCATCTTGGATTCCCCTAGGTCTCTTGTTTTAAAAAATACACAGGTTTCGTAGGTTTCCCTAGGTGGCGGCTGAGATAGAGGCCAAAATCCACATGTAAGCACTTTGCAAAAAACACCTCTGTTTTCTTTGAGAAATTGTGAAGTGTCCACCTTGTGTTTTGGGGCCTTTCCTGTCGCAGGCACTAGGCCTACCCACACAAGTGAGGTACCATTTGTATCGGGAGACTTGGGGGAAAGCTGAATGGAAGGAAATTTGTGGCTCCTCTCAGATTCCAGAACATTCTGTCACCGAATTGTGAGGAAAAAGTGTTTTTTAGCCATATTTTGAGGTTTGCAAAGGATTCTGGGTAACAGAACCTGGTGAGAGCCCCACAAGTCACCCCATCTTGGATTCCCGCAGGTCTCTAGTTTTAAAAAAGGCACAGGTTTGGTAGGTTTCCCTAGGTGGCGGCTGAGCTAGAGGCCAAAATCCACATGTAGGCACTTTGCAAAAAACACCTCTGTTTTCTTTGAGAAAATGTGATGTGTCCACTTTGTGTTTTGGGGCATTTCCTGTCGCGGGCACTAGGCCTACCCACACAAGTGAGGTACCATTTTTATCGGGAGACTTGGGGGAAAGCTGGGTGGAAGGAAATTTGTGGCTCCTCTCAGATTCCAGAACTTTCTGTCACCGAATTGTGAGGAAAAGGTGTTTTTTTTAGCCATATTTTGAGGTTTGCAAAGGATTCTGGGTAACAGAACCTGGTGAGAGCCCCCCATGTCACCCCATCTTGGATTCCCCTAGGTCTATAGTTTTAAAAAAGGCACAGGTTTGGTAGGTTTCCCTAGGTGGCGGCTGAGATAGAGGCCAAAATCCACAGGTAGGCACTTTGCAAAAAACACCTCTATTTTCTTTGAGAAAATGTGATGTGTCCACTTTGTGTTTTGGGGCATTTCCTGTTGCGGGCACTAGTCCTACCCAGACAAGTGAGGTACCATTTTTATCGGGAGACTTGGGGGAAAGCTGGGTGGATGGAAGTTCGTGGCTCATCTCAGATTCCAGAACTTTCTGTCACCGAAATGTGAGGAAAAGGTGTTTTTTTTACCCACATTTTGAGGTTTGCAAAGGATTCTGGGTAACAGAACCTGGTGAGAGCCCCACAAGTCACCCCATCTTGGATTCCCCTAGGTCTCTAGTTTAAAAAAAAGGCACAGGTTTGGTAGGATTCCCTAGGTGGCGGCTGAGCTAGAGGCCACAATCCACAGGTAGGCACTTTGCAAAAAACATCTCTGTTTTCTTTGAGAAACTGTGATATGTCCACTTTGTGTTTTGGGGCATTTCCTGTCGCAGGCACTAGGCCTACCCACACAAGTGAGGTACCATTTTTATCGGGAGACTGGGGGAACGCTGGGTGAAAGGAAATTTGTGCTCCTCTCAGAATCCAGAACTTTCTGTCACCCCAATTGTGAGGAAAAAGTGTTTTTTTAGCCACATTTTGAGGTTTGCAAAGGATTCTGGGTAACAGAACCTGGTGAGAGCTCCACAAGTCACCCCATCTTGGATTCCCGTAGGTCTCTAGTTTTAAAAAAGGCACAGGTTTGGTAGGTTTCCCTAGGTGGCGGCTGAGCTAGAGGCCAAAATCCACATGTAGGCACTTTGCAAAAAACACCTCTGTTTTCTTTGAGAAAATGTGATGTGTCCACTTTGTGTTTTGGGGCATTTCCTGTCGCGGGCACCAGGCCTACCCACACAAGTGAGGTACCATTTTTATCGGGGGACTTGGGGGAAAGATGGGTGGAAGGAAATTTGTGGCTCCTCTCAGATTCCAGAACTTTCTGTCACCGAATTGTGAGGAAAAAGTGTTTTTTTAGCGATATTTTGAGGTTTGCAAAGGATTCTGGGTAACAGAACCTGGTGAGGGCCCCACAAGTCACCCCATCTTGGATTCCCCTAGGCCTCTAGTTTTCAAAAATGCACAGGTTTGGTAGGTTTCCCTAGGTGGCGGCTGAGCTAGAGGCCAAAATCCACATGTAGGCACTTTGCAAAAAACACCTCTGTTTTCTTTGAGAAAATGTGATGTGTCCACTTTGTGTTTTGGGGCATTTCCTGTCGCGGGCACCAGGCCTACCCACACAAGTGAGGTACCATTTGTATCGGGAGACTTGGGGGAAAGCTGAATGGAAGGAAATTTGTGGCTCCTCTCAGATTCCAGAACATTCTGTCACCGAATTGTGAGGAAAAAGTGTTTTTTAGCCATATTTTGAGGTTTGCAAAGGATTCTGGGTAACAGAACCTGGTGAGAGCCCCACAAGTCACCCCATCTTGGATTCCCGCAGGTCTCTAGTTTTAAAAAAGGCACAGGTTTGGTAGGTTTCCCTAGGTGGCGGCTGAGCTAGAGGCCAAAATCCACATGTAGGCACTTTGCAAAAAACACCTCTGTTTTCTTTGAGAAAATGTGATGTGTCCACTTTGTGTTTTGGGGCATTTCCTGTCGCGGGCACTAGGCCTACCCACACAAGTGAGGTACCATTTTTATCGGGAGACTTGGGGGAAAGCTGGGTGGAAGGAAATTTGTGGCTCCTCTCAGATTCCAGAACTTTCTGTCACCGAATTGTGAGGAAAAGGTGTTTTTTTTAGCCATATTTTGAGGTTTGCAAAGGATTCTGGGTAACAGAACCTGGTGAGAGCCCCCCATGTCACCCCATCTTGGATTCCCCTAGGTCTATAGTTTTAAAAAAGGCACAGGTTTGGTAGGTTTCCCTAGGTGGCGGCTGAGATAGAGGCCAAAATCCACAGGTAGGCACTTTGCAAAAAACACCTCTATTTTCTTTGAGAAAATGTGATGTGTCCACTTTGTGTTTTGGGGCATTTCCTGTTGCGGGCACTAGTCCTACCCAGACAAGTGAGGTACCATTTTTATCGGGAGACTTGGGGGAAAGCTGGGTGGATGGAAGTTCGTGGCTCATCTCAGATTCCAGAACTTTCTGTCACCGAAATGTGAGGAAAAGGTGTTTTTTTTACCCACATTTTGAGGTTTGCAAAGGATTCTGGGTAACAGAACCTGGTGAGAGCCCCACAAGTCACCCCATCTTGGATTCCCCTAGGTCTCTAGTTTAAAAAAAAGGCACAGGTTTGGTAGGATTCCCTAGGTGGCGGCTGAGCTAGAGGCCACAATCCACAGGTAGGCACTTTGCAAAAAACATCTCTGTTTTCTTTGAGAAACTGTGATATGTCCACTTTGTGTTTTGGGGCATTTCCTGTCGCAGGCACTAGGCCTACCCACACAAGTGAGGTACCATTTTTATCGGGAGACTGGGGGAACGCTGGGTGAAAGGAAATTTGTGCTCCTCTCAGAATCCAGAACTTTCTGTCACCCCAATTGTGAGGAAAAAGTGTTTTTTTAGCCACATTTTGAGGTTTGCAAAGGATTCTGGGTAACAGAACCTGGTGAGAGCTCCACAAGTCACCCCATCTTGGATTCCCGTAGGTCTCTAGTTTTAAAAAAGGCACAGGTTTGGTAGGTTTCCCTAGGTGGCGGCTGAGCTAGAGGCCAAAATCCACATGTAGGCACTTTGCAAAAAACACCTGTTTTCTTTGAGAAAATGTGATGTGTCCACTTTGTGTTTTGGGGCATTTCCTGTCGCGGGCACCAGGCCTACCCACACAAGTGAGGTACCATTTTTATCGGGGGACTTGGGGGAAAGATGGGTGGAAGGAAATTTGTGGCTCCTCTCAGATTCCAGAACTTTCTGTCACCGAATTGTGAGGAAAAAGTGTTTTTTTAGCGATATTTTGAGGTTTGCAAAGGATTCTGGGTAACAGAACCTGGTGAGGGCCCCACAAGTCACCCCATCTTGGATTCCCCTAGGCCTCTAGTTTTCAAAAATGCACAGGTTTGGTAGGTTTCCCTAGGTGGCGGCTGAGCTAGAGGCCAAAATCCACATGTAGGCACTTTGCAAAAAACACCTCTGTTTTCTTTGAGAAAATGTGATGTGTCCACTTTGTGTTTTGGGGCATTTCCTGTCGCGGGCACCAGGCCTACCCACACAAGTGAGGTACCATTTGTATCGGGAGACTTGGGGGAAAGCTGAATGGAAGGAAATTTGTGGCTCCTCTCAGATTCCAGAACATTCTGTCACCGAATTGTGAGGAAAAAGTGTTTTTTAGCCATATTTTGAGGTTTGCAAAGGATTCTGGGTAACAGAACCTGGTGAGAGCCCCACAAGTCACCCCATCTTGGATTCCCGCAGGTCTCTAGTTTTAAAAAAGGCACAGGTTTGGTAGGTTTCCCTAGGTGGCGGCTGAGCTAGAGGCCAAAATCCACATGTAGGCACTTTGCAAAAAACACCTCTGTTTTCTTTGAGAAAATGTGATGTGTCCACTTTGTGTTTTGGGGCATTTCCTGTCGCGGGCACTAGGCCTACCCACACAAGTGAGGTACCATTTTTATCGGGAGACTTGGGGGAAAGCTGGGTGGAAGGAAATTTGTGGCTCCTCTCAGATTCCAGAACTTTCTGTCACCGAATTGTGAGGAAAAGGTGTTTTTTTTAGCCATATTTTGAGGTTTGCAAAGGATTCTGGGTAACAGAACCTGGTGAGAGCCCCCCATGTCACCCCATCTTGGATTCCCCTAGGTCTATAGTTTTAAAAAAGGCACAGGTTTGGTAGGTTTCCCTAGGTGGCGGCTGAGATAGAGGCCAAAATCCACAGGTAGGCACTTTGCAAAAAACACCTCTATTTTCTTTGAGAAAATGTGATGTGTCCACTTTGTGTTTTGGGGCATTTCCTGTTGCGGGCACTAGTCCTACCCAGACAAGTGAGGTACCATTTTTATCGGGAGACTTGGGGGAAAGCTGGGTGGATGGAAGTTCGTGGCTCATCTCAGATTCCAGAACTTTCTGTCACCGAAATGTGAGGAAAAGGTGTTTTTTTTACCCACATTTTGAGGTTTGCAAAGGATTCTGGGTAACAGAACCTGGTGAGAGCCCCACAAGTCACCCCATCTTGGATTCCCCTAGGTCTCTAGTTTAAAAAAAAGGCACAGGTTTGGTAGGATTCCCTAGGTGGCGGCTGAGCTAGAGGCCACAATCCACAGGTAGGCACTTTGCAAAAAACATCTCTGTTTTCTTTGAGAAACTGTGATATGTCCACTTTGTGTTTTGGGGCATTTCCTGTCGCAGGCACTAGGCCTACCAACACAAGTGAGGTACCATTTTTATCGGGAGACTGGGGGAACGCTGGGTGAAAGGAAATTTGTGGCTCCTCTCAGAATCCAGAACTTTCTGTCACCCCAATTGTGAGGAAAAAGTGTTTTTTTAGCCACATTTTGAGGTTTGCAAAGGATTCTGGGTAACAGAACCTGGTGAGAGCTCCACAAGTCACCCCATCTTGGATTCCCGTAGGTCTCTAGTTTTAAAAAAGGCACAGGTTTGGTAGGTTTCCCTAGGTGGCGGCTGAGCTAGAGGCCAAAATCCACATGTAGGCACTTTGCAAAAAACACCTCTGTTTTCTTTGAGAAAATGTGATGTGTCCACTTTGTGTTTTGGGGCATTTCCTGTCGCGGGCACCAGGCCTACCCACACAAGTGAGGTACCATTTTTATCGGGGGACTTGGGGGAAAGATGGGTGGAAGGAAATTTGTGGCTCCTCTCAGATTCCAGAACTTTCTGTCACCGAATTGTGAGGAAAAAGTGTTTTTTTAGCGATATTTTGAGGTTTGCAAAGGATTCTGGGTAACAGAACCTGGTGAGGGCCCCACAAGTCACCCAATCTTGGATTCCCCTAGGCCTCTAGTTTTCAAAAATGCACAGGTTTGGTAGGTTTCCCTAGGTGGCGGCTGAGCTAGAGGCCAAAATCCACATGTAGGCACTTTGCAAAAAACACCTCTGTTTTCTTTGAGAAAATGTGATGTGTCCACTTTGTGTTTTGGGGTATTTCCTGTCGCGGGCACTAGGACAACCCACACAAATGTGGTACCATTTTTATCGGGAGACTTGGGGGAACGCTGGGTGGAAGGAAATATGTGGCTCTTCTCAGATTCCAAAACGTTCTGTCACCGAAATGTGAGGAAAAAGTGTTTTTTTAGCCACATTTTGAGGTTTGCAAAGGATTCTGGGTAACAGAATCTGGTGAGAGCCCCACAAGTCACCCCATCTTGGATTCCCCTAGGTCTCTAGTTTTCAAAAATGCACAGGTTTGGCAGGTTTCCCTAGGTGGCGGCTGAGCTAGAGGCCAGAATTCACAGGTAGGCACTTTGCAAAAAACACCTCTGTTTTCTTTGATAAAATGTGGTGTCCACTTTGTGTTTTGAGGCATTTGCTGTTGCAGGCACTAGGCCTACCCACACAAGTGAGGTACCATTTTTATCGGGAGACTTGGGGGAACGCTGGGTGGAAGGAAATTTGTGGCTCCTCTCAGATTCCAGAACTTTCTGTCACCGAAATGTGAGGAAAAAGTGTTTTTTTAGCCACCTTTTGAGGTTTGCAAAGGATTCTGAGTAACAGAACCTGGTGAGAGCACCACAGGTCACCCCATCTTGGATTCCCCTAGGTTTCTAGTTTAAAAAAAATGCACAGGTTTGGTAGGATTCCCTAGGTGGCGGCTGAGCTAGAGGCCACAATCCACAGGTAGGCACTTTGCAAAAAACACCTCTGTTTTCTTTGAGAAACTGTGATATGTCCACTTTGTGTTTTGGGGCATTTCCTGTCGCAGGCACTAGGCCTACCCACACAAGTGAGGTACCATTTTTATCGGGAGACTGGGGGAACGCTGGGTGGAAGGAAATTTGTGGCTCCTCTCAGAATCCAGAACTTTCTGTCACCCGAATTGTGAGGAAAAAGTGTTTTTTTAGCCACATTTTGAGGTTTGCAAAGGATTCTGGGTAACAGAACCTCGTGAGAGCTCCAAAAGTCACCCCATCTTGGATTCCCCTAGGTCTCTTGTTTTAAAAAATGCACAGGTTTCGTAGGTTTCCCTAGGTGGCGGCTGAGATAGAGGCCAAAATCCACACGTAAGCACTTTGCAAAAAACATCTCTGTTTTCTTTGAGAAACTGTGATATGTCCACTTTGTGTTTTGGGGCATTTCCTGTCGCAGGCACTAGGCCTACCCACACAAGTGAGGTACCATTTTTATCGGGAGACTGGGGGAACGCTGGGTGAAAGGAAATTTGTGGCTCCTCTCAGAATCCAGAACTTTCTGTCACCCCAATTGTGAGGAAAAAGTGTTTTTTTAGCCACATTTTGAGGTTTGCAAAGGATTCTGGGTAACAGAACCTGGTGAGAGCTCCACAAGTCACCCCATCTTGGATTCCCGTAGGTCTCTAGTTTTAAAAAAGGCACAGGTTTGGTAGGTTTCCCTAGGTGGCGGCTGAGCTAGAGGCCAAAATCCACATGTAGGCACTTTGCAAAAAACACCTCTATTTTCTTTGAGAAAATGTGATGTGTCCACTTTGTGTTTTGGGGTATTTCCTGTCGCGGGCACTAGGACAACCCACACAAATGTGGTACCATTTTTATCGGGAGACTTGGGGGAACGCTGGGTGGAAGGAAATATGTGGCTCTTCTCAGATTCCAAAACGTTCTGTCACCGAAATGTGAGGAAAAAGTGTTTTTTTAGCCACATTTTGAGGTTTGCAAAGGATTCTGGGTAACAGAACCTGGTGAGAGCTCCACAAGTCACCCCATCTTGGATTCCCGTAGGTCTCTAGTTTTAAAAAAGGCACAGGTTTGGTAGGTTTCCCTAGGTGGCGGCTGAGCTAGAGGCCAAAATCCACATGTAGGCACTTTGCAAAAAACACCTCTGTTTTCTTTGAGAAAATGTGATGTGTCCACTTTGTGTTTTGGGGCATTTCCTGTCGCGGGCACCAGGCCTACCCACACAAGTGAGGTACCATTTTTATCGGGGGACTTGGGGGAAAGATGGGTGGAAGGAAATTTGTGGCTCCTCTCAGATTCCAGAACTTTCTGTCACCGAATTGTGAGGAAAAAGTGTTTTTTTTAGCGATATTTTGAGGTTTGCAAAGGATTCTGGGTAACAGAACCTGGTGAGGGCCCCACAAGTCACCCCATCTTGGATTCCCCTAGGCCTCTAGTTTTCAAAAATGCACAGGTTTGGTAGGTTTCCCTAGGTGGCGGCTGAGCTAGAGGCCAAAATCCACATGTAGGGACTTTGCAAAAAACACCTCTGTTTTCTTTGAGAAAATGTGATGTGTCCACTTTGTGTTTTGGGGTATTTCCTGTCGCGGGCACTAGGACAACCCACACAAATGTGGTACCATTTTTATCGGGAGACTTGGGGGAACGCTGGGTGGAAGGAAATATGTGGCTCTTCTCAGATTCCAAAACGTTCTGTCACCGAAATGTGAGGAAAAAGTGTTTTTTTAGCCACATTTTGAGGTTTGCAAAGGATTCTGGGTAACAGAACCTGGTGAGAGCCCCACAAGTCACCCCATCTTGGATTCCCCTAGGTCTCTAGTTTTCAAAAATGCACAGGTTTGGCAGGTTTCCCTAGGTGGCGGCTGAGCTAGAGGCCAGAATTCACAGGTAGGCACTTTGCAAAAAACACCTCTGTTTTCTTTGATAAAATGTGGTGTCCACTTTGTGTTTTGAGGCATTTGCTGTTGCAGGCACTAGGCCTACCCACACAAGTGAGGTACCATTTTTTTCGGGAGACTTGGGGGAACGCTGGGTGGAAGGAAATTTGTGGCTCCTCTCAGATTCCAGAACTTTCTGTCACCGAAATGTGAGGAAAAAGTGTTTTTTTAGCCACCTTTTGAGGTTTGCAAAGGATTCTGAGTAACAGAACCTGGTGAGAGCACCACAGGTCACCCCATCTTGGATTCCCCTAGGTTTCTAGTTTAAAAAAAATGCACAGGTTTGGTAGGATTCCCTACGTGGCGGCTGAGCTGGAGGCCACAATCCAGAGGTAGGCACTTTGCAAAAAACACCTCTGTTTTCTTTGAGAAACTGTGATATGTCCACTTTGTGTTTTGGGGCATTTCCTGTCGCAGGCACTAGGCCTACCCACACAAGTGAGGTACCATTTTTATCGGGAGACTGGGGGAACGCTGGGTGGAAGGAAATTTGTGGCTCCTCTCAGATTCCAAAACTTTCTGTCACCGAATTGTGAGGAAAAAGTGTTTTTTAGCCATATTTTGAGGTTTGCAAAGGATTCTGGGTAACAGAACCTGGTGAGAGCTCCAAAAGTCACCCCATCTTGGATTCCCCTAGGTCTCTTGTTTTAAAAAATGCACAGGTTTCGTAGGTTTCCCTAGGTGGCGGCTGAGATAGAGGCCAAAATCCACATGTAAGCACTTTGCAAAAAACACCTCTGTTTTCTTTGAGAAATTGTGAAGTGTCCACCTTGTGTTTTGGGGCCTTTCCTGTCGCAGGCACTAGGCCTACCCACACAAGTGAGGTACCATTTGTATCGGGAGACTTGGGGGAAAGCTGAATGGAAGGAAATTTGTGGCTCCTCTCAGATTCCAAAACTTTCTGTCACCGAATTGTGAGGAAAAAGTGTTTTTTAGCCATATTTTGAGGTTTGCAAAGGATTCTGGGTAACAGAACCTGGTGAGAGCCCCACAAGTCACCCCATCTTGGATTCCCGCAGGTCTCTAGTTTTAAAAAAGGCACAGGTTTGGTAGGTTTCCCTAGGTGGCGGCTGAGCTAGAGGCCAAAATCCACATGTAGGCACTTTGCAAAAAACACCTCTGTTTTCTTTGAGAAAATGTGATGTGTCCACTTTGTGTTTTGGGGCATTTCCTGTCGCGGGCACTAGGCCTACCCACACAAGTGAGGTACCATTTTTAATGGGAGACTTGGGGGAAAGCTGGGTGGAAGGAAATTTGTGGCTCCTCTCAGATTCCAGAACTTTCTGTCACCGAATTGTGAGGAAAAAGTGTTTTTTTAGCCACATTTTGAGGTTTGCAAAGGATTCTGGATAACAGAACCTGGTGAGGGCTCCACAAGTCACCCCATCTTGGATTCCCCTAGGTCTCTAGTTTTAAAAAGGCACAGGTTTGGTAGGTTTCCCTAGGTGGCGGCTGAGCTAGAGGCCAAAATCCACAGGTAGGCACTTTGCAAAAAACACCTCTATTTTCTTTGAGAAAATGTGATGTGTCCACTTTGTGTTTTGGGGTATTTCCTGTCGCGGGCACTAGGGCTACCCACACAAGTGAGCTACCATTTTTATCGGGAGACTTGGGGGAACGCTGGGTGGAAGGCAATTTGTGGCTCCTCTCAGATTCCAGAATTTCTGTCACTGAAATGTGAGGAAAAAGTGTTTTTTTAGATACATTTTGAGGTGTGCAAAGGATTCTGGGTAACAGAACCTGGTGAGAGCTCCACAAGTCACCCCATCTTGGATTCCCCTAGGTCTCTAGTGTTGATAAATGCACAGCTTTGGTAGGTCTCTCTAGGTGGCGGCTGAGCTAGAGGCCAAAATCCACAGGTAGGCACTTTGCAAAAAACACCTCTGTTTTCTTTGAGAAAATATGATGTGTTCACTTAGTGTTTTGGGGTATTTCCTGTTGCGGTCACTAGGCCTCCTCACACAAGTGAGGTACCATTTTTATAGGGAGACTAGGGGGTACACTGGGTGGAAGGAAATATGTGGCTCCTCTCAGATTCCAAAACGTTCTGTCACCGAAATGTCAGGAAAAAGTGTTTTTTTAGCCACATTTTGAGGTTTGCAAAGGATTCTGGGTAACAGAACGTGGTGAGAGCCCCACAAGTCACCCCATCTTGGATTCCCCTAGGTCTCTAGTTTTCAAAAATGCACAGGTTTGGTAGTTTTCCCTAGGTGGCGGCTGAGCTAGAGGCCATAATCCACAGGTAGGCACTTTGCAAAAAACACCTCTGTTTTCTTTGAGAAAATGTGGTGTCCACTTTGTGTTTTGAGGCATTTCCTGTCGCAGGCACTAGGCCTACCCACACAAGTGAGGTACCATTTTTATCGGGAGACTTGGGGGAACGCTGGGTGGAAGGAAATGTGTGGCTCCTCTCAGATTCCAGAACTTTCTGTCACCGAAATGTGAGGAAAAAGTGTTTTTTTAGCCACCTTTTGAGGTTTGCAAAGGATTCTGGGTAACAGAACCTGGTGAGAGCACCACAGGTCACCCCATCTTGGATTCCCCTAGGTCTCTAGTTTAAAAAAAATGCACAGGTTTGGTAGGATTCCCTGAGCTAGAGGCCACAATCCACAGGTAGGCACTTTGCAAAAAACACCTCTGTTTTCTTTGAGAAAATGTGATGTGTCCACTTTGTGTTTTGGGGCATTTCCTGTCGCGGGCACTAGGCCTACCCACACAAGTGAGGTACCATTTTTATTGGGAGACTTGGGGGAAAGCTGGGTGGAAGGAAATTTGTGGCTCCTCTCAGATTCCAGAACTTTCTGTCACCGAATTGTGAGGAAAAGGTGTTTTTTTAGCCATATTTTGAGGTTTGCAAAGGATTCTGGGTAACAGAACCTGGTGAGAGCCCCCCATGTCACCCCATCTTGGATTCCCCTAGGTCTATAGTTTTAAAAAAGGCACAGGTTTGGTAGGTTTCCCTAGGTGGCGGCTGAGATAGAGGCCAAAATCCACCGGTAGGCACTTTGCAAAAAACACCTCTATTTTCTTTGAGAAAATGTGATGTGTCCACTTTGTGTTTTGGGGCATTTCCTGTTGCGGGCACTAGTCCTATCCAGACAAGTGAGGTACCATTTTTATCGGGAGACTTGGGGGAAAGCTGGGTGGATGGAAGTTCGTGGCTCATCTCAGATTCCAGAACTTTCTGTCACCGAAATGTGAGGAAAAGGTGTTTTTTTTACCCACATTTTGAGGTTTGCAAAGGATTCTGGGTAACAGAACCTGGTGAGAGCCCCACAAGTCACCCCATCTTGGATTTCCCTGGGTCTCTAGTTTAAAAAAAGGCACAGGTCTGGTAGGTTTCCCTAGGTGGTGGCTGAGCTAGAGGCCAAAATCCACAGGTAGGCACTTTGCAAAAAACACCTCTGCTTTCTGTGAGAAAATGTGATGTGTCCACTTTGTGTTTTGGGGCATTTCCTGTCGCGGGCACTAGGCCTACCCACACAAGTGAGGTACCATTTTTATTGGGAGACTGGGGGAACGCTGGGTGGAAGGAAATTTGTTGCTCCTCTCAGATTCCAGAACGTTCTGTCACCGAATTGTGAGGAAAAAGTGTTTTTTTAGCCATATTTTGAGGTTTGCAAAGGATTCTGGGTAACAGAACCTGGTGAGGGCCCCACAAGTCACCCCATCTTGGATTCCCCTACGTCTCTAGTTTTAAAAAAGGCACAGGTTTGGTAGGTTTCCCTAGGTGGCGGCTGAGCTAGAGGCCAAAATAAACAGGTAGGCACTTTGCAAAAAACACCTCTGTTTTCTTTGAGAAAATGTGATGTCCACTTTGTGTTTTGGGGCATTTCCTGTAGCGGGCACTAGGCCTACCCACACAAGTGAGGTACCATTTGTATCGGGAGACTTGGAGGAAAGCTGAGTGGAAGGAAATTTGTGGCTCCTCTCAGATTCCAGAACTTTCTGTCACCGAATTGTGAGGAAAAAGTGTTTTTTAGCCATATTTTGAGGTTTGCAAAGGATTCTGGGTAACAGAACCTGGTGAGAGCCCCACAAGTCACCCCATCTTGGATTCCCGTAGGTCTCTAGTTTTAAAAAAAGCACAGGTTTGGTAGGTTTCCCTAGGTGGCGGCTGAGCTAGAGGCCAAAATCCACATGTAGGCACTTTGCAAAAAACACCTCTGTTTTCTTTGAGAAAATGTGATGTGTCCACTTTGTGTTTTGGAGCATTTCCTGTCGCGGGCACCAGGCCTACCCACACAAGTGAGGTACCATTTTTATCGGGAGACTTGGGGTAAAGCTGGGTGGAAGGAAATTTGTGGCTCCTCTCAGATTCCAGAACTTTCTGTCACCGAATTGTGAGGAAAAGGTGTTTTTTTAGCCATATTTTGAGGTTTGCAAAGGATTCTGGGTAACAGAACCTGGTGAGAGCCCCCCATGTCACCCCATCTTGGATTCCTCTAGGTCTCTAGTTTTCAAAAATGCACAGATTTGGTAGGTTTCCCTAGGTGGCGGCTGAGCTACAGGCCAAAATCCACAGGTAGGCACTTTGCAGAAAACACCTCTGTTTTCTTTGAGAAAATGTGATGTGTCCACTTTGTGTTTTGGGGCATTTCCTGTTGCGGGCACTAGTCCTATCCATACAAGTGAGGTACCATTTTTATCGGGAGACTTGGGGGAAAGCTGGGTGGATGGAAGTTCGTGGCTCATCTCAGATTCCAGAACTTTCTGTCACCGAAATGTGAGGAAAAGGTGTTTTTTTTACCCACATTTTGAGGTTTGCAAAGGATTCTGGGTAACAGAACCTGGTGAGAGCCCCACAAGTCACCCCATCTTGGATTCCCCTAGGTCTCTAGTTTAAAAAAAGGCACAGATCTGGTAGGTTTCCCTAGGTGGTGGCTGAGCTAGAGGCCAAAATCCACAGGTAGGCACTTTGCAAAAAACACCTCTGCTTTCTGTGAGAAAATGTGATGTGTTCACTTTGTGTTTTGGGGCATTTCCTGTCGCGGGCACTAGGCCTACCCACACAAGTGAGGTACCATTTTTATTGGGAGACTGGGGGAACGCTGGGTGGAAGGAAATCTGTTGCTCCTCTCAGATTCCAGAACGTTCTGTCACCGAATTGTGAGGAAAAAGTGTTTTTTTAGCCATATTTTGAGGTTTGCAAAGGATTCTGGGTAACAGAACCTGGTGAGGGCCCCACAAGTCACCCCATCTTGGATTCCCCTAGGTCTCTAGTTTTAAAAAAGGCACAGGTTTGGTAGGTTTCCCTAGGTGGCGGCTGAGCTAGAGGCCAAAATAAACAGGTAGGCACTTTGCAAAAAACACCTCTGTTTTCTTTGAGAAAATGTGATGTCCACTTTGTGTTTTGGGGCATTTCCTGTAGCGGGCACTAGGCCTACCCACACAAGTGAGGTACCATTTGTATCGGGAGACTTGGAGGAAAGCTGAGTGGAAGGAAATTTGTGGCTCCTCTCAGATTCCAGAACTTTCTGTCACCGAATTGTGAGGAAAAAGTGTTTTTTAGCCATATTTTGAGGTTTGCAAAGGATTCTGGGTAACAGAACCTGGTGAGAGCCCCACAAGTCACCCCATCTTGGATTCCCGTAGGTCTCTAGTTTTAAAAAAAGCACAGGTTTGGTAGGTTTCCCTAGGTGGCGGCTGAGCTAGAGGCCAAAATCCACATGTAGGCACTTTGCAAAAAACACCTCTGTTTTCTTTGAGAAAATGTGATGTGTCCACTTTGTGTTTTGGGGCATTTCCTGTCGCGGGCACCAGGCCTACCCACACAAGTGAGGTACCATTTTTATCGGGAGACTTGGGGTAAAGCTGGGTGGAAGGAAATTTGTGGCTCCTCTCAGATTCCAGAACTTTCTGTCACCGAATTGTGAGGAAAAAGTGTTTTTTTTGCGATATTTTGAGGTTTGCAAAGGATTCTGGGTAACAGAACCTGGTGAGGGCCCCACAAGTCACCCCATCTTGGATTCCCCTAGGTCTCTAGTTTTCAAAAATGCACAGGTTTGGTAGGTTTCCCTAGGTGGCGGCTGAGCTAGAGGCCAAAATCCACATGTAGGCACTTTGCAAAAAACACCTCTGTTTTCTTTGAGAAAATGTGGTGTCCACTTTGTGTTTTGAGGCATTTCCTGTCGCAGGCACTAGGCCTACCCACACAAGTGAGGTACCATTTTAATCGGGAGACTTGGGGGAACGCTGGGTGGAAGGAAATGTGTGGCTCCTCTCAGATTCCAGAACTTTCTGTCACCGAAATGTGAGGAAAAAGTGTTTTTTAAGCCACCTTTTGAGGTTTGCAAAGGATTCTGGGTAACAGAACCTGGTGAGAGCACCACAGGTCACCCCATCTTGGATTCCCCTAGGTCTCTAGTTTTAAAAAAATGCACAGGTTTGGTAGGATTCCCTGAGCTAGAGGCCACAATCCACAGGTAGGCACTTGGCAAAAAACACCTCTGTTTTCTTTGAGAAAATGTGATGTGTCCACTTTGTGTTTTGGGGCATTTCATGTCGCGGGCACTAGGCCTACCCACACAAGTGAGGTACCATTTTTATTGGGAGACTTGGGGGAAAGCTGGGTGGAAGGAAATTTGTGGCTCCTCTCAGATTCCAGAACTTTCTGTCACCGAATTGTGAGGAAAAAGTGTTTTTTTAGCCATATTTTGAGGTTTGCAAAGGATTCTGGGTAACCGAACCTGGTGAGAGCCCCCCATGTCACCCCATCTTGGATTCCCCTAGGTCTATAGTTTTAAAAAAGGCACAGGTTTGGTAGGTTTCCCTAGGTGGCGGCTGAGATAGAGGCCAAAATCCACAGGTAGGCACCTTGCAAAAAACACCTCTATTTTCTTTGAGAAAATGTGATGTGTCCACTTTGTGTTTTGGGGCATTTCCTGTTGCGGGCACTAGTCCTACCCAGACAAGTGAGGTACCATTTTTATCGGGAGACTTGGGGGAAAGCTGGGTGGATGGAAGTTCGTGGCTCATCTCAGATTCCAGAACTTTCTGTCACCGAAATGTGAGGAAAAGGTGTTTTTTTTACCCACATTTTGAGGTTTGCAAAGGATTCTGGGTAACAGAACCTGGTGAGAGCCCCACAAGTCACCCCATCTTGGATTTCCCTAGGTCTCTAGTTTAAAAAAAGGCACAGGTCTGGTAGGTTTCCCTAGGTGGTGGCTGAGCTAGAGGCCAAAATCCACAGGTAGGCACTTTGCAAAAAACACCTCTGCTTTCTGTGAGAAAATGTGATGTGTTCACTTTGTGTTTTGGGGCATTTCCTGTCGCGGGCACTAGGCCTACCCACACAAGTGAGGTACCATTTTTATTGGGAGACTGGGGGAACGCTGGGTGGAAGGAAATTTGTTGCTCCTCTCAGATTCCAGAACGTTCTGTCACCGAATTGTGAGGAAAAAGTGTTTTTTTAGCCATATTTTGAGGTTTGCAAAGGATTCTGGGTAACAGAACCTGGTGAGGGCCCCACAAGTCACCCCATCTTGGATTCCCCTAGGTCTCTAGTTTAAAAAAAGGCACAGGTTTGGTAGGTTTCCCTAGGTGGCGGCTGAGCTAGAGGCCAAAATAAACAGGTAGGCACTTTGCAAAAAACACCTCTGTTTTCTTTGAGAAAATGTGGTGTCCACTTTGTGTTTTGGGGCATTTCCTGTAGCGGGCACTAGGCCTACCCACACAAGTGAGGTACCATTTGTATCGGGAGACTTGGGGAAAAGCTGAGTGGAAGGAAATTTGTGGCTCCTCTCACATTCCAGAACTTTCTGTCACCGAATTGTGAGGAAAAAGTGTTTTTTAGCCATATTTTGAGGTTTGCAAAGGATTCTGGGTAACAGAACCTGGTGAGAGCCCCACAAGTCACCCCATCTTGGATTCCCGTAGGTCTCTAGTTTTAAAAAAGGCACAGGTTTGGTAGGTTTCCCTAGGTGGCGGCTGAGCTAGAGGCCAAAATCCACATGTAGGCACTTTGCAAAAAACACCTCTGTTTTCTTTGAGAAAATGTGATGTGTCCACTTTGTGTTTTGGGGCATTTCCTGTCGCGGGCACCAGGCCTACCCACACAAGTGAGGTACCATTTTTATCGGGAGACTTGGGGGAAAGCTGGGTGGACGGAAATTTGTGGCTCCTCTCAGATTCCAGAACTTTCTGTCACCGAATTGTGAGGAAAAAGTGTTTTTTTAGCGATATTTTGAGGTTTGCAAAGGAGTCTGGGTTACAGAACCTGGTGAGGGCCCCACAAGTCACCCCATCTTAGATTCCCCTAGGTCTCTAGTTTTAAAAAATGCACAGGTTTGGTAGGTTTCCCTAGGTGGCGGCTGAGCTAGAGGCCAAAATCCACATGTAGGCACTTTGCAAAAAACACCTCTATTTTCTTTGAGAAAATGTGATGTGTCCACTTTGTGTTTTGGGGCATTTCCTGTCGCGGGCACTAGGCCTACCCACACAAGTGAGGTACCATTTTTATCGGGAGACTTGGGGGAAAGCTGGGTGGAAGGAAATTTGTGGCTCCTCTCAGATTCCAGAACTTTCTCTCACCGAATTGTGAGGAAAAAGTGTTTTTTTAGCCATATTTTGAGGTTTGCAAAGGATTCTGGGTAACATAACCTGGTGAGGGCCCCACAAGTCACCCCATCTTGGATTCCCCTAGGTCTCTAGTTTTAAAAAATGCACAGGTTTGGTAGGTTTCCCTAGGTGGCGGCTGAGCTAGAGGCCACAATCCACAGGTAGACACTTTTAAAAAAACACCTCTATTTTCTTTGAGAAAATGTGATGTGTCCACTTTGTGTTTTGGGGTATTTCCTGTCGCGGGCACTAAGACTACCCACACAAATGAGGTACCATTTTTATCGGGAGACTTGGGGGAACGCTGGGTGGAAGGAAATATGTGGCTCTTCTAAGATTCCAAAACGTTCTGTCACCGAAATGTGAGGAAAAAGTGTTTTTTTAGTCACATTTTGAGGTTTGCAAAGGATTCTGGGTAACAGAACCTGGTGAGAGCCCCACAAGTCACCCCATCTTGGATTCCCCTAGGTCTCTAGTTTTGATGAATGCACAGGTTTGGTAGGTCTCTCTAGGTGGCGGCTGAGCTAGAGGCCAAAATCCACAGGTAGGCACTTTGCAAAAAACACCTCTGTTTTTTTTGAGAAAATATGATGTGTCCACTTTGTGTTTTGAGGCATTTCCTGTTGCAGGCCCTAGGCCTACCCACACAAGTGAGGTACCATTTTTATCGGGAGACTTGGGGGAACGCTGGGTGGAAGGAAATTTGTGGCTCCTCTCAGATTCCAGAACTTTCTGTCACCGAAATGTGAGGAAAAAGTGTTTTTTTAGCCACCTTTTGAGGTTTGCAAAGGATTCTGGGTAACAGAACCTGGTGAGAGCACCACAGGTCACCCCATCTTGGATTCCCCTAGGTCTCTAGTTTAAAAAAAATGCACAGGTTTGGTAGGATTCCCTAGGTGGCGGCTGAGCTAGAGGCCACAATCCACAGGTAGGCACTTTTAAAAAAACACCTCTGTTTTCTTTGAGAAACTGTGATATGTCCACTTTGTGTTTTAGGGCATTTCCTGTCGCAGGCACTAGGCCTACCCACACAAGTGAGGTACCATCTTTATCGGGAGCCTGGGAGAACGCTGGGTGGAAGGAAATTTGTGGCTCCTCTCAGATTCCAGAACTTTCTGTCACCCGAATTTCGAGGAAAAAGTGTATTTTTAGCCACATTTTGAGGTTTGCAAAGGATTCTGGGTAACAGAACCTGGTGAGAGCCCCACAAGTCATCACATCTTGGATTCCCCTAGGTCTCTAGTTTTCAAAAATGCACAGGTTTGGTAGGTTTCCCTAGGTGGCGGCTGAGCTAGAGGCCAAAATCCACATGTAGGCACTTTGCAAAAAACACCTCTATTTTCTTTGAAAAAATGTGATGTGTCCACTTTGTGTTTTGGGGTATTTCATGTCGCGGGCACTAGGACTACCCACACAAGTGAGGTACCATTTTTATCGGGAGACTTGGGGGAACGCTGAGTGGAAGGAAATTTGTGGCTCCTCTGAGATTCCAGAATTTCTGTCACCGAAATGTGAGGAAAAAGTGTTTTTTAGCCACATTTTGAGGTGTGCAAAGGATTCTGGGTAACAGAACCTGGTGAGAGCTCCACAAGTCACCCCATCTTGGATATCCCTAGGTCTCTAGTTTTGATAAATGCACAGGTTTGGTAGGTCTCTCTAGGTGGCGGCTGAGCTAGAGGCCAAAATCCACAGGTAGGCACTTTGCAAAAAACACCTCTGTTTTCTTTGAGAAAATGTGATGTGTTCACTTTGTGTTTTGGGGTATTTCCTGTTTCGGGCACTAGGCCCCCCAACACAAGTGAGGTACCATTTTTATAGGGAGACTAGGGGGTACACTGGGTGGAAGGAAATTTGTGGCTCCTCTCAGATTCCAGAACTTTCTGTCACCGAAATGTGAGGAAAAAGTTTTTTTTAGCCACCTTTTGAGGTTTGCAAAGGATTCTGGGTAACAGAACCTGGCGAGAGCACCACAGGTCACCCCATCTTGGATTCCCCTAGGTCTCTAGTTTTAAAAAATGCACAGGTTTGGTAGGTTTCCCTAGGTGGCGGCTGAGCTAGAGGCCAAAATCCACATGTAGGCACTTTGCAAAAAACACCTCTATTTTCTTTGAGAAAATGTGATGTGTCCACTTTGTGTTTTGGGGCATTTCCTGTCGCGGGCACTAGGCCTACCCACACAAGTGAGGTACCATTTTTATCGGGAGACTTGGGGGAAAGCTGGGTGGAAGGAAATTTGTGGCTCCTCTCAGATTCCAGAACTTTCTGTCACCGAATTGTGAGGAAAAAGTGTTTTTTTAGCCATATTTTGAGGTTTGCAAAGGATTCTGCGTAACATAACCTGGTGAGGGCCCCACAAGTCACCCCATCTTGGATTCCCCTAGGTGTCTAGTTTTCAAAAATGCACAGGTTTGGTAGGTTTCCCTAGGTGGCGGCTGAGCTAGAGGCCAAAATCCACATGTAGGCACTTTGCAAAAAACACCTCTATTTTCTTTGAGAAAATGTGATGTCTCCACTTTGTGTTTTGGGGTATTTCCTGTCGCGGGCACTAAGACTACCCACACAAATGAGGTACCATTTTTATCGGGAGACTTGGGGGAACGCTGGGTGGAAGTAAATATGTGGCTCTTCTAAGATTCCAAAACGTTCTGTCACCGAAATGTGAGGAAAAAGTGTTTTTTTAGCCACCTTTTGAGGTTTGCAAAGGATTCTGGGTAACAGAACCTGGTGAGAGCATCACAGGTCACCCCATCTTGGATTCCCCTAGGTCTCTAGTTTAAAAAAAATGCACAGGTTTGGTAGGATTCCCTAGGTGGCGGCTGAGCTAGAGGCCACAATCCACAGGTAGGCACTTTTAAAAAAACACCTCTGTTTTCTTTGAGAAACTGTGATATGTCCACTTTGTGTTTTGGGGCATTTCCTGTCGCAGGCACTAGGCCTACCCACACAAGTGAGGTACCATCTTTATCGGGAGCCTGGGAGAACGCTGGGTGGAAGGAAATTTGTGGCTCCTCTCAGATTCCAGAACTTTCTGTCACCCGAATTTCGAGGAAAAAGTGTCTTTTTAGCCACATTTTGAGGTTTGCAAAGGATTCTGGGTAACAGAACCTGGTGAGAGCACCACAGGTCACCCCATCTTGGATTCCCCTAGGTCTCTAGTTTTCAAAAATGCACAGGTTTGGTAGGTTTCCCTAGGTGGCGGCTGAGCTAGAGGCCAAAATCCACATGTAGGCACTTTGCAAAAAACACCTCTATTTTCTTTGAGAAAATGTGATGTGTCCACTTTGTGTTTTGGGGTATTTCCTGTCGCGGGCACTAGGACTACCCACACAAATGAGGTACCATTTTTATCGGGAGACTTGGGGGAACGCTGGGTGGCAGGAAATATGTGGCTCTTCTCAGATTCCAAAACGTTCTGTCACCGAAATGTGAGGAAAAAGTGTTTTTTTAGCCACATTTTGAGGTTTGCAAAGGATTCTGGGTAACAGTACCTGGTGAGAGCCCCACAAGTCACACCATTTTGGATTCCCCTAGGTCTCTAGTTTTCAAAAATGCACAGGTTTGGCAGGTTTCCCTAGGTGGCGGCTGAGCTAGAGGCCAGAATTCACAGGTAGGCACTTTGCAAAAAACACCTCTGTTTTCTTTGATAAAATGTGGTGTCCACTTTGTGTTTTGAGGCATTTGCTGTTGCAGGCACTAGGCCTACCCACACAAGTGAGGTACCATTTTTATCGGGGGACTTGGGGGAACGCTGGGTGGAAGGACATTTGTGGCTCCTCTCAGATTCCAGAACTTTCTGTCACCGTATTGTGAGGAAAAAGTGTTTTTTAGCCATATTTTGAGGGTTTCAAAGGATTCTGGGTAACAGAACCTGGTGAGGGCCCCACAAGTCACCCCATCTTGGATTCCCCTAAGTCTCTAGTTTTAAAAAATGCACAGGTTTGGTAGGTTTCCCTACGTGGCGGCTGAGACAGAGGCCAAAATCAACATGTAGGCACTTTGCAAAAAACACCTCTATTTTCTTTGAGAAAATTAGATGTGTCCACTTTGTGTTTTGGGGTATTTCCTGTAGCGGGCACTAGGACTACCCACACAAATGAGGTACCATTTTTATCGGGAGACTTGGGGGAACGCTGGGTGGAAGGAAATTTGTGGCTCCTCTCAGATTCCAGAATTTCTGTCACCGAAATGTGAGGAAAAAGTGTTTTTTTAGCCACATTTTGAGGTTTGCAAAGGATTCTGGGTAACAGAACCTGGTGAGAGCCCCACAAGTCACCCCATCTTGGATTCACCTAGGTCTCTAGTTTTCAAAAATGCACAGGTTTGGTAGGTTTCCCTAGGTGGCGGCTGAGCTAGAGGCCAAAATCCACAGGTAGGCACTTTGCAAAAAACACTTGTTTTCTTTGAGAAAATGTGGTGTCCACTTTGTGTTTTGAGGCATTTCCTATCGCAGGCACTAGGCCTACCCACACAAGTGTGGTACCATTTTTATCGGGAGACTTGGGGGAACGCTGGGTGGAAGGAAATTTGTGGCTCCTCTCAGATTCCAGAACTTTCTGTCACCGAAATATGAGGGAAAAGTGTTTTTTTAGCCACTTTTTGAGGTTTGCAAAGGATTCTGGGTAACAGAACCTGGTGAGAGCACCACAGGTCACCCCATCTTGGATTCCCCTAGGTCTCTAGTTTAAAAAAAATGCACAGGTTTGGTAGGATTCCCTAGGTGGCGGCTGAGCTAGAGGCCAAAATCCACAGGTAGGCACTTTGCAAAAAACACCTGTTTTCTTTGAGAAACTGTGATATGTCCACTTTGTGTTTTGGGGCATTTCCTGTCGCAGGCACTTGGCCTACCCACACAAGTGAGGTACCATTTTAATCGGGAGACTGTGGGAACGCTGGGTGGAAGGAAATTTGTGGCTCCTCTCAGATTCCAGAACTTTCTGTCACCCGAATTGTGAGGAAAAAGTGTTTTTTTTAGCCACATTTTGAGGTTTCCAAAGGATTCTGGGTAACAGAACCTGATGAGAGCCCCCCAAGTCACCCCATCTTGGATTCCCTTAGGTCTCTAGTTTTAAAAAAGGCACAGGTTTGGTAGGTTTCCCTAGGTGGCGGCTGAGCTAGAGACCAAAATCCACAGGTAGGCACTTTACAAAAAACACCTCTGTTTTCTTTGAGAGAATGTGATGTGTCCACTTTGTGTTTTGAGGCATTTCCTGTCGCAGGCACTAGGCCTACCCACACAAGTGAGGTACCATTTTTGTCGGGAGACTTAGTGGAACGCTGGGTGGAAGGAAATTTGTGGCTCCTCTCAGATTCCAGAACTTTCTGTCACCGAAATGTGAGGAAAAAGTGTTTTTTTAGCCACATTTTGAGGTTTGCAAAGGATTCTGGGTAACAGAACCTGGTGAGAGCTCCACAAGTCACCCCATCTTGGATTCCCCTAGGTCTCTAGTTTTCATAAATGCACAGGTTTGGTTGGTTTCCCTAGGTGGCGGCTGAGCTAGAGGCCAAAATCCACATGTAGGCACTTTGCAAAAAACACCTCTTTTCTTTGAGAAACTGTGATATGTCCACTTTGTGTTTTGGGGCATTTCCTGTCACAGGCACTAGGCCTACCCACACAAGTGAGGTACCATTTTTATCGGGAGACTGGGGGAACGCTGGGTGGAAGGAAATTTGTGGCTCCTCTCAGATTCCAGAACTTTCTGTCACCCGGATTGTGAGGAAAAAGTGTTTTTTTAGCCACATTTTGAGGTTTGCAAAGGATTCTGGGTAACAGAACCTGATGAGAGCCACCCAAGTCACCCCATCTTGGATTCCCCTAGGTCTCTAGTTTTAAAAAAGGCACAGGTTTGGTAGGTTTCCCTAGGTGGTGGCTGAGCTAGAGGCCAAAATCCACAGGTAGGCACTTTGCAAAAAACACCTCTGTTTTCTTTGAGAGAATGTGATGTGTCCACTTTGTGTTTTGAGGCATTTCCTGTCGCAGGCACTAGGCCTACCCACACAAGTGAGGTACCATTTTTATCGGGAGACTTGGGGGAACGCTGGGTGGAAGGAAATTTGTGGCTCCTCTCAGATTCCAGAACTTTCTGTCACCGAAATGTGAGGAAAAAGTGTTTTTTTAGCCACCTTTTGAGGTTTGCAAAGGATTCTGGGTAACAGAATCTGGTGAGAGCACCACAGGTCACCCCATCTTGGATTCCCCTAGGCCTCTAGTTTAAAAAAAATGCACAGGTTTGGTAGGATTCCCTAGGTGGCGGCTGAGCTAGAGGCCAAAATCCACAGGTACGCACTTTGCAAAAAACACCTGTTTTCTTTGAGAAACTGTGATATGTCCACTTTGTGTTTTGGGGCATTTCCTGTCGCGGGCACTAGGCATACCCACACAAGTGAGGTACCATTTTTATTAGGAGACTTGGGGGAAAGCTGGGTGGAAGGAAATTTGTGGCTCCTCTCAGATTCCAGAACTTTCTGTCACCGAATTGTGAGGAAAAAGTGTTTTTTTTGCCATATTTTGAGGTTTGCAAAGGATTCTGGGTAACAGAACCTGATGAGAGCCCCACAAGTCACCCCATCTTGGATTCCCCTAGGTCTCTAGTTTTAAAAAAGGCACAGGTTTGGTAGGTTTCCCTAGGTGGCGGCTGAGCTAGAGGCCAAAATCCACAGGTAGGCACTTTGCAAAAAACACCTCTGTTTTCTTTGAGAGAATGTGATGTGTCCACTTTGTGTTTTGGGGCATTTCCTGTTGCGGTCACTAGTCCTACCCAGACAAGTGAGGTGCCATTTTTATTGGGAGACTGGGGGAATGCTGGGTGGAAGGAAATTTGTGGCTCCTCTCAGATTCCAGAACTTTCTGTCACCGAATTGTGAGGAAAAAGTGTTTTTTTAGCCACATTTTGAGGTTTGCAAAGGATTCTGGGTGACAGAACCTGGTGAGAGCTCCACAAGTCACCCCATCTTGGATTCCCCTAGGTCTCTAGTTTTCATAAATGCACAGGTTTGGTTGGTTTCCCTAGGTGGCGGCTGAGCTAGAGGCCAAAATCCACATGTAGGCACTTTGCAAAATACACCTCTGTTTTCTTTGAGAAAATGTGATGTGTCCACTTTGTGTTTTGGGGCATTTCCTGTCGCGGGCACTAGGCCTACCCACACAAGTGAGGTACCATTTTTATCGGGAGACTTGGGGGAACGCTGGGTGGAAGGAAATTTGTGGCTCCTCTCAGATTCCAGAACTTTCTGTCACCGAATTGTGAGGAAAAAGTGTTTTTTTAGCCATATTTTGAGGTTTGCAAAGGATTCTGGGTAACAGAACCTGGTGAGAGCCCCACAAGTCACCCCATCTTGGATTCCCCTAGGTCTCTAGTTTTAAAAAATGCACAGGCTTGGTAGGTTTCCCTAGGTGGCGGCTGAGCTAGAGGCCAAAATCCACATGTAGGCACTTTGCAAAAAACACCTCTATTTTCTTTGAGAAAATGTGATGTGTCCACTTTGTGTTTTGGGGTATTTCCTGTCGCGGGCACTAGGACTACCCACACAAGTGAGGTACCATTTTTATCGGGAGACTTGGGGGAAAGCTGGGTGGAAGGAAATTTGTGGCTCCTCTCAGATTCCAGAATTTCTGTCACCGAAATGTGAGGAAAAAGTGTTTTTTTAGCCACATTTTGAGGTTTGCAAAGGATTCTGGGTAACAGAACCTGGTGACAGCCCCACAAGTCACCCCATCTTGGATTCCCCTAGCTCTCTAGTTTTGATAAATGCACAGGTTTGGTAGGTCTCTCTAGGTGGCGGCTGAGCTAGCGGCCAAAATCCACAGGTAGGCACTTTGCAAAAAACACCTCTGTTTTCTTTGAGAAAATATGATGTGTTCACTTTGTGTTTTGGGGTATTTCCTTTTGCGGGCACTAGGCCTCCCCACACAAGTGAGGTACCATTTTTATAGGGAGACTAGGGGGAACACTGGGTGGAAGGAAATTTGTGGCTCCTCTCAGATACCAAAACGTTCTGTCACCGAAATGTGAGGAAAAAGTGTTTTTTTAGCCACATTTTGAGGTTTGCAAAGGATTCTGGGTAACAGAACCTGGTGAGAGCCCCACAAGTCACCCCATCTTGGATTCCCCTAGGTCTCTAGTTTTCAAAAATGCACAGGTTTGGTAGGTTTCCCTAGGTGGCGGCTGAGCTAGAGGCCAAAATCCACAGGTAGGCACTTTGCAAAAAACACCTCTGTTTTCTTTGAGAAAATGTGGTGTCCACTTTCTGTTTTGAGGCATTTCCTGTCGCAGGCACTAGACCTACCCACACAAGTGAGGTACCATTTTTATCGGGAGACTTGGGGGAACACTGGATGGAAGGAAAGTTGTGGCTCCTCTCAGAATCCAGAACTTTCTGTCACCGAAATGTGAGGAAAAAGTGTTTTTTTAGCCACCTTTTGAGGTTTGCAAAGGATTCTGGGTAACAGAACCTGGTGAGAGCACCACAGGTCACCCCATCTTGGATTCCCCTAGGTCTCTAGTTTAAAAAAAATGCACAGGTTTGGTAGGATTCCCTAGGTGGCGGCTGAGCTAGAGGCCACGATCCACAGGTAGGCACTTTGCAAAAAACACCTCTGTTTTCTTTGAGAAACTGTGATATGTCCACTTTGTGTTTTAGGGCATTTCCTGTTGCATGCACTAGGCCTACCCACACAAGTGAGGTACCATTTTTATCGGGAGACTGGGGGAACGCTGGGTGGAAGGAAATTTGTGGCTCCTCTCAGATTCCAGAACTTTCTGTCACCCGAATTGTGAGGAAAAAGTGTTTTTTTAGCCACATTTTGAGGTTTGCAAAGGATTCTGGGTAACAGAACCTGGTGACAGCCCCACAAGTCACCCCATCTTGGATTCCCCTAGCTCTCTAGTTTTGATAAATGCACAGGTTTGGTAGGTCTCTCTAGGTGGCGGCTGAGCTAGCGGCCAAAATCCACAGGTAGGCACTTTGCAAAAAACACCTCTGTTTTCTTTGAGAAAATATGATGTGTTCACTTTGTGTTTTGGGGTATTTCCTTTTGCGGGCACTAGGCCTCCCCACACAAGTGAGGTACCATTTTTATAGGGAGACTAGGGGGAACACTGGGTGGAAGGAAATTTGTGGCTCCTCTCAGATACCAAAACGTTCTGTCACCGAAATGTGAGGAAAAAGTGTTTTTTTAGCCACATTTTGAGGTTTGCAAAGGATTCTGGGTAACAGAACCTGGTGAGAGCCCCACAAGTCACCCCATCTTGGATTCCCCTAGGTCTCTAGTTTTCAAAAATGCACAGGTTTGGTAGGTTTCCCTAGGTGGCGGCTGAGCTAGAGGCCAAAATCCACAGGTAGGCACTTTGCAAAAAACACCTCTGTTTTCTTTGAGAAAATGTGGTGTCCACTTTCTGTTTTGAGGCATTTCCTGTCGCAGGCACTAGACCTACCCACACAAGTGAGGTACCATTTTTATCGGGAGACTTGGGGGAACACTGGATGGAAGGAAAGTTGTGGCTCCTCTCAGAATCCAGAACTTTCTGTCACCGAAATGTGAGGAAAAAGTGTTTTTTTAGCCACCTTTTGAGGTTTGCAAAGGATTCTGGGTAACAGAACCTGGTGAGAGCACCACAGGTCACCCCATCTTGGATTCCCCTAGGTCTCTAGTTTAAAAAAAATGCACAGGTTTGGTAGGATTCCCTAGGTGGCGGCTGAGCTAGAGGCCACGATCCACAGGTAGGCACTTTGCAAAAAACACCTCTGTTTTCTTTGAGAAACTGTGATATGTCCACTTTGTGTTTTAGGGCATTTCCTGTTGCATGCACTAGGCCTACCCACACAAGTGAGGTACCATTTTTATCGGGAGACTGGGGGAACGCTGGGTGGAAGGAAATTTGTGGCTCCTCTCAGATTCCAGAACTTTCTGTCACCCGAATTGTGAGGAAAAAGTGTTTTTTTAGCCACATTTTGAGGTTTGCAAAGGATTCTGGGTAACAGAACCTGGTGAGAGCCCCACAAGTCACCCCATCTTGGACTCCCCTAGGTCTATAGTTTTAAAAAATGCACAGGTTTGGCAGGTTTCCCTAGGTGGCGGCTGAGCTAGAGGCCAGAATTCACAGGTAGGCACTTTGCAAAATACACCTCTGTTTTCTTTGAGAAAATGTGATGTGTCCACTTTGTGTTTTGGGGCATTTCCTGTCGCGGGCACTAGGCCTACCCACACAAGTGAGGTACCATTTTTATCGGGAGACTTGGGGGAACGCTGGGTGGAAGGAAATTTGTGGCTCCTCTCAGATTCCAGAACTTTCTGTCACCGAATTGTGAGGAAAAAGTGTTTTTTTAGCTATATTTTGAGGTTTGCAAAGGATTCTGGGTAACAGAACCTGGTGAGAGCCCCACAAGTCACCCCATCTTGGATTCCCCTAGGTCTCTAGTTTTAAAAAATGCACAGGCTTGGTAGGTTTCCCTAGGTGGCGGCTGAGCTAGAGGCCAAAATCCACATGTAGGCACTTTGCAAAAAACACCTCTATTTTCTTTGAGAAAATGTGATGTGTCCACTTTGTGTTTTGGGGTATTTCCTGTCGCGGGCACTAGGACTACCCACACAAGTGAGGTACCATTTTTATCGGGAGACTTGGGGGAAAGCTGGGTGGAAGGAAATTTGTGGCTCCTCTCAGATTCCAGAATTTCTGTCACCGAAATGTGAGGAAAAAGTGTTTTTTTAGCCACATTTTGAGGTTTGCAAAGGATTCTGGGTAACAGAACCTGGTGACAGCCCCACAAGTCACCCCATCTTGGATTCCCCTAGCTCTCTAGTTTTGATAAATGCACAGGTTTGGTAGGTCTCTCTAGGTGGCGGCTGAGCTAGCGGCCAAAATCCACAGGTAGGCACTTTGCAAAAAACACCTCTGTTTTCTTTGAGAAAATATGATGTGTTCACTTTGTGTTTTGGGGTATTTCCTTTATCGGGCACTAGGCCTCCCCACACAAGTGAGGTACCATTTTTATAGGGAGACTTGGGGGAACGCTGAGTGGAAGGAAATTTGTGGCTCCTCTGAGATTCCAGAATTTCTGTCACCGAAATGTGAGGAAAAAGTGTTTTTTAGCCACATTTTGAGGTGTGCAAAGGATTCTGGGTAACAGAACCTGGTGAGAGCTCCACAAGTCACCCCATCTTGGATATCCCTAGGTCTCTAGTTTTGATAAATGCACAGGTTTGGTAGGTCTCTCTAGGTGGCGGCTGAGCTAGAGGCCAAAATCCACAGGTAGGCACTTTGCAAAAAACACCTCTGTTTTCTTTGAGAAAATGTGATGTGTTCACTTTGTGTTTTGGGGTATTTCCTGTTTCGGGCACTAGGCCCCCCAACACAAGTGAGGTACCATTTTTATAGGGAGACTAGGGGGTACACTGGGTGGAAGGAAATTTGTGGCTCCTCTCAGATTCCAGAACTTTCTGTCACCGAAATGTGAGGAAAAAGTTTTTTTTAGCCACCTTTTGAGGTTTGCAAAGGATTCTGGGTAACAGAACCTGGCGAGAGTACCACAGGTCACCCCATCTTGGATTCCCCTAGGTCTCTAGTTTTAAAAAATGCACAGGTTTGGTAGGTTTCCCTATGTGGCGGCTGAGCTAGAGGCCAAAATCCACATGTAGGCACTTTGCAAAAAACACCTCTGTTTTCTTTGAGAAAATGTGATGTGTCCACTTTGTGTTTTGGGGCATTTCCTGTCGCGGGCACCAGGCCTACCCACACAAGTGAGGTACCATTTTTATCGGGAGACTTGGGGGAAAGCTGGGTGGACGGAAATTTGTGGCTCCTCTCAGATTCCAGAACTTTCTGTCACCGAATTGTGAGGAAAAAGTGTTTTTTTAGCGATATTTTGAGGTTTGCAAAGGATTCTGGGTAACAGAACCTGGTGAGGGCCCCACAAGTCACCCCATCTTAGATTCCCCTAGGTCTCTAGTTTTCAAAAATGCACAGGTTTGGTAGGTTTCCCTAGGTGGCGGCTGAGCTAGAGGCCAAAATCCACATGTAGGCACTTTGCAAAAAACACCTCTATTTTCTTTGAGAAAATGTGATGTGTCCACTTTGTGTTTTGGGGCATTTCCTGTCGCGGGCACTAGGCCTACCCACACAAGTGAGGTACCATTTTTATCGGGAGACTTGGGGGAAAGCTGGGTGGAAGGAAATTTGTGGCTCCTCTCAGATTCCAGAACTTTCTGTCACCGAATTGTGAGGAAAAAGTGTTTTTTTAGCCATATTTTGAGGTTTGCAAAGGATTCTGCGTAACATAACCTGGTGAGGGCCCCACAAGTCACCCCATCTTGGATTCCCCTAGGTCTCTAGTTTTCAAAAATGCACAGGTTTGGTAGGTTTCCCTAGGTGGCGGCTGAGCTAGAGGCCAAAATCCACATGTAGGCACTTTGCAAAAAACACCTCTATTTTCTTTGAGAAAATGTGATGTGTCCACTTTGTGTTTTGGGGTATTTCCTGTCGCGGGCACTAAGACTACCCACACAAATGAGGTACCATTTTTATCGGGAGACTTGGGGGAACGCTGGGTGGAAGTAAATATGTGGCTCTTCTAAGATTCCAAAACGTTCTGTCACCGAAATGTGAGGAAAAAGTGTTTTTTTAGTCACATTTTGAGGTTTGCAAAGGATTCTGGGTAACAGAACCTGGTGAGAGCCCCACAAGTCACCCCATCTTGGATTCCCCTAGGTCTCTAGTTTTGATAAATGCACAGGTTTGGTAGGTCTCTCTAGGTGGCGGCTGAGCTAGAGGCCAAAATCCACAGGTAGGCACTTTGCAAAAAACACCTCTGTTTTTTTGAGAAAATATGATGTGTCCACTTTGTGTTTTGAGGCATTTCCTGTTGCAGGCCCTAGGCCTACCCACACAAGTGAGGTACCATTTTTATCGGGAGACTTGGGGGAACGCTGGGTGGAAGGAAATTTGTGGCTCCTCTCAGATTCCAGAACTTTCTGTCACCGAAATGTGAGGAAAAAGTGTTTTTTTAGCCACCTTTTGAGGTTTGCAAAGGATTCTGGGTAACAGAACCTGGTGAGAGCACCACAGGTCACCCCATCTTGGATTCCCCTAGGTCTCTAGTTTAAAAAAAATGCACAGGTTTGGTAGGATTCCCTAGGTGGCGGCTGAGCTAGAGGCCACAATCCACAGGTAGGCACTTTTAAAAAAACACCTCTGTTTTCTTTGAGAAACTGTGATATGTCCACTTTGTGTTTTGGGGCATTTCCTGTCGCAGGCACTAGGCCTACCCACACAAGTGAGGTACCATCTTTATCGGGAGCCTGGGAGAACGCTGGGTGGAAGGAAATTTGTGGCTCCTCTCAGATTCCAGAACTTTCTGTCACCCGAATTTCGAGGAAAAAGTGTCTTTTTAGCCACATTTTGAGGTTTGCAAAGGATTCTGGGTAACAGAACCTGGTGAGAGCACCACAGGTCACCCCATCTTGGATTCCCCTAGGTCTCTAGTTTTCAAAAATGCACAGGTTTGGTAGGTTTCCCTAGGTGGCGGCTGAGCTAGAGGCCAAAATCAACATGTAGGCACTTTGCAAAAAACACCTCTATTTTCTTTGAGAAAATTAGATGTGTCCACTTTGTGTTTTGGGGTATTTCCTGTAGCGGGCACTAGGACTACCCACACAAATGAGGTACCATTTTTATCGGGAGACTTGGGGGAACGCTGGGTGGAAGGAAATTTGTGGCTCCTCTCAGATTCCAGAATTTCTGTCACCGAAATGTGAGGAAAAAGTGTTTTTTTTAGCCACATTTTGAGGTTTGCAAAGGATTCTGGGTAACAGAACCTGGTGAGAGCCCCACAAGTCACCCCATCTTGGATTCCCCTAGGTCTCTAGTTTTCAAAAATGCACAGGTTTGGTAGGTTTCCCTAGGTGGCGGCTGAGCTAGAGGCCAAAATCCACAGGTAGGCACTTTGCAAAAAACACTTGTTTTCTTTGAGAAAATGTGGTGTCCACTTTGTGTTTTGAGGCATTTCCTATCGCAGGCACTAGGCCTACCCACACAAGTGTGGTACCATTTTTATCGGGAGACTTGGGGGAACGCTGGGTGGAAGGAAATTTGTGGCTCCTCTCAGATTCCAGAACTTTCTGTCACCGAAATATGAGGGAAAAGTGTTTTTTTAGCCACTTTTTGAGGTTTGCAAAGGATTCTGGGTAACAGAACCTGGTGAGAGCTCCACAAGTCACCCCATCTTGGATTCCCCTAGGTCTCTAGTTTTCATAAATGCACAGGTTTGGTTGGTTTCCCTAGGTGGCGGCTGAGCTAGAGGCCAAAATCCACATGTAGGCACTTTGCAAAAAACACCTCTTTTCTTTGAGAAACTGTGATATGTCCACTTTGTGTTTTGGGGCATTTCCTGTCACAGGCACTAGGCCTACCCACACAAGTGAGGTACCATTTTTATCGGGAGACTGGGGGAACGCTGGGTGGAAGGAAATTTGTGGCTCCTCTCAGATTCCAGAACTTTCTGTCACCCGGATTGTGAGGAAAAAGTGTTTTTTTAGCCACATTTTGAGGTTTGCAAAGGATTCTGGGTAACAGAACCTGATGAGAGCCCCCCAAGTCACCCCATCTTGGATTCCCCTAGGTCTCTAGTTTTAAAAAAGGCACAGGTTTGGTAGGTTTCCCTAGGTGGTGGCTGAGCTAGAGGCCAAAATCCACAGGTAGGCACTTTGCAAAAAACACCTCTGTTTTCTTTGAGAGAATGTGATGTGTCCACTTTGTGTTTTGAGGCATTTCCTGTCGCAGGCACTAGGCCTACCCACACAAGTGAGGTACCATTTTTATCGGGAGACTTGGGGGAACGCTGGGTGGAAGGAAATTTGTGGCTCCTCTCAGATTCCAGAACTTTCTGTCACCGAAATGTGAGGAAAAAGTGTTTTTTTAGCCACCTTTTGAGGTTTGCAAAGGATTCTGGGTAACAGAATCTGGTGAGAGCACCACAGGTCACCCCATCTTGGATTCCCCTAGGCCTCTAGTTTAAAAAAAATGCACAGGTTTGGTAGGATTCCCTAGGTGGCGGCTGAGCTAGAGGCCAAAATCCACAGGTAGGCACTTTGCAAAAAACACCTGTTTTCTTTGAGAAACTGTGATATGTCCACTTTGTGTTTTGGGGCATTTCCTGTCGCGGGCACTAGGCATACCCACACAAGTGAGGTACCATTTTTATTAGGAGACTTGGGGGAAAGCTGGGTGGAAGGAAATTTGTGGCTCCTCTCAGATTCCAGAACTTTCTGTCACCGAATTGTGAGGAAAAAGTGTTTTTTTTGCCATATTTTGAGGTTTGCAAAGGATTCTGGGTAACAGAACCTGATGAGAGCCCCACAAGTCACCCCATCTTGGATTCCCCTAGGTCTCTAGTTTTAAAAAAGGCACAGGTTTGGTAGGTTTCCCTAGGTGGCGGCTGAGCTAGAGGCCAAAATCCACAGGTAGGCACTTTGCAAAAAACACCTCTGTTTTCTTTGAGAGAATGTGATGTGTCCACTTTGTGTTTTGGGGCATTTCCTGTTGCGGTCACTAGTCCTACCCAGACAAGTGAGGTGCCATTTTTATTGGGAGACTGGGGGAATGCTGGGTGGAAGGAAATTTGTGGCTCCTCTCAGATTCCAGAACTTTCTGTCACCGAATTGAGGAAAAAGTGTATTTTTAGCCACATTTTGAGGTTTGCAAAGGATTCTGGGTGACAGAACCTGGTGAGAGCTCCACAAGTCACCCCATCTTGGATTCCCCTAGGTCTCTAGTTTTCATAAATGCACAGGTTTGGTTGGTTTCCCTAGGTGGCGGCTGAGCTAGAGGCCAAAATCCACATGTAGGCACTTTGCAAAATACACCTCTGTTTTCTTTGAGAAAATGTGATGTGTCCACTTTGTGTTTTGGGGCATTTCCTGTCGCGGGCACTAGGCCTACCCACACAAGTGAGGTACCATTTTTATCGGGAGACTTGGGGGAACGCTGGGTGGAAGGAAATTTGTGGCTCCTCTCAGATTCCAGAACTTTCTGTCACCGAATTGTGAGGAAAAAGTGTTTTTTTAGCCATATTTTGAGGTTTGCAAAGGATTCTGGGTAACAGAACCTGGTGAGAGCCCCACAAGTCACCCCATCTTGGATTCCCCTAGGTCTCTAGTTTTAAAAAATGCACAGGCTTGGTAGGTTTCCCTAGGTGGCGGCTGAGCTAGAGGCCAAAATCCACATGTAGGCACTTTGCAAAAAACACCTCTATTTTCTTTGAGAAAATGTGATGTGTCCACTTTGTGTTTTGGGGTATTTCCTGTCGCGGGCACTAGGACTACCCACACAAGTGAGGTACCATTTTTATCGGGAGACTTGGGGGAAAGCTGGGTGGAAGGAAATTTGTGGCTCCTCTCAGATTCCAGAATTTCTGTCACCGAAATGTGAGGAAAAAGTGTTTTTTTAGCCACATTTTGAGGTTTGCAAAGGATTCTGGGTAACAGAACCTGGTGACAGCCCCACAAGTCACCCCATCTTGGATTCCCCTAGCTCTCTAGTTTTGATAAATGCACAGGTTTGGTAGGTCTCTCTAGGTGGCGGCTGAGCTAGCGGCCAAAATCCACAGGTAGGCACTTTGCAAAAAACACCTCTGTTTTCTTTGAGAAAATATGATGTGTTCACTTTGTGTTTTGGGGTATTTCCTTTTGCGGGCACTAGGCCTCCCCACACAAGTGAGGTACCATTTTTATAGGGAGACTAGGGGGAACACTGGGTGGAAGGAAATTTGTGGCTCCTCTCAGATACCAAAACGTTCTGTCACCGAAATGTGAGGAAAAAGTGTTTTTTTAGCCACATTTTGAGGTTTGCAAAGGATTCTGGGTAACAGAACCTGGTGAGAGCCCCACAAGTCACCCCATCTTGGATTCCCCTAGGTCTCTAGTTTTCAAAAATGCACAGGTTTGGTAGGTTTCCCTAGGTGGCGGCTGAGCTAGAGGCCAAAATCCACAGGTAGGCACTTTGCAAAAAACACCTCTGTTTTCTTTGAGAAAATGTGGTGTCCACTTTCTGTTTTGAGGCATTTCCTGTCGCAGGCACTAGACCTACCCACACAAGTGAGGTACCATTTTTATCGGGAGACTTGGGGGAACACTGGATGGAAGGAAAGTTGTGGCTCCTCTCAGAATCCAGAACTTTCTGTCACCGAAATGTGAGGAAAAAGTGTTTTTTTAGCCACCTTTTGAGGTTTGCAAAGGATTCTGGGTAACAGAACCTGGTGAGAGCACCACAGGTCACCCCATCTTGGATTCCCCTAGGTCTCTAGTTTAAAAAAAATGCACAGGTTTGGTAGGATTCCCTAGGTGGCGGCTGAGCTAGAGGCCACGATCCACAGGTAGGCACTTTGCAAAAAACACCTCTGTTTTCTTTGAGAAACTGTGATATGTCCACTTTGTGTTTTAGGGCATTTCCTGTTGCATGCACTAGGCCTACCCACACAAGTGAGGTACCATTTTTATCGGGAGACTGGGGGAACGCTGGGTGGAAGGAAATTTGTGGCTCCTCTCAGATTCCAGAACTTTCTGTCACCCGAATTGTGAGGAAAAAGTGTTTTTTTAGCCACATTTTGAGGTTTGCAAAGGATTCTGGGTAACAGAACCTGGTGAGAGCCCCACAAGTCACCCCATCTTGGACTCCCCTAGGTCTATAGTTTTAAAAAATGCACAGGTTTGGCAGGTTTCCCTAGGTGGCGGCTGAGCTAGAGGCCAGAATTCACAGGTAGGCACTTTGCAAAATACACCTCTGTTTTCTTTGAGAAAATGTGATGTGTCCACTTTGTGTTTTGGGGCATTTCCTGTCGCGGGCACTAGGCCTACCCACACAAGTGAGGTACCATTTTTATCGGGAGACTTGGGGGAACGCTGGGTGGAAGGAAATTTGTGGCTCCTCTCAGATTCCAGAACTTTCTGTCACCGAATTGTGAGGAAAAAGTGTTTTTTTAGCTATATTTTGAGGTTTGCAAAGGATTCTGGGTAACAGAACCTGGTGAGAGCCCCACAAGTCACCCCATCTTGGATTCCCCTAGGTCTCTAGTTTTAAAAAATGCACAGGCTTGGTAGGTTTCCCTAGGTGGCGGCTGAGCTAGAGGCCAAAATCCACATGTAGGCACTTTGCAAAAAACACCTCTATTTTCTTTGAGAAAATGTGATGTGTCCACTTTGTGTTTTGGGGTATTTCCTGTCGCGGGCACTAGGACTACCCACACAAGTGAGGTACCATTTTTATCGGGAGACTTGGGGGAAAGCTGGGTGGAAGGAAATTTGTGGCTCCTCTCAGATTCCAGAATTTCTGTCACCGAAATGTGAGGAAAAAGTGTTTTTTTAGCCACATTTTGAGGTTTGCAAAGGATTCTGGGTAACAGAACCTGGTGACAGCCCCACAAGTCACCCCATCTTGGATTCCCCTAGCTCTCTAGTTTTGATAAATGCACAGGTTTGGTAGGTCTCTCTAGGTGGCGGCTGAGCTAGCGGCCAAAATCCACAGGTAGGCACTTTGCAAAAAACACCTCTGTTTTCTTTGAGAAAATGTGATGTGTACACTTTGTGTTTTGGGGCATTTCCTGTGGCGGGCACTAGTCCTACCCACACAAGTGAGGTACCATTTTTATCGGGAGACTTGGGGGAAAGCTGGGTGGAAGGAAGGTTGTGGCTTATCTCAGATTCCAGAACTTTCTGTCACCGAAATGTGAGGAAAAGGTGTTTTTTTACCCACATTTTGAGGTTTGCAAAGGATTCTGGATAACAGAACCTGGTGAGATCCCCACAAGTCACCCCATCTTGGATTCCCCTAGGTCTCTAGTTTTCAAAAATGCACAGATTTGGTAGGTTTCCCTAGGTGGCGGCTGAGCTAGAGGCCACAATCCACAGGTAGGCACTTTGCAAAAAACACCTCTGTTTTGTTTGAGAAAATGTGATGTGTCCACTTTGTGTTTTGGGGCATTTCCTGTCGCGGGCACTAGGCATACCCACACAAGTGAGGTACCATTTTTATTGGGAGACTGGGGGAATGCTCGGTGGAAGGAAATTTGTGGCTCCTCTCAGATTCCAGAACTTTCTGTCACCGAAATGTGAGGAAAAAGTGTTTTTTTAGCCACCTTTTGAGGTTTGCAAAGGATTCTGGGTAACAGAATCTGGTGAGAGCACCACAGGTCACCCCATCTTGGATTACCCTAGGCCTCTAGTTTAAAAAAAATGCACAGGTTTGGTAGGATTCCCTAGGTGGCGGCTGAGCTAGAGGCCAAAATCCACAGGTAGGCACTTTGCAAAAAACACCTGTTTTCTTTGAGAAACTGTGATATGTCCACTTTGTGTTTTGGGGCATTTCCTGTCGCGGGCACTAGGCATACCCACACAAGTGAGGTACCATTTTTATTAGGAGACTTGGGGGAAAGCTGAGTGGAAGGAAATTTGTGGCTCCTCTCAGATTCCAGAACTTTCTGTCACCGAATTGTGAGGAAAAAGTGTTTTTTTTGCCATATTTTGAGGTTTGCAAAGGATTCTGGGTAACAGAACCTGATGAGAGCCCCACAAGTCACCCCATCTTGGATTCCCCTAGGTCTCTAGTTTTAAAAAAGGCACAGGTTTGGTAGGTTTCCCTAGGTGGCGGATGAGCTAGAGGCCAAAATCCACAGGTAGGCACTTTGCAAAAAACACCTCTGTTTTCTTTGAGAGAATGTGATGTGTCCACTTTGTGTTTTGGGGCATTTCCTGTTGCGGTCACTAGTCCTACCCAGACAAGTGAGGTGCCATTTTTATCGGGAGACTTGGGGGAAAGCTGGGTGGAAGGAAATTTGTGGCTCCTCTCAGATTCCAGAACTTTCTCTCACCGAATTGTGAGGAAAAAGTGTTTTTTTAGGCACATTTTGAGGTTTGCAAAGGATTCTGGGTAACAGAACCTGGTGAGAGCCCCACAAGTCACCCCATCTTGGATTCCCCTAGGTCTCTAGTTTTCAAAAATGCACAGGTTTGGTAGGTTTCCCTAGGTGGCGGCTGAGCTAGAGGCCAAAATCCACAGGTAGGCACTTTGCAAAAAACACCTCGGTTTTCTTTGAGAAAATGTGATGTCCACTTTGTTTTTTGAGGCATTTCCTGTCGCAGGCACTAGGCCTACCCACACAAGTGAGGTACAATTTTTATCGGGAGACTTGAGGGAACGCTGGATGGAAGGAAATTTGTGGCTCCTCTCAGATTCCAGAACTTTCTGTCACCGAAATGTGAGGAAAAAGTGTTTTTTTAGCCACCTTTTGAGGTTTGCAAAGGATTCTGGGTAACAGAACCTGGTGAGAGCCCCCCAAGTCACCCCATCTTGGATTCCCCTAGGTCTCTAGTTTTAAAAAAGGCACAGGTTTGGTAGGTTTCCCTAGGTGGCGGCAGAGCTAGAGGCCAAAATCCACAAGTAGGCACTTTGCAAAAAACACCTCTGTTTTCTTTGAGAAAATGTGGTGTGTCCACTTTGTGTTTTGGGGCATTTCCTGTCGCGGGCACTAGGCCTACCCACACAAGTGAGGTACCATTTTTATTGGGAGACTGGGGGAACGCTGGGTGGAAGGAAATTTGTGGCTCCTCTCAGATTCCAGAACTTTCTGTCACCGAATTGTGAGGAAAAAGTGTTTTTTTAGCCATATTTTGAGGTTTGCAAAGGATTCTGGGTAACAGAACCTGGTGAGAGCCCCACAAGTCACCCCATCTTGGATTCCCCTAGGTCTCTAGTTTTGATAAATGCACAGGTTTGGTAGGTCTCTCTAGATGGCGGCTGAGCTAGAGGCCAAAATCCACAGGTAGGTACTTTGCAAAAAACATCTCTGTTTTCTTTGAGAAAATGTGATGTGTCCACTTTGTGTTCTGGGGTATTTCCTGTCGCGGGCACTAGGTCTACCCACACAAGTGAGGTACCATTTTTATTGGGAGACTTGGGGGAATGCTGGGTGGAAGGAAATTTGTGGCTCCTCTCTGATTCCAGAATTTTCTGTCACCAAAATGTGAGGAAAAGGTGTTTTTTTAGCCACATTTTGAGGTTTGCAAAAGATTCTGGGTAATAGAACCTGGTGGGAGCCACACAAGTCACTCCATCTTGGATTCCCCTAGGTCTCTAGTTTTCAAAAATGCACAGGTTTGGTAGGCTTGGTAGGTTTCCCTAGGGGGTGGCTGAGCTAGAGGCCAAAATCCACAGGTAAGCACTTTGCAAAAAACACCTCTGTTTTCTATGAGAAAATGTGATGTGTTCATTTTGTGTTTTGGGGCATTTCCTGTTGCGGGCACTAGGCCTACCCACACAAGTGAGGTACCATTTTTATTGGGAGACTGGGGGAACGCTGGGTGGAAGGAAATTTGTGGCTCCTCTCAGATTCCAGAACTTTCTGTCACTGAATTGTGAGGAAAAAGTGTTTTTTTAGCCATATTTTGAGATTTGCAAAGGATTCTGGGAAAAAGAACCTGGTGAGATCCCCACAAGTCACCCCATCTTGGATTCCCCTAGGTCTCTAGTTTTAAAAAATGCACAGGTTTGGTAGGTTTCCCTAGGTGGCGGCTGAGCTAGAGGCCACAATCCACAGGTAGGCACTTTGCAAAAAACACCTCTGTTTTGTTTGAGAAAATGTGATGTGTCCACTTTGTGTTTTGGGGCATTTCCTGTCTCGGGCACTAGGCATACCCACACAAGTGAGGTACCATTTTTATTGGGAGACTGGGGGAATGCTGGGTGGAAAGAAATTTGTGGCTCCTCTCAGATTCCAGAACTTTCTGTCACCGAATTGTGAGGAAAAAGTTTTTTTTTAGCCACATTTTGAGGTTTGCAAAGGATTCTGGGTAACAGAACCTGGTGAGAGCTCCACAAGTCACCCCATCTTGGATTCCCCTAGGTCTCTAGTTTTAAAAAAGGCACAGGTTTGGTAGGTTTCCCTGGGTGGCGGATGAGCTAGAGGCCAAAATCCACAGGTAGGCACTTTGCAAAAAACACCTCTGTTTTCTTTGAGAAAATGTGATGTGTCCACTTTGTGTTTTGGGGCATTTCCTGTCGCGGGCACTAGGCCTACCCACACAAGTGAGGTACCATTTTTATTGGGAGACTGGGGGAATGCTGGGTGGAAGGAAATTTGTGGCTCCTCTCAGATTCCAGAACTTTCTGTCACCGAATTGTGAGGAAAAAGTGTTTTTTTAGGCACATTTTGAGGTTTGCAAAGGATTCTGGGTAACAGAACCTGGTGAGAGCCCCACAAGTCACCCCATCTTGGATTCCCCTAGGTCTCTAGTTTAAAAAAATGCACAGGCTTGGTAGGTTTCCCTAGGTGGCGGCTGAGCTAGAGGCCAAAATCCACAGGTAGGCACTGTGCAAAAAACACCTCTGTTTTCTTTGAGAAAATATGATGTGTTCACTTTGTGTTTTGGGGTATTTCCTGTTGCGGGCACTAGGCCTCCCCACACAAGTGAGGTACCATTTTTATAGGGAGACTAGGGGGAACACTGGGTGGAAGGAAATTTGTGGCTCCTCTCAGATTCCAAAACGTTCTGTCACCGAAATGTGAGGAAAAAGTGTTTTTTTAGCCACATTTTGAGGTTTGCAAAGGATTCTGGGTAACAGAACCTGGTGAGAGCCCCACAAGTCACCCCATCTTGGATTCCCCTAGGTCTCTAGTTTTCAAAAATGCACAGGTTTGGTAGGTTTCCCTAGGTGGCGGCTGAGCTAGAGGCCAAAATCCACAGGTAGGCACTTTGCAAAAAACACCTCTGTTTTCTTTGAGAAAATGTGATGTCCACTTTGTTTTTTGAGGCATTTTCTGTCGCAGGCACTAGGCCTACCCACACAAGTGAGGTACAATTTTTATCGGGAGACTTGAGGGAACGCTGGATGGAAGGAAATTTGTGGCTCCTCTCAGATTCCAGAACTTTCTGTCACCGAAATGTGAGGAAAAAGTGTTTTTTTAGCCACCTTTTGAGGTTTGCAAAGGATTCTGGGTAACAGAACCTGGTGAGAGCCCCCCAAGTCACCCCATCTTGGATTCCCCTAGGTCTCTAGTTTTAAAAAAGGCACAGGTTTGGTAGGTTTCCCTAGGTGGCGGCAGAGCTAGAGGCCAAAATCCACAAGTAGGCACTTTGCAAAAAACACCTCTGTTTTCTTTGAGAAAATGTGGTGTGTCCACTTTGTGTTTTGGGGCATTTCCTGTCGCGGGCACTAGGCCTACCCACACAAGTGAGGTACCATTTTTATTGGGAGACTGGGGGAACGCTGGGTGGAAGGAAATTTGTGGCTCCTCTCAGATTCCAGAACTTTCTGTCACCGAATTGTGAGGAAAAAGTGTTTTTTTAGCCATATTTTGAGGTTTGCAAAGGATTCTGGGTAACAGAACCTGGTGAGAGCCCCACAAGTCACCCCATCTTGGATTCCCCTAGGTCTCTAGTTTTGATAAATGCACAGGTTTGGTAGGTCTCTCTAGGTAGCGGCTGAGCTAGAGGCCAAAATCCACAGGTAGGTACTTTGCAAAAAACATCTCTGTTTTCTTTGAGAAAATGTGATGTGTCCACTTTGTGTTCTGGGGTATTTCCTGTCGCGGGCACTAGGTCTACCCACACAAGTGAGGTACCATTTTTATTGGGAGACTTGGGGGAACGCTGGGTGGAAGGAAATTTGTGGCTCCTCTCTGATTCCAGAATTTTCTGTCACCAAAATGTGAGGAAAAAGTGTTTTTTTAGCCACATTTTGAGGTTTGCAAAAGATTCTGGGTAATAGAACCTGGTGAGAGCCACACAAGTCACTCCATCTTGGATTCCCCTAGGTCTCTAGTTTTCAAAAATGCACAGGCTTGGTAGGTTTCCCTAGGGGGTGGCTGAGCTAGAGGCCAAAATCCACAGGTAAGCACTTTGCAAAAAACACCTCTGTTTTCTATGAGAAAATGTGATGTGTTCATTTTGTGTTTTGGGGCATTTCCTGTTGCGGGCACTAGGCCTACCCACACAAGTGAGGTACCATTTTTATTGGGAGACTGGGGGAACGCTGGGTGGAAGGAAATTTGTGGCTCCTCTCAGATTCCAGAACTTTCTGTCACTGAATTGTGAGGAAAAAGTGTTTTTTTAGCCATATTTTGAGGTTTGCAAAGGATTCTGGGTAACAGAACCTGGTGGGAGCCCCACAAGTCACCCCATCTTGGATTCCCCTAGGTCTCTAGTTTTGATAAATGCACAGGTTTGGTAGGTCTCTCTAGGTGGCGGCTGAGCTAGAGGCCAAAATCCACAGGTAGGTACTTTGCAAAAAACATCTCTGTTTTCTTTGAGAAAATGTGATGTGTCCACTTTGTGTTCTGGGGTATTTCCTGTCGCGGGCACTAGGTCTACTCACACAAGTGAGGTACCATTTTTATTGGGAGACTTGGGGGAACCCTGGGTGGAAGGAAATTCGTGGCTCCTCTCTGATTCCAGAATTTTCTGTCTCCAAAATGTGAGGAAAAAGTGTTTTTTTAGCCACATTTTGAGGTTTGCAAAAGTTTCTGGGTAATAGAACCTGGTGAGAGCCTCACAAGTCACTCCATCTTGGATTCCCCTAGGTTTCTAGTTTTAAAAAATGCACAGGTTTGGTAGGCTTGGTAGGTTTCCCTAGGGGGTGGCTGAGCTAGAGGCCAAAATCCACAGGTAAGCACTTTGCAAAAAACACCTCTGTTTTCTTTGAGAAAATGTGATGTGTCCACTTTGTGTTTTGGGGCATTTCCTGTTGCGGGCACTAGGCCTACCCACACAAGTGAGGTACCATTTTTTTCGGGAGACTTGGGGGAAAGCTGGGTTGAAGGAAATTTGTGGCTCCTCTCAGATTCCAGAATATTCTGTCACCGAATTCTAAGGAAAAAGTGTTTTTTTAGCCATATTTTGAGGTTTGCAAAGGATTCTGGGTAACAGAACCTGGTGTGAGCTCCACAAGTCACCCCATCTTGGATTCCCCTAGGTCTCTAGTTTTAAAAAAGGCACAGGTTTGGTAGGTTTCCGTGGGTGGCGGCTGAGCTAGAGGCCAAAATCCACAGGTAGGCACTTTGCAAAAAACACCTCTGTTTTCTTTGAGAAAATGTGATGTGTCCACTTTGTGTTTTGGGGCATTTCCTGTCGCGGGCACTAGGCCTACCCACACAAGTGAGGTACCATTTTTATTGGGAGACTGGGGGAATGCTGGGTGGAAGGAAATTTGTGGCTCCTCTCAGATTCCAGAATTTCTGTCACCGAAATGTGAGGAAAAAGTGTTTTTTTTAGCCACATTTTGAGGTTTGCAAAGGATTCTGGGTAACAGAACCTGGTGAGAGCCCCACAAGTCACCCCATCTTGGATTCCCCTAGGTCTCTAGTTTTGATAAATGCACAGGTTTGGTAGGTCTCTCTAGGTAGCGGCTGAGCTAGAGGCCAAAATCCACAGGTAGGTACTTTGCAAAAAACATCTCTGTTTTCTTTGAGAAAATGTGATGTGTCCACTTTGTGTTCTGGGGTATTTCCTGTCGCGGGCACTAGGTCTACCCACACAAGTGAGGTACCATTTTTATTGGGAGACTTGGGGGAACGCTGGGTGGAAGGAAATTTGTGGCTCCTCTCTGATTCCAGAATTTTCTGTCACCAAAATGTGAGGAAAAAGTATTTTTTTAGCCACATTTTGAGGTTTGCAAAAGATTCTGGGTAATAGAACCTGGTGAGAGCCACACAAGTCACTCCATCTTGGATTCCCCTAGGTCTCTAGTTTTCAAAAATGCACAGGTTTGGTAGGCTTGGTAGGTTTCCCTAGGGGGTGGCTGAGCTAGAGGCCAAAATCCACAGGTAAGCACTTTGCAAAAAACACCTCTGTTTTCTATGAGAAAATGTGATGTGTTCATTTTGTGTTTTGGGGCATTTCCTGTTGCGGGCACTAGGCCTACCCACACAAGTGAGGTACCATTTTTATTGGGAGACTGGGGGAACGCTGGGTGGAAGGAAATTTGTGGCTCCTCTCAGATTCCAGAACTTTCTGTCACTGAATTGTGAGGAAAAAGTGTTTTTTTAGCCATATTTTGAGGTTTGCAAAGGATTCTGGGTAACAGAACCTGGTGGGAGCCCCACAAGTCACCCCATCTTGGATTCCCCTAGGTCTCTAGTTTTGATAAATGCACAGGTTTGGTAGGTCTCTCTAGGTGGCGGCTGAGCTAGAGGCCAAAATCCACAGGTAGGTACTTTGCAAAAAACATCTCTGTTTTCTTTGAGAAAATGTGATGTGTCCACTTTGTGTTCTGGGGTATTTCCTGTCGCGGGCACTAGGTCTACTCACACAAGTGAGATACCATTTTTATTGGGAGACTTGGGGGAACCCTGGGTGGAAGGAAATTCGTGGCTCCTCTCTGATTCCAGAATTTTCTGTCACCAAAATGTGAGGAAAAAGTGTTTTTTTAGCCACATTTTGAGGTTTGCAAAAGATTCTGGGTAATAGAACCTGGTGAGAGCCTCACAAGTCACTCCATCTTGGATTCCCCTAGGTTTCTAGTTTTAAAAAATGCACAGGTTTGGTAGGCTTGGTAGGTTTCCCTAGGGGGTGGCTGAGCTAGAGGCCAAAATCCACAGGTAAGCACTTTGCAAAAAACACCTCTGTTTTCTTTGAGAAAATGTGATGTGTCCACTTTGTGTTTTGGGGCATTTCCTGTTGCGGGCACTAGGCCTACCCACACAAGTGAGGTACCATTTTTTTCGGGAGACTTGGGGGAAAGCTGGGTTGAAGGATATTTGTGGCTCCTCTCAGATTCCAGAATATTCTGTCACCGAATTCTAAGGAAAAAGTGTTTTTTTAGCCATATTTTGAGGTTTGCAAAGGATTCTGGGTAACAGAACCTGGTGTGAGCTCCACAAGTCACCCCATCTTGGATTCCCCTAGGTCTCTAGTTTTAAAAAAGGCACAGGTTTGGTAGGTTTCCCTGGGTGGCGGCTGAGCTAGAGGCCAAAATCCACAGGTAGGCACTTTGCAAAAAACACCTCTGTTTTCTTTGAGAAAATGTGATGTGTCCACTTTGTGTTTTGGGGCATTTCCTGTCGCGGGCACTAGGCCTACCCACACAAGTGAGGTACCATTTTTATTGGGAGACTGGGGGAATGCTGGGTGGAAGGAAATTTGTGGCTCCTCTCAGATTCCAGAACTTTCTGTCACCGAATTGTGAGGAAAAAGTGTTTTTTTAGGCACATTTTGAGGTTTGCAAAGGATTCTGGGTAACAGAACCTGGTGAGAGCCCCACAAGTCCCCCCCATCTTGGATTCCCCTAGGTCTCTAGTTTTAAAAAATGCACAGGCTTGGTAGGTTTCCCTAGGTGGCGGCTGAGCTAGAGGCCAAAATCCACAGGTAGGCACTGTGCAAAAAACACCTCTGTTTTCTTTGAGAAAATATGATGTGTTCACTTTGTGTTTTGGGGTATTTCCTGTTGCGGGCACTAGGCCTCTCCACACAAGTGAGTTACCATTTTTATAGGGAGACTAGGGGGAACACTGGGTGGAAGGAAATTTGTGGCTCCTCTCAGATTCCAAAACGTTCTGTCACCGAAATGTGAGGAAAAAGTGTTTTTTTAGCCACATTTTGAGGTTTGCAAAGGATTCTGGGTAACAGAACCTGGTGAGAGCCCCACAAGTCACCCCATCTTGGATTCCCCTAGGTCTCTAGTTTTCAAAAATGCACAGGTTTGGTAGGTTTCCCTAGGTGGCGGCTGAGCTAGAGGCCACAATCCACAGGTAGACACTTTGCAAAAAACACCTCTGTTTTGTTTGAGAAAATGTGATGTGTCCACTTTGTGTTTTGGGGCATTTCCTGTCGCGGGCACTAGGCATACCCACACAAGTGAGGTACCATTTTTATTGGGAGACTGGGGGAATGCTGGGTGGAAGGAAATTTGTGGCTCCTCTCAGATTCCAGAACTTTCTGTCACCGAATTGTGAGGAAAAAGTTTTTTTTTAGCCACATTTTGAGGTTTGCAAAGGATTCTGGGTAACAGAACCTGGTGAGAGCTCCACAAGTCACCCCATCTTGGATTCCCCTAGGTCTCTAGTTTTAAAAAAGGCACAGGTTTGGTAGGTTTCCCTGGGTGGCGGCTGAGCTAGAGGCCAAAATCCACAGGTAGGCACTTTGCAAAAAACACCTCTGTTTTCTTTGAGAAAATGTGATGTGTCCACTTTGTGTTTTGGGGCATTTCCTGTCGCGGGCACTAGGCCTACCCACACAAGTGAGGTACCATTTTTATTGGGAGACTGGGGGAATGCTGGGTGGAAGGAAATTTGTGGCTCCTCTCAGATTCCAGAACTTTCTGTCACCGAATTGTGAGGAAAAAGTGTTTTTTTAGGCACATTTTGAGGTTTGCAAAGGATTCTGGGTAACAGAACCTGGTGAGAGCCCCACAAGTCACCCCATCTTGGATTCCCCTAGGTCTCTAGTTTTAAAAAATGCACAGGCTTGGTAGGTTTCCCTAGGTGGCGGCTGAGCTAGAGGCCAAAATCCACAGGTAGGCACTTTGCAAAAAACACCTCTGTTTTCTTTGAGAAAATATGATGTGTTCACTTTGTGTTTTGGGGTATTTCCTGTTGCGGGCACTAGGCCTCCCCACACAAGTGAGGTACCATTTTTATAGGGAGACTAGGGGGAACACTGGGTGGAAGGAAATTTGTGGCTCCTCTCAGATTCCAAAACGTTCTGTCACCGAAATGTGAGGAAAAAGTGTTTTTTTAGCCACATTTTGAGGTTTGCAAAGGATTCTGGGTAACAGAACCTGGTGAGAGCCCCACAAGTCACCCCATCTTGGATTCCCCTAGGTCTCTAGTTTTCAAAAATGCACAGGTTTGGTAGGTTTCCCTAGGTGGCGGCTGAGCTAGAGGCCAAAATCCACAGGTAGGCACTTTGCAAAAAACACCTCTGTTTTCTTTGAGAAAATGTGATGTCCACTTTGTTTTTTGAGGCATTTTCTGTCGCAGGCACTAGGCCTACCCACACAAGTGAGGTACAATTTTTATCGGGAGACTTGAGGGAACGCTGGATGGAAGGAAATTTGTGGCTCCTCTCAGATTCCAGAACTTTCTGTCATCGAAATGTGAGGAAAAAGTGTTTTTTTAGCCACCTTTTGAGGTTTGCAAAGGATTCTGGGTAACAGAACCTGGTGAGAGCCCCCCAAGTCACCCCATCTTGGATTCCCCTAGGTCTCTAGTTTTAAAAAAGGCACAGGTTTGGTAGGTTTCCCTAGGTGGCGGCAGAGCTAGAGGCCAAAATCCACAAGTAGGCACTTTGCAAAAAACACCTCTGTTTTCTTTGAGAAAATGTGGTGTGTCCACTTTGTGTTTTGGGGCATTTCCTGTCGCGGGCACTAGGCCTACCCACACAAGTGAGGTACCATTTTTATTGGGAGACTGGGGGAACGCTGGGTGGAAGGAAATTTGTGGCTCCTCTCAGATTCCAGAACTTTCTGTCACCGAATTGTGAGGAAAAAGTGTTTTTTTAGCCATATTTTGAGGTTTGCAAAGGATTCTGGGTAACAGAACCTGGTGAGAGCCCCACAAGTCACCCCATCTTGGATTCCCCTAGGTCTCTAGTTTTGATAAATGCACAGGTTTGGTAGGTCTCTCTAGGTAGCGGCTGAGCTAGAGGCCAAAATCCACAGGTAGGTACTTTGCAAAAAACATCTCTGTTTTCTTTGAGAAAATGTGATGTGTCCACTTTGTGTTCTGGGGTATTTCCTGTCGCGGGCACTAGGTCTACCCACACAAGTGAGGTACCATTTTTATTGGGAGACTTGGGGGAACGCTGGGTGGAAGGAAATTTGTGGCTCCTCTCTGATTCCAGAATTTTCTGTCACCAAAATGTGAGGAAAAAGTGTTTTTTTAGCCACATTTTGAGGTTTGCAAAAGATTCTGGGTAATAGAACCTGGTGAGAGCCACACAAGTCACTCCATCTTGGATTCCCCTAGGTCTCTAGTTTTCAAAAATGCACAGGTTTGGTAGGCTTGGTAGGTTTCCCTAGGGGGTGGCTGAGCTAGAGGCCAAAATCCACAGGTAAGCACTTTGCAAAAAACACCTCTGTTTTCTATGAGAAAATGTGATGTGTTCATTTTGTGTTTTGGGGCATTTCCTGTTGCGGGCACTAGGCCTACCCACACAAGTGAGGTACCATTTTTATTGGGAGACTGGTGGAACGCTGGGTGGAAGGAAATTTGTGGCTCCTCTCAGATTCCAGAACTTTCTGTCACTGAATTGTGAGGAAAAAGTGTTTTTTTAGCCATATTTTGAGGTTTGCAAAGGATTCTGGGTAACAGAACCTGGTGGGAGCCCCACAAGTCACCCCATCTTGGATTCCCCTAGGTCTCTAGTTTTGATAAATGCACAGGTTTGGTAGGTCTCTCTAGGTGGCGGCTGAGCTAGAGGCCAAAATCCACAGGTAGGTACTTTGCAAAAAACATCTCTGTTTTCTTTGAGAAAATGTGATGTGTCCACTTTGTGTTCTGGGGTATTTCCTGTCGCGGGCACTAGGTCTACTCACACAAGTGAGGTACCATTTTTATTGGGAGACTTGGGGGAACCCTGGGTGGAAGGAAATTCGTGGCTCCTCTCTGATTCCAGAATTTTCTGTCACCAAAATGTGAGGAAAAAGTGTTTTTTTAGCCACATTTTGAGGTTTGCAAAAGATTCTGGGTAATAGAACCTGGTGAGAGCCTCACAAGTCACTCCATCTTGGATTCCCCTAGGTTTCTAGTTTTAAAAAATGCACAGATTTGGTAGGCTTGGTAGGTTTCCCTAGGGGGTGGCTGAGCTAGAGGCCAAAATCCACAGGTAAGCACTTTGCAAAAAACACCTCTGTTTTCTATAAGAAATTGTGATGTGTCCACTTTGTGTTTTGGGGCATTTCCTGTTGCGGGCACTAGGCCTACCCACACAAGTGAGGTACCATTTTTTTCGGGAGACTTGGGGGAAAGCTGGGTTGAAGGAAATTTGTGGCTCCTCTCAGATTCCAGAATATTCTGTCACCGAATTCTAAGGAAAAAGTGTTTTTTTAGCCATATTTTGAGGTTTGCAAAGGATTCTGGGTAACAGAACCTGGTGAGGGCCCTACAAGTCACCCCATCTTGGATTCCCCCAGGTCTCTAGTTTTAAAAAAGGCACAGGTTTGGTAGGTTTCTCTAGGTGGCGGCTGAGCTAGAGGCCAAAATCCACAGGTAGGCACTTTGCAAAAAACACCTCTGTTTTCTTTGAGAAAATGTGATGTGTCCACTTTGTTTTTTGGGGCATTTCCTGTCGCGGGCACTAGGCCTACCCACACAAGTGAGGTACCATTTTTATTGGGAGACTTGGGGGAAAGCTGGGTGGAAGGAAATTTGTGGCTCCTCTCAGATTCCAGAACTTTCTGTCACCGAATTGTGAGGAAAAGGTGTTTTTTTAGCCATATTTTGAGGTTTGCAAAGGATTCTGGGTAACAGAACCTGGTGAGAGCCCCCCAAGTCACCCCATCTTGGATTCCCCTAGCTCTCTAGTTTTGATAAATGCACAGGTTTGGTAGGTCTCTCTAGGTGGCGGCTGAGCTAGAGGCCAAAATCCACAGGTAGGCACTTTGCAAAAAAAACACCTCTGTTTTCTTTGAGAAAATATGATGTGTTCACTTTGTGTTTTGGGGTATTTCCTGTTGCGGGCACTAGGTCTCCCCACACAAGTGAGGTACCATTTTTATAGGGAGACTAGGGGGAACACTGGGTGGAAGGAAATGTGTGGCTCCTCTCAGATTCCAAAACGTTCTGTCACCGAAATGTGTGGAAAAAGTGTTTTTTTAGCCACATTTTGAGGTTTGCAAAGGATTCTGGGTAACAGAACCTGGTGAGAGCACCACAGGTCACCCCATCTTGGATTCCCCTAGGTCTGTAGTTTAAAAAAAATGCACAGGTTTGGTAGGATTCCCTAGGTGGCGGCTGAGCTAGAGGCCACGATCCACAGGTAGGCACTTTGCAAAAAATACCTCTGTTTTCTTTGAGAAACTGTGATATGTCCACTTTGTGTTTTAGGGCATTTCCTGTTGCATGCACTAGGCCTACCCACACAAGTGAGGTACCATTTTTATCGGGAGACTGGGGGAACGCTGGGTGGAAGGAAATTAGTGGCTCCTCTCAGATTCCAGAACTTTCTGTCACCCGAATTGTGAGGAAAAAGTTTTTTTTTTAGCCACATTTTGAGGTTTGCAAAGGATTCTGGGTAACAGAACCTGGTGAGAGCCCCACAAGTCACCCCATCTTGGACTCCCCTAGGTCTATAGTTTTAAAAAATGCACAGGTTTGGCAGGTTTCCCTAGGTGGCGGCTGAGCTAGAGGCCAGAATTCACAGGTAGGCACTTTGCAAAAAACACCTCTGTTTTCTTTGATAAAATGTGGTGTCCACTTTGTGTTTTGAGGCATTTGCTGTTGCAGGCACTAGGCCTACCCACACAAGTGAGGTACCATTTTTATCGGGGGACTTGTGGGAACGCTGGGTGGAAGGAAATTTGTGGCTCCCCTCAGATTCCAGAACTTTCTGTCACCGTATTGTGAGGAAAAAGTGTTTTTTAGCCATATTTTGAGGTTTTCAAAGGATTCTGGGTAACAGAACCTGCTGAGGGCCCCACAAGTCACCCCATCTTGGATTCCCCTAAGTCTCTAGTTTTCAAAAATGCACAGGTTTGGTAGGTTTCCCTACGTGGCGGCTGAGACAGAGGCCAAAATCAACATGTAGGCACTTTGCAAAAAACACCTCTATTTTCTTTGAGAAAATGAGATGTGTCCACTTTGTGTTTTGGGGTATTTCTTGTTGCATGCACTAGGCCTACCCACACAAATGAGGTACCATTTTTATCGGGAGACTTGGGGGAACGCTGGGTGGAAGGAAATTTGTGGCTCCTCTCAGATTCCAGAATTTCTGTCACCGAAATGTGAGGAAAAAGTGTTTTTTTAGCCACATTTTGAGGTTTGCAAAGGATTCTGGGTAACAGAACCTGGTGAGAGCCCCACAAGTCACCCCATCTTGGATTCCCCTAGGTCTCTAGTTTTCAAAAATGCACAGGTTTGGTAGGTTTCCCTAGGTGGCGGCTGAGCTAGAGGCCAAAATCCACAGGTAGGCACTTTGCAAAAAACACCTGTTTTCTTTGAGAAAATGTGGTGTCCACTTTGTGTTTTGAGGCATTTCCTATCGCAGGCACTAGGCCTACCCACACAAGTGTGGTACCATTTTTATCGGGAGACTTGGGGGAACGCTGGGTGGAAGGAAATTTGTGCCTCCTCTCAGATTCCAGAACTTTCTGTCACCGAAATATGAGGGAAAAGTGTTTTTTTAGCCACTTTTTGAGGTTTGCAAAGGATTCTGGGTAACAGAACCTGGTGAGAGCACCACAGGTCACCCCATCTTGGATTCCCCTAGGTCTCTAGTTTAAAAAAAATGCACAGGTTTGGTAGGATTCCCTAGGTGGCGGCTGAGCTAGAGGCCAAAATCCACAGGTAGGCACTTTGCAAAAAACACCTGTTTTCTTTGAGAAACTGTGATATGTCCACTTTGTGTTTTGGGGCATTTCCTGTCGCAGGCACTTGGCCTACCCAAACAAGTGAGGTACCATTTTTATCGGGAGACTGTGGGAACGCTGGGTGGAAGGAAATTTGTGGCTCCTCTCAGATTCCAGAACTTTCTGTCACCCGAATTGTGAGGAAAAAGTGTTTTTTTAGCCACATTTTGAGGTTTCCAAAGGATTCTGGGTAACAGAACCTGATGAGAGCCCCCCAAGTCACCCCATCTTGGATTACCTTAGGTCTCTAGTTTTAAAAAAGGCACAGGTTTGGTAGGTTTCCCTAGGTGGTGGCTGAGCTAGAGACCAAAATCCACAGGTAGGCACTTTACAAAAAACACCTCTGTTTTCTTTGAGAGAATGTGATGTGTCCACTTTGTGATTTGAGGCATTTCCTGTCGCAGGCACTAGGCCTACCCACACAAGTGAGGTACCATTTTTGTCGGGAGACTTAGTGGAACGCTGGGTGGAAGGAAATTTGTGGCTCCTCTCAGATTCCAGAACTTTCTGTCACCGAAATGTGAGGAAAAAGTGTTTTTTTAGCCACATTTTGAGGTTTGCAAAGGATTCTGGGTAACAGAACCTGGTGAGAGCTCCACAAGTCACCCCATCTTGGATTCCCCTAGGTCTCTAGTTTTCATAAATGCACAGGTTTGGTTGGTTTCCCTAGGTGGCGGCTGAGCTAGAGGCCAAAATCCACATGTATTCACTTTGCAAAAAACACCTCTTTTCTTTGAGAAACTGTGATATGTCCACTTTGTGTTTTGGGGCATTTCCTGTCACAGGCACTAGGCCTACCCACACAAGTGAGGTACCATTTTTATCGGGAGACTGGGGGAACGCTGGGTGGAAGGAAATTTGTGGCTCCTCTCAGATTCCAGAACTTTCTGTCACCCGGATTGTGAGGAAAAAGTGTTTTTTAGCCACATTTTGAGGTTTGCAAAGGATTCTGGGTAACAGAACCTGATGAGAGCCCCCCAAGTCACCCCATCTTGGATTCCCCTAGGTCTCTAGTTTTAAAAAAGGCACAGGTTTGGTAGGTTTCCCTAGGTGGTGGCTGAGCTAGAGGCCAAAATCCACAGGTAGGCACTTTGCAAAAAACACCTCTGTTTTCTTTGAGAGAATGTGATATGTCCACTTTGTGTTTTGAGGCATTTCCTGTCGCAGGCACTAGGCCTACCCACACAAGTGAGGTACCATTTTTATCGGGAGACTTGGGGGAACGCTGGGTGGAAAGAAATTTGTGGCTCCTCTCAGATTCCAGAACTTTCTGTCACCGAAATGTGAGGAAAATGTGTTTTTTTAGCCACCTTTTGAGGTTTGCAAAGGATTCTGGGTAACAGAATCTGGTGAGAGCACCACAGATCACCCCATCTTGGATTCCCCTAGGCCTCTAGTTTAAAAAAAATGCACAGGTTTGGTAGGATTCCCTAGGTGGCGGCTGAGCTAGAGGCCAAAATCCACAGGTAGGCACTTTGCAAAAAACACCTGTTTTCTTTGAGAAACTGTGATATGTCCACTTTGTGTTTTGGGGCATTTCCTGTCGCGGGCACTAGGCATACCCACACAAGTGAGGTACCATTTTTATTAGGAGACTTGGGGGAAAGCTGGGTGGAAAGAAATTTGTGGCTCCTCTCAGATTCCAGAACTTTCTGTCACCGAATTGTGAGGAAAAAGTGTTTTTTTTGCCATATTTTGAGGTTTGCAAAGGATTCTGGGTAACAGAACCTGATGAGAGCCCCCCAAGTCACCCCATCTTGGATTCCCCTAGGTCTCTAGTTTTAAAAAAGGCACAGGTTTGGTAGGTTTCCCTAGGTGGCGGCTGAGCTAGAGGCCAAAATCCACAGGTAGGCACTTTGCAAAAAACACCTCTGTTTTCTTTGAGAGAATGTGATGTGTCCACTTTGTGTTTTGGGGCATTTCCTGTTGCATCACTAGTCCTACCCAGACAAGTGAGGTGCCATTTTTATTGGGAGACTGGGGGAATGCTGGGTGGAAGGAAATTTGTGGCTCCTCTCAGATTCCAGAACTTTCTGTCACCGAATTGTGAGGAAAAAGTGTTTTTTTAGCCACATTTTGAGGTTTGCAAAGGATTCTGGGTGACAGAACCTGGTGAGAGCTCCACAAGTCACCCCATCTTGGATTCCCCTAGGTCTCTAGTTTTCATAAATGCACAGGTTTGGTTGGTTTCCCTAGGTGGCGGCTGAGCTAGAGGCCAAAATCCACATGTAGGCACTTTGCAAAATACACCTCTGTTTTCTTTGAAAAAATGTGATGTGTCCACTTTGTGTTTTGGGGCATTTCCTGTCGCGGGCACTAGGCCTACCCACACAAGTGAGGTACCATTTTTATCGGGAGACTTGGGGGAACGCTGGGTGGAAGGAAATTTGTGGCTCCTCTCAGATTCCAGAACTTTCTGTCACCGAATTGTGAGGAAAAAGTGTTTTTTTAGCCATATTTTGAGGTTTGCAAAGGATTCTGGGTAACAGAACCTGGTGAGAGCCCCACAAGTCACCCCATCTTGGATTCCCCTAGGTCTCTAGTTTTAAAAAATGCACAGGCTTGGTAGGTTTCCCTAGGTGGCGGCTGAGCTAGAGGCCAAAATCCACATGTAGGCACTTTGCAAAAAACACCTCTATTTTCTTTGAGAAAATGTGATGTGTCCACTTTGTGTTTTGGGGTATTTCCTGTCCCGGGCACTAGGACTACCCACACAAGTGAGGTACCATTTTTATAGGGAGACTAGGGGGAACACTGGGTGGAAGGAAATTTGTGGCTCCTCTCAGATTCCAAAACGTTCTGTCACCGAAATGTGAGGAAAAAGTGTTTTTTTAGCCACATTTTGAGGTTTGCAAAGGATTCTGGGTAACAGAACCTGGTGAGAGCCCCACAAGTCACCCCATCTTGGATTCCCCTAGGTCTCTAGTTTTCATAAATGCACAGGTTTGGTAGGTTTCCCTAGGTGGCGGCTGAGCTAGAGGTCAAAATCCACAGGTAGGCACTTTGCAAAAAACACCTCTGTTTTCTTTGAGAAAATGTGGTGTCCACTTTCTGTTTTGAGGCATTTCCTGTCGCAGGCACTAGGCCTACCCACACAAGTGAGGTATCATTTTTATCGGGAGACTTGGGGGAACACTGGATGGAAGGAAAGTTGTGGCTCCTTTCAGAATCCAGAACTTTCTGTCACAGAAATGTGAGGAAAAAGTGTTTTTTTAGCCACCTTTTGAGGTTTGCAAAGGATTCTGGGTAACAGAACCTGGTGAGAGCACCACAGGTCACCCCATCTTGGATTCCCCTAGGTCTCTAGTTTAAAAAAAATGCACAGGTTTGGTAGGATTCCCTAGGTGGCGGCTGAGCTAGAGGCCACGATCCACAGGTAGGCACTTTGCAAAAAACACCTCTATTTTCTTTGAGAAACTGTGATATGTCCACTTTGTGTTTTAGGGCATTTCCTGTTGCATGCACTAGGCCTACCCACACAAGTGAGGTACCATTTTTATCGGGAGACTGGGGGAACGCTGGATGGAAGGAAATTTGTGGCTCCTCTCAGATTCCAGAACTTTCTGTCACCCGAATTGTGAGGAAAAAGTGTTTTTTTAGCCACATTTTGAGGTTTGCAAAGGATTCTGGGTAACAGAACCTGGTGAGAGCCCCACAAGTCACCCCATCCTGGATTCCCCTAGGTCTATAGTTTTAAAAAAGGAACAGGTCTGGTAGGTTTCCCTAGGTGGCGGCTGAGCTAGAGGCCAAAATCCACAGGTAGGCACTTTGCAAAAAACACCTCTGTTTTCTTTGAGAAAATGTGATGTGTACACTTTGTGTTTTGGGGCATTTCCTGTGGCGGGCACTAGTCCTACCCACACAAGTGAGGTACCATTTTTATCGGGAGACTTGGGGGAAACCTGGGTGGAAGGAAATTTGTGGCTCCTCTCAGATTCCAGAACTTTCTGTCACCGAATTGTGAGGAAAAGGTGTTTTTTTAGCCATATTTTGAGGTTTGCAAAGGATTCTGGGTAACAGAACCTGGTGAGAGCCCCCCAAGTCACCCCATCTTGGATTCCCCCAGCTCTCTAGTTTTGATAAATGCACAGGTTTGGTAGGTCTCTCTAGGTGGCGGCTGAGCTAGAGGCCAAAATCCACAGGTAGGCACTTTGCAAAAAAACACCTCTGTTTTCTTTGAGAAAATATGATGTGTTCACTTTGTGTTTTGGGGTATTTCCTGTTGCGGGCACTAGGTCTCCCCACACAAGTGAGGTACCATTTTTATAGGGAGACTAGGGGGAACACTGGGTGGAAGGAAATGTGTGGCTCCTCTCAGATTCCAAAACGTTCTGTCACCGAAATGTGTTGAAAAAGTGTTTTTTTAGCCACATTTTGAGGTTTGCAAAGGATTCTGGGTAACAGAACCTGGTGAGAGCCCCACAAGTCACCCCATCTAGGATTCCCCTAGGTCTCTAGTTTTCAAAAATGCACAGGTTTGGTAGGTTTCCCTAGGTGGCGGCTGACCTAGAGGCCAAAATCCACAGGTAGGCACTTTGCAACAAAACACCTCTGTTTTCTTTGAGAAAATGTGATGTCCACTTTGTTTTTTGAGGCATTTCCTGTCGCAGGCACTAGGCCTACCCACACAAGTGAGGTACAATTTGTATCGGGAGACATGGGGGAACGCTGGATGGAAGGAAATTTGTGGCTCCTCTCAGATTCCAGAACTTTCTGTCACCGAAATGTGAGGAAAAAGTGTTTTTTTAGCCACCTTTTGAGGTTTGCAAAGGATTCTGGGTAACAGAACCTGGTGAGAGCCCCCCAAGTCACCCCATCTTGGATTCCCCTAGGTCTCTAGTTTTAAAAAAGGCACAGGTTTGGTAGGTTTCCCTAGGTGGCGGCAGAGCTAGAGGCCAAAATCCACAAGTAGGCACTTTGCAAAAAACACCTCTGTTTTCTTTGAGAAAATGTGGTGTGTCCACTTTGTGTTTTGGGGCATTTCCTGTCGCGGGCACTAGGCCTACCCACACAAGTGAGGTACCATTTTTATTGGGAGACTGGGGGAACGCTGGGTGGAAGGAAATTTGTGGCTCCTCTCAGATTCTAGAACTTTCTGTCACCGAATTGTGAGGAAAAAGTGTTTTTATAGCCATATTTTGAGGTTTGCAAAGGATTCTGGGTAACAGAACCTGGTGAGAGCCCCACAAGTCACCCCATCTTGGATTCCCCTAGGTCTCTAGTTTTGATAAATGCACAGGTTTGGTAGGTCTCTCTAGGTGGCGGCTGAGCTAGAGGCCAAAATCCACAGGTAGGTACTTTGCAAAAAACATCTCTGTTTTCTTTGAGAAAATGTGATGTGTCCACTTTGTGTTCTGGGGTATTTCCTGTCGCGGGCACTAGGTCTACCCACACAAGTGAGGTACCATTTTTATTGGGAGACTTGGGGGAACGCTGGGTGGAAGGAAATTTGTGGCTCCTCTCTGATTCCAGAATTTTCTGTCACCAAAATGTGAGGAAAAAGTGTTTTTTTAGCCACATTTTAAGGTTTGCAAAAGATTCTGGGTAATAGAACCTGGTGAGAGCCACACAAGTCACTCCATCTTGGATTCCCCTAGGTCTCTAGTTTTCAAAAATGCACAGGTTTGGTAGGCTTGGTAGGTTTCCCTAGGGGGTGGCTGAGCTAGAGGCCAAAATCCACAGGTAAGCACTTTGCAAAAAACACCTCTGTTTTCTATGAGAAAATGTGATGTGTTCATTTTGTGTTTTGGGGCATTTCCTGTTGCGGGCACTAGGCCTACCCACACAAGTGAGGTACCATTTTTATTGGGAGACTGGGGGAACGCTGGGTGGAAGGAAATTTGTGGCTCCTCTCAGATTCCAGAACTTTCTGTCACCGAATTGTGAGGAAAAAGTGTTTTTTTAGCCATATTTTGAGGTTTGCAAAGGATTCTGGGTAACAGAACCTGGTGGGAGCCCCACAAGTCACCCCATCTTGGATTCCCCTAGGTCTCTAGTTTTGATAAATGCACAGGTTTGGTAGGTCTCTCTAGGTGGCGGCTGAGCTAGAGGCCAAAATCCACAGGTAGGTACTTTGCAAAAAACATCTCTGTTTTCTTTGAGAAAATGTGATGTGTCCACTTTGTGTTCTGGGGTATTTCCTGTCGCGGGCACTAGGTCTACCCACACAAGTGAGGTACCATTTTTATTGGGAGACTTAGGGAAACGCTGGGTGGAAGGAAATTCGTGGCTCCTCTCTGATTCCAGAATTTTCTGTCACCAAAATGTGAGGAAAAAGTGTTTTTTTAGCCACATTTTGAGGTTTGCAAAAGATTCTGGGTAATAGAACCTGGTGAGAGCCACACAAGTCACTCCATCTTGGATTCCCCTAGGTTTCTAGTTTTCAAAAATGCACAGGTTTGGTAGGCTTGGTAGGTTTCCCTAAGGGGTGGCTGAGCTAGAGGCCAAAGTCCACAGGTAAGCACTTTGCAAAAAACACCTCTGTTTTCTTTGAGAAAATGTGATGTGTCCACTTTGTGTTTTGGGGCATTTCCTGTTGCGGGCACTAGGCCTACCCACAGAAGTGAGGTACCATTTTTATCGGGAGACTTGGGGGAAAGCTGGGTTGAAGGAAATTTGTGGCTCCTCTCAGATTCCAGAACTTTCTGTCACCGAATTGTGAGGAAAAAGTGTTTTTTTAGCCATATTTTGAGGTTTGCAAAGGATTCTGGGTAACAGAACCTGGTGGGAGCCCCACAAGTCACCCCATCTTGGATTCCCCTAGGTCTCTAGTTTTGATAAATGCACAGGTTTGGTAGGTCTCTCTAGGTGGCGGCTGAGCTAGAGGCCAAAATCCACAGGTAGGTACTTTGCAAAAAACATCTCTGTTTTCTTTGAGAAAATGTGATGTGTCCACTTTGTGTTCTGGGGTATTTCCTGTCGCGGGCACTAGGTCTACCCACACAAGTGAGGTACCATTTTTATTGGGAGACTTAGGGGAACGCTGGGTGGAAGGAAATTCGTGGCTCCTCTCTGATTCCAGAATTTTCTGTCACCAAAATGTGAGGAAAAAGTGTTTTTTTAGCCACATTTTGAGGTTTGCAAAAGATTCTGGGTAATAGAACCTGGTGAGAGCCACACAAGTCACTCCATCTTGGATTCCCCTAGGTTTCTAGTTTTCAAAAATGCACAGGTTTAGTAGGCTTGGTAGGTTTCCCTAAGGGGTGGCTGAGCTAGAGGCCAAAATCCACAGGTAAGCACTTTGCAAAAAACAGCTCTGTTTTCTTTGAGAAAATGTGATGTGTCCACTTTGTGTTTTGGGGCATTTCCTGTTGCGCGCACTAGGCCTACCCACAGAAGTGAGGTACCATTTTTATCGGGAGACTTGGGGGAAAGCTGGGTTGAAGGAAATTTGTGGCTCCTCTCAGATTCCAGAACTTTCTGTCACCGAATTCTAAGGAAAAAGTGTTTTTTTAGCCATATTTTGAGGTTTGCAAAGGATTCTGGGTAACAGAACCTGGTGAGGGCCCTACAAGTCACCCCATCTTGGATTCCCCCAGGTCTCTAGTTTTAAAAAAGGCACAGGTTTGGTAGGTTTCTCTAGGTGGCGGCTGAGCTAGAGGCCAAAATCCACAGGTAGGCACTTTGCAAAAAACACCTCTGTTTTCTTTGAGAAAATGTGATGTGTCCACTTTGTTTTTTGGGGCATATCCTGTCGCGGGCACTAGGCCTACCCACACAAGTGAGGTACAATTTTTATCGGGAGACTTGGGGGAACGCTGGATGGAAGGAAATTTGTGGCTCCTCTCAGATTCCAGAACTTTCTGTCACCGAAATGTGAGGAAAAAGTGTTTTTTTAGCCACCTTTTGAGGTTTGCAAAGGATTCTGGGTAACAGAACCTGGTGAGAGCACCACAGGTCACCCCATCTTGGATTCCCCTAGGTCTCCAGTTTAAAAAAAATGCACAGGTTTGGTAGGATTCCCTCGTTGGCGGCTGAGCTAGAGGCCACAATCCACAGGTAGGCACTTTGCAAAAAACACCTCTGTTTTCTTTGAGAAACTGTGATATGTCCACTTTGTGTTTTGGGACATTTCGTGTCGCATGCACTAGGCCTACCCACACAAGTGAGGTACCATTTTTATCGGGAGACTGGGGGAACGCTGGGTGGAAGGAAATTTGTGGCGCCTCTCAGATTCCAGAACTTTCTGTCACCCGAAATCGAATGGACGATTGTACATGGCACGTGGCCACTGGTTACAATCATGCTGAGTCTGATCTCCTCTCTCCACAGACCCTAATAAGAGTTAAGGTAGACGAGATTGCGAAGAGTACGTCGTCGGTGGTTTTTAGACCGGGAAACCCGGCTAACACAGAGGCTCCTGGGTGCACAGAAGAGACCAGCACCTTTAAATTTCAAAACATCTAAAAGACAGGGGCAGAGACTTCAGGACATGTCACCGTTTCTCAATAAGCAAAAGGAGGCGGGGTCGTGGAGAACGGTGTTCAGCGCGAGGTGTTGGGCATTTGGGAGCTGGAAGACGCTGAGACAGAGAGGACGCACACCACAGGAGAGAGGAACTACGCTGCAGAATCAATGGAGAAGAAGATGGAAAACCACCACCAATGCAAACTGCCTCAGTACGTCTCCGCTGTCTACAACACCATAGTAAATGCAGGCAAGAAGTGGTGAGTGAAAAGAACGCTAGATGTGAGTCAGTCTCTTGCTGGAAGGAATAGCGAGAACAGGGAAAAACTGCCTTGTTCATCTGTTTTTTTTCAAGCACTTCCAGTGTGAGAAAAACATCAAGAGCCAAACAGTATAATCCCTGTGTTGAGTGTTTTTTTATTTTCTATTTTCATCCTGATGACCTTTATTTTTCATGGGACGAGAGCCTTCTTACTGATTCCTTTTATTTTTGCACATGTTGATGGGGACGAGGCTAATAAACAAACTAGGTGACCCTTCCCACAAGCCCTCCCTGTAATACCCATGAGAAATAAAATTAAAACAGTTACCTGTGGCATTTTCTTTTCTTGAGGGGCATCTGACACTTATGGTGGACCCAGCCAGCAAACGCCTATGTCCCAAGGGTGGGCCCCTCAGAAGAAAGCAGGAGTCTGCATATGGCGGTCCCCAGGGTGAGATATGGCTCCAGGAGGGGCAGGCGCACAGTCCCTCCCCTTTTTTCTGCACAGGGCCAACCCAGGGGAGGAGGTGGTCCCAGGGGCAGTATATGACCTGAAAGGGGTCCATTTAGCACCCTCCCTTCTTTAAAATTTTAAAATGGCCCAGGAAAGTGATGATCCTGGGATGTAGAGGGGCTGAGCGGGCCCTGGCATTATTTTGGTATTTGCCCCAGGGAAGCAGTGGTACCTGGGGCCGGGGGGTATGTGCAGGCCCCACTAGTAATTGTTTGTTTATAGCCCCGGGGAGGTGGTGGTCCCCGGAGGCCGGTGGGTCCACGCAGCCCCAGTATCATTTTGCAATTAGGCCCAGGGAGTTTGTGGTCCCCAGGGCTTTATTAAACCCCGTGGAGGGGGGCCCGGTGTGCCCCCTCCATTCTTTTAAAATAAAGTTGCATGACCCCGGGACTGGGCCAACTCTGGGCTATAATTATAACAAGCACTGTAGACTGTGTTTGTTTTTTATTTTTTAATTCACAGCGTTATTCATGAGTAGTCACAAATTTTACTGTGAATAAAACAAATATTTTTTTTTGCCCTGGTATATTGCCAGGGGCACCCCAGGACCAAGGGTAGGATGTTAGGGTGTATGTACCCTACCCCCTTCTCTGTCTTTTGCATTTACTTTTGGGATTTTGTCTGAAGCCGAGTCCCAAAATGGCTGCAAACTCTTCGTAAAGTGTTGGCAACATATCAGATCTTTGCATGAGAACGGTGTATTCGCGAAGTCACTGCAACCCTACGTACACTAATTTGGGTTTACTTTCATTTCACCAAAATTACTGAATGGATTTACAGCAAATACCAAAAAGCATGCTTTCCGGACCAAAAACTAACTTTCTTGTGTAATTCAGTCCAGCGGTTCAATCTGTAGTCGTATTGAAAATCTCTATGGAAAGTTAATTGGGAAACACACTTTCCCTTTTTCTTGACGCCCGCTTGAAGGATCACCCTGAAAACTTCCATGTACAAAAGGTCAGTTGGGACACTTTTTTTGGAAAATTTCATGAAGATTCATCAAACAGCACCAAAGACATAACCAAGTCAAAAATGCTTTTTCTATGGAAACTAAGGCCCATATTTATGGGAAAATGATGGAGCGCAACGCTGCACGAAAATAGTGCAGCGCCGCATTCCGTCATTTTCACTACCCATGGATACACCGTATTTAAATGAATACGTCACACCCCTGTGTTGTCCCCTGCGCAGGCACAAAATTTTGCTGCCAACGCAGGCATCCTTGCACCATCATGCAAGGATGTTTGTTCTGAGGGGTGTGATTGTTTATGTGCGGGAAACAATCACTAATGACGCTTTGGCAGAATGCAGCACACACAGAAGTGCCAAGGCGTCATTTAAAATAATTGATTATGTGCAGGAAGGGACACCTACCCGCACATAAATAATCAATTCTGGCACTTTGCTCTTTCTATGCCTGCTGTATTCTGCAGCAGGCATAGAAAAAGCAAAAAACGAGGAGGAACAGAACTATTCCTCCTTGTTGTGTCTTGCTAACGCCACCCCTGGGGGTAGTTAAATTTAATCTCAACGGTTGACTCAGAGAGAAAAAATTATATGCTTTGCTCCAGCCTCACTAGCAAGATCCCTAGGAGCTTACTCTTAATTATGGCATTTATTTAGTTTAAAGGAGACAAGTTGATACCACAAAAATATTAATATTACACTTGAGGGACACTTGGAACTTCACTTACTAACCCTAGAATAAGAGATATTTACTGGTAGCCCTCAATGGACAGATATATTGATCATAAGAATGAACATTGTACAGTCTGCATGACAAATAATAATCACTATAAAACTAACACACCACCAATATTGCCCTTGCAAGTTTCTAACAAACCATGGTGCATGTTTGCCATTGAGGGTAGTCAATAAATAAGGGCTTCCTGTGCAACTACTGTTAGATAATGATGTTTAATTTACCTCAGATAAAATGTCTATATTATATAACACTACTTGGTAAGACATAGGAAACATATTTATAGCACACACCATCTACCAGTCTTGTAGAAAGAGCTAAGAAGCCCATTTCTGATTACTGCTTGTAAACATTTTTTTTAAATAAATTTATTTTATGATCTTACAGGAATACCGAGTTTGGTGGTAGCAGGACCGCCATGTTGGCAGTGGCGGTCAAACCGCCAACCGGCTGGAGGAGAAGACCGCCAAATTATGACCATGGTAGTACTACCAACAGAATACAGCCAACAGAATACAGACGTCGGTAGCCACCTGGAGACCGGCGGAGACCATGTTTCCACTGGACAGATTACAAGGTTGCACACCGCCTATGTTTCCGCTGTGGTCGCACCACCATGGAAAACCTAGCGGAAACCACTGTATAAAAGGAGACACTCACCTTCAGGAAGCATTACTCGTCTAGAGCTGCCATGGAACCAGAACTACATGTCCTCCCGCTGCCTCTGCTTGCCCAACAACTCCAGAACCAGCAACAACGACAACAGCAACCGTAAGTACACACACTTACCTGTCACAGTTGTAAATTTTCAAAGTACCTATGCACCCACAGCATAACAATCGGGAACGGGTGCCAAGGGCAACACTCACACATAACCCATATCAACAAGCACCCTCACACACAGCCACATGCACACCTGCACATAAACAGTACACACCCTATGGCCATCACACATACACACACACACACATGTCTAAAACACACACCAACCAACAGATACACAGCACCAGCACAGCCACATACAACAACACACAACACCGCCAAATAACACAAGTACACCGCAATCACTACATCATCAAAACATTGTCAAGGTCACACAATAGACAATGCCCCTTGACAAATCATACATACAACAATCAGAACCACCACCAGGGAACGAACACACACAACCACACATCCAAAAAAGGCAGAACACAACATACCCCACAAACACACTACACAATGTACCTGACATACCATATGCACCATTGTCCACACACACTCATACACATAGCCCATGCACACAAAGGACCATAACACTGCACCTAACACATGTCAACACAAACACCACACAATACTAGCACTACAACATGTTCACAACATACACATGTCCATCACACAACACCCCATCACTGGTGATTAAAAAGCAATGCACACCACCAGACATGCTGCCCAAACATAATAGGTAACACAACCACCACAGACCACCAAATGTACACACACAAACAATGTCAGCCAATACCAAAACTGACCTATGGTAAGAAATGCAGGACAAAAATATGAGGTAGTAACCAACAACAGGTTGGTCCTTAATATATATTAAAATATCATTACAAATATATATGTCCAAGGCCAGAGGCCAGCCCAACAATATTGCGTGCAACATGCACTCTAAGCACATGTTTCTCCCCTGAACTTGACTCCTGACTGCCATGTAACCTCCACAGATAGGGGCATCAAGGGGGCGGGCAGGCACCTCAGGAATTGGTGGGGCAGGAGGGGATGGTTTGGGCTTAGGATTGGGAGGGGGACCTTTGGGTTTAGATTTGGGGGGGGGGGCTTAGGTCGAGGCTTTGGAGAGGCATGGGTACTTTTGGGAGGGGTTGACTTTTTGGCAGAGAGAAGGGCATGGGAGGTCTGAGAGATGGAAGAGCCGGACTTGGGGAGGGACACAGACCATTTAGGCGTATCACGGAGTGGGAGAGGAGCAGGGAAAAGGGACAACTCTGAAAGGAAAGCTTTCCTTGACATACGGGACGGTTATGACCAAAGGGTTTGGGTTTGGAGGGAGAGGGAGTGGGGGTAAGATGTGCAGTTATGGATGTCTTGGGTGCATGTGTGTGCAAGGTATGCTTGTGGATGGTGTGTGTCTGTTGGGTGGGTGCATGTGGGTATTTATGTGTCTTGGAAGAAGGGGGTGGAGGTGCTGGGAGATGTTGTGGGGGGTGCATGGCAGTCTGCTGGGGTGGTGACTGGAGGTATGGTGGATGTGCTGCATGTGTAGTTGTGTGTGTGGTTGTGGTGTCTGCAGATGTGGTGACTGGGGTGGATGTCTGAGGGTCTGTTCTTGTGATGTCTGTGGGTAAGATAGGTGTAGTTACTGGATCTGTGGATTTTGGTATATTACATGCAGGTGTTTCTGGTGTCATCTCTGTGATGCTGGGGGTGGTGAGGGTTTCAGGGGGAACATCCGGAACAACCACTCCGGAACAATGACCTACATTGTTAGCGCAAGCAGAACCACGCTTGTGTTAACAACAACTCCCTTTTTCTCTGCCTTAACTATGCATGTGCTGAACAAAGCACATGCATGTTTAAGGCAGAGAAAAAGGGAGAGTGCATCGGTAGAGGACGTAGTCAGATAAGTGGAGCTGGGGCAGTGTTGGGGGTAGTTTTAAGGGTGGGGTGGATTAAGGGCTCGGGTGGGGCGAGGTTTGGTTAGTTTGTATTTTTAGGGGCGGCGTGGGGGATTGGGGTAGTTCGGGTTTTTGGGGGTGGGGAGGTCAGGTAGTTTGGTTTTGTGGGGGTAGTTTGGTTTTTGGGGTGGGGATTTGGTATAGTTTATTTTGGGGGGGTGGGAGTTGGGGTAGTTTGTTTTTTAGTTTGGTTTTTGGGGATGGGGTCAGGGTAGATTGGTTTTTGGGGGTGGGGTTCAGGTAGTTAGATTTTTGGGGGTGGGGGTAGTTTGGTTTTTGCTGTGGGGGTCAGGATTGTTTGGTGTTTGGCAGTGGGGGATTGGGGTAGTTAGTGTTTTTGGGGGTGGGGTGAGCGGGTAGTTTGTTTTTTGGGGGTGAGGGGGATCTGGGTTGTTTTGTTTTTAGAGGCGGTTTTGGTTGTTTTTAGGGCAGGTGGGTGAGGATGGGGAAGGGTTTAGGGATCAGGGTAGGTGGAATGGATCCTGGATAGTTTTGTTTTAGGAGTGGGGGGTCGGGTAGTTTTAGTATTAGGGGTGGGGTACTTCTGGGTCTTAGGACAGGTGGGGGGTCGCATGCTAGAACCATGCATGCCGTTCCTACACGTGCCTTTCCTAGGCATGCTTTTACAACAAAAAATGATTGTAAAGGCAAGCTTAGTAAAGGCATTTGTGGTAACAACGCGGTCATTGTTACAACTGCGTTGTTCAGGCATGCGTGGTTCCAGCATTTGTTGTTCCATTATACATTCTAATCAGGGCAGGTTGTGACTGTTGAAGTGTCTGCAGGTGGATATTGCTTGTGTGCATGCCAGTGGTGTGTCCTGTGGTTCCTGTGTTTGTCTGAGCTACCCTTAGATGTTGAGATGGATCCCTGCTTGTTCTTCAGCATGCGTTGGGTGAGTCAGGGTAGAGGGGTTTGAGACTGGGGTGAGGAAGGTGGAGGGGGACGGAAGACAAAGGGTGACTGGCTGCTGTCAATGTGGAGACCAGAGCCTAAAAGGATCTCTGTCCACCAGCCAGTGCACCGAGAATGCCTTCCAGGAATGCATTACTCTGTTGCATTTGAGTTGCAAGTCCCTGGATGGCACTCACCATGGTCGACTGACCCACAAAGAACGACCTCAGGAGGTCAATAGCCTCTTCACTGAGGGCAGCAGGACTGACAGGAGACGCCCAGCCCCTTGGGTGAGCGGGCACGGTCAACTGGGTGGGAAACTACAGGGGGTGATGGTAGAAAGGGGGGTGGCGGACATAGATGGTGCGGGGGTGGTCCCAGATGGGTCCGCCACACTTAGGGAGTGGCCACCGAAGGAGGATTTTGAGGATGATGACGTCGATCCTGTTTCCTCCGTGGCACTCTCCTCACCCTCTGGGCCACAGGGTCCCTCTCTGTCAGTGGTCTCAGCACTCTGGGTTCCATGGTCGGCAGCATCTCTACTCGCCTGTGCCCTGTCTCCTTAGCCTACTGGTGCTGATGCGCACAGAGAGAGATGGAGGGAGAGAGAGGGTCTACACATCCTTTACATACACACATTAAGCATGTACAGCTTGAAGTATAATCTCCTGACAGGGAAGTTGCAGTTTAAAAGCCTCAGAACCCACATCATGTACAAATATGATGAATCTAACTACCCCATTTGTCAATTGGCCTTCAAAATTATAAGGCAAGTATCCGAACACCACTATACCATTTTATCAAATCACCTGTAACTCTGAGGCAGCATGGTCCTCATGGCCTAGCCAAAGCACAGATTTCATCACCTTACAGCACATCACTGTCTTTCAAGTTATCAGTTAGAGGTACACCAGCCTAGCCCATCACCAAAAGTCATGTTCGATGTAAGGAATGTCAATTTTCATAACATAGAAGACAGCATCTAGCCCTCAATTCACATGCCTAGCTAATCCTTGTGCACATACCTGACACAATGGCTACATACACTGATGCATACACAAAATGTGGCTGTCCCTTACAGTGTCCATCACAAGCAGATAATCCATGTCTGGAGAACAGCAATGTCAATAAATGTAAAAAATCTGAATGGATTTACTGCAGTCATTATTCACACACATTGCCAAGTACACCATGAAACCATGTACTAGAACTGTGGGCTACCTAGCACCCATGATACATCCACAGACAATCATAGAGAGCATAGTTACAACAAACAACCATGGAGATTCCACCAAATCTTATGAGGGCTCATACCATTCCATCTGACATGCTGAATCGGAGCCACAACATCACTACGTGTGTACTTATACTTCACTTACAGCTGGCCTGACATTCTACCCATGTGAAACATACTGGCACGACACTTACCTCACTGAAAAGCTATGCACACATGATTGACACATGTACCTCCGCTATGTAACTGACTACATATCCCACTACAATAACATGTGTTAATGGAATGGAAGTAGAGCTAAACTTATACATGTGGTTCAATAGAGGTGAGGCAAGACCAAAACCTTTCCAAACAGGGCACATCAGCTAAAGAAAGTCTAGCAATGTTTAGTCCACTCTGCAGTATCATCCACCAAGTAACTTTGAGACATGATGTAGGCAGATAATAGCATTTGTAGCACTCATAGATATGGCATGGGCATATCTAGCATGGAAAAAACACATTTTACAAGGGCAATACTGCCTAGCCACTCATCTCATCTACAACAAAGAAGTTAGGACACATGTCATTGTAATAGCAAGAAATGTAAAGGACTAAAACACAACATGAGTCCGCCATTTTTGCATGTCCATCCGTTACAAACTCCACATACCCCACTGTATGTCTTTGAGTTGACTATGGGGACAACTCCTCAAATCATACATGGACAGTACTATATGGGTCATACCAATTGTCAGAAAGGGATGCCTGCCTCATATGAAGCATACAACTGTTTCTGGACACTGGACACCTTGGTCCTGTAAATTATAGTTCAGGGCCAATGTTGCACACAGAGCTGATCAATCATAATGGGAGCGTCATAATACCTCAGAGGCACATGAAACAGCAATAGGATTATTGGACCTGGTAACACTAGATGGAAAGGATGATTCTGCACCTTACTGAGATATATGTGGCTGGGTAGGGTAACGCATTTGGCTCAGTCACATGTGCATCTCCACATGCAGTCATACATATTGCTGGACACAGATGATCAACAGGTTACAATGCACTATCGAAAGGCAAGATCACATTTTTTTAAATGGCAACTGGACTACTATGTATTTCCATTAATCAACATACCTATAGCACCTACTACATTCTCACTGCCGCTATACCGAGACAGCATACATCAAACTAGCAGAGTCAAGTACATGGATTCAATCAGTATTTACCCCTTTGTGGCTTCTGTGCTGCCCTCAAATCCACCTCAGGGTAGGCCACGGCCAAAATGCAGGACATTAGGAGGGTCAGGGTCCAACAGGCACCCCTCCCTCGTTGGGAGGACATCCCCATCTGGGCCTCAGTGGTCTCCGGCCCCCAGCATCTCAGGTTCTCCCACTGCTTTCTTCAATAGGTGCTCCTTCCGGCTGTAGACCCCCAGGGTCCGCACTTCCCATTCTTCTGATGGGCCTTGACTTTCATGGGTGACACAGACAAAAGGAAAACTCATGTCCACATGCACAATACCTATTGGAGTGGACAGTACACATCAGACACATCATGCTGGCACACATGTCTCCACAACATACCATCTGCATGCATTAACACCTTGACAAGTTCACATTAATGGTACACTGTCTGACACAACACCTAAAACACATTGCTATGACATTGGACTCATCTGCTCCTCTGGTGCTCCCTATAGCTGTCCATACAGGGGTAGGAGCTCCTCCACTAGCTTGTCTAGCTCTTTGGGGGCGAAGGCTGGAGCCCTATTACCTGCAGGGCGTGGCATGGTAGCTTCTAGAGGCATTATAAAGCAGCTCAGGTAGTGGCGGTCTTGCTGCCAGCAATGTCAGAAGTCAAGTGAGGAAAAGTGCAGAAGATGGTGGTCACGACCGCCACATACATGACCGTCACTGCTGGCGGACATCGCCATTGGCCCTATGCCGCCAAAGGCAGCAATTTCTTCCAATGGTAAGTTACACCGTGGTTGTGTCTGCCTACTGCCATGACGACTTCCGCCTGCGGACATAGGTCACTTCAACCTGTCCTGTACAGTAGGTCAGGCGCCTGCCATTTTGAGCACATGTCATATATGGTGCTGTTTCCAAAGCTGCGTCATATACTTCACCCCTTTTATTACCGTACATCTGAGTGCGCTGCCCTCCAGTTTGGGTGACATATTGTGCATATGTGCAAGATAAGCTGTGCTGTGTGAGGACATGAGGTGATAGCTCTGCACAGCTACTCAGCTCTTACTATTTGTCAGAATCTAACAAATAAATCCTGATGTATGTGCAATATATGTAGTGCTATGTCTTTTACATATTGACAGTGACAGTAGTTACAAAAGTATTATCCCATGGTACTATTGGGCTATGTGCAACAAGGAGGGTCTACTAGGATACATAGCTAAGTGAGGTACTGTATATGTCACATGTAGTAGTAGTCCTGGACAGCTGTTAGGTGTGGGGAATGTAAATAGCTGTATGAGATGTATGCATTCTGTGTTTCTGATACTATGTTAACTTTTTTAACCTAGTTATCCTGCCATGAGGAGAGTAAGACAACCAACAGTGTACCGACCACTGGTAGATCTGCACACCATGGAGGAAAGGCATGTCATACAGACATAGGCTCTCATTATGACATTGGCGGTAAGTCTCGCTTACCTCCATGCCGACCGCCGCCAGCATACCGGCGCCATGGCGGATTACCGCTACCCATATTATGACACACACATACCAATCCGTCACTATACGGACCCACACACAGCCCAAAGGTCAGTGATAATTTGGCAGTTACGCCAACAGAGCTACGCCCACAGCAATATAACCCATGAATAACCGTGGCAGACATTCAATCGCGGTAAACCATTGGGGGTACATACCGCTGCGCTCAAAATACACACTACCTAACAAAACAACACTGCATTGGACAATTCCAACTACACACACCTGACACACATACACACACCCACAACACTATAAAACACACACACACACACAATACCCGCAACCCCTTACGATGAAAAAATATTGCCAACTGACAGAGACAGACCAAGAGCACCCACAGAACCAGAGCCACTAAACACCATCACCCATACACCATCCACGCACCTTACAGCACACACCCCAACGCATCACCCTACACACCCTCACCCACCCCACTAACACCACACCCATGGCACCACAACAACACCCCAGGTTCTCAGAGGAGGAGCTAAGGGTAATGGTGGAGGAAATAATCCGGGTAGAACCACAGCTATTCGGATCACAGGTGCAGCAGACATCCATTGCTAGGAAGATGGAGCTATGGTGGAGAATCGTGGACAGGGTCAGTGCTGTGGGAAAGCACCCAAGAACAAGGGATGACATCAGGAAGAGGTGGAACGACCTACAGGGGAAGGTACGTTCTGTGGCAGCAAGACTTCAGATAGCAGTACAGAGGACTGGCGGTGGACACCTACCTTCTCCCCCACAACTAACAACATGGGAGGAGAAAGTCTTAGCAATCATGCATCTTGAGGGCCTGGCAGGAGTAGCAGGAGGACTGGACTCGGGTAAGTCAACTCTCTATTACTATTAACCCCCTACCTGCATGCCATCACATACCCCCACCCCTGCCCTCACCCTCATCACCCCACCACCTCACATACATCCCACCATCACAACCCACTCATCCCAATACCAAGCCCTGCACGTAACACCAATGCACCGACCCCCATCACAGATCTTCATGGACACACATCACTAAAGCATGCACACTAGAGACAATCACCTAGCCCACCAAATCACTACTCACACAAGGCTAAGCTGCCAGAGCAATAACAACCGTAGAGGGCAACACACCCATGCAGAAGATGGCACACACAGAAACAATAACACTGTCTTTACATCCCCACAGCTCCTCCATCTAACGTCACCGGAGAAGAGGTGCCAGCAACATCCAGTTCCCCCCCCAGAAGAGGCCCACAGTGATAACAGCAGCTCTGGACGCCTGGATGATCAACCTGGCCCATCAGGGACCTCCGGGCAGTCGGTAACCCAGGCACAGTCCCATACCACCACAGACCCTCCCCCCTCAGGAAACACCACCACAGCACCCACACAGCGGGCCCATACCACTGTCCCCAGGACATGTCAACCAGCAGTGTGTCCACCACTACAGGGACCCCAGGCCACCCCACAAACACAAGACGATCAGGGACTTGGAGTCAGTGGCAGTGGGCATACGGTTCAGGGGACAGAGGCACAGGACAGCAGGGAAGCTGGTAGGACTGCTGTGCGACAGGGGGAAGACAGGCCCAGGGCACTCACCAACATCCTGGGAGCATACCACCATTCCCAGGAGTCGATGGGCCAGATACTGGACAAGTTGCAGGAGACCCTGCGGCAGCAGGAAGGACAGTACCCAGGGATCAGGGAGGACTTGAAGTCCATAAACACCACCCTGGTCACCATTGCGGAGGTGCTGGCAGACATGGCCAACACCATGAGGAAGGAAGTGGCACACCAGTGGGCCCCTGACACTAGCCAAACCAATGAACAGCCTTCCACCTCTGCTGCTGCTAGTGGACAGGAGGCCCCGCCACAGGAACAACAGGCCACCAGCACCACTCCCCCTGCAGAAGGAGAACCACCCCGAAAAAGGTCCCTGCGATCCAGGCTGAAGCCAGAGAACATTGCCAAGACCCCCGCCAGGAAACAAGACTCTCCTGAATGTCACCCTGGTGTCTCACTCAGTCACCCTGTCCATCTTGGACTGCCATTGCTCCACTTCCTTTGCCCCCTTGGACAGTGCACCTGTGATACCAATAGACTGGACTCTACCCTGGACTTTCCTCCATCAGCAACCCAGCCCATTGCAATCCCCTCCACTTATTAGCACCTAAATAAACACCCTTGGAACAAATACAAATATGGAGTCTGTCAATTGATTGAAATATGTATTTGTTTAACAAGCTGTAAGCATTGCAATTCAATTGTACAGTATTGTATACACAGGTATGACTAGTAGTTGGCAGCAATCAACACACCAGGAGCCAGAGTGGGGCACAGATATCTGAAAATAGAGATGCCAAAGGGTACAGTAAGAGGCCATAGTAGTGGGAAAATCAACCTGCCATGTACAATGTCCAACACAAAACTGTCAAAGGAAGGTGAAGTTACAGTGTCTTACCTGTGTGTCACTGGAAGTACTGTTGTGTGATTGACGTTCTGTTGTCCTCAACCTCATCCTCTGCCTCCTCTTCGTCACTGTCCACTGCTGCCACACACCCATCTCCAGCCTCATCCTCCTGCAGAAAAGGCACCTGGCGTCTCAAGGCAAGGTTATGCAACATACAACATGCCACAATGATCTGGCACACCTTCTTCGGTGAGTAGCACAGGGAACCACCTGTTAGATGGAGGCAACAAAACTTGGCCTTTAGGAGGCCGAATGTCCTCTTGATTCACCCATGTGCCTCATTGTAACGTTCCTCTGCCCTTGTCCTGGCATTCCTCACTGGGGTCAGTAGCTATGAGAGGTTGGGGTAACCAGAGTCACCTGCAAATATCGATGGATACCAGTTAGCCAAACACTAACCCTTAGGGCCAAAACCACACCCATACACCAACATATATTGGGTTAGAACCATGGGCTCACTTATTAGCCACACCCGGTGCCTCTGGAGTTGAGCCATCACATATGGGATGCTGCTATTCCTCAGGATGAAGGCATCATGCACAGACCCAGGATATTTTGCATTGACATGGGAGATGTACTGGTCTGCCAGGCACACTAGCTACACATTCATGGAGTGAAAGCTCTTTTGATTTCTGAACACCTGTTCATTTCTCCGGGGGAGGGGGACAAATGCAATATGTGTACCATCAATTGCCCCTATAATGTTGGGGATTTGTCCCATTGCACAGAAATGAGCTTTCACTGTGGCCAAATCCTCCACCTGGGGGAAAACAGTGTAGCTGCGCAGGTGTTTAATCAGGACAGACAACACTCTGGTCAGCACATTTGAGAACATTGGCTGATACATTCCTGCTGCCAAGCCCACTGTCACTTGGAAAGAACCAGTTGCCATGAAATGGAGCACAGATAGGACTTGCACAAGAGGGGGGGATCCCAATGGGTTGACGGATAGCAGATATCATGTCTGGCTCCAATTGGGTACACAGCTCTGTGATTGTGGCCCTGTCCAGCCTCTAGGTGAGGATAATGTGCCTGTCCTCCATTGTTGCCAAGTCCACCAGAAGTCTGTACACGGGGTCTCCATCTCCTATTCATCTGCAGCGGTTGTACTCTGGGGGGCAAAAGAATGGTCAATATTCCACATTTCCAAACTGTACACTGTATTGCATATTGTGACAGTAGCAGTATGTTTTTGGATCGGCCCAAATAGGTTCCTATGTGTACTGTGATGCAGTTAGGTGCCCTGGCCTGCCCCCCTGAAATGGCAGCCACCTGTCCTGTGTGGATGGACATGTGGAAATGAGGTAATGCCGCTGACGTTGTGCGCTGTTGCGGGAAGCGGTCGAGAACCGCCGTGCAACTCCTCATTGGTTGTCATTGGGCCCTATGGGTTACAGTGGCCAATGGTGAAGGACACCGGTGGTGACAGTACGCACCGCCGTGGACGTGGCCGCCATTTTCTATCTGTTCTTTCACTTGCTACCTGACATTCAACAGGAGAGGACCTACACTGTTGCTGTGACCTGTGTCTGAAACCGACCATGGCTCAAGTCACTGGGAAAAGGGCTCATGCCTTCACTTCAGCAGAGTTGGAGAGACTGGTGGATGGGGTCCTACCCCAGTACCGAATGCTGTATGGGCCTCCAGACCAACAGGTGAGTACACTGTGAGCATGATGCATGGGGCATGAATGAATGTAGTGCTGTGTGTGAGGGCCTTGTGTAAGGAGGGGGTTGGTGGAAGGGCCCTCAGCTGCATGTATGGTGGGCAATGTCTGTGCGTAAGTGGATGGGAGGGCTATGGTGGGACATGAGTGTAACAGGCCGGACGGTATGGCTGATACCTTTTTCTATGTGTATTTTTCTGCAGGTCAGCGCCCATCAGAAAAAGGGTATATGGCGTGCCATCGCCAAGGACATGCGGACCCTGGGGATCTACAGCAGGCGGAGCACCCACTGTCGCAAACGGTGGGAGGTCCAGCTGGGGATGGCCTCCCAACGAGGAAGGGGTGCCCGTCGAACCCTGACCTCCCGCATACTGGCGGTGGCCTATCCGGAGCCGGATGGGTGTTTGAGGCCATCACAGCAGCCACAAGGGGGTGAGTACAGTTTCCAAATATACTACTTGTGCATGGTGGGGTGGTCTACGGGTGGGGGATGTGTGCCTGTGGGTGCCCCTAGGCCAGTCCGGACATTGCAGGGTAGGTCCCATGTTGGGCAGGGGCTGGTGAACACCACCTCCTACAAAGCTAGTAGGCATACACTACTGGGCAGGGGTCTGTGGGTGTCAGGTATGCTGCTATTGGCGTTAGGTATTCCTGTCCTTGGGCTGGTGACTAGCATTGTGACGGTGTTGTTGGAGCAGCCATTGATCAAGTGTATTTTTTTGTCTCTCCCCCCCTTTTTGTTTTGTCACCCTGTCTTTATGTGCATTAGCATCATCTGGCGGAGGAGCAGTGGCACTGGCGACGGAGAGAGCTGCATCCCACATGGCCCATGAGGCCGAATCCACCGACGGTGAGGGCACCAGTGTGACGGAGGGCGAGGGGAGCACTACGGCGGAGACAGGAGGGGACAGTTCTGACAGTGATACCTCCTCCGATGGAAGCTCCCTGCTGGTGGCGGACACCTCTGTGCCCACCCCAACTACAGGTACAGCCACTACCCCCGTACCAGCACCGCCCTCCCAGCAGCCCCTCAGCGAGATTCCCGTGCCCGCTCACCCGGGAGGGTGGGCATCTCCTTTGCCCCAGGCACTTCAGGCCTTGCCCCAGTCAGCCCTGCTGCCCTGAGTGAGGAGGCTATTGACCTCCTGCTATCCATCTCTGTTGGGCAGTCAACCATAGTGAATGCCATCCAGGGGCTGGCAGGCCATTTGCAACAAGCAAATGCATTCTTGGAGGGCATTCACTCTGGCATGGCGGCCCAACAGAGATCAATCCAGGCTCTGGCCTCCTCCCTGATGGCAGCCATTGTCCGTGTCTCTAACCTCCCCCCTCCAACTTCCTCTACCCAGTCCCATTCACCTCAACCCCAACCTATCCCAAGCACACAGGCAGACCAACATGCACCCAAGACAACACACAGGAGTGGCTCAAGCAAACATAAGCACCACACATCATCCCACAGGCACTCACACAAACACCATCCAGATGCAGACATACCAATGTCCACTGCCTCCACGGTGGCCCCCTCCTCCTAGTCCTCCACCTCCATCCCAGTAGTGTCTCCATTCATACATGCATGCACTACATCCTCATCCACAACCTCCATCACCATCACGCCTATCACTACACGCCCCTCACTGGCAGTCACTACTCCCACATCCATGCGCACGTCCCCTGTGTCTTCTCCCACTGTGTCTGTCCCCCCTTCTCCCAAAGTACACAAACGCAAGCACTCAGACACCCAACAGCCATCCACCTCACAACAGCATCCAGCCCATGCACCTGCACCTTAACACAGCAGAAAGACACCTCCTACAACCATTCCCTCTTCGTCCACTCCCAAACCTTCCCCTCTTCCCACCCCAGTGTCCCTAAAAGCTTTTCCTCTCCACTGTTGACCTCTTCCTTACCCCTCCCCCCGTCCTTCACGTCGGTCCAGGGTGGTCAGAATCCAGCCGAGCACCTCAGCCACCCAGTCCACGGCCACAGTAGCGTTGGCAGCTACTGCAGGTGGTGGAACCTCCTCTTTTCCATCCTCCAGTGTCCTGACAGTTTTGAAAATCTGGCGTTTTTTGGCAATCTTCAAATTGTGACTCTTAAAACGGCGGTCAGGTTACCCCAACATCGTGGTCTTTTGGCAGCCGCCAACGCAGCGGTCTTCCCAAAAGACTGCCAAAGTTGTAAGGAGGCAGAGAGTCTCTTTTTCTTCTTTGAGAGGACAACTTGAGAATTTTAATTTTGGTCCTAGTTGCATGAAAGGGGAGAAGGCTAACTAAACTGACATGAAAAGGGTAGTACAGACCGTTTCTAGAAATATTAAAAACACTCAGCAGATAGTAAAGAACTGTATGACAAACATTGTTCTAAGCATTAAAAGACATTTAAAATTAGGGACCAAGTGTGAGTCCTTAATTGTGTGTCCAAGGCACACATAAAAGGGATTGCCTAAATGTAGGTGAAGAGACATTGTTGAAGATGTATGACTATGCATTCAAAGTAGGGAGTCAATAGAGGCACACAAGTAACTTTGCCTCTGCTACTATGCCAGTGTGAAAATGTGTTTGAGAATTTTAAAGATAATTCTGATATCACACATGAGATAACATGCAGGAGACCACTAAGATAACATAGAAACATTTTTGAATGAAGGATTATATAAATAGATGGTTAACTGTTTAAAAAAAAAAAAAATCAGCTATAGAAAACAAGTGTTTATTCAATTGTATGTTTAACCTATATTTTTGTTTATTTCATTTTGGTATGCTCTAAAGAAGGCAAATATGTTATACTCCCTCTCTTCATCCTATGGTGCCTTCTGAGAGTGTGAACGGGCTCCATTGTATTCTGACATCACCTGTTTTCATGAGCACCACAGGGTTAGGACAGCTATGATGGCGGGATGAAAGCTGTGGAGAAAATCGCTTGAATATGTGCTGATGACCGATCCAGTTTTGGGCTCAGGAATAAATAATACACTACTTATCTCTTTTGTCTTCAACTCCTTAATCGTCACAACATTAAAGATGTACTAGACTAGGAAGTTGCTACTACCAAAATGTTTTGGACTCATGTGGGGAAATATATGAACTAGATTGCTCCCATGCTGGCTCGAGGCCCCGCAGGCTCCCAATCAAGTACCCATTCTTGGGTGCCGACGTGAGCTGGCCATGCAACAATGTGCTAATGCCCAGTATCAGCTTGTATTTCTGCTCCTGCTGGGTGGGAGAAACCCATTATCCCCTGCCTGCTTATGTGCAGAGAGGGGAAAAAAAACATGAAAGCATCTCTGTGTCCCAGGAATGGGTTGCCCAGGACACTGTACTCAATGCAGGCCCTCGGAGATAGGGTCCCAGGGCCATTACACTTTGCTCAGGGAGGGACACACAAATGCTCCCCATCCCTTTTGAATATATATATAAAAAATATATTGTGCCAATCCATCGGGACCTGGCCTACCCTTTTCTATTTTATTTTTTTAGATGTTCTGCAGGAGTGTAGCAGCACTGCAAACCAATTGGAAAAAAGTATTTTTGCTGCCCACCAGGGCTAGGGGTAACGAAATTACTGCCATGCCCCCTTGTGACTTCTTTTTTTCAACATTTTCATCACAAGTGACCCAGACCCCAAATCGTGTAATGGCTACTGCAGCCTTTGTTTTTACGTTGCAGTCAGCCAATCAGAACCCTTAGTCTGAAAAAGCCCGCTCTGCCAGTCAGAAGGCTTGAATATTTGAATTGCAGCCCAACTGCCCAGATATATATACATTTTTAACATTTATCTCTCACAAACTACTCAACGGATATAACCAAATCACAAAAAGCACTCTTTCTGGGTATAGATCTAGCTTTCTGCCACATTTGGTGTAATTCTGTCAAGCCACTTAGGCAATTCCTAAATTACATGGGGAAATTGCGTTCTGGGACCACCCATGTTTCTCAGCCACTTCTTGACGGATCACCCCTAACATTCTAGGAAGTTGCCGAGATCAATGAGCTATTTTTTGGAAAGTTTCAGGAATATTCATCAAATGTCCCAATGTTGTTAGCGAAACAAAAAAGCATTTCAATGGCCTAGGAATGGGTGATAACTCTGTCCTGGGAGCCTGACGCATCACTTTAAATAAATGTAGCAAGATCACTTGAGATCTGCCCCTCTCCACTTTAAAAAATCCTAAGGACACTTGTAATGCTGTGATAAAGTTGGACAAATTATTTTAAAGCTTGTACTTTGGTTGCCCTTGAATTTTCACTATTTCACACAAAACAGGATACATGCTTCCCCCTTGAGACATTGACATGTCCCTGTTCTGAACATCAAGGGGAATCTATGTTGCAATGAAGACCATTTGCTTAAAAGAGAACTTTGTTTCCGTCAAGGCATGAGCCAGTCAAGGAAACTGAAATTGCCTTCCTGCTGCAACCAGTCTGGGAAACACAGGAACTATACTATCCAGTGTGGAGAGGAGCAAGCTGCTCACCAGGAGGACAAACTGGGCAATGGCCACAGCAAGAACCTGTGTAGACAAGTCCTCCCCAAGCCCTACAGTCTGACGAGCTCCTAGTGACCCGTTCCCAGTGAATCCAGCGACATGCCCCCTCGTCTTGGACAAGCCTTAAGTGGTAGGCGGTGCGCCTTCAAATAGACGGCTGTATAAGCTGAGAGGAAAGACAGGGAGAAACAATTGTTCCATCGGGAGGGACCATTTTCCTTCCCTCCACTCCTGAACCTAAGGTGGCCCTCGCATCAGAGGAGCAACTCGGAGGGTCCCCGGGAGAGGGCAATTAACCAGGAGCAGAGTGGGAGACTCAAAACGGCCCTCAAGGAGAAAAGGTGAGAACAAGCAGACGGGTGGCGGCGCCCACAGGGAGCCCCGCTCGACGACAATGGGCAGCGGACACTAGAGTGCCATGAATGGTGAGACCTGTCTCGCTGAGCAGGCCAAGAGAAGCCCACGGACGGAGTGGAGCTCAGAGGTTTAAGGGAAGGTGCCCCAAAGCAGGGCCTGGCCCAGGGAGGGATGACAACTAGCTGGCACCCCGCAGCTGGGCGCAGAGGATGAAAGGATCCCTCATGCCACATTGGAGGCCTTCTGTGGTTGTGTAAGGTTAGGCCCGACATTGATGAGGCCCTTAGGGTCCTCCTTACCTCACTTTGGCCCCCCCTTTCAATCTCAGATGGAATAGTTCCACTCTGGGGTCCAGGTTTCCACCTCGATTAAGGACTCACTTCAAAGCACAAGACCACCGGCAAAATAGCCCCAGCCAGAGTGGCTTTTTCCAACAGGCCACCTCGCCAACAGCAGAGGAAGGTGCACAATATCTAGCCACGATAAGCGACATTGGACAGCTTATGGTGGCATTTCGTGAGGAGTTGGGGTTGTTGCGACAGGATGTGGCTGGCTGATTGTGATTAGGCCTTTCAAACTCTAGGCGTTTGAACTGACCACCTCGAGGTAACAGTGGCAGAGGAAGGCATGAGAATGATGAGCTGACAGTCCGCATTGATGAACCTGAGAATCAGTGCCATTGGTCAACTGACAGAGTCAAAGGTGGAGAAAATCAATCCCAGCAAAATAATACAGGTATACAGGGAATGCGGGAGGCTTCCCAGATGAGGAACTAGAAAGCTATGTCCAAGATCTGTTCTGATCCCTTCTGCAAGACTCTACTGATATGCTACTAGAGCACAACTGAACACACAGGGTCGATAACACATATCAAACCACAAATAAACTGACATGGATGTTCTAACAAGGGTCCACTTCTTCTGTTTGAAGGTGGACATAATGAAAGTACCTAAAGAGGAACACCCCTGATGTTTTAGGGCTCCTCACTGGCTCTGTTTCAGGATGTCGGCTCACTAACTATGTCAAATGCAGATCTCTAAACCTAGCCACCAATTTAATCCTGAACCACAAAATTCCTTACCATTGGGAAGTCCTGACACGCCTTCTTTTTTGATACAAATAGAAAATGGCAATGGTCACCACACGTGAAGAGGCAATAGGGTTGTTTGGCCTGGCTGCAGACCCCCAGGTCATGGAAGACCAATTTGACTGACAGAATCCAAATTGGAGATGATGACAAATAAGGAAAGAGAAAATAAGAGGAATCTGCAAAAGTAGCGAGGGCTCCCCACCTCCTGTAGGAGAAGACCAACATCTCCTTTTTACTTGGTCCTCGAGGTCCACAGAGTTCACATATTACAGCTGCACATCTTGAATAGTCTGCTTTGAACACTCTGAGTGCAACATTGAAATGGAGGTGATAAATGACTGAACAGGCCCACTAAGATGGACCAAGGGTGAGCAAAGACCTTTCAGGCCCAACAAAGCTGGCCCCACAACAGACAGACGCAACAGATTGATGCATGGCTTGTATTTCTTACATTCTTTATGCTTTCTTTGATGACTGTCTTTTTTTATTGTATCTTCCTTAAGGTCAGATTGTCCAAAAACGAGAAGCAGAGTGATACCAACATAGGCCCACTTTGGTGACCCCTCCCTAGTAGCCCAAGAGGATTATGAATAAAGCAGGGCCCTTTGGGTTCTATGGCTACGCAACAGGTCCCACAGGGGCTGACTATAGCAACTTTGAATATACAGGGCCTTAACTCACCAGTCAAGCAGAAGTTGGTCCTCCACTGGCTCTCCACAAAGGGCATAGACATTGCTCGCCTCGAGAAGACACATCTTTTTGTAGCAAAACTGGGTGGAAAGAAGCTGCCTAAAGCTAAATCTCGACAAAACTGAACTAATGCTGTTCAGAAAGCACATCTCTCTATGAACGGGGCCTTGTGGCCCCACAACCTAGCACATGCACCTTTCCGAACTAAAGCCACCCTAGTCAAACTGGTAGCATGCTTCCACACCCTCAAGATACTGAGGAAAATCTTCATATGACTCCAACTGGACACCTATGAGACAGTCACAAACCAACTCATCATCAGCAGTCTATACTACAGCAATGCCTTCTATGTTAGCATCACGTCCAACCTCACCAGCTGACTTCACACTCAACTTTCCCCCATGAGCACACATCTCCAAACACTTTAGATACCTCCACTGGCACCCAATGCAGAAAGGTGCCGTCTTCAAACACCTCTGTCACCTACAAAGCACTCCCCAACATAGGCTCTGTCTATCTCAACAACTGCATCCACTTCCATACCTCTAAAAGGCACCTCAGATTGGGTGGATAACTCCCCGCCCACATCCCCTGCATCCCACACACAAAAATGGTTAGCTGTGCCCTCTCCCACATCACCCCCAAGACCTGGAACAGACTCCCACATCGCATCAGAGCTTCCAGCTTCTTCCTTAAATTCAGAATAAATTGAAACCTTGGCTCCTCTCAGACAGTCCAGCTCTCTCCAAGAGTGCCAAGAGGGTGTTCTGGTTGCCTTACAAATCCAAATAACATAACCTAACAGTATCCTATTTCCAGCCTGAGATGCCTGAGGTTTTTCCACTTCACCTTACATCGTATTGGCTGATACTGCTCTTTCTGGATCGTGAATCATTTTACCACCTCAAGAACCCTCACACTTTTAGAGATATCTGAAAACATAAGCCTAAATCCTACTTCTAAAGCTCCAACTGGTGTATCAGTGGGTCCATAAATCCCATGGGTTTCCTTGCCAGCTGAAAATCTTCTTACCAACTATCCAACTTACAATTAATGTCCTATGGAGTTTGGTACCCCAGAGGCTATGCTTTTGAGCTCTAGCCATAGTTCAACACTAAGGGGGTCATTACAACCCTGGTGGACAGTGTTAAAGCGGCGGTAAGACCGCCAACAGGCTGGCGGTCTTTTTTTTAGTATTATGACCATGGCGGTTACCGCCATGGTCATCCGCCACTTCCCCGTTCCGCCCGCTGGGCTGGAGACCTGGGTCTCCAGCCCGGCGGCCGTGACAATACCGCCGCCGGTATTGTGACCCGGCTTACCGCCGTGGATTTCCAGCGGTAGGAACCGCCATGAAATCCATGGCGGTAAGCACTATCAGTGCCAGGGAATTCCTTCCCTGGCACTGATAGGGGTCTCCCCCACCCCGACTCCCTCCCCTACCCCCCCACCACCCCTGCCACCCCCCAAAGGTGGCAGGGCCCCTTGCCCACCCCGACCCCTGACATTACCTTACACTTACACACCCGACACGCATGCAGGCACCACCAACACACATACACGCACACACACCGACATACATGCCAACATCCACACACACAGTCAGACACGCACACCCACATTCAAACATACATGCACACATCCATACAGACATACATACAGACACGCACACATTTCCGAAACACGCAACACCCCCGCAAGCATACACGCACTCACACACCCCCCCTACATACACAGACGTACACCCCCTTGCACCCACACAACACACAACACCCCCCACCCCCCTCCCCTAACGGACGATCGACTTACCTGTTCCGTCGATCCTCTGGGAGGGGACAGGAGCCATGGGGGCAGCTCCGCCAACACCACACCGCCAACAGAACACCACCGCGCAGAATCACAGGACGTGATTAGCTCGGCGGTGTTCTGTTGGCGTGGCGGTGGAGGTGGAGCAACCTCCACTTTCCCGCCGCCCGCAAGTATGGCTGTTGGCGGCTCTCCGTCAGAAAAACAACGGAGGGCAGCCAACGGTCATAATACGCCGAGCGCCAAACCGCCACTACTGGCGGTCTTCCGCACGGCGGTCCCTCGGCGGTCTTCTTAAAAGACCGCCGAGGTTGTAATGACCACCTAATACTCTCCATACAGACCAATTACTTCCATGATCAGTTCTAACAGTATATGGCCTCCCTTTATTCTCAAACTGTGAAATATGCATTGTGCCCTGGTTCCTGACTAAGGAGCCCCTGCCCTCTGTTAATAGGACATTGTGTATATAGGCATGCAGTCTCATTTCACCTAATTTATTCTTTTTAACTTTGTGAGATACCTAGTTCGTGTTGGGTGGTTGTTTTTGAGATAGCTTAATATTTGGAGCATTTTTTGGATGAAGGCCAGATGATTTTGTGAATTAAATTTCTGATATGTGCTGAGCTCTGCTGGTCATGTTTTCAGTGCAGCAATGCTATATCAGACCTCCATTCTTCTGAGGGAAGTAAATTGAGTACTGTTAATATAGGAAATAGTAACACTTGTTAACATGGCTTACAGACAGCAAACATTGAGGCATAAAGTACAATATTAAAACAAGTTATTGTTATTAGTATCTTTACCATACAGCCTCAAACTTAGTCACTTTTTACCACAGACCTTTAGAACTCAGGCCAAATGGCAGATGTGTCATAGCAGATGTGATACACTTTAACACAGTGACTCCCAACCTTTTGACTCCTGAGGACCCCTACTGAATCACTACTGTAAGCCAGGGACCCCAAAGCAATTTGTACTGATTAAATTTTAAACATTAAAACAGTCATTTATAAACAAATACATAAACAAATACACAACAAACGAATTACTAAAGATATAATTATTTTACACTGAGAAAATATGCAAAAATCTAAAGATTTTGATGGGAAGGTTAGTGTTGCTTCTTGGTGACTTACTTTTCAATGTTTGATTTTATTATGGAAAGCGGAATCCTCAGGTCATGTTCTACATTTCCCAAGCAATTTTTGTATTTATTTTTTATGTGCATGAGATCTGACAAAGCTTTTTCACATAAATGTGTGGCGGGGAAAGGAAGTAAAAACATAAGGGCCTCTCATCTCCCCATAGCCTCTCTGACACGTGTTTCATTTGTTTTATAGCACCTCTCAGACCAGTGTAGCGTGCTGGAGCACTTTCCAGGGGACTAGAAGGTGTAGGGTTAACATGTCACCCATACTGGGAGGCATTTTGTAAGAGTGTTTGGTCTGGAGAAGCACAAACCAAGGATTCAGAACATAGCACAGTGGTTAGCATTTACTTTAATAATAAGAATGTATTTCTAAGTAAGCAAACTTTTTTAGCAGCATAAGGATAATGAAAGACTGGGCAAAAGACACAACTTTCTCATTTGTGCCATGCAGTTTGCATGTAGCTGTTAGTTGGCAGTTCATAGCTCACTGTGCTAGATTACAATTGTATTTTACAAACTGCACAGTAACAAAAGATTTTCTATGACAAAAGCAGTAACCCACTGTTCTATGCACATAAAATACTGTTCTTTGCATGATACACGTTCTTTGCAGCACGCATATTAAACATCTGTGCTACCTTAGATGTGTCAAAACTGCCAATAGACAAAACTCCCATCTCTCTCCAGCAGGTATATTATTCACCAGAGTTATCTTGACTCTTATTTTTGCATGAAACCTGCTGGATGTACAAGGGACTTACTGCTGCACAAATGAAGTTAACAATATAAAAAAAGCATATGTTTCTTTGGAGAGGCCCCAGCTGGAGAAGTTCCTGCATGTCGGCCCAGGCTTGCGGACCTCAGGAAATATCTCAATGACCCCTGGAGGTCTGGGGATCACATGTTGGATCACAGGTTGGGGGCCGCTGCTTTTACATATTACTTGGCACATTTGCCTCATTGCCTCGTTGACTGTAATTAGTAAATAACTTAAGGCAGCCATCAATCTGAATCTATCAATTGGTCCTGCCAACTCACTTCCATTGTAAAGTAAGGATGAAAAACCTTCAATTAAGGTTACATGCCCACAGGTATTGGACTCTTTGAAGTCATATTTCATAGTGGGGCATGCTAGGACCTTGTGGTGTTCTGTGGTGTACTTTATTTTACCTGCCCTCCTTTTGTGTGACTAAAATATACAACCTGATCTTTATAAAAGGCATATCTTTAACTTTGTAATCCTGTGTGTTATTCAGGGCCGTATTTATACTCCGTTTGCGCCGAATTTGCGTCGTTTTTTTCGACGCAAATTCAACGCTAAACTAACGCCAACTAACGCCATATTTATACTATGGCGTTAGAGGCGTATAGCGCCAAAGTTCCCGGAATGTGCGTCATTTTTTAGCGTGAACCCCTTCCTTGCGTTAATGATATGCAAGGGAGGCGTTCCCGTCTAAAAAATGACTCCCAGGCCTTTACGTGGTATTTATACTCCCGGGCAAAAGAGACGCCCGGGAGTGGGCGTGGCTAAAAACGGCGGATTTGCGCCGCTTTTTAACGCCTGGGTCAGGCATGGCGTTAAGGGACAAGTGGGCTCAAAATGAGCCCAGAGTGCCCTCCCCTGCCCCCAGGGACCCCCCCTGCCACCCTTGCCCACCCCAGGAGGACACCCAAGGCTGGAGGGACCCACCCCAGGGACATTCAGGTAAGTTCAGGTAAGTTTTTTTTTTTTTTTTTTTAATAATTTTTTTTGGCATAGGGGGGCCTGATTTGTGCCCCCCTACATGCCACTATGCCCAATGACCATGCCCAGGGGACAGAAGTCCCCTGGGCATGGCCATTGGGCAAGGGGGCATGACTCCTATCTTTACAATGATAGGAGTCATGTTGATGGGGGATGGGCGTCGTTAAAAAATGGCGCAAGTCGGGTTAAGACGATTTTTTTGCCTCAACCTGACTTGCCCCATTTTAAGACGCCCTAACGTCATTTTTGCCTAACGCCGGCGCTGCCTGGTCTACGTGGTTTTTTTCCACGCACACCAGGCAGCGCCGGTCTGCTTGCGCCGGCTAACGCCATTCCATAAATACGGCGCCCGCATGGCGCTTCAGAATGGCGTTAGACGGCGCAACATTTTTTGACGCTAAACTGCGTTAGCGCAGTTTAGCGTCAAAAAGTATAAATATGGGCCTCAGTATCCAAGTTCTACATTATTTACCCTGAAATAAACCTTGACCTCCTTAGGAAAGACAATCAGGTCACGCCACACACTAGTTTGCAACAGGAGACATAAAACAGTGAAATTAGATTTGAGGGATATCAAACGTTAAGCTTATATTATGTGTGGTGAGGGACTGCCACTTGCTTCCTTTGCTCGTGAGAAGTCATTTCCCTCTGAATCAATAATTATTTTTGAAGTGTTGAATGCCTGAAAGGCCGAGTTATTTCTCACTTACTATCACAAGCAGACTTATACAGGGAGACCTATTTTTCAGCTGAACCTACGTGACAATTCACACGCAGGCCCTGATTACGAGTCAAGTGGAGCAGAATTACAGCATGTAATTCCACAACGTCTGAGCAGGACTGGCCCAGTGAGTGCACACCTGACAATGTGTGATACAAATGACAAACATTTTCTTCTTAAAGGAGGGCGCATACAAATTTCACCTTGCCAAAACTATTATTGACTTTCCATCGCCTACCCTCCCAGCCACCTTTCACTTAACTCTCCACACTGCATGGAAGCCAGTGCTCCCATTTGTCTCCTTGATTGGACTGGGCAGAAAATAGGCCTGGGCACAAAATAAAAGTGTCCCCATTAGTTAATTAAATGGCTAAGAAAGTGGTCTATGTTAACAATTGGTGAGTTTTGAACACGTAAAGACATGCTGAATAGGTGTTGTGCAAGGTATGGAAGCCTGCATGACTTTAAGCTTGCCGCAGACAATTTGTATTGCAATATCAGAGAAGTCACCATTAAAAATCAACTCATCAGACCATAAAATAGAACTACAAACATGGCCCACATACTGACCTGGGAGACCAGCCTTTCGGCACTGCCTGATAGCCCTATAGGCCAGTCAGACGCTGTTCACCACTTGCACGAAGCAAGGGGTAAACGACATTGGGATTATATTGGGAGTGCTCAGGCACGATCTTTGCCACTGTTATAGGCTGATTAATGCCTTAAACTGCTGTAGCGCTGGAGCATTGCTATTTTACCATCTTAAACAGTGGTAAATAGATGCTTGTCACTGGTTCTTTAAAGGCATGTGCTGAATTTGGATGGAAATGTGCACCGTTTGCTGACATCTTTAAGGTAAACCACTGTGCATAATACAATAACATACACAAAGCCTGATAGCAACACAGTTAAAACAAAAACACAACGAAACAGTCAAAGGGTGAAAACACTACAACAGCTACAGTAAAATACAACATCACATTGCAATACTGCAGCACAATAGCACCAAACTGTGCTCGACCAACCATTACCACCCTTAGAAGAATGCTTCGTAATGCAGTGGTAATAAATGATTGACTCAATCCCGCCTTAATTTCCCACTAAGGATATGTGATAGTGTCTTTCAAGAACGTTTTTTGATACGAGGCCAAGAGTTTTATTTAATTGTGCAGATTTATATCTCAGAAAGAGTGCACTAAGTCCTATCATTATATTTTATTACATACCTCGCATTTGCTAGATCTGCTGCTCTGACAGCAAAGATTAACATTTTAAGTCAGATGTACAAAACTTTAGAGATTCACAACCTAGTCACAAACTAGTTAGTGACTATTAAAAAGTTATTTTGCTTTGTATCAAAGGCCATCCTGAGTAAAATTATAGCGATTCAAACAAATTGCAATTCGTTACCAAAACTATTCGTTGCAAAATTACAGATTCAAAACCGTAATTCCTTATTTACAATTTAGAAACAGGAAGTCACAATTTCGATTGGGAGATTATTCACAATCAGCAATAGTGGGAAAACAGGAATTTTGCTCCTGCAATTTATTACAGAGTAGACGAAGGTGGTAATCAAGTGCAAACTATAACAAGCATTTGAAATACAATGGGTCTCACGTTTGCTCGAGTTAGAGCTATTGGCGTTGTAAATTCATAACTGGACTTTTCTTGCCACATAAATTGAAAATGAACAGTAAAACAGTTGACAAAAGCAAGCCAATTCAAAGCGCCACGGCCACCATGAGCATGCGCGCAAAGGAGAGACACAAAAGGAAAAAAAGTTCGCTCACAGTCAAACATATCGGCAAACGTGCAATTATCCATATAAGAGGGTCGATGACCAAGGCGGTAACAAAACTGCCCCAGGGAGGGACAAACGTAAATCAGTTAACAATGATAACAAAGGATTTTGGAAAGGCAAGCCCATGAACGAGTGAAAGTGATGGGCGTGAGGTAGGAGTGGTTAAAAGCACAAATGATTTACAACAGGTCAAAGCGCTTGCTCGCTAGACCTAAAAAGGGCCCCTGAGCATATTCCACAGCAGCTGCTTAGCGGTCAATGGCAAGGAAGATGCAAATTCTGGCTGCACAGTGATGAAGCAGAAAATGAAGGTTTTGATTTATTAACGCTTAAACGTAGTGTGAAATAATCATGTGTGACTCTAACCGAACTAATAAAGATTGTACGGGGACAAAATGTGCCCTTAGAGTAGTTTGCCAACATTTATAAGCGTGCTTTATGTAACGTGGTGTATTAGAATTGCACTAATCCGACATAACCATAAACGTGTGCTACGATTTGCTTGTTTGAAATGCGTTAGCTTAGCATTACTTTAGCGGAGGCTTTGGCCTAGTGGCCTGGTCTCACGGTTTAGATGCTCGTATTTTTCCAATGTGCTAATAAACGTGTATTTCTGCTTGAAGCTGTACTTTTCCACAGAAACCGTTCACATGCTTATCTTAAGGTTTCGTGCCAGCCTGGCATATTTTCTCTTTACTTCAAGGTCGACTTGCAGGTGCGGACAATGGAGGCTCTGAAAGTGAGCTAATTGGTAGACAATGTTGCAACTTGCGTACCCATCTCCAAGGATAATGTATGCTTAAGTAAAAGCTTGAGAACTGTCGTTTTTGATTGGACAATTTGAAGCTAACCTATGAACCCTCCAATGGAGACCCTACTGGATTCGAACTGTTGTCTATAAAAACCAGGTGCACGAGAAGATCATTACGGCCATTACCCGGACACTACGCCATTTTGTAGACTTCGTAGCTATTATGGCCCACTTTGCTGCGACGCCATTTTGAGAGACTTTGATGCTTTCTCTAATCGAGAGAAAGAGACTTTAATGATTCTTGCCCTAGAGACTTTAACTTTGAAATGCCCTTTGCATGAAGTAGTAGTTTTACCTTGCCGCCGTGAGGCAATTGTCCCGTCCACCCCTGCCCCTTTGCCCCGTACCATGCTGATCGAGAAACGGTACCTGTGAGACGAAGACTTCCTTGATTGCTGATCGTAATTGGTAAATATGAGAGGAAATTGTAAAATTGCATTGTGTTTCTTTTAGGTAACCAACTGCTGATTTTGGTAAGATCCCTAGCTAGGAGTTTTCTAAATTAATGTTGCTAAATTGTTTTTGCATGAAGTCCCACATGCCGATGCTAATTTGAGGTTAGATGAGGATTCCATATGTCGCACGATGCAATTTGAGATCTTGTTATGCTGACTAAATGTATTCAATTAGTTCATTACAGATTATCGTATTAGTGCTTTGCATTGCCATTATCGAATGCCTTGTGATTCAAATGCTACATAGATTACATTTGTTTCGACGTTATGGACAGCTATTAATGTTCATTTATGTTTATCATTTGGTGTTGAGACACATATATATTGTGCTAGCTTTGTTAATATAGGGAAATAAATTCACTAACTTTGCAATAAACTGGTGTGGTTATTCCTGACTGAAAGGTCAGGGTTCGTCGAGATGTATTCTGGATTAATTGTTAAGTGTTATGTTGATCAAGGTATTGCTTATGTTCGTTATTGATTATTGATTTGATGCGACTGATCGATATAAGAGTACAGAGAGTTCCCACTTAGTCAAAAGATTCATCGGCCTAAAGAGCGTCCGAACACAGGTAAATTACTACTACGGTTCGCTCTATCAGTAGATGGTAGCAGAGGACGGTTTCGTCTTTTGGGACCCTGTACTCTTAGAGTACATGGTGTTGAATTAACGGTTACGCATTTTTGAGACCCCACTCGAGAAGTTGAATTAGATTTTTCTTGGATAAAACTGATTGACAGAATGATGATGGGCTAGGTCCACCGCGACTTTCCCGGGATCTCGGAGCTTGCGAATGGAGAGAACGGAGGTGTGGAAACAGCGTTGGCGGTACTAGTGATGGTATGAGTGAAGTTAGGGTTTTGCGCTTGCACAGCTTATTGCCGCAGGGTGTGTGAAAAGGTTGCGAGGATTTTTCTTTTAAAGGATAGCGGAGGTGCGACTCCGAGTGTAGAAGTAGAGAAGTCGTTGAACTTCATAGAAATGGCGGAGGTGCGGCTCCGAGTGTGAGAGTAGGGAAGTCGTCGAACTTCATGTGCGTGTGGCGCTTTGTGCATAAAAAGGTCCACGTGGTTGTTGTTGTTGAGACGGGCCCTGCGAGGTCAAGAGACTCCGGAGTATGTTGTGGTCTGGGCGGTTTAGTAGGTTGATCGGGCGTGGTCAACAAGTCGGTACGTGTGTTAGGGAGTGAAAGAAACTTCGACTTCGGGCTTTGACAAGATTCTAAGTGCACTAGAATAGATCATTGACAAGTTGAGAGTAGGTCTGCGGGTCAGATTTGCTTGTGAACGTGGGGACCGAGAAAGACGGAATAGCGGCCGAGGCTAGTGAAAGGTCCCTAAGGTCCTGAAGCGACTGTGTTACCCTTCCTGTAGTAAACCGACAGATCTGTTTTAGTTTTTGGTAGCTCGCGATACATGCAAGAAGTTGTTACGAGAGGAGCTGAGTGAAGGAAGACTAGCCGCGAGGCTTTGTCAGCCGCAGTGTGTGTGAGTGTGACGTCACTAGGACCCGCGCTGGGATAGGTTGGTTGGAGAGAAGGGTCGCGCACGGATTGGACGCAGTCCGTGGGGCTCGATTGCAAGGGGAAAGGCAGGCGAAGAGTATTCCGGGAATTAAAGTCACCTATTGATTACAAATTTTGTGGAATAAAAGTGACCTATTGATTATAAACTTTGTGAAATAAAAGACGAGAAAATGAAATTCCTTAAAGCATTTAGGAGCACGATGAAGGGGGAGTCTTACATCAAAGCGAGCGTAGGAGAGGAGACGCCGCCCGAGGGCACACCAGCTTACATTGTAATGGAGGAAAAAGGGGTAGCTCCGTGTCTTTGGCTAAAGCAATGGCACAAACTGACAGAGAAACATGGGAGCGTAGCGTTCCCGATACATGGGACATTCAATATAAGGATCCTAGAGAATTTGAGATTCACGATGTACGACATGAAGGTACCTCCAAGGCCAGCACAGTTTGAGGCTCTAGCAATTTGGGAATTAATGGCTAGACAGCAACAGAAAAATAAGTTTGAAACAAGGATGAGGAAGGTAGAAAAGACACTAGCGGATGCTAGGTGGGATAATGCGCAGAAGGTGTGGAGGTCAGATGTATTGCAGGGGATAAAATTGTTTCCCGCAATTACTAAGGAAGAAGAGGAGACAGGTAAGAAAGCTACCTGTAAGACAGACAGGAAGTGTTCCAAGGATAGAGAGGACGAGGAAAAATTGAGAAGAGAAGAGGAGTTAGAGGATGAGGAGTTAATAATGCAATTGCTGAACGACCGTCCACCACCTTATGCAGAGAATGGGCAAGGTCCAAGTACCAGTTCTGCCCCTCCGGCACCGGTACAGAACAGTGAAACCCAGAGTTCAGGAGCGTCATCGGGATCTAAGGACCCGAGTTTACTGTTCACCCCACAGATACCGCAGGTTAGGAGAATATATCCAGACGTGCCCATGTTGAAACCAGCAGAAAATTATCAGCCGCAGATGCCAGGGTACTACAGCAGTGACAACAGTGGAGGAATGATTCTAGAACAAACCGTAAGGGGAGTACAGAATGGTCACAACCAGACATTGGCACAAGCTGAATCAACTCAGTTTATGATGCCTCAAAAGCAGATGCAGGGAGGAAACGCACATGCTCAGATGACGGGGAGTCAGATGGGCATGCCGGCAATGATGACCCATAGTATGGGAATGAACATGCCTCAGAACATGGGAAATGGACAGAACCCAGACGCGATATCACTACCCATTACTGTAGGTCCACCGGTACCTCTGTACAGTCAGCCTAACTTAGGTATGAGCGGTCAGGGATCAATACTGCAGAATGGGACAGAAAGGAGGTGCATAGAGAACACTCCAGGGATAACTCCGATAGCGGCTCAGCCAACTGGACAAGGATCCTTGATGGAGTTTAGTCCCATATGTGCTCTGTCTACACTGGTGAGGTCGAGTCCCCCACTGATAATACCTCTAACATCGAATACTGAAAAGTTGCCCCAAGCATCAATGGCAGTCGAAGTGAATGCTACACTGATGGGGGTAAATGCGCAACAGCTGACACAGTGGTTCAACAGTTTAAATTCCACACAAAGTTCAGCCAGTGGGAAAGGAGAAGACTATATGAATAGGGTCAGGTTGAACATGGAAGCACAAGAATTGGTGGAAGGGACTATGGGTGTAAATAGGTTAGAGTCCTACACGGAAGAAGAGCTGAGGTATCTATGTACCAGGATTACGAAGGAAGTGAACAAGGTACATAAGAGCTTGCAGGAAGCAGCTGACAGAAACGGGGTTGACATAGACAAGATGAAACACTTGAGCAGAAGCTACAGGTTAGATTTTGGGACCACAGATTTTGAACACATGAGGTCAGCAGGCATGAAGACACACCTTAGAGAATTGCTACAGAGTGCACAAGTGTGGAGGTGCTTAGACAAGTGGGAAAGCAGATGGGTAAAGAGGAAGGAAAAGAGGAGGAACAGTGCTACAGAGCATAATGAGAAAAGACCACAAAGCAGCGAGACAGTAACCATGTTACCAATGAGGGAGACAGCAGGGGGAAAATTAATACATGTACCATGGCACAGAAGCGATATTCAGTCATTTACGGATGATTTTCCCAAACTGAGAGAGAAGCCGATTGAATGGTATCAACAGACTGATAGGTTTGTGAAGCTTGCAAAATGCCTCTGGGAAGACCTGAACACTCTCTTTGAGATCGTAGTTCCAGCAGATTTGTGGGAGGATTGCAAAAGAGCTGTAGGTTGGCCGACAAGTGAACCAGAGAGAGACAGGGAGACGGGTGCACCATCACCTATGGTGATGAGCTTGTACTATAAGGTGATTGAGCATTTGAAGACGAAGGTTGCCGCGAAAAATGTGGACTGGCAGAAGATTGATCGAACTGCCCAAGAGGCTAAAGAATCGATTCATAGTTACTATGAGAGGTTGTTGAAGGCGTTTAAGAACTACAGTGGCACGGAAACAATCGAGGCGAAGGATATGCTTCATTTTGTGTTCAGATTTGTGGAAGGGTTGAGACCAGAGATAAGTCAGATGATAAAGTCGCATTTGATTTGCTGGCAGTCGAAACCGATTGATGAGGTCTTGAATTATGCGAAATACTGTAGCGACGAGATTGAGGTGAAACAGAAAAAGCTGAAAGAGAAGGTGATGATGATGCAACTTAAAGCAGCTCAGACAGGTCTGCAAGGTTTACAAGGGATGCAAGGGTTCCAACAGCAGGTACCGCAACCGCAGCCGCAGTTGCAGGGAAACATGTCGTTTCAGCCACAGGCCAGAGGCAGAGGCAGAGGAGGTTTTGTGAATAATGGTCCGGATTTAAACACTGTTGTGACGGGTGTGCAGGCAATGAAGAAGGTGATGCCGTGTCACGTGTGCGGAATTGTCGGTCATTGGAAACGCGAGTGCCCGATGGTGGTGCAGGAAGGTGCAGGTGCAGGTGTAGGTGTTGGTCAGCAAAACAATGATGTCAATGCATTTCAGACAATGAGGGGACCGAAAATGAGAGGTCCAAACCCAAATTTTCAGACCGTAAATCAATTGCAGGGATTGCAACCTATGCAGCCGCAGCAGATGCAGATGCCTCGTATGCAGATGACACAAATGCAGCCGATGCAACAGCAGTTACCCATGGTACCTAATCAGCAAATGCAAATACCCTTGGCACCAATGAGTCAGCAGCAAGTGATGGTTCCTCCACAGGTCTCGGGTCAGGTAATGAGTACAAATGGCACCGTACAACAGTTCCCATTACACAGTGAGAGTGGAATAAACAATGTATGGGAGAGTGAGAGCTCAGAAGAAGAAGGAGATTGAGTGCTTGCAGCATCCTTGGAAGTTGATCAAAAGGGTCCGTACGTAGAGGGAAGAGTAATGGGTCATCGTGTTTCATTCTTGGTGGACACGGGAGCCACACGTTCAACTGTTAAGAGCAGTGAAGTACCAAATTTGCCACTCTCAGGGAGGACAGTTCAAGTGGTGGGAGTAGCAAACAGGCACCTGACGAACCCAATAACAGATCCGGTACCAGTCAGCATCGGTAACTATCAAGGGGTACATCAGTTTGTGATATGTGACTCAAGCCCGATAGCACTGTTAGGGAGAGACCTATTGTGCAAATTGGGTTGTTCGATCATGTGTTCGAACGAAGGAATAACAATACAGACGAGCAGTGATGGGGAAGAAGAGGATAGTGTAGAGGGTGATGAGATGGAAACGGTAGATGAAGCGTATCCTCTGATTTGTCTTTTCCCGATGATAACTGAAGAAGATATTCCAGCTGAGTTACGGGAGACAGTCGGAAAGGAAGTGTGGGACATGACAGGGAAAGAGGTGGGATTGATGAAAGGAGTGGAACCAGTGAAAGTGACTGTAAAGCCCAATGCAATCTTTCCCCAGACCCCACAATACCACATGGCACAAGATACCCTCATGAAAGAGGCCCAACTCATTGACGAATTTGTAAAACAGGGGGTACTGAAAGAAGTGTTAAGCAGTCCATGTAATTCACCAATAATGGGACTAATAAAGCCAAGTGGAAAGGTCCGACTTGTGCAGGACTTGAGGAAAATAAATGACATCATAGTCAAATGCTGCCCAGTAGTACCGAATCCAGCTGTGATAATGTTTCAAATTCCTTGCGATGCCGAATGGTTCTCAGTCATCGATTTGTCACAAGCATTCTTTTCTGTGCCTCTTCATGAGGACAGCCAATTTCTCTTTTGTTTCAAATTCCTAGACAGAGTGTACAGTTGGTGTCGAATTCCTCAAGGGTTTTCTGAGTCACCGTCAATATTCAATCAGATTCTAAAGAAAGACTTGGAAGAGTTAGAATTGCCATTCGAGTCAACCCTAGTACAGTACATTGACGACTTACTGGTTGCATCAAAGACAGAAAGCGACTGCACGGCCGATACCATTGGTCTGTTGAACCATTTGGGAAGGAATGGACACAAGGTGTCTCCTTCCAAATTGCAGTTCTGTCAGAAGAAAGTGAAATACTTGGGTCACCAGATAGAGAAGGGATCACGGAGAATAATGAAGGAAAGAATAACAAGTGTACTTCAAATGAGTCCGCCCAAGACGAGAAAGGAGGTGAGGAAGTTTTTGGGAATGGTGGGCTACTGTCGCCAGTGGATTCCCAACTTCTCGACTCTAGCGAAGCCTTTACTGAAACTGACCCAGAAGGATGCTTTGGATCAAATTGAGCTGAAAGGAGATGAGATGGATGCTTTTGTCGAATTGAAAGAGTGCATGTGCAGGGCTCCAGCTTTAGGTATGCCTGATTACACAAAGCCTTTCACATTGTTTTGCCATGAACGTGATGCATGTTCTTTGTCTGTCTTGACTCAAGCCCATGGTGGCGTAAACAGACCAGTAGCGTATTTTTCAGCTACCTTGGATCCGGTCGCAGCAGTACTCCCAGGGTGTTTGCGCGCCGTAGCAGCAGTTGGTATCAGCCTCACTCAGAGTGAAGGAATAGTGATGGGACACCCAGTAACAGTCATGGTCCCTCACTCAGTCGAGATACTTTTGACCCGCTCCCGAACGCAGCACATGACTGGAGCTAGACTCACAAGGTATGAAACGATAATTCTGGGCTCACCGAATGTACAGCTGAAAAGGTGCACTACGTTGAATCCAGCAACCTTGCTCCCTGGAGAAAATGCTGAAATTGAGAACGCTGAAGACGTCGAGCATGACTGCCTTCAGGTGACTGAATTTTGCACAAAACCCCGACCGGACATTAAGGATACGAAGCTTGATGAAAATGACCAAATTCTTTTTGTTGATGGTTCATGTCTAAGAGACGGGATGGGGATTTTGAAAGCAGGATACGCTGTATGTACTGTAACAGGTGTCTTGGAAGCGGGATGGCTCCAAGGAGTCTATTCTGCACAAGTAGCAGAACTTGTAGCCCTTACCAGAGCATGTCAACTGTCTGCATTGATGAAAGTCACCATTTACACTGATAGCCAATAAGGGTTTGGGATTGTGCATGACTTTGGACAACTATGGTCACAGAGAGGTTTCCTGACTTCTTCAGGATCCCCAGTGAAGAACGGGGAAAGAATAAGGGAATTGTTACATGCCATTCAAGTGCCAGCTGAAGTTGCAGTGGTAAAGTGCAGTGCTCACACGAAAGGACAGGACTATGTTTCTCTGGGAAATGCATATGCGGATCAAGTCGCAAGATTTTGCGCCTTGAACTGTATATTACTCAGAGATGAATGGAATTCAATAAGTGAGCCAGAACTCGAACCAGCTGAAGTATTTGCCTTGAAGGTCGTAGATGCAATAGAGGAATTAAAAGCATTGCAGAATAACGTCAGGGAGGATGAAAGAGATTCCTGGATTAAATCACAATGTATAAAGAGACAAGACGAGTTATGGGTTTCACATGAGGGAAAATTTGTTTTGCCAAATAGTCTCTTATCACAGCTTGCACGGTTCTATCATGGGCAAGCTCACCTAGGGAGAGATGCCATGATAAGATTGTTCAAAACTGATTGGTTTAACCCCAGATTTCGTCAAGCTGCAGAAGCAGTTTGCCATCGATGTGTCACTTGCCAGCAGATGAACCCAGGAAAGGGAACAGTTGTGAACGCGAGCCACATTGGTAGGGCAAGCGGGCCTTTTAGTCGTATGCAGATGGACTTCATTGAGATGCCTGTGCATGGAGGTCTGAAATATGTGTTGGTGATTGTGTGCATTTTTAGTCACTGGATCGAGGCATACCCAACACGTAGAAATGACAGCCTTACAGTTGCAAAGTTATTGTTGAGAGAGTTAATACCACGTTTCGGATTCCCGATCTCTTTAGAATCAGATAGGGGAAGTCACTTCAATAACGAGGTGATAAAGTTACTTTGCGAAACGCTGAACATTGAGCAGAAACTGCATTGTAGCTATCGCCCTGAAGCATCAGGACTGGTGGAGCAGATGAATGGTACACTGAAATCAAGAATGGCGAAAATATGTGCATCGACAAATTTGAAATGGCCTGACGCATTGCCCTTAGTGCTAATGTCAATGAGAAACACCCCTGATAGGAAGACTGGATTGTCTCCGCACGAAATTCTCATGGGCAGGGCTATGAGACTTCCTGCAGTTCCCGCAAACGCGCTTTTGAATATTACAGATGATATGGTGTTAGACTACTGCAAAGGTCTGGCTGACGTGGTTCGCTCTTTCTCTCACCAGGTGGAAGCAACCACCTTACCACCGATCCAAGGTCCAGGACACGCACTGAAAGCAGGTGACTGGGTCGTGGTAAAGAAGCACGTGAGGAAGTCGTGTCTGGAACCCCGTTGGAAAGGTCCTTTCCAAGTGATCCTGACGACAACTACCGCTGTGAAGTGTGCGGGGGTTCCCAACTGGATTCACACCAGTCACACAAAGAAGGTGTTGTGTCCCACAGATGAGGAAGTTGAAGCGCTGAAACTGCCAGTGTCTAATAAAACAGTGCTGAGTGCTCAGACAGAACAAAACCGAACTGAAAACGGACAGGCAGAAGCAGGAGAGAGAGAGATATTATTGGAGAACAAAGGGTCCGACTCACTTGGGGAAGACCAAGGAGAAAGCTCAGACAGCGACGGAGAAGCTGAAGGTGACAAAGAGCCTTAAGCAGCTGAGGGTAGCAAAAAGCCTGAAGCAGCCGAAGGTGACAAAGAACCTGAAGCAGCTGAAAGTGATACAGAGCCTGACGAAAGTAACGGTGACGAAGGGCTCGAAAAAGGTGAAAAAGCAGGAGAGCCTGATCAGAAGAGGGCTTTCCCAGAAACAGACGATACAGAAAAAGAAAAAGAGAACGTGATCGATTCCCCTGAAGGAGGGGACAAGGCAGAGCAGAACGAAAAAGTTCAAACCTCTACAGAAAAGGTCGCAGGTCCGTCAAATGGACATGGTGCAAAGAGGAGACTAAGTATATCACCAGTAAAACAAAGGTCTGGAGAAGGTTTGAACGACGGAGAAAGGCCAAAAGTAAAAGAGAAAAGAAAAGAAGTGTCTGTCGTGGTACCAACCTCGAGTGAAGAAAAAGACTTGACAAAAGAGAAAAGTACCAGCGAGGCAGAATCGAAAAGAGAAGCAAAATTGAAAAGGAAAAGGATACCGAACAGAAGGTATTCCGGTCCAGAATGGGCATATGCAGTCAATGACGATTGGACTGACGAGTTTGTATCTCTAAGCATCGAGAACGAAGAAGAAGAAGAGATACCAATAGAAAAGAAAAGTTTTATGGACAGTGTTGATTGAAAGGGTGATGAATGTCATTGCTTGCTATAATCTAAAGTGAAACAAACAACCAGCTGAGACTTTGCTAAACCGATAAAGACTGAGTTATTGACAAATGCTGCTAACCGATAAGTGACTGGCCTCTTGAAGAAGACGGTGTGAACATTGCGCTCGCTCAGCTTTGTAACTGAATTGCTAAATAAGTTTCATTTATAAGTGCTTCTAGCTCTCTGATTCTATACAGATCATGACGCAAAACAATAGAAAGAAATATTGTAAATATGTGTGTATAGGCTTGGTAATTACATGTGTACTAATAGTAATGGCAATTGTGCTTGGAATGCATGGAAAGGGTGAGAATGAGAATATTGAGGCTTCTACTTTTGCTCCTGTTACTGTCATTGAACTAACCGCATTGAAAAGGCTAGCACTGGATGAGAGACTCTTGCATGATAGGAAAGAGCTTTCGTATAACGTTTTCTATCGCTTACTAACAGAATATGTTGAGACAATGGATGCAAAAGATTGTTATGTGTGTACCCAGATACCGACATCAGTGAAGGAAGGGGTGACATATCACCACATGCCTCTTACATACGGGATTACATGTAGTATAGTAATGTCTAGATTTTATGGTCAAACTAACATACAGTATTTTTACTCAAATTATGATGTTACCTTTGCTTATGTTCCTATAATAGCGCAGCTAAGCCAGATTGCTAAAGATTGGGATGCTAAAATAATGAGGGAATTTTTCGAGCCAATGCAACCTTTTGAAACGGCTCACGTTCATAGGGAAAATCTTACCTGCTCGCTCTCTGCAGTAGAAATAAGCTTTTTAGATCGCACAGATGATAGGAGGGCTCAAATGAAGGCGAAATTAGAAAAGGAGTTACATAAGAGGACTTCAGTAGATAATTATGATTTTGCTGCAATAAAGACACAAGGGAAAATTGCTTTAGATGCTTGGCATGTAGGGAAGTTTTGTATATATCGAGGCGAAACTTATTATGACAACATTTTTGTAGGAGCGAGTGAGTGTAAACACACGTTTATCTTTAAGGCCAAATGGACATTCATGATGGACGGACTTGACCCTGTCATTCCAGGTGTATATTACATTTGTGGGTATAATGCCTATTATCGTCTTCCGAAGGGGTGGTGGGGAAGATGTTATTTGGGTATAGTGTTCCCAAAGGTTTATCAACTGGATGACCTATCGATGATTCAAAAGACATCTGGATCCCATCGTATCCAGAAGAGAGAGACCGCAGCTGCTGTGGTAGGTGATATATTTGGAGCCATGATTCCTTCATTGGGAGTTGTGCTGAATTCCATCAAAATAAGAAAGTTGTCTACTATAGTGGATAACATGTTGACAAAGTTTTCAGGTGCTATAATCCTGATAGATGCTGAACTTGCAGCGGAAAGAGCTATGACTCTTCAAAATAGGCTTGCTTTAGACATTCTTTTAGCAAAGGATGGTGGTGTTTGCAAAATGCTTGGTGCACGACACTGTTGTACCTATATACCTGACAATAGTGTGAAAATTAAAACTATGCTTGCTAATCTAACAAAAGAAAGTGCAGATTTGAAGGAACTGAAAGAACCAGGAGTGTGGGAGAAGGTTGGAAAAAGACTTGCTTCAGTGGGACATTGGATTGGGGGAATTTGGAATGGAATATTGTTAAAAATAATAGAGGGAGTTTTAATAGTGATAATTTGTGAATTTGGAATTTGGGGAATAAAAAGGGGAATAATAATGATTATGGAAAGAATAAAAAGAAGAAAGGAGGAGAAAATTATTAAAAGAATGGCAGAAGAATACAAAGCGCAAACTAGGGGAACTAAAAGGAAAAGAGAACTGACAGAATTTTAATGGAATAAAATTTGTGGGCTTAATTTGTGTGATGACAAGTAGTAATCAGAGGAGGGATTGATGAAGCAGAAAATGAAGGTTTTGATTTATTAACGCTTAAACGTAGTGTGAAATAATCATGTGTGACTCTAACCTAACTAATAAAGATTGTACGGGGACAAAATGTGCCCTTAGAGTAGTTTGCCAACATTTATAAGCGTGCTTTATGTAACGTGGTGTATTAGAATTGCACTAATCCGACATAACCATAAACGTGTGCTACGATTTGCTTGTTTGAAATGCGTTAGCTTAGCATTACTTTAGCGGAGGCTTTGGCCTAGTGGCCTGGTCTCACGGTTTAGATGCTCGTATTTTTCCAATGTGCTAATAAACGTGTATTTCTGCTTGAAGCTGTACTTTTCCACAGAAACCGTTCACATGCTTATCTTAAGGTTTCGTGCCAGCCTGGCATATTTTCTCTTTACTTCAAGGTCGACTTGCAGGTGCGGACAATGGAGGCTCTGAAAGTGAGCTAATTGGTAGACAATGTTGCAACTTGCGTACCCATCTCCAAGGATAATGTATGCTTAAGTAAAAGCTTGAGAACTGTAGTTTTTGATTGGACAATTTGAAGCTAACCTATGAACCCTCCAATGGAGACCCTACTGGATTCGAACTGTTGTCTATAAAAACCAGGTGCACGAGAAGATCATTACGGCCATTACCCGGACACTACGCCATTTTGTAGACTTCGTAGCTATTATGGCCCACTTTGCTGCGACGCCATTTTGAGAGACTTTGATGCTTTCTCTAATCGAGAGAAAGAGACTTTAATGATTCTTGCCCTAGAGACTTTAACTTTGAAATGCCCTTTGCATGAAGTAGTAGTTTTACCTTGCCGCCGTGAGGCAATTGTCCCGTCCACCCCTGCCCCTTTGCCCCGTCCCATGCTGATCGAGAAACAGTACCTGTGAGACGAAGACTTCCTTGATTGCTGATCGTAATTGGTAAATATGAGAGGAAATTGTAAAATTGCATTGTGTTTCTTTTAGGTAACCAACTGCTGATTTTGGTAAGATCCCTAGCTAGGAGTTTTCTAAATTAATGTTGCTAAATTGTTTTTGCATGAAGTCCCACATGCCGATGCTAATTTGAGGTTAGATGAGGATTCCATATGTCGCACGATGCAATTTGAGATCTTGTTATGCTGACTAAATGTATTCAATTAGTTCATTACAGATTATCGTATTAGTGCTTTGCATTGCCATTATCGAATGCCTTGTGATTCAAATGCTACATAGATTACACTTGTTTCGACGTTATGGACAGCTATTAATGTTCATTTATGTTTATCATTTGGTGTTGAGACACATATATATTGTGCTAGCTTTGTTAATATAGGGAAATAAATTCACTAACTTTGCAATAAACTGGTGTGGTTATTCCTGACTGAAAGGTCAGGGTTCGCCGAGATGTATTCTGGATTAATTGTTAAGTGTTATGTTGATCAAGGTATTGCTTATGTTCGTTATTGATTATTGATTTGATGCGACTGATCGATATAAGAGTACAGAGAGTTCCCACTTAGTCAAAAGATTCATCGGCCTAAAGAGCGTCCGAACACAGGTAAATTACTACTACGGTTCGCTCTATCAACAGCAGAGAACGAGGAAAAAGGAAAGAATTTTCAGGATGAGAGTTACACAATTTGAGCAAACAGTTAATGTGATTTGTGACAAATGTAGACTCTGCTGTCATACAATGTAGGAACTCATTGCTGAACTGGACCATGAGGTAGAAAGAGGCAGCTCAGATGCGAGGCCACACCAGCATATGTCTAGATACTGTGCTCACCACACCTCCTAGTCTTTGGTAGCTACCAGCATGTCATAAAGTGCATTAAGAAGGGATTTTTATAATTTTCTTCATACCATGATTTCTGGAAAGAGCTACCACATACCTTTAGCCAACACCCCACAGGAATTGCAGAACAAAAAGTTACAACTCTGTGAAATCAGACAATCCACTCAAGTGATAACTTGTGTTGATGGGACACATATATATAAATATATATATATATATATATATATATATATATGTCCATCGTTTGCGACTGAGTACGAATAATGTATCCTTAAGAATCAACGGTCACTCAACATACAGGTGGCGTGTGCTGCCAGTTGTCTGATTACAGACACTGTTGCACGTTTCCTATGTAGGACCAATGACTCTTTAATGTTCAGGCACAGTGGGATCTACAACCACCTAGCAAGAGGACATTTCAGTGAGGGACTTTTACTTGGTAGGTTAATTTCAGAAATGTAATTGTAGCATGCACATGTTTCTTTACATATATGTGTAACATATAAATATTTTTCTGTTATAGATGGCAGTGTGTATGCCCTGAGACCATGGCTACTCACTCTGTATTTAAATCCCAAAACCCAAGTGAAGGTGTCAGTGGGCTCTAAAAGGCAGGATTCCAATATCTCCCTAAGAGTGTTGGTGCAGGTCAGTGTAACGACGTATCTAATTTATGCAGGATCTGCTAAACATTGTAATATGGTGGATGACTACCCTATGGAAGGACAATATATTGCTATTTATATTCATAGCACAACACAATAGTAGATTCATGTATAGTGTCTTGTGTCTTCTGCTTTTTTTTTAATGTTTCTTTTTTTATCACGTTTTTTTAACTGATTTTTGCACCGTTTTGTGGGGAGGAGGTTTATGATTGTGACATCTCTCTTATAGTACTGTTTGCTTTTAAATATATTGGAATACTATTGCACGATATTGAAGGTGGATATCTGAGTATGGATTGTAAAATGCAAATTTTATGTGATTAAAGTTCTGTGCAAACTATGGGGGTGATTCTAACATTGGCGGGCGGCGGAGGCCGCCCGCCAATGTTCCCCCGTCAAAATACCGCTCCGCGGTCACAAGACCCCTGAGGGTATTTTGAGATTTGCCCTGGGCTGGCGGGCGGCCGCCAAAAGGCCGCCCGCCAGCCCAGGGCAAATCTACCTTCCCACGAGGACGCCGGCTCCGAATGGAGCCGGCATAGTGGGAAGGTGCGACGGGTGCAGTTGCACCCATCGCGTATTTCAGTGTCTGCTTTGCAGACACTGAAATACTTTGTGGGGCCCTCTTACGGGGGCCCCTGCAGTGCCCATGCCATTGGCATGGGCACTGCAGGGGCCCCCAGGGGCCCCGCGGCATCCCCTACCGCCATCCTGTTCCTGGCGGGAGACCCGCCAGGAACAGGATGGCGGTAGGGGGTGTCAGAATCCCCATGGCGGCGGAGCGTGCTCCGCCGCCATGGAGGATTCTGTAGGGCAGTGGTAAACCGGCGGGAGACCGCCGGTTTACCCTTTCTGGCCGCGGCTGAACTGCCGCGGTCAGAATGCCCTTGGGAGCACCGCCAGCCTGTTGGCGGTACTCCCGTGGTCGGTGACCCTGGCGTTCACCGGCCGCCAGTGTCAGAATGACCCCCTATATACGGACAGTTATTAACCTATGGTTGTGGACAAACTGGAAATATAAGAACAGAGTGGAATTGGCGAATTGAAAGCTCTGTGTACCTCTGGTTAGAAACATCGTGGATATGAGAGTAAAGTAGTGTTTATGGCTGTGAGAGTCTTATGGATGTTTGATTGGCTTGTCCAAGAGGAAATGTGTTTCTACTGCTGATATAGGTACTCTGTTCTCTTGTTTCGTGGAGCCCCTCTATATTATTGAGCAGGTCAGTGCAACCCAGTGACTGAACGCAAAAACAAATTGTGCTAGTTTTCATACGATTGCAACATGAAAGGCTCTGCTAACATTGTCATTGTCTGAAGATGTTGAGTCAGATGATAATGACTGATGAACCGCAAGTATCTACTGACCCATCACAACTAGCAACAAGTATCTTTCCATGCCATACGCCTAGTTGTTTGTATGCAGAAATGCTGCTAAGGCTAGGATCTTCTCCACGCTGTGTTGCTGGACTTAGTGCCCCTACTCAAAATCTGTCTGCTTTGCTTATCTTCAAGGGTGGTGGTCACCTCAACCAGTCCCCAGGAAGCCTCACCACTATTGTCGCCCATATTTACTTGTAGATTCACTATACCCCAAGACAGTGTAGCAGTGGTATGTGTGAGGCAGATGACTGACTATCCAAGTGCATCACAGTGGGAACGGTACTGATGGTGCCTCTGCCTTTGCAGAATTAATTCCTCCCGTAGGACAGGGCAGAGAGTGCTTACTGCCACTCTGATGATCTAAACTTTATCTTATAGTGAACTGTTCTCATCTATTTTGTTAGACACATCCTGGTAACTTGCATCACTCATGTTCTGAAATGGCCTAGCTCTGGGACCCTTCCATCACCTCAAATTGCTTTGGTTGCACATGGCCTGAGTTGTGCTCAGCATCTTGGGATGAGCCTTCTCCTATACTGTCTAGCCCTGACTGCTGAGTGATCCAATTTTCACTTTGTTGCATGTTGTTTTTCCTGTGCAAATGTTTGTGACAAACACCTATTAGCAAATGTGATTTTCTTGATGATTCATCTTCTCTGAATCAATCTCTGATGTCCCTAAAGTTCTGTTTCATGCCATTCATGTAATGGTATGTTCTGCTAGTTAGTGTGTTACAATAAACATGCAGTTTTGTCTTTACTTTTGTTCCTTACTAATTTCCTACAAAAGGCATATTTTTATCAGTCAACAATATTGGTGTTGTTGTATGCAAGCCCAATAATGAGACTGTAGAGATGTGCAAGCTAATCTCCATAACGTTGACGTCACTACAGCTACTTTGATGCACTTTTGGATGTACTGTAAAAGTGGAACTGGACTAGCTGTTCCTCGTGTATGTATGTACTGCCTGGGCCTACTCTAATATAAAAACACACATCCATTCTGACTTTTGATGTAACGCTGCCTTCACATGAATATTTGGTTGGGTTGCTCATGTACATCTAATAGTTATGTGTGGTGCACTTCAGGCTCTAATATTGACGTACTTAACTCCTCAAAAGGCGGAAGTGGGGATTGTGCTAACAGACGTCCCCCCTGTTCCACGTGCTTCTGTCAATTGACTGGATGCGTTGTCTGTCAACCTTAACTAAGGATCCTACCATCTTGTTAAGATTTTTTTGTGGTGTGATGCATCACCACACCTATATTTATTTTCAGGATGCTGGGCCAAATGTTCCTGATTCTGGCAAAGTCATTAACGAGTTTAGAAAAAATCCATAAAGCCACCCTCTGGAGCCTACCCAGGCCCATATTTATACTGTTTTAGCGCCGCATTTGCGTCTTTTTTTAACGCAAAAACGGTGCAAACTTGCAAAATACAATTGCATTTTGTAAGTTTGCGCCGTTTTTGTGCTAAAACAGTATAAATATGGGCAAGCTGTGATGCGACCATCTTTACTTTTTCAAAGCACATGGAGTATTAATTCCACCTGCACATGCGCAGCCGCCACATCACAGACATCCAGGACGCTTTTTTTTAACCTCACACAAACACCTAGGCAGTTCTTCCTGGTCCACCTAGGGCTGCATTGAAGCCACTCAACTCTGGCATAAGGATCAATATTAAAAATATATCTTAAAGGCTATCTCATTACAATGGCATAGCTTTCAACTATCCTCATGAGAGTGACTTTCAGTCATAGGGTGTGCTTTCAGTTAACAATGCAACACAAGCTGGGACCTGTCGTTTCACTTTTCTCTGCTCCCATCAAGCTTAGCAGTGTAAGCTGAAAAAACTGTGTGAAAGTCACCCTCGTGAAAAGTAGCCATTATCAGCTCTGCATTCACGTGGCAAATCACGCTGCTATTTTTTACCGTTTGTTTTACCATCCCACAGAGCACGGAAGGCGCTTAAAATGGGAATTTTCGACAGGCATCACAACAGTACCTAGGAAACCAAAAGCAGCAAACCTGTGACACAAAGCTCATACAGAGTCCTTAAAAAGTACTGATAAAAAAAGTACAACAACGAAGCACACTGTGGCAACAGCTAAACTGGTTTTCACGCGGGAGAGGTACCATGGAACAATTACTTTAGCTGCTCCTTATTTGCACATTTCTGCATCAGTCATGAAGCCTGGCATGTTGAAAGCATTAATCAAATCACCAGAGATAACGTATCATGGAGAACGGTTCTTATGTACACCACAGTTACAGTGGAGGAGACCCCTCCTATTTTGTTATTCCTCGCCCTTTAAAGGTGATATAATTTAGTAATAGTGCAGTTTAATAGAACAGCTATGCCTGCTTGTCCGTTGTTTTTCTAGGGTGAGAATAAAAGCATGCAATTCACATGTGGTAGACTGGTGGCCTTGAGATGACATTTATATACTTTATTTTAGTGTTTTAACCCCTTTGCTGCCAGGCCTTTTCCCCCTCCTGTGCCAGGCCTTTTTTTGCCTATTTGGGTCAATTCGCGCTTAGGCCCTCATAACTTTTTGTCCACATAAGCTAACCAAGCCAAATTTGCGTCCTTTTTTTCCAACATCCTAGGGATTATAGTGGTACCCAGACTTTGTGGGTTCCCCTGAGAGAGGCCAATAAATTAGCCAAAATACAGTGAAAATTTCGTTTTTTTCAAACAAATGGGAAAAAATGGCTGCAGAAGAAGGCTTGTGGTTTTTTCCCTGAAAATGGCATCAACAAAGGGTTTGCGGTGCTAAACTCACCAGCTTCCCAGCTTTCAGGAACAGGCAGACTTGAATCAGAAAACCCAATTGTCAACACAATTTTGGCAATTTACTGGGACATACCCCATTTTTACAATTTTTTGTGCTTTCAGCCTTCTTCCAGTCAGTGACAGAAATGGGCATGAAACCAATGCTGGATCCCAGAAACCTAAACATTTCTGAAAAGTAGACGAAATTCTGAATTCAGCAAGGGGTCATTTGTGTAGATCCTACAAGGGTTTCCTACAGAAAATAACAACTGAAAAAGAAACATATTGAAATTGAGGAGAAAAAAACATAAATTTTTCTCTAAGTTTTACTCTGTAACTTTTTCCTGCAATGTCAGATTTTCGAAAGCAATATACCGTTAAGTCTGCTGGACTCCTCTGGTTGCGGGGATATATAGGGCTTGTAGGTTCATCAAGAACCCTAGGTACCCAGAGCCAATAACTGAGCTGCACCCTGCAGTGCGTTTTCATTCTATACCGGGTATACAGCAATTCATTTGCTGAAATATAAAGAGTAAAAAATTGCTATCAAGAAAACCTTTGTATTTCCAAAAAGGGCACAAGATAAGGTGTTGAGGAGCAGTGGTTATTTGCACATCTCTGAATTCCGGGGTGACCATACTAGCATGTGAATTACAGGGCATTTCTCAAATAGATGTCTTTTTTACACACTCTCCCATATTTGGAGGGAAAAAATGTAGAGAAAGACAAGGGGCAATAACACTTGTTTTGCTAATCTATGTTCCCCCAAGTCTCCCGATAGAAATGATACCTCACTTGTGTGGGTAGGCCTAGCGCCCGCGACAGGAAACGCCCCAAAACGCAATGTGGACACAACCCATTTTTTTGAAAGAAAACAGAGGTGTTTTTTGCAAAGTGCCTACCTGTAGATTTTGGCCTCAAGCTCAGCCGGCACCTAGGGAAACCTACCACACCTGTGCATTTTTTAAAACTAGAGACTTAGGGGAATCCAAGATGGGGTGACTTGTGGTGCTCTGACCAGGTTCCGCAACCCAGAATCCTTTGCAAACCTCAAAATTTGGCTAAAAAACACATGTTCCTCACATTTCTGTGGCAGAAAGTTCTGGAATCTGAGAGGAGGCACAAATTTCCTTCCACCCAGCGTTCCCCCAAGCCTTCCGATAAAAATTATACCTCACTTGTGTGGGTAGGCCTAGCGCCCGCGACAGGAAATGCCCCAAAGCGCAACGTGGACACATCCCATTTTTTTAAAGAAAACAGAGGTGTTTTTTGCAAAGTGCCTACCTGTAGATTTTGGCCTCTAGCTCAGCCGGCACCTAGGGAAACCTACCAAACCTGTGCATTTTTGAAAACTAGAGACCTAGGGGAATCAAAGATGTGGTGACTTGTGGGGCTCTGACCAGGTTCTGTTACCCAGAATCCTTTGCAAACCTCAAAATTTGGCTAAATAAACACATTTTCCTCACATTTCTGTGGTAGAAAGTTCTGGAATCTGAGAGGAGCCACAAATTTCCTTCCACCCAGCGTTTCCCCAAGTCTCCCGATAAAAATGATACCTCACTTGTGTGGGTAGGCCTAGCGCCCACGACAGTAAATGCCCCAAAGCGCAACGTGGACACATCCCATTTTTTGAAAGAAAACAGAGGTGTTTTTTGCAAAGTGCCTACCTGTAGATTTTGGCCTCTAGCTCAGCCGGCACCTAGGGAAACCTACCAAACCTGTGCATTTTTGAAAACTAGAGACCTAGGGGAATCCAAGATGGAGTGACTTGTGGCGCTCTGACCAGGTTCTGTTACCCAGAATCCTTTGCAAAGCTCAACATTTGGCTAAAAAAACACAGTTTCCTCACATTATGGTGACAGAAAGTTCTGGAATCTGAGAGGAGCCACAAATTTCCTTCCACCCAGCGTTCCCCCAAGTCTCCCGATAAAAATGATACCTCACTTGTGTGGGTAGGCCTAGCGCCCGCAACAGGAAATGCCCCAAAGCGCAACGTGGACACATCCCATTTTTTTTAAGAAAACAGAGCTGTTTTTTGCAAAGTGCCTACCTGTAGATTTTGGCCTCTAGCTCAGCCGGCACCTAGGGAAACCTACCAAACTTGTGCATTTTTGAAAACTAGAGACCTAGGGGAATCCAAGATGAGGTGACTTGTGGGGCTCTGACCAGGTTCTGTTACCCAGAATCCTTTGCAAACCTCAAAATTTGGCTAAAAAAATACACATGTTCCTCACATTTCTGTGGCAGAAAGTTCTGGAATCTGAGAGGAGGCACAAATTTCCTTCCACCCAGCGTTCCCCCAAGTCTCCCGATAAAACTGATAACTCACCTGTGTGGGTAGGCCTAGCGCCCGCGACAGGAAAGGCCCCAAAGCGCAACGTGGACACATCCCATTTTTTGAAAGAAAACAGAGGTGTTTTTTGCAAAGTGCCTACCTGTAGAATTTGGCCTCTAGCTCAGTCAGCACCTAGGGAAACCTACCAAACCTGTGCATTTTTGAAAAATAGAGACCTAGGGGAATCCAAGATGGGGTGACTTGTAGGGCTCTGACCAGGTTCTGTTACCCAGAATCCTTTGCAAAGCTCAAAATTTGTCTAAAAAAACACATTTTCCTCACATTATGGTGACAGAAAGTTCTGGAATCTGAGAGGAGCCACAAATTTCCTTCCACCCAGCGTTCCCCCAAGTCTCCCGATAGAAATGATACCTCACTTGTGTGGGTAGGCCTAGCGCCCACGCAGGAAACGCCCCAAAGCGCAACGTGGACACATCCCATTTTTTGAGAGAAAACAGAGCTGTTTTTTGCAAAGTGCCTACCTGTAGATTTTGGCCTCTAGCTCAGCCGGCACCTAGGGAAACCTAGCAAACCTGTGCATTTTTTAAAACTAGAGACCTGCGGGAATCCAAGATGGGGTGACTTGTGGGGCTCTGACAAGTTTCTGTTACCCAGAATCCTTTGCAAACCTCAAAATTTGGCTAAAAAAACACATTTTCCTCACATTACGGGGACAGAAAGTTCTGGAATCTGAGAGGAGCCACAAATTTCCTTCCACCCAGGGTTCCCCCAAGTCTCCCGATAAAAATTATACCTCACTTGTGTGGGTAGGCCTAGCGCCCGCGACAGGAAAGGCCCCAAAGCGCAAAGTGGACACATCCCATTTTTTGAAAGAAAACAGAGGTGTGTTTGCAAAGTGCCTACCTGTAGAATTTGGCCTCTAGCTCAGCCGGCACCTAGGGAAACCTACCAAACCTGTGCATTTTTGAAAACTAGAGACCTAGGGGAATCCAAGATGGGGTGACTTGTGGGGCTCTGACAAGGTTCTGTTACCCAGAATCCTTTGCAAAGCTCAAAATTTGTCTAAAAAAACACATTTTCCTCACATTATGGTGACAGAAAGTTCTGGAATCTGAGAGGAGCCACACATTTCCTTCCACCCAGCGTTCCCCCAAGTCTCCCGATAGAAATGATACCTCACTTGTGTGGGTAGGCGTAGCGCCCACGCAGGAAACGCCCCAAAGCGCAACGTGGACACATCCGATTTTTTGACAGAAAACAGAGCTGTTTTTTGCAAAGTGCCTACCTGTAGATTTTGGCCTCTAGCTCAGCCGGCACCTAGGGAAACCTAGCAAACCTGTGCATTTTTGAAAACTAGAGACCTAGGGGAATCCAAGATGGGGTGACTTGTGGGGCTCTGACAAGGTTCTGTTACCCAGAATCCTTTGCAAACCTCAAAATGTGGCTAAAAAAATACATTTTCCTCACATTATGGGGACAGAAAGTTCTGGAATCTGAGAGGAGCCACAAATTTCCTTCCACCCAGCGTTCCCCCAAGTCTCCCGATAAAAATGATACCTCACTTGTGTGGGTAGGCGTAGCGCCCACGCAGGAAACGCCCCAAAGCGCAACGTGGACACATCCCATTTTTTGACAGAAAACAGAGCTGTTTTTTGCAAAGTGCCTACCTGTAGATTTTGGCCTCTAGCGCAGCCGGCACCTAGGGAAACCTAGCAAACCTGTGCATTTTTTAAAACTAGAGACCTAGGGGAATCCAAGATGGGGTGACTTGTGGGGCTCTGACAAGGTTCTGTTACCCAGAATCCTTTGCAAACCTCAAAATTTGGCTAAAAAAACACATTTTCCTCACATTATGGGGACAGAAAGTTCTGGAATCTGAGAGGAGCCACAAATTTCCTTCCACCCAGCGTTCCCCCAAGTCTCCCGATAAAAACAATACCTCACTTGTGTGGGTAGGCCTAGCGCCCGCGACAGGAAATGCCCCAAAGCGCAACGTGCACACATCCCATTTTTTGACAGAAAACAGAGCTGTTTTTTGCAAAGTGCCTACCTGTAGATTTTGACCTCTAGCTCAGCCGGCACCTAGGGAAACCTACCAAACCTGTGCATTTTTGAAAAATAGAGACCTAGGGGAATCCAAGATGGGGTGACTTGTAGGGCTCTGACCAGGTTCTGTTACCCAGAATCCTTTGCAAAGCTCAAAATTTGTCTAAAAAAACACATTTTCCTCACATTATGGTGACAGAAAGTTCTGGAATCTGAGAGGAGCCACAAATTTCCTTCCACCCAGCGTTCCCCCAAGTCTCCCGATAGAAATGATACCTCACTTGTGTGGGTAGGCCTAGCGCCCACGCAGGAAACGCCCCAAAGCGCAACGTGGACACATCCCATTTTTTGAGAGAAAACAGAGCTGTTTTTTGCAAAGTGCCTACCTGTAGATTTTGGCCTCTAGCTCAGCCGGCACCTAGGGAAACCTAGCAAACCTGTGCATTTGTTAAAACTAGAGACCTGGGGGAATCCAAGATGGGGTGACTTGTGGGGCTCTGACAAGTTTCTGTTACCCAGAATCCTTTGCAAACCTCAAAATGTGGCTAAAAAAACACATTTTCCTCACATTACGGGGACAGAAAGTTCTGGAATCTGAGAGGAGCCACAAATTTCCTTCCACCCAGCGTTCCCCCAAGTCTCCCGATAAAAATCATACCTCACTTGTGTGGGTAGGCCTAGCGTCCGCGACAGGAAAGGCCCCAAAGCGCAAAGTGGACACATCCCATTTTTTGAAAGAAAACAGAGGTGTGTTTGCAAAGTGCCTACCTGTAGAATTTGGCCTCTAGCTCAGCCGGCACCTAGGGAAACCTACCAAACCTGTGCATTTTTGAAAACTAGAGACCTAGGGGAATCCAAGATGGGGTGACTTGTGGGGCTCTCACAAGGTTCTGTTACCCAGAATCCTTTGCAAACCTCAAAATGTGGCTAAAAAACACATTTTCCTCACATTATGGGGACAGAAAGTTCTGGAATCTGAGAGGAGCCACAAATTTCCTTCCACCCAGCGTTCCCCCAAGTCTCCCGATAAAAATGATACCTCACTTGTGTGGGTAGGCGTAGCGCCCACGCAGGAAACGCCCCAAAGCGCAACGTGGACACATCCCATTTTTTGACAGAAAACAGAGCTGTTTTTTGCAAAGTGCCTACCTGTAGATTTTGGCCTCTAGCTCAGCCGGCACCTAGGGAAACCTAGCAAACCTGTGCATTTTTGAAAACTAGAGACCTAGGGGAATCCAAGATGGGGTGACTTGTGGGGCTCTGACAAGGTTCTGTTACCCAGAATCCTTTGCAAACCTCAAAATGTGGCTAAAAAACACATTTTCCTCACATTATGGGGACAGAAAGTTCTGGAATCTGAGAGGAGCCACAAATTTCCTTCCACCCAGCGTTCCCCCAAGTCTCCCGATAAAAATTATACCTCACTTGTGTGGGTAGGCGTAGCGCCCACGCAGGAAACGCCCCAAAGCGCAACGTGGACACATCACATTTTTTCATAGAAAACTGTGCCTACCTGTGGATTTTGGCCTGTAGCTCAGCCGGCACCTAGGGAAACCTACCAAAACTGTGCATTTTTTAAAACTAGAGACCTAGAGGAATCCAAGATGGGGTGATTTGTGGGGCTCTGACCAGGTTCTGTTACCCAGAATCCTTTGCAAACCTCACAATTTGGCTAAAAAAACACATGTTCCTCACATTTCTGTGGCAGAAAGTTCTGGAATCTGAGAGGAGGCACAAATTTCCTTCCACCCAGCGTTTCCCCAAGTCTTCCGATAAAAATGATACCTCACTTGTGGGGGTGGGCCATGTGCCTGCAACAGAATAGGGCCCAAAACTTGTAGAGATAGAGGGGATAGCACAGGGAGTTTATAAGGACATATTCTTTTATATATCTTTAGACTGACTCTGCTTTGGGGACCCACATAAGTGAGGTGTCATTTTATTTGGGAGACTGAGGGGAAAACTGGGGAGTAGGAATTTTGTGCTGGAGCGGTGATCCTACTAAGAAAAGTCAGGAAAATATGCTTTTTTAAGCAAATTTTGAGGTTTACAGAGGAGTCTGGGTAAGAAAATGTTGGGGGAGCCACGCAAGCCACACCTCCCTGGACTCCTTGGGGTGTCTAGTTTAAAAAAATGTCTGGGTTTGGTAGGTTTCCCTAGATGAAGGCCGCACCCAGGACCAAAAACATAGGTGCCCCCTCCCCCCCAAACACAGGTAGTTTTGTAATATATCATTTTGATGTGTCCACATACGTCTGTGATGTGCCAAACACTTAGGGCTATATTTATACTTTTCGACGCACAACTGCGCCAACGCAGTTGTGCGTAAAAAAATCTAACGCCGGCTAATGCCATTCTGAAGCGCCATGCGGGCGCCGTATTTATTCAATGACGTTAGCTGGCGTTAGCCGGCGGAGATGCCTGGTGTGCGTTAAAAAAAATGACGTACACCAGGCAGCGCCGGCGTAGGGGAATATGGAGCTTGGGTGTCAAAAAATGGGGCAAGTCAGGCTGAGGCAAAATTTTCGCCTCAACCCGATTTGCGCCATTTTATTTTACTCCCAACCCCCATTTAAATGACTCCTGTCTTAGCAAAGACAGGAGTCATGCCCCCTTGCCCAATGGCCATGCCCAGGGGACTTCTGTCCCCTGGGCATGGTCATTGGGCATAGTGGCATGTAGGGGGGCACAAATCAGGCCCCCCTATGCCACAAAAAAAAATAAAAAAATGACTTACCTGAACTTACCTTATGTTCCCTGGGATGGGTCCCTCCATCCTTAGGCGTCCTCCTGGGGTGGGCAAGGGTGACAGGGGGGGTCCCTGGGGGCATGGGAGGGCACCTGTGGGCTCCTTCCGAGCCCACAGGTCCCTTAACGCCTGCCCTGACCAGGCGCTAAAAAACGACGCAAAAGCGTCTGGACTTCATTTTTTTGACCCGCCCACTCCCGGGCGTCATTTTTGCCCGGGAGTGTAAATACGGCGCACATGCCTCGGAGTCACTTTTTTAGACGGGAACGCCTACCTTGCATATCATTAACACAAAGTAGGTGTCCATGCAAAAAAATTACGCAAACTCCAGGACTTTGGCGCTAGACGCGTCTAACGCCAGAGTATAAATATGGAGTTCGTTTTGCGTCGAATTTGCGTTAAAAAAAACGACGCAAATCCGGTGCAAACAGAGTATTTATATGGCCCTAAAATTGTGAAAAGAAACGCACTTAGGTTATGTGAAAAAGACCCCTCACCCACCAACCAAGTTGGTGGCATGCTTCATCATCGGGGTCCCACCCGAGGCACCTAGCGTGTCACAGGTGTGCTGCGACGCCTGATTACTGCGGAGCAGGTTTTGTCATTGCCAGCCAAGCCCCACCCCAAGCACACCGCCTTCCAAGCCCCACCCCACGCACACCGCCAGCCAAGCGCCACCCCAAGCACACCGCCAGCTAAGCGCCACCCCATGCATACCGCCAGCCAAGTGCCACCCCAAGCACACCGCCAGCCAAGCGCCACCCCAAGCACACCGCCAGCCAAGCGCCACCCCAAGCACACCGCCAGCCAAGCCCCACCCCAAGCACACCGCCTTCCAAGCCCCACCCCACGCACACCGCCTTCCAAGCCCCACCCCACGCACACCGGCAGCCAAGCGCCACCCCACGCACACCGCCAGCCAAGCGCCACCCCACGCACACCGCCAGCCAAGCGCCACCCCACGCACACCGCCATCACTTTTTTTTTGTTTATAAACAACAAAGAAACCACTAACTAATTATAAAATAAGCACAAAACTACAGACACAAAAGCTCTAACTAAATACATGACAGAGATGCCAACCGTGAAACCTATGAAAATATAAAACAGACAGCTTACGCTCACGGTATTTCCCAGAAGTTTTTCTTTGTGTGGTAACTTCTATAACAGCTGGGCACACACAGCCCAGGCTATGAAGGGCATTCCGGGCAGTACATCCGGCTCTCCCTCTGGATTAATCTCTAGGCACATACTCTACATTTCTTTGTGGGCAAGTCTTTTTTGGGATGGGGAGAAATGTGATCTGGAAAGTGCCGATCTTTCAATCTAGCCACATCCTCCACCACTTCTACTCTAGGAACTCTTGCCGGTTCCACCACAATAAGGCTTTCTATCACCGACTCCTGAAATTTAACAAATGTCATCCTTGACTCAGGTGAACAATCCTTGTATACAATAAAGGCATTAAAAGTTGCCAAATGAAATAAATGTAGGGCCAACTTTTTATACCACACGTAAGACTTACGAAGAGCAGTGTAAGGTTCCAACCTCTGATCTACTCTATCAACACCACCCATGTGCCTATTGTAGTCCAAAATGCACGCAGGTTTGCGCACTTCCGCAACTTGACCCCAAACAGTCACAGGGGAAGTACTCTCATCATGGATGGTAGATAGCATGTACACATCCCTCCTGTCTGAAAATTTCATAGCTAGCAGCTCATTATTCCGCAAGGCACTGCACTGTCCCCTCTCAAGTTTTTTACAGACAAGCTCCCTTGGATAGCCTTTCCGGTTAGAACGGATTGTGCCACAAGCAACAGTGTCCACTCTAAACAACTCCTTGAACAACTGCACTCCAGTGTAGAAATTATCTACGTACAAATGGTAACCTTTGTTAAACAGCTGTCTAGCAAGTTCCCACACAATTTTTTCGCTAACTCCAAAAGTGGCCGGACAACCAGGAGGGTCAATACTGGAATCCCTACCAGTGTAGACCCGGAAATTATACACATATCCTGTACTGCTTTCTGACAGCAGATACATTTTAATCCCATACCGTGCCCTCTTACTACGAATGTACTGCTTAAAAACTAAACGCCCCTTGAAAAGGACCAAAGACTCATCCACACTTATCTCTTTGCCTGGAACATAGACCTCTGAAAACCGATCCACAAAATGATCAAGGACAGGCCTAATCTTAAAAAGACGGTCACAATCAGGGTGATCTCGTGGCAAGGCTAAAGCATTGTCTACAAAATGAGGCATACGAAGAAGAAGCAAATACCGATTACGTGTCATAGTTGCAGGAAATATAGCCGTTGCCATCAAGGGACTAGTAGACCAATAAGAAGCCAGAGTCGGCTTCCTGATCAACCCCATCAAAAAAGACAAACCTAAAAACTTTTTCATCTCTTCCAGATATGTGGGAACCCACTGAGTAGCTTTAGACTGAGGCTTAAGTCTGGCAGCTTTGTCCCGCAAATATTGCTCTGCATACACATTTGTCTGCTCCACAATCTCTTCCAAAAATACATCATCCATAAACAAGTGAAAGAAATGGACAGGCAAAAAGTTTTCCGTATTGACTCTTCACCCTGGGAGACCAGTAAATGCAGGTAACTGTGGCTGCTCCATGTTTGGGGCAATCCAGGTGTCAGGTCTTCTAATGGGAAACCCTTCAGCCCCAGGCTGCTGCACTCTTGGCACATCAATGTCCTCCTCTAACACAGGCCCTTCATCTGCACTGAGAGTAGCTTCCTCATCAGAAGAATACTCTCGGACAGAAAACTCACTCCCAGAATCTCCTGCTTCCTCCTCTGCCTCAGATGCAGAGTCAGTGTCGTAATCATGGTCTGAAGACGACTCAAAGAGCATGCGAACAACCTGCTGAGCGGTCACTCTGCGGCTAGCCATGATCCTTACTAACAACAAATGGATTGCCAACAACACTAGCACTAAAATAAGTAATAAACAAAGTGTAGCTTTATCACAAAGAGTTATGTACTAAAAAAACTATACCACTCCCTTGCCTGAAAAAGCTACTCACCAAGCAACTACTCTGCACAGACACAGCAATCACCAATGATATCCCACTAAGAACAAAAAAGAAAAAAGCAAATTAGACATATGACAACACAAATATCATTGTGCTCAAATCTAAGGACAATTTCAAACACACAATACTGCATTTAGTACACCACCTACAAACATGTCATTCATGCATGTCAACAATACTCCTTTGGAGTAAATTGCTTTCACTTACCTAAAACATGCAACTATGCAAACCGCAGGACAACTATTGCCAAAACCGCAAGGATCCACAGAAGAAGGAAAAAGAAGAAATAAATTGTTATAATCACAAATACAAATACTTCGCCAGTTGACAAACACCCCACCACCATGAACTTAGAAGCTGTCCCTGGTACCTAAGAGGATCCTGCCCCCTTTGGGGGCAGATGGGCGTAAAGAAATTGGCCAATCTGCCCCCAAGGGGGGCAGGATTGGGCAACACCTCTGTGCCCCCTTTAGGGGGCTACCCTTCCCAAAGGGGGCACCCCCAGCACAAAACAAAAAAAAGGGGGAAAAAAAAAATCCCTGGTGTATTGGTAGTTTCTGCCCTCCTTGGGGGTAGAAGGGCCTACAAAAATAGGCCCAGAGATGGCCAATATGAACTTTCCCCACTTTGGGGGGGTGACCGTTGCCCAAGGGGTCGCCCCCAAAAGAAACATTTATTTACAAAGAAATCCCTGGTGTCTAGTGGATTTCGCCCCCGCCCCCCCCTCGGCGATCTGCCCCCAGGGGGGGCGAAACACTAAATAAAATGGAGCCCGGTGGCTGGGGCACCCAAAAAATACAATAAAAACAAAATCCCTGGTGTCTAGTGGATTTGCCCCCCCCCCCGGGGGCAGATCCGCCGAAAAATTGGCAATCTGGCCCCAGGGGGGGGCAAAATACTAAAAAAAATAGCCCACCAGGGGGGTGACCCTTGCCCAAGGGGACTCTCCCAAAAGAAACTATTCTCTAAAAATAAATCCCTGGTGTCTAGTGGATTTCGCCCCCTCCCCCCCCCCGGGGGCAGATCCGCTGAAAAATCGGCAATCTGCCCCGGGGGGGGGGAAACACTAAACAAAATTGACCCCCGGGGGGGCGACCCTTGCCCAAGGGGTCGCCCCCAAAAGAAACAGACCTTGAAAAATCCCTGGTGGCTAGTGGAGGTTCCTGCTCCAAGATCGCGGGCCCTGCCCGCGATCGTGGAGCAGGAATCTAGTGAAAACAGGCACAGGGGGAAAGGAAAACCCTTTCCTTTCCCCCGTGTCTGTTTTTCCCCCCAAAAAAAACCAAAAAAGGAAAGGACTGTTGAGTTCCTTTCCCCTCGACGCGCTGGAAGCAAATGGCTTCCAGCGCGTCCCGGCAACACTTGATGACGTCGGCGCACTGTGTGCGCGCTGATGTCATCAGATTGCCGGGGGGGTCGGGGTGGAAGGGGAAGGTCTTCCCCTTCCATCCCCGCCGTGCACGGGAACTGTAGCCTTGGACAAGGTCACCTCGTCCAAGGCACAGAACGGGTTAATGGGTGTTATGCATCATCTTACATTCACTTTCGAATGCTAGTCTGACACCTGCCGTTGCACCGCTTGCTTAACAGCAATATTAAGTAATATTTCTCCCTCTCTCGTCCCATGTTCTTGCTTTCTTTCACATTAGTTAGTAAACACAAGAGTATTTTCTGGTACAAACCTAGAAATATTAACATTCCAGCAAGAGCTTTCAAAGCCAAACATTTGTGTGTCACTACTGCAGAGTATCAGGGATCAGGATATAAGTTGACTCACACCCTTAAGGGAGTTTGATTCGTAAGGTCGGACGGGCAGAGGGAAGAGAAAATCAGAGAGCTTAATTTGGATTCCAGAACATCCTCATTCCTCCTCCTCGCTGTCAAAGATGGACATGCCTCACACAGGCAAGCTGGCTACTGAAAACAGAAGAAAGACTCCTCAGCCACTGTAGTGTCACGCTTGTGACGTAACGAGGCTGCTAGCACTACCATGTGAGGTGTTGTGTGTGGAGATTTTCTCTAATTCCCCTGCATGTATAATTTCATGTATAATTTTGTGTGAAGAGTCTTTGCCTCACGTGATGGCCAGATAATAAAAGTGAATTGGCCGGGCGTTCAAGGCCGAGTTACACATACACGTAAGGTGGCCTTGCCTACCGACCCTGCCTGAAACATCAATACATGTGTGGTGTTGTCACTTAATTAACATAGTGTGTAGGCCACACTGCAAGTCGCCTACACAACACTGCTGACTGTGAAATTCCATTTTGGAAGCCGCGATCGGAACCTACCTGATCGGTGAGCCGCCACTCCTGTCAGTGTCACGCAGAGACTTTGTGCAAGGCCCCAGGGGTGAGAACTGATGGGAAGAGGCCGCTGACTACACTGGATGCATGCACACCTCCAGTAGGGGAGCCCTGTATGTAGTGTGGCCTGATGAAGCAGAAAAAGAAAGACTAACAAATATTCATATATCATGTAACCAAATTGTATAAGGTAGTGTGATTTTAGCAAAGAAAAATAATGTACGTGGGAAAATGTGCCCACAAGGTAGTTCGCCATTATTATAAACGAGCTTAATTAATCATGAAGAATCGACAAATGTAGTAATCCGTCATGATTGCACATGTATTCTATGATTTTCTTGTTGAAACTGTTTTATGCTTAGCCTAAATTTAGCAGAGGTTTTGGCCTAGTTGCCTGGTCTCAAATGTAACTGCGTGGTTTTCACTTGTATTAACAAAAACACATTTTTACCTTAAGGTTGTATTTTTCCAGTAGAAATGACTAATGCACTTATCTCAAGGTTTCGTGCTAGGCTAGTTTCATCCCCTTTGAAGCAAGGTCAGTTTCTGCAGGTGCAGACAATAAAGACTCTGATACAGAAATAATTGGCAAACTTTGTTCCTACTTGTGTTCCAAGGCTCCAAGGACACCTTATGCATAAATGAGTACTAAGAGAAAGACACTATTCATTGGTCAAAAGGAAGCCACCCTATGAACCCTCCAATGGAAGACCCTGAAGAATTTGGAACGTTTCTTACTTAAACCCACCGGACAAAGAGAAGTCAGCCATTTTCTTCGATGCCATTTTGAAGCCATATTCAAGATGCCATTTTAAATGACACTTTGATGCCTTTTCTCTGTCGCAGAGAAAGAGACTTTAAGAATTCTCACCCTAGAGACTTTAACTTTAATTTTGCCCCGTCTTGTCCATGCAGTAACTTTTGCCCCATTCTCCTTGCTGCCGCAAGGAAACTTGCTTTAACTTTGCCCCTTTGAAATCTGCCTCATGCTGATCGAACCGGTACCTGAAGGACGAAGACTTTTCCTTGAATGCTGATTGTATTTGGTAAATATGAAAGGATAATTGTATTATGCATTGTGTTTTCTTTTTTAGGTACCAACTGCTTATTTTGATAGAACCCAAGCTAGAAGTTTTCTAAATTTATGTTGACTAAATTCGTTTTGCATGAAGCCCCACATGCCAATGCTAATTAGAGGCTAGTCAAGGTATTCATCTGATGCACCATGCTGAATTGAAATCTTGTTATGCTGACCGATGTATGCAATTAGTCAAATTCAATTGCTTATATTAGTGATTTGCATTGCTATAACCGAGTGCATTATAATCCAGATATTGCGTAGATTGCGTTTCTTCCATCGCTATGGACAGCTAGTAATGTTCGTATACGTATACCATTTGATCTTGAGACTTACTTATATTGTGCTAGCTTTGTTAATATAGGGAAATAAACTCATTAACTTTTAATAAACTGGTGTGGTTATTCATGACTGAAAGGTCATGGTGTGTCTAATTACTGATTTTCTGTTTTACTAAATTGTTGATTGATTATTAATTGATTATTGGTTATTCATTATAAATGGTTATTGATGATTGATTTGAGTGATCCGACTATTCTTGGATGAGGAGAACCCAACTTGGTTAAAAGGTTCACCGACCTCTAGCGTGTCCAAGTACAAGTAATTCATAAAGACTGGACGCGCTATCAGTAGATGGTAGCAGAGATTGATGGTTACGCCCTTTGGGACCCCATCCGAACAATAGACGGATTCAAGTTAGAATTTTCTTTGATAAAACAAGTTGGAGAGATGATGATGCCCTAAATCCCCAATGACTTTCCCGGAATCTCGGAGCTTGCGAATGGAGGAAATGGAGGTGTGAGAATGTTTTTGGCGTTTCTAGTGACGGTAAGAACGAAGTTAGGGTTTTGCGCTTGCACAGCTTATGCCGGAGATGAATTGTGAAGTTTGTCAGGATTTTAGGGGGTTACGAACTCCAATTAAAATTTTAGAGGAGTGATACTCCAAAGTGTGAGAGTAGGGAAGTCGTTGAACTTCACATGTGTGTAGCGCTTTGTGCAGGAAAAATTGTCCACGTGGTTGTTGATGTTGAGACGGGCCCTGCGAGGTCAAGAGACTCTGGAGTATGTTGAAAAGTGTATGAGACACTTGGTTGATGTTGTAATTTGTTCGGTTTAGTAGGTTGATCGGGCGTGATCAACAAGTCAGTACGAATGTTGAGGAATAAAAGAAAATTTTCGACTTTGAGATTTGACGAATTCTAAAGCACGCTAGAATAGTTCAATGATCAGTTGAGAGTAAAGTTTGCAGGTCAAATTTTGCTTGCAAAAGTGGGAAACCGAGAAAGATGGAATAACTGCAGAGGCTAGTGAAAAATCCCTAAGGTTTCTGAAGCGATTGTATTACCCTTCCTGTAGTAAACCGACAGATTTGTTTTCTTCTTTTGGTTAGTGCTCGCGATATATTGCAGAAATTAGTTTTGAGTGAAGTTGAATGAAAGAGGACAAGCCGCAGGACTTTGCAGCCGCAGTGTGTGGGTGTGACGTCACTAGGAGCCACGCTGGGATAGATTGGTTGGTGAAAAGGGTCGCGCACGATTGGACGCAGTCCGTGAAGCGCAATTGGTGGGGAAAGGCAAGCGAAGAGTATTCCAGGAATTAAAGTCACTTATTGATTACATTTGTTTGAGAAAATAAAAGACGGAAAGATGAAATTTTTCTAAGCACTTAAGAGTGCCTTAAGGGGGTATGTATATATTAAAGCAAATGTAGGAGAAGAAACACCGCCTGAGTGTACACCAGCTCACATCATGATTGAAGAAAAGGGTGTCGCACCATGTCTTTGGTTAAAGCAATGGTGTAAGTTAACACAAAAGCATGGAAGTGTAGCGTTCCCTATCCACAGGTCGTTTAATCTAAGAGTTTTGGAGAATCTAAGATTTGCGCTATACGACATGAAAGTACCTCCAAGACCAGCACAGTTTGAAGCATTAGCAATTTGGGAGCAAGTGGCCAGAAGGCAACAACAAAAGAAATTTGAAACAAGAGTGAGAAAAGTAGAAAAGACACTAGCGGATGCTAGATGGGATTCTACTCAAAAGATTTGGAGATCAGACGTATTGCAGGGAATTAAATTGTTTCCAGCAATTACTGACGAAGCAGAGATGGAAGGGAGGAAAGCTACCCATAAAACAAACAGAAGTCAGTCCGGAGATAGAGAAAACAATAGAAATTCGAAAAGGTCAGACGAATCAGACGATGAGGAGTTCATTCTGCAATTGCTAATGACCGCCCGCCACCATATGTGGAAAGCGAAAATGGCCCAAGCACTAGTACTGCTCCTCCAGAACCAATACAGGGGACTGTAACACTGAATTTGAGAATATCGCAGAGGCAAGGTAGTCCCGATATGCCTTTTACGCCAGAAATACCACAAGTTCAGAGAATATATCCCGATGTGCCTAAATTGAAACCTGTCAATGATTACCAGCCACAGGTTCAAAGGCGCTAGTATAATGAGCATAATTTGGAAATTACTTCTAATTTAATGGTGCAGGGGGGGACAGAATTACCAAAAACCGACATTGATTCAAACTGAATCAACACAAATTTTGATGCCTCAAAAGCAGATACAAGAAGTGCCAAGGTACATTCAAACAGCAGAAAACCAGTTAGACATGCCAGCAATGATGAACCATAATGTGGGAATTAACATGCCACAGAATTTGGGTAACAGACAGAATCTGGACGCAATATCTTTGCCTATCACTGTAGGTCCGCAAGTACCACTGTATATACAGGCAAAGCCAAGTGTATGCGATCAAGGTGGAATGACGCAGAATGAGACAGGAAGGAGATGCATAGAAAATACTCAAGAAACGTCTCCGGTAGGTACACTGCTAAATAGATCTGGTTCTTTGTTGGAATTTAGTCCAATTCCAGCTTGTGTTCCGTCAACTGTGGTAAGGTCAGGTCCACCACTAATAGTACTGCTAACTTCAAAAACAGAAGTGCTACAGAAGCCATCAGTAGCAGTAGACGTAAGTGCCACATTAATGGGACTGGATGCACAGCAGTTAACACAATGGTTGAATAGCCTGAACTCCCCACAGAGTACACCCAGCGGGAAGGGAGAAAAATATCTGAATAAAATAAGATTGGGCATGGAAGCAGACGAACTAGTAGAGGGAACGATGGGTCTGAACAGGTTAGAATCATACACCGAAGAGGAGCTGAGATACATGTGTCCTAGAATTACAAGAAAAGTAAGCAGCATACATAAGAAGTTACTAGAAATTGCAGACAGAAACAAGGTCAACATAGGTAAAACCAAACACTTGAGCAGAAGTTACAGGTTAGACTATGAAACAAAAGATTTTGAACACATGAGGTCTGCAGGAATGAAAACACACCTTAAAGAGATACTGCAAAGCGCGCAGGTTTGGAGATGTTTAGACAAATGGGAGAGCAGGTGGGTTAAGAAAAAGGACAAGAAGAAAGAGAGTACCCCAGACCAGAATGAGAAAGTACAACAGAATGATGATCTGATAACCATGTTACCAATGAGAGAAACGGCAGGGGGAAAGCTTGTCCATGTACCATGGCACAGGCGTGATATTCAATCCTTTACGGATGACTTCCCTAAATTGAGAGAGAAACCGATCGAGTGGTATCAACAGACAGACAGATTTGTGAAACTCGCAAAATATCTTTGGGAAGACTTGAATACCTTATTCAAAATTGTAGTTCCGGCAGATTTGTGGGAAGATTGTAAGAGGGCTGTAGGATCGCCAACGAGTGAACCAGAAAGAGATAGGGACACAGGTGCACCATCACCTACGGTAATGAGTTTATACCATAAGGTGATTGAGCATTTGATAACAAAGGTTGCGTCGAAAAATGTGGATTGGCAGAGAATTGACAGAACAGCACAAGAAGTTGAAGAGTCGATACATGCGTACTATGAGAGATTGTTGAAAGCATTTAAAACTTACAGTGGTACGGAAACGATTGAGGCAAAGGACATGCTCCATTTTGTGTTCAGATTAGTGGAAGGATTGAGACCCAAAATCAGTCAGATGATTAAGACGCATTTGATTTGTTGGCAGTCAAAATCGATCGATGAAGTGTTGAACTATGCAAAATACTGCAGTGATGAGATTGAGACAAAACAGAAAAGGTTGAAGGAAAAAGTGATGATGACGCAGATTAGAGCAGCTCAGACAGGTTTGCAAGGGTTGCAAGGTTTCCAACAACAGTTGCCGCAGCAGCAACAGCAGGGAAATGCTATGTTTCAGCCACAGATGAGAGGTAGAGGTCGAGGAGGTTTTGTGAATAATGGTCCTGATTTAAATACTGTTATGATTCCAAATGGTATACAGGCAATGAAGAAGGTGATGCCATGTCACACGTGCAGAATCGTCGGGCATTGGAAACGGGAGTGCCCAATGATGGTGCAGGAAGGTGTAGGTCAGCAAAACAATGATGTCAATACATTTCAGAATATGAGAGGACCGAAATCGAGAGGTCCAAATCCAAATTTCCAAAATAATGTAAATCAGATGCAGGGTCTACAACTCATACAACCACAGCAGGTGCAAATGCCCTGTGTACAAATGGCACAGTTGAAGCCAATGCAACAGCAGTTTCCTATGGTACCTAATCAGCAAATGCAAATACCCTTACCACCAATGAATCAGCAACAAGTAATGCTTCCTCAACAGGTCACGGGTCAAGGAATGAATCAAAATGACACAGTACACCAATTCCCGTTACACAGTGAGAATGGAACAAATGATGTATGGGAGGGTGAAAGTTCAGATGAGGAGGGAAATTGTATGCTTGCAGCATCTTTGGAAGTTGATCAAAAGGGACTGTATGTGGAAGGAAGAGTTATGGGTCACAGAGTTTCATTTCTGGTTGACACAGGAGCTACACACTCTACAGTTAGAAGTATCAAAGTACCAAATTTGCCACTTTCAGGGAGAACAGTTCAAGTAGTGGGAGTAGCAAATAGGTATCTGACAAACCCCATTACAGACCCAGTGCAAGTTAGAATTGGTAACTTTCAAGGGTCACATAAATTTGTGGTATGTGACTCGAGTCCGATATCCCTGTTAGGGAGAGATTTATTGTGCAAATTGGGATGCTCGATTATGTGCTCAAATGATGGAATTAAAATTCAGACGAACAGTGATGAGGAAGAAGAGGACAGTTTAGGAGGGGACGAAGTGGAAACTGTTGATGAAGAGTATCCCCTGATTACTCTTTATCCAATGTTCACTGAAGCAGATATTCCTGCTGGGTTACAGGAAACAGTTGAAAAGGAAGTGTGGGATATGACAGGGAAAGAAGTAGGATTGGTCAAAGGAGCGGAACCAGTGAAAGTGACTGTAAAATCTAATGTAAATTTTCCTCAGACTCCACAATACCATATGTCACAAGACACTTTCATGAAAGTCGCCCAACTCATTGATGAGTTTGTGAAGCAGGGAGTACTGAAAGAAGAACTAAGTAGTCCATGTAATTCACCAATCATGGGACTAATAAAACCAAGTGGAAAGGTCCGAATTGTTCAAGATTTGAAAAAAATAAATGACATAATAGTCAAATGTTGTCCCGTGGTACCAAATCCAGCTGTGATAATGTTTCAAATTCCCTGTGATGCAGAGTGGTTCTCAGTCATCGACTTGTCACAAGCATTCTTTTCTGTGCCTCTTCATGAGGATAGCCAATTTCTCTTTTGCTTCAAATTCCTGGGCAGAGTCTACAGTTGGTGTCGAATTCCTCAAGGGTTTTCGGAATCACCATCAATTTTCAATCATATTCTAAAGAAAGATTTGGAATCATTGGAATTGCCATTTGAATCAACCTTGGTACAGTATATTGACGATTTGCTGATTGCATCCAAGACAGAAAATTATTGTACGGTTGACAGTATTGCCCTATTGAACCACTTGGGAAGGAATGGACACAAAGGGGGTCATTCTGACCTCGGCGGTAAAATGCCCTTACCGCCGGTCATAAGACCGCCATAACACCGCCGCGGTCAACCGCCACGGTCATTCTGACCCACAACGGCCAAACCTCCAAAAATCCGTCCTCCACTGCAGCCCGCCACATCGGCGGGCAGCGATAAACTGGAGATGACCAAACCTCCACCGTCACGCCAACAGAAATACGCCCATGCCATTACGACCCACGAATCCACACGGCGGTCATTCAAACGCGGTATTCCATTGGCGGTACACACCGCCGCGGTCAGAATACACACACATCACCAAAACACAGCCACATTGGACAATTTGAAATACACACACCTGATACACATACACACACCACTCCCACACAATCAACCAACTATAAAACACACACCCACATCACCCACAAACCCCTGCGACCCTAATTACTGAGAGAAGGAGAGAGAGACACAGCAGACAATCCATAGCAAGACACACTGAGGCACACTACACCATCACACACACCACATAGTAGCACAAAGCACCACTCACCAACACACTCCTCATCACATACACCACCCCACACCTCACCCACACCACCCCATGGCACCCCAAAGGCACCCACGCTTTTCGGACCAAGAACTCCGGGTCATGGTGGAGGAAATCCTAAGAGTGGAACCCCAGCTCTTCGGCTCGCAGGTGCAGCACACCAGTATAGCCAGGAAAGCGGAGCTATGGCAGCGGATCGTGGACAGGGTCAACGCGGTGGGACAGCATCCCAGGAATAGGGAGGACATCCGCAAAAGATGGAACGACCTACGGGGGAAGGTCCGATCGATGGTCTCCAGGCACAACATCGCGGTCCAGAAGACTGGCGGCGGACCCCCACCCACCCCTCCCGAATTTACATCGTGGGAGCAAGAGGTCTTGACCATCCTGCATCCTCAGGGCCTCGCTGGAGTAGCCGGAGGAATGGACTCTGGTAAGTCCCATCTCAACTACTATATCCCCCCCACCCCACCAGCATGCCAACCCACACCCCCACCCTCACCCCCAACCCCCCAGCACACATCCTCCCTGACAATGTCTCACCAGCACAACCCACCCATCCCAACACCAACTCCTGCATGCCAACACAAATCATGGGCACCCATCACCTAAGCATGACCACTGCACTAACCCCTCCCCCCCACTAAATACCCTCACAACACCTCCCTCCAGGGAATGCCTGCACTGGGGGACAAGGGCACCCACAACACGCATGCTATTGCACACACACAAATAATAACCAAACTCTCTTACCCCATGCAGGACCCGAACGACAACACACCAGCCAGGAGGGTCCAGAAGTGTCCATCCCACCACCGGAACAGGCCCACACTGAGGATAGCAGCTCTGTCGACAGTGAACCTGATGACCAGCCCGGACCATCGGGGACCTCTGGGCAGTCGGTTCACCTCAGGCAGCCACAGGCCACACCAGACCCGACCCCCTCTGCCGACACCAGCACAGCTCCCACCCAGCGGGCCCATGCCTCTGTCTCTAGGACAGCTCAATCAGCGGTGTGTCTGCCACTACAGGGCACCCAGGCTAACCCAACACCCCAACAACAACAGGGACCTGGGGGCAGTGGTAGCGGGCACACCGTCCAGGGGACAGAGGCCGGGGGAAACCGGGCAGCTCGGAGGGCTGCTGTGCGACAGGGGGGGGAGGAGAGGCCCAGGGAACCCACTCTCCAAGAGGCCCTCACCACCATCATGGGGGCATACCACCACTCCCAAGAAACGATGGCGACGGTACTGGCCAGGTTCACTGAGATCCAGGCACAGCAGGAGGAACGCTACATGGGGTTCAGGGAGGAGCTGAGAATCATCGGGACCGCAATGGGGACCATCGTCCTGGCCCTCCACAGGATAGAGGACGCGTTGCGGGACCATGGTGCACCACACAGGGCCCCTGTCACTAGCCCGGACCAGGAACAGCCTACCACCTCCGCCGGCGCTAGTGGACAGGAGGTCCCAACACCTCGACAGCCCCCCAGAACCCCACCTCCTGCTGAAGAACAACCACCCCGTAAGAGGAGCCTGAGACCAAAGAAAAAGACAGAGTAGGATGTCAAGACCCCCGCCTGCAGGACATACCCCCTCAAGTCTTCCCACTGTCCCACATTGCCACCCTGTCCAACCATGAACTGCCTATGCTCCATCCTTCCACAGGCAAAAGGACAATGCACCTGTGAGACTGAGAACTGGACTCTGCCATGGATATTCCTCCACCCCCACCCATCACCCTTAGAATCACATGTACCGATATCTAGCACTGTAAATAAATCACATTTTGCACACCAATCTGTTTTGAGTCATGCTGTATTATTGACAAATGTATTACATATTACTGTTCGATTTCTGTTCTGTCAATTAGTCATGACAACATACCAATGTCAATACGCTGTATTTCATGGGCGAACCAAGCAGAAGTCAGGTACTGAGTCAGACAGCACTGAGAAGGGAAGGGAAAGGCAAAAATTAATGAAAAACATCTGTGGGGAACTACAGAAAGTACAGATGCAGGAGGCTATAAGCAATTGTGAAATGGCGTGGGTGATTCTTACCTGGGTGTTACTGGAAATAGTGTTGTATCACTCTGTCCCTATTGTCTGTGTCGTCCTCTGAGTCTTCCTCCTCTTAACTCTCCACAGGCTCCATGGCTTCTACAACACCACCATCTGGACCATCCTCCTGCAGGAAAGGCACCTGGCGTCGCAAAGCCAGGTTGTGAAGCATACAGCACGCCACGATGATATGGCACACCTTCTTTGGTGAGTACATTAGGGATCCACCTGTCATATGCAGGCACCTAAACCTGGCCTTCAGGAGGCCAAAGGTTCGCTCAATCACCCTCCTAGTACGCCCATGGGCCTCATTGTAGCGTTCCTCTGCCCTTGTCCGGGGATTCCTTACTGGGGTCAGTAGCCACGGCAGGTTGGGGTAACCAGAGTCACCTATTAGCCACACACGTTGTCTCTGTAGCTGCTCCATCACATAGGGGATGCTGCTATTTCGCATCACATACGCGTCATGCACTGACCCTGGGAACTTGGCATTTACATGGGAGATGTACTGGTCAGCCAAACAGACCACCTGGACATTCATCGAATGATAATTTTTTCTGTTTCGGTACACCTGCTCATCGTCTTTTGGGGGTACCAAAGCCACATGGGTCCCATCAATGGCACCAATGATGTTGGGGATATGTCCAAGGGCATAGAAATCACCCTTCACTGTAGGCAAGTCACCCTCCTCGGGGAAAATGATGTAGCTCCGCATGAGTTTCATCAGGGCAGACAACACTCTGCTCAAAATCTTAGAAAACATAGGCTGAGACATTCCAGATGACATGGCCACTGTGGTCTGGAATGACCCACTGGCCAAAAAATGGAGGACTGACAAAACCTGCACCAGAGGTGGAATCCCTGTGGGTTGGCGGATGGGGGACATCAGGGCTGGCTCCAGCTGGGCACACAGTTCATGGATAGTGGCACGGTCAAGTCTGTATCGAAGTATTATATGGCGTTCTTCCATTGTCGACAGGTCCACCAGCGGTCGGTACACGCGAGGATTCCTCCTTCTCATCGCAAGTCCCAGCGGACGGTGCCTAGGAAGGACAACATGGAGCACAGAGTCAGGCAAACCACAGGTACGTACAGACAGCTTGCAGAGTTAAAGAATGGCAATGGGTTGAAAGGCATGTATGTGTGGCAATGCAAGGCCTAGGCCTGTGTGTCGCAGTCAAAATTAAGCCATGTGGGCCCTTGAAATGGCGGCTGCCTGACCTGTGAAGTGGGACAATGGGATGTGAGGTCAATGCGCTGGCGGGGCACACCGTGGCGGTAGGCGGTCGAAGACCGCGGCGCAAAGCCGCATTGGTTAACATTGAAGCCTATGGGTTTCAGGAGCCAATGACGAAGTGCGCCGGCGGTCGCGGTACGCACCGCCGCGGTACGCACGGCCGCGGGCGTGACCGCCATTTTCTATCTGATTAATCACTCGAGACCTGATCATCCACAGGAGAGGACCTATACTGCAAGTGCTGCTGTGACCTCGGTCTGGAAGATACAATGGCTGCTGCGACTGGGGAAAGGGCCCCTGCCTTCACGTCTGAAGAGTTGGAGAAGCTCGTGGATGGGGTCCTCCCCCAGTATGCGCTACTCTACTGTCCTCCAGACCAACAAGTGAGTACACCGGGTGCTAATGGAATGGGCTATGCCTGTGTGGATTGGGGTGGATGTAAGTTGGTGGGGTGGGGGGCGAATGAGGAGTGCAACGCCCGACAGATGAGAGCATGTGCCATATGGCAAAGTGGGTGGGTGGGGGCCAATTACATCTAACATGCAGGTCATTGATGATTTCCTCCTTTCCACCCTGTACATGTCTAATAGGTCAGCGCCCATCAGAAGATCGAGATTTGGCGTGCCATCGCCAAGGAAGTCCGGACCTTGGGGGTCCACAACAGACGGGGCACCCACTGCCGCAAGAGGTGGGAGGACATCCGCCGCGGAACAAGGAAGACCGCAGAAACACTGCTGGGGATGGCCTCCCAACCTAGGAGGGGTGCCAGTCGCACCATGACCCCCCTGATGTCCCGGATCCTGGCGGTGGCCTACCCTGAATTGGATGGGCGCTTTAAGACATCACAGCAGACACAAGGGGGTGAGTATCAGCACATTCTCCTATCTTTCTGCGCAGTGGAGGCGTCTGGGTGGGGGAGGAGGGCTGTGGGTGACATTAGGCCAGGGCGCTTTCTGTAGTGTAGTCCTCTCCCTTAGGCATGGCCCTGTGCCCCCGGCCCCCACCCCTGTAGGGTGACAAGTACAGCCATTGAAGGTCCAGCATCTCCCATGTGCGCGTTTGACGTCTCTTGGCCTGTTGTCTTAGTCAGTAGTACTGAGTAGTGTACCCCGAATGCGCGGCTTAGTGCATTAGGCACCTGTGTCTGTCCTCTCCGCCAACGGTGTTGACATTGCATGCACTCAACCTGGTCTTCTTTTTTCTCCCCCCACCCTTTCTCTTCATCTTCTTGTGCATGTGTGCATTAGCATCATCAGGCGGAGGAGATATGGCATCGGAGCACGAGGGAGCTGCAGGACACAAGGCCCCGGTGGGCCCAGGAACAGACACCGAGGGCACCAGTGATCCGGAGGGCGAGGGGAGCACCACGACGGGGACCGCTGGTGAGAGCAGCGAAAGCGACATGTCCTCGGATGGGAGCTCCCTAGGGGTGGCGGCAACATCCGTGCCCCCCACCTCTACAGGTACAGCCGCCACCCAGCGCACCAGCCCCGCCCTCCCAGCAGCCCCTCAGTCTTCGCTCCGTGCCGGTTCGCCCAGGAAGGCGCGCGTCTCCTTCGCCCCAGGCACCTCAGCCCCTGCCCCTGTTGCCCCTGCTGCCCTCAGTGCGGAGCTCATTGACCTGGTAAGGACGCTCATTGTTGGGCAGACGACCCTTTTGAATGCCATCCAGGGTGTGCAAAGGGAGGTGCAACAGAGCAATGCGTACCTGGAGGGCATTCATTCGGGTCAGGCTGCCCATCAACGAGCGTTCACTGCTCTGGCCTCAGCACTGACGGCAGCCATTGTCCCTGTTTCCAGCCTGCCTCTTCTGACTGCCTCCAGCCTGTCTCTGTCTCCTGTTCCTCAGCCTATCCCATCCACACCATCAGACCAGCCTGCACACACCTCAACACCCAAGAGCAGCTCATCCAAACACAAGCACCACAGAATCCGCAAACACTCACCCGAGCAACACCCAGATGCAGACATGCCAACAGCCACTGCCACCCCTGTGTCCCCCTCCTCCTCGTCTCCCTCCTCCCTCCCTGTGATGTCTACACTCACACCTGCATGCACCCCAACATCAGCCAGTGCTTCCATCACCACCTCACCCTCCAGTACAGTCCACACTCGTGCAGTCACCACCCCCACTGCCATGTACACGTCCCCTGTGTCCTCTCCCACTGTGTCTGTCACCCCCTCTTCCAAGACACACAAACGCAGGCAGCCACCCACCCAACAGCCATCCACCTCACGACAGCCTACAGCACCAGCACCTTCACCCAATGACAGCACACCTGACTCTCCTACAACCACCTCCTCTACCTCCACTTCCATCTCCACTTCTCCTACCCTTTACCTTGGCCCTAAAAAACTTTTCCTGGCTAACCTTAACCTCTTTCCCCCCGATGACCTCCCCCATCCATCTTCAAAGAGTCCCAAGAGCACCGCAGCCACCACCAGCCCAGCTTCGGGTGTCACTGTTGTGCCTGGGTTCTGGAGCCCACCCTTTGCCAGCAGTGACACATCGATCAGCAGCAAGGACACGTCCAGCCCCCCCCCGGCAAGAGGACCCGCAAAAACAAGGACCGCCGTGCGAGGACCGACAGGGCTGCCCCCAAGGAGCAATGTGCGGCCACTTCACCACCCACACCATCTAGGGGAGGCAAGGGCCCGAGAGCCCCATCAAAGGAGCGGAAGGGCAGCAGGAGCGCGGAGAAGGTGGACCCCACATGCCACATCCCAGCTGGGAAGGAGGACACTAAGGAGGCCAGGAGTCCGTCCCCGAAGGGTCCAGAAACGTCACGGTCCGAGGGCGACTGAGCAGGGAGTCGAGGCCAGGTCTGGCTCCCTTGACCTGCTGGATGAGCACCGCTGAACAGGGCCCGCGGTGCAGAAGAGCACCGCTGAACCGGGCCCCGCCGTGGAGAAGAGCACCGCTGAACAGGGCCCGCGGTGCAGAAGAGCACTGCTGAACCGGGCCCCGCCGTGGAGAAGAGCACCGCTGAACAGGGCCCGCGGTGCAGAAGAGCACCGCTGAACAGGGCCCGCGGTGCAGAAGAGCACCGCTGAACAGGGCCCCGCCGTGGAGATAGGCACCGCTGAACAGGGCCCCGCCGTGGAGAAGAGCACCGCTGAACAGGGCCCGCGGTGCAGAAGAGCACCGCTGAACAGGGCCCCGCCGTGGAGATAGGCACCGCTGAACAGGGCCCGCGGTGCAGAAGAGCACCGCTGAACAGGGCCCCGCCGTGGAGATAGGCACCGCTGAACAGGGCCCGCGGTGCAGAAGAGCACCGCTGAACAGGGCCCCGCCGTGGAGATAGGCACCGCTGAACAGGGCCCGCGGTGCAGAAGAGAACCGCTGAACAGGGCCCCGCTGTGGAGATAGGCACCGCTGAACCGGGCCCCGCCGTGGGGAAGAGCACCGCTGAACAGGGCCCCGCCGTCTCAAGCACCGCTCCGCTGGGCCCTTCCTCTCAAGCACCGCTCCGCTGGGCACCGCCGTCTCAAGCACCGCTCCGCTGGGCCCTTCCTCTCAAGCACCGCTCCGCTGGGCCCTTCCTCTGAGGCACCGCTCCGCTGGGCCCCGCCGTCTCAAGCACCGCTCCGCTGGGCACCGCCGTCTCAAGCACCGCTCCGCTGGGCCCTTCCTCTGAGGCACCGCTCCGCTGGGCCCCGCCGTCTCAAGCACCGCTCCGCTGGGCACCGCCGTCTCAAGCACCGCTCCGCTGGGCCCTTCCTCTGAGGCACCGCTCCGCTGGGCCCTTCCTCTCAAGCACCGCTCCGCTGGGCCCTTCCTCTCAAGCACCGCTCCGCTGGGCCCTTCCTCTCAAGCACCGCTCCGCTGGGCACCGCCGTCTCAAGCACCGCTCCGCTGGGCCCTTCCTCTCAAGCACCGCTCCGCTGGGCCCTTCCTCTGAGGCACCGCTCCGCTGGGCCCCGCCATCTCAAGCACCGCTCCGCTGGGCACCGCCGTCTCAAGCACCGCTCCGCTGGGCCCTTCCTCTGAGGCACCGCTCCGCTGGGCCCCGCCGCCTCAAGCACCGCTCCGCTGGGCACCGCCGTCTCAAGCACCGCTCCGCTGGGCCCTTCCTCTGAGGCACCGCTCCGCTGGGCCCTTCCTCTCAAGCACCGCTCCGCTGGGCCCTTCCTCTCAAGCACCGCTCCGCTGGGCCCTTCCTCTCAAGCACCGCTCCGCTGGGCCCTTCCTCTCAAGCACCACTCCGCTGGGCACCGCCGTCTCAAGCACCGCTCCGCTGGGCCCTTCCTCTCAAGCACCGCTCCGCTGGGCCCTTCCTCTGAGGCACCGCTCCGCTGGGCCCTTCCTCTCAAGCACCGCTCCGCTGGGCCCTTCCTCTCAAGCACCGCTCCGCTGGGCACCGCCGTCTCAAGCACCGCTCCGCTGGGCCCTTCCTCTCAAGCACCGCTCCGCTGGGCCCTTCCTCTGAGGCACCGCTCCGCTGGGCCCCGCCGTCTCAAGCACCGCTCCGCTGGGCACCGCCGTCTCAAGCACCGCTCCGCTGGGCCCTTCCTCTGAGGCACCGCTCCGCTGGGCCCCGCCGTCTCAAGCACCGCTCCGCTGGGCACCGCCGTCTCAAGCACCGCTCCGCTGGGCCCTTCCTCTGAGGCACCGCTCCGCTGGGCCCCGCCGTCTCAAGCACCGCTCCGCTGGGCACCGCCGTCTCAAGCACCGCTCTGCTGGGCCCTTCCTCTGAGGCACCGCTCCGCTGGGCCCTTCCTCTCAAGCACCGCTCCGCTGGGCCCTTCCTCTCAAGCACCGCTCCGCTGGGCCCTTCCTCTCAAGCACCGCTCCGCTGGGCCCTTCCTCTCAAGCACCGCTCCGCTGGGCACCGCCGTCTCAAGCACCGCTCCGCTGGGCCCTTCCTCTCAAGCACCGCTCCGCTGGGCCCTTCCTCTGAGGCACCGCTCCGCTGGGCCCCGCCGTCTCAAGCACCGCTCCGCTGGGCACCGCCGTCTCAAGCACCGCTCCGCTGGGCCCTTCCTCTCAAGCACCGCTCCGCTGGGCCCTTCCTCTCAAGCACCGCTCCGCTGGGCACCGCCGTCTCAAGCACCGCTCCGCTGGGCCCTTCCTCTCAAGCACCGCTCCGCTGGGCCCTTCCTCTGAGGCACCACTCCGCTGGGCCCCGCCGTCTCAAGCACCGCTCCGCTGGGCACCGCCGTCTCAAGCACCGCTCCGCTGGGCCCTTCCTCTGAGGCACCGCTCCGCTGGGCCCCGCCGCCTCAAGCACCGCTCCGCTGGGCACCGCCGTCTCAAGCACCGCTCCGCTGGGCCCTTCCTCTGAGGCACCGCTCCGCTGGGCCCTTCCTCTCAAGCACCGCTCCGCTGGGCCCTTCCTCTCAAGCACCGCTCCGCTGGGCCCTTCCTCTCAAGCACCGCTCCGCTGGGCCCTTCCTCTCAAGCACCACTCCGCTGGGCACCGCCGTCTCAAGCACCGCTCCGCTGGGCCCTTCCTCTCAAGCACCGCTCCGCTGGGCCCTTCCTCTGAGGCACCGCTCCGCTGGGCCCTTCCTCTCAAGCACCGCTCCGCTGGGCCCTTCCTCTCAAGCACCGCTCCGCTGGGCCCTTCCTCTCAAGCACCGCTCCGCTGGGCCCCGCCGTCTCAAGCACCGCTCCGCTGGGCCCTTCCTCTCAAGCACCGCTCCGCTGGGCCCTTCCTCTCAAGCACCGCTCCGCTGGGCACCGCCGTCTCAAGCACCGCTCCGCTGGGCCCTTCCTCTCAAGCACCGCTCCGCTGGGCCCTTCCTCTGAGGCACCGCTCCGCTGGGCCCTTCCTCTCAAGCACCGCTCCGCTGGGCCCTTCCTCTCAAGCACCGCTCCGCTGGGCCCCGCCGTCTCAAGCACCGCTCCGCTGAGCCCTTCCTCTCAAGCACCGCTCCGCTGGGCACCGCCGTCTCAAGCACCGCTCCGCTGGGCCCTTCCTCTGAGGCACCGCTCCGCTGGACCCTTCCTCTGAGGCACCGCTCCGCTGGGCCCTTCCTCTCAAGCACCGCTCCGCTGGGCACCGCCGTCTCAAGCACCGCTCCGCTGGGCACCGCCGTCTCAAGCACCGTTTATGGTTCACTGTGCCCACCATGCCTCCTCCTTGACCAGTGGAGACTGTCATCCACCTGATGGACTGTGGCTTTGCACTCCCCAGGATGGTCCAGTGGGCAGCCCAGCCACTGTAGAGACATTGAGAGACTGTGGCTTTGCACTCCCCAGGATGGTCCAGTGGGCAGCCCACCCACTGTAGAGACATTGAGAGACTGTGGCTTTGCACTCCCCAGGATGGTCCAGTGGGCAGCCCACCCACTGTAGAGACTTGAGAGACTGTGGCTTTGCACTCCCCAGGATGGTCCAGTGGGCAGCCCACCCCAGGATGGTCCAGTGGGCATGGTGGCTCCTCGTGGATCTGGCGTCGTGGACTCATGTGGCTGTGGTGCCCCCCCCTTCCCTTCCCCCTGAGGTGCCTGTAGTTTTTACATCTGATGCCCCTGCAGTGTTCTCTCCAAAGGACTCAGGTCTCCTGTGTGGGCTTTGCCCTTGTTTCTCAAGACTTTGGCCCACGGACATGCTGAATTCGTAGGATGTGCAGGACTTGTTACTTCAGTTATACACTGATGTGTATGTCATTAGTTTTGTTGTGGATATCTTTCATGGTTGTACGCTAATTTTCTGGAGCTTTTTGGTACATAAATATTTATTCCAAATATGATTATGTCCTGGCATTTTTCAGGGGTGTTTGGGTGGTGTCACTGTGACTTGGTGCTCTGCATTGGTGAGTACATAGTGGGGGGGGGGGGGGGTCGCATATGTGTGTGCCCGTAACCTTTCGTCCTCCCCCTCCCGTGTGTCGTAGGTGCAGTACTCACCATTGTCGTCTGCGCCGGACTTCGTACTCGTGGTAGATGAGAAGGTAGACGAGAGCAGGTAGGATGTTTAATTCGGGTTCCATGCTGTCCTCCTTCCTCCTGGAGTGCGTAGTGGTGAGCGTTTTCCCGTCCGTAGTCTGTTTCCGCCGTGTTTTTATCGGCGGTGCTCCCGCCCCGGAAAAGGTGGCGTATTGGTGAGTTGGAATAGTGTGGGCGGTACATTGTCTGCCGCCTGTCTGTTGGCGGTGACCGCCGCGCTGTTTGTTTGTACCGCCGTGGCGGTCGGAGTGTTAAGGTGGCTGTCTGTGTTGGCGGTTCCCGCCAGGCTCAGAATCCCATTTTTTAAACCGCCAGCCTGTTGGCGGGTTGGCCGCCGCTTTAACACCGACCGCCAGGGTTAGAATCACCCCCAAAGTGTCTCCTTCAAAGTTACAATTCTGCCAGAAGAAAGTGAAATACTTGGGTCACCAAATAGAGAAAGGGTCGAGAAGAATAATGAAAGAAAGAATAACAAGTGTACTTCAAATGAGTCCACCCAAGACGAGAAAAGAGGTGAGAAAGTTTTTGGGAATGGTGAGCTACTGTTGCCAATGGATTCACAATTTCTCAACTCTAGCCAAACCTTTACTGAAACTGACCCAGAAAGATGCGCTGGATGAAATAGTGTTGAAAAGAGATGAAATGGATGCTTTTATTGAATTAAAGGAATGCATGTGCAGAGCTCCAGCTTTAGGTATGCCTGATTACACAAAGCCTTTCACATTGTTTTGTCATGAACATGATGCATGTTCCTTGTCCGTCTTGACTCAAGCCCATGGTGGCGTAAACAGACCAGTAGCATATTTTTCAGCTACTTTGGATCCAGTTGCAGCAGCCTTACCGGGATGCTTGCGTGCTGTAGCAGCAGTTGGTATAAGCCTAAATCAGAGTGAAGGAATAGTGATGGGACATCCTTTAACAGTCATGGTCCCTCACTCAGTCGAAATACTTTTGACACGTTCCCGAACACAACACATGACCGGTGCTAGGCTTACAAGGTACGAGACAATAATTTTGGGATCACCCAATGTGCAGCTGAGAAGATGCACTACGTTGAATCCAGCAACTTTGTTTCCCAGTGAAAATGTCGAAATTGAGAACGCCGAAGACATTGAGCACGACTGTCTTCAGGTGACTGAATTTTGTACAAAACAAAGACCTGATATCAAAGGCACCCGATTGGAAGAAAATGATCAAATTATTTTTGTTGATGGTTCATGTTTAAGAGATGCACTAGGAATATTGAAAGCAGGATATGCTGTATGTACAATAACAGGTGTTCTGGAAGCATCTTGGCTTCAGGGAGTTTACTCCGCACAGGTAGCAGAACTAGTAGCCCTTACTAGAGCTTGCCAACTCTCCGCATTAATGAAAGTCACCATTTACATGACAGTCAGTACGGATTTGGGATAGTGCATGATTTTGGACAATTGTGGTCACAAAGAGGCTTCATGACCTCTTCAGGATCACCAGTGAAAAATTGTGAAAGAATAAGAGAATTGTTACATGCTATCCAGTTACCAGGAGAAGTAGCAGTGGTAAAATGCAGTGCACACTCGAAATCACAAGATTTTGTTTCTTTGGGAAATGGATATGCAGATCAAGTCGCGAGGTTTTGCCCTTTGAACTGTATATTGCTCAGAGACGAATGGAACTTAATAAATGAGCCAGAACTTGAACCAAGTGAAGCCTTTGCTCTAAAGGTTGTAGATACAATCGAAGAATTGAAATTCCTACAAAATAATGTTAGTAAGGATGAGAAACCCTCATGGAGCAAATTACAAAGCGTAAAGAAACCAGATGATTTGTGGGTTTCAAGTGAAGGGAGATTGGTTCTGCCAGACAGTCTTCTGACGCAATTAGCCAGGTTGTATCATGGACAAGCCCACCTTGGAAGGGATGCCATGATTAAACTATTCAAAATTGATTGGTTTAATCCCAAATTCCGTCAAGTTGCTGAAGCAGTTTGCCATCGGTGCGTCATTTGCCAACAAATGAACGCAGGGAAGGGAACAGTAGCAAATTTGAGCCACATTGGAAGAGCAGGTGGGCCAGGATGCAAATGGATTTCATTGAGATGCCTATGCATGCAGGCTTGAAATATGTGCTGGTGATTGTGTGCATTTTAAGTCACTGGATTGAAGCATACCCTACACGTAGAAATGACAGCCTTACAGTTACAAAACTACTTTTGAGAGAACTAATACCACGTTTCGGATTCCCGATCTCTTTAGAATCAGATAGGGGAAGTCACTTAAATAATGAAGTAATCAAATTATTGTGTGCAGCACTGAACATTGAACAAAAGTTGCATTGTAGCTACCGCCCTGAAGCATCAAGACTAGTGGAGCAAATGAATGGCACATTGAAATCGAGGATGGCGAAAATATGCGCATCCACAAACTTGAAATGGCCTGACGCGTTGTCCTTGGTGTTAATGTCAATGAGAAACACACCTGATAGAAAGACTGGACTATCACCGCATGAAATCCTCATGGGCAGAGCCATGAGACTTCCAGCAGTTCCTGCAAATGCTCTTGTAAATATTACAGATGATATGGTGTTGGACTACTGCAAAGGTCTGGCTGATGTGGTCCGCTCTTTTTCTCACCAGGTGGAGGCATCCACCTTGCCACCGATCCAAGGTCCAGTACACGCCCTGAAAGCAGGTGACTGGGTCGTGATAAAGAAACACGTGAGGAAGTTGTGTCTGGAACCACATTGGAAAGGAACTTTTCAAGTGATTCTGACAACTACCACCGCTGTGAAGTGTGCGGGAGTTCCCAACTGGATTCATGCCAGTCACACGAAAAGGGTGACGTGTCCCACAGAAGAGGAAGTTGAGGCGCTGAAATTGCCAGCATTTGACAGGAACGTACCAGGCACTGAGACAGAACAAAGAGAGCCTGAAAGTGAACAAGAAGAAATCGAGACAGAAGAAATATTCTCTGAGGAAGACGCAATCGATCCTCTTGAGGACAACAGAGAAGAAGCCTCAGGAAGTGACAAAGATCCTGAAGGTGACAAAGATCCTGTCACAGGTGAAGAAGCAGGAGAGCCTAATAAGACGAGGGCTTTCCCAGAAGCAGATGATAAAGGGAAAAGAAATAGAAAACCTGATTGACCTCCTAGGGGAAGGAGACAAGACAGAACAGAGTGAAATCGTTCAAATTCTCCCAGAACCGGTTGCAGGTCCATCAGGTGAAAGCAGCGCAAAAAGGAGACAAGGCATATCGCCAGTGAAATCAAAGACTAAAGAAACATTAAAAGAAAATGAAGGGCCAAAATTGAAGGGGAAAAGAAAAGAAGTGTCTATCATAATAACAACACCGAGTGCAGAAAAAGACACAGCCAAAGAACAAGACATAAGTGAGAGAGAATCAAAAGGAGATGCAAAACTGAAAAGGAAAAGAATACCGAGCAGAAGATATTCTGGTCCAGAATGGGCATACACAGCCACTAACGATTGGTCAGATGAATTTCTATCTCTCAGTCTTGAAAACGAAGAAGCAGAACGACACTTTGGTACTTGAAAAGTGAAATTTCATGAACATTACCGAACAAGACATTGACAACCTGATTGACTTTTGAACTGGATAAGACATTGCTAACTTGATTGACTTTTCAAACCGATTTTGAGACAAAGCTGCTAAACCGATAAGAGACAAAGCTGCTAAAGAAAACCGTGTGAACATTGAACTAGTTCAGCTTTATATATATCTGTAAATCCAATTCGATAAATGTGTTTTCAACTTTCTGATTCTATATAGATCATGCCAGGCAGCACTACAAAGGGACATAAAATGAAATGTTGTAAATACATGTGTATAGGTCTAATAACTGCATGTGTACTAATAATTATAGCAATAGTTCTTGGAATGCATGGAGAGAATGAAAGAGACGCAAATGATGCTTCTACTTCTAAAACTACTACTGAATTAACTCCTTTGCAGAAACTCGAACAAGACGAGAAATATTTACACAACAAGAAAGAACTATCTTCTAACGTCTTCTATCGCTTGCTGAATGAGTATGTCGAGACAATGGATGCGAAAGATTGTCATGTGTGCACAGAAATACCTACCTCAGTAATAGAAGGAGTGACATATCATAGCATGCCGCTTTCATATGGAATTTCATGTAGCTTGTTACTGACCAGATTTTATGTCCAGGAGTCTATTCAATACTTCTATTCCAAACATGACGTCGTATTTCCATATGTCCCTATAATAGAGTACTTGAGTAAAGTATCAAGGGGATTATTATATAAAAATAGTTAGGGGTTTCTTTGAACCACTATTGCCTTTTCCTGTAGTCCACGCTCATAGAGACAACCATACATGCTTACTTTCACCTGTAGAAAATAGTTTTTTAGATCACACTGAATATAGAAGGAAAATGGTAAAGGAGAAATTAGAAAGGGAATAACACAAAAGGACTTCTGTAGATAACTATGCTTTTGCCGCAATAAGGACAGAAGGGAAATTAGCTTTAGATACATCACATATAGGGAACCTTTGTATATATATAGCCCTAAATCATATTATGACACAATTTTTGTGGGAACGAATGAATGTAAACATACATTTTCGTTTCAGGCTAAGTGGACATTCATGCTGAATGGACAAGACCCAGTTATTTCAGGGGTATGTTATATTTGTGGACTTAACACCTATTATCGTCTTCCTAACGGATGGTATGGGACGTGTTATTTGGGAATAGTATTCCCAAAGATTTATCAACTGGATGACTTAAAGAAGTTTCCAAAGCTGTCTGAATCACATCACATTCAGAAAAGGGAGACAGCTTCTGGTGTGGTAGGAGATATATTTGGAGCAATGATTCCTTCAGTAGGAGTCATATTGAATTCAATCAAAATACGAAAGTTGTCTACTATTGTGGATAACATGTTGACAAAATTCTCAGGAGCCATAATCCTGATTGATGCTGAACGAGCTATGACTCTTCAAAACCGGCTTGCTTTAGCCATTCTTTTAGCAAAGAATAGCGGCTTTTGCAAAATGCTTAGTGCACATCACTGTTGTTCTTATATTCCGGACAACAGTGGGCAAATTAGGAAAATGCTTACAAATGTAACTAACGAGAGTGCAGATTTGAAAGAATTGAAGGAACCAGGGGTATGGCAATAGGTTGGAAAAGGATGTGCTTCCGTGGGAAATTGGCTCAGCAACATTTGGAACAGACTATTACTGAAAATAGTAAAAGGAATATTAATAACATTAATCTGCTTATTAGGTATTTGGGGAATATGGAAGGCTATTAAAATATTGAAATCAAGAAGCAAAAGGAGAAGAGAAGAGAAAGAACAAAATAAAATAGTAGAAATATACAGGGAAAAGTCAAAGGGAACAAAAAGGAAGAGGGAATTGACTGAAGTGCCAAATTACTAAGAATTTTAATGAAATACAATTTGTGATGGAAGAATTGATGTGATGACATAATTAGTCATCAGAGGAGGGATTGATGAAGCAGAAAAAAAAAGATTAACAAATATTCATATATCATGTAGCCAAATTGTATAAGGTAGTGTGATTTTAGCAAAGAAAAATAATGTACGTGGGAAAATATGCCCACGAGGTAGTTCGCCATTATTATAAACGAGCTTAATTAATCAGGAAGAATCGACAAATGTAGTAATCCATCATGATTGCAAATGTATTCTATGATTTTCTATGCTTAGCCTAAATTTAGCAGAGGCTTTGGCCTAGTTGCCTGGTCTCAAATTTAACTGCGTGGTTTTCACTGGTATTAACAGAGACACATTTTTACTTTAAGGTTGTATTTTTCCAGTAGAAATTACTAATGTACTTATCTCAAGGTTTCGTGCTAGGCTAGTTTCATCCCCTTTGAAGCAAGGTCAGTTTCTGCAGGTGCAGACAATAAAGACTCTGATACAGAAATAATTGGCAAACTTTGTTGCTACTTGTGTTCCAAGGCTCCAAGGACACCTTATGCATAAATGAGTACTAAGAGAAAGACACTATTCATTGGTCAAAAGGAAGCCACCCTATGAACCCACCAACGGAAGACCCTGAAGAATTAGGAATGTTTCTTACTTAAACCCACCGGACAAAGAGAAGTCAAGACGCCATTTTTAATGACACTTTGATGCCTTTTCTCTGTCGCAGAGAAAAAGACTTTAAGAATTCTCACCCTAGAGACTTTGGGGCATATTTATACTCTCTTTGCGCTGAATGTGAGTCAAAATTTTTGACGCACAATCGGCGCAAACACAGCCCCATATTTATACTTTGACGTCCGACCCCGCGGGTGTCAAAGTTCCACCATGTGCGTCATTTTTTAGAAGGAGGAACCAGCCTTGCGTTAATTATATGCAAGGTAGGCGGTCCCTTCCAAAAAATGACTTAAAGGCCTGTGCGCCTTATTTATACTGTGACGTCATTTTGACGCACAGGAGGGGGCAGGCCTTAAAAAACGGCGCCCAGCCTGATGGGAGCCGTTTTTTAACGCCTGGGTCAGGGCAGGCGTTAAGGGACCTGTGGGCTCAGAAGGAGCCCAGAGGTGCCCTCCCATGCCCCCAGGGACACCCCCTGCCACCCTTGCCCACCCCAGGAGGACACCCAAGGATGGAGGGACCCATCCCAGGGAAGTTAATGTAAGTTCAGGTAAGTATTTTTTTTGTGGCATAGGGGGGCCTGATTTGTGCCCCCCTACATGCTACTATGCCCAATGACCATGCCCAGGGGACATAAGTCCCCTGGGCATGGCCATTGGGCAAGGGGGCATGACTCCTGTCTTTGCTAAGACAGGAGTCATTTCAATGGGGGGTTGGGCGTCAAACAAAATGGCGCAAATCGGGTTGAGGCCAAAATCTTGCCTCAGACCTGACTTGCCCCATTTTTTGACACCCAAGCTCCATTTTCCCCTACGCCGCCGCTGCCTGGTGTGAGTCATTTTTTTTAACGCACACCAGTCAGCTGCGCCGGCTAACGTCATTCAATAAATAAGGCGCCCGCATGGTGCTTTGGAATGGCGTTAGCCGGCGTTAAAATTTGTGACGCACAACTGCGTTGGCGCAGTTGTGCGTCAAAAAGTATAAATATGGGCCTTTAACTTTAATTTTGCCCCGTCTTGTCCATGCAGTAACTTTTGCCCCATTCTCCTTGCTGCCGCAAGGAAACTTGCTTTAACTTTGCCCCTTTGAAATCTGCCCCATGCTGATCGAACCGGTACCTGAAGGACGAAGACTTTTCCTTGAAATGCTGATTGTATTTGGCAAATATGAAAGGATAATTGTAGTATGCATTGTGTTTTCTTTTTTAGGTACCAACTGCTTATTTTGATAGAACCCAAGCTAGAATTTTTCTAAATTTATGTTGACTAAATTCGTTTTGCATGAAGCCCCACATGCCAATGCTAATTAGAGGCTAGTCGAGGTATTCATCTGATGCACCATGCTGAATTGAAATCTTGTTATGCTGACCGATGTATGCAATTAGTCAAATTCAATTGCTTATATTAGTGATTTGCATTGCTATAACCGAGTGCATTATAATCCAGATATTGCGTAGATTGCGTTTCTTCCGTCGCTATGGACAGCTAGTAATGTTCGTAAACGTATACCATTTGATCTTGAGACTTACTTATATTGTGCTAGCTTTGTTAATATAGGGAAATAAACTCATTAACTTTTAATAAACTGGTGTGGTTATTCGTGACTGAAAGGTCATGGTGTGTCTAATTACTGATTATCTGTTTTACTAAATTGTTGATTGATTATTAATTGATTATTGGTTATTGATTATAAATGGTTATTGATGATTGATTTGAGTGATCCGACTATTCTTGGATGAGGAGAACCCAACTCGGTTAAAAGGTTCACCGACCTCCAGCGTGTCCAAGTACAAGTAATTCATGAAGACTGGACGCGCTATCAGGCCCCACATTCAATCCGTTCGGAGAGACGAGCGCTGATATAGTGGCATTAGGGTGCCACAGTTACAAGGTACGGCTCTATCTCCGCAGGAGTTGATGTACTGGCATTGTGAGGGGCATTCATAAACAAAACAAGAGAACGTTTAGGCATATATATAAAAAAAAAAGAGAGAAGAAGAAAAAAAGAAGAAACAGGACATTACATTTATAAGTCTAACAATGATGACAATCACCAACACCAAGAGAGAGGCACCAAATATCAGATTACTGACTGTGTGAATCATTAGCAAGGTAATTATTAGATCTACATTACCATGGCGATCATAAAATCTATTGAACCTTTCGCGATGAAGAGTGCACCATCAGCTCAAGCGTCAAGGTAGAAAGACTGGGCAGAAAGAGTGCTGCTGTTTTTTGAAGCCATCAAAGTAGAAAATGATCAGAAGAGAGCCATGACATCACACATCGGGGACACGGACATACACCGGATATATAAAATGATTGTGGAAGCTGTGCCCAAAACACACCTCAATCTGATTGCGGCCCTCAATGCTCACTTTGAAGCGATGGCCAATATTGGCTATGAGAGGTTCGTGTTCAGACAAGTGTCGCAACATACAGACGGACAAGTCCATTGTCGTATTCTATGTGCAGCTTAAGGAACTCACTAGCATGTGTGCATTCACAAATGAGAATGAGGAAATCAAAGGTCAAATTATTCACAGATGTGTGTCGACAAAACTATGCGAATGTATCCTGGAAGAGTTGGAGAGATCGCTAGCGGACATTCTGACCATGGGAAGGACAAAAGAGCTATTGAAAGCGCAAGCCTCCCATATGGAAGCTGTGCTCCAAAGTTCGATCAAAGCAGAGCCAGTCAATGTGGTTATGCCGGCGTCAGTCAGACCGAAACCCAAGAGGGCAGTAACAACGTTTAGAATGTGCGGTCGCTGTAGAGGACGACCCCAACGGTTCATGGAATGTCCAGCAAAGGGAAAGAAGTGCACGGACCGTGGCATAGCAAATCACTTTGTGAAAGTATGCCATTCCAACCAAGGGAGACTATCGCAAACTGCCTTCAATGTGGATCTTGATGTTCAGGAATTGGATAGTGACATGAATGACAATGAAGAAGAACAACAGACCGTTCATTCCGTTTTCACTAAAAGTAATGTTGCCCAAACTGGCAGAAAACTACCCAAATGCCAGCTACAAGTGGGAGAATACTCAATCCAAGCAATAGTTAACACAGGAGCGTCAATCAACATAATGTCAGCAGACACTACCAGGAACTAACACCACACCCCTGCTTAGAACCAGCAAAAGTCAAAGTGTTAGCCTACGGACAAGATAGACCGCTCACAATGAAGGGTTGATTCAAGGCAATCATATGTCATGGATCCCAATCCGTTGAGGTTCAAATAAATGTCGCAGAGGAAGGTCAAGGCACCCTAATCGGATGCCGCACAGCTGAAGCTTTCGGAATCATAACACTTGCTTTTGGTGTCTACCTAGAATCAATAAATAACATACCAGATGCATTCCCCCAAGTCTTTGAAGGCATTGGATGTTTAAAAAATAAAGAGGTCAAGCTGCATATAGACCAGTCTGTCCAAATGGTTGTCCTCAGACATAGGCGCCTTGCCTTCCACCTGAGACCCCTTCGTACAGCGTGAGCTGGAAAAACGAAAATCAGCTGGAATTATTGAAAACGTGAAAGCACCCATACCATGGGTGTCCTCTATTGTTGTGACCAGGAAGCCAAAACAACCGGGAGAGGTGAGGATATGTGTGGACATGCAACTGCCAAATGCTTTCATTAAGAGGAAACAGCACCTCACTCCCATCATTGACGATCTGATTGCAAGTTGAGTGGAGCCAGTTGGTTTTTCTAGTTAGATCTGGGGTCAGGATACCACCAACTCCTACTGGCTGAGGAAACCCGATATATTACAACTTTCTCTACTCACGTAGGACTCCGGCGCTACAAGAGGTTGAGTTTTGGCATTCTCAGCGCTACTGAGGTGTTCCAAAATACCATCAAGGAACTCCCAGGTGTCGTCAACATCAGCAGCCACATTCTCATACATGCACAGAGTGTCCCAGAACACAACAGACAATTGCAAAAGGTTCTCCAGAGGATCCAAGAATCTGGCCTAATGCTCCACAAAAACAAATGTAAGTTTCTAAAGCAGAAACAACATATCTTCGGATATGTATTCTCTGCCAAAGGGGTAGCTCCCTATCCCGGGAAAGTTGCAGACATAAAAAAAGTGCCACCCCATACTAATGTGACAGAGGTCCGCAGTTTTCTAGGGATGATAAACTACTGTGGATGTTTTATCACTATGGTGACCCAGCCTTTGCGAGATCTGACAAGGTCCTCGAATCCATGGTCCTGGGAATCATCTCAGGAGCATGCTCAACACCCTTGAGCGCCCACAGTTGCAGAAGAAGATGATGCCCATGAAACCTGGTGAAGCAGACCGCTCCAGGCCCATTTCCATGGACACCATTCAGCAAGCGACTCGAGAAGATGAGTGCCTGCAAAAGGCCATTGGCGCCATGAAAGCTCATCAGTGGCACCTAGTACAAAAAAAAGAGTGGCCCGCCTCACAACAGAATCTCGACAGACCATGGAAAGTCCATATCTTGTGCGCCAAGAACTCACACCTGATCCTGATGGATGCCTCTTGCAGGGACTCTGTTTGGTGATTCCCTATAGTCTTACTGAACAGGCCATTCTACAAGCCCATGTGGGACATGTGGGCATGGTAAAAACCAAGAGCTGTCTATGAACCAAAGTGTGGTTTCCCCAGATGGATGAAAAGTTGGAGGCAGGCATCTGGTGCCAAGCTGCCGGAGAGACTTGCGCACCTGCCCCTGTAGAGACCGAGAAGGGACCAAGCCAACCCTGAGTCTCCGCCAGCTTAAGACGTTGGGAGTCTCCCAGACAGGAGACACACAATGGTTGTAATCGATGACCATTCCAAATACCTGGAAGTGCAAATAGAGGGCTCGTTGATGTCCGTGATGTCATGCCCAAGATGGAGAAAATACTGGCTACCCATGGGTTGATCAAGGAACTCAAGACTGACAACAGTTCGCCATTTCATGGTCATGAGTTGGCCAACGATCTGAAGTTGCTAGATATATCTCACTGAAAAATAATTCCCAGGTGCCCCCAAGTGAACGGAGAGGCGGAGAGATTTATGAAGACACTAAATAAGGTAATACAGATCGTCTCCCCAAGCCAGGTGGTTCCATAACTAGCCATATATTAGTTCCTGCCGAATCATCGTCAAACTCCACACTCCACAACCAAAAGCACCCAAAGCCACCTCTCAATGGGGCGCGTTGTGTATGATTAAATTCCTCATCATTTATCTTTGATGCCCAGCCCCTTGACTGATTGTCAGGTGTATGAACAGTGAAAAAGATCCAACAGAAGGCCAGTCTCCACCTGAGGGCAAAAGCATCTGACTTAAAAGTTAGAGACATGGTCCTCATCAAGGATCGGTTTCCTGGTAATAAGTTTAGGCTGCCATTTGAGCGCCATCCATGGTTGGGCCTCCGCCATCAAGGGACTTTGGTTTCCGCACGCCGTGCCCTGAGGAAGTGGCTGGGAACATTTCTGCTTTCAGATGATTTCATCCTCAGTCTCCACTGCCAGAAACAGTCCGGTGGAGTGGATCATTGCCAGATAGGTCATGTTCCAGATCAGAGATGGGCAGTCTGATGTGCTACCGTCCTCTCTTTTACCTCTGACTTGTGGCACCAGAACTCGGGTAGACAGCATCGCAATTAATCCAGTCAGCAACATAGTGGAGCCACCCACGAGTCGTGTGAACCCCACTAGATACAAGTTACGAAGCAACCCGCTGCCATCAGTAAGACTGAGAGATCATGTGAAGTGTTGTGTGTGGGGATTTTCTCTGATCCCCGGCCTGTCTATTATTGTGTGAAGCCCCTTTGCATCATGTGTTAAATAGATAATAAAAGAGAATGGGCTGGGCGTGCAAGGCGGAGTTACACGTGAGGTGGCCTTGCAGACAGACCCTGCCTGAAACTACAATATGTGTGTTGTGTCCTCATTTAATTAACATAGCATGTAGGCTCCACTGCTGGTCGCCTACTCAACAGTCACCACCCATACTTTTCACCAATCTCAAAAAAACAGGCTGTGCACACAGGTGGTTGGCCACTCATGAGGTGTTGAGTGCATACTGACACCGTCCTTCTTCTCCATTTTCAGTCATGAGCTTAAAAACATGCAAAATAAGCAATAACCTCTATATCGTACTGAGCACGGATACCAAATGACAAGAATGCACAAAGACAGGATCTTGTTTGAAGACTGCATGAACTATTTTTGTGTAAGGCCAAAAGATCCCTTTTTTCAATAAAGCTTTTGAGACTCAAGGTCTGCAAACCCAAAGTAGGAAGTTCTGCACCTACCAATGTTGAACTTCATGTTTTGGATTCACGGACTCAAAGTCTGACGTACAAACTGCAAACATTAACAAACTTGAAGGGGAACCAAAGCATGTCCACAACCATATAGACCACCCCATTTCATAAGATAACAGACACAGGCCTGTATTTAAGAAAAGTGGCACTGCATCCAATGCAGCACCACTTTTCTTTTGCCCTTTAGCCCCCCTCTACCACCACTATGTGAGCACCATATTTAATATGTGGTGCACCATGGCGCACAGCAGGGGCAATAGTGTCAAACTTTTTGACGCTATTGATGTACTGTGCAGGATTAGTGCCAAAACTTTAGCGCCAATCCTACAGAGTACAGAGGTGCCCACTGAAAACAATGGTATGCCCCCTTTTACAATTAGCCACTAAAAGTGGCGCAGTGAAATCTATTAGATTGTGGTCCCCCTAACAGGGGAATGCCCCCCTTACATACATTATGCCTGACGCAGGCATAATGTGGCACGAGGGATTACAAAGTGGTGCAATGCATGCATTGCTCCACTTTGTAACTATGGCACTCCAAATTCAACCTCGTTGGACCACATTAGCTTCATAAAAAATGACGATAATGTGGCACAAGGAAGCACTAGGCCCTCTTAAATCTGGGCCTAAGTTTCTAATTGTGGGTTTTGTATGATGGCCTAATGCATTGTGGGTGTTGTCAGCTTGATTTGCCTACATTGAATAAATTATACTGACACAAATGATAGTCCATGAAGACATGGAGTGAGATGGTCACCTTTTCTATAAGTCCTGCAGGTTCCCCATCGCAACAGTCAAGACCACAAATGCTAGAAAGGGGATGGGGGACCAAAAGGGATCCGAGAGTCCCATGAGTTCACCACCAGGAATGCAGGGGTACCAGGGCCACAAACCCAAATAAAGGGGTCCATAAATAGCCAACTGGATTTGCTTTAGGTTCTGGACTCAAAAGTCAGGTTCACAAACATCGGCTGCATGTGATTCTTTTGTGAACCTCCACATGTGCTCCCCGCTAACCCTGTTGTAAAGTCAAGTTTTTTCTCTTTTTATTAATATGGTGGCCTCTCTGGGGCTCCCTACATTTGCCTAGGAGGTCAGGATGTAATGACCCTGTCTCCTTATAGCAGGTTGTTTTTAGGATGAGGGGATTGTGCCCGTGTCGTGTAATGGTGGCTATTATAGAAATGTTTCCCTTGTGGCTTGTTAGTCAGGGACTTTAGATCCACAAACTCAGCTTTGGGTTCACAAACCAAATATTGACAATGGGAAAATAACGCCCAAGCCTCATCAAATTACATTTTATTAAATTTGGGCCCAGATTTATACTTGCTTTGTGCCAAATTTGTGTCATTTTCTTTACACAAATTCAGGGCAAAACTAACTCCAAGTTTATACTTTGGAGTTAAAGTCCTTTTTGGGATGTGTGAACGTACCTTGTGTCAATGAGATGCAAGGTAGGCGTTCCCATCCAAAAAAAGAGTCTAAGGCCCTAGCGCATTATTTATCCTCCCATGCAAAAATGGTGCACTGGAGGTAAGCAGGCCTAAATATTGGCGCTAAGCCTGCTTATCGCCATTATTTAACGCCTGGGTCAGGGCAGGCGTTAGGGGACCTGTGGGCCCATTTCCATGGTGGAACACCATGGAATAAGTCTACAGGTGCCCTCCCCAGGTCCCAGGGACACCCTCACCCACACCAGAAGGACAGTGGAGGATGGGGGACTGCATCCCAGGTAAGTATAGGTAATTAGTGGTAAGTATTTTGTATTTTGTTTTTAAAGTGCAATTGGGGGCCCTAAATGGTCCCGCCTACATGGCATTGGATGCAATGGCCATGCCCAGGGGACCCTTGTTCCCTGTGCTGGCCATTGGGGTGGTGGGCATGACTCTTGTCTTTTGTCTTTTCTAAGGCAGGAGTCCTGTGGTATGGTAGGTTTGCGTCAAGAAATGACACGGGGCTGGTTAGGGTCATTTTTATTGACTCTAACCAGCCTAATGTCATTTTTTTATGCAAAACACCCTTCCCCCATACTGCCTCCCCCACTCGGCTAACTTCTTTTCCCTTGACGCTAGCCCACCTTTAGCGCCAGCTTGCGCTATTCCTTAAATATGGCACCCGGCTGGCGCTGTGGAATGGCGCAATCTGGCGCTATACTTTTTGACGCAAAACTGCATTTGTGCAGTTTTTAATCAAAAAGTATAAATCTGGGCCTTGGTTCTGCCAAACTGTTCCCAAAACTGTGTTTGAGGCATTTGCATAACGAAACTTGAGGCCCCCCCTGCAAAGGACATGGAGACTCACTTAGGAGCTCTCAGGCCAGGGTACTGTGCTGAGGGGGCACGTGGAGGTCACCCCCCACCAGCTGCACTGTGGTGGCTGTGAGGGTCTTTGTTGCGCCACTGGTTTGAGGACAGCTTTCAGATTTACTGTCCAGATAGTTTTATCTTCATTTTTGTTTTAAAATATTTTTATTTTTCATACAGTGCATCAATAACGTAGGAAAGAACCACACAAGATATCAGGAGCACATTTCCAGTGCCAAAAGAGTATTACCAGTTACCATGATCAGCTAACCCTCCTCCACCCACTACCCTCTTCCCTGACAACCTTCAGCAAGTGCGTTATCAAAACGAAAGAAAAGATTAGAGTCAATTGCATCATTTCACAGGACCGCATCTCACCTACCCCCATTTTGGCATGTCCTAGCTCTATGCCCCACCATCTTTCAGTATCTCCAGGGAGTAATATTGCATTAATCCTCTCCATACCTTATGAAACTTTGGGGGGGCAACCCCTGCTGGCGTATGTTACTGCCACCATATTCATATCTATGGCCCATCTCCACTCCTGTAATGTCGGGCTCTCACATTCCCCCAAGTAATGGGCTATGTCTCTCTTTGCCACTACAAGGCCTAGGCAACAGAACTAAAGCTTTGCCCATGGGAGGTCAGTGTCATTAGGAATATACCAGAGGATGAATTTAAGTTTTAGCAGGATCAATGCTGTAAGGACTTTACTGAGTTCCTCAGTAATTGCCACTCATTAGACCTGGATTAATGGACATTCCCAAATTGTGTAGAAAAGGGAACCACCCGATGAAGCCCGCAAACAATGCAGCTTCTGTACTCTCCCCATAGTGTGCAGTCTCCGCCAATCATAATTCACTTCGTGAAGGAAATTAAACTGGATTCAGCGTAACCTTGATTTTATTGCTATCTCCCTCGGCTGTATCAGGGCTGCCTCCCAGTCAATATTTTCTTGGTCTCCCACCTCCTCTATCCATTTCTCTTGCAGTCTATGTAAGGTGTTGGACATGTTGTTATTTAGAATTTGTGAATTAGGCAGATCGCACCCTTTACCAGCTCCTCCGTTAGCTTCCGCCATTTAATTGGGTGTATTCTGGGATGCCCTTCCTGGGCAGACCCTCAGCCTGCCATGCATGCCGTATCTGTGCATACTTCAGAAATTGGTTAGAATTCATCCCAAACTTGTGAAGAAGCAAGGAGAAAGTCCACTCTCTAGCAGATCCCCTGTCTTGGAGATCCCAATAAGATCCCATGCCTCAAAGCTGTGCTATTTCTGCATCTGCATCTGCACCTGATTTGTGCCCCCCTACATGCCACTATGCCCAATAACCATGCCCAGGGGACATAAGTCCCCTGGGCATGGCCATTGGGCAAGGGGGCATGACTCCTGTCTTTGCTAAGACAGGAGTCATTTCAATGGGGGGTTGGGCGTCAAACAAAATGGAGCAAATCGGGTTGAGGCCAAAATTTTGCCTCAGACCTGACTTGCCCCATTTTTGGACGCCCAAGCTCCATTTTCCCCTACGCCGCCGCTGCCTGGTGTGAGTCATTTTTTTTGACGCACACCAGTCAGCTGCGCCGGCTAACGTCATTCAATAAATAAGGCGCCCGCATGGTGCTTTCGAATGGCGTTAGCCGGCGTTAAACTTTTTGACGCACAACTGCGTTGGCGCAGTTGTGCGTCAAAAAGTATAAATATGGGCCTTTAACTTTAATTTTGCCCCGTCTTGTCCATGAAGTAACTTTTGCCCCATTCTCCTTGCTGCCGCAAGGAAACTTGCTTTAACTTTGCCCCTTTGAAATCTGCCCCATGCTGATCGAACCGGTACCTGAAGGACGAAGACTTTTCCTTGAAATGCTGATTGTATTTGGCAAATATGAAAGGATAATTGTATTATGCATTGTGTTTTTTTTTTTAGGTACCAACTGCTTATTTTGATAGAACCCAAGCTAGAATTTTTCTAAATTTATGTTGACTAAATTCGTTTTGCATGAAGCCCCACATGCCAATGCTAATTAGAGGCTAGTCGAGGTATTCATCTGATGCACCATGCTGAATTGAAATCTTGTTATGCTGACCGATGTATGCAATTAGTCAAATTCAATTGCTTATATTAGTGATTTGCATTGCTATAACCGAGTGCATTATAATCCAGATATTGCGTAGATTGCGTTTCTTCTGTCGCTATGGACAGCTAGTAATGTTCGTAAACGTATACCATTTGATCTTGAGACTTACTTATATTGTGCTAGCTTTGTTAATATAGGGAAATAAACTCATTAACTTTTAATAAACTGGTGTGGTTATTCGTGACTGAAAGGTCATGGTGTGTCTAATTACTGATTATCTGTTTTACTAAATTGTTGATTGATTATTAATTGTTTATTGGTTATTGATTATAAATGGTTACTATTGATTGATTTGAGTGATCCGACTATTCTTGGATGAGGAGAACCCAACTCGGTTAAAAGGTTCACCGACCTCCAGCGTGTCCAAGTACAAGTAATTCATAAAGACTGGACGCGCTATCAGGCCCCACATTCAATCCGTTCGGAGAGACGAGCGCTGATATAGTGGCATGAGGGTGCCACAGTTACAAGGTACGGCTCTATCTCCGCAGGAGTTGATGTACTGGCATTGTGAGAGGCATTCATAAACAAAACAAGAGAACGTTTAGGCATATATATAAAAATAAAAGAGAGAAGAAGAAAAAAAGAAGAAACAGGACATTACATTTATAAGTCTAACAATGATGACAATCACCAACCCCAAGAGAGAGGCACCAAATATCAGATTACTGACTGTGTGAATCATCAGCAAGGTAATTATTAGATCTACATTACCATGGCGATCATAACATCTATTGAACCTTTCACGATGGAGAGTGCACCATCAGCTCAAGCGTCAAGGTAGAAAGACTGGGCAGAAAGAGTGCTGCTGTTTTTTGAAGCCATCAAAGTAGAAAATGATCAGAAGAGAGCCATGACATCACACCTCGGGGACAAGGACATACACCGGATATATAAAATGATTGTGGAAGCTGTGCCCAAAACACACCTCACTCTGATTGCGGCCCTCAATGCTCACTTTGAAGCGATGGCCAATATTGGCTATGAGAGGTTCGTGTTCAGACAAGTGTCGCAACATACAGACGGACAAGTCCATTGTCGTATTCTATGTGCAGCTTAAGGAACTCACTAGCATGTGTGCATTCACAAATGAGAATGAGGAAATCAAAGGTCAAATTATTCACAGATGTGTGTTGACAAAACTATGCAAATGTATCCTGGAAGAGTTGGAGAGATCGCTAGCGGACATTCTGACCATGGGAAGGACAAAAGAGCTATTGAAAGCGCAAGCCTCCCATATGGAAGCTGTGCTCCAAAGTTCGATCAAAGCAGAGCCAGTCAATGTGGTTATGCCGGCGTCAGTCAGACCGAAACCCAAGAGGGCAGTAACAACGTTTAGAATGTGCGGTCGCTGTAGAGGACGACCCCAACGGTTCATGGAATGTCCAGCAAAGGGAAAGAAGTGCACGGACCGTGGCATAGCAAATCACTTTGTGAAAGTATGCCATTCCAACCAAGGGAGACTATCGCAAACTGCCTTCAATGTGGATCTTGATGTTCAGGAATTGGATAGTGACATGAATGACAATGAAGAAGAACAACAGACCATTCATTCCGTTTTCACTAAAAGTAATGTTGCCCAAACTGGCAGAAAACTACCCAAATGCCAGATACAAGTGGGAGAATACTCAATCCAAGCAATAGTTAACACAGGAGCGTCAATCAACATAATGTCAGCAGACACTAACAGGAACTAACACCACCCCCCTGCCTAGAACCAGCAAAAGTCAGAGTGTTAGCCTACGGACAAGATAGACCGCTCACAATGAAGGGTTGATTCAAGGCAATCATATGTCATGGATCCCAATCCGTTGAGGTTCAAATAAATGTCGCGAGGAAGGTCAAGGCACCCTAATCGGATGCCGCACAGCTGAAGCTTTCGGAATCATAACACTTGCTTTTGGTGTCTACCTAGAATCAATAAATAACATACCAGATGCATTCCCCCAAGTCTTTGAAGGCATTGGATGTTTAAAAAATAAAGAGGTCAAGCTGCATATAGACCAGTCTGTCCAAATGGTTGTCCTCAGACATAGGCGCATTGCCTTCCACCTGAGACCCCTTCGTACAGCGTGAGCTGGAAAAACTCAAATCAGCTGGAATTATTGAAAACGTGAAAGCACCCATACCATGGGTGTCCTCTATTGTTGTGACCAGGAAGCCAAAACAACCAGGAGAGGTGAGGATATGTGTGGACATGCGACTGCCAAATGCTTTCATTAAGAGGAAACAGCACCTCACTCCCATCATTGACGATCTGATTGCGAGTTGAGTGGAGCCAGTTGGTTTTTCTAGTTAGATCTGGGGTCAGGATACCACCAACTCCTACTGGCTGAGGAAACCCGATATATTACAACTTTCTCTACTCACGTAGGACTCCGGCGCTACAAGAGGTTGAGTTTTGGCATTCTCAGCGCCACTGAGGTGTTCCAAAATACCATCAAGGAACTCCCAGGTGTCGTCAACATCAGCAGCCACATTCTCATACATGCACAGAGTGTCCCGGAACACAACAGACAATTGCAAAAGGTTCTCCAGAGGATCCAAGAATCTGGCCTAATGCTCCACAAAAACAAATGTAAGTTTCTAAAGCAGAAACAACATATCTTCGGACATGTATTCTCTGCCAAAGGGGTAGCTCCCTATCCCGGGAAAGTTGCAGACATAAAAAAAGTGCCACCCCCTACTAATGTTACAGAGGTCTGCAGTTTTCTAGGGATGATAAACTACTGTGGATGTTTTATCACTATGGTGACCCAGCCTTTGCGAGATCTGACAAGGTCCTCGAATCCATGGTCCTGGGAATCATCTCAGGAGCATGCTCAACACCCTTGAGCGCCCACAGTTGCAGAAGAAGATGATGCCCATGAAACCTGGTGAAGCAGACCGCTCCAGGCCTATTTCCATGGACACAATTCAGCAAGCGACTCGAGAAGATGAGTGCCTGCAAAAGGCCATTGGCGCCATGAAAGCACATCAGTGTCACCTAGTACAAAAACAGTGGCCCGCCTCACAACAGAATCTCGACAGACCATGGAAAGTCCATACCTTGTGCGCCAAGAACTCACACCTGATCCCGATGGATGCCTCTTGCAGGGACTCTGTTTGGTGATTCCCTATAGTCTTACTGAAAAGGACATTCTACAAGCCCATGTGGGACATGTGGGCATGGTGAAAACCAAGAGCCGTCTATGAACCAAAGTGTGGTTTCCACTGATGGATGAAAAGTTGGAGGCAGGTATCTGGTGCCAAGCTGCCGGAGAGACTTGCGCACCTGCCCCTGTAGAGACCAAGAAGGGACCAAGCCAACCCTGAGTCTCCGCCAGCTTAAGACGTTGGGAGTCTCCCAGACAGGAGACACACAATGGTTGTAATCGATGACCATTCCAAATACCTGGAGGTGCAAATAGAGGGCTCGTTGATGGCCCGTGATGTCATGCCCAAGATGGAGAAAATACTGGCTACCCATGGGTTGATCAAGGAACTCAAGACTGACAACAGTTCGCCATTTCATGGTCATGAGTTGGCCAACGATCTGAAGTTGCTAGATATATCTCACTAAAATATAATTCCCAGGTGCCCCCAAGTGAACGGAGAGGCGGAGAGATTTATGAAGACACTAAATAAGGTAATACAGATCGTCTCCCCAAGCCAGGTGGTTCCATAACTAGCCATATATTAGTTCCTGCAGAATCATCGTCAAACTCCACACTCCACAACCAAAAGCACCCAAAGCCACCTCTCAATGGGGCGCGTTGTGTATGATTATATTCCTCATCATTTATCTTTGATGCCCAGCCCCTTGACTGATTGTCAGGTGTATGAGCAGTGAAAAAGATCCAACAGAAGGCCAGTCTCCACCTGAGGGCAAAAGCATCTGACTTAAAAGTTAGAGACATGGTCCTCATCAAGGATCGGTTTCCTGGTAATAAGTTTAGGCTGCCATTTGAGCGCCATCCGTGGTTGGGCCTCCGCCATCAAGGGACTTTGGTTTCCGCACGCCGTGCCCTGAGGAAGTGGCTAGGAACATTTCTGCTTTCAGATGATTTCATCCTCAGTCTCCACTGCCAGAAACAGTCCGGTGGAGTGGATCATTGCAGGATGGGTCAGGTTCCAGATCAGAGATGGGGCAGTCTGATGTGCTACCGTCCTCTCTTTTACCTCTGACTTGTGGCACCAGAACTCAGGTAGACAGCATCGCAATTAATCCAGTCAGCAACATAGTGGAGCCACCCGCGAGTCGTGTGACCCCCACTAGATACAAGTTACGAAGCAACCCGCTGCCATCAGTAAGACTGAGAGATCATGTGAAGTGTTGTGTGTGGGGATTTTCTCTGATCCCCGGCCTGTCTATTATGGTGTGAAGCCCCTTTGCATCACGTGTTAAATAGATAATAAAAGAGAATGGGCTGGGCGTGCAAGGCGGAGTTACACGTGAGGTGGCCTTGCAGACAGACCCTGCCTGAAACTACAATATGTGTGTGGTGTCCTCATTTAATTAACATAGCATGTAGGCTCCACTGCTGGTCGCCTACTCAACAGTCACCACCCATACTTTTCACCATTCTCAAAAAAACAGGCTGTACACACAGGTGGTTGGCCACTCATGAGGTGTGGAGTGCATACTGACACCGTCCTTCTTCTCCATTTTCAGTCATGAGCTTAAAAACATGCAAAATAACCAATAACCTCTATATCATACTGAGCACAGATACCAAATGACAAGAATGCACAAAGACAGGATCTTGTTTGAAGACTGCATGAACTATTTTTGTGTAAGGCCAAAAGATCCCTTTTTTCAATAAAGCTTTTGAGACTCAAGGTCTGCAAACCCAAAGTAGGAAGTTCTGCACCTACCAATGTTGAACTTCATGTTTTGGATTCACGGACTCAAAGTCTGACGTACAAACTGCAAACATTAACAAACTTGAAGGGGAACCAAAGCATGTCCACAACCATATAGACCACCCCATTCCATAAGATAACAGACACAGGCCTGTATTTAAGAAAAGTGGCACTGCATCCAATGGTGCACCACTTTTCTTTTGCCCTTTAGCCCCCTCTACCACCACCATGTGAGCACCATATTTAATATGTGGTGCACCATGGCGCACAGCAGGGGCAATAGTGTCAAACTTTTTGACGCTATTGATGTACTGTGCAGGATTAGTGCCAAAACTTTAGCGCCAATCCTACAGAGTACAGAGGTGCCCACTGAAAACAATGGTATGCCCCCTTTTACAATTAGCCACTAAAAGTGGTGCAGTGAAATCTATTAGATTGTGGTCCCCCTAACAGGGGAATGCCCCCCTTACATACATTATGCCTGACGCAGGCATAATGTGGCACGAGGGATTACAAAGTGGCGCAATGCATGCATTGCTCCACTTTGTAACTATGGCACTCCAAATTCGACCTCGTTGGACCACATTAGCTTCATAAAAAATGACGATAATGTGGCACAAGGAAGCACTAGGCCCTCTTAAATCTGGGCCTAAGTTTCTAATTGTGGGTTTTGTATGATGGCCTAATGCATTGTGGGTGTTGTCAGCTTGATTTGCCTACATTGAATAAATTATACTGACACAAATGATAGTCCATGAAGACATGGAGTGAGATGGTCACCTTTTCTATAAGTCCTGCAGGTTCGCCATCGCAACAGTCAAGACCACAAATGCTAGAAAGGGGATGGGGGACCAAAAGGGATCCGAGAGTCCCATGAGTTCACCACCAGGAATGCAGGGGTACCAGGGCCACAAACCCAAATAAAGGGGTCCATAAATAGTCAACTGGATTTGCTTTCGGTTCTGGACTCAAAAGTCAGGTCCACAAACATCGGCTGCATGTGATTCTTTTGTGAACCTCCACATGTGCTCCCCGCTAACCCTGTTGTAAAGTCAAGTTTTTTCTCTTTTTATTAATATGGTGGCCTCTCTGGGGCTCCCTACATTTGCCTAGGAGGTCAGGATGTAATGACCCTGTCTCCTTATAGCATGTTGTTTTTAGGATGAGGGGATTGTGCCCGTGTCCTGTAATGGTAGCTATTATAGAAATGTTTCCCTTGTGGCTTGTTAGTCAGGGGCTTTAGATCCACAAACTCAGCTTTGGGTTCACAAACCAAATATTGACAATGGGAAAATAACTCCCAAGCCTCATCAAATTACATTTTATTAAATTTGGGCCCAGATTTATACTTGCTTTGTGCCAAATTTGTGTCATTTTCTTTACACAAATTCAGGGCAAAACTAACTCCAAGTTTATACTTTGGAGTTAAAGTCATTTTTGGGATGTGTGGACGTACCTTGTGTCAATGAGATGCAAGGTAGGCGTTCCCATCCAAAAAAAGAGTCTAAGGCCCTAGCGAATTATTTATCCTCCCATGCAAAAATGGTGCACTGGAGGTAAGCAGGCCTAAATATTGGCGCTAAGCCTGCTTATCGCCATTATTTAACGCCTGGGTCAGGGCAGGCGTTAGGGGACCTGTGGGCCCATTTCCATGGTGGAACACCATGGAATAAGTCTACAGGTGCCCTCCCCAGGTCCCAGGGACACCCTCACCCACACCAGAAGGACAGCGGAGGATGGGGGACTGCATCCCAGGTAAGTATAGGTAATTAGTGGTAAGTATTTTGTATTTTGTTTTTAAAGTGCAATTGGGGGCCCTAAATGGTCCCGCCTACATGGCATTGGATGCAATGGCCATGCCCAGGGGACCCTTGTTCCCTGTGCTGGCCATTGGGGTGGTGGGCATGACTCTTGTCTTTTGTCTTTTCTAAGGCAGGAGTCATGTGGTATGGTAGGTTTGCGTCAAGAAATGACACAGGGCTGGTTAGGGTCATTTTTATTGACTCTAACCAGCCTAATGTCATTTTTTGATGCAAAACACCCTTCCCCCATACTGCCTCCCCCACTCGGCTAACTTCTTTTCCCTTGACGCTAGCCCACCTTTAGCGCCGGCTTGCGCTATTCCTTAAATATGGCACCCGGCTGGCGCTGTGGAATGGCGCAATCTGGCGCTATACTTTTTGACGCAAAACTGCATTTGTGCAGTTTTTAATCAAAAAGTATAAATCTGGGCCTTGGTTCTGCCAAACTGTTCCCAAAACTGTGTTTGAGGCATTTGCATAACGAAACTTGAGGCCCCCCCCTGCAAAGGACATGGAGACTCACTTAGGAGCTCTCAGGCCAGGGTACTGTGCTGAGGGGGCACGTGGAGGTCACCCCCCACCAGCTGCACTGTGGTGGCTGTGAGGGTCTTTGTTGCGCCACTGGTTTGAGGACAGCTTTCAGATTTACTGTCCAGATAGTTTTATCTTCATTTTTGTTTTAAAATATTTTTATTTTTCATACAGTGCATCAATAACGTAGGAAAGAACCACACAAGATATCAGGAGCACATTTCCAGTGCCAAAAGAGTATTAACAGTTACCATGACCAGCTAACCCTCCTCTACCCACTACCCTCTTCCCAGACAACCGTCAGCAAGTGCGTTATCAAAACGAAAGAAAAGATTAGAGTCAATTGCATCATTTCACAGGACCGCATCTCACCTACCCCCATTTTGGCATGTCCTAGCTCTATGCCCCACCATCTTTCAGTATCTCCAGGGAGTAATATTGCATTAATCCTCTCCATACCTTATGAAACTTTGGGGGGGCAACCCCTGCTGGCGTATGTTACTGCCACCATATTCATATCTATGGCCCATCTCCACTCCTGTAATGTCGGGCTCTCACATTCCCCCAAGTAATGGGCTATGTCTCTCTTTGCCACTACAAGGCCTAGGCAACAGAACTAAAGCTTTGCCCATGGGAGGTCAGTGTCATTAGGAATATACCAGAGGATGAATTTAAGTTTTAGCAGGATCAATGCTGTAAGGACTTTACTGAGTTCCTCAGTAATTGCCACTCATTAGACCTGGATTAATGGACATTCCCAAATTGTGTAGAAAAGGGAACCACCCGATGAACCCCGCAAACAATGCAGCTTCTGTACTCTCCCCATAGTGTGCAGTCTCCGCCAATCATAATTCACTTCGTGAAGGAAATTAAACTGGATTCAGCGTAACCTTGATTTTATTGCTATCTCCCTCGGCTGTATCAGGGCTGCTTCCCAGTAAATATTTTCTTGGTCTCCCACCTCCTCTATCCATTTCTCTTGCAGTCTATGTAAGGTGTTGGACATGTTGTTATTTAGAATTTGTGAATTAGGCAGATCGCACCCTTTACCAGCTCCTCTGTTAGCTTCCGCCATTTAATTGGGGTGTATTCTGGGATGCCCTTCCTGGGCAGACCCTCAGCCTGCCATGCATGCCGTATCTGTGCATACTTCAGAAATTGGTTAGAATTCATCCCAAACTTGTGAAGAAGCAAGGAGAAAGTCCACTCTCTAGCAGATCCCCTGTCTTGGAGATCCCAATAAGATCCCATGCCTCAAAGCTGTGCTATTTCTGCATCTGCATCTGCACCTGATTTGTGCCCCCCTACATGCCACTATGCCCAATGACCATGCCCAGGGGACGTAAGTCCCCTGGGCATGGCCATTGGGCAAGGGGGCATGACTCCTGTCTTTGCTAAGACAGGAGTCATTTCAATGGGGGGTTGGGCGTCAAACAAAATGGCGCAAATCGGGTTGAGGCCAAAATTTAGCCTCAGACCTGACTTGCCCCATTTTTTGACGCCCAAGCTCCATTTTCCCCTACGCCGCCGCTGCCTGGTGTGAGTCATTTTTTTTGACGCACACCAGTCAGCTGCGCCGGCTAACGTCATACAATAAATAAGGCGCCCGCATGGCGCTTTGGAATGGCGTTAGCCGGTGTTAAAATTTTTGACGCACAACTGCGTTGGCGCAGTTGTGCGTCAAAAAGTATAACTATGGGCCTTTAACTTTAATTTTGCCCCGTCATGTCCATGAAGTAACTTTTGCCCCATTCTCCTTGCTGCCGCAAGGAAACTTGCTTTAACTTTGCCCCTTTGAAATCTGCCCCATGCTGATCGAACCGGTACCTGAAGGACGAAGACTTTTCCTTGAAATGCTGATTGTATTTGGCAAATATGAAAGGATAATTGTATTATGCATTGTGTTTTTATTTTTAGGTACCAACTGCTTATTTTGATAGAACCCAAGCTAGAATTTTTCTAAATTTATGTTGACTAAATTCGTTTTGCATGAAGCCCCACATGCCAATGCTAATTAGAGGCTAGTCGAGGTATTCATCTGATGCACCATGCTGAATTGAAATCTTGTTATGCTGACCGATGTATGCAATTAGTCAAATTCAATTGCTTATATTAGTGATTTGCATTGCTATAACCGAGTGCATTATAATCCAGATATTGCGTAGATTGCGTTTCTTCTGTCGCTATGGACAGCTAGTAATTTTCGTAAACGTATACCATTTGATCTTGAGACTTACTTATATTGTGCTAGCTTTGTTAATATAGGGAAATAAACTCATTAACTTTTAATAAACTGGTGTGGTTATTCGTGACTGAAAGGTCATGGTGTGTCTAATTACTGATTATCTGTTTTACTAAATTGTTGATTGATTATTAATTGTTTATTGGTTATTGATTATAAATGGTTATTAATGATTGATTTGAGTGATCCGACTATTCTTGGATGAGGAGAACCCAACTCGGTTAAAAGGTTCACCGACCTCCAGCGTGTCCAAGTACAAGTAATTCATAAAGACTGGACGCGCTATCAGGCCCCACATTCAATCCGTTCGGAGAGACGAGCGCTGATATAGTGGCATGAGGGTGCCACAGTTACAAGGTACGGCTCTATCTCCGCAGGAGTTGATGTACTGGCATTGTGAGGGGCATTCATAAACAAAACAAGAGAACGTTTAGGCATATATATAAAAATAAAAGAGAGAAGAAGAAAAAAAGAAGAAACAGGACATTACATTTATAAGTCTAACAATGATGACAATCACCAACCCCACGAGAGAGGCACCAAATATCAGATTACTGACTGTGTGAATCATCAGCAAGGTAATTATTAGATCTACATTACCATGGCGATCATAACATCTATTGAACCTTTCGCGATGGAGAGTGCACCATCAGCTCAAGCGTCAAGGTAGAAAGACTGGGCAGAAAGTGTGCTGCTGTTTTTTGAAGCCATCAAAGTAGAAAATGATCAGAAGAGAGCCATGACATCACACCTCGGGGACAAGGACATACACCGGATATATAAAATGATTGTGGAAGCTGTGCCCAAAACACACCTCACTCTGATTGCGGCCCTCAATGCTCACTTTGAAGCGATGGCCAATATTGGCTATGAGAGGTTCGTGTTCAGACAAGTGTCGCAACATACAGACGGACAAGTCCATTGTCGTATTCTATGTGCAGCTTAAGGAACTCACTAGCATGTGTGCATTCACAAATGAGAATGAGGAAATCAAAGGTCAAATTATTCACAGATGTGTGTCGACAAAACTATGCAAATGTATCCTGGAAGAGTTGGAGAGATCGCTAGCGGACATTCTGACCATGGGAAGGACAAAAGAGCTATTGAAAGCGCAAGCCTCCCATATGGAAGCTGTGCTCCAAAGTTCGATCAAAGCAGAGCCAGTCAATGTGGTTATGCCGGCGTCAGTCAGACCGAAACCCAAGAGGGCAGTAACAACGTTTAGAATGTGCGGTCGCTGTAGAGGACGACCCCAACGGTTCATGGAATGTCCAGCAAAGGGAAAGAAGTGCACGGACCGTGGCATAGCAAATCACTTTGTGAAAGTATGCCATTCCAACCAAGGGAGACTATCGCAAACTGCCTTCAATGTGGATCTTGATGTTCAGGAATTGGATAGTGACATGAATGACAATGAAGAAGAACAACAGACCATTCATTCCGTTTTCACTAAAAGTAATGTTGCCCAAACTGGCAGAAAACTACCCAAATGCCAGATACAAGTGGGAGAATACTCAATCCAAGCAATAGTTAACACAGGAGCGTCAATCAACATAATGTCAGCAGACACTAACAGGAACTAACACCACCCCCCTGCCTAGAACCAGCAAAAGTCAAAGTGTTAGCCTACGGACAAGATAGACCGCTCACAATGAAGGGTTGATTCAAGGCAATCATATGTCATGGATCCCAATCCGTTGAGGTTCAAATAAATGTCGCAGAGGAAGGTCAAGGCACCCTAATCGGATGCCGCACAGCTGAAGCTTTCGGAATCATAACACTTGCTTTTGGTGTCTACCTAGAATCAATAAATAACATACCAGATGCATTCCCCCAAGTCTTTGAAGGCATTGGATGTTTAAAAAATAAAGAGGTCAAGCTGCATATAGACCAGTCTGTCCAAATGGTTGTCCTCAGACATAGGCGCATTGCCTTCCACCTGAGACCCCTTCGTACAGCGTGAGCTGGAAAAACTCAAATCAGCTGGAATTATTGAAAACGTGAAAGCACCCATACCATGGGTGTCCTCTATTGTTGTGACCAGGAAGCCAAAACAACCGGGAGAGGTGAGGATATGTGTGGACATGCGACTGCCAAATGCTTTCATTAAGAGGAAACAGCACCTCACTCCCATCATTGACGATCTGATTGCGAGTTGAGTGGAGCCAGTTGGTTTTTCTAGTTAGATCTGGGGTCAGGATACCACCAACTCCTACTGGCTGAGGAAACCCGATATATTACAACTTTCTCTACTCACGTAGGACTCCGGCGCTACAAGAGGTTGAGTTTTGGCATTCTCAGCGCCACTGAGGTGTTCCAAAATACCATCAAGGAACTCCCAGGTGTCGTCAACATCAGCAGCCACATTCTCATACATGCACAGAGTGTCCCGGAACACAACAGACAATTGCAAAAGGTTCTCCAGAGGATCCAAGAATCTGGCCTAATGCTCCACAAAAACAAATGTAAGTTTCTAAAGCAGAAACAACATATCTTCGGACATGTATTCTCTGCCAAAGGGGTAGCTCCCTATCCCGGGAAAGTTGCAGACATAAAAAAAGTGCCACCCCCTACTAATGTTACAGAGGTCTGCAGTTTTCTAGGGATGATAAACTACTGTGGATGTTTTATCACTATGGTGACCCAGCCTTTGCGAGATCTGACAAGGTCCTCGAATCCATGGTCCTGGGAATCATCTCAGGAGCATGCTCAACACCCTTGAGCGCCCACAGTTGCAGAAGAAGATGATGCCCATGAAACCTGGTGAAGCAGACCGCTCCAGGCCTATTTCCATGGACACAATTCAGCAAGCGACTCGAGAAGATGAGTGCCTGCAAAAGGCCATTGGCGCCATGAAAGCACATCAGTGTCACCTAGTACAAAAACAGTGGCCCGCCTCACAACAGAATCTCGACAGACCATGGAAAGTCCATACCTTGTGCGCCAAGAACTCACACCTGATCCCGATGGATGCCTCTTGCAGGGACTCTGTTTGGTGATTCCCTATAGTCTTACTGAAAAGGACATTCTACAAGCCCATGTGGGACATGTGGGCATGGTGAAAACCAAGAGCCGTCTATGAACCAAAGTGTGGTTTCCACGGATGGATGAAAAGTTGGAGGCAGGCATCTGGTGCCAAGCTGCCGGAGAGACTTGCGCACCTGCCCCTGTAGAGACCGAGAAGGGACCAAGCCAACCCTGAGTCTCCGCCAGCTTAAGACGTTGGGAGTCATCCAGACAGGAGACACACAATGGTTGTAATCGATGACCATTCCAAATACCTGGAGGTGCAAATAGAGGGCTCGTTGATGGCCCGTGATGTCATGCCCAAGATGGAGAAAACACTGGCTACCCATGGGTTGATCAAGGAACTCAAGACTGACAACAGTTCGCCATTTCATGGTCATGAGTTGGCCAACGATCTGAAGTTGCTAGATATATCTCACTGAAAAATAATTCCCAGGTGCCCCCAATTGAACGGAGAGGCGGAGAAATTTATGAAGACACTAAATAAGGTAATACAGATCATCTCCCCAAGCCAGGTGGTTCCATAACTAGCCATATATTAGTTCCTGCCGAATCATCGTCAAACTCCACACTCCACAACCAAAAGCACCCAAAGCCACCTCTCAATGGGGCGCGTTGTGTATGATTATATTCCTCATCATTTATCTTTGATGCCCAGCCCCTTGACTGATTGTCAGGTGTATGAGCAGTGAAAAAGATCCAACAGAAGGCCAGTCTCCACCTGAGGGCAAAAGCATCTGACTTAAAAGTTAGAGACATGGTCCTCATCAAGGATCGGTTTCCTGGTAATAAGTTTAGGCTGCCATTTGAGCGCCATCCGTGGTTGGGCCTCCGCCATCAAGGGACTTTGGTTTCCGCACGCCGTGCCCTGAGGAAGTGGCTAGGAACATTTCTGCTTTCAGATGATTTCATCCTCAGTCTCCACTGCCAGAAACAGTCCGGTGGAGTGGATCATTGCAGGATGGGTCAGGTTCCAGATCAGAGATGGGGCAGTCTGATGTGCTACCGTCCTCTCTTTTACCTCTGACTTGTGGCACCAGAACTCAGGTAGACAGCATCGCAATTAATCCAGTCAGCAACATAGTGGAGCCACCCGCGAGTCGTGTGACCCCCACTAGATACAAGTTACGAAGCAACCCGCTGCCATCAGTAAGACTGAGAGATCATGTGAAGTGTTGTGTGTGGGGATTTTCTCTGATCCCCGGCCTGTCTATTATGGTGTGAAGCCCCTTTGCATCACGTGTTAAATAGATAATAAAAGAGAATGGGCTGGGCGTGCAAGGCGGAGTTACACGTGAGGTGGCCTTGCAGACAGACCCTGCCTGAAACTACAATATGTGTGTGGTGTCCTCATTTAATTAACATAGCATGTAGGCTCCACTGCTGGTCGCCTACTCAACAGTCACCACCCATACTTTTCACCATTCTCAAAAAAACAGGCTGTACACACAGGTGGTTGGCCACTCATGAGGTGTGGAGTGCATACTGACACCGTCCTTCTTCTCCATTTTCAGTCATGAGCTTAAAAACATGCAAAATAACCAATAACCTCTATATCGTACTGAGCACAGATACCAAATGACAAGAATGCACAAAGACAGGATCTTGTTTGAAGACTGCATGAACTATTTTTGTGTAAGGCCAAAAGATCCCTTTTTTCAATAAAGCTTTTGAGACTCAAGGTCTGCAAACCCAAAGTAGGAAGTTCTGCACCTACCAATGTTGAACTTCATGTTTTGGATTCACGGACTCAAAGTCTGACGTACAAACTGCAAACATTAACAAACTTGAAGGGGAACCAAAGCATGTCCACAACCATATAGACCACCCCATTCCATAAGATAACAGACACAGGCCTGTATTTAAGAAAAGTGGCACTGCATCCAATGCAGCACCACTTTTCTTTTGCCCTTTAGCCCCCCTCTACCACCACCATGTGAGCACCATATTTAATATGTGGTGCACCATGGAGCACAGCAGGGGCAATAGTGTCAAACTTTTTGACGCTATTTATGTACTGTGCAGGATTAGTGCCAAAACTTTAGCGCCAATCCTACAGAGTACAGAGGTGCCCATTGAAAACAATGATATGCCCCCTTTTACAATTAGCCACTAAAAGTGGCGCAGTGAAATCTATTAGATTTCACTGCACCACTTTTGTGGTCTCCCTAACAGGGGAATGCCCCCCTTAAGTACATTATGCCTGACGCAGGCATAATGTGGCACGAGGGATTACAAAGTGGCGCAATGCATGCATTGCTCCACTTTGTAACTATGGCACTCCAAATTCGACCTCGTTGGACCACATTAGCTTCATAAAAAATGACGATAATGTGGCACAAGCAAGCACTAGGCCCTCTTAAATCTGGGCCTAAGTTTCCATATTGTGGGTTTTGTATGATGGCCTAATGCATTGTGGGTGTTGTCAGCTTGATTTGCCTACATTGAATAAATTATACTGACACAAATGATAGTCTATGAAGACATGGAGTGAGATGGTCACCTTTTCTAAAAGTCCTGCAGGTTCGCCATCGCAACAGTCAAGACCACAAATGCTAGAAAGGGGATGGGGGACCAAAAGGGATCCGAGAGTCCCATGAGTTCACCACCAGGAATGCAGGGGTACCAGGGCCACAAACCCAAATAAAGGGGTCCATAAATAGCCAACTGGATTTGCTTTAGGTTCTGGACTCAAAAGTCAGGTCCACAAACATCGGCTGCATGTGATTCTTTTGTGAACCTCCACATGTGCTCCCCGCTATCCCTGATGTAAAGTCAAGTTTTTTCTCTTTTAATTAATATGGTGGCCTCTCTGGGGCTCCCTACATTTGCCTAGGAGGTCAGGATGCAATGACCCTGTCTCCTTATAGCAGGTTGTTTTTAGGATGAGGGGATTGTGCCCGTGTCCTGTAATGGTGGCTATTATAGAAATGTTTCCCTTGTGGCTTGTTAGTCAGGGGCTTTAGATCCACAAACTCAGCTTTGGGTTCACAAACCAAATATTGACAATGGGAAAATAACTCCCAAGCCTCATCAAATTACATTTTATAAAATTTGGGCCCAGATTTATACTTGCTTTATGCCAAATTTGTGTCATTTTCTTTACACAAATTCAGGGCAAAACTAACTCCAAGTTTATACTTTGGAGTTAAAGTCATTTTTGGGATGTGTGAACGTACCTTGTGTCAATGAGATGCAAGGTAGGCGTTCCCATCCAAAAAAAGAGTCTAAGGCCCTAGCGAATTATTTATCCTCCCATGCAAAAATGGTGCACTGGAGGTAAGCAGGCCTAAATATTGGCGCTAAGCCTGCTTATCGCCATTATTTAACGCCTGGGTCAGGGCAGGCGTTAGGGGACCTGTGGGCCCATTTCCATGGTGGAACACCATGGAATAAGTCTACAGGTGCCCTCCCCAGGTCCCAGGGACACCCTCACCCACACCAGAAGGACAGCGGAGGATGGGGGACTGCATCCCAGGTAAGTATAGGTAATTAGTGGTAAGTATTTTGTATTTTGTTTTTAAAGTGCAATTGGGGGCCCTGAAATGGTCCCGCCTACATGGCATTGGATGCAATGGCCATGCCCAGGGGACCCTTGTTCCCTGTGCTGGCCATTGGGGTGGTGGGCATGACTCTTGTCTTTTGTAAGGCAGGAGTCATGTGGTATGGTAGGTTTGCGTCAAGAAATGACACGGGGCTGGTTAGGGTCATTTTTATTGACTCTAACCAGCCTAATGTCATTTTTTGATGCAAAACACCCTTCCCCCATACTGCCTCCCCCACTCGGCTAACTTCTTTTCCCTTGACGCTAGCCCACCTTTAGCGCCGGCTTGCGCTATTCCTTAAATATGGCACCCGGCTGGCGCTGTGGAATGGCGCAATCTGGCGCTATACTTTTTGACGCAAAACTGCATTTGTGCAGTTTTTAATCAAAAAGTATAAATCTGGGCCTTGGTTTCTTCCAAACTGTTCCCAAAACTGTGTTTGAGGCATTTGCATAACGAAACTTGAGGCCCCCCTGCAAAGGACATGGAGACTCACTTAGGAGCTCTCAGGCCAGGGTGCTGTGCTGAGGGGGCACGTGGAGGTCACCCCCCACCAGCTGCACTGTGGTGGCTGTGAGGGTCTTTGTTGCGCCACTGGTTTGAGGACAGCTTTCAGATTTACTGTCCAGATAGTTTTATCTTCATTTTTGTTTTAAAATATTTTTATTTGTCATACAGTGCATCAATAACGTAGGAAAGAACCACACAAGATATCAGGAGCACATTTCCAGTGCCAAAAGAGTATTAACAGTTACCATGATCAGCTAACCCTCCTCCACCCACTACCCTCTTCCCAGACAACTGTCAGCAAGTGCGTTATCAAAACGAAAGAAAAGATTAGAGTCAATTGCATCATTGCACAGGACCGCATCTCACCTACCCCCATTTTGGCATGTCCTAGCTCTATGCCCCACCATCTTTCAGTATCTCCAGGGAGTAATATTGCATTAATCCTCTCCATACCTTATGAAACTTTGGGGGGGCAACCCCTGCTGGCGTATGTTACTGCCACCATATTCATATCTATGGCCCATCTCCACTCCTGTAATGACGGGCTCTCACATTCCCCCAAGTAATGGGCTATGTCTCTCTGTGCCACTACAAGGCCTAGGCAACAGAACTAAAGCTTTGCCCATGGGAGGTCAGTGTCATTAGGAATATACCAGAGGATGAATTTAAGTTTTAGCAGGATCAATGCTGTAAGGACTTTACTGAGTTCCTCAGTAATTGCCACTCATTAGACCTGGATTAATGGACATTCCCAAATTGTGTAGAAAAGGGAACCACCCGATGAACCCCGCAAACAATGCAGCTTCTGTACTCTCCCCATAGTGTGCAGTCTCCGCCAATCATAATTCACTTTGTGAAGGAAATTAAACTGGATTCAGCGTAACCTTGATTTTATTGCTATCTCCCTCGGCTATATCAGGGCTGCCTCCCAGTCAATATTTTCTTGGTCTCCCACCTCCTCTATCCATTTCTCTTGCAGTCTATGTAAGGTGTTGGACATGTTGTTATTTAGAATTTGTGAATTAGGCAGATCGCACCCTTTACCAGCTCCTCTGTTAGCTTCTGCCATTTAATTGGGGTGTATTCTGGGATGCCCTTCCTGGGCAGACCCTCAGCCTGCCATGCATGCCGTATCTGTGCATACTTCAGAAATTGGTTAGAATTCATCCCAAACTTGTGAAGAAGCAAGGAGAAAGTCCACTCTCTAGCAGATTCCCTGTCTTGGAGATCCCAATAAGATCCCATGCCTCAAAGCTGTGCTATTTTTGCTTCTTCAGGAGCCAATTCTTCTTACACAGGGGTGTTTTCCATGTGGGTCTACGGTACCAGCCTAGACACTTTGTAGCTTTTCCAGAGGCTGCTAAGGCTACTTGGGTGGCCGTGAGAAGAGGCTATGCCCCTCTGCAAAGAGATAGATAATATAGTCAGGCCTTTTCCCACCCACTCCGCCTATTCTAGCCTAAAAGTGGAGTGATCAAGTGGGGCAAATAACGTGTCGTTCACATTGATTAGATGGGCCACTCAGTAGTATGCTTCCGAGTCGCAAAGTGCTAATTCCTCATTATATGGGCTACATTTTAGAGTTTTCAGGGCACTTGTGGGGTGTTACCCATTCCACAGCAAGTTTTCATGTTACCATCCAATCTAATAAAGACCTCTGGAGGAAACCAATAGAATGCATTCTGTAAAACATACAGCAATTTTGGGAGCAAGATCATTTTTTAAATGGCTGCTTGCCCCCATAGCATAAGGGGTAGCCCTCTCCACCTCTCCATCTCTTCCTGGCAGGCTTGCACAACCCCAAGTTTCAGATCAAAACAGAGGCCCTCATTACAACATTGGCGGTAAAAGCCGCTTACCACCGTGCAGAATACCGCCAACACACCGCCGCAGCCGTGGAAAACCGCCACAGCTATTATGACCCACATTTCGGAATCCGCCAAAATTCAGACACCCACACAAGTCCACCACACCAAAGGTCAGTGATAAACTGGTGAAAAAAAAAACTCCACCGTCACGCCAACAGAAATACTCCCACACTATCACAATACACAAATCCACGCGGCGGTCTTTCAACCGCGGTACTCCATTGCCGGTACACACCGCCGCGCTCAAAATACACACACTCTTACAAAACACTACCACATTGGACAATTCAAAATACACACACCTGATACACATACACACACCACTCCCACACACCCAATACAATATAAAACACACACCCACATCACCCACAAACCCCCTCGACCAGAATCACCAAGAGATGGCCAGAGAGAGACACCACCATCAACAAACTAGCATCCACAGGCACATAACACCATCACCCACACAACTTCCACGCACCTCACACAACACACCACTACATATAACCACACTTATCACCACACTTATCACCACTCACTCCACCCCACACATCACCTACGCTACCCCCATGGCAAGGCAAAGACACCCCAGGTTCTCGGAGGAGGAGCTCAGGGTCATGGTGGAGGAAATCGTCCGGGTAGAGCCACAGCTATTCAGAGCACAGGTGCAGCACACCTCCATTGCAAGGAAGATGGAGCTATGGCGAAGAATAGTGGACAGGGTCAACGCAGTGGGACAGCACCCAAGAAATCAGGAGGACATCAGGAAGAGGTGGAACGACCTACGGGGGAAGGTGCGTTCTGTGGTCTCAAGACACCACCTGGCGGTTCAGAGGACTGGCGGCGGACCCACACCTCCTCCCCCACAACTAATAACATGGGAGGAGCAGGTCTTGGCAATTCTGCATCCTGAGGGCCTCGCAGGAGTAGGTGGAGGAATGGACTCTGGTAAGTCAAATCTCAATTATTACATACCCCACCCTACCTGCATGCTATCACATACCCCCACCCTAACCCCCAGCACCCCAACTCCTCACATATGTCCCAACATCACAAACCACCCATCCCAACACCAAGCCCTGCAAGCAACAACAAAGCATGGACACCCATCACTAAAGCATGCTCACTGCACATACCGATACACCCCCCTAAACCACCATCACACAAGCTCCCACACAGGAATGCAAGCACTGGGGTACACGGTCACCCACCCATTGCACACCATGACACACACAGATGTAATAACCATCCTTTTATACACCTGCAGGACCCCTACCCAACGTCACCGGACAGGAGGGTCCACACATGTCCACACCACCAACAGAAGAGGCCCACAGTGATGACAGCACCTCTGTCCAACTGTGTCGTAGGTGCAGTACTCACCGTGGTCTTCTCCGCCGGCGTTCGTGCTCCTGTTAGAGGAGCAGGAAGACTATTGCAGGTAGGATTTGGAGTTCCGGTTCCATGGTGTCCTCGTGGAGTGTGTAGAGGTGAGCATTTTCCCTTTGAAATTCCTGTTTCCGCCGTGTTTTTATCCGCGGTGAATCCACCCCGGAAAAGGTGGCGGATTGGCCTGTCATAATAGTGTGGGCGGTACATTGTCTCCCGCCTGTCTGTTGGCGGTGACCGCCGCGCTGTTTGTTTGTATCGCCGTGGCAGTCGGAGTGTTAAAGTGGCTGTCTTTGTTGGTGGTTTCCGCCACGGTCGTAATTGCAGATTTTTAACCGCAGGCCTGTTGGCGGTCTTACCGCCGCTTTAACACCATCCGCCCGGGTTGTAATGACCACCAGAGTTCCTTCCCCCATAGTCACGAATATTACTAGATATTTAATGCACTCTTCCACGGGTGTCAAGCAACAGGGAGTAGGGACGTGTCTACCTCTCCCTGTGGAAGGTAAAGCACTGACTTACCACAATTAATTCGATACCCGGAGTAACTCCCATACTACTTGAACAGGTGGAAGATTAAGGGGAGAGTCCTGGACGGCTCTGCAAAATAGAGGAGGATATCATCCTTGTTAAGCAAAATGTTCTCTTTGTCTACATCCACTCCTGTAATTTTGAAGCTGCAGACCCCGGAGTGATCCCGAACTATACAGGCCAGTGATTCTATTGTGAGAGTGAAGAGGAGGGGGAAAAGGATGCAACCCTGCCTTGTGCCTCAATAGATGGGGAAATTAGAGGACAACGTTCCGTTAACTCTGACAGCTGCCACCGGAACCTGATAAAGCAATCACACCCACTTCCAGTATTGGGGGGCGAACCTAAACTTCACAAGAGTTTGTTCCAGAAAGGCTTAATGCACTGCATGGGATGCCTTCTCTGTGTCCAGTGCGAGAAAGAACCATGCCTCTGGCCAGTCTGTTATTTCATTCATTCATTTGTGTGCCCGCCTTAGGTTATACTGTTCTGATCTGCCAGGCATAAAGCCTGACTGATCCCTTAAGAACAGTGGCATGATAGCCTGTAGGAGTCCAGTGGCCAATATTGTGGCCTATATATTTACCTCAATATTGAGAAGCATAATTGGGCAGTATGAGACACAATGGGAGTCATTATGACCCCGGCGGATGGCGGTAAAATGGAGAAAATGACTGCCAACAGGCTGGCGGTTCTTTTCCCCATATTAAGACACTGGCAGTTTGGCTCAAGCCAAACCGCCAATGTACCATACCGACCGCCACAGCAGTAATGACCGCCGGGCTGGAGATTTCAGTCTCCAGCCCGGTGGCCGTCACTTCCCCACCTGCGGGATTATGACCCCGCCTACTTCCATCATTTTCGTGGCAACCTTTCCGCCACAAAAACCATGGCGCTAGGCACTACCAGTGACAAGGAATTCCTTCCCTGTCACTGATAGGGGTCTTCCCCGCCACCCTCCCCATGTTTCCCCACCACCCTCCCCACCCCTCTCCAGACCCCCCTTTATTCATGCACCTTCAGTCACACATGCATTCACACACGCATTCACACGCTCATTCTCACATGCAAGCACGCATGTAGGCATCCATTTACACACACATCCACACACACTTACATACATACAGGCTCACACGCATACTCACAGCATAACATACACGCACTCACACATCCATACATGCACACACACAACACGCAACACCCCCCACATTCACACATGCACAGACAAACACACACATCCCCACACACACACACCACCCACCGCCCCTGTCGGAGAACGCCACATACCTTTTGTGAGGGGGTCCTCCGGCAGGAGACGGGACGGGGTGCTTCCGACAGCAGCAGCGTCCACCAGCAGAAGACCGCCAGGCCGTATAATGTGTCATGATATGGTCTGCTGTGGTCTACTGGCGTGGTGCTGCTGCCGGCAGCAGCACCACCTTACCGGCATCTGCTGGCATGGCCACAGAAGGATTTCCGCCATCCTTCTGCTGGAAATCCGACTGTGGTCATAATCTGGCTGACGGCTGGTAGCCACGGCCACGGTCTTTTGGTGGCCGTCGCCGCAGCGGAAGGTGGTATATACCGCCAATGTTATAATAAGGCCCAATGCTCTTTCAGCTTACCATCCTTCAGAATCACTACTTTAACGGTACACCTGAGATCTGGTGGAAGCGTGCCCTGCTGACCCGCCTTTAGAAACATTTTTAGGAGGTAGGGCCTGAGCAGTCCAGCATAGCGCTTAGAAAAATTCCATGAGAACCCTGTTGGGGCCCTGGGTCTTATCGGGTTTCATCTTTCTGTGGCGGCTTGACCCTCTGCCAATGTCATTTCAGCCTCCAATGCATAACATATCTATGGCCCTCATTATGACCCTGACAGTTGGTGATAAAGTGGCGGTAATACCACCAACAGGCTGGTGGTAAGTACTGCCAAATTATGACCATGGCGGTGATATCTCCAAAAGACAGCCAACGTTCCACACCGACCGCCAGGGCGGAAACAACAGTCACCATGGTGGTAGGCGCCTACAGCCAGGGGAAAGACAAAGGCGGTCATTCCAACCTCAGCGGTAAAAGGCGCTTACCGCCAGACAGAAGACCGCCATAACACCCCCGCGGTAAACCACCACGGTCATTCTGACCCACAACAGGCAAACCGCCAAAATACCGACATCCACAAAAGTCTGCCACACCAAAGGTCAGCGATAAACTGGCGATGACCAAACCTCCACCGTCACGCCAACAGAAATACGCCCATGCCATTACGACCCACAAATCCACGCGGCGGTCTTTCAACCGCGGTATTCTATTGGCCGTACACACCGCTGCGGTCGAAATACACATACTCGTACAAAACACAACCACATTGGACTTTTCTAAATACACACACCTGATACACATACACACACCACTCCCACACACCCAATACAATATAAAACACACACCCACATCACCCACAAACCCCTACGACCAGAAATTCTGAGAGAAGGCGAGAGAGAGACACCACAGTCAACTACCAAGCATCCACAGGCACACAATACCAATACCCACAGAACTTCCACGCACCTCACGCAACACACCACTAAATAGCACCCCACCTATCACTACACACTCCACCCCACACATCATCCACACCACCCCATGGCACCTCAAAGACCCCCCAGGTTGTCAGATCCTGAACTCAGGGTCATGGTGGAGGAAATCGTACGAGTAGAGCCCCAGCTGTTCGGGACACAGGTGCAGCACACCACCATTGCCAGGAAGATGGAGCTATGGAGCAGAATAGTTGACAGGGTCAACGCTGTGGGACAGCACCCAAGAAATAGGGACGACATCAGGAAGCGGTGGAACGACCTACGGGGGAAGGTGCGTTCCATGGTATCAAGGCACAACATCGCGGTACAGCGGACTGGCGGCGGACCCCCACCTCCTCCCCCAGATTTTACAACATGGGAGGAGCAAGTCTTGAACATCCTGCATCCTGAGGGCCTCGCAGGAGTCGGTGGAGGAATGGACTCTGGTAAGTCTCATCTTCACTACTTCATCCCCCCCACCCCACCAGCATGCCAACTCATACCCCCACCCTCACCCTTACCCCCATCACAACTACCCCTTGCAAATGTCTCACCATCACAACCCACCCATCACAAAACGTAGCCCTGCATGCGGCCCCAAAGCATGGACACCCATCACCAAGGCATGCCCAATGCACATACCCATCACCCCCCCCCCAAAATACCGTCACAACAGCCCCCACAAAGGAATGCCAGCACTGGGGTACACGGGCACCCACCCATTGCACGCCATTGGCACACACAGAAGCAATAACCATACTTTTATACCCCTGCAGGACCCGAACGCCAGGTCACCGCGCAGGAGGGTCCACAAATGTCCCCTCCACCCCCAGAAGAGGCCCACAGTGATGACAGCAGCTCTGTCTCCCTGGATCTAGATGACCAGCCCGGTCCATCGGGGACCTCGGGACAGTCGGTTCCCCTCAGACAGGCACAGGCCACAGCAGACCTTCCCCCCTCTGGGAACACCAGCACAGCACCCACCCACCGGGCCCATACCTCTGTCCCCAGGACACGTCAATCAGCGGTGTGTCCACCACTACAGGGAACCCAGGCTAACCCACCACCCCAACAACAGGGACCTGGGGGCAGTGGTAGCGGGCACACAGTCCAGGGGACGGAGGCCCAAGGAAACAGGGGAACTGGGAGGGCAGCTGTGCGACAGGGGGGGGTCAGGCCAAGGGAACCCACTCTCCACGAGGCCCTCTCCTCCATCATGGGAGCATACCACCGCTCCCAGGAGACGATGGTGACGGTCCTGGGCAGGTTTCAGGAAATCCAGCTTCTGCAGAAACAACAGTATATGGGGTTCAGGGAGGAACTGAGAAACATCAGTACCGCCATGGGTACCATCGTAGTGGCCCTGAATGAGTTAATCTCCACATTGCGGACCACTGTGGCACCTCAAAGGGCCCCTGACACTAGCATGGACCAAGAACTGGCTACCACCTCCGCCGGCGCTAGTGGACAGGAGGCCCCGACAGAAGACCAACAGGCCACCAGAACCCCACCCCCTGCATAAGGAGAACCACCCCGCAAGTGGGCCCTGAGATCCAGGAAGAAGACAGAGTAACATGCCCGCCAGCAAAGGATACCGCCCTGATTGTCATCCCACTGTCCCACATTGTCACCCTGTCCAACCTTAAACTGCCCCTGCTCCAGTTCCCACAGGCATTTGGACAATGCACCTGTGAACCTGATAGTCTGGACTCTGCCATGGACAATCCTCCACCATCACTCCTCACCGATTTGCAACCACCCATCCAAATTAGAGCACTTGAATAAACACACTTATTGCACATAAACAATCTGGAGTCTGTCTGTGATTTTAACAAATGTATTAGACATGACAGTGCCAAAATTGTTATTCACATTGTGATGCCAACAAACCTCTGACACACAGCTGTAGTCCATGGGGAAACAAAGCAGATGTCACGCAGTGGGGCCCACAGCTCTGAAAACGGAAGGGAAAGTCACAACACAGTTACCATACACTGGGGGAAAAAGTCAGACAGTAGAGAGGTAGGAGTCTTTAAGTAAATGTAATATGCCGGTGTGTACTCTTACCTGTGTGTCACTGAAAATATTGCTCTATTACTGTGTTCCTGTTGTCTATGTCGTCCTCTCCGGCTTCCTCTTCTTCACTCTCCACAGGCTCCACAGCTGCTACAACACCACCATCTGGACCATCCTCCTGCAGAAAAGGCACCTGGCGGCGCAAAGCCAGGTTGTGAAGCATACAGCAGGCCACGATGATCTGGCACACCTTCTTTGGTGAGTACATTAGGGATCCACCTGTCATATGGAGGCACCTGAACCTGGCCTTCAGGAGGCCAAAGGTGCGTTCGATCACCCTCCTAGTCTGCCCATGGGCCTCATTGTAGCGTTCCTCTGCCCTGGTCCTGGGATTCCTCACTGGGGTCAGTAGCCAGGACAGGTTGGGGTAACCAGAGTCCGCTAATAGCCACACCCGGTGCCTCTGGAGTTGACCCATCACATACGGGATGCTGCTATTCCGCTGGATGTAGGCGTCATGCACTGAGCCAGGTAACTTGGCATTAACATGGAAGATGTACTGGTCTGCCAAACAGACCATCTGTACATTCATCGAATGATAACTTTTCCTGTTCCTGTACAACTGTTCACTCCTGCTGGGGGGTACCAAAGCCACATGTGTCCCATCAATGGCATCTATGATGTTGGGGATATGTCCAAGGGCATAGAAATCACCCTTCACTGAAGGCAAATCCCCCACCTCAGGGAAAATGATGTAGCTCCTCATGTGTTTCAGCAGGGCAGACAACACTCTGGACAACACCTTGGAAAACATAGGTTGAGACATCCCTGATGATATGGCCACTGTTGTTTGAAATGACCCACTTGCTAAGAAATGGAGTAATGACAGCATCTGCACTAGAGGGGGGTTCCCTGTGGGTTGGCTGATGGGTGACATCAGGTCTGCCTCCAGCTGGGCACACAGTTCCTGTATAGTGGCTCGGTCAAGCCTGTATGTCAGTATGACATGTCTTTCCTCCATTGTCGACAGGTCCACCAGCGGTCTGTACACGGGAAGATTCCTCCATCTCCTCATATTGCCCAGCGGACGGTGCCTAGGAAGGACAACAGCGAGCACAGAGTCAATCAACCCACAGGTACGTTCCCACAGCTTGCACACAACACGATTCACTATGCATTGAATGGTTTGTATGAGTGTTGAGGAAAGGCCTAGGTATGTGTGACGCAGTAGAAATTAAGCCATGTGGGCCCTTGAAATGGCGGCTGCCTGACCTGTGAAGTGTGACAATGGGATGTGAGGTCAATGCGCTGGCGTGGCACACCGTGGCGGTAGGCGGTCGAAGACCGCGGCGCAAAGCCGCATTGGTTAACATAGAATCCTATGGGTTTCACGAGCCAATGACGATGTGCGCCGGCGGTCACGGTACACACCGCCGCGGGAGTGACCGCCATTTTCTATCTACTTATTCACTCGATACCTGATCTTCCACAGGAGAGGACCTACACTGCAAGTGCTGCTGTGACCTCGGTCTGGAAGAGACAATGGCTGCTGCGACTGGGGAAAGGGCCCCTGCCTTCACTTCTAAAGAATTGGAGAAACTCGTGGATGGGGTCCTCCCCCAGTATGCGCTACTCTACGGTCCTCCAGACCAACAGGTAAGTACAGTGGGACCATGCTTTGTGGGCAATGCCTGGGTTGAGTCGGGTGGATGAAAGATGGTGGGGAGGGGAGCGATTGAGGCATGCATTAGACGACAGATGAGAGCATTGGCCACATGGCAAGGGTGGGGATGGGGGGCCACTCACATCAAGCATGCAGAAGGTGATGATTTTTTTTCTCCCCCTGTACATGTCACATAGGTCAGCGCCCACCAGAAAATCGCTATTTGGCGTGCCATCGCCAAGGACGTCCGGACCCTGGGGGTCCACAACAGACGGGGCACCCACTGCCGGAAGAGGTGGGAGGACATCCGACGCGGGAGCAGGAAGACGGCGGAGGCTCTGCTGGGGATGGCCTCCCAACGTAGGAGGGGTGCCAGTCGTCAATTGACCCCCCTGATGTCCCGGATCCTGGCAGTGGCCTACTCTGAATTGGATGGGCGCGTGAGGACATCACAGCAGACACAAGGGGGTGAGTACACTCTCATTCTGGTGACTTTGCGCGCAGTGGAGGTGTCTGGGTGGGGGAGGCAGGCTGTGGGTATCTCTAGGCCAGGGCGATTTCTGTAGGCTAGGCCCCTCCGTAAGGCAGGGCCCTGTGCCCCCGCCCTCCACCTCTGTAGGGTGCCAAGTACAGCTATTCATGGCCCTGTGTCATCTATGTGTGCAGTTGTCGTCCATAGGCTTGTAGGCCATGTCCCACTGATTGAGTAGTGGACCCCAAGTGCGTAGCATAGTGCAGGGGGCTTCTGTGTCTGTCCTCTCCGCCAACGGTAGCGGTAATCCATGCACTCAACATGTCTTTCTTTCTCCCCCTCCCCTTTTTTGTGGTCTTCCTGTTCATGTGTGCATTAGCATCATCAGGCGGAGGAGAAGTGGCATCGGAGCACGAGGGAGCTGCATCCCACATGGCCCTGGAGGGCCATGCAACGGACTCTGAGTACACCAGTGGGACGGAGGGCGAGGGGAGCTCCACAGCGGGGACTCGTGCTGATGTCAGTGGCAGCGACTCGTCCTCTGAAGGGAGCTCCCTTGTGGTGGCGGCAACATCCGTGCCCCCCGCAACAACAGGTACAGCCGCCACCCAGCGCACCAGCACCGCCCTCCCAGCAGCCCCTCAGCGTTTGCCCCGTGCCCGCTCACCCAGGAAGGTGGGCATCTCCTTCGCCCCAGGCACCTCAGGCCCTGCCCCTGTCACCCCTGCTGCCCTCAGTGAGGAGGTCATTGACCTCCTGAGGACCATCATTGTTGGGCAGTCTACCCTTTTGAATGCCATCCAGGGTGTAGAAAGGGAGGTGCACCGGAGTAATGCATACCTGGAGGGCATTCATTCGGGTCAGGCTGCCCATCAGCGATCGTTCAACGCTCTGGCCTCAGCACTGACGGCAGCAATTGTCCCTGTCTCTAGCCTCCCCCCTCCAACTTCCTCCACCCAGACCCAATCCCCTGTACCTCTGCCTATCCCAGACACACCTACAGACCAGCCTGCACACACCTCAACACCCAAGGGAAGCTCATCCAGACATAAGCACCACACTTCACACAAGCATTCACACAAGCAACATCCACATGCAGACACACCAACACCCACTGCCTCCACTGTGTCCCCCTCCTCCTCGTCTCCCTCCTCCCTCCCTTTGACGTCTCCATTCACACTTGCATGCACAACATCTTCAGCCACTACGTCCATCACCAGCACACCCACCAGAACACTCCGCACACGTGCAGTCACCACCCCCACTACCATTTACACGTCCCCTGTGTCCTCTCCCAGTGTGTCTGTCACCCCCTCTTCCAAACCACACAAACGCAGGCAGCCACCCACCCAACAGCCATCCACCTCACGACAGCCTCCAGCCCAAGCACCTGCACCCAAAGACACCAGACTTCACACTCCTACAACCACATCCTCTTCCTCCACTCCCATACCCACTAAACCTAGCCGTCCCTCTCTTTCCAAATTGATTTTCCTTTCCAAACTTGACCTCTTTCCAACAACTCCCCCACCCCGTCCATCGAATAAGACTGCAATCAGCACCTCAGCCACCACCAAACCAGGACCTATCAAGACTGTTGTCCAAGGACTGTGGAGTCCCCCACCCTCAAGGGCAACTAGTTCTGGTAGGAGCCAAGGCACGGCCAGCCTACCCCCGGAAAAACAACCAAAGATCACCAGTGCCCGGCGCGAGAGGCCAAGGACACCAGGGACCAAAATCCCTACCCTGGCTCCGGCTGTAAGTGGGGTGCCACCTTGCACACTGCCAAAGGTGGGAAAGGGCCACAGACGACCAGGGAAGGGTGGGAAATGCAGCACGCCCGACAAGTCCGGCAGCAGGCCAGCTGCCCAGGAGGGCCCCACCAGCCCCATCCCAGGTGTGCAGGAGGGCCCCGCCAGCCACAGCCCAGCTGCCCAGGAGGGCCCCGCCAGCCACAGCCCAGCTGCCCAGGAGGGCCCCGCCAGCCACAGCCCAGCTGGGCAATGAAGGAGCGCCAGCCACAGCCCAGCTGGGCAATGAAGGAGCGCCAACTCAAGCACCGCTGAACAGGGCAATGACCGCCAAGGCAAGCACCACTGAACAGGGCAAGGACCGCTGAACAGGGCATGGACCCCCAAGGCAAGCACCGCTGAACAGGGCAAGGACCGCTGAACAAGGCAAGGACCGCCAAGGCAAGCACCGCTGAACAGGGCAAGGACCGCTGAACAGGGCATGGACCGCCAAGGCAAGCACCGCTGAACAGGGCAAGGACCGCTGAACAGGGCAAGGACCGCTGAACAGGGCAAGGACCGCTGAACAGGGCAAGGACCGCCAAGGCAAGCACCGCTGAACAGGGCCCTTCATCTCAAGCACCGCTCCGCTGGGCCCTTCATCTCAAGCACCGCTCCGTTGGGCGCTTCATCTCAAGCACCGCTCCGCTGGGCCCTTCATCTCAAGCACCGCTCCGCTGGGCACCGCCGTCTCAAGCACCGCTGCACTGGGCCCTTCATCTCAAGCACCGCTGCACTGGGCCCTTCATCTCAAGCACCGCTCCGCTGGGCCCTTCATCTCAAGCACCGCTCCGCTGGGCCCTTCATCTCAAGCACCGCTCCGCTGGGCCCTTCATCTCAAGCACTGCTCCGCTGGGCACCGCCGTCCCCAGGATGGTACAGTGGGCAAGCCACCCACTGTATGGGCTTGAGAGACTGTGGCTTTGCACTCCCCAGGATGGTACAGTGGGCAAGCCACCCACTGTATGGACTTGAGAGACTGTGGCTTTGCACTCCCCAGGATGGTACAGTGGGCAAGCCACCCACTGTATGGACTTGAGAGACTGTGGCTTTGCACTCCCCAGGATGGGACAGTGGCCATGGAGGCCCCTCGTGGAGCTGGCATCGTGTACTCATGTGGCTGAGGTGCCCCCCCTTCCCTTCCCCCTGAGGTGCCTGTAGTTTTTCTATCTGATGCCCCTGCAGTGTTTTCTCCGTTGGTGTCAGGTATCCTGTGTGGGCCTTGCCCATGTGATTTGGGCCCAGTGGTCCACGGACAATGACTGCTAAAATTATCGGACTTTTAATATTTATGTATATATTAGTTTTAAATGTGTGATATTTTTATATGCCGATGATACAATATATTCAACTGTTTATGATAATTTCATTTTGTCTTTGCATTCTTCCGGGGGGTTTGGGGGTTGTAACAGTGATGTATTGCTATGCATTGATGTGTGTGTTGTAGTGGGTGAGGGTGGTGGTGGGTGTGTGGCGTATGTGTGCCCGTAATATTTTCTCCTCCCCCCTCCCCTGTGTCGTAGGTGCAGTACTCACCGCAGTCTTCTGCGCCGGTGTTCGTGCTCCTGGTAGAGGAGCAGGAATACAATAGCTGGTGGGATGTGTAGTTCAGGTTCCATGCTGTCCAGATTCCTCGTGGAGTGTATGGAGGTGAGCGTTTTCCGTTTGAAATGTCTGTTTCCGCCGTGTTTTTATCGGCGGGGATACCGTCCCAGAAAAGGTGGCGGATTGGTGGGTTGTGATAGGGTGGGCGGTACATTGCCTCCCGCCTGTCTGTTGGCGGTAACCGCCGCGCTGTTTGTTTGTCCCGCCGTGGCGGTCGGAGTGTTAAAGTGGCGGTCTCTGTTGGCGGTTTCCGCTAGGGTCAGAATTCCATTTTTTAAACCGCCAGCCTGTTGGCGGGTTAGCCGCCGCTTTAACACCGACCGCCAGGGTTGGAATGACCCCCAAAGTTCCTCTCACCATATTATAACATGGCAAACTGCCACCTTTTCCGGGGCGGTACCAACACCATCAAAAGCCTGGCAGAAACAGAGCTCAGAAGTCAAAGGACTCACCATTGGAGACACATGGAAGAACCATGCCGCCATGGAACCAGAACTGCAAGTCTTTCCGATGATCTTCTACGTTATGCTCCACCACGAACAACAACGCCGCCAAAGACGACGACGGTGAGTACAGCCGCCTAGCACACAAGGGAGGGAGGGAGAAAAACAAGAGTGACACGCACATGCACAACACACACCCCACACACACACCATACACACAACCAGCTGCACATGATAGAAATGTATCCCCAAAAATTGGCTGAATAATGCAAGGACAACAGGAATTGACTAAAGTGATTGTAATAAGATCAGCATAATAAATAATACGTTGATGTGGCAATGCAACAGATATGTACAAATGTACAAAAAAGGGACACCGCCCAGTCCACAGTTCACAGGGGCCACATAGCCACAGGGCAAAGTCCAAGGCCCCACTCGATCCTTGCACCAATACCGAGAGAACACTGCAGGGGCATCAGTTGACAAATAAGCAGTCACCTCAGGGGAAGGGGGGCACCTTAGCCGGACGCAGAAATAAGACCACTGGTTCTGGAGGGGGCAACATGCTCATTGCTTTGTCCTGGGGAGTGCAATGCCACAGTCTCTCAAGTGGGTGACTTGCCCACTGGTTCTGGAAGGGGCACCATGTCCTGTGGTTGGTCTTGGGGAGATATGGGCCACAGTCTCTGGAGTGGGTGACTTGCCCATTGGTTCTGGAGCGGTCAACATGCCCATTGCTTTGTCCTGGGGAGTGCAAGGCCACAGTCTCTCAAGTGGGTGACTTGCCCACTGGTTCTTGAGGGGGCAACATGCCCATTGTTTTGTTCTGGGGAGTGCAAGGCCACAGTCTCTCAAGTGGGTGACTTGTCCACTGGTTCTGGAGGGGGCAACATGCCCATTGCTTTGTCCTGGGGAGTGCAAGGCCACAATCTCTCAAGTGGGTGTCTTGCCCACTAGTTCTGGTGGTGGCAGGCTGCACAGCAGCCTCTGGAAGCTGGATTACATGGCGTCCGCCGGCGGTGACGGCTGCACTGTGGTGGTGGTTGTGGGGGGCTCCTGCTCAGCTTCTGCACCCTCCAATGGCTGCACTGTGGTGGTGGTTGTGGGAGGCTCCTGCTCAGCCCCTGCACCCTCCGATGGCTGCACTGTGGTGGATGGTGGTTGTGGTAGGCTCCTGCTCAGCCCCTGCACCCTCCGAGGGCTGCACTTTGGTGGTGGTTGTGGGAGGCTCCTGCTCAGCCCCTGTACTCACTGATGGCTGCACAACCACGGCTGGCTGTAGGAGGTCAGAGACAGCTGCTGGTGCAGGCTCCTTCCCCTTTTTGCTGGTTGATGCAGACTCCTTCCCCTTCTCGCTGGCTGGTGCAGGCTCCTTCCCCTTCAGTATTTGTGGCCTGAAATCCTTTCCATCACGAGTAGGTGCTGCTGAAACTGGGCCCATGGACTGTGGTGCTTGATTGGGTCTTTGATACTCTCACCATACGTGTAGGACGGAGGGGAGGGGTTGGGAAGCGGTCAATCTGGGAAAGGAAAAACTTTTTAGGGACATTGGGGTGGGAAGAGGGAGAAGTGATGGGAGTGGAGGATGAAGGAGTGGTTGTTGGAGGTGTTTGTTTGCTGGATGTGGGTGCAGGTGCATGGGTTGTATGCTGTTGTGAAGTGGATGGCAGTTGGATGTCTGAGTGCTTGTGTTTGTGTACTTTAGGGGAGGGGACAGACGCTGTGGGAGAGTACACAGGGGATGTGTGCATGGTTGTTGTGGAGGTGTCTGCCAGTGAGGTGTGTTCCGCTTGGTGTGCTGATGATGCAGGTGGTGGATAATGATGTAGTGCATGCAGGTGTGACTGTGGATGTAACTGGGTGGGAGGTGGAGTAGGAGGAGGAGGGAGAGACAGTGGAAATAGTGAATGTTGTGTCTGCAACTGAATGGTGTTTGTATGAGTGCCTGTGGGATGAAGTGTGGTGCTCGTGTTTGTGTATCACACTCTTGGGTGTTGACCTGTGTGCATGCTCGTCTGGCTGTGTGCTTGGGATTGGTTGGGTTAGAGGAGAATGGGATTGGGAAGGGGAAGTTGGAGGGGGGACGGTTGAAGCAGGGACAATGGCTGCCATCAGAGAGGAGGCCAGAGCCTGGATAGATCTCTGTTAGGCCACCAATCAACTGTGAATGCCCTCTAGATGCATTAGATTGCTGAATCTGGTCTGCCAGCCCCTGGATGGCATTCATAATGGTTGATTGCCCTTCAGAGATGGTTCTCAGGAGTTGAATAGGCTCGTCACTCAGGGCTTACTGGGGCAGGGCCTGCGGTGCCTCTGGCAAAGGAGATGCCCACCCTCCTGGGTGAGCGGGCACAGGCAACTCGCTGAGGGGCTGCTGGGAGGTTGGTGCTGGTATGGGGGGTGGCGGCTGTACCTGTAGCTGGGGTGGTCACAGAGGTGTCCACCATCACCAGGGAGCTCCCATCGGAGGAGGTATCTGAGTCTGTATTGTCCCATCCAATCTCCATTGTGGTGCTCCCCTCCGTCCCACTGGTGCCCTCAGTGTCTGTGGACTCTGCCTCCAGGGTCCTGTGGGATGCAGCTCCCTCCGTCACCGGTGCCTCTGCTCCTCGTTATGCAAAACAAGGAAGGGTAGGAGAGACACAAAGGATACATTGGGTGAATGATTGCACAACACAACCGTTGGCGTACACAGCACCGTCACACACAGGGGACCGGCCTACGCACTATGCATTGCACTCCCAGTGATATTGCTAGACACCAAGGCATGAGGAGGAGCACACACTGCCAACTGTAGCACACCTGGGACCCATCCAGCCCTAACCAGTAATGGATGCTAACAAGCTAGGTAGGCAGTATTTCCCCTTCAGACCCTTTGCCACCAGAGGACCCACGCTGCTATGTCTGGCCTGGTCTAGGGGCACCCACTGACACGCATCCACCACCCGGATACCACCCCTCCAACTGTTTCCTTCAATGGTGGTCACTGTACTCACCCCCTCGTGACTGCTGTGATGCCCTCTGGCGCCCATCGAGCTCTGGATAGGTCACCGCCAGTATGTGGGCCATCAGAGGGGTCAGGGTTCGACAGGCACCCCTTCCTCATTGGGAGGCCATCCCCAGCTGGGCCTCTGTGGTCTTCCTTGCCCAGCGTCCCAGGTCCTCCCACCGTTTGCAACAGTGGGACCTCTGCCTGCCATAGACCCCCGGGGTCAGCACGTCCTTGGCGATGGCATGCCATATACCCTTCTTTTGACGGCGCTGACCTGCAGAGGCAATACAGACAGGAGAACACTATTAGACAAAGAGACCAGCCTGTAACACGAATGACCCACCATGCCCGTTTCCATTACTATTGGCACACACATAGCCCAGCCCTCAACGTGTACCCAGCCAAGAGGACATACCTCCCCCCTTACACGATACCTTCACACACACCTCCATATATTCATGCCACATGCATCGTGACCACAGTGTTCTCACCTGTTGGTCTGGAGGCCCGTATAGCAATCCGTACTGGAGTAGGGCCCCATCCACCAGTCTCTCCAATTCCTCTGAAGTGAAGGCTGGGGCCCTTTCCCCAGGAACACGGGCCACGGTAGGTTCCAGACACAGATCACAGCAGCACATGTAGTGTAAGTCCTCTTCTATGGAAGGTCAGGAAACAAGTGAGGAATCTGATAGAAAATTGCAGTTTTTAGGGCCCAATGTTAACCAATGAGGAATTGCACGGCGGTTCCAGACCGCCTCTCGCCACGGCGCACACCGTCAGCGGCATTACCTCACTTCCACTTGTCCCTCCACACAGGACAGGCGGACTCCTTTTCGGGGGGGGCAGGCCTATGGAATAATGCTGCATCACAGGATAAATAGGCACATACTTGACAAATCACACTGTCCCATAACATGTTTACAGATTGCAGGCTACTGTTGTGGCTCCATTGTTCAGTTTGTGACAGCCTCCTCACTCTTTTGTCCCTAAGATAACTACCACTGCGGATGAATAGGAGATGGAGACATTACCCCCGTGTACAGACCCCTAGTGGACTTGGCTACACTGGAGGACAGGTACATTATATTCACCTATAGACTGGGCAGGGCCACAATCACAGAGCTGTGTGCCCAATTGGAGCCTGACCTGATATCTGATATCCGTCATCCCACTGGGATTCCCCCTCTTGTGCAAGTGCTATCAGTTCTCCATTTCCTGGCAACTGGTTCTTTCCAAGTGACAGTTGGCCTGGCAGCAGGAATGTCACAGCCAATGTTCTCAATAGTGCTGACAAAAGTGTTGTCTGCCCTGATAAAACACATGTGAAGCTACATTGCATTCCCCCAGGTTGAGGATTTGGCCACTGTGAAGGCCGAGTTTTATACAATAGGATCTATCCCCAATTTAACTGGGGCGATTGATGGAACATATATTGCATTTGTCCCCCCCGCCAGAATGAACAAGTGTTTAGGAATTGTAAGAGCTTCCACTCTGAATGTGCAGATGGTGTGCTTGGCAAACCAGTATATCTCCCACGTCAATGCTAAGTATCCTGAGTCGGTGAATGATGCTTTTGTCCTAAGCAATAGCAGCATCCCACATGTGATGGCCCAACTACAGAGGCACAGGGAGTGGCTAGTAGGTGAGCCCTGGTTCCCACCCAGTAAATGTTGGTGTATGCCTATGGTGTTTGCCATATGGGATAGTGTGTGCCTAAATGTTATCCCTCAATATTTGCAGGCGACTCTGGTTACCCAAACCTATCATGGCTGCTGGCCCCTGTGAGGAATGCCAGGGCAAGGGCTGAAGAACATTATAATGAGGCACATGGGCGAACCAGAAGGGTTATTGAAAGGACCTTTGGCCTTCTGAAGGCCAGGTTCCAGTGCCTCCATCTAACAGGTGGACAGACTGCACCAACCAAGTAGGAGGAGGAATCGCCATCGTCTTCAAAGACTCCATCAGCGTCACCACCTCCACCGAAGAAACCCCCCTCGCCGCAGAACACCTGCATTTCAAGATTCGCACCGACCACAGGACCACCCTCAGAGGACCCCTCATCTACCGTCCCCCCAGACCGCGCGCCCCTTTCAGCGACTCCATCACCGACTTCGTCTCCCCGCACGCCCTCGCCTTGCCGGACTACATCCTCCTAGGCAACCTCAACTTCCATCTGGAACAGAACAACGACCCCAACACCACCGCCCTGCTCGACAGCCTCGCCAACCTCGGCCTCAAGCAACTGGTGAACACCCCCACCCACATCGCCGGACACACGCTTGACCCCATCTTCTCCGCCAGCAAACACGTCTCCTTCAGCCACGCCTCCGCTCTACACTGGACCGACCACAGCTGTGTCCACTTCACATACCGACGCGAGACCCGCCACCTCCGCACTCAACCCATCCCTCGTCGACAGTGGAACAAAATCCCCGAAGAACAGCTCTTCTCCGCGCTCACCGTCAACCAACCCACTCTCACCACCGACCCCAGCGACGCAGCCCTCAGCCTCACGAACTGGATCACCAACTGCACAGACAACCTTGCTCCCCTCAGACGCATGCATCGACAGGCCAACACCAAAAAACCTCTCTGGTTCTGTGACACCCTTAAGGAATCGAAGAAAACCTGTCGCGCCCTCGAGAGAACCTGGCGCACGGACCACACCGCTGACAACATGACCACCCTCAAGAACGCGACCCGCGAACACCACCGCCTGATCCGCGTAGCCAAAAGGAATTTCTTCACCGACAGACTGGACAAAAACAGCCACAACAGCAGAGAACTCTTCAGCATTGTTAAAGAGTTCTCCAACCCCAACGCCAACGCCATCACGCCCTCACAAGACCTGTGCAACTCCCTCGCCACCTGCTTCCATCGCAAGATCACCGAACTCCACAACAGCTTCGGACACCAGACCCAGCCAAGCAACACCGAACCCACACCTCCTGCCATCACCCTCAACGCCTGGACTCACGTCAACACTGAAGAGACCAAAACCACCATGAACTCTATCCACTCCTGCACCCCCTCGGACCCCTGCCCTCACTTCATCTTCAATAAAGCCGACGACATCATCGCCCCGCACCTCCAGACCATCATCAACTCCTCATTTTCTTCTGCTACCTTCCCTGAAAGATGGAAACACGCCGAAGTCAACGCCCTACTAAAGAAACCTACGGCTGACCCAAGCGACCTGAAGAACTTCCGCCCTATCTCGCTCCTCCCCTTCCCTGCCAAGGTAATAGAGAAGACCGTCAACAAACAGCTTACCAACTTCCTGGAAGACAACAACCTTCTCGACCCTTCACAATCCGGATTCCGAACCAACCACAGCACTGAAACCGCCCTCATCTCAGTCACAGACGACATCAGAACCCATGTTGGACAACAGTGAAATAGTCGCCCTCATCCTCCTCGACCTCTCGGCTGCCTTCGACACCGTCTGTCACCGCACCCTAATAACCCGCCTCCGCTCCACTGGGATCCAAGGCCAGGCCCTGGACTGGATCGCCTCCTTCCTCTCCAACCACTCTCAAAGAGTCTACCTCCCACCTTTTCGCTCAGACCCCACCGAGATCATCTGCGGCGTCCCTCAAGGCTCCTCGCTCAGCCCGACACTCTTCAATGTCTACATGAGCCCCCTCGCCGACATCGTATGCAAGCACAACATCATCATCACCTCCTACGCCGACGACACTCAACTTATACTCTCCCTCACCAAGGACCCCGCCGGCGCTAAGACCAACCTACAAGATGCTATGAAGGACGTCGCAGATTGGATGAGGCCCAGCCGTCTAAAACTGAACTCTGACAAAACGGAAGTCCTCATCCTCGGCAACACCCTGACCGCATGGGACGACTCCTGGTGGGCCACGGCCCTTGGCACCGCACCGACCCCCTCAGACCACGCCCACAACCTCGGCTTCATCTTCGACCCTCTTCTCACCATGACCAAACAAGTCAACGCCGTGTCCTCCTCCTGCTTCCTCACCCTCCGCATGCTCCGCAAGATCTTCCGCTGGATCCCCACCGACACCAGGAAAACCGTGACCCACGCCCTAGTCACCAGCTGCCTGGACTACGGCAACACCCTTTATGCTGGGACCACCGCAAAACTCCCAAAACGTCTGCAACGTATTCAAAATGCCTCCGCCCGCCTCATCCTCGACGTACCCCGCAACAGCCACATCTCCGCACACCTGAGACACCTGCATTGGCTCCCAGTCAGCAAAAGGATCACCTTCCGACTTCTCACCCACGCACACAAAGCCCTCCACGACAAGGGACCTGAATACCTCAACCGACGCCTCAGCTTCTATGCCCCCCCGTCTCCTCTGTTCCACCGGCCTCGCGCTCGCTGCCGTCCCTCGCATCCGCCGCTCCACGGCGGGTGGGAGGTCTTTCTCCTACCTGGCAGCCACGACCTGGAACACCCTCCCCACCAGCCTCAGGACCACCCAGGACCACTCCGCATTCCGGAGACTCCTCAAGACCTGGCTTTTCGAGCAGCAGTAACCCCCCTTCCCCCTAGTGCCTTGAGACCCGCACGGGTGAGTAGCGCGCTTTATAAATATTAATGATTTGATTGATTTGATTGATCCCTGTGCTACTCACCCAAGAAGGTCTGCCATATAGTGGTGGATGTATTCTGTGTGGCATTGGCATGCTTGTATTTCCCACTTCTATGCCCACTTACAGTTACCTCTGGCTATTCATTTTGCAGATGTTGGTGATTTGAGAACTACTCCTGGTGTGATCACAACAGCCAGCTACAGGTCATTGATTCTGTGCTCATTCAATGTACAGTTCATTTGCAATGGTTGTACCTGTTTCAATCAGTACATATTTGAAATACATGACATACTCGAAATTGATTTTTACCCAGGGTGTTTATTGTAGTGCTAATATATAGAGGGGGAAGTGCAATGGGATGGGGTGATGATGGAGAAAAGTCCAGGGGTATTGTTTCAGTCTGTTCGTAGCACAGGTGCATTGTCCAAGAGGACATAGGAAGGGGAGCAATGGCAGCTCAAGGTGGACGGGGTGACTGAGTGGGACACAAGGGGGACAATCAGGAGAGTCTCATTTCCTTGGCAAGTGTCTCTGGCTTCTGACTGTATCGCAGGGAATGTTTGCAGAGAGGTTCACCTTCTGCAGGGGGAGGGGTGCTGGTGGCCTGTGAGTCCTGTGGTGGGGCCATCTGGCCACTAGTGGCAGCGGAAGTTGAAGGCTGTTCAGATGACTGGCTAGTGGCAGGGGCCCGCTGGTGTGACACTGCCTCCCACATAATGATGGCCATGTCTGCCAGCACCACTGCTATGGTGATCAGGGTGTTGTTGATGGCCTGCAAGTCCTCCTTGATATTGTCCCTCCTGCAGCCGCCCGCTCTCCTGCATGTTGTCTAGGATCTGGCCCATCGTGTCCTGGGAATGTTGATAGGCTCCCAGGATCTCAGAGAGCGCCTCCTGGAGAGTCGGTTCCCTGGCCCTGTCCACCCCCTAGCGCACAGCAGTCCTCCCAGTGTCTCTGTTGCCTGTGCCTCTGTCCCCTGAACCGTGTGCACACTGCCACTGACCCCAGGTCCCTGATTGTCTTGTGTGCGAGGTGTGGCCTGTGGTCACTGTACATATGGGCACACTGATGATTGACCTGTCCTGGGGACAGAGGTTTGGGGACGCTGGGTGGGTGCTGTGGTTTTGTTTCCTGATGAAGGAGGCTCTATGGTGCTCTGTGACTGGGCTTGGTTAACCGTCCAGTGGTCCCTGATGGGCCATGTAGATCTTCCAGATCCTGAAGACCAGAGTTACTGTCATCACTTTGGGCCTCTTCAGTTGGGGGACTGGATAGTGCTGGCACCTCCTCTCAGGTGACATTGGCTGGGGTACCTGTGGGGATGTAAAATGATGTGTTATGGTTAATGTGTATGACATATTGTACATCCCTGGCTTCCCCTCTATGGTTGGTGTTGCCTTGCCAGCTATTACTTGTGTATGTTGGTGTATGGTGGGATTGTAAGTTCTCTATGCTGTGCATGCTTTAGTGATAAGTGTCCATGCAGGGCTGTGAGAAGTGTCCATGCATTGGAACAGCAAGCAGGGCTTGACATTGGGATTACAGAGATGTGATGGTGGAGTGTGTGGGATGTAGTGGAGTGATGAGAGTGAGGCATGCAGGTAGGGGGGTGATAATAGTAGAGAGTTGACTTACCTGAGTCCAGTCCTCCTCCGGATGCAGTATTGCCAACACTTGCTCCTCACCTGCTGTGAGTTGTAGGGGAGGAGGTGGGTGTCCACCGCCAGTCCTCTGGATAGGGAACTGGTGTCTTGCTGCTATGTAACGTAGCTTCCCCCGTAGGTCGTTCCACCTCTTCTTGATGTCGTCCCTTGTTCTGGGGTGCTGTCCCACACCTTTGACCCTGTCCACGATTCTCCGCCATAGCTCCATCTTCTTGGCTATTGATATTTGCTGCACCTGTGCTCCAAATAGCTGTGGCTCTACCCTGACAATTTCAGGTAATGTCATGGGTTGTGTGAAGTGGGGTGGGTGAGGGATGTATGGGTGTATGTGGTGTGTGTGTGTGTATAGTTGTGTCAGTGGTCTTGGTGTCAGTCTCATGCCAATTATCTCTAATGTAAAGGGTTGTGGGTAATATGGGTGTGTGTTTTATAGTGGTGTGGGTGTGTGGATGTGGTGTGTGTATGGGTGTCAGGTGTGTGTTGTTTAAATTGTCCAATGTGGTGTTGTTTTTCTGTAGGTGTCCATTGTGTGCACTGCAGTATGTACAGCCAATGGTTTACCACCGTTGAATGTCCACCATGGTGATTCGTAATGTGGTGGGCGTTGTTCTGTTGGTGTAACGGTGTAGGTTTTGATACCACCACTTAATCAATGACCTTTGTGCTGACAGATTTGTGTCTGAATTCTGTCGGATTGGTGTGTGTGTGTCATAATATGGTGAATGGATATCCGCTGCAGTAAGTTGGCGGTTGTCAGTGTGGAGGTAAGCAGGATTTACCACCAGGGTCATAATGAGGGCCTATGGGGGTCAAAAGACCGCGGCGGTCATTCTGAGTTTCCCTCTGGGCTGGCGGGCGACCGCCAGAAGGCCGCCCGCCCGCCCAGCGGGAAACCCCCTTCCACGGGGATGGCGGCTCCGAATGGAGCCGGCGGAGTGGAAAGGGTGCGACGGGTGCAGTTGCACCCGTCGCGATTTTCAGTGTCTGCTGTGCAGACACTGAAAATCTTTGTGGGGCCCTGTTAGGGGGCCCCACGACACCCGTTCCCACCAGCCAGGTTCTGGCAGTCGATACCGCCAGAACCAGGCTGGCGGGGAGGGGGTCGGAATCCCCATGGCTGCGCTGCCTGCAGCGCCGCCATGGAGGATTCCTCAGGCCAGGGGGTTGCCCTTTTCTGACCGCTGCTTTACCGCCGCGGTCAGAATGGCCAAGGAAGCACCGCCAGCCTGTTGGCGGTACTTCCGTCATTTTAGCCCTGGCGGTCGCCGATCGCCAGGGTTAGAATGACCCCCTATGTGTCTAATATGGGAGTAGTTACAGATGCCAGGTGGTGCTCAATGTGCCGCAAGTCCTGCAGTGGCCTAGCTTTGTACAACTCCTCATAATAGCGGGTAAAGGCCCCAGTAATAGTTTCATAAATATCAAAACAGTCCCCACTGTTCCATTCATCTGATGCACCCATCTGGCCTCTGCTTCCTTCCTACCTAACCATGCCAGGAGTTTCCCGGCTTTGTCAGCCGTGTCATACAATCTATCTAGCATAGCAAGCATTTGTTTCTTGACCCCCTACTGTGTAAGATCTTGGTATTCAGCTCACAGGTGTTCCAACTGCCTAATTATGGGGAATCTAGCTCAGGTCCTAAGCTCCAGAAATTTGGACTCAAGTTGCACAGGTCCAAAAGGTTGTGTGGTGATGAAGTGTGAAAGTGGGGTAGCTGGTGTGGCCATCCCTAGTGTCCCCATCCCATCCAGTTCTACTGCCATGACATCATTAAAATATCATCCCATAATTTGAAGTGGGGAGTTTGCCTCCAGCAAAGTGTCAGCGAGTTTTATCATCGTGAGGGCCTGTAGCCTAGGAGGTGCATACACACTGATAGTAACGTCGGTTTGTCCCTAGAGCCCTTTAACTCCCACATACCTTCCGGATCAATCTGTCTTCTATCCTATGTGGAAAGGAGGGTTCTTTCTAACCAGTATGGCCAACCCTCTAGATCCCCATGTATATCCTGCATGCCCAAGTGTGTTGTAAGTGCCTCTCCCTGGAAATCTGCACTGACCATGAGAGTCACGGTGTCTAAGGGTTGCATGCCTGCCATGTCTTTGTAAGTTGGTGCATATTTTTTTAAGGAATGGATATCTCTCATGACTCTAACAACAAGGTGATGTTGTGCATGTGTCCCCTGGTAAAACCACTAAGTGGCTGACGTGTCTGAGCCACCCCCGAACTAAGAAAACCCTAAACACCGAAACTTGTGCTCAACCCTCCTTCCACCCTACCCCACAAGGATCCCTGTGACTGCGTGTCCCCATAACGTGACTAGACTACTCAACAGGGGAGACTGAGAGATCTATAGTCCACCACACCCACTCACTAACTCAGTCCTCCAAACTATGTATACACAACTTGAGCCTACTGCCCCAGTACTCAGTGGCTCTTTACATGTAGTAGAAAAGTGTTCTACTCAGACCTTCTGAACAGTCCATAATGGGGCGTGGAAGTACTGATTCCACAGCTCTCTGGCCCCGGACCCTATCGCAGTCCAATCATTATAGTGCTGCATTCAGTCCTTAAGCCATGCCATCCCAAGGAGCAATCTCAGATTTACATTCTAAGCCGTCGATGGCAACTGCAAGATAATGTGGGGTATTCAATCCAGCCTCTTGGTTGTCTCCCGTATACCCATGGGTAGATTTCCTCCCTGAACATTTTTCATGCTTTTTTTGGTTTCCACTGTCCAGTGACCCTCTGCATCCAAGGAGACCTCTGGCCACTTCTCAGAGCATGCCCCATGCCGCAGTGTCCCTCTCCCCTGCGGGCGCTTGTCTCTTCTTCAGGGCCACTGATTGTCCTTCAGCAGGGCCCCTTCCCTACTGTAGGGGTGCGGGTCAGCCCCTTGCTCCCCTCACACCTTTAGGCTGGGCCGCTCATCCAACCATGCCCAAGAACCCTCTGGCATTTGTAAAGCGAGAGACTTCCCCTGGAACAAGACCTTCAGCTTGGCTGGGAATAGGAGTCTATTCTGAATTTGAAGTCCCCTCAATTTAGCTTTTACTGAACTAAAGGTGCGCCACTGCCATTGTCCTTCTGGGAAAATTAGGATTTTAGAGATCTCATGGCGTACCTCCCCATTCTGCACACTTCGTTGAGGATCATGCCTCGATCTTCAAAATTCAAGAAGCATACAATCAGAGGTCTCAGCAGGTTCCCAGTGTAGGCCTGCCCCCAGTGCTTGATGTGTCCTTTTAATAATAAAGAAGGCGGATAATTTGTCCACCATCATCCAGACGTATTTGGCACTCAGACATTATGCCGCATTGATTCTCTTTGCCAGTGGCCCATCATGGGCCACAGCCCGTAGGAGCTGTGTCAGCGCTGCATCATGGGAATCGCAGCCACCTGCATCCCTCTTTGTCAGACTCTGCCACCAGGGGAGTTTGACATGTAATTTAGCACTGCAGATGTGGCATTGGCGGGGATATAGTAGGATTAATAATGGGCCTAGTGCAGAGCACACTGAAAGAGCGTCCAACTCGGTCACCATTTTGGCCACCATATTGCTAACTTTTTAACCCTTTGTAACCCACACTGAAACATTTTAAAAATGCTTATTACTAAAAAACATAGTAAAGAGACTTACACCAAACAAAGCAAACACACTTTGGGGAATAAAATGTTACATTCATGGCAAGTTTGGCATAATTCTGTTCAGTTAGGCACTTTAGGAATAAAATTCTAAATTCTTGCTAAATTTGGCATAATTCCATTCAGTGTGTTTTTTCTGGAGTCAAAACAAAAATTCCTATAGGAATAAAAATGTAAATTGTCGCCTTTTTTACACTCTGTCATTCCCATCTATTCTTGACAGATCTGTAGAAAACTTTACATGACAAACCCAAATTGGGTGAACTTTTTTAGAACTTTTTGTGTAGATTTTTGAAAGATGCTAAAGGTATTAAAACAATATAATAGGACACTCAATTGCGGACCTTTGAAATGAGCAGGGAAATAAGAAAATTCCATCTCAATTGAAACTCAGTTTTTATAACTTTCAATCTCGGGAGTCAATAATGAGAGATGAAATTGAATTTTAAAAGTTTTAATAATCATTAGTTCTCAGATATTTTTCTTTATATTTATCAATGAAGCATAAGTTACACAATGTAGCATGAAGCGTGGCCCATAAATCTGATCCCTAATTATTATTTCTAAGACAGCAAAATACCTTGAAATCGAGTAACTCCTGAGAGTTTTCTCGTAAGAGAGCAGCCAAGGCTCATCTTAGTTAAAGAGTATAAAGAAATAGAATATAAAAAAGCAAAAAGGAACAAGTGTCTGGGAGCCTGTCTAGCCAGCATGTATAATTGCTCAAAAAACATCTCCAACAAATTGTGTACCTTTATTCACACTACGTGTGTATCTGTGTGCAGGTGTCAGGGTTAATAAATCTAAACACTGTATATGATAAATTTTTGGAGAAAACAAACCTAAATAATAAATATCCTTCCAATTAGCTGGCAATCTATAATAAGCATTCTATCCCGAAATAAAATATACTCCAGGTATGGTTGGATAATTTTCTTGTAATATTTGCCATGATCCTCCAGACAGTTCAAACACATGACCACAGTTGCTATTTCTCCCGGGAATTTTTTGCCCACTAATTCTTTCTCAAACACACACACTTTTCCTTTATGCCTTTTATCTAATTTTAACTTAGAAACAGACATTTTTCTTCTAAATTTATTTTCTTCTTTTCTCTATACATTCTTTTGAACATCATCCTTTTATATGCACTTCCAACACACTCCTCATTTCGCTCTTCTAACATTAGGGCAGAAGCTATTTCTTGTGAATGTATTAGACATGTTAGGTTTTTCTCATGAGCCTTCACAGTGTTATCAGGAAGAAATGGTATAAAATAGTGTCATGCAGTCTCCATTCTCTATCTTGTGGGTGCAAATCCATGCACTTCAGTAGTGGAAAATTCGAAAGAACCATGTCAAAGTTTAAGTAGTAGTATTCAAAATGGCTTTGTCCATATACTAAACCAAGACATACACTACATGAAATAGCATAAGAAAGTGGAATGTGGTGATAGGGAACTTCTTCATTAGCTGAACATACCATGTGTGCACAAATATAATACTTTTTCACATCATTAACTTTAGTGTATTCTTGTAGTAGTCTAGAATAAACAACGCACAGGACAGCAAAGAGCTCTTCAGCATTGTGAAAGAACTCTCCAACCCCAGCGCCAACGTCAACGACAACCCTCCATCCCAAGAACTCTGCAACGCACTGTCCACCTTCTTCCACCGGAAGATCACCGAAATCCACAACAGCTTCGACGCCACTCCCACGCCAGACCCCACCCCCGAACACTCCACCTGTGCAAACCACCTGATCTCCTGGACCAACGTGAATGACACAGAGACACGCAAGATCATGAACTCCATCCACTCAGGATCTCCGTCAATCCCCTGCCTCCACCACGTATACAACAAAGCCGACTCCACCATCGCCCCCCCATCTACGGAAGGTCATCAACATCTCCTTCGAAACAGCGACATTCCCTGAAAAATGGAAACACGACGAAATCCACGCCCTCCTTAAGAAGCCCAAAGCAGACCCTAACGACCTCAAGAACTTCCGACCCATCTCCCTGCTCCCTTTCCCAGCAAAGGTGATTGATAAAATCGTCAACACACAACTAACCAGCCACCTCGAAGACAATGGCATCCTAGACCCCTCCCAGTCCGGCTTCAGACGAAACCACAGCACCGAAACCGCCCTTCCCGCCGCCACAGACGACATCAGACGCCAATTGGACAACAGCGAAACATCAGCCCTCATCCTCCTGGACCTATCTGCCGCCTTCGACACAGTCTGCCACCGCACCCTGAAATCACACCTCCACGAAACCGGAATTCAAGGAAAAGCCCTTGACTGGATCGTCTCATTCCTCTCCGGCAGAACCCAGAGAGTCCGTCTCCCCCCCTTCCGCTCCGAAGCCACCAACATCATCTGCGGCGTCCCCCAAGGCTCATCCCTCTGCCCGGCGCTGTTCAACATCTACATGGCCCCCCTCGCACAAGTGGCCCGACAACACAACCTCAACATTCTCACCTACGCCGACGACACCCAGCTCATCCTCTCACTCACCAAAGACCCGCGCACCGCCAAAACCAACCTCCACAAGAGAATAAAATCCATTGCCGAATGGATGAGAAACAGCTGTCTGAAAATGACTCGGACAAGACGGAGGTCCTCATCCTCGGGCCCACCCCCTCCGCCTGAGACGACTCCTGGTGGCCCACCGCACTAGGAACCCCACCGACACCGTCCGACCACGCTCGCAACCTGGGCTTCATCCTCAACTCCTCCCTCACCTTGTCTAAACAGGTCAACGCAGTCTCCTCCTCCTGCTACAACACACTCTGCATGCTCCGCAGAATCTACAAGTGGATCCCGAAAGAAAAAAGAAGAACAGTGACACAGGCCCTCGTCAGCAGCAGGCTGGACTACGGCAACGCACTCTACACAGGCACCCCAGCAAAAGACCTACTACGCCTCCAACGCATCCAAAACGCCTCCGCCCGGCTGATCCTCAACATACCCCACCACAGCCTGATCTCCCACCACCTGAGAAACCTTCACTGGCTCCCCGTGGACAAAAGGATCACTTTCAAGCTTCTTACCTACGCTCACAAAGCGCTCCACGACACCGGACCAGCCTACCTAAACAACAGACTCAGCTTCTGCACCCCCACCCATCAGCTCCGCTCCACTAACCTCGCCGTCGTCCCCCGCATCCGAAGAAAGACCTCCGGCGGCAGATCCTTCTCATACCTCGCCGCCAAAACCTGGAATACCCTCCCCACCAACCTGCGACAGACTCAAGACCTACTCACCTTCAGAAGACTCCTCAAGACCTGGCTCTTTGACCAGTAACAACAGCTCCCCCCCCCCAGCGCCTTGAAGCCTTCACGGGTACGTAGTGCACCTTATAAATCAAATGATTGATTGATTGATTGATTGAACACTCTTCATTCATGTAATCTACAAATGATGTTTTAAACTCATCTTCTTTGATACATGGTTTAGCTGTGACATTTATAAATTCTACTGCAGATTTTTCTTTGTCAGGTTTGAAGTGTATAATTAATTCTATTGCTACCCCTATCAAAATGATAAGTGTGAGTAATATTTTTACATATATTTCTATTAACAGTACCCATTTCTCTACAATCAGCTCTACTACCAGTAATTGTTTGTAACAGAGAGTTATTTTCTTCTTGTTAAGGTTGAATTAGATCAACATCTTCTTTCTTCAGGTTAGTTTTCTTTTAGTTAGCTTTTCTGTTCTGTTCTTTTCTTTAACCCCTGCGCTGCCAGGCCTTTTCCCCCTCCTGTGGCGAGCCTTTTTTTGGCTATTTGGGGGAAGTTCGCGCTTAGGCCCTCATAGCTTTTTGTTCACATAAGCTAACCACGCCAAATTTGCGTCCTTTTTTTCCAACATCCTAGGGATTCTAGAGGTACCCAGACTATGTGGGTTCCCCAGAAGGAGGCCAAGAAATTAGCCAAAATACAGTGAAAATTTCGTTTTTTTTCAAAAAAATGGGAAAAAGGGGCTGCAGAAGAAGGCTTGTGGTTTTTTCCCTGAAAAGGGCATCAACAAAGGGTTTGTGGTGCTAAAATTACCAGCTTCCCAGATTTCAGGAACAGGCAGACTTGAATCAGAAAACCCAATTTTTCAACACAATTTTGGCATTTTACTGGGACATACCCCATTTTTATGATTTTTGTGCTTTCAGTCTCCTTCCACCCAGTGACAGAAATGGGCATGAAACCAACTCTGGATCCCAGAAACCGCAACATTTCTGAAAAGTAGACAATATTCTGAATTCAGCAAGGGGTAATTTGTGTAGATCCTACAAGGGTTTCCTACAGAAAATAACTGAAAAAGAAAAATATTGAAATTGAGGTGAAAAAAACATTAATTGTTCTCTACGTTTTACTCTGTAACTTTTTCCTGCAATGTCAGATTTTCGAAAGCAATATACCGTTACATCTGCTGGACTCTTCTGGTTGCGGGGATATATAGGGCTTGTAGGTTCATCAAGAACTCTAGGTACCCAGAGCCAATAAGTGACCTGCACCCTGCAGTGGGTTTTCATTCTATACCGGGTATACAGCAATTAATTTGCTGAAATATAAAGAGTAAAAAATAGCTATCAAGAAAACCTTTGTATTTCCAAAATGGGCACAAGATAAGGTGTTGAGGAGCAGTGGTTATTTGCACATCTCTGAATTCCGGGGGGGCCCATACTAGCATGTGAATTACAGGGCATTTCTCAAAAAGACGTCTTTTTTACACACTGTCTTACATTTGGAAGGAACAAATGTAGAGAAAGACAAGAGGCAATAACACTTGTTTTGCTATTCTATGTTCCCCCAAGTCTCCCGATAAAAATGATACCTCACTTGTGTGGGTAGACCTAGCGCCAGTGACAGGATATGCCCAAAAACACAACGTGGACACATCACATTTTCAGAACGAAAAAAGAGCTGTTTTTTTACAAAGTGCCTAGCTGTGGATTTTGGCCTCTAGCTCAGCCGGCACCTGGGGAAACCTAGCAAACCTGCGCATTTTTGAAAACTAGACACCTAGGGGAATCCAAGATGGGGTGACTTGTGGGGCTCTGACCAGGTTCTGTTACCCAGAATCCTTTGCAAATCTCAAAATTTGGCTAAAAAAACACTTTTTCCTGTCATTTCGGTGAGAGAAAGTTCTGAAATCTGAGAGGAGCCACAAATTTCCTTCCACCCAGCGTTCCCCCAAGTCTCCCGATAAAAATGGTACCTCACTTGTGTGGGTAGGCCTAGCGCCCGCGACAGGATATGCCCCAAAACACAACGTGGACACATCACAGAAAACAGAACTGTTTTTTGCAAAGTGCTTACCTGTAGATTTTGGCCTCTAGCTCAGCCGGCACCTAGGGAAACCTACCAAACCTGTGCATTTTTGAAAACTAGAGACCTAGGGGAATCCAAGATGGGGTGACTTGTGGGGCTCTGACCAGGTTCCGTTACCAGAATCCTTTGCAAACCTCAAAATTTGGCTAAAAAAACACATTTTCCTCACATTTCGGTGACCGAAAGTTCTGGAATCTGAGAGGATCCACAAATTTCCTTCCACCCAGCGTTCCTCCAAGTCTCCCGATAAAAATGGTACCTCACTTGTGTTGGTAGGCATAGCGCCCGCAACAGGAAATGCCCAAAAGCACAACGTGGACACATCCCATTTTTTGACAGAAAACAGAGCTGTTTTTTGCAAAGTGCCTACCTGTTGATTTTGGCCTCTAGCTCATCCGGCACCTAGGGAAACCTAACAAACCTGTGCATTTTTTAAAACTAGAGACCTAGGGGAATCCAAGATGGCGTGACTTGTGGGACTCTGACCAGGTTCTGTTACCCAGAGTCCTTTGCAAACCTCAAACTTTGGCTAAAGAAACACATTTTCCTCACATTTCGGTGACAGAAAGTTCTGGAATCTGAGAGGAGCCACAAATTTCCTTTCACTCAGCGTTCCCCCAAGTCTCCCGATAAAAATGGTACCTCACTTGTGTGGGTAGGCCTAGCGCCCACGAAAGGAAATGGCCCAAAACACAATGTGGACACATCACATTTTTTCATTGGAAACAGTGGCCACCTGTGTATTTTGGCCTCTAGCTCAGCCGGCACCTAGGGAAACCTACCAAACCTGTGCATTTTTTAAAACTAGAGACCTAGGGGAATCCAAGATGGGGTGACTTGTGGGGCTCTGACCAGGTTCTGTTACCCAGAGTCCTTTGCAAACCTCAAACTTTCGCTAAAAAAACACATTTTCCTCACATTTCGGTGACAGAAAGTTCTGGAATCTGAGAGGAGCCACAAATTTCCTTCCACCCAGCGTTCCCCCAAGTCTCCAAATAAAAATGGTACCTCACTTGTGTGGGTAGGCCTAGTGCCCACGAAAGGAAATGGCCCAAAACACAACGTGGACACATCACAATTTTTCATAGAAAACAGTGCCCACCTGTGTATTTTGGCTTTTAGCTCAGCCGGCACCTAGGGAAACCTACCAAACCTGTGCATTTTTGAAAACTAGAGACCTAGGGGAATCCAAGATGGGGTGACTTGTGGGGCTCTGACCAGGTTCTGTTACCCAGAATCCTTTGCAAATCTCAAAATTTGGATAAAAAAATACTTTTTCCTGTAATTTCGGTGACAGAAAGTTCTGGAATCTGAGAGGAGCCACAAATTTCCTTCCACCCAGCGTTCCCCCAAGTCTCCCAATAAAAATGGTACCTCACTTGTGTGGGTAGGCCTAGCGCCCGTGACAGGATATGACCCAAAACACAACGTGGACACATCACAGAAAACAGAGCTGTTTTTTGCAAAGTGCCTACCTGTAGATTTTGGCCTCTAGCTCAGCCGGCACCTAGGGAAACCTACCAAACCTGTGCATTTTTGAAAACTAGAGACCTAGGGGAATCCAAGATGGCGTGACTTGTGGGACTCTGACCAGGTTCTGTTACCCAGAGTCCTTTGCAAACCTCAAACTTTGGCTAAAAACAACAGATTTTCCTCACATTTCGGTGACAGAAAGTTCTGGAATCTGAGAGGAGCCACAAATTTCCTTCCATCCAGCGTTCCCCCAAGTCTCCCGATAAAAATGGTACCTCACTTGTGTGGGTAGGCCTAGCGCCCACGAAAGGAAATGGCCCAAAACACAATGTGGACACATCACATTTTTTCATTGGAAACAGTGGCCACCTGTGTATTTTGGCCTCTAGCTCAGCCGGCACCTAGGGAAACCTACCAAACCTGTGCATTTTTTTAAAACTAGAGACCTAGGGGAATCCAAGATGGGGTGACTTGTGGGGCACTGACCAGGTTTTGTTACCCAGAGTCCTTTGCAAACCTCAAACTTTGGCTAAAAAAACACATTTTCCTCACATTTCGGTGACAGAAAGTTCTGGAATCTGAGAGGAGCCACAAATTTCCTTCCACCCAGCGTTCCCCCAAGTCTCCCAATAAAAATGGTACCTCACTTGTGTGGGTAGGCCTAGTGCCCACGAAAGGAAATGGCCCAAAACACAACTTGGACACATCACAATTTTTCATAGAAAACAGTGCCCACCTGTGTATTTTGGCTTTTAGCTCAGCCGGCACCTAGGGAAACCTACCAAAGCTGTGCATTTTTTAAAACTAGAGACCTAGGGGAATCCAAGATGGGGTGACATGTGGGGCTCTGACCAGGTTCTGTTACCCAGAATCCTTTGCAAATCTCAAAATTTGGATAAAAAAATACTTTTTCCTGTAATTTCGGTGACAGAAAGTTCTGGAATCTGAGAGGAGCCACAAATTTCCTTCCACCCAGCGTTCCCCCAAGTCTCCCAATAAAAATGGTACCTCACTTGTGTGGGTAGGCCTAGCGCCCGTGACAGGATATGACCCAAAACACAACGTGGACACATCACAGAAAACAGAGCTGTTTTTTGCAAAGTGCCTACCTGTAGATTTTGGCCTCTAGCTCAGCCGGCACCTAGGGAAACCTACCAAACCTGTGCATTTTTGAAAACTAGAGACCTAGGGGAATCCAAGATGAGGTGACTTGTGGGGCTCTGACCAGGTTCTGTTACCCAGAATCCTTTGCAAACCTCAAACTTTGGCTAAAAACAACAGATTTTCCTCACATTTCGGTGACAGAAAGTTCTGGAATCTGAGAGGAGCCACACATTTTCTTCCACCCAGCGTTCCCCCAAGTCTCCCGATAAAAATGGTACCTCACTTGTGTGGGTAGGCCTAGCGCCCACGAAAGGAAATGGCCCAAAACACAACGTGGACACATAACATTTTTTCATTGGAAACAGTGGCCACCTGTGTATTTTGGCCTCTAGCTCAGCCGGCACCTAGGGAAACCTACCAAACCTGTGCATTTTTGAAAACTAGAGACCTAGGGGAATCCAAGATGGGGTGACTTGTGTGGCTCTGACCAGGTTCTGTTACCCAGAGTCCTTTGCAAACCTCAAACTTTGGCTAAAAAAACACATTTTCCTCACATTTCGGTGACAGAAAGTTCTGGAATCTGAGAGGAGCCACAAATTTCCTTCCACCCAGCGTTCCCCCAAGTCTCCCGATAAAAATGGTACCTCACTTGTGTGGGTAGGCCTAGCGCCCACGAAAGGAAATGGCCCAAAACAAAACGTGGACACATCACATTTTTTCATAGAAAACAGTGCCCACCTGTGTATTTTGGCTTTTAGCTCAGCCGGCACCTAGGGAAACCTACCAAACCTGTGCATTTTTGAAAACTAGAGCCCTAGGGGAATCCAAGATGGGGTGACTTGTGGTGCTCTGACCAGGTTCTGTTACCCAGAATCCTTTGCAAATCTCAAAATTTGGATAAAAAAATACTTTTTCCTGTAATTTCGGTGACAGAAAGTTCTGGAATCTGAGAGGAGCCACAAATTTCCTTCCACCCAGCGTTCCCCCAAGTCTCCCAATAAAAATGGTACCTCACTTGTGTGGGTAGGCCTAGCGCCCGTGACAGGATATGCCCCAAAACACAACGTGGACACATCACAGAAAACAGAGCTGTTTTTTGCAAAGTGCCTACCTGTAGATTTTGGCCTGGAGCTCAGCCGTCACCTAGGGAAACCTACCAAACCTGTGCATTTTTGAAAACTAGAGACCTAGGGGAATCCAAGATGGGGTGATTTGTGGGGCTCTGACCAGGTTCTGTTACCCAGAATCCTTTGCAAATCTCAAAACTTGGCTAAAAAAAAACTTTTTCCTGTAATTTCGGTGAGAGAAAGTTCTGGAATCTGAGAGGAGCCACAAATTTCCTTCCACCCAGCATTCCCCCATGTCTCCCAATAAAAATGGTACCTCACTTGTGTGGGTAGGCCTAGCGCCCGTGACAGGATATGACCCAAAACACAACGTGGACACATCACAGAAAACAGAGCTGTTTTTTGCAAAGTGCCTACCTGTAGATTTTGGCCTCTAGCTCAGCCGGCACCTAGGGAAACCTACCAAACCTGTGCATTTTTGAAAACTAGAGACATAGGGGAATCCAAGATGAGGTGACTTGTGGGGCTCTCACCAGGTTCTGTTACCCAGAATCCTTTGCAAACCTCAAACTTTGGCTAAAAACAACAGATTTTCCTCACATTTCGGTGACAGAAAGTTCTGGAATCTGAGAGGAGCCACAAATTTCCTTCCACCCAGCGTTCCCCCAAGTCTCCTGATAAAAATGGTACCTCACTTGTGTGGGTAGGCCTAGCGCCCACGAAAGGAAATGGCCCAAAACACAACGTGGACACATCACATTTTTTCATAGAAAACAGTGCCCACCTGTGTATTTTGGCTTTTAGCTCAGCCGGCACCTAGGGAAACCTACCAAACCTGTGCATTTTTGAAAACTAGAGACCTAGGGGAATCCAAGATGGGGTGACTTGTGGGGCTCTGACCAGGTTCTGTTACCCAGAATCCTTTGCAAATCTCAAAATTTGGATAAAAAAATACTTTTTCCTGTAATTTCGGTGACAGAAAGTTCTGGAATCTGAGAGGAGCCACAAATTTCCTTCCACCCAGCGTTCCCCCAAGTCTCCCAATAAAAATGGTACCTCACTTGTGTGGGTAGGCCTAGCGCCCGTGACAGGATATGACCCAAAACACAACGTGGACACATCACAGAAAACAGAGCTGTTTTTTGCAAAGTGCCTACCTGTAGATTTTGGCCTCTAGCTCAGCCGGCACCTAGGGAAACCTACCAAACCTGTGCATTTTTGAAAACTAGAGACCTAGGGGAATCCAAGATGGCGTGACTTGTGGGACTCTGACCAGGTTCTGTTACCCAGAGTCCTTTGCAAACCTCAAACTTTGGCTAAAAACAACAGATTTTCCTCACATTTCGGTGACAGAAAGTTCTGGAATCTGAGAGGAGCCACAAATTTCCTTCCATCCAGCGTTCCCCCAAGTCTCCCGATAAAAATGGTACCTCACTTGTGTGGGTAGGCCTAGCGCCCACGAAAGGAAATGGCCCAAAACACAATGTGGACACATCACATTTTTTAATTGGAAACAGTGGCCACCTGTGTATTTTGGCCTCTAGCTCAGCCGGCACCTAGGGAAACCTACCAAAGCTGTGCATTTTTTAAAACTAGAGACCTAGGGGAATCCAAGATGGGGTGACATGTGGGGCTCTGACCAGGTTCTGTTACCCAGAATCCTTTGCAAATCTCAAAATTTGGATAAAAAAATACTTTTTCCTGTAATTTCGGTGACAGAAAGTTCTGGAATCTGAGAGGAGCCACAAATTTCCTTCCACCCAGCGTTCCCCCAAGTCTCCCAATAAAAATGGTACCTCACTTGTGTGGGTAGGCCTAGCGCCCGTGACAGGATATGACCCAAAACACAACGTGGACACATCACAGAAAACAGAGCTGTTTTTTGCAAAGTGCCTACCTGTAGATTTTGGCCTCTAGCTCAGCCGGCACCTAGGGAAACCTACCAAACCTGTGCATTTTTGAAAACTAGAGACCTAGGGGAATCCAAGATGAGGTGACTTGTGGGGCTCTGACCAGGTTCTGTTACCCAGAATCCTTTGCAAACCTCAAACTTTGGCTAAAAACAACAGATTTTCCACACATTTCGGTGAAAGAAAGTTCTGGAATCTGAGAGGAGCCACACATTTTCTTCCACCCAGCGTTCCCCCAAGTCTCCCGATAAAAATGGTACCTCACTTGTGTGGGTAGGCCTAGCGCCCACGAAAGGAAATGGCCCAAAACACAACGTGGACACATAACATTTTTTCATTGGAAACAGTGGCCACCTGTGTATTTTGGCCTCTAGCTCAGCCGGCACCTAGGGAAACCTACCAAACCTGTGCATTTTTGAAAACTAGAGACGTAGGGGAATCCAAGATGGGGTGACTTGTGTGGCTCTGACCAGGTTCTGTTACCCAGAGTCCTTTGCAAACCTCAAACTTTGGCTAAAAAAACACATTTTCCTCACATTTCGGTGACAGAAAGTTCTGGAATCTGAGAGGAGCCACAAATTTCCTTCCACCCAGCGTTCCCCCAAGTCTCCCGATAAAAATGGTACCTCACTTGAGTGGGTAGGCCTAGCGCCCACAAAAGGAAATGGCCCAAAACAAAACGTGGACACATCACATTTTTTCATAGAAAACAGTGCCCACCTGTGTATTTTGGCTTTTAGCTCAGCCGGCACCTAGGGAAACCTACCAAACCTGTGTATTTTTGAAAACTAGAGACCTAGGGGAATCCAAGATGGGGTGACTTGTGGGGCTCTGACCAGGTTCTGTTACCCAGAATCCTTTGCAAATCTCAAAATTTGGATAAAAAAATACTTTTTCCTGTAATTTCGGTGACAGAAAGTTCTGGAATCTGAGAGGAGCCACAAATTTCCTTCCACCCAGCGTTCCCCCAAGTCTCCCAATAAAAATGGTACCTCACTTGTGTGGGTAGGCCTAGCGCCCGTGACAGGATATGCCCCAAAACACAACGTGGACACATCACAGAAAACAGAGCTGTTTTTTGCAAAGTGCCTACCTGTAGATTTTGGCCTCTAGCTCAGCCGTCACCTAGGGAAACCTACCAAACCTGTGCATTTTTGAAAACTAGAGACCTAGGGGAATCCAAGATGGGGTGATTTGTGGGGCTCTGACCAGGTTCTGTTACCCAGAATCCTTTGCAAATCTCAAAACTTGGCTAAAAAAAAACTTTTTCCTGTAATTTCGGTGAGAGAAAGTTCTGGAATCTGAGAGGAGCCACAAATTTCCTTCCACCCAGCATTCCCCCATGTCTCCCAATAAAAATGGTACCTCACTTGTGTGGGTAGGCCTAGCGCCCGTGACAGGATATGACCCAAAACACAACGTGGACACATCACAGAAAACAGAGCTGTTTTTTGCAAAGTGCCTACCTGTAGATTTTGGCCTCTAGCTCAGCCGGCACCTAGGGAAACCTACCAAACCTGTGCATTTTTGAAAACTAGAGACATAGGGGAATCCAAGATGAGGTGACTTGTGGGGCTCTGACCAGGTTCTGTTACCCAGAATCCTTTGCAAACCTCAAACTTTGGCTAAAAAAAACAGATTTTCCTCACATTTCGGTGACAGAAAGTTCTGGAATCTGAGAGGAGCCACACATTTTCTTCCACCCAGCGTTCCCCCAAGTCTCCCGATAAAAATGGTACCTCACTTGTGTGGGTAGGCCTAGCGCCCACGAAAGGAATTGGCCCAAAACACAACGTGGACACATAACATTTTTTCATTGGAAACAGTGGCCACCTGTGTATTTTGGCCTCTAGCTCAGCCGGCACCTAGGGAAACCTACCAAACCTGTGCATTTTTGAAAACTAGAGACCTAGGGTAATCCAAGATGGGGTAACTTGTGTGGCTCTGACCAGGTTCTGTTACCCAGAATCCTTTGCAAACCTCAAACTTTGGCTAAAAAAACACATTTTCCTCACATTTCGGTGACAGAAAGTTCTGGAATCTGAGAGGAGCCACAAATTTCCTTCCACCCAGCTTTCCCCCAAGTCTCCCGATAAAAATGGTACCTCACTTGTGTTGGTAGGCATAGCGCCCGCGACAGGAAATGCCCAAAAGCACAACGTGGACACATCCCATTTTTTGACAGAAAACAGAGCTGTTTTTTGCAAAGTGCCTACCTGTTGATTTTGGCCTCTAGCTCAGCCGGCACCTAGGGAAACCTAACAAACCTGTGCATTTTTTAAAACTAGAGACCTAGAGGAATCCAAGATGGGCTGACTTGTGGGGCTCTGACCAGGTTCTGTTACCCAGAATCCTTTGCAAACCTCAAAATGTGGCTAAAAAAACACATTACCTCACATTTCGGTGACAGAAAGTTCTGGAATCTGAGAGGAGCCACAAATTTCCTTCCACCCAGCGTTCCCCCAAGTCTCCCGATAAAAATGGTACCTCACTTGTGTTGGGAGGCATAGCGCCCGCGACAGGAAATGCCCCAAAGCACAACGTGGACACATCCCATTTTTTGACAGAAAACAGAGCTGTTTTTTGCAAAGTGCCTCCCTATTGATTTTGGCCTCTAGCTCAGCCGGCACCTAGGGAAACCTAACAAACCTGTGTATTTTTGAAAACTAGAGACCTAGAGGAATCCACGATGGGGTGACTTGTGGGGCTCTGACCAGGTTCTGTTACCCAGAATCCTTTGCAAACCTCAAACTTTGGCCAAAAAAACATATTTTCCTCACATTTCGGTGACAGAAAGTTCCAGAATCTGAGAGAAGCCACAAATTTCCTTCCACCCAGCGTTCCCCCAAGTCTCCCGATAAAAATGGTACCTCACTTGTGTGGGTAGGCCTAGCGCCCGTGACAGGATATGCCCCAAAACATAACATGGACACATCACAGAAAACAGAGCTGTTTTTTGCAAAGTGCCTACCTGTAGGTTTTGCCCTCTAGCTCAGCCGGCACCTAGGGAAACCTACCAAACCTGTGCATTTTTTAAAACTAGAGACCTAGGGGAATCCAAGATGGGGTGACTTGTGGGGCTCTGACCAGGTTCTGTTACCCAGAATCCTTTGCAAACCTCACAATTTGGCTAAAAAAACACATTTTCCTCACATTTCGGTGACAGAAAGTTCTGGAATCTGAGAGGACCCACAAATTTCCTTCCACCCAGCGTTCCCCCAAGTCTCCCGATAAAAATGGTACCTCACTTGTGTGGGTAGGCCTAGCGCTCACGAAAGGAAATGGCCCAAATCAACAACGTGGACACATCAAATTTTTTCATAGAAAACAGTGCCCACCTTTGTATTTTGGCCTCTAGCTCAGCCGGCACCTAGGGAAACCTACCAAACCTGTGCATTATGGAAAACTAGAGACCTGGGGGAATCCAAGATGGGGTGACTTGTGGGGCTCTGACCAGGTTCTGTTACCCAGAATCCTTTGCAAACCTCAAACTTTGACTAAAAAAACACATTTTCCTCACATTTCGGTGACAGAAAGTTCTGTAATCTGAGAGGAGTCCCAAATTTCCTTCCACCCAGCGTTCCCCCAAGTCTCCCGATAAAAATGGTACCTCACTTGTGTGGGTAGGCCTAGCGCCCACGAATGAAAATGGCCCAAAACACAACATGGACACATCAAATTTTTTCATAGAAAACAGTGCCCACCTGTGTATTTAGGCCTCTAGCTCAGCCGGCACCTAGGGAAACCTACCAAACCTGTGTATTTTTGAAAACTAGAGACCTAGGGGAATCCAAGATGGGGTGACTTGTGGGGCTCAGACCAGGTTCTGTTACCCAGAATCCTTTGCAAACCTCAAAATTTGGCTTAAAAAAACACATTTTCCTCACATTTCGGTGACAGAAAGTTCTGGAATCTGAGAGGAGCCCCAAATTTCCTTCCACCCAGTGTTCCCCCAAGTCTCCAGATAAAAATGGTACCTCACTTGTGTGGGTAGGCCTAGCGCCCACGAAAGGAAATGGCCCAAAACACAACGTGGACACATCACAGTTTTCACAGAAAACAGTGCCCACCTGTGTATTTTGGCCTCTAGCTCAGCCGGCACCTAGGGAAACCTACCAAACCTGTGCATTTTTGAAAACTAGAGACCTAGAGGAATCCAAGATGCGGTGACTTGTGGGTCTCTGACCAGGTTCTGTTACCCAGAATCCTTTGCAAACCTCAAAATTTGGGTAAAAAAACACATTTTCCTCACATTTCGGTGACAGAAAGTTCTGGAATCTGAGAGGAGCCACAAATTTCCTTCCACCCAGCGTTCCCCCAAGTCTCCCGGTAAAAATGATACCTCACTTGTGTGGGTGGGCCAGGTGCCTGCAACAGAATGAGGCCCAAAACTTGTAGAGATAGAGGGGATAGCACAGCGAGTTCATAAGGATATATTCTTATTTTATACATCTTTAGGCTGACTCTGCTTTGGGGACCCACATAAGTGAGGTGTCATTTTACTTGGGAGACTGAGGGGAACACTGGGGAGTGGGAATTTTGTGCTGGAGCGGTGATCCTACTAAGAATAGTCAGGAAAATATGCTTTTTTAAGCATATTTTGAGGTTTTCAGAGGAGTCTGGGTAAGAAAATGTTGGGGGATCCACGCAAGTCACACCTCCCTGGACTCCTTGGGGTGTCTAGTTTAAAAAAATGTCTGGGTTTGGTAGGTTTCCCTAGATGAAGGCCGCACCCAGGACCAAAAACTTAGGTGCCCTCTCCCCTCCAAACACAGGTAGTTTTGTAATATATCATTTTGATGTGTCCACATACGTCTGTGATGTGCCAAACACTAAAATTGTGAAAAGAAACGCACTTAGGTTATGTGAAAAAGACCCCTCACCCACCAACCAAGTTGGTGGCATGCTTCATCATCAGGGTCCCACCGAGGCACCTAGCGTGTCACAGGTGTGCTGCGACGCCTGATTACAGCGGAGCAGGTTTTGTCATTTTTACCACACATACTGGTTGGATTTGGCACGAGGGTGAGTGATGGTTCAGTGGATCAAATTTTATTAACAAGAGATTTCACAAAAATGAAATGCACTGTTAATAACTGAAAGGCAAAAAACTGAACCAATGACTCACAGCTCGTGAGCTGGAAAGCCCCGACAAGGCACCAACCGCTTTACAGTCCGTTCACACACCTTTCATACATGACACGCACAAGACCATTCACACCGCCAGCCACGGGCCCAGCACATTACAACACTCACATCGACAGACAGCGCCACTCAAGGGCCCATCACTTACATACGCCCACATGCCTGATACAATAATCACACTAGCTGATGGGAGTGTGTAGACTGGTGTTTGGCTGGCAGTGTGTTGCAGTAGCCAACAGCAAGTCAATATGTACACTATGTACACCCTCAGCCAAGCCCCACTCCACACACAATGGCATCATTTTTTTTTTTTAAACAGAGGAACCCCTAACTAAGTAGAAAGAATTACAAAACTACAAACACAAAAGCTCTAAGTACATGACAGAAATGCTAACCATGAAACTGAACACATGAAAATACAAAACAGACATGAGTTTACACTCATGGTTGTTCCCAGAAATTCTTCTGGGTGTGGTAATTCTTAAAACAACCACCCACACACAGCCCAGGCTTTGAAGGACAATCTGGGAAGTCCATTCGAGTCTCCCTCCGGATACCTCTTCGAAAACACACTCTACATTTCTTAGCTGGAAAGTCTTTTTGGGTGTGGGAGGAATGTGCTCAGCAAAGGGGCGATCTTACAATCTAGCCACATCCTCCACCACTGCTTCTCTAGGAACTCTGGCGTTTTGCACCATAATAAGGCTCCCTATCACTGACTCCTGAAATTTCACAAATGTCATCTTTGACTCTGGAGACCTATCCCTAAACACAATAAAAGCATTAAAGGTTGCTAAGTGGAAGAGGTGAATTGCTAACTTCTTATACCAAACGTAAGACTTACGAATAGCAGTATAAGGTTCCAACCTCTGATCAACTCTATCTACACCTCCCATGTGCTTATTATAATCTAAAATGCACACAGGTTTGCACACTTCAGCAACCTGGCCCCAAACAGTCACGGGGGAAGTACTCTCATCGTGGATGGTACTTAGCATGTAGACATCCCTCTTGTCTGAAAATTTCAAAGCTAGCAGCTCATCATTCCACAAGGCACAGCACTGTCCCCTCTCAAGTTTCTAACAAACAAGCTCCCTTGGATAGCCTTTCTGGTTACAACGAATTGTGCCACAAGCAACAGTGTCCACTTTAAACAATTCCTTAAACAACTGCACTCCAGTGTAGAAGTTATGTACATACAAATGGTGACCTTTGTTGAACAGTCGTCTACCAAGATCCCACACAATTTTCTCAGTGGCTCCAAAAGTGGGAGGACAACCAGGGGGGTCAATATTGGAATCCCTACCAGTGTAGACACGGAAACTATACACATATCCTGTACTACTCTCAGACAGCATATACAATTTAATTCCATATCGTGCCCTTTTGCTAGGAATGTACTGCCTAAAAACCAAACAACCCTTGAAGAGGACCAAAGACTCGTCCACACTTATCTCTTTGCCTGGAACTTAGACCTCCAAAAACCGATCTACAAAATGATCAAGGACAGGCCTAATCTTAAAAAGACAGTCAGAATCTGGGTGATCTCGTGGCAAGGCTAATGCATTGTCAACAAAATGCAGCATCCTAAGAAGAAGCAAATACCGATTACGACTCATGGTCGCAGGAAATATAGCTGTTGCCATCAAGGGACTAGTAGACCAATAAGAAGCCAGTGACGGCTTCCTTATCAACCCCATCAAAAAAGTCAAACCCAAAAACTTTTTTATCTCCTCCAAATTTGTGGGAATCCACTGGGCAGCTCTAGAGTGTGGCCTAAGTCTAGCAGCGTTGTCCCTCAAATGCTGCTCCACATACAAATTAGTCTGCTCAACAATCTCTTCCAAAAACACATCATCCATGAATAACTCAAAGAAATTGACAGTAAGGCAGGCAACTCTGGCTGCTCCATGTTTGGGGCAACCCAGAGATCAGGTCTTATAACGGGAAACTTTTCAGCCCCAGGTTCCTGCACTAATGGCACATCAGTGTCCTCCTCTAAAACAGACCCTTCATCTGCATTGAGTGTGGCTTCCTCATCAGAAGATTCCTCTTCAACAGAAACATCACTGCCAGAATCCCTCACTTTCTCCTCTGCCTCAGATGCAGAGTCCGTCTCATAATCATGATCAGACAATGACTCAAAAAGCATACCAACCACCTGCTGAGCGGTCATCCTGCGGCTAGCATTGATCTTTCCTACTAAAATTAACTGGACAAATTCACCACCAACAACCAGCACTGTGTAAGATAAGTAACAAAGTGTAGCTTTATTAGTAAGAGTTATAAACTCAAAAACTATACCGCTCACTTGCCTGAAAAAGCTTGATTCACCAGCAACTACTCTGCACAGAAACAGCAATCACCAATGATATCCCACTAAAAAGAAAGAAAGAAAAGCAAATTAGAAATAAGACAAAACAAATATCATTGTGCACAAATCTAAGGACAATTTCACACACAATCCTGCATTTAGTACACCCCCTACAAACATGTCATTCATGCACGGCAACAATACTCCTTTGGAGTAAATTGTTTTTACTTACCTAAAACATGCAACTATGCAAACCGCAGGTCAACCACCGCCAAAACCGCAAGGAGCCACAGCAAATAAAGCAAAAGCTCCGAACTAGAACAAAAAGGATATATATTTTTTTTTTATCACAAATACAAATACTTCATCAGTTGGCAAACACCCCACCATCAAACATTTAGAAATTGGTGCCTAAGTGGATTCTGCCATAGGGGCAGATGGACATACTAAAAAAATGGGCCTATCTGCCCCAAGGAGGGCAGAAAATACATTTAGTAGTGTGTCCCCATGGGGAGCGACCCTTGCCCAAGGGGACCGCCCCCAAACAAAAAAACACACACAACACTATCCCTGGTGCCTAAGTGGCTTCTGCCCACCTTGGGGCAGATGGGCCTAAAAATAATAGGGCGATCTGTCCCCAAGGGGTGCAGAAATGGCCTTGGTACATGTGCCCCCAAAGGGGGGGTGACCATTGCCCAAGGGCCCCCCCCCAACCCCATCCACTAACACACACACACACTATCCCTAAAAGAATAGGCCCATCTGCCCCCAAGGGGGGCAGAAATGGCCAACAGGTTAATGCCCCCCTTGGAGGGGCACCCCGTGCCCAAGGGGACGCCCCCCACAAAAATAAACAAATTTAAAAAAATCCCTGGCGTTCTAGTGGTTTCTGCAGATCAGCCTAAAAATAATAGGCCGATCTGTCCCAAGGGGTGCAGAAATGGCCTCGGTACATGTGCCCCCAAAGGGGGGGGTGACCATTGCCCAAGGGCCCCCCCATCCACTAACACACACACACACTATCCCTGGTGTCTAAGTGGCTTCTGCCCCCCTTGGGGGCAGAAATGGCCAACAGGTCAATGCCCCCCTTGGGGGGGCACCCCGTGCCCAAGGGGATGCCCCCCCCACAAAAATAAACAAATTTAAAAAATCCCTGGCGTTCTAGTGGTTTCTACCCCCCTTGGGGGCAGATCAGCCTAAAAATAATAGGTCGATCTGTCTCCAAGGGGTGCAGAAATGGCCTTGGTACATGTGCCCCCAAAGGGGGGGGCGACTCTTGCACAAGGGCCCCCCCCATCCACCAACACACACACTATCCCTGGTGTCTAAGTGGCTTCTGCCCCCCTTGGGGGCAGATGGACCTAAAACAAATAGGCCGATCTGCCCCTAAGGGGGGCAGAAAAGGCCAACAGATCTGTGCCCCCTTGCCCAAGGGGGCACCCCCCCCACATAAATACACACAAAAAATAACATCCCTGGCGTTCCAATGGTTTCTGGCCCCCTTCGGGGGCAGATCAGCCTAAAATAGTAGGCCAATCTGCCCCAAGGGGGGCAAAAATGGCCGTTGTTATTTGCCCCCTAAAGGGGAGCGACCCTTGCCCAAGGGGCCGCTCCTGACAGGAAAAAACACGAACAAACTAAAAAAAAAAAATCCCTGGTGTCTAGTGGGCATTCCTGCTGCCCGATCGCAATGCGATCGGGCAGTAGGAATGCTCAAAGAGACACCGGGGGAAAGGAAAACCCTTTCCTTTCCCCGGTGCCTCTTTCTGCAAACCCCCCCACCCACCGGGAAGAGAAACTCACCTCTTCCTTTCTCGCCGCACAGGAAGCAAATGGCTTCCTGTGCGACGGGCACCCGATAATGAAGTCAGCGTGCGATCGCGCGCTGACGTCATTATAGGGGGGTGGGGTGGTCGGGGTGGAAGGGGAAGGGCTTCCTCTTCCATCCCTGCCTTTGGGGGGTTGGGGGGAAGCCCACAGAGGGAGCGAGAGTGCTCCCTCTGGGCTGTGTGCCGAGGACGTAATGGTTACGTCCTCGGCACAGCAGCACTGTGCCGCAGGATGTAACCATTATGTCCGCGGCACAGAACCGGTTAAGCTTTATTAGTAACAATCTTTGTACGGACTGCCTTAACCCTACTCTGTTGTCTTCTAAAAAACATTATCCCTACTCTTCTGCTGCTCCCTCAGACCTGGGTACACTTCTCAACTTCATTTAGTATTTTGTTAGTCTTTTATTTCATAATTCAGTCAATAAATTTGATTGGTGTTCATTTAAGGTTTTCTCTCTTGAATTTCAATAGTCTTTTGGTAACCAAATATTTTTCCTTTTCATTTTTCTTTCAAGTGGGTTCTCGGAGTTCTTTGTTCCAATCAACCAGATCTGAAATGGAATGTTCAGTATTTGACTGACATAGTATGTCCAATCAGGTACTGAAAATCGTTGACAAGGTACTCTAGATCTTTATTTTGTTCTTCTTCAATGATACTTATAACACTTGATTCTGCATCTACTTTGATTGATGGTGGTATGGATTCATCTGCCACACTTGATTTTGATTTCTTTTGACTATAAGCATTTGGTCATCAGATAATTGGTGGATCATTTCTTACCCTTGTTCCAGAACTCGTACGGTCTCCTGGATCCTCAGAGTCATTGGTTGCTCTGATGTTGATCCAGAAGTTATTTCTTGTTCTTGGTTCCTTGTTTTTCCTTCTTTGGTGCCTAGAGCTCCAATATCACTATGTGAGATATCCAACAATTGGACATCTTCACCTGTCAGAGTTTCTTTACCCCTTGGTCATTCTTGCTGTCTCTGACCACAGATCATTCACCTTTTCTGAGGCTGAGTTGTACCACTTGTGGTGGTACATTCACCAGTGTTCTTGGTTCTGGTACACTCTGAACCTCATTATGACTTTGGTGGTCTCAAAGATAGACCGCCAAAGCCACGGGTGCCAGGAGTCCGCCAGCGCTGGTGGTCTCCCGACCACTATATTATGGACACTGCCGGATTTTCGCCACATTTAGGGAGAAAATATGGCAGTAGTCATGCTGGTGATCGAGGCGCCTGGGCGGTGCTACCACCTGCACCGCCCCACCAGTAGGACACCGCCAGCTGTATTTTGACCACGCAGACGGCCTGGCAGTGTCCTGCTGGGGGGACACTGCTGGCGGTAGCAGCGCCCTTTCCAGTTTCGTGTCGGACGACCTCCTCGTCGGACAAGGTATGTCGGGCATCTGACACGGGAGGGTGGTGGGAGGTCGGGGTGTGTGGTGTCTGCGTGTGTGTGTGAATGCGTTTGTGAGTGATGTGGTTGTATGCATGTGAGTGAATGTGTGTATGTATGTTACAGTGAGTGCATATCTGCATGTCAGTGTGTATGTGTGTGAGTACGTGTGAGTGAATGCATGTATGGATGAGTGTGATTGAATGCGTGTATGGAAGTGGTGGTAAATGGGTGTTGTGTGGTGCATGTGTATGTGTGCTTGATTGCTGTGAGGGGGGCTGGGGGTGCTGTGACTGTAGGGGGGTTTAGGGGTTGGGGGCTGTGACTCCACGGGGGTGGGGGTTGGAGGCACTGTGACTCTGGCGAGGTTAGGGGGTGCTGTGACTCTAGGGGAGGTGGGCAGGCGGCAGTTGGGGGTGTTCGGTGATTGGTGGGGGGTGGGGGAGCCTTCTACCAGTGACAAGGAAGGAATTCCCTGTCACCAGTAGCCCTACCGCCATGGTTTTTGTGGCGGTGCTACTGCTGCGAAACCCTTGCGGTAGCCTGGCTCATAATACCTTCAGCGGTCATGTGTGGACCTTCGGGTCAGAGATGCACATCTCCGGCCAGGCGGTTCATACCAGCATGACGGTCTTTGTGGAGATGTGGCAGGTTGGCAGTGGCCAACCCGCCACACTCATAATGTGGCGGTATACACTGCCAGCCTGTTGGCGGTAATACCGCCACATTGACCCTGGTCGTCAAATGACCGCCAGGGTCATAATGAGAGCCTGTATCGTCATAAGGATCCCTCACTCTCTGGATGTGTGAAGCATGTACCCAGTTTGGATTCCAGGACACTTGACAGCTGTATTCATGATCAGAATTATTTGATGGGGCCTTTGCAATGTGGCCCTAAACAGGACTTTCTCACATGCTTGTTGATTAAGACCCAGTCTTCGGGGCTACGGTAGGGCTCTTGTTGTGGATTTGCAGTGACAGTTTCAGCCTTTCAAGAGACAGAATGGACCACATCAGCCAATCCTTATAGTAATTGAGTACCATGGCATCTGTTATGTTTACAAGTGCATTAGCTGGAACTGCAGGTAGTCTCATTACCTTGCCCATTAATATTTCATGTGGTGACAAAGCAGTTTTTCTGTCAAGTGCATGTCGTAGGCTCATCAACACTAGAGGCAAAGCATCAGGCAATTTCAGTGAAGTGGATGCATAAACATTTGCCGATTTTGATTTAATTGCCCCTTTAAGCAGCCGCACTATGCCTAGAGCCTCTGGTCGATAACGGCAGTGTAGCTTCTGTTCAAATTGTAATGCTGCACTTAACATCTTCACAATCTCGCTTGAAGGAAGTACCTGATCTGACGCTAGAGAAACTAGTATACCATACCAAGGTACTAAGGGCCAGATGTATCAAACGTTTTTGCATTCGCAAACGGTGCGAATCGCAGAAATCGGGCGTTTGCGAATTCAAAAACTAGTTTTACGATGTATGAAATGCATTCGCAGGCCAAAATCAAGGAATCGCAAACATTGCGATTTTTAGGGAAGCGACATGGTTTTGCGTGTCACAATCTGCGTATCGCAATTTGCGACATGAAAAACCGAATCGCTATTTGCATCCCGCAAATTGAGAGCCCGAATAGCGACTCACAAATACAGAATCTGTATTTCTTGTCGCAAATTGCGATACGCAGAATGCGACACGCAAAACCATGTCGCAATGCGATGCATAAAAAAATCGCAAATTGCGAATATTCGCAGAATGGCCTTTTGCACATGCAATTTACCACGGATTGAAACCAGGTGGTAATCAGGTGCAGCCTATATAAAGAGGCCCAGAATGCCTCAGCCTCTTTTCCACAATGGCTGCACTCTACGTCGTGGCAAGGAGAATGAGGATCTTGGCAGGTTTGAGGAGAGGGAGGAGGAGACAGGAGCGCATTTTCAGAGTGCGCATTACCCTTTTTGACCAGACTGAGGAGGACATTTTTGATAAGTACAGGTTGAGCTCAGCCATGATACTTGACCTGAGAGCCGAGGTACAACCAATACTGCAGAGCACAACACACAGGACCAATAGCATACCCACCCATGTGTAGGTATTATGCTACATGCACCTACTTGCCTCAGGGAGCTATCAAGGGGTCATAGCAGCAGCTGGAGGGGTCTCACAGAGTGCCCTCTCTAGATTTTTCAATGCATTTCTAAATGCCATCCTGAGCAGGATACACCAGTACATCAGATTCCCCCACACCCCACAGGAAATACAGCAGACAAAAATCGATTTCTACCAGATAGCACAGTTCCCCCATGTCCTAGGTGCCATAGATGGGACACATGTTACAATCTGTCCACCATCCACTACAGAGTATGTGTACCGCAACCGTAAATACCAACATTCAATGAACATAAAGGTGATATGCAATGCCTCCTACATCATAACTGATCTCGTGGCCAGGTACCCAGGGAGCACACATGATTCGTACATCTTTCTCCACAGCGGGATTCACACAAGACTGCTAGCTGGGGAATTTGGTGAAGGATATCTACTAGGTAATTTCCAACTTTACAATGTTGTATTGATGGCAGTGTGACGTCAGATGGCACAGCTACTCATTAGACCCTCTGTTCCTTCCATGAGACAGTGCCTACGCAGTGTGCACCTACATGATGACGCCCTACCTAAATCCTGCAACACCAGCAGAGCGAGATACAATTCAGCACACAGGGCAACCCTCAAAGTTGTAGAGCGCACCTTTGGCCTGCTGAAGTCTCGCTTCAGGTGCATCCACAAAAGTGGAGGGGCACTACAGTACAGCCCGGACACGACCTGGTGAATAGTGGCCACATATGCGATCTTGCACAATATAGTTACCACCAGGGGCATACCTGTAGATATATCGGAGCCAGACTCAGATGAGGATGATGATCCCATACCACCCCTACAGCCAGCAGACAGGGTCAGTGCTGCAGAGGGCAGGCAAAGGTGTGCTGACAGCACGCGGAACCATTTCAGATGTAAGTAATGACAACACCACCTCACTGACATGTATTCCGGTAGTCAGTACCTTTATTACCTTGACTTCAGGTAACATAAGTGTCACTAGGACAAAGCAATACACATGAGGCAGACATGAGCCATTAACAGTGTCACACTATTATCATCATAGTTTTACTGTATTGCTACATGTGAAGGTAGTCCCCTGTAGCCCTCAATGTCACTTCTTACGACCATGCATTCGACTTGAGTGCACAGTGGCCTCTCCGGCACCTCTTGTATCAGGCTCACAGGCAGTACTGTGCCTGCCACTGCGACGCCTAGGATCCATCACGGGGACTGCAAGACTGCTGAGGCTAGATGACTCCTCAGTATCCCCAACACCCAGTTCGCTGGGTGTAGCACTGCGTGCTGTCAGCATAGCATCCAGAATGTTGGTTATTTGCCCCAATCCCTGGGCAACGTCCTGACTGCTATGTTCTGCCTCCACCTGTGTGGCCACAGCACGCCGTGATATCAGGGCAGTTGATGTAGCAAGATGATTTACAGATCTGCAAAAGGCATTGAACATTCCCATAAATTGCAGTTCGCGCTTGGGGTGGCTAACACGCTCATGCCTGATCTCAGTACAGAGTTCCTTTATGGCATATGTCAGTTCCTTGGTGTTATCTGATGCTGTTTGCTGTCCCTCATGCAGCTTGAAGATGTTTGCATTCAGAGACTCCAACTGCTTGTGCTATCCCCCCATATTGGCATTGTGTGACTGCAACTGCCTGTGCATTGCCCTCATGTTTTTGCAGTGCAGGTGCTGCACTTTGAGCATGGATGCTGCAAGGCCATCAAAGAATGATGGGCCCTCACCTTCATCTGTGTGCTGTGTGCCTGCATCGTGAGGCCTCCTGCGGGGAGTTGAGTGACGCTTGGGCAGGGACTGCTGCCTTCCTGTGGATCTAGCTTCTGGGGGTGGTGTGTGGCCTTCATCCGACATTTCATCGGAGTCCAGGTTCAACTCGTGGAGAGGTAACACCCTTGCCCTGTGTCTGATTGGTGCTATACACATTGACTCGCTGGTGTTTGAGTCGGATAGAGGCTGTGTTTCTGCATCCCCCACATGGCACATTCTGCTGCTGCTGGGCCTGAGCCATCTGCAACAACAATGTGCAGCATGTCATTTATGTATGTATCACCAAATGTGGCACAATGGTAATAAATGTACACTTACATCGTATCACTATGAACTGTGTGTTTTGTCCTTCTGTGTGTCGGTATAATTAATTGCTATCTATGTGCTATTTTCAGCTCAGGGTTGTGGAATACCACTCCCATAAGGCATTGTTGTGCCGCATGTAAGATGTGGTATGGACTACTTATCACAATGCTTTGCACTAATTGCTATTTCCTAAGGGGCATTTGTACATGCACATATGGGGATACACATAATTATTGGACTTACCTTTGCTGGTGCTGGGTGTGCCGGAAGTGTGAATGTCAGTGACCCCACTGACAGCTTCTGGAAGCAGTGTGGACTCCACCAGGTCGTCCATGGGGGTGGAGGGTGTCTGGGTGGATGGTCCGCCTCCTGTGCTCCTTGCCTCCCTTAGCCTGCTGGCCACCCTCTCCTTGGAACGGGAACACAGTCGTACCACCTCTTGCGTATCTCTTCCACCGAGCGCTGTGCAACCCCCACTGCGCAGATTTTGGTCTGGATGTCAGCCCAAAGTTTCCGCTTCTCACTCTCTGGTACCTGAAGTGAGCTCTCCCCAAAAAAATGGTCATGGCTCCTGACCACCTCTTCTGTGTGCACCTCCAATTCTTGGTCACTGAATTTCAGCTTCCTCTTCCTCTCTCCCTTCTCCTTCCCTTTGCCAGCATTGGCCATGATGGTGTTAGGTCCTGGCTTGCTCACACACTTGCTCCCTGGGGCTGGTCTGTGACTCTCTGACTGCTCCTGTGGGTGTGGTACCTGGAAACAGCATGGGCTGACTCACTTCCTGCTTGTGATGTCATCAGGCTGTGCCAGGTAACCATTTTCGCAATTTGAGATTTTCAAATACCGAGTCGCCATTTTTTTTGCAATTCGGTATTTGGACCCCGCAAATTGCATTAGCGATTTCTAAGAAATAGCTATTTCCGACTCGCAATTTTGTTACATCACATTTTGCGTGCCGTAAATAGCGATTTCTTAAAACTCGCTATTAGGGACTCGCAAAACAAAATCTTCATACATCTGACCCTAGGTCCCTCAACAGTAACATTTACAACAGTGAGACTATCAATTCTTCTCATTGTGTAGGCTTCCACCCATCTTGAGAAGATGCACACTCTGACCAGGACATTACAAACAGGCATTTTGATAAAGTCTATTTGCATTAAGTTGAAAGATACACCTGATCTCCGTATGTGACTCAGTGTACCAAGTATTTGTTTGCCTGTAGTCATTTGTTGACATGTCACATATCAATGACACAATTCTTCTGCTCGGGCTCTAATTCTGGGATTAAACCAATATTGCTTAGAAAACGGAATCACGGCATCCTTTCCTAGATGAGTTGGTCCAGGGTAATATCTCGTCATGGGAGATAATAGACTGTCCATTAATACTGGTCTTCCACCCACTGAAACCCAAACATTATTTTCATCTTTCCCACAACCTGCTGTGATCCATCCCTGTTTTTCGGTATCAGACACACTTTCCTGCATTTGTCTCAAGTCATCCCAAGTGCCTGTAGGAAAGTGCCCCTTTGTGTATGGTCACCCCCCACTTTTTGCCCCCAATGCTGATAGTTATGACTCTGTTAGTGTACTGGAGCCTGCTAACCAGGCCCCAGTGTTTCTGCTCTCACCTAAAACTGTGCAAACATAAATCTTTCTTTAAGTCTACACTAGTTTATCTCCTGCTCATCACAGCAATATTGTGGATATTTCTAAATCTTTTCCAAACACTTTGTATGCCAACAAATCACATTCTGCTGTATATGCTTAATAATCTCAGGTCTCAGACCAAGCACAAACTGTGAAATGAAAAATCTCATTTATGCGGGATCAAGATGCGTATGTACTGTATGTTGAAACGCTTGATCAATTTCTCATAATATTAATGCACCGACTCCTTAACATCCTGCTGAACTTGTTTTATTCTCAATTGATCTAAATATTTAGGTGGAACTCTAGCCTTCAAAATGCTATACATCATTATACTTAGTCATTACAAGAGGCGAAGGTGCATTTGTGTGAGGATCTCTTTTCAGTTCTGCAGCTGACTATGGAACAGCAATCTTTCATTCTGCCAACAAATAACTATGAACCACAATATCAAAGAACGTATTCAAATCAACTCACAACAACTTTTAAATGTTAGCAAATCTCTCAACCTGAAGGGACAATTGCATAGGACATTCCCTCAGCTTTAGAAAATTGCTCATACATGATGCAAGGTCTCCCCTACTCCAAGGCATATGAATATAACCTCCACCTGGTATCTGTCCTAAAGGATAAGCAGTAGCCTCTTTATCGCTTTCAGAATCTGCATTTTGTTTTCTTTTCCTTTGAACCCCCTCTGTCTGTTTTTCTTCTCATGTTTTTGTGACCTTTTGTTTTTTATTTATCAAATTCACTCCATCTTCGTACACATCTTATTAATTCAGTAATATGGAATTGCATCCCTGAAGAACGCATGTTTTCAATGGATTTATCATCCAGATTTACCCTAAGTCTTTCCTACCATGGAACACTCTTTGCGATGTCTACTACATATTTTTGTGCTAATTTTGTGAATGTGTTATGTACAGTTGCAGTTCTCCTTGTAATTCCGCTACACAAATAAATTAATTATTTTTCTTGGTATTGATTATATGATCAAAATCTAAAATCCTCTAATTATTTATTTCTATTAAATTTTTAATCTTGGAATATTTAATGGTCTCTCTTTTTTGTGAGACCGGGCTAGTATTTGGAATTTAACTGGTACTCGGTCTTTCTGCATCCTCAACTTTCACATAATTTTTGGTAGCCTCTTCAAACCATGGGGGAAATATCCTACCTTCTAGCAGATTCCTTTCGCCTGGTACTGTTCGTGTTGTGAAGAGTAATCGTCTTCCTTCTCCTAGTGCTTTAATAATTTGTAGGGTTTCCACACCACAATTTGAGACTTTTGCGATAGTGGGCTAAACTCATTTACTAGAATATCTCCAGTAGATTCTTGAACTACTGTAGCTGGTGTGCAAACAACTAGTGCAGCCACTGATTTGGGGTGAGATCAATTCAGTCACTTGTGCTGGTTTTAAAATCATGGAAGCTGTAGCATTAGTGAGCATTAAAGTTTGAGCAGTTCCCATTTGTGCTTGAACACTTGTAATTGCTTGTTGAGTTACAGGCTGCGTAGTAACAGTCTGTGCAACAATCAGCTGTGTCAATACAGGATGTGCACATGCAGGTGGTATTGCTTGCATCAGACTAGTAACTTGTGAAACAACTGGATCTACAGGAGTAATAGCTATGGTCACAATATTTGTCAGCTGTGCTCCATCATTTTATATGGGACCCACATAAGGTGCTGGTGAGTAGATAATAATTAATCTAACCTATCATCACCCACATCCGGATCAGTGTCAGATTCCATTTAATCTTTTGTTTCTGTGTCCCCTTTAATCCTTTTCTTTTTAGGCTTTTCAAAATTCAGCTTTCGTACTCTTTTCATTAGTAAGTACAGGATATAAACTAGCACCCTCTGCTATACATTTTCTCCATCTTTGAAATGATCCTCCCAGGTTGATTCAGCATAATTTCTCATTGCCTATTTGGTTCATTTTTGGTACCTCCCACTTTCTTAGTTTGTAGCCATTTTTCCCAAGCACTAAGTCCATCAAACTGTAGGTCCAAGAACTGGCTTAATTTCATTAAGTTGTTCTCGTAATTTGTCAAGAATTCTTAAATTAAATGTACCCCATCCAGGAAAGGTCAATGAACCCTCTGTTTCAGTGATTTGACAACATTGACGAAGCCAAAGACATGTATGTAACCCTTCATACATCATCATATGATATGTTGGAGTACCCTCAAGAGGTGCATCCTCACCCTCCTTTATTGGAATCTCTAGATCACTCTCATTAGACTCCTAAGAGCTTTGAAAACATTAATGATTTCAAATATATTTCAAAAGAATCAACAATTAAAATTGAAGCTTCTCAATTGTTTGAAATTGTTCAGTATACAACAAATCTCAGAACCGTTTTCTTGAAATTACAATACAGTTCTGTGATTCATTCAGCCAATGACTTCACAACTCTTGACGTAATTCAACAAATCACTGAGGCATTACACCACCCACCAATACCTGCGCAGCAGAATATGATGCAACAACTCGCTCCTTGCAGCAGCTGCCCCTTCTTTATAATTTCTTCGTACAATATGAAAAGCTTCAATTCTAATACCCAGGAAACATCAAATAGCATCAACCTTTATCTTCTTCGAGAAAAAACAAGAGTACAATCAGCAATCAGAATTAGGTTTTACACCTTCCGATCTTTCAATCAGACAGTATCTTCCACTCACAATGATAAGTTCTTGACCTGCACGACAATCACCTAATCGGTGTTGTGTCACCTTTGCGTATTATGTTTCACAAAACAAGTCAACATTAGTACAACCAAAATAATTTTACTATGTCCCTATCTAATTGTGTAGTCAATGACATCTCATGACTTACACTTCTCTAGCAGACAAGAATACATCTTTTTCTTGTATCTCTATCCCGGGATCTTAGACTACTACTTAGTTCGAGAACCTTTTATCTCTTCTTCGACGAGACACATATAAAATTTAGACAATAGCAATTTAAAACATCAATAAGCAATTCTCAATGCAATTCACAAATGTATAATCCACATTAATCATCACAATTTTGGTGCATTACCCTATTGATACTCACACCCATCGATTCATCAGCTCTTTAACTGCTATCTGCAACTGCTTCAGAAACTGCACTCCATGAGTCTTCACAAACATGGTCTTGGCATTTGGGTTTTTGTCAAATTTGTGCACTCCTTAATTATTGTGCTTCTTTCCTTCATGATTTAAACATTATCTCTGCTACCAACTTTTTGGGAGAGTGTAGAGTCCTAAAACTTATAAAACCTTCACAACTCTTGGGACACCCAATTGTGGACCTTTTAAATTAACAGGAAAATAAAAAACTGCAGCTCAATTAAAAGTAAATTATAATTTGGTATCTTTATTGATCAAACATAAGCTACAGAACATAGCATAAAGTGTGTCCCATTAATCTGACCCCTAACCTGTATTTCTCAAACAAGAAAACACATTGGAATAGAGTAACTCCTAAAGAGTTTTCTCGTAAGAGAGCAGCCAATGCTCAGCAGCAGAGAATCATCTTAGTTAGAGAGTATAAAGAAATATAATATTAAATAGAAATAGGGAACAAGTGCCTGGGAGTCTGTCTAGCCTGAAGCTATCAGAACTTACAGAAAAAATTGTCAGCCTGTGCAGCGAAAGAATGATAGAGAATGGTTTGCTCGGGTCAGATCAGAATGAAGATTCCCAAACCTTTATCTCTCTCCTCTGTTCTTTCCCTGAGACATTTTTATACAAAAGTACAATGATACAAAGTTTAACAATTTTCTTAGTTAAAATATTCAATCATCCAATAGGAAGACACGGACATCATGAGAAAGGGGCAGTTTCCATAGTGATGGGAGGTTATAACAGAACAACTTTGTGACATTGGAGAATTTTCACATCCATATGGTTTATAGAAGATCGAACATTCATGTAAGTTTTATGTACAAACATCTTTTCATCATTTTTGGCCACATGTAGCAACATTCAGAATTGCGACCCGCAAATTGCAAGTCAGAGTGACTCGCAATTTGCGAGTCGCAAATCCGAATGTTGGATGGTGTCCCCCTTGCGAATGTCGGCCCTCACAGGGATGGTGGCCTGCTGCGGACAGCAGACCACCTATCTGTGACTGCTTGTCAATGAAACAGTTTTTTTTGTTTGTAATGCAGCCCGTTTTCCTTAAAGGAAAACGAGATGCATTACAAAAACTAAAAATGAAACGTTTTCATTTCATTTTTTCAGAGCAGGCAGTGGTCCATAGGACCACTGCCTGCTCTGAATTTTTTTTTACAGTGCCATTCACAATGGGTAAGGGGTCCCACGGGGACCCCTTCCCTTTTGCAAATGGGTTACCACCCATTTGAAATGGGTTCAAAATGCGATTGGTTTGCGACTGTGTTCGCGGTCACAAACAAATCCTACATTGCACTGCGACTCGCAAGTAGGAAGGGAACATCCCTTCCTAATTGCGACTCGCAAACCCGTTTTGCGATTCGGTAAGCAGGTTACTGAATCGCAAAACGGGATATGTGCATTGCGATGTGCTTTTTGCACGTCGCAAACAGCTAAATTCGCTGTTTGCGACGTGCAAAAAGCTTGCTACATGCGGCCCTTAGATTCTCACAGGTCTTCACAGTAGAAGACTATTCATAAAAAGCAGTTTTTTAAGATTATTTAAGCAAGTAGAGATTACAACGAAGGTCAAGCGGTAAAAAAAAAGAAAATATAATTTTAGCGCGAATTGTCACAAAGGAAACATTTCAGCTGAGCTATTGAAGATTCGAAATTAGCTAGTATTAGCATGTAAAACAAGTGTGAGTCAGGCAGAGTTTAGAAAGGAAAATTGACATCTAAAATGCAGCGTTTAGTTAGGCCTACAATCCACTCATACGGACTAATGTTTTAATGCTTTTTTATTTTATGAAAACCTCTAGCAACTTAAATCAGTTTATATGCCACATGGGCTACAGGGAGATTCTTTAGATAGACTGTGCTCCAAAATACTGCTACTTCAGAAGGTGCTGAAAGGGACTGTTCATTCTAGGAAGGGACAGGAATATTATGATGTTGATAGAACAAGGTTAGTGAGTGATCTCAGCCCTTTGGGAAATACGTGCTTGCATAACTGTGTTACATCTCGATTTGACAGGTCATGGGAGGCGGGACACTTTACTGAGCACAAGTTTTCCTACTACTTCAAGGCCTGCAACTCCTTATCAGGATTGTTTCAGGAGTGACTCCATGACAAGAGGTTAGATTCCTGACGCATGGAATATGCAATCACTTACTATTATGGATGGAATTCATGGGTTGAGAAGTGAGGCGTAAAATGGACTGGTGACTACACACATGGGAGTTGACTGACAAGTCACCAATAAACAGAATGAGAGATGCAGCTGTAAAATACTTTGAAGAAAATGGGGTCCATTTGCCTCAGAGATAGCCCTAAAGGAAGTCGACAAAACTGTGATAAGTGGTCTAATGACATCAGGCAAAGCGGGAAGGCGAAATGAAGGGGTGAAGAGGCATCAAAGAGCATGAAGACACACTGTTGAAATTGGAAAAACAACAGTTGTCGGGGGTGGGGAGTCCGCGGATTCTCAAACATAAACTTAAAAGGGCTGAATGTTCCTGCACGGGGGCTGGAGGCTGGGGGGTGTGAAGGAGAGGGAGAGAGAATGAAAGAGAAAGAGAGAGAGAGAATATTCATGAATGTGGATAAGACCAGTGGAGATGAATAGTGTAGGTATGACACATTTACAGCCTGCCTTAGGGCATTATTAACCCTGAAGCTAGACAGAGAGGACTCAGACGTAGCTTGTTTTGTAGGAGAGATACCAATCCTTGGGCTCACTGAGAATAAAAAAAGACACTCTGGAAACCCCATTATAAATGGAGGAAATAATAGAAGGGATAGCACAGATGAAAGGTGAGAGTATTCAGGGTCTCAACTTTTTCCCGCTATAATTTTTCATGAGGTTGGCAAGTGGATTACCTATCCCAACTCCAAATGTAGAAGAAAGCTAAAACATGGGTTGTATGCCTTTCAGTTTGCAGATGGACTATGATGGCCCTGATCCCAAAAGATAAGCAAAATAATAATTGACTGCAAGTCACACAGGCCAATACAATCTATCTTGGTGCTTAGCCAATTGACTCCTTGGGGTGACAGGGATACGGATTCAACCAGACCATTCGAGTTTCACGGTACACCTGAGTATAATATACAATCTTAAACAGCTATATGGGTGCTTGTAATGAACAAGGAGTGTAAGAGCTACCCTGTCTTGCGCTGAAGGCAACTAAGGCTTAAGATTTGTAAAGGCCATACATGATAACACTGCTCAATATAACAGGTTTTTGGTTCACAATTCAAATCCTAGGTGAAACTGCTGTCCTCTGTTCTGTGGCTGAGGATGAAAGAGGCACTGATGGAGCTATCACAGCTACTGAAAGGATGAGACAGGAATATCCCTATTACCAATGCTCTTTGAGCACCAATGCCAATGCTCTTTGGGATCATTGGCATCATGGATCAGGCAGATGCTCTGGGCAGAGGGCTGTTATGGCACATAAACTCTGTATGCAGATGATGTTCTACTGCATACAGCCAATTGGGCCAGCGGGGGAGGGGTAAATTGACAGAATATGGATATTTTTAGAGAAATTAGCACATATTAATTAGTCCTGATAGAGTGGAATAAATTCGTGCTATACCACCTCTCAGCATAGAAAGATATGAAACTAGCATTGGCAAAGCCAATGTGTTTGGCCTATGGGTAAGCTATTGGCTTTGGCAATTGGGTGGTGGCAGATAATTGTGGGGGTGGGTAATGGTACTGTTAAATAAAGTGCCATAAAGGGTCTAGCACAAACCGCTTCATAGAATGTATTTTTTTTTTTTTGCTTTTGTCAGTGGGAGGGGGAGAAGAAATACAGACAAGAGGGAGTGGAGAGCCAGATGGAAAAGAAACAGGGACAGGAGGAGGAGGAGGAGAAGAAACAGAATGATGGTGGGTGGGTAACAAAATATGTGCTATAACGAAGACACTGTTGTCATGTCATAACATTTTTTAAAAAAGAAATAGTAGTAGAGTAGCAGAGAACACTAATTAAATGTATTTAATCTGTCTTTGATCCATTCACCACTGACAGAAAAGGAAGTGACGCATGGCAAGCGCTGCCCAATTAGAAAGCAAGAAGGAAGAGTGACAACACTGCAAACTAATGGCACATATTGGGCATCACACAGGTGGCCGGATGTCTGCTTTGCCATGCTGGTGTTTAATGGGTGATGTTAAAGAGTGAGGTTATGTACTCTCCACTACATGCACCAATCCGAGGGGACTTTGCTGTCACTGAAGAGTATTGTTAAAAAGTGCCCAATTGTTTGCTTGCATGCAGCTCCTGTTGATATTTATTTGAACCCAACTGTTTTATACTGTCAGTGAGACTGAATATTCGGCTCGGCCCGCGGCGCGCAGAACTCAGACGTGCCCCCAGTCTCCTCTGCACTATCCGAGGCCCCAAATTCGGCATGGGGCCTTGTTTCTTTTTAGCGCGGCGCGACTGCAAACCCACATAGCCTCCCCACTCATGTGTTATTGTTGTCCTTCTTTCCTGTCGTCCTCATTTGTTCTTCCCTTTATGTTTTTTCATTTTTCCCATTTTCCCCCTCTCTTCCCAGCATGCATTGGTTCCCTACTCACTATGGTCCCTTGTCCATTACTTTCTATGTATCTTTCCCTATCCAATATGGTGTCCTTACACTTCCTGCTGGTCGCTTCCTAATTTATGGGTATTTAAGGGCTGTGATTCTTGTTCTCCTTGCACTGCAACACTTTCTGTTTGGATGGTGTCTTCGCTCCTTTTCCCTTGTGTCAGATACTGGTTATGCTTCGTTCCAGTGTTTTTTCCTGTTCATTTTTGGTCTTGTATCCTACGTATTGATTTTTGCTTTTGTTCCAGGAATTTTGTTCCAGGAATTTCCTTTTTGAGGTTTTTTCCCTTTTCAGTTTTTTTTTTTTACCTCTGGCACTGCTTCTGAAGGGCACGGACTGCCCTTGGCGTTCCTATCGCCTGCAGCACCGTGGCTACCAGAAAGAGTCGTCCCTACCTGGGCCAAGGCAGGACGCTCAAGAACAAGAACCTCGTCACTCGTTCAGTGGACTCCAGGCTCAAGCGCCAAATAAACCCGACTTCGTCTAACAAGATAGATGATACAGTGGCGGCGGCTGCAGACCCCGACCAGTCCCTTCTGGCAACCATTCAGCAACAGGCTCAGGAACTGCAACAATTGCGTAAGGAGAATGCTGCCTTACGACAAGCTTTGGCCTTCCGCAGTACAGATGTTCCTACCATTTCTACCTCAACTCCTCGGTATTCCGGTGAACCAACGAAGTTGCGTGAGTTTTTAGATGCTTTGACTGTTTATTTTGCCTTCCGACCCACACAATTTTCTCACGACAAGACCAAGGTGGGTTATCTTATCAGTGCCCTATCCGGTCCTGCCTTAGCCTGGGGGACTCCGATTGTTTCATCCAATGACCCAGTATTGTCTGATTATTCAGCCTTCGTGAATCGTTTTCAACAGATGTTTGGTCATCCAGCATTAGAGGCCTCAGCTGAAGAAGCACTCTGTGACATCCAACAAGGCTCTCAAGATGTCCTCCAATATATAACACGCTTTCGACAGCTTGCTGCCGAAACAACTTGGGTGGAGCTTACTATGGTGTACGAGGATGGCTGTTCTAAGACGCCAGACTGCGCAGGTTTTTGTTTCAGTAGGTTGGATTTATTGGTCTGTTAGACAGTATATAGAGAACAGACATGAGATAGTTGTTATGATATGGTAGGTTGCGACGTCTTCTCCTTCTGGATATTAACTCTTGTCTTCTTCTTCTTTTCTCCCTCCCAGGACCTCGCTTGAAGCGTGTGGAAAGAGAAGAAAATAGATCTGGAAGTGTGGGAATGTGGTTTGGATTTTCTTTATTCTCTCTCTCTCTCTTTCCCTGCCTCTCTGTTTTCCTTTCTCCTGTCTTTTCCTTCTTCACTCTCTTATTCTTCCCTGGTTCTCTCTCGGGTTTGTTCTATTTCTTTCCTCGCTGTCTTTTCTTTCTTATCTTCCCCTCTTCTCCTGTTGTTCGGCTACTAGAGTCTTCCTTCCTCTCCTATTTTCCCATTTCGTCTCTTTTGGTTTGGTTTATGTATTGATATGCGAATACGGATCTCTCCGCTGTCTTTGACTTTCTCTCTTTCTCTTCTTTTCTGCGTCTTCTTATGTCTTGGATCTCTCATCCCATTCTCTCCCCCTTTTTCCCCAGTGCTCCCCGTATAGTGCCCCTTTTCCTTCCCACCTCCTGCCTTTCTTTACCTCCCGCCCGCTTCCCCTCGTTCCGCACCCCGTACCTGGAGTGGCCACGCTTCTTCTGAAGCGTGGCGGCTCTTACGCAAAGCTCCCCGGGGTCAGCGGTCTTCACCAAGGATTTCCTTCAGCTCCGACTCCGGCGTTGTTCCGCTCCTCCGGAGAGCGGCTTCTTCGTCTCTGGTGTCGGTGTCCTCTTGAGTCGTCCATTCTTCTGCAATCGAATACTCCGGGACCTTCCACCTCCTATTCCCGTCGCACACCTCGGAAAGGAGAGGAAGCCTCCTTTTGATCCCCGTTAAATCCCGCGGTGGTGGCAGGTAACCAATGCTAGCGCCGCCATTCTGGGTTACTTCTGGTGTGGAAGGGGCAGTGTCAGCACAAGTCTGAGGAGAGTGTGGGTCGGATCGGAGAGACCCATCACATATGGTTACCCTATTTCGTAGAGAGCTAAAGGAGGAGATCAAGGATGAGTTAGTGCACTCCACCCGAGTAGAAGATCTTCGCGGTCTGATGGATTTAGCTCTTTCCATCAAATATCATCTCCAAGAACGACGTTTGGAAAAAGAAGAAATAGAGGACCTTCCCAGTCAAGCACCTCACATGTCTTTTGCACCATCCAGAGGAAACTTTCCCTCCCGTCAGAGAAACTGAAGGTGGACCTATGCAGGTGGATACTACTCGTGGCCCACTTTCCTCCAGTGAACGTGAAGAAAGACGGAAAAAGGGATTGTGCCTTTATTGTGGTGCTGCTGGTCATATGCTCCGTACATGCCCCGTTCGTCCTTTAAAGCCATCGGGAAACGCTACTTCCCGTCCTCTGTAAGAAGGGAGGGGACAGGATCATCTGCTATACCTTCCATTAGTTTTTTCAAGGTCAATGCCGCCAATTTGTTCTTGCTACCTGTAACCCTGCAGTTACCTGACGGTCGTGAGGAGAGGACAATGGCCTTACTTGATTGTGGTGCTTATATGGATAAGTCCTTGGCCACAACACAACAAATACCAACACGACCCAAGGAAGTCCCGGAACAAGTACACACTGTGGGTGAGTCCTTAATATCCTCTGGTCCAGTTGATACTACTACTCTGATTCTAAGTCTACAATTTGGGAAACACCAAGAATATGTCTCTTTTGACTTAATATCATCTCCCAATCATACTATAATCCTAGGAATTCTGTGGTTTATAAGACATAATCCTTATGTAAATTGGGAAACCGGGACTATTTCCTTGTCCTCTCAGTTTTGTCATGAACATTGTTCTGCCTCAGACACTTACTGGTCACCCAAGAAAATGATACCTTCTGAATCCTCTACAGGTTGCTCCATCAATACAGTCCAAGGGGTCCCCAATCGCTATTTGGACTTTCAAGATGTATTCCAAAAACCATCCAGACCTGTTTTGCCACCACATCGAGAATATGATTGTACAATTCCCCTGGATCCTGGGGCGATCGTTCCCTTTGGGAGAATGAATTCTCTTACGGAACCTGAAAGAGAAGTTCTCAAAGATTACCTCCAAGAAAATCTACACAGCGGTCTTATCGTACCATCTTCCTCTCCGGCAGGGGCTCCCCTGTTTTTTGTACCCAAGAAAACTAAAGATCTTCGTCCCTGCTTGGACTTTCGTGGTTTAAATATGATCACTATAAAGGACCGTTATCCCTTACCTCTCATCAAAGATATTCTGGAAGCAGTTAGAGGGGCACAACGTTTTACCAAATTAGATCTGCGGGGAGCCTGCCACCTTTTGCGCATCAAGAAAGGAGATGAGTGGAAGACTGCCTTTCGGACCCCATTTGGTCATTTTGAATAAAGGGTTATGCCTTTTGGCCTTACTAATGCCCCCTCAATATTCCAAAGATTTATGGACTCTGTGTACTCTGATCTATTGAACCATACAGTAGTGATCTACTTAGACAATATCCTTGTATATTCTAGACGTCCTGAACTTCATTCTTCACATGTTAAACAAGTCCTCCAAACACTCAGGCAACATCAACTGTATTGTAAGCCAGAGAAATGTGAGTTTGATAAAGCCAAAGTCAAATACCTGGGTTATCACATCAGTCCCACTGGAATATCAATGGATCCGGAAAAGGTACAAGCCATCCTAGACTGGCCTTCCCCTTCCTCCATCAAGGAGACCCATTGTTTTATAGAAAAATCCAACTTTTATCGTCAGTTTATCTTAGACTTTGCGGAACAGACCAGCCATATTACCCAAACATTAAAGAAGGAGAATTTACGCAATGGATTTATCTGGACAAAGATGGCTGAAGCAGCTTTTCAAAGTCTAAAAAAGGCCTTAACTCAAGCACCAATACTGAGACACCAGCAAACAATTTATTGTTATTACTGATGCTTCCGAAAGAGCCATCGGAGCAGTATTACTCCAACAACAAGATGACGATGGTCTAGAACATCCAGTTTTTTATCTGTCCCATGTACTCTCTGTGTCTGAACAACATTTCTCAGTATTGGAAAGGGAATTATTAGCCCTTAACACAGCCTGCCAAGAGTGGAGACAATTCCTTATGGGGTCCAAAAAACCTTTCGAGGTGAGAACGGACCATAGGAATCTACAATGTTTACGTAACTTTCAATGCCAGAACAGTCGTCAGGCTCGTTGGGCCTTTTTCTTTAGTCAGTACGACTTCTATGTCGCCTACATTCCTGGATCCCAAAACATACTAGCCGATGCTCTGTCTTGCCATTATCCAGACTGTACTCCTACCCCATCACAGGATCTACTTGAGCCTAGCAAGATCATTGGTGTAGCTCAATCATTCCTGGATGAGGTACAACTGGAATATGCAAACCTTTCTGAACAAGAACTTGAGAACTTAAACCCCCAAATACATAAACAGAAGGGATACTCTTATTATAAGGACCTTTTGTTCCTTCCTACAAGACGAGTACGAGAAAAGGCACTGCAGATGTGCCATGATTCCCCGATTGCTGGTCATAGAGGTATCAAGGCCATGCAAGAATTACTCTTGCTATCTTTTTGGTGGCCTGTCCCATATGTGCCCAAGTAAAGATACTCCCTACCAGGCCAGCTGGATTACTGCTACTGTTACCTGTTCCACCAGCTCCCTAGCACACCATTTCAACCGATTTCATATGCTCCCTACCTCCATCAGCAGGAAATCAGGTTATCATGGTAACAGTAGATTTCTTTACAAAGATGGCTCACTTCACTGCCCTGAAGAAATTACCTACCTCACAAGAACTAAGCCAGATATTCATCCACCATATTTTTCGTCTATATGGACTCCCACACTGCATTGTTTCAGACAGGGGACCTCAGTACATCTCTCGGTTTTGGAAACATTTCTGCAAGACCTTGAACATCAATGTAGCGTTGTCGTCTGGTTTCCATCCCCAAGTCAATGGGCAAACTGAACGTCTCAACCAAGGACTAGGGCAGTACCTTCGCTGCTTCTGTAATTCTACTCAGAGTAACTGGAACACTTACCGTTCTATCGCAGAATTCTCTTACAACAACACTGTCCATAGTGCCTCCAAGGTCATCACTTTTTTCTGTTCCTATGGCTATCATCCTACCTCTTTTCCTACTACTCCTCAGTCTACCTCTTCTCTTCCTGCTGTCACCTTATTTTCCAAACAACTTCGAAAGATCCATAGAATGATTCGATCTAATCTGCTGGACACTAAGAGATGCATGAAAAGAATGGCAGATAAGAAGCGCAGTGAGACTCCAGTATATCACATCCAGGATAAAGTCTGGCTTTCTTCAAAGTTTCTGCCCTTGCGGCTCACTCAGAATAAGTTTACACCTCGTTACTACGACCCTTTCCGTATTCTTCAGTTGGTTAATCCTGTCACTGTCCGTAACGTTTTACCAAATTAGATCTGCGGGGAGCCTGCCACCTTTTGCGCATCAAGAAAGGAGATGAGTGGAAGACTGCCTTTCGGACCCCATTTGGTCATTTTGAATAAAGGGTTATGCCTTTTGGCCTTACTAATGCCCCCTCAATATTCCAAAGATTTATGGACTCTGTGTACTCTGATCTATTGAACCATACAGTAGTGATCTACTTAGACAATATCCTTGTATATTCTAGACGTCCTGAACTTCATTCTTCACATGTTAAACAAGTCCTCCAAACACTCAGGCAACATCAACTGTATTGTAAGCCAGAGAAATGTGAGTTTGATAAAGCCAAAGTCAAATACCTGGGTTATCACATCAGTCCCACTGGAATATCAATGGATCCGGAAAAGGTACAAGCCATCCTAGACTGGCCTTCCCCTTCCTCCATCAAGGAGACCCATTGTTTTATAGAAAAATCCAACTTTTATCGTCAGTTTATCTTAGACTTTGCGGAACAGACCAGCCATATTACCCAAACATTAAAGAAGGAGAATTTACGCAATGGATTTATCTGGACAAAGATGGCTGAAGCAGCTTTTCAAAGTCTAAAAAAGGCCTTAACTCAAGCACCAATACTGAGACACCAGCAAACAATTTATTGTTATTACTGATGCTTCCGAAAGAGCCATCGGAGCAGTATTACTCCAACAACAAGATGACGATGGTCTAGAACATCCAGTTTTTTATCTGTCCCATGTACTCTCTGTGTCTGAACAACATTTCTCAGTATTGGAAAGGGAATTATTAGCCCTTAACACAGCCTGCCAAGAGTGGAGACAATTCCTTATGGGGTCCAAAAAACCTTTCGAGGTGAGAACGGACCATAGGAATCTACAATGTTTACGTAACTTTCAATGCCAGAACAGTCGTCAGGCTCGTTGGGCCTTTTTCTTTAGTCAGTACGACTTCTATGTCGCCTACATTCCTGGATCCCAAAACATACTAGCCGATGCTCTGTCTTGCCATTATCCAGACTGTACTCCTACCCCATCACAGGATCTACTTGAGCCTAGCAAGATCATTGGTGTAGCTCAATCATTCCTGGATGAGGTACAACTGGAATATGCAAACCTTTCTGAACAAGAACTTGAGAACTTAAACCCCCAAATACATAAACAGAAGGGATACTCTTATTATAAGGACCTTTTGTTCCTTCCTACAAGACGAGTACGAGAAAAGGCACTGCAGATGTGCCATGATTCCCCGATTGCTGGTCATAGAGGTATCAAGGCCATGCAAGAATTACTCTTGCTATCTTTTTGGTGGCCTGTCCCATATGTGCCCAAGTAAAGATACTCCCTACCAGGCCAGCTGGATTACTGCTACTGTTACCTGTTCCACCAGCTCCCTAGCACACCATTTCAACCGATTTCATATGCTCCCTACCTCCATCAGCAGGAAATCAGGTTATCATGGTAACAGTAGATTTCTTTACAAAGATGGCTCACTTCACTGCCCTGAAGAAATTACCTACCTCACAAGAACTAAGCCAGATATTCATCCACCATATTTTTCGTCTATATGGACTCCCACACTGCATTGTTTCAGACAGGGGACCTCAGTACATCTCTCGGTTTTGGAAACATTTCTGCAAGACCTTGAACATCAATGTAGCGTTGTCGTCTGGTTTCCATCCCCAAGTCAATGGGCAAACTGAACGTCTCAACCAAGGACTAGGGCAGTACCTTCGCTGCTTCTGTAATTCTACTCAGAGTAACTGGAACACTTACCGTTCTATCGCAGAATTCTCTTACAACAACACTGTCCATAGTGCCTCCAAGGTCACCACTTTTTTCTGTTCCTATGGCTATCATCCTACCTCTTTTCCTACTACTCCTCAGTCTACCTCTTCTCTTCCTGCTGTCACCTTATTTTCCAAACAACTTCGAAAGATCCATAGAATGATTCGATCTAATCTGCTGGACACTAAGAGATGCATGAAAAGAATGGCAGATAAGAAGCGCAGTGAGACTCCAGTATATCACATCCAGGATAAAGTCTGGCTTTCTTCAAAGTTTCTGCCCTTGCGGCTCACTCAGAATAAGTTTACACCTCGTTACTACGACCCTTTCCGTATTCTTCAGTTGGTTAATCCTGTCACTGTCCGTCTTCACTTACCTCGTACCTGGAAGATCCACCCGGTCTTTCATGTTTCCCAGCTAAAACCCTATAAGCCTGATCCTTTCTCCCGGCAGTTCCCTTGTCCTCCTCCCTTATTGGTGAATGATGAACCAGAATATAAGTACAAGAAATTTGTGACTCTCGTGTCTTTCAAAACCGTCTCAGTATCTGATTCATTGGAAGGGTTACCCTCTTAGCGAATGCTCTTGGGAAGATGCGTCTTCTGTTCACGCCCCTCTTCTGATTCGTCACTTTTACCGCTTATTTCCACACAAACCTGGGGCTCGGGGGACCTACTGTCGCAGCACACTGCGCGAGCCGAACATTCGGCTCAGGCCGCGGCGTGCGGCACTCAGACACGCCGCGCCCCCAGTCTCCTCTGCACTATCCGAGGCCCCAAACTGGGCTTGGGGCCTCGTTTCTTTTTAGCGCAGCGCACCTGCAAACCCACATAGCCTCCCCACACACCTGTTATTGTTGTCCTTCTTTCCTGTCCCCTCATTTGTTCTTCCCTTTATGTTTTTTCCTTTTTCCCATTTTCCCCCTCTCTTCCCAGCTTGCATTGGTTCCCTACTCACTATGGTCCCTTGTCCATTACTTTCTATGTATCTTTCCCTAGCTGATATGGTGTCCATACACTTACTGCTGGTCGCTTCCTGCTTTATGGGTATTTTAGGGCTGTGATTCTTGTTCTCCTTGCGCTGCAACACTTTCTGTTTGGATGGTGTCTTCGCTCCTTCTCCCTTGTGTCAGATACTGGTTACGCTTCGTTCCAGTGTTTTTTCCTGTTCATTTTTGGTCTTGTATCCTACGTATTGATTTTTGCTTTTGTTCCAGGAATTTCCCTTTTGAGGTTTTTCCCCTTTTTAGGTTTTTTTTCCCCTCTGGCACTACTTCTAAAGGACACGGACTACCCTTGTCGTTTCTATCGCCTGCAGCCCCGTGGCTACCAGAAAGAGTCACCTCTACCTGGGCAAAGGCAGGATGTTCAAGAACAAGAACCTTGTCACTCGTTCAGTGGACTCCAGGCTCAAGCACTGCGTAAGTCGTGACAGACTGACCAGCATCATAACACCATTTATAACTTTCTAAAAAGATTTCAGGAACTGGACATGTGCACATCTGGATATTATATTGAATTTTTCGGTGTCAGCCCAATTCCTTGCCTTCAGAACATACCACAGTTTGTAAAGCAGCGAGAGATCACCAGCAGACAGAAAGTCATCCTATAAGAGTGCACCTGACAATAGCAGTGTACCGTTCACCAAGTAATCTCAAAACTCACAAAATAACAATATTTAACACAACTCATCCTCCCTTGGCCCCGACGAAAACAGTCACACATCTGGGAGTGGTATTTTGTTCTGTATAACAGCTTTGATTTTTTAAAAATTGTTTTTATTGTGTGTTGAGATAGCAATAATAGAACAAAATAATGTTTTTATGAAATAGCTAAACAATAAAAGAATTGCAGACATCAGAGAAAAACATATGTGAAGTGGATTTTTAATAATTTTATGTAAAAAGAGAGGAGAAAGGGAAAGAAACTAGAAGGTAAAAACAAGAAGGAAAGGGAATAGAAAAGATAAGAGAGAGAGAGATAGCACACTTAGAGATAGAGAAAGAAGTAGGTTAAGGGTTTGATGAGTGCAAACAGATAAAAGGAGCTAAGGGCAACCAATACAGATCAGATTTGATTTTTTGATATAACGTTAAAGTTAATACACTATGGCCCTCATTACGACCCTGGCGGTCGATGATAAAGTGGTGGTAATACTGCCAACAGGCTAGTGGTAACTACCTCCAAATTATGACCATGGATTGATATCTCCGTAAGACAGCCAATGTACCACACCGACCGCCAGGGCTGAAACAACAGGCACCACAGTGGTAGCCGCCTACAGCCAGGTGGAAGACAAAGTTCCGTCCAACATATTATGACATGCCAAACCACCACCTTTTCCAGGGTGGTACCAACGCCATCAAAAGCCTGGTAGAAACAGAGCTCAGAAGTGAAAGGACTCACCATTGGAGACACAGGGAAGAACCACGCCGCCATGGAACCAGAACTGCAAGTCTTTCCGATGATCTTCTACGTTATGCTCCACCATGAACACCAACGCCGGCGAAGACGATTTTTAAGATCAACATCAAAAATAATAAGTCGATGTGGCACTGCAACAGATATGTACAAATGTACAGAAAAGGGACACTGCCCAGTCCACAGTTTACCGGGGCCATATGGCACCAGGGCAAAGTCCAAGGCCCCACTCGATCACTGCACCAATACGAAGAGAACACTGCAGGGGTATCAGTTGGCAAATAGGCAGGCACCTCAGGGGGAGGGGAGGGGGCACCTCAGCCAGATGCGGAAACAGAACCACTGGTTCTGGAGGGGGCAAAATGCCCTGTGCTTGGTCCTGGGGAGTGCAAGGCCACAGTCTCTCAGGTGGGTGACTTGCCCACTGGTTCTGGAGGGAGCAACATGCCCATTGCTTGGTCCTGGGGAGTGCAAGGGCACTGTCTCTCAGGTGGGTGACTTGCCTACTGGTTCTGGAGGGGGCAACATGCCCTGTGCTTGGTCCTGAGGAGTGCAAGGCCACGGTCTCTCAGGTGGGTGACCTGCCCACTGGTTCTGGAGGGGGCAACATGCCCATTGCTTGCTCCTAGGGAGTGCAAGGCCACAGTCTCTCAGGTAGGTGACTTGCCCACGGGTTCTGGAGGGGGCAACATGCCCTGTGCTTGGTCCTGGGGAGTGCAAGGCCACAGTCTCTCAGGTGGGTGACCCGCCCACTAGTTCTGGAGGGGGCAACATCACTCACTCAATGAGGAATTTGTAAAGCGCACTACTCACCTGTGAGGGTCTCAAGGCGCTGAGGAGGAGAGGTGGGAGAAGGGGGGGAGGTGCTGCTACTGTTCGAACAGCCAGAGACATGACCATTGCTTAGTCCTGAGGAGTGCAAGGCCACAGTCTCTCAGGTGGGTGACTTGCCCACTGGTTCTGGAGGGGACAAGATGCCCTGTGCTTTGTCCTGGGGAGTGCAAGGCCACAGTCCCTCAAGTGGGTGACTTGCCCACTGGTTCTAGTGGTGGCAAACCACATAGCAGCCCTTGGAGGCTGGTTCATATGGCGTCCGCCGGCAGTGACGGCTGCACTGTGGTGGTGGTTGTGGGGGGCTCCTGCTCAGCCCCTGCACCCTCCGATGGCTGCACTGTGGTGGGGGTAGAGGGAGGCTCCTGCTCAGCCTCTGCACCCTCTGATGGCTGCACTGTGGTGGTGGTAATGGGAGGCTCCTGCTCAGCCCCTGCACCCTCTGATGACTGCACTGTAGTGGTGGTACTGGGAGGCTCCTGCTGAGCCCCTGCACCCTCCGATGGCTGCACTGTGGTGGTGGTAGTGGGAGGCTTCTTCTCAGCCCCTGCACCCTCCGATGGCTGCACTGTGGTGGTGGTTGTGGAAGGCTCATGCTCAGCCCCTCCACTCACTGATGGCTGCACAACCATGGCTGGCGGTTGGAGCTCTGTGACAGCTGCTGGTGCAGGCTCCTTCCCTTTTTGCTGGTTGGTGCAGGCTCCTTCCCCTTGTTGCTGGCTGGTGCAGGCTCCTTCCCCTTTTTGCTGGCTTGTGCAGGCTCCTTCCCCTTGTTGCTGGCTGGTGCAGGCTCCTTACCCTTTTTGCTGGATGGTGCAGGCTCCTTCACCTTCAGTATTTGTGGCCTGAAATCCTTTCCACTGCAAGTAGGTGCTGATGAAACTGGGCCCGTGGACTGTTTGCTGAGGTGCTTGGCTGGGTCCTTGATACCCTGGCCATACATGCAGGTAAGAGGGAGGGGGTAGGGAAGAGGTCAAACTGGGAAAGGAAAAGCTTTTTAGGGACATTGGGGCGGGAAGAGGGAGAAGTAATGGGAGTGGAGGATGAGGGTGGGGTTGTTGGAGGAGTCTGTCTGCTGGACTTGGGTGAAGGTGCATGGTTTGCATGCTGTTGTTAGGTGGATGGCTGTTGGGCGTCTGAGTGCTTGCGTTTGTATACTTTAGGAGGGGGGACAGACACGGTGGGAGAGGACACAGGGGACGTTTGCATAGATGTTGTGGAGGTGTCTGCCAGTGAGGTGTATCTTCTGCTTGGTGTGATGATGATGCAGGTAGTGGATGATGATGTAGTGCATGCAGGTGTGAGTGTGGACGTAACTGGGTGGGAGGTGAAGGAGGAGGAGGGGGAGACAGTGGAAATAGTGGATGTTGTTGTGTCTGCAAATGAATGGTGTTTTTGTGAGTGCCTGTGGGATGAAGTGTGGTGCTTGTGTTTGTCAGTGACACTCTTGGGTGTTGTCCTGTGTGCATCCTCGTCTAGCTGTGTGCTTGGGATGGGCTGGGGTTGAGGAGACTGGGACTGGGAAGTGGTAGTTGGAGAGGGGGTTGAAACAGGGACAATGGCTGCCATCAGAGAGGACGCCAGAGCCTGGATCGATCTCTGTCGGCCGCCAATCAACTGTGAATGCCCTCCAGATGCATTAGATTGCTGCATCTGTGCTGCTAGCCCCTGGATGGCATTCACAATGGTCGATTGCCCTACAGAGATGGATCTCAGGAGGTCAAAACCCTCCTCACTCAGGGCAGCAGGGCTCACTGGGGCAGGGCCTGAGGTGCCTCCGGCGAAGGAGATGCCCACCCTCCTGGGTGAGCGGGCACAGGCAACTCGCTGAGGGGCTGCTGGGAGGGTGGTGCTGGTACGGGGGTGGCGGCTGTACCTGTAGGTGGGATGGTCACAAAGGTGTCTGCCACCACCAGGGAGCTCCCATCGGAGGAGGTATCAGAGTCTGTATTGTCCCCTCCAGTCTCCTTGCCCTCCATCCCACTGATGCCTTCAGCGTCGGTGGACTCTGCCTCCAGGGTCCTGTGGGAAGCAGCTCCCTCCGTCGCCAGTGTCTCTGCTCCTCCGCCAGATGATGCTAATGCACATAAGGACAGAATGGCAAAATAAGAAAGAGGGGGAGAGACAAAGGAGACACTGGGTCAGTGACTGCACCAACACCACCGTTGGCGTACACAGTACCCTCACACCAGGGAACAGGCCTACCCACTATGCATTGCACTACCAGTGATATTGCTAGCCACCCAGGCATGAGGAGGAGCACACATCGCCAAATGCAGCACACCTGGGTCCCACCCAGCCCTGACCAGTAGTGGATGCTAACAAGCTAGGTAGGCAGTATTTCCCCTTCAGACCCTTGGCCACCAGAGGACCTACGCTGCTATGTCTGTCCTGGCATAGGGCATAGGGGCACCCACTGACACACGCCCACCACCCGGATACCACCCCTCCAGCCATTTCCTTCAATAATGGCCACTGTACTCACCCCCTTGTGGCTGCTGTGCCAGTGTGCAGGCCATCAGAGGGGTCAGGGTTCACCTCTTCCTCATTGGGAGGCCATCCCCAGCTGGGCCTCCGTGGTCTTCCATGCCCAGCTTCTCAGGTCCTCCCACCGTTTCCGACAGTGGGTGCTCCGCCTGCCATAGACCCCCAGGGTCCACACCTCCTTGGTGATGACATGCATATACCCTTTCTTTGATGGCAGCTGACCTGCAGAGGCAATACAGAGAGGAGAACACTATTAGACAAACGGTCCAGCCTGTAACACGAATGACCCACTATACCCATTTCCATCACTATTGGCACACACATAGCCCAGCACTCAACATGTACCCAGCCAAGAGGACATCCCTCCCACTTACACAATGCCTTCACACACACTTCCATATATTCATGCCACATGCATTGTGCCCACAGTGTACTCACCTGTTGGTCTGGAGGCCCATACAGTAGCCCTTACTGGGGTAGGACCCCATCCACCAGTTTCTCCAATTCCTCTGAAGTGAAGGCTGGGGCCCTTTCCCCGGTCACTCTGTCCATGGTAGGTTCCAGACATAGGTCACAGCAGCACATGCAGTGTAGGTCCTCTCCTATGAAAGGTCAGAAAACAAGTGAGGAATAAGATAGAAAATGGCAGTCACGTCTGCGCCGGTGCATACTGTTACCGCCGGCGTATATCACCATTGGCCACTGTACCCCATAGGGCCCAATATTAACCAATGAGGAATTGCAAAGCAGTTCCCGACTGCCTCCCACCATGGCGCACAACGTCAGAGGCATTACCGCACTTCCACCTGTCCCTCCACAGGCAGATGACATTTCAGGGGGGAGGGGCAAGGCCTATGGAATAATGCTGCATCACAGGATAAATAGGCCCATACATGACAAATCACACTGTACCATAACATGTTTACAGATTGCAGACTACTGTTGTGGCTCCATTGTTCAGTTTGTGACAGCCTCCTCACTCTTTTTTCCCTTAGATACCTACTTGTGCAGATGAATAGGAGGTGGAGACAAACCCCTGTGTACAGACCCCTGGTGGACTTGGGTACACTGGAGGACAGGCATATTATACTCACCTATAGACTGGGCAGGGCCACATCACAGAGCTGTGTGCTAAATTGGAGACTGACCTGATATCTGCTATCCGTCATCCCACCGGGATCCCCTCTCTTGTGCAAGTGTTATCAGTTCTCCATTTCCTGGCAACTGGTTCTTTCCAAGTGACAGTGGGCTTGGCAGCAGGAATGACACAGCCAATGTTCTCAATAGTAGTGACAAGAGTGTTGTCTGCCCTGATAAAACACATGTGAATCTACATTGCATTCCCCAGGTTGGGGTTTTGACCAGTGTGAAGGCCGAGTTTTATGCACTGGGTCATATCCCCAATATAATTGGGGCGATTGACAGAACACATATTGCATTTGTTCCCCCTGCCAGAATGAACATGTGTTCAGGAATCCGAAGAGTTTCCACTTAATGAATGTGATGGTGTGCTTGGTGGACCCGTATATTATCCACGTCAATGCTATGTATCCTGGGTTGGTGCATGATGCGCCTTTGTCCTAAGGAATAGCAGCATCCCAAATGTGATGGCCCAACTACAGAGGCACAAGGTATGGCTAATAGGTGAACCCTGGTTCCCACCCAGTATATGTTGGTGTATGCCTATGGTGTTGGCCATATGGGATAGTGTGTGGCTAAATGTTGTCTCCCAATATTTGCAGGTGACTCTGGTTACCCAAAACCTATCATGGCTGCTGACCCCTGTGGGGAATGCCAGGGCAGAAGAAACTTATAATGAGGCACATGGGTGAACCAAAAGGTTCATTGAAAGGATTTTCAGCCTCCTGAAGACAAGGTTCCGGTGTCTCCATCTAACAGGTGGATCCCTGTGCTACTCACCCAAGAAGGTCTGCCAGATAGTGGTGTCATTCTGCATGTTGCACAACCTGGCCCTCAGACGTCATGTCCCTTTTCTGCAGGGGAAGGAGACTGGAGATGCCCCAGTGGCAGCAGCGGACCCTGTGGACAGTGAGGATGAGGAGGCAGAGGATGAGGATCTAGACAACAGAACATCTGTAATCCGTCAGTACTTCCGATGACACACAGATGAGACAGTGCAACTTTACATTTCAAGACTTTGGTTGTATTCTGTGTGGCATTGGCATGCTGGTATTTCACACTTCTATGCCCACTTACTGTTCCCTCTGGCTATTCATTTTGCAGAAGTTGGTGATTTTACAAATACTCCTGGTGTGATCACAACAGCCAGCTACAGGTCATTAGTTCAATGTGCATTCTATGTACCGTTCATTTGCAATGGTTGTACCTGTTTCAATCAATACATATTTGAAATACATGACATACTTGAAATTGATTTATATCAAAGGGTGTTTATTGTAGTGCTAATATATAGAGGGGAAAGTGCAATGGGATGGGGTGATGATGGAGGAAAGTCCAGGGTATTGTTCCAGTCTGTTTTTAGCACAGGTGCATTGTCCATAGGGACATAGGAAGGGGAGCAATGGCAGTTCAAGGTGGGCAGGGTGACTCAGTGGGACACCATGGGGACAATCAGGAGACTAATTTCCTGGTGGGGGTCTTGGCAAGTGTCTCTGGCTTCTGTCTGGATCACAGGGAACGTTTATGGGTGGTTCACCTTCTGCAGGGGGAGGGGTGCTGGTCGCCTGTGAGTCCTGTGGGGGTGCCTTCTGGCCACTAACGGCAGCAGAAGTGGAAGGCTGTTCAGATGACTGGCTAGTGGCAGGGGCCCGCTGGTGTGACACTGCCTCCCTCATAATGTTGGCCATGTCTGCCAGCACCCCTGCTATGGAGATAAGGGTGTTGATGATGGCCTGCAAGTTCTCCCTGATCCCCTAGTACTGTCCCTCCTGCAGCCGCCTGAACTCCTGCCCGTTGTCTAGGATCTAGCCCATCATGTCCTGGGAATGTTGATAGGCTCCCAGGATCTCGGGGAGCACCTCCTGGAGAGTCGGTTCCCTGGTCCTGTCCTCCCCCGGCACACAGCAGTCCACCCACTGTCCCTGTTGGCCTGTGCCTCTTTCCCCTGAACCATGTGCCCACTGCCACTGACCCCAGGTCCTTGATTGTCTTTTGTGCGAGGTGTGGCCTGGGGTCACACTGGTGGACACACTGCTGATTGACGTGTCCTGGGGACAGAGGTTTGGGGATGCTGGGTGGGTGCTGTGATGTTGGTTCCTGATGGGGGAGACTCTATGGTGGTCTGTGACTGGGCTTGGGTATCCGGCTGTCCAGTGGTCCCTAATGGGCCAGGTAGATCGTCCAGATCCTGAAGTCCAGAGTTACTGTCATCACTGTGGGCCTCTTCAGGTGGTGTCTTGCTGCTATGGAACGTAGCTTCCCCCATAGGGCGTTCCACCTCTTCCTGATGTTGTCCCTTGTTCTGGGGTGCTGTCCCACAGCGTTGACCCTGTCCACAATTCCCCGACACAGCTCCATCTTCCTGGCTATTGATATCTGCTGCACCTGAGCTCCAAACAGCTGTGGCTCTACCTTGACAATTTCCTCCACCATGACCCTTAACGCCTCCTCAGTTAAACGGGGGTGCCTTTGTGGTGCCATGGGTGTTATCTGATGTGTGTTGGTGAGGGTGTGTTTGGTAATGTGTTGGAGTGTGTGAAGTGGGGTGGGTGAGGGATGTATGGGTGTATGTGGTGTGTGTGTATATAGTTGTGTCAGTGGTCTTGGTGTCAGTCTTGTGCCAATGATTTGTGTTCGTAAGGGGTTGTGGGTAATGTGGGTGGGTGTTTTATAGTGGTGTGGGTGTGGTGTGTGTATGAGTGTCAGGTGTATGTTGTTTGAATTGTCCAATGTGGTGTTGTTTTGTCTGTGGGTGTCCATTGTGAGCACGACGGTATGTACCGCCAATGGTTTACTGCTGCTGAATGTCCGCCGTGGTGATTCGTGGGTCATAATATGATGGGCGTTGTTCTGTTGGTGTAACGGTGTGGGTTTTGATACTGCCACTTTATCACTGACCTTTGGTCTGGCGGATTTGTGTCTGTAGTTGAATTCTGTCAGATTGGTGTGTGTGTGTGTCATAATATGGTGAACGGATATCCGCCACCGCCGTGGTAAGTTGGCGCCCATCAGCGTGGCGGTAAGTGGGATTTACCACCAGGGTCATAATGAGGGGCTATCTATTCTATATTCCTCATATATAAAATTCCACCATGTAAGAATGGATCATTGAAATAAGTTGTTTTCCAGCAGGAAATTATCATTTTAAATACAATACTGGTTTAGGGGATAGCTGCTTAAAGGTTGGTGATAAAGTAAGGAATACATCCTGCAGTGTAAGCTGTATAATGCAGTTAAAACTCTTTAAACATCAAGACCAAACTTGAGTCCACCAATTTTTTACATTAAAACAATTGTATAACATATGAGGTAAAGAACCTTAAGAGGATGGCCAGTTTAAAAGAGAAGCAGATTAATCAAATTTAGCAAAAGATTCCGGAGTGATAACAGTTATATTATAAATAAAAATATGGTTGTGTAATGTGAGCAGTTTTAGAAGTATTGAATAATTTCCTCCAAATTGCATCCCAAAAGTGTGAAGACTATTAAAGCTCCCCTTCCACTTCCAAATGACTTTTAGTTCTATGGGAATTAGAAGATATGAATGTTTTGTATATATAGGAAGCTTTGAGAATAGTGTCATGTAAAATAGTATCAATATGGGTAGCAGGTAAAGGTGTTGCTGAAACCGGGGTTATATTGATATTTAGAAAAGAAACATTGAGGGAAGAGGCAATCAGTCCAAATTCCTTTACGAAAGAGCTGGGTAACTGATAACACATCTTTACGAAGTCAAAAGATACAATAGAACTATTTTCCACAAATTGATGAACAAATGTAATACCATTCTCCCTTCAATACTTAAAGTAAAATATCTATTAATAATTTTTTTTAAATTATTATACAGAGTAGAGGTGTGCATATAGCACTGTTGAAAGTTTAGATAAGCAAAAACGCTTTGTGGAGTGAACATTGTGAATATTGTAAATATTTCAAAATGAGATTTTTAGATAGGAAAGTACAATTTGACACATAAATGTCATATTTAAAGGCATGATTGTTCTGAAGAGAGCGTTCAAAATGAATCCACATTGGAATAGTTTGGTCTTGAAAAGTGTAAATAATAGCATCAAAAACGGAGTGGTAAAGCTTGAAGCCTGGGAATTGAAAACCCCCTTCACACTTTGGAAGTTTACTTTCAGAAAGGCAGTATCTGGGTCATTATTCCATAAGAACTTAGTACAAATAGAGTCACGTTGCTTAAAATAGTTATTTGGGATTTTAAAGAGTAACTTAGAGATGGTGTAAAGACCATGCAGAACAATCATCAATGTTATAGCATCGAGACGCCCCGTCTATGATAAATGTAGTGGATACCAAGATGGTAATATTGTGACATTGTTTGCGCTTTATGTTGGGGGAAAATAAAAAATAAAAGTATTTATTTTTTGAGGGACAACACATGAAGGTGGTATTAGCAAACATGTATTGATAGCACAGGGTGTTCAGTGGCAAAATGGTACTACAGCTTTCATCATCAAAGAAAACTCCAAAAAGACATAAATCTATAATTTAAAAAAAAATGGTGTGAATGAAATTCATAAACGATTTTGGGGTTGTCATAATTCAGTTTTCAGTCCTTGGTTTACAAAAAAGGATAAAGATGGATTTCAGAAAAAAATACATCCACATTGGGAGAGATTTTAACCTCCGGCAAGAGAAAGATTGCTGTGTAAGTGCAGCTGGTTTCCTTTAGTATTCTTAACGTAGACCAGGACATGGGAACTACTCTGGAGACACCCGATATCCCTTTCTAATAACAATGGGTGGGAGTTATTGTGACTGTGTCAGCAATAATTAAAACAATTTGCAACAAGTTTGAAATGTACAGACGGGAAGGAGGGGTGCTATTGAGGGGGAAGTGGAAACAGGATGAGATGGGCAGGGGACGGGTATGGGTATGATGCGGCCAATGATGGCTGCATCATAATGTTTTTTTTAAAATAAAATAGTTCCAGAATCAGAGCACGAACATCAGTTGGCCAGCAGGGAGACGTTAATTAAATGTATTTCACCTGTGCTTGGACCATGTGCCACAGAAAGAAAAGGAAATGAAACATGGCAAGCACTACTAAATTAGAAGGCATAAAATAAGAGTGACAAATTGTAAGTATTCCACACCCATTATAGAACAGAAGAGGCTTGCAAGCGAGACTGCATGCGCTAGCGCATGCTCACTCACGTAAGACCGAAAAAGTACGTTTACCTCTTCATTTCAGCAGATGAGGGCTTCTGTATCTTGATGTATATGTCGCTAGGAATGTAAATAAGTTCCATAAGCATAACATATGTAGGGTCTTGGAAGAATTTCAGAGGGATATGTAATTCTGGAAATCATTCCCGCTCTCACTGATGAGAAAGGGGTACTGTATAAGCTGAGTGCACTCCAAACAATTTTATACTACCTTCAGAACTCTCCATACTCAGTCCTGGAAATATTTTTCCAAAAAGTCTTACATTTCAGCATGCACTGCATGGTCACATTAGGAGAGATATTGGATAACAGGGGGTAGGATGAAACAATATCAAAAAGGGTGGTCCCACAAACATACAGGGCCTTACTATACAATACCCGAAGAGATCTAAGTAGTTTGAAAGCTAAATGGGAGGTGGAGCTGGAGACATGGAGGATGGGAAATGGGATGAGGTGCCACAACACACCTGGCTTATAGGCTAGGTTATGATAGGTACAAATCACAATACTGCTTAGAGTACATGATGTATGCACTAGACTGACATTCATGAATACCTCCGACTTGTCTCAGAAGGTGTGGGCAAGATGACAGTTTTGTTGTATTATTTTGCCCGAACTACAGGGATTCTGGAATGTGGTAACTAAATACTTGACAGGGAACACTGCCCTGAAGCTAAATTCATGCTATTGAGAATTTGGGTGATGACCCTGAGAAGCAATATAACATTATATCATATAACCGGAGGTTCCTGAAGGCCTATAGAGAGGTAACAAGACTGTGGGTATCCTGAAGGACCCAACACTTGAAATATGGAATAATGTATATAGGCAGAGATGGGTATATGGAGGTATAGGATATCCCATGACGTTTGACCAGATGTGTGGACTGTGGTTCAACTACATGAAAGTCTTCTAAGGCAGGACTGCTGGTTAATAAGTGGTAACTGCTCCTGAATAACGGTGAGTAAGTCGATTTTATGGGGTTATCAGCAAGCTGCCATAGGTGATGCTTATCTGTGACACCAGTAATGGGCAGGTGATGTTACAGAATGGTGAGAGGCACATGGCCTGACTACCTAGCAGCTCAAAGTGAGGGTGTTATAATTTTGTGAACAGAGTTGTATGTTTGCAAAGAAATAAGATATCAAGTCAAGTCAATTAAGTCTTTATTCGATATTTCATCATAAAAGACATGCTACACGTCATAATACTTATAAAATTAACAGTGCTAACGATTAAAACAATAAATACAATATTTCATAAAAGCTACTAATGCTTCATTTGTTAAATATTTTAACAAATTAAAAAAGGAAGTACATTACTTTAAAAACTCAGTTCTAATGTTCAAGATATTTTACTTATCTAAAACATGTATCTGTTTTAGTAGTTCAGAACAAATTATCCATGCCCACCCCAGGAATTTGGCCACCCCTATTGCTATAGTAGGTGAAAGATCAGTTTTAAGGATCCTACAAGCAGTCTCGGCCGATTGTGTGCCCAGACTTTTGCATAGGGGTACCAACCACTTCTTCCTTGGGGCAGCATATAATGGACAGACAAAGAACAAATGGCTCACATTTTCCCGCATTTCAGTACACAATGGGCATTTGTCTGGGCCTCCAATGCCCCAGGTTGAGGTTAAACACCTTAATGGTATTGAGCCCACTCTAACTTGGTGATATAATTTGCGGTCCATAGGTTTTGTAATAACATCCCAATACATTTCAATTGCAGAGGCATCTTTCATGTGTACAAATGTTGTTGTAAGGGAACTACCTATAAGGGATGAGTGTCTTATGCCTACCACCCATTCCCAATATAGTTGTTTCAGCTCTTTTTTTGAAGGAAAAGTAGCTGAGTCTGGGTTGTGCCAAAGGGCACCTAGACCCATGGCACAAAGGGTGGTTCTAACACCCTTAAACCAACCAATCTTATCGGATCCTAGTGTGTCCCTTACCTCGAGACATGCTTTCGCATATAATAACAGCTCTGGGGTAGACCACAACCTCCGCCAGAAGGCCAAGGGCCGAAATCTGGCTTGATCTTCCACCGGTTGGAGCCCAAGGTCATAGAGGAGCGGGATGCGTGGGGATGACCTCGGAAGACCAACCGCCCCTCTTGTAAATCTGTTTTGGGCCAGCATCAGTCGGTCCAGATTGCTATAACCCCAAAGCTCTGCCCCATACAAAACTGAGGGAAGAATTTTTGACCCATAGATTTCCATAAGTGGGGACTTTCCATAAGTGGGGACAATAAGATATCATCTTACTATGCATGCCATGAGCATTACGTGTGCAATCAAGAAATATCTTCTTAAAGGAAACTCAGACCTAACCATAACCACGCAGTGACAATTGAGGACAGTGCAATTTATACATCGAACACACAAGAGGTGATGGGAGAAATGGTTGCAATCGTTCTTACCACTGGCAATTGCTCGTGATCATTCTTGGGATCAATCCAGCCAGAACTGCCAAGCAACATCCTCCCTGAATCGGAACACAAGCAACCCAGGACCAGTTTCACACTTATTATGGGCTCATCAGCAGGGTGTAGGCTTTTTCCAGTGACACAGTTTGCATGGCGGCCACATATGGGTATACCTGTCCCACTATGGGGGAAACACAATAGTGTACAGAAAATGATGGATGGTATGCTTAAATTGATCTCTGGCACTGGTAATTACTCAGGGCTACTTCCCAATCCAGTTGTTATTTTGCACACAGTGGCACTTCAGTTTGCACCCAGTTATATGTGAATCAGTCTTGACCCTGTTCCAATAGAAATAGTCCAGGACAAACTACCAAGCCAGGTCCTCCCTGATCTGGAACACAAGCAACCCAGGACAGGTTGCACCCTTGTAATGGGCTCATCAGCCGGGTATGGCTTGGTTCCAGTGACACAGTTTGCATTGTATCCAAGTCTGGACATACCTGTCCCACTTAGGGGGATACACTAAAGTATACAAAAAGTGATAGACGTAACTCTTGAAATTAATCTTAGCCACTGGTAATGACGTGGGCCCACATCTAAATCCACCACTATATTGCACACCATGCCACCTAAGTTTGGACCCAGGTAAATGCAAATCAGTCTTGACCCTGCTCCAAAGGGAAAAGTTCAGCTGAAACTGCAAAGCTGTGTGTGTGTTCGCATGTGTGTGTATATTTTTTAGTGAGACAGTGCAAAGTGCAAGAATGAACTGCTGTCGTGGCCAAGGCATTGCAACTACAATACACAGTGTGCCTACATGCTAATTTTTCATGTACTGACTTTAAAAGACAGCACACCCCTACTTGCTTCTACTCACAACACCATAAAGCAGGTTGCGACTCAGCCCAGGGTCATCGTACACCTTAAAAGGAGGGGGACTTACTGAGACCTCAATTGTGCAGTTGCAACACATGGTGGAAATGTCAGGTACCCCTGAAAAAAAACAATTTGGAGCAGATGACTAATGGTGCTTTTGCGACTGAATAACACACGCCAACCAGAGTAGGTGTGTGTTTGCAATGGGTTCCTATAAAAGAAGCATTTAGCTTAGGTAGGCTGGTTGGCGACTTGCCAACTGTATCCTATGCAGATTCTATGACATCAAAGACACCACTCATAAGTCTCACCTGTGAAAGCGCATGCTACTTTTATTTTTTCTTCTTCCCTGTGGTACTTGTTGAATCTTTGCCATATTTAGCTATGTTTTATTATGCCACGCATACTTCAAAGAAGCCCATTTCTCCTCTGAAATGGATGGTTATTGTGACAACAGGTGGTATCTGCTTTTAGTATGGCAACAGATGTTATCAGCTTTCAAAGGTATTTTACTAAGACATGCCCATGGGCACAATTACTTTCTTTATTTGATAGGATTTTTTGCAAGATGTTATATTTTTTTACTTTTTCAAGTAAAGATTGATTAACTTATTTGCTCAGAATCACAGGGGTGTTGCGCCAAGACCTACCAAGCATTGGTAAAGCCAATAGCCCTTCACTTTCAGGCTATTGGCTCTGCTAGTGCCTCTTGTTCATGTTGTACAGCATAGGCATTGCAGACTTTCACAATGATCGATAGCCATGCCGTACAGCATGGGTAGAAATAATAATAATAATAACACAAGGACAATTACGCATCCAGCTCTAGTGAACTTAAAATATAAATAAAAGCACATTAGCCCTGGCCACGTCATAGGGCTTTTTAAAAACGGGTTTTATCCACACTGCAAAGTATTTGCCCTGCAGTACTGCACGACTACAAAACATTGCCAAAGCGAAAAGCTCTCATAGGCCAGATCTATAGGCTTTGTCAATGTTTGTCTAGTTCTGGATTTCCCTTTAATTATCTAGAGCATTCTGAGAGTTGTAGAGTCCTGGTTCATTTCATCGTAGCCAACTGGACTATCACACCTCGAAGTGATGATCTACACAAGAAAAGCCCTTGAGGGGAACATGGTTAAAAGATAACCTTGCCTGAAAACCTACACAGCTTAGCAAATCGACTTCTTTGTTCACGACTTCAAATGTTCAACATGGTTAGACCCACACACAGGCACACTAGTGAAGTGCCAGTCCGAAAGAAAAGATAATATGTTTTTCTTCTCAGGAGGCATTAGCCCAGCGCAGGGGCTTAAACGGCGGCAGCAAGAGGATATCCCCGGCTATTCGTTCTATTTTGAGAAGTAGTTTTCCATTCAACAAATCCGGCTGCTCGGAACCGTGCCACTGCGTGCCACTTAAACTGCCATCAGCCAAATGATAGCACAACATAAACCGCATTAATCCCGGTTTAGCACAGGAAACCCTACTCTGCTGATTTGTAAACGTTATGTTTTTCCTATATCAAGCAGAAGGATATTGGGTGGACGTGGGAATGGTGAGTGCTGCATTGCCCCCTCCCTAAAGTATGCTGAATCTCGATCCTTAACGTTTCAAAGCATATCTGTTCAACTTTGGGAGTAGCAGATGCGCTAGGACGCCCATGAACGAATTAGTGCTTGGGATGAACAACAGCATTCTCGCTATGCTAAAAGCAACTTCTTTTTCAGGAATGTGCTTTCTTTTCATTCCTGGGTTAGATGCTGGTTGCTAAAGGCCCAAGGTGGTTGAGTTTCAACCGTAATATTCAGTAATTACTTCTATACGAATCGTGTTTACTTTAACACGCCTCTCGTCCCTGAAGTATTTATCACAAACATTCAGCAATCCTCTGCGTCTTCCTTCCTTCGTCACCTCCTCTCCAAGCGTGCGCCACAGCCTAATTACTGCCTGCGAAGACTTCGTGACCACCTCGCCTCGCTAGCGCGCACGCTGCCTTTGAGAAGAAATCGCCCTCCTTGTCAGCGAGGGTACTTCTGCGGAGCAGTGTTCTACTTCAAGAGGGCGCGCAGGACGGGGGCCGCGTGCCTCTCAAGCTGATCAATTAGTTTGACAGTTCAATGTCAAACACAAGACATAGTACAATGCACCTCACCAGGGAGCGGACATAGCAGCCTGTGAGAGAGAGCGAAGAAGAGAGCCCGAGTTCTGGCCTGGCACATCCTTTTCACGTTATTGTCACTGGACTACGTAACAGGTCAACCACAGTTAAGTCTAGGCCATGGGAAATTTTTGGGTCTTGACTGAGTTTTTAGATGTTTATTTGTGAAAGACCTATTGTGGACCATGCCAATAATTTACAGTGGGCTCAGAGCCTGTCAATTGCTTACCATTGGTTGGCTCTGCTATTGCTTTCATTTGCTTGTTTAATTTGATGGCTTGCTTTCCTTTTCTTGTGTTTGCCCTGGAGCACAGCATTTTTACCTTGTAGGAAGTTGGCTCTGTATGTGCTATTTCAAAGTAAGGAATAGCATGCACAGAGTCCAAGGGTTCCCCTTAGAGGTAAAATAGTGGTAAAAATAGATAATACTAATGCTCTATTTTGTGGTAGTGTGGTCGAGCAGTAGGCTTATCCAAGGAGTAGTGTTAAGCATTTGTTGTACATACACATAGACAATAAATGAGGTACACACACTCAGAGACAAATCCAGCCAATAGGTTTTTGTATAGAAAAATATATTTTCTTAGTTTATTTTAAGAACCACAGGTTCAAATTCTACATGTAATATCTCATTCGAAAGGTATTGCAGGTAAGTACTTTAGGAACTTCAAATCATCAAAATTGCATGTATACTTTTCAAGTTATTCACAAATAGCTTTTTTAAAAGTGGACACAGTGCAATTTTCACAGTTCCTAGGGGAGGTAAGTATTTGTTAGGTTAACCAGGTAAGTAAGACACTTACAGGGCGTAGTTCTTGGTCCAAGGTAGCCCACCGTTGGGGGTTCAGAGCAACCCCAAAGTCACCACACCAGCAGCTCAGGGCCGGTCAGGTGCAGAGTTCAAAGTGGTGCCCAAAACACATAGGCTAGAATGGAGAGAAGGGGGTGCCCCGGTTCCGGTCTGCTTGAAGGTAAGTACCCGCGTCTTCGGAGGGCAGACCAGGGGGGTTTTGTAGGGCACCGGGGGGGACACAGGTCCACACAGAAATTTCACCCTCAGCGGCGCGGGGGCGGCCGGGTGCAGTGTAGAAACAAGCGTCGGGTTCGCAATGTTAGTCTATGAGAGATCTCGGGATCTCTTCAGCGCTGCAGGCAGGCAAGGGGGGGATTCCTCGGGGAAACCTCCACTTGGGCAAGGGAGAGGGACTCCTGGGGGTCACTTCTCCAGTGAAAGTCCGGTCCTTCAGGTCCTGGGGGCTGCGGGTGCAGGGTCTCTCCCAGGCGTCGGGACTTTAGGTTCAAAGAGTCGCGGTCAGGGGAAGCCTCGGGATTCCCTCTGCAGGCGGCGCTGTGGGGGCTCAGGGGGGACAGGTTTTGGTACTCACAGTATCAGAGTAGTCCTGGGGTCCCTCCTGAGGTGTTGGATCGCCACCAGCCGAGTCGGGGTCGCCGGGTGCAGTGTTGCAAGTCTCACGCTTCTTGCGGGGAGCTTGCAGGGTTCTTTAAAGTTGCTGGAAACAAAGTTGCAGCTTTTCTTGGAGCAGGTCCGCTGTCCTCGGGAGTTTCTTGTCTTTTCGAAGCAGGGGCAGTCCTCAGAGGATGTCGAGGTCGCTGGTCCCTTTGGAAGGCGTCGCTGGAGCAGGATCTTTGGAAGGCAGGAGACAGGCCGGTGAGTTTCTGGAGCCAAGGCAGTTGTCGTCTTCTGGTCTTCCGCTGCAGGGGTTTTCAGCTGGGCAGTCCTTCTTCTTGTAGTTGCAGGAATCTAATTTTCTAGGGTTCAGGGTAGCCCTTAAATACTAAATTTAAGGGCGTGTTTAGGTCTGGGGGGTTAGTAGCCAATGGCTACTAGCCCTGAGGGTGGGTACACCCTCTTTGTGCCTCCTCCCAAGGGGAGGGGGTCACAATCCTAACCCTATTGGGGGAATCCTCCATCTGCAAGATGGAGGATTTCTAAAAGTTAGAGTCACTTCAGCTCAGGACACCTTAGGGGCTGTCCTGACTGGCCAGTGACTCCTCCTTGTTTTTCTCATTATTTTCTCCGGCCTTGCCGCCAAAAGTGGGGCCTGGCCGGAGGGGGCGGGCAACTCCACTAGCTGGAGTGTCCTGCTGGGTTGGCACAAAGGAGGTGAGCCTTTGAGGCTCACCGCCAGGTGTGACAATTCCTGCCTGGGGGAGGTGTTAGCATCTCCACCCAGTGCAGGCTTTGTTACTGGCCTCAGAGTGACAAAGGCACTCTCCCCATGGGGCCAGCAACATGTCTCGGTTTGTGGCAGGCTGCTAAAACTAGTCAGCCTACACAGATAGTCGGTTAAGTTTCAGGGGGCACCTCTAAGGTGCCCTCTGTGGTGTATTTTACAATAAAATGTACACTGGCATCAGTGTGCATTTATTGTGCTGAGAAGTTTGATACCAAACTTCCCAGTTTTCAGTGTAGCCATTATGGTGCTGTGGAGTTCGTGTTTGACAGACTCCCAGACCATATACTCTTATGGCTACCCTGCACTTACAATGTCTAAGGTTTTGTTTAGACACTGTAGGGGTACCATGCTCATGCACTGGTACCCTCACCTATGGTATAGTGCACCCTGCCTTAGGGCTGTAAGGCCTGCTAGAGGGGTGTCTTACCTATACTGCATAGGCAGTGAGAGGCTGGCATGGCACCCTGAGGGGAGTGCCATGTCGACTTACTCGTTTTGTCCTCACTAGCACACACAAGCTGGTAAGCAGTGTGTCTGTGCTGAGTGAGAGGTCTCCAGGGTGGCATAAGACATGCTGCAGCCCTTAGAGACCTTCCTTGGCATCAGGGCCCTTGGTACTAGAAGTACCAGTTACAAGGGACTTATCTGGATGCCAGGGTCTGCCAATTGTGGATACAAAAGTACAGGTTAGGGAAAGAACACTGGTGCTGGGGCCTGGTTAGCAGGCCTCAGCACACTTTCAATTGTAAACATAGCATCAGCAAAGGCAAAAAGTCAGGGGGCAACCATGCCAAGGAGGCATTTCCTTACACAACCCCCCCCCAAACGAAAGAGGATGAGACTAACCTTTCCCAAGAGAGTCTTCATTTTCTAAGTGGAAGAACCTGGAAAGGCCATCTGCATTGGCATGGGCAGTCCCAGGTCTGTGTTCCACTATAAAGTCCATTCCCTGTAGGGAGATGGACCACCTCAACAGTTTAGGATTTTCACCTTTCATTTGCATCAGCCATTTGAGAGGTCTGTGGTCAGTTTGAACTAGGAAGTGAGTCCCAAAGAGGTATGGTCTCAGCTTCTTCAGGGACCAAACCACAGCAAAGGCCTCCCTCTCAATGGCACTCCAACGCTGCTCCCTGGGGAGTAACCTCCTGCTAATGAAAGCAACAGGCTGGTCAAGGCCATCATCATTTGTTTGGGACAAAACTGCCCCTATCCCATGTTCAGAGGCATCAGTCTGCACAATGAACTGCTTAGAATAATCTGGAGCTTTTAGAACTGGTGCTGAGCACATTGCTTGTTTCAGGGTGTCAAAGGCCTGTTGGCATTCTACAGTCCAGTTCACTTTCTTGGGCATTTTCTTGGAGGTGAGTTCAGTGAGGGCTGTCACAATGGATCCATATCCCTTCACAAACCTCCTGTAATACCCAGTCAAGCCAAGGAATGCCCTGACTTGAGTCTGGGTTTTTGGAGCTACCCAGTCCAGAATAGTCTGGATCTTGGGTTGGAGTGGCTGAACTTGGCCTCCACCTACAAGGTGTCCCAAGTAAACCACAGTTCCCTGCCCTATCTGGCATTTGGATGCCTTGATAGAGAGGCCTGCAGATTGCAGAGCCTTCAAAACCTTCTTCAGGTGGACCAGGTGATCCTGCCAGGTGGAGCTGAAGACAGCAATATCATCAAGATAAGCTGTGCTAAAGGACTCCAAGCCAGCAAGGACTTGATTCACCAACCTTTGGAAGGTGGCAGGGGCATTCTTTAAACCAAAGGGCATAACAGTAAACTGATAATGCCCATCAGGTGTGGAGAATGCTGTTTTCTCTTTTGCTCCAGGTGCCATTTTTATTTGCCAGTACCCTGCTGTCAAGTCAAAGGTACTTAAGAATTTGGCAGCACCTAATTTATCTATGAGCTCATCAGCTCTTGGAATTGGATGAGCATCTGTCTTGGTGACAGAATTGAGCCCTCTGTAGTCCACACAAAACCTCATCTCTTTCTTTCCATCTTTGGTGTGAGGTTTGGGGACTAAGACCACTGGGCTAGCCCAGGGGCTGTCAGAGCGCTCAATTACTCCCAATTCCAGCATCTTGTGGACTTCCACCTTGATGCTTTCCTTAACATGGTCAGACTGTCTAAAGATTTTGTTTTTGACAGGCATGCTGTCTCCTGTGTCCACATCATGGGTACACAGGTGTGTCTGACCAGGGGTTAAGGAGAAGAGTTCAGGAAACTGTTGTAGGACTCTCCTACAATCAGCTTGCTGTTGGCCAGAGAGGGTGTCTGAGTAGATCACTCCATCTACTGTGCCATCTTTTGGGTCTGATGACAGAAGATCAGGGAGAGGTTCACTCTCTGCCTCCTGATCCTCATCTGTTACCATCAACAGATTCACATCAGCCCTGTCATGGAAGAGTTTAAGGCGGTTCACATGGATCACCCTCTTGGGGCTCCTGCTTGTGCCCAGGTCCACCAGGTAGGTGACCTGACTCTTCCTTTCTAGCACTGGGTAAGGGCCACTCCATTTGTCCTGGAGTGCCCTGGGAGCCACAGGCTCCAGAACCCAGACTTTCTGCCCTGGTTGGAACTCAACCAGTGCAGCCTTTTGGTCATACCAAAACTTCTGGAGCTGTTGGCTGGCCTCAAGGTTTTTGGTTGCCTTTTCCATGTACTCTGCCATTCTAGAGCGAAGGCCAAGTACATAGTCCACTATGTCCTGTTTAGGCTCATGGAGAGGTCTCTCCCAGCCTTCTTTAACAAGGGCAAGTGGTCCCCTTACAGGATGACCAAACAGAAGTTCAAAGGGTGAGAATCCTACTCCCTTCTGTGGCACCTCTCTGTAAGCGAAAAGCAGACATGGCAAGAGGACATCCCATCTCCTTTTGAGCTTTTCTGGGAGCCCCATGATCATGCCTTTTAATGTCTTGTTGAATCTCTCAACCAAGCCATTGGTTTGTGGATGGTATGGTGTAGTGAATTTATAAGTCACTCCACACTCATTCCACATGTGCTTTAGGTATGCTGACATGAAGTTGGTACCTCTGTCAGACACCACCTCCTTAGGGAAACCCACTCTGGTAAAGATACCAATGAGGGCCTTGGCTACTGCAGGGGCAGTAGTCGACCTAAGGAGAATAGCTTCAGGATACCTGGTAGCATGATCCACTACTACCAGGATATACATATTTCCTGAGGCTGTGGGAGGTTCTAGTGGACCAACTATGTCCACACCCACTCTTTCAAAGGGAACCCCCACCACTGGAAGTGGAATGAGGGGGGCCTTTGGGTGCCCACCTGTCTTACCACTGGCTTGACAGGTGGGGCAGGAGAGGCAAAACTCCTTAACCATGTTGGACATATTGGGCCAGTAGAAGTGGTTGACTAACCTCTCCCACGTCTTGGTTTGTCCCAAATGTCCAGCAAGGGGAATGTCATGGGCCAATGTTAGGATGAACTTCCTGAACAGCTGAGGCACTACCACTCTCCTAGTGGCACCAGGTTTGGGGTCTCTGGCCTCAGTGTACAGGAGTCCATCCTCCCAATAGACCCTATGCGTTCCATTTTTCTTGCCTTTGGACTCTTCAGCAGCTTGCTGCCTAAGGCCTTCAAGAGAGGGACAGGTTTCTTGTCCCTTACACAGCTCCTCCCTTGAGGGTCCCCCTGGGCCTAAGAGCTCAACCTGATAAGGTTCAAGCTCCAAAGGCTCAGTTCCCTCAGAGGGCAGAACTTCTTCCTGAGAAGAGAGGTTCCCTTTCTTTTGCTGCGTTGCAGTTGGTTTCCCAACTGACTTTCCTGTTCTCTTGGTAGGCTGGGCCATTTTTCCAGACTCCAGCTCTACTTTTTCACCCTGTGCCTTGCATTGTGCTCTTGTTTTCACACACACCAGTTCAGGGATACCCAGCATTGCTGCATGGGTTTTTAGTTCTACCTCAGCCCATGCTGAGGACTCCAGGTCATTTCCAAGCAGACAGTCCACTGGGATATTTGAGGAGACCACCACCTGTTTCAGGCCATTGACCCCTCCCCATTCTAAAGTAACCATTGCCATGGGATGTACTTTTCTCTGATTGTCAGCGTTGGTGACTGTGTAAGTTTTTCCAGTCAGGTATTGGCCAGGGGAAACCAGTTTCTCTGTCACCATGGTGACACTGGCACCTGTATCCCTCAGGCCCTCTATTCTAGTCCCATTAATTAAGAGTTGCTGTCTGTATTTTTGCATGTTAGGCGGCCAGACAGCTAGTGTGGCTAAATCCACCCCACCCTCAGAAACTAGAGTAGCTTCAGTGTGGACCCTGATTTGCTCTGGGCACACTGTTGATCCCACTTGGAGACTAGCCATACCAGTGTTACCTGGATGGGAGTTTGGAGTGGAACCTTTCTTGGGACAGGCCTTGTCTCCAGTTTGGTGTCCATGCTGTTTACAGCTATGACACCAGGCCTTTTTGGGATCAAAGTTTTTACCCTTGTACCCATTGTTTTGTGAAGAGGCTCTGGGCCCACCCTCCTGTGCAGGTTTTTGGGGGCCTGTAGAAGACTCTTTACTATTTTTAGTTTTGGTTGTCTCATCACCCTTCCCCTGGGGAGTCTTTGTGACCCCTTTCTTTTGGTCACCCCCTGTTGAAGTCTTGGACACCCTTGTCTTGACCCAATGGTCCGCCTTCTTTCCCAATTCTTGGGGAGAAATTGGTCCTAGGTCTACCAGATGCTGATGCAGTTTATCATTGAAACAATTACTCAATAGGTGTTCTTTCACAAATAAATTGTACAGCCCATCATAATTACTTACACCACTGCCTTGAATCCAACCATCTAGTGTTTTCACTGAGTAGTCTACAAAGTCAACCCAGGTCTGGCTCGAGGATTTTTGAGCCCCCCTGAATCTAATCCTATACTCCTCAGTGGAGAATCCAAAGCCCTCAATCAGGGTACCCTTCATGAGGTCATAAGATTCTGCATCTTGTCCAGAGAGTGTGAGGAGCCTATCCCTACACTTTCCTGTGAACATTTCCCAAAGGAGAGCACCCCAGTGAGATCTGTTCACTTTTCTGGTTACACAAGCCCTCTCAAAAGCTGTGAACCATTTGGTGATGTCATCACCATCTTCATATTTAGTTACAATCCCTTTAGGGATTTTCAACATGTCAGGAGAATCTCTGACCCTATTTATGTTGCTGCCACCATTGATGGGTCCTAGGCCCATCTCTTGTCTTTCCCTCTCTATGGCTAGGATCTGTCTTTCCAAAGCCAATCTTTTGGCCATCCTGGCTAACTGGATGTCCTCTTCACTGGGGTTATCCTCAGTGATTTCAGAGGTGTTGGTCTCTCCTGTGAGGGAACCAGCATCTCTACTATTATTTTTGGAGTCAGGGTTTGAGGGACCCTGTTCTCCCTAGATAGGATTGGTAGGGGGGAATTTTCCTCCAAGTCACTATCTTCTTCCTCTGAGTTGCCACCCTCAGAGGGGTTGGCCTTTTCAAACTCTGCCAAAAGCTCCTGGAGCTGTATTTTGGTAGGTTTGGGGCCCATTGTTATTTTCTTTATTTTACAGAGTGACCTTAGCTCCCTCATCTTAAGATGGAGGTAAGGTGTGGTGTCGAGTTCCACCACAGTCACATCTGTGTTGGACATTTTGCTTCTAAAAGTTGGAATACTTTTTAAGAATCTACAACTGGTTCTAGAATCTAATTCAAACTTTTACAAACTTTTAAACTCTAAAAGAAATGCTAAACAGGATCTAACACAAGGCCCTAGCAGGTCTTTTAAGAATTTAGAAAACTTTTCAAATTGCAAAAATCAATTTCTAATGACAATTTTGGAATTTGTCGTGTGATCAGGTATTGGCTGAGTAGTCCAGCAAATGCAAAGTCTTGTACCCCACCGCTGATCCACCAATGTAGGAAGTTGGCTCTGTATGTGCTATTTCAAAGTAAGGAATAGCATGCACAGAGTCCAAGGGTTCCCCTTAGAGGTAAAATAGTGGTAAAAATAGATAATACTAATGCTCTATTTTGTGGTAGTGTGGTCGAGCAGTAGGCTTATCCAAGGAGTAGTGTTAAGCATTTGTTGTACATACACATAGACAATAAATGAGGTACACACACTCAGAGACAAATCCAGCCAATAGGTTTTTGTATAGAAAAATATATTTTCTTAGTTTATTTTAAGAACCACAGGTTCAAATTCTACATGTAATATCTCATTCGAAAGGTATTGCAGGTAAGTACTTTAGGAACTTCAAATCATCAAAATTGCATGTATACTTTTCAAGTTATTCACAAATAGCTTTTTTAAAAGTGGACACTGCAATTTTCACAGTTCCTAGGGGAGGTAAGTATTTGTTAGGTTAACCAGGTAAGTAAGACACTTACAGGGCGTAGTTCTTGGTCCAAGGTAGCCCACCGTTGGGGGTTCAGAGCAACCCCAAAGTCACCACACCAGCAGCTCAGGGCCGGTCAGGTGCAGAGTTCAAAGTGGTGCCCAAAACACATAGGCTAGAATGGAGAGAAGGGGGTGCCCCGGTTCCGGTCTGCTTGCAGGTAAGTACCCGCGTCTTCGGAGGGCAGACCAGGGGGGTTTTGTAGGGCACCGGGGGGGACACAGGTCCACACAGAAATTTCACCCTCAGCGGCGCGGGGGCGGCCGGGTGCAGTGTAGAAACAAGCGTCGGGTTCGCAATGTTAGTCTATGAGAGATCTCGGGATCTCTTCAGCGCTGCAGGCAGGCAAGGGGGGGATTCCTCGGGGAAACCTCCACTTGGGCAAGGGAGAGGGACTCCTGGGGGTCACTACTCCAGTGAAAGTCCGGTCCTTCAGGTCCTGGGGGCTGCGGGTGCAGGGTCTCTCCCAGGCGTCGGGACTTTAGGTTCAAAGAGTCGCGGTCAGGGGAAGCCTCGGGATTCCCTCTGCAGGCGGCGCTGTGGGGGCTCAGGGGGGACAGGTTTTGGTACTCACAGTATCAGAGTAGTCCTGGGGTCCCTCCTGAGGTGTTGGATCGCCACCAGCCGAGTCGGGGTCGCCGGGTGCAGTGTTGCAAGTCTCACGCTTCTTGCGGGGAGCTTGCAGGGTTCTTTAAAGTTGCTGGAAACAAAGTTGCAGCTTTTCTTGGAGCAGGTCCGCTGTCCTCGGGAGTTTCTTGTCTTTTCGAAGCAGGGGCAGTCCTCAGAGGATGTCGAGGTCGCTGGTCCCTTTGGAAGGCGTCGCTGGAGCAGGATCTTTGGAAGGCAGGAGACAGGCCGGTGAGTTTCTGGAGCCAAGGCAGTTGTCGTCTTCTGGTCTTCCGCTGCAGGGGTTTTCAGCTGGGCAGTCCTTCTTCTTGTAGTTGCAGGAATCTAATTTTCTAGGGTTCAGGGTAGCCCTTAAATACTAAATTTAAGGGCGTGTTTAGGTCTGGGGGGTTAGTAGCCAATGGCTACTAGCCCTGAGGGTGGGTACACCCTCTTTGTGCCTCCTCCCAAGGGGAGGGGGTCACAATCCTAACCCTATTGGGGGAATCCTCCATCTGCAAGATGGAGGATTTCTAAAAGTTAGAGTCACTTCAGCTCAGGACACCTTAGGGGCTGTCCTGACTGGCCAGTGACTCCTCCTTGTTTTTCTCATTATTTTCTCCGGCCTTGCCGCCAAAAGTGGGGCCTGGCCGGAGGGGGCGGGCAACTCCACTAGCTGGAGTGTCCTGCTGGGTTGGCACAAAGGAGGTGAGCCTTTGAGGCTCACCGCCAGGTGTGACAATTCCTGCCTGGGGGAGGTGTTAGCATCTCCACCCAGTGCAGGCTTTGTTACTGGCCTCAGAGTGACAAAGGCACTCTCCCCATGGGGCCAGCAACATGTCTCGGTTTGTGGCAGGCTGCTAAAACTAGTCAGCCTACACAGATAGTCGGTTAAGTTTCAGGGGGCACCTCTAAGGTGCCCTCTGTGGTGTATTTTACAATAAAATGTACACTGGCATCAGTGTGCATTTATTGTGCTGAGAAGTTTGATACCAAACTTCCCAGTTTTCAGTGTAGCCATTATGGTGCTGTGGAGTTCGTGTTTGACAGACTCCCAGACCATATACTCTTATGGCTACCCTGCACTTACAATGTCTAAGGTTTTGTTTAGACACTGTAGGGGTACCATGCTCATGCACTGGTACCCTCACCTATGGTATAGTGCACCCTGCCTTAGGGCTGTAAGGCCTGCTAGAGGGGTGTCTTACCTATACTGCATAGGCAGTGAGAGGCTGGCATGGCACCCTGAGGGGAGTGCCATGTCGACTTACTCGTTTTGTCCTCACTAGCACACACAAGCTGGTAAGCAGTGTGTCTGTGCTGAGTGAGAGGTCTCCAGGGTGGCATAAGACATGCTGCAGCCCTTAGAGACCTTCCTTGGCATCAGGGCCCTTGGTACTAGAAGTACCAGTTACAAGGGACTTATCTGGATGCCAGGGTCTGCCAATTGTGGATACAAAAGTACAGGTTAGGGAAAGAACACTGGTGCTGGGGCCTGGTTAGCAGGCCTCAGCACACTTTCAATTGTAAACATAGCATCAGCAAAGGCAAAAAGTCAGGGGGCAACCATGCCAAGGAGGCATTTCCTTACATACCTTTATTAGGTCGAGTGCGCAAGCGCTCTGGCATGTTGTAATCTCCGTGGGCTCTTAACCACACCCAATGCACGCTCATCACTCTTTCATGGGCTTGCCTTTTAAAAATCCTTTGTTATCATTCGTAAATGTTTTATGTTTGTCCCTTCTTCGGCCAGTTTTGTTACCACCTTGGCCATCGACCCTGTTACATGGATAATTGCACTTTTGCCAATATGTTTGACTGCGAGCAAACTTCTTTTCTTTTTGTGTCGCTCCTTCACGCTCACACTCATGGTGGCCCTGGTGCTGTGATTCAGCTCGCTTATGTCAACTGCTTTACTTTTCATTTTCAATTTATGTGGCAAGAAAAGTCCAGTTAGGAATTTACAACGCTAATGGCTCTAACTCGAGCAAACAGTAGACCCATTGAATTGCAAATGCCTGTTTTGATTGGATTACTCGTATTTGTCCCTCCCTTACATTCACATTGACCTACTTTTTTAGGGTAGATATGTCACATCAGCAAGAGAGGGTCCAAAAACAAGATAACTTCCTGTATAAAATGGCAATTCATATTACATGTGTGGGAGCTTAAGACCGGAGGACATGGACCCTAGTCCTCCATTTGAGATGAACGTTGCTGGGTTGCTGTGACAAGGTCCCACTTTGAAAATAAATCTTTTCAAGGATCCAATTGCAGTTTATAATAATGTTCATGAAAGAAGACTGCGGAACGGAATATTAAAGTTCTCCATTCAAGATTTATTATTGAATGCTCAACAGTTTCGAATGAAAGTCCACAGAACTGGATCACAAAATAAAGCAAAGGCTCAGCCAACATGTGTTTCGCCCCTCATGGCGTGTATGTCAGGGCTTTCTCAAGGCACGTTATTTCAAGTATATTTCTTCAGGCAGATTGCCATGACTTAGGTAGAAAATCTGGGATTCAAAAGTCAAAAACTTTGCGCTGCGTTCTCGTCCATCGCCTCTGTTTCAGGGGGGCAATAACGTGCCTGGAGAAAGCCTTGAGAAAGCCCTGGCATACACGCCATGAGGGGCGAAACACGTGATGGCTGAGCCTTTGCTTTATTTTGTGATCCAGTTCTGTGGACTTTCATTCGAAACTGTTGAGCATTCAACAATAAATCTTGAATGGAGAACTTTAATATTCCCTTCCGCAGTCTTCTTTCATGAACATTATTATAAACTGCAATTGGATGCTTGAAAAGATTTATTTTCAAAGTGGGACCTTGCCGCAACCCAGCAACGTACTTTTTTAGGGTAGAGCCTGCAAGGGCATGTGCTAGCACATGAGTCTGGTTAGCGAACATCTGTTGTTAACTCAAAAGGACTTGGAGCCTGCTTGTTGTTTACCATTTGTTGGCTTGCAAGGCACTCTTCTTTAAAGCCTTGTAAATCATCACTGCAGGCAAAGTATCATTTCCGTTACTCTCTGTGGAGCAGGGACCAAGAACTGATCAATTCAACTTAATTACTGCTTGTCCACTGCTCCTGACATGATAGAGGTACTTCTTTTTACCTTCTAGGGCCCTGCAAACAGAAGGCATGTGACTGGCAAAAACGGGCCCAACAGAACAAATACAATTGTAAAGTTTTATTGTCTATAGTTAACTCTTGTCTTTTATATTGCCAATTCTTCTTTCCTTACTTTCCACTCATTTGTTTTTGCTCGTGGTGGCTGTTCTCAAAAGATGAAAATTATCTTTTTCTAACTACTGCAAAAGAACATTGTTTCTTTATTATGTGTAATTTCTGAAATTATGCTTCAACACATAAGTGTGCAGTGCACCGTAATCCACTGCACTCCAATCTGTCCTACTCCAATCCACGCCATTCCGCCCCACCTCACCACACACCATCCACCGAACTCAATCCAATTGACCCACTACCAATCCAATCCAACCCACTCCAATCCACCCCACCCCACCCCACTCCAAACCAAACCCCTCTCCCCAATCCACTTCAATCAACCACACTCTAATCCCCCAAGCCTGTGTGCCCTTCTCCAATCCAAAACAATCGGCCCTACTCCAACCCCATACAATCTGCCCCACTCCAATCTGCCCCATGCCAATCCAAAACAATCTGTTCCAATCTAATTCAATCTACCCCACTCCAAAACAATCTGCCCCACTCCAATCTAAACAATCTGCCCCCAAAACAATCTGTCTCACTACATTCCAAAACAATCTGCCCACTCCAGTCTTCACCACTCCTATCCAAAACAATATGCCCTACTCCAATCTGCACCATTCCAGACCCAAATAATCTGCCCCATCCCAGCCCCAAATAATCTGTCTCACTCCAATCTGCCCCATGCATTTCAAAACAATCTGTTCTGTTCCAATCTAAAACAATCTGCCCCACTCCAATCTACCCCACTCCAATCTAAAACAAGCTGCCATACTCCAATACAAAACAATCTGCCCCACTCCAATCCAAAACAATCTGCCCCACCTCCAGTCTGCCCCACTCCAATCTGAAACAATCTTCCCCACTCCAATCCAAAACAATCTTCCCCTCTTCAATCCAAAACACTCTGCCCAATCTTCCCCACTCCAATCCAAAACAATCTTCCCCAGTCCAGAACAATCTGCCCAACTCCAAACTAACACAAACTGCCCCCTCCAATCTAAAACAATCGTCCCAATTCCAATTCAAAACAATCTGCCCTACTCCAATCCAAAGCAATATGACCCGCTTCTATCCACAACAATGTGCCCCGCTTCAATCCAAAATGATCTGTCCCAATCCAATCTACCCCACTCCAATCCAAAACAAGCTTCCCCAATCCAAATCAAAACAATCAGCCCCACTCCAATCCAAAACATTCCACCCACTCCAATCTGCCCCATGCCGTTCCAATCCGTTCCAATCCAAAACAATCTGCCTCACTCCAAAACAATCTGCCCCACTCCAGTCTAAACAATCTGCCCCTCCCAAAACAATCTGCGTCACTCCATTCTAAAACAATCTGACACATTTAAATCTGCTCCACTCCAATCCAACAAATTATGCCCTACTCCAATCTGCACAATTTCAGACCCAAATAATCTGCACATTCCAATATGCCCCACTCCAGCCCCAAATAATTTGCCCTACTCCAATCTGCCCCACGCATTTCAAAACAATCTGTTCTGTTCCAATATAAAACCATCTGCCCCACTCCAATCTACCCCACTCCAATCCAAAACAAGCTGCCATACTCCAATCCAATACAATCTGCCCCACTCCAATCCAAAACAATCTGCCCCACCTCCAGTCTGCCCCACTCCAATCTGAAACAATCTTCCGCACTCCAGTCCAAAACAATCGTCCCCTCTTCAATCCAAAACAGTCTGCCCAATCTTCCCCACTCCAATCCATAACAACCTTCCCCACTCCAGAACAATCTGCCCAACTCCAAACTAACACAAACTGCCCCCTCCAATCTAAAATAATTGTCCCCACTCCAATTCAAAGCAATCTGCCCTATTCCAATCCAAAGCAATATGACCCGCTCTTATTCACAACAATGTGTCCCACTCCAATCCAAAATGATCCATCCCTATCCAATCTACTTCACTCCAGTCCAAAACAAGCTGCCCTACTCCAATCCAAAACAATCTGCCCCATTCCAATCCAAAACAATCTGCCCCACCTCCAGTCTGCTCCACTCCAATCTGAAACAATCTACCCCACTCCAATTCCCCCACTCAATCCAAAACAGTTTTACCTACTCCAATGTGGCCCCCTCCAATCCAAAACAATCTTCTCCACTCCACTCCAAAACACTCTGCCCCACTCCAATCTGCCCCTCTTCAATTTGCCTCACTCCAAAACAAAACAATGTGGCCCACTCCAATCTGCCCCACTCTAATCCTAAAGAATCTGTCCCACTTAAATCGGCTCTACTCCAATCCAAAACCATCTGTCCCACTCAAATATTGTGCCCTACTTCAAATCAATCTGCCCACTCCCATCTGCCCCATTCAAATCCAAAACAATCTTCCCCTCTTCAGTCCAAAAACGTCTGCTCAATCTTCCCCACTCCAATCCAAGACAATCTTCCCCAGTCCAGAACAATATGCCCAACTTCAAACTAACACAGACTGCCCCCTCCAAGCTAAGACAATTGTCCCCACTCCATTTAAAAACAATCTGCCCTACTCCAATCCGAAGCAATATGACCCGCTCCTATCCAAAACAATGTTCCCCACACCAATACAAAATGATCTGTTCAACTCCAGTCTGCTCCGTTCCAATCCAAAACAATCTGCCCCTCTTCGATCCAAAACAATGTGCCCTTCTCCAATCAAAAACAATCTGCCCCACTCCAATCGAAAACAATCTGATGCACTCCAACCCAAAGCAATCTGCCGCACTCCAATCTGCCCCACTCTGATCCAAAACAAGCTGTCCCATGCCAATCCAAATCAATCTGCCCCACTCCAATTAAAAAAGTAAAACTGTCACCCTCCTATCTGCCCACTCCAATCCAAAACAATCTGTCCCACCTCAATCCAAACCCGTCTGCCTCACTCCTATCTTCCCCACTCAATCAAAAACAATCTTCCCCACTCCACTCAAAAACAATCTGCCCCACTCAATTCCAAAACAATCTGCCATACTCCAATCTGCCCCACTTCAATCCAAAACCATCTGCACCACTCAAATTTGCCCGCTCCATTCTGCAGAGCTCCAATCCAAAACAATCTGCCCCAGTCCAATTTGCCCCACTCTGATCTGCCCCTCTCCAATCTGCCCTACTCCAATCTTTCCCACTACAATCCAAGACAATCTAGCTTACTCCAATTCAAAACAGTGTGGCCCACTCCAATCCACCCCACGTCAATCTACCCCACTCCAATATGCCACACTCCAATTTCCCCACCTTCAGTTCAAAACAATCTTCCCCACTCCAACCCGCCCTACTCCAATCCACCCCACTGCAGTCCACTCCACTCCAATCTGCCCCACAGCAATCCAAAACAATCTGTCTCATTCCAATTCAAAACAATCTGCCCAACTCCAATCCATTCCACTCCAATCTGACCCACTCAAATCCACACCAATCTGCCAAACTCCAATTTGCTTCATTACAATCCGTCCCTTTCCAATCCAAAACAATCTGCCCCACCACAATCCACTTCATTCTAATTCACCCCAATCTAATCTACCCCAATCCAATCCAATCCATTTTACCCCATCAAGTTCATCCATGCCAATCACCCCAATCCAATCAAATGCATCACAATCCACCCCACTCCAACCGAAAACAATCTGCCCCACTCCAATCCAAAACAATCTGCCCCACTCCAATCTGCCCACTCCAATCCAAAACAGTCTACCCGCTCCAATCTGCCTCACTCCAATCTGCCCCACTTCAATCTGCCTCACTCCAATCTGTCCCACCCCAATCTGCACCACCCCAATCTAGTCCACCTCACCCAATCCACTCCACCTCACCCCAGTCCAATCTACCCACTCAATACAACACAACACAATCCAACCACTCTAATCCACTCCACAACAATCCAATCTACCCCACTCCAATCCAATCCACCTCACACCAATCCAATCCAATCCTTCCCACCCCACCCCACACACTCGATTCCAATCTACCACAATCCACCCCACTCTAATCCAATCCATCTCACTCTAGTCCACTCCACTCCATTCCACCCCATTCCAGCCCACTCCACCCCACTCTAGTCCAATCCATTTCACACCAATCCAACCCACTCCAATCTAGTTCAACCCAGTTCACCCACTCATACCCATTCCACCCCATTGCAAACCCATCCACCCCACTCCAGTCTAATCCACTGCAACCCAATTCATCCCATTCCAATCTACCCACCCTACTTCAATCCATCCTACTCTAACCCAATTAACCTTAATCTAGCCCACTGCAGTCAAATCCAGTTCACTTTTATCCACCTCACTCCAATCCAGCCAACTCCAAACCACCTTAATCCACCCCACTCCAGCCCAATCTACTCCACACCAATCCAAGTCACCTGAATCCAATCCACCACACTTCAATCCATCTCACTCCCAAAATATGCCCACACCAAAAAATCAACACCACCTTACTCCAATCCAAACCTCCTACTCCAATCCACCCCACTCCACTCCAGTCCAATTCACCACAGTCTGTCCCACTCAAATCCACTCCACCCCTCTTCAATCCAGTCCACTCAGTCTGCCCCACACCAATCCACCCCACTCAAATCCACCCCACTACAAAAATCATCCATCTCATTCCAATCCACACCACTCAAATCCATGCCCCTCCAATTTACCCCACCCAATCCAATCCACCCCACCCCAATCAAATCTACTCCAATCCAGGCCACTCCCCTCAATTCAGTCTACCTCAATCCAATCCATTCCACCCTGCTGAAATCCAATGCACTCCACTCCAATCCACCTCATCCCATTAAAATCCAATGCACCCACTTCATTCCTCTACACTCTAGCCCACCCCATTCCATTCCATATAACTCATTCCAATTCACTCACTACAATCCACCCCACCCCAATCTAATCCACCCCAATGACACCCACTCCAATCCAATCCACCCCTCTAATCCAGTCCACCCCATCTAGTCCACCCAAATCCAATTCACTCTACTCCACTCCAATCTACCTCACTCTACTCCACTCCAATCCACCCCACTCCAATCCAATCTGCTCCAATCCACTCCACTGTGTCCCAGTCCAATCCACCCCACCCCATCTCAGTCCACCCCATTCTAATCCAATCAATCCAGCCCACCTCACTCCAATCCAATCCAATCCAAACCAATCCACTCCACTCCACTCCAATCTAATCAAATCCAATTTAATCCAATCCAATCCACCCCACTCTGGACAAATCTACCCCACTCCAATCCAATCCAGTCCACCCCACCCCAGTCCTATCCAATCCACCAGACTACCTCAATCCACTCCAACCCACTCCACCGTATTCCACTCAACTTTACTCTATGACACTGCACTCTATGACACTCTGCTACTGAAACACTGAAGTCTACCACCCTCTATTCAACTCTATGACCCTCTACTCCACCTACTCCACTCAAAACACTCTACTCCAACAAATCCACTCTACAACACTGCCCACTCTAAGACACTCAATGTCACTTTTTGCCATGCTGAACAGCAGCCACACTGGTGTACTACATGGCACAAACAAATTGCCAAGCCAATAGCTCTTGTATAGGCGGGAACTGTTGGCTTTGCTAATGCTTTTTCTCTTCCTTCAGCACTCCATGAGAATGCACGTTTTGTATCATTCCCCTTCTTGTGCTGCATCCTTCTCCCAAATACCTACTCCACCCCTGTAGGCTCCATGTTGCTCTCTCTTCCTTCTTCAGGCTTGTCCACTGCTTTCCCGACTCTTGTTTGGCTTTCCTTCTTTTAAAATTATTTTGGCTTCCACTGGGACTATCCTAGAACCCTCCATTGTGCCTCACCCCTTTCCACTTCCCCCTGTTTGCTCTTTTGTTGCTCCCTGATCCCCGCATGGTTTTGCAAATATTTTGCTCATTTAGTTTTATTTTGTTTGAGGGCAGCAGGCATTTGTCGCTGGGCTGATTAGGAATATAAAAAGACAGTTTGGCAACTAAAATTACATTTTTTAATTTACCAATCTGAATGGCTTTCACCATCTGAATCGGCAAATAAACTTAAAAAATAAAGGCATCTACTTCAATTAATAGACATGTGCATTTGTTGTAGCACATGCATGGACAAACATCATCAAGTCTCCAGGTGTCTGCTGACAAAGTGGCCAGGTCATTGTACCTTTTCATTCATCTTGTGATGTAGCTGTACAACATCAGCACATAGAATTGGCCAACCAATAAAAGGCAAAATAATTGGCTTTACCAATGCTTCTTTTAATGAATGAAATGTTGTAGGAGGCTGGCCTGGTTTGTAGTGGGTACCCTAGGTACTTACACCTTATACCAGCTCCAGTTATCCCTTATTAGTCAAATGTAGACAGTGTTCAGGCAGCTTAGGCTGACTAGGGTAGCTGAAGCAGAGCAGCTTAGGCAGAACTAGGAGATATGCAAAGCTCCTACAATACCACAATAGTTACACAGTACTTATACACAATAAAAGACAATACTCAGTGTTACCAAAAATAAAGGTACTTTACTTTAGTGGCACAAAGCCAAAAATATCTTAGAGTCAATACTCCTTCTGGAGGTAAGTATTTTACACAATATATACACTAGAGACCAAAATCAGGTGAATAGATAGTCACAAAATAGTGAAAACAGTAGAAAATACATTAGAAAGCAATAGGCCTAGAGGCAACACAAACCATATACTAAGAAAGTGAAATGCGAATCACAAATGACCCCCTAGGCAAGTGTAGTGTGTAGAGGATCGCTGGGAGTGTAAGAAAACACCAAAGGTAAGTAAAATACCCACCCTAGAGCCCAGGAAAGTAAGAGTAAAGTACTGCAAGTTTCCTTAGGACAAACTACAAGTTGTGATTAGAGTTATTGCAAGAACCAAGCAAGACTGCAAACAACAAATGGTGGATTCCTGGACCTGAAGACCTGTAAAGAGAGGAGACCAAGTCCAGAATTCACAGAAGATTCTAGGAAGGGCAGGAGCCCCTGCCAATCTAGAAGATGGTGCAAAAGAGGATTCTCCGGTTGGAAGAAGTCTGCGGAAGAGCACCAAAGACGATGGCTGCGGGTTCCTGCATGATGCAAAGGATGTCCCATGTTGAGATGTTGGATACAGGTGGGTTGCAGCACTGGATTCATCCAACAAGCCTTGGTTCAAGCAATGTCACGGTTTGTGTCAAAATGGCGCTGCCTGGACCCAGGAGGGACCTGAGGGACTCAACTCAGACTGAGGAAGCAGAGGAGGCTCCCATCACTAGAGGGAACCCACAGATGACCGGGCAGCACCCATGGGAGTCCCAGGACACGGGGACAAAGAAGGTGCAAATTGCAGTTGCTGCAGCACTATGAAAGAATGTCCCATGCCACCGGAGAACAACTCAGCGAGTTGAGCATCGCAGGATGGAGCGCTGGGGACCAGGGCAATGCTGTACATGAAGGATTCTAGCAAATAGTGCACAGAGGCCTCAGGAGGTAGAGATGACACGGTGCACAGGGGTACGGTCGCAAACGTGGATGGCAAGCTCTTCCCTCCACCATATTTGGACAGCTGGACTTTAGGTCCACCACATGTGTTCTAGGAAGCATGCTCGTCGCCGGAGAGGAGTCCCAGAGAACCGGTTGTCATCTTAGAAGGTGCCTGCTGGTGCAGGGAAGTGATTCTGTTTCTCCACAGGAGATTTCTACGGTCCTTCTGGTGCAGGCTGAAGACAGGGAGTCCTCAGAGTGTGCACACCTTGGAATCTGTTGCAGTTGCTAGCTGGAGCTGAAGTTGCAGAGTCACAATAGCCTTCTTAGACACTTTGTTGCAGTTACAGGGGTTCCTGGAGTAGTCTGCGGTTGATCTGATGGTCAGAGGATGAAGCAGGAGTTGCAGAGGATTCCTGGTGGAAACTTGCAAGCCAAATCTCAAGAGGAACCCACAGGAGAGACCCTAAATAGCCCTGAGAGGGGGATTGGCTACCTAACCAGGTATGCACCTATCAGGAGGGGTCTTTGATGTCACCTGCTGGCACTGGCCGCTCAGAGATCTCCAGAGTGTCCCAACATCTTGGAAAACAAGATGGCTAACGCCAGGAACATCCTGGAGGAGCTCTGGGCACCACCCCTGGGGTGGTGATGGACAGGGGAGTGGTCACTCCCCTTTCCTTTGTCCAGTTTCACACCAGAGTAGGGACTGGGGGTCCCTGAACCGGTGTAGACTGGCTTATGCAAGGAGGGCACCATCTGTGCCCTTCAGAGCATTTCCAAAGGCTCTGGGAGGCTAACCCTCCCAAGCCTGTAACACCTATTTCCAAAGGGAGAGGGTGTAACACCCTCCTCCCAAAGGAAATTCTTTGTTCCGCCTTCCTGGGACTTAGCTGCTCAGACCCCAGGAGGGCAGAACCCTGTCTGTGAGGTGGCAGCAGCTGTAGCTGCAGTGCAAGCCTCAGAGAGTTGATTTGGCAGTACTGGGGGTCCATGGTGTAGACTCCAGGATGCATGGGATTGGCTCCCCAATACCAGATTCGGAATGGGGGGACACTTCCATGGTCTTAGACACCTCACATGGCCATATTCGAAGTTACCATTGTGAAGCTACATATAGGTATTGACCTATATGTAGTAAACGTATGTAATGGTATCCCCGCACTCACGAAGTCTGGGGAATTGGCCCTGGACAGCATGGTTGCCCTCACACTTAGTAACTTCGCACCTAGCCTTCAGTAAATGAAGGTTAAAGGTGACTTTTAAGTTACTTAAGTGCAGTGAAAATGGCTTTGAAATAGCGTGTGCACTATTTCACGCACGCTGCACTGGCAGTCCTGTGAAAGGGTTTGTCCGAGCTCCTTATGGGTGGCAAAAGAAATGCTGCAGCCCAGAAGGATCTCCTGGAACCCAATGCCCTGGGTACCTAGGTACCATATACTAGGGACTTATAAGGGGGGCCCAGTGTGCCAATTGGAATTGGTAAAGGGAGTCACTAAACTATAGTGACTAATTTGGAAGCAGAGAGGGCACAAGCACTGAAGTTCTGGTTAGCAGAACTTCAGTGACACAGTTATGCACTACTGACAACACACACATTAGGCCACAAACTATGGGCACTGGGGTCCTGACCAGCAGGATCCCAACGAGACAGGCAAAACATACTGACAAACAGGTAGAAATTGGGGGTAACATGCCAAGAAAGATGGTACTTTCCTACAAATGTATGTTATTTGTGTTTCTCTTCAAAGTACTGAGGTTGAACTTGTGAGCTGGGTTAGAGGGTCCAGAAAGGAAGGGCCAAAGTGGAATAATCAGGAAGGAATCTTGTGGGTGGATTGGTATCTTAAAATACTATTATAAACTTTTAACAGAACAATAGTGTGTTCTAGGTAAGCAAATCTTAGCTACTTAGCAGGCAGGGAGTTAGGGAGGAGGTGAGACAAGAAGGGGTGGAAAGACAGGGTAGAAGTGTGATAATTTCACTGTAGGTCCTGGGAAAATGAGATATTGAATGGTTTAGCACTAACGGTCTAGGACCTTAGGTAAGAATAGATAAGTTTCTCCCTTTGTGAAATAGACCACGAATGGTGTTACATAAAGGCCATTGTGGAATGCTGCCTTATGGTACTACTACAGATGGTCATAAAATGTCCCCAGATTGCAACACATTGCCACCCACATAGCCTTGTTTGTATGGTGGTTCCTCAGCTGGCAGCAATAATTAGAATGTAGGAAATATCAGGTCACTCTCTAGGGTGCAAATACATCATGATATTAACATGATTTTTAGAGATGCCTATGACATGACCTACAGGACATTTACTGGCCTAGAAGAGTACTGAATCTCCCTCCTTCTGCCATTTCCAGGACTCATAGCTCCTTCAAAAAAAGGTGATTCTTCCCAAATTCCGATATTTGTTCAATAACAAACCTGTCCCGCTCATTAGGCATTGCTTTCACAAACTCCGTCACTCATTATTTGATTTGCGTGGATTAGTAAACACTGTTGCATTGGATGGGATACATTGATCCTCCTTTCTGCTGAAGGAGATTTTTAGCCCCTGATGTCAAACTGTTTTTATTGGTTCTAACTATGAAGTGTTCGCTCCAATTTAATTGAGGCTATGCATGGTAGATCCCTTTAACTTGAAAAGGAATTTTATCCTTTTTAAAAAAAAGGATGTCGTAGGCTGCTGTTATGATAACAAGACTGCTGAATTTCGGGTTGCAGCACCACTGAGTATGGGGGACTGAGTCTCATCCCACACGGTGCGACAGCTGTTGGCCTACACCCTTCCGGATAGCTAGCAGCACCTCACCAATACCAAAGGTAAGAGTGATTTGTGGCAGACTCCTCAGGAAAGTCATGGTGGAACAGATCATATCCCTTTCTCTCAGTTATAGAAGTATTATACATGCAAACACAAACAGAAGTAGGATCTTGGTTCAATATATATTTTATTGAAACAACCTCTTTCTTTGTAAAAAGGCATATATTGTGATTATGAGGATAACGAAACACAGCTTTATCAAAGCAGTGACCAGGAAAGTGAAACACAAAAAGAGTTACACCATAATATCACAAAAGTGTCCCTAATATTCCTACCTACACTACTAAGTTTCTACATGAGAGCAAAAAGTAATGATAGCCCTAATCTGCCCTTCTGGTCCCGGGAAGGAAGCCCAACCCCTATACCTGCGTTCAGAGGTGAAGAAGAAGTCTGTTAGTCTGGCAGGAGTTCTCCCACATAGAGGAAAAGGAACCAAAAGGTTTCTGCAGAAACTGCGACGACATGCAGCATGAGATGGCAAGCTGGCTGGAATGTTCCCTCTACGCTGGTGTGGGCAGTGTGATGTTTTATAATTACCTATTTGTTATTCTGAGAACAGCCCTGAGGTGACAACATGTATTTGTCTGTGTGAGGTAGACAATGTACTCTTTAGACCAGCAATACCCAGTAAATATAGTGTACAGCCTTGGGTTGAGCACAGGATGAAAATGTCACACAAAGAAATGAATAACAAATTCTGTGTGGAAGGACAACTGATAAAAAAATAAAAAACGCCTCCGCTAAAATGAAGCTTTGCTAAAATAATAAAAGGAATAAAAGCAAAATGTAACTAGGTGTGCGGGCACAGGTCTCCGGACCAGAGCTAAATAATGTGCCTATGTAAATGCTAAAATAACCTCACAACAAGGAGAACCAGCAAAAGTCTCTCACTCTTCCTCCAGTGAGCTATGACTTGCTAGGCATGTAGACTTAGGAGAGCCCTGCCCTCTGCCACCAAATCGATCCACACACATAATGATTAATATGTTATAACAAATTAATTATTTACTAAGCAGTTCTTGTCGCGGTGGAGCCAGGCAAGATGGCGGATTAGACCACATCTTGGAAGCTCCCGCAGGCCACAGGACACTCCTGCATTAATCTATATTCTCTACTCCTTACCCCTGATCCTGACCTGGTGGGGAACCTGGTGCACCTGTGGGACTGCTGTGCCGGTCTGTGCAATGGCAGGCTCTGTTACAGCCCCTGATTTGCCTGTGGAGACCTCACAGCTGAATGCAGTGGTGCTGTGTGTGGAGTAGCTGCAGATCTAGGCGAACACAGTGTTGGCTCTGTGGGGCTGATTGGCAGTAGATTAAGCTGTCTCAATCCCATCGTGGACTTTGAGGCCGTTGGATGTCACTGGTGTGCCCCATGAATTAGGGTGGCGGTGCACCACAGCACATCCTATCTGGACCCGGGCCGGAGGGAGTGTTAACAAATGGTGAGACACAGTGTAGGAAGTCCTGGGGCCCCACACACCCACTCCGTTAAAATTTGAGGAGTAATGCTGCTGTGGGGGCCCAGCATTACTTGCCTGAGTCTGGGCCTGCAGCAGTGAAATTGGCTGCAGCATAGTGCCGCTCCAACATTGCTGGGGGCAGTAGGGGCCTTAGCATGGCCCATGGTGAGTGCCACAGTGTGACTTTTCTTCTTCTTTTTCTGAACCCTGTAAGTGGGGGAACCTGTTGCCTTTCCTTCTCCTGCATGTCACTATCAGGCCATCTATGAGTGGGGTACCACTGGGAGACTAGGGGCCTAAAAATGAGAACTTACCCAGGAGACTGTCCTAGCTGTTCGGGCCTATGCTGCTGTAGTGTTTATATCCTGATCGCATTGCTGAAGGACACCTGAGGCTGTATGGAGACACTGCGGATTGGGAGCTTCCTGTCCACCTGATGAACTGTACACTCGAAGAACCTTTCTCGGTGGGTGGCCCCTGGGAGTGACACTGTGCTGCGAGTAGCGACACTGCTATGCAAGAGGAGGTGCCTCATAGCACAGTCCACCTGGATTAAGGACTGTGGGTGAAACTGCACTTGGCACATAGAGAGAGTCCCCTGTGGGTCCTACACCCTGCCTGCCACCTGCAATATTGGGCAGTGTGCACTGCCCTACCTACAATGGGCCAAATGTAGCAAAATCCGAATTTGCGACTCACAAATTGCGAGTCGCAAACCTGGATGCAGGATGGTGTCCCTGACACCATCTGCGAATTGCAAGGGGGTAGCAAAGACCCACCTCATTAATATTAATGAGGTGGGACCCCATTGCGATTCGCAGCACTCACAGGGATGGTGGCCTGCTGGAGACAGCAGACCACCATGTCTATGACTGCTTTTAAATAAAGCAGTTTTTTTTTGTATTGCAGCCTGTTTTCCTTAAAGGAAAACGAGTTGCAATACAAACGAAAAAATGAAACGTTTTTGTTTCATTTTTTCAGAGAAGGCAGTGGTCTATAGGACCACTGCCTGCTCTGAAAAAATATTTTCAGGGCCATTCACAAAGGGGAAGGAGTCCCATGGGGACCCCTTCCCTTTTTGCAAATAAGTTAGCACCATTGTGACACTGGTGGTAACTGCGAATTGCTTTGCGACCGCGTTCGTGGTCACAAAGCAATTCTGCATCGCGATGCGAATCGCAAATAGGAAGGGGAACACCCCTTCCTATTTGGGACTCGCATTCCCATTTTGCGAGTCGGTAACCAGGTTACCGACTCGCAAAATGGGAACGAGCATCGCGATTTTCTTTTTGCATGTCGCAAACAGGGAAATTTGCTGTTTGCGCCATGCAAAAAGTTATGTACATCTGGCCTATAGAGACATTAAGCAGCTGTGAAGTTTCACAATGGTTAAAGACAAGCATAGGAAGCAGGAACTATCCAATAAGGTGGGCAATTATACTTTGCCAGTCACTCAGGGGGCAGTGGCGTGCCGTGCGGACGCTTCGTATTAGGGGCCTGATAAAGTTCCCACCCCAGCAGATATTATGGCAGCCATCACCACTTCAGAGAGGCCATGGTAGTCAAGATCGATACGTGGCAGTGGAGGTGGGTCTACTGCGCAGTGATTTCCACAATATTTCTGAATGAGTTGGGGTGACTAAGGGCACGTAGCTGAGCTTCCACAGGAAGTTAAGATATTAAAGACCACTGTTGCCGAGTTGCATGCAACCACTTCACACCTAGAGGACCATGTGGAGGACACACAGGGACGGTCCTGAAGCAACACTCTACACTTCATTGGGTTTCCGGAGAGATCGGAGGGGCAGTCTGCAGTATTGTTTTTGGAGCAATGGATCACCCTCTCTTGAAACCCCATAAACATTCTACATTTTTCACAAATGAAAGAGTTAATCGTGGGCTCGGTCCGGAGCCCTAACCGTGTACGCCGCCACCTGCACAACACTCGGAATATCATAATTTTTCTAGACTACATGCCGAAGGTGCAAGACTGCGTCAAGACTTTTCTATTTGTTGAAACCAAAGACATCAATATGAAGTACGGAATGCGGTTCCCGGCCAGCCTTCGTGTACAACATAGTGGTAAAGTCTATTTCTTCGACTCCCCGGAGGAAGCCAGTGAGTAGTTGAACACATTGGGTGGGGTGCGAGGGAGGATTCCCCAGGGACGCAGGGGTGGTCTAACGGGTGTCCCCAACACACTGCCAGAGCACGGAAGAAAAATGGAAAGCCTGGGTCCCCCGCCGGGGACATACATACCGGTCAGATTGTGGTTCTTCCTGATTACTTTCTGGCGGAATCCATATGTATACCGGATACAGTAGACTCTTTTCTTCATCACGGAGATGCTGAGGATTTAAGTGACAGCACTGATGTGAGGACATAGAGCCTTAGCAATACATAGTGGCAGTGCACCTGGACTATGAAACACTGCTTTGTGGCGGCCCGAATTCATGATGCCTACACTGCCATTAAAGGTGCAGTACATGTGCTGAGAAAGATGTCCTTTTCTTTTTGAGTTGTTGTGCTAGTGGCGGGGGAGCAGCACTTTTGTACCCTACGAATTCCCCACTGATCTTAAACTGTCAGATGTTAGGGATCTAATTGTGGCTTTGCAATGGGGACTGGGAGGAAATGGCAGTTCCATGGTAAATTGCCTCTTATTGGGTCAGTTGGAGTGTTATTTGTCCTATGATAAAGCAAGTTACAGGGGGCTGTTATGATCAGGTTCACATGTTTGTTGATTGATGGCTGTGGTGCCCGGAGGCCCTCCTTAAGGTAGAGGAAGAGTCTGAAGGGTCGAGATCATGCGGGGTGGCTCAAGGGTTTTGGCTCTTGCTTAACATTTATGAGGTTGTGACCTCAGCAGAAGGCATTAAGGCCCATATTTATACTTTTTGACGCAAAACTGCGCCATCGCAGTTTTGCGTCAAAAAAAATTGCGCCGTCTAACGCCATTTGGATGCGCCATTCGGGCGTCAAATTTATACTTTGACGTACGGCGGCGCAACCAACAGGTGGGAGTCATTATTTCGTGACGCAAACAGCGTCGGTCTGTCGTAAGGCAAACCCACGTAAAAGTGACGCTAATCACTGTGGGTCGATTTACGACAGCGCTATCGTGAATACGCCGTTTTTTTTCACGCTATTGCGTGTCATTTTTGCGCAAAAACTGCACTGACAGGAGAGGAGACCCAAAATGGATCCCAGATGCCCCAACAGACCCCAGGAGGATGAGAGCAGACCAGGACCCTGCCAGGAGGAAGCATACAGGAACCAGGACATGTTAAAGAAAAAAAGAAAGTGTCGCTTCAGTGCAGAGGAGCAGGAAATCCTGGTGAAAGAGGTGACGGAACACCAGCACCAACTTTTCATATCCTCAAAATTGCCACTCAGTAGGAGAGAGGCCATCTGGAAAGAAATTGTAGACAAGATAAACAGTGTGGCTGAAGAACGCCGGACAGTCACTGAGTGTAAGAAACGCTGGCATGACTGTAAACGTAGGACCAAAGAGAAAATGGCCAGGAACAGGAAGGCAGCAATGCAGACTGGAGGGGGGAGTCCAGCACAACAGGAGGCTCTGGACCACATGGAGGAGATGGTCGCAGCCGTCATCCCAGAGGAGATCGTCACAGGGATACAAGGACTGGACAGCGCAGACTACCACGACACTACGCACATGCAGGGTAAGTCGCATGGGGAATTACAATGCAATAATGGGGACTGTAAGCAGGGGGGGGATACCTACTACATAATGCATGTAACTTAGCACATATATGAAGTGGCATGGGGAAAGGGGCACGGCAGGGGGGAATGCCCAGTACTGACCATAGCCGGGCCACGACAAAATACTGCCACCACTACAGTCCCATGGGGACATCCTGTAATTACAACAAGAGAGCCAAGGGAAACCAGTGACAGGTGGGAAGGACACTACCCTGAATCCACATCCAGGCACTTGTTTTGCACAAAATATTCCCCATCAACTAGGTCCCTATCTGTAATGCAGTAGCAAATACAACAACTGCAACTTAACTGCCACCACAGTTGACAATAACACCTCTCATCTCTGGGCAGCTATAGTACCAAATGGCAGGAACCCCACCCTGGAACATACATTCCTAAATTAGGGGGTGAGGATGACATCTGCAACTACTCCTAGAAATAAGACAAAGCTACAAGTACACTTAAATGCCGAATGTCCATAACTGACACATACATAAGCCTAAGTAAACAGCAATAGGAGCCACACAGCACTAACGACACACACATGCTGCATACATCAGGGTCCCTCACGTGCCTGCCTAACAATGCTACATCACAAATGTCATACTGCTCAGACAACAACATTGACGAGGGGACACAGGCAACTGGTCAATGAAACACATCTGCACAGTCTAACCAAAAAATAGGACATCCATACGATAAACAAGCCAATCCAGTAAGACACACGAGACCCCATCAGATACAAACATCAACAATGTTTACATCCATACCACATCCTAACATTGACATACATAGGTCATGCCACCTAACATGTACAGATCATGCAATGTGAATAAAAAGTGTATGGTGCAGGGCCTGTGAGGCAAGTGTGCTGGCAGGGCAGTCACAACACCCACAGTCAGTCAAAGTGTAGCGTGGCAAGTGAAACGTATACTTTGCGCAATAGCCTCAGGCTGGAGGCCTTTGTGCATCTTACCCTGAATGTACTTATACTCATTTGCTCACATCTAAGTGCCTCAGAGCACTTTGCACTAAATGAATCTCATTGCCCTTCCTATCAGTTAATGTAGCAAATAGTCAGTCCTGAGGTGTTGGCAATTAGTCAAATCACCCTGTTTTGCCTACTTCTGCACTGGAGTTTGCCAGAACATATTCACTCTGTGCCCCAGTCAAGGATACCGTCTGGTTCGTTGATGATAGATGTGGTAGGGGTTAAGGTTTGCCATTCCTGCGTAGGGAAACTTTGTCATCACCATGACAGATGTCTTTTAAATTCACTTCCTCGTCCCAAGACACGCATGGGGGAGTTTACAAACAGAAAATCACATCTAGATGCTGCCTGCCTTGCTGCTGATGCACAACCAGATCCCAGCCCATTCCTCTGATATGAGGGATGATGTCTCCCCTGTGATTCAGACAGACAAGCTCCAAACTTAACATGCAGTGCTATATATAGAACAAGCAGAGGGAGAGTAGAAACTGTTAGGCACCATGATAGCTGTGTACCAATGTATTACTTTCATGCGGACTATTTCAGTTCTAACTGTGTGTATTGTTTTGGTTATTGGGGCTCACAACGAAATTCCTACAAGTCAGTTGTACACTGAAACTTCATATCCAACAAATACTGTCTGTGTCATTTGTGTATGGGAACATACCGGAAAAGATAGAAATGTGTAGGACCTGAGTGACCACCACTTCCCTGAGAAGTCCCAAAGATGTCATGGGCTTGGACTTCTAAACATTCCTCTGTTGTGGGAGACCAGAGGCACTGCTAGTCTGTCTGAGCTAAATACAATATCTGGGTGACAGAGTTATTTACAAGTGGGTCAAACTTAGTCCCCCACACCATTAGCTATCCTGCTGCCTAGAAAGCCAAGAATCACATATAGGATAATGAGAGCCCACCCAAACAAATGTCCCTCCATAACAATAGTGAAACACCGAGAGAGGAGTAGGACAAAAAAATGCATATTCCAAAATAATTACAAATCAACACCTAGAGATGTCCTGGCAGGCATGTCTGATAGCTCCATATCATATCTGTGACACACAGGTGGGCCATAGGCCTACAACAATGCCCTATGACAGACAGCAGATACCAAGACAAAATCAGAGTACAAAGTAAAGGCATCCAAAGGCTTGTATCTTAGTGCTAAATGATCTCAACACAGACCCACTAATTGTACCCTGTTTCTTTGCAGAGGAACACGGATCTCCTGCCGATATGCCTGTCCATGAGTTCCCTGATGACATGGATGACGAGAACATCAACCTCACACAAGAGACCATTGACATGGTCCTCGAAAGCCTCCAAACCCCCCCTTCAGTAACAAGGAGGAGCCAAGATGAAGCAGCCACCACAGTAGAACCACCCGCCACCCCAATTGTAAGACCTGCCAGCTCCAACACAGCTGAGGACTCTGACGACACTGGCACCAGCTTCGAAAGAACAGTCGTTGGGGTCCAGCGGGAGCTGGCCAAGGAGGTGCGGGTGGGGATGCAAACTATGGCAGCCAGCCTTGAGGGGGTGCGTTAGTGCATGCTGTCAACTGCTGATCAGGCAGCTGCAATGCAAGCCAGAACATCGCTGTTGGAGGAACTTTTAGTAACACAGAAGGCAATCTGCACAGCTGTCATCCAGTTGACCAAACAACTCCAACAGCAAGCCAGTCAGCGTGTGCACGAATGCAACATCGAACCCCTCAGGGCAGACCTGGCTGCCTACCATCGGGATGTGGCTGCCATTCTGAAAAACCAGCCCGCTCTCCTTGCTGCAGTACTGCCCTTCATAACTGGACAGGGATCAGCCCCCGGGATGTCTGCCTCCATGTCTTCTGACACTGAGGTGTGTGTTGCCCCTTCAAAACCAACAACAACAAGGACACACCAGGCAACACACACATCAGAAGAAGAAGACATGGAACAGATAACATTCACACGCAAGAGTACCCGGAAGCCCTAGTCCCTGCACCATGCCCCACTCTGACCAAGGTCCTACGTTTTGACACATGCCAGCCTCACTCCAACTACCCTCAATGACTGTTCGGCAATCTACTGTTTAACTTGTCCACATTGGCTGTAAATGTTTCTCTCCTACCATTTGGCAATTCCTGTTCCTCTGCACCGTCTGTGACATCACCCCAGCATGTCAGGAGCATCATCCACACCCTGTAAATAGGATCACCATTTAAGAATGCACCAGAACGGACTCACCTAACATTGTTAATGGACTTTTTGCACTACTCCACCTAAAAATAAATATCACTTGCACAACAATTGTGTCTCTGTGTCATTTCACACTTCAACTGTGCAGTACATAACTCCAAAGTGGCTGTGTGGCAACCATGTTGATTCTCTAGACTACTGTCCTGATTTCATGTCTACTGAAACATCTGTGCAGTGGCCAGGATTGCATCATAGCTCTACTAGACTGAGGAAAATAACTGATGTAGGGACTAAGCACACCCAATCATGCTGTGTTGGACAGAATGAGGCCCCATCCATAGCTATTCTAGACAACTAATGGTGGATGAGAAATGTAGGCACCTTGCGATACTAACACAATACATTATGCTGTAAAATGAAAGGAATGTTAACCAAATTACACTGCATCAATCACCCTTACAGCGTATACTACCATGAAGGAAAGTCATGCTCAAGCAGTACACACATGATGTAGGTCAGCAATGACAGCAACAAGACAAGAGTGTGAACAAATACTCATCTACAAAGCTCTCCCTGAACTTCACAATGCTGTCCGACCTATCTATTTACCTACAAAATCAACTCTGGAAGCACTCTTTGTGAAGTAGGATACATACCAACCCCAAATCTTGATGATCTATGCAGACTACCAATGGTGGCTCTCCCACACGGTGGATGCTTACCAAGTTAGCACACGGGTAGCTGGCATGTTAAACCTCAATAGCCTGGGGATAGCGAGCATAGGACACAAATGTCATACTAAAACTTTCTGCTACACTGATGTCAAGGCCATGAAAAGGTAGCACCTAACGCATCTGGTAAAGGGTTAACAAATTTTTTATTTCCAATAAGTAAGAAAAGAGGCAACTAAGGGAAAGATAAACCTACACTAATCTAACCTGACTACTACTAACCCACAACTGTCCCTAACTAACCTAAGCTAAACTTACTCTACACATGTAACGAAACGATCTAAACATCAACCCCCCACCCACCATTATGAGACAAGACACATGCAGGACAACACTTACTAACCTACACACATACTATACTATCCTAAACAAACATATATTTTTTTGTATTTTTTTTTTTGTATATTTTTTTTGTATTTTTTTTTTTTTCTCTTTTTTTTATCAAACAGGAATCCCAACATTGCCCCCCACCCACCCACCCACACAAAAATATTAGATAGAAAGTATAAGGACCCCCCACCCTCTTACCTAACACTAACTAAGCTAATTACCTATACTTATCCTACAACTAACCCCCCAAACCCAACTAACAGTATGAAAAGAGGAAAGAGGGGAGAGGGGAGGGGTAAAAGTTCAGGAGGGCAAAATAACTAAGGATTTGCCCTCTGAAGTGTGCGCCGGATGGAGCGCACCTTCTTTTTGACCTCTGCCATGTCCTCCGTCAGGTTGTCAACCTTTTGAATTAACCTGTCCAGTTTCCTAGACAATGCGTTGAAGGCTGCAGGGTCAATTGGAGGGTCACTGCTGGTCTGCGTGCCGGTGGAGGTGGAGATTGTTGCTGGAGTGGAGTGGCCACTGGACAGCCCTGCTCCCAACACACGGCTGGGTCCAGGTCAGGAGGAAGATGGCTGGTCCGTCGCTGGGTCCCCTTGGGCAGACCTGGTGGTTGTAGGTGGCACCGTTGTTGGAGCCTGTGGTGTGGCATACCACGCCCGGGAGGCCCGTTCCGAATTGTATCTGCGGGCCATCCTCCGATACCCACACTGCACCTGCAGGATGTGCCTGTACCTCATTGCACGGCGCTCAAACTGGTTTCGAGCTGCGGCACTCAGGTTTGCAGCTGTGAAGGGAAAAGGCAAATATTGAGCATAGAATTTACAGTGGGTTGAATACCACAATGGGTAATTTGACCATTACTAGCAATGTATTGGTTGCAGCAATTGTTACAACATATGTCACGGGAAGGCTCAGAGGAAGTACATGTGAATCATGCATACTGAAGGGCATATCACATATAGCAGATCCATGTCTCTACATGATGGATGACATCACCCTAAACTACTCCTACAATTCATACCTAAGCCATTATACATTATGGCACCAGCTCGTCCGCATACTGACTTCACTACATATGTCATTCTATGTGATAAGAATCACACTCCTCACTCAATGGCATTTCGAAATAGTTGTGTGCTAAGATTGAACCCCTGGCCATGAATCATATGTCGACACTATGGGCCAGATGTAGGAATTGATGGGAAATCAACTAGCAAATTGCAAAGCTGAACGGTGTCTCTGACACCGTCTGCGAGTCACTATGGGGTCCCTAAATCCCACCTCATGAACATCAATGATGTGGGTTCCAACTTGCACCACCTTAGCAACTATGGGCACTCACGGGGATGGAGGCCTGCTGGGAACAGCAGAACTCCATAGACGTGACTGCTTTTAAATGAAGCAAGTTATTTTTCACCAAGTGTAGGCCCTTTATCTGAAAGGAAAATGAGCTGCCATTTGTTTAAATTCACAACAATTGATTGTTCGTAATTTACACAATAATGATTGCTCCCCTAGACCACTGGCTGTTTTGTGCAGGAGTATTTTGGTCCACTCACAAAGGTGAAGGTTCACAATGAGGACCCCTTCCAGTCAGCAAGTTGGTTAGCAGCCACTTCAAGTGGATGATAACAGCTACTCACTTTGCAACCACGCACTCGTTAGCAAATGGGATTGCCTAACACTGTGATTTGCAAGTAGGGCTGGTAAACTCCTTTATTTTTTTACTTTAGAAAACCATTTTGCGAATATGTACATGACCACCAATAACATTTCGGATTAGGAAACAGACGTTTGCAACTCACTAACATCAAATTATGCTATTTGCAATGTGGAGACATTTTGCTACATCTGGACCTAGGTACAAACTCAAGTCACAAAAGGTGTTAAGTACGTGTAACATACTGGTTGCTACAGTCCTAGGTACCCTGTTTCACAGTAACATCCCAGTCTTTGTGGGTGGTGTGGGAAGAACAAACAACAATCCCATGATCAATGCACAACCAGGAGTGTACAGAAAGTGCAACAAGCATGTGCCTTCACACACAACACCTATGAAGGGCTAGCAACACGTTGGAGTCAGCCCAACCTTGTCACATCCCAGGTCCACACATGTCAAAATGATATGACTTAGCCAAACATAACATACTATTAGTGAGGCATGTTTTACAACACACACAGAGGAGGTAGAACACCCATTCACATGATTCAACAGAACACCTAGGCCATTGCACTCAAGTCACACACACTTCGAGGTCACCTTGTGGAAGTACATGCCCCCGGAAGATCCGACCTACAGTGTACACAGTCCATCCTCAACTAGGAAGAAGCACTTGTCATCGAAGCCATGTGCCTAAGCTATCTGGGAGACTGTCAGTCTGATATGCTGACTCAGTTAATGGCAAGTTCCTGACCAAGTCTAACATTGACCAGTGTGTTCAAAATGAGTCATGCTATTCCCAATAGTCGCACTAATTGAATGACCTACTGCCCCTCAATCTGAGAGATGACTAGGGATTGCTTTACCAAAACATTATTCCAATTTGATATCACACCAAAACAACAAAGCCAATGAACGGCCAGCACATCATATCATGAATTGTCCTGAACACACAGTAATCCATCATGCTTCATTTCCAAACAATGTAAATAGCACTTAGGCAACACTCACTGTAGGTATCGGGGTCGTCAAAATGGGCTACCTCACCAACGGTGTACGGGGCTGGTCCACCTGTAAAGCATGAAAGGAAGATTATACTCAGACTGGGTGAACAGACAAATAATTTCTGTTACAATGACAGTGTGTGAATATTACATGGTAATGATACACTTTCACACATGCTCATCCTGCCTGGCTGACTTTGTATTCTAGATTATCATTGGATGAGTCTCCTGCTCCAGTGACACACCCTACTACACTCATGCAGTGGCCAGGACAGTCATGTGTCGTCCAAGTTACTCCTCCATTAGTAGGCCCGAACAATCATGTGATCCATACATCTCAGCATGTGCATCACAGAGAGAAACATTTCACAACTGGTTCCATGAGGACTGCATGACCACTCACCATCAAACAGGCTATGGGGACAGGTTCAACACACAGCAACCAGACACACATGTGACATATGTGTGGACAACATGACTAACTTCATGTGACGTGAAGGCAACACACAGGTGTTGCATCATCATGTGTTTGCAATTTTCGGTCTAGCTATGGCGTCTACATATGTAGGTATGTTGTTTCTACATGACGTACTCACTGGCCATTATGACCAGTAGAGTACAAATTGAGCAGTTCACGTGTTGCTTTTCAGACACAAATGCAACACTACATTCCATGCAGCTACAGCCATCTGGTATGTGTTGCAAAGATAAGGCATCGGCCTGGTAGCATAGGTCTTCATACACACCCGGCAACAAATACACATTTGGACACATATGTATACCTTTGTAGCGCAGCATTTGCATCATTTTGTGACGCAGAGAGGGGGCTACTTAGCAAAATACTAATAGATGTTGCATTTTACTGCTGTTATTGGGTGTACATGTGTAGCAAAAATGGGGATTTATGTGTATGCCCATGGGCCTAGGTTTCCCTAGTATAACACGCAGTCAGCTACTTATTTTGCAGATTGGCTACCAATCATCACATGTTCACGCACACATTCCTATTATTCCCATGTAATTGATTATTACTCACCAACATAGCCACCAATCCGGAGTCCCAGGTGGTCCAGCAGGTCCTGTTCCCTGGTGATCAGATCTGCCCAGCGGTGCTTCAGTTGATGGACATTCCTCATACTCCCGTAGACCCGGACCAGGTGATGGCGCACCTTCTCCCAACGTATTTTCCTCGCCTCCGTGTGATACCCCTGTATCACACGGCCCCCAGCCTCCAGCATCAGTGGGAGGAAATGGCTTACGAGCCAGATGAAGCCCCCCAATTCGTCCTCACCCATCCTGGACAGGCGAGGCCTACCTGACATGATGCGAGGTTGAAAAAAGTAACAAAGAAAAATGAAAGAAAAAGTGGGAAATGGGGAAAGGTAGAGGTGTGAAAGAAAAAGAAGAAGGAGAAAAATAGCCCAACTAACACCCCAAACTATGCTACCCACAACAGACTCCCACAGACAATACAAACTATCACAGGTATAGACCAAACAACACTAAACAGACTGAGACAATGTTTGACAACAATAAAAGATTGACACAAAGACAAAATACAAGGCACACAGGACACTAAAGCAGTAAAACACAGGACAACACCTTTCACACAACCACACAGTCTAGATAACTCTGAGACTGCAAAGTGAAAGTGAAAGTCAACTCCCAGTACAGATTTGGTAAACAGGATATCCTATTACATCACTTCCTGCATAAAATGGCCGCCGTTTTTATTTTCGCGTAATGCGTCATATTTTCACGCATACACAGATGTGCGTCATATTTTTTTGACGCATTACAGTGTACATGATGCGGAGTGTAAAAATATGCTATGAATATTAATATTTCCAATTGTACATGAGATGACCAACATATTGTGCATGTAGCGTCAATTACACCACGCATACATCATGGGCGTCGTTTTTTTTTCACGTACAGTGGTGCACATGATGCGGAGTCAAAAAATATGATATGAATATTAATAATTGATAATGTACATGAGATGACCAACATATTGTGCATATAGCGTCATTTTGACCACGCATACATCATGTGCGTGGTTTTTATTACACGTACAGTGGTGCACATGATGCGGAGTCAAAAAATATGATATGAATATTAATATTGATAATGTACATGAGATGACCAACATATTGTGCATATAGCGTCATTTTGACCACGCAAACATCATGTGAGTGGTTTTTATTACACGTACAGTGGTGCACATGATGCGGAGTCCAAAAATATGATATGAATATTAATATTGATAATGTACATGAGATGACCAACATATTGTGCATATAGCGTCATTTTGACCACGCATACATCATGTGCGTGGTTTTTATTACACGTACAGTGGTGCACATGATGCGGAGTCAAAAAATATGATATGAATATTAATATTGATAATGTACATGAGATGACCAACATATTGTGCATATAGCGTCATTTTGACCACGCATACATCATGTGCGTGGTTTTTATTACACGTACAGTGGTGCACATGATGCGGAGTAAAAAAATATGATATGAATATTAATATTGATAATGTACATGAGATGACCAACATATTGTGCATATAGCGTCATTTTGACCACGCATACATCATGTGCGTGGTTTTTATTACACGTACAGTGGTGCACATGATGCGGAGTCAAAAAATATGATATGAATATTAATATTGATAATGTACATGAGATGACCAACACATAGTGCATATAGCGTCATTTTGACCACGCATACATCATGTGCGTGGTTTTTATTACACGTACAGTAGTGCACACGATGCAGAGTCAAAAATATTGTGGATGTAAATCATAATTTGAAGGTGAAATATCAAGACACTTTTGGATACATTTGTATCTGACTCTGCATTGTGTGCACTCATGTACATGAACAAATTATGACGGCCATGCTGTATGCGTAGAATATGGAGCAAATTGATCCAAATGTCTTCATGTGTTTAGCTTTGGAAAGGTGATTTGTCATGGTAAAACGGTGCGATGTGAGACACATTTGTGTTTGTATCTGACAAATGTCCGTACTTTTATGTATAGACGGCCTTCACACTGTGATGTTTGGGATACGTTAACTAATGTATTGACCATATTTGACAACATATTTGGTGTAATTGCTGATGGCTATTTTGAAATGAGATTTTTGATACCATTATGTATTCCGTCTCCAAAATGTCCCCACCTTTATGATGGGGATGCTTTTATCTGTAGTCCTAACAGGGAGTGGGAGAGTCACTTTCAGTTTTTAGGGGGCTGACCATGTCCCATTATGATTTTGTGTTTCATATTTGTGTAGGACTTGTGACATTGAGGCCACATATGTGCCTTATGCATGTGTTTAGTTCACAAGTACATGATTCCTGTATGTTTTGGGGGTGGTAGAGGTGGAGTTAGTCCCCCAGCACCCTAGGATTTGACCATCCAGAATAGCTACTGTATCCATGGAGTATTTTTATCATATCCTGGCAAACCTGCAGCAGCGGGCGAATGTAAGGCCATATGGTATGAATGACTGTTGACCATTCATTCATATCATTAGCCCATTTGACGTTTGCAGTATTGATGATTTGGAGCTAAGTTGCATACCATTTTCATATGACTAAGGGGGTCATTCTGAACGCGGCGGGCGGCGGTCGCCGCCCGCAAAGCGGTTCCCGCCGAAAGACCGCGGCGGTCATTCTGGCTTTCCCACTGGGCTGGGGGGCAACCGCCAAAAGTCCGCCCGCCAGCCCAGCGGGAAACACCCTTCCCACGAGGACGCCGGCTCAGAATGGAGCCAGCCGAGTGGGAAGGTGCGACGGGTGCAGTTGCACCCGTGGCGAATTTCTGTGTCTGCAAAGCAGACACTGAAATTCTTTGTGGGTCCCTCTTACGGGGGCCCCGCGGCACCCCCTACCGCCATCCTGTTCCTGGCGGAAGACCCGCCAGGAACAGGATGGCGGTAGGGGGTGTCAGAATCCCCATGGCGGCGGAGCGCGCTCCGCCGCCATGGTGGATTCTCAAGGGCAGCGGGAAGTCCGTTTCTGGCCGCGGCTGAACCGCCGCGGTCAGAATGCCCATCGGTGCACCGCCAGCCTGTTGGCGGTGCTACCGCCGACCTCCGCCAGGGCGGTAATTACCACCAGGGTCCGAATGACCCCCTAAGTTTGCAAGACTCTCAGCGTTCACGATGTGATAATACGAAGATTGGTTTGCTTGTCTGTGTCCCTTTCTGCATAAACTGGTTTAGTGTCATGTTACAATCTTCCTGCTAGGTTCAAACTGGGACACAACTGTGATGGTCTACTTTCAAATATTAGGTTGGTTGTATGACATATGTGTACATGTGTGTGGGAATGTGGATCCAGTATGACCTGTCTGTGTGTATGTTGTCACTGTAACTTCAAGGTCTCCTCCTGAGTTAGTGGCAGCTGATGTTGTTGCAATTGTGTATTGCTCATATCATACACTTGAGAGAAGCCATTGATGACATGTTCACGTACACATGGATGGTCCCACCCTGTCTCTGAACCCGTGTGATGTGACTTTCAAATGATCTCCAATTTTGGGCTGGATGAGAGACTGTTTCAGTTGTTTGGATCCGGCATGTCTAATTGTCACATTTGTACTCTTGTTGGGCTCTGTGTATGGTAATGTAACATGTCACATCCTACCCTCTGTGCATACAGTTGTGATGTTTATTTTTGGTGTGATGATTTTTAATGGCATTCTTGATCAATGAGACGACATTCATCTTCAGCTATTTCAAACTAAAGGTGGTCAGAAATGAATAGGCCAAAGCATAATGTGGTGTTTGTGATCAGTGTTTATTTACAAGTGTGGAATACAAGTGATGATAATGACTTAAGTAAAAAAATTGTTCACAAGCTGTTGGCGCCTACGCACTCCTGCTGCGGTGTTAGGTTGTTCCCCCTCCTGTTGCAGGCCAGCATCCTCCTCATCATCATCCTCAGGCATGTCTGGGTCCGGTTCAAGGAGGGGAATGTTCCTTTGTACACAAATATTGTGTAATATGGCACAAGTGAGTATAATTTTGCATACCATCTCTGGGGAGTATAGTAGGCTTCCGCCAGTGATGTCAAGGCAGCAGAACCTTGACTTTAGGATCCCAAAGGTCCTCTCCACAATGCTGCGTGTCCTCTTGTGGGCGTCATTGTATGCCCGCTCAGCAGCAGTATTTGGGTTCCCATATGGTGTCATTATCCAAGGCTGGATGCCATACCCCTGATCAGCTGAAAGAGAAACACAGAATGGTATCAATTAGATGTAGGAGGCACTGTTGTACGTATCTTTGATGGCAGTAGTTGTGTTGTGTTGTCTGTGACTATTTTGTGTACTAATGTGACAACCTATGGTTGTTGGTGGAAACTTTGGCATTGTTTATTTTCCTTGGCTGAGCAAGTGTTTGTTGGCTAACTGTTTGTCAGCAGGATGTATTGGTTTCTCAAGTACAGTGTGCCCTCCCTTGCATTGTGACTTGTGACACAGGTGTCCGTGTGTCCTCACTGGGGGTGTGATGATAGTTCCATGCAGAGTTGAAACATGAAAGGGTATTAGAAACGTCCATATGAACATAGCCAGGCCATCCCATCCCTTAAAAGTTATGCATTGTATTAGTGTACAGGTTATTGTGAGACTTCCAATTTGCAAGGTGACATTTAGGCAACCACAGTCATGAATGTCTTCACACTAAGCTGTGGAGTAAATTCAAATGTGTGAGAGGTTCAATGGTGACTTGTGACACATGGCTAGTGATGTGAGTACCTCAGTGTGTTCCTGTCTAGGTGTTGCTATTGTGGTGTATGTGTTGTTCATCCTAGAGGGTTTCTGTGCAGTGAGTATATAAGAAGATTTTTGTCCTTACCAACAAGTAGTCCATTGCCATACCGTCCATCCTGGAAGTGTTGGTTGATGGTGCAGTGACGGAAGATGAATGCATCATGTACACTCCCAGGATATTTAGCCACGATGTTGCTGATCAGTCCTTGGTGATCGACTATGGCCTGCACGTTGATGGAATGTGTGTGCTTCCTGTTGCGGTAGAGGTGTTCACTCGCAGCAGGTGGCACAAGGCGTACGTGTGTGCAGTCGATTGCACCAAGGACGTGCGGGAAGCCACTGATGGCGTAGAACCCCTGTTTTGTTTCCTGCTGCTTCTGCAGTGTGTTAGGGAAGCAGATGTGGCGGGGTGTCAGTCCAATGATGGCATCCAGTACTTTAGGCAGGAATGCGGAGAAAGATGGTTGTGAGATTCCACCAACCAGGGCAACAGTTGTCTGAAAGGAGCCACTTGCCAGCATGTGAAGTACGGCAAGCAGCTTTGTTTCTGTTGGGATAGTGCGTGGAGTCACTAAAGTGGGGGCCAATTGCTGTTCAATATTTGTCAGCAGCTGCTGAATGGCCTGCCAGTTCAACCGGTACCTCTGGATGATGTCTCGTTCCCTGAGGCCATGCAGGGTTGTTCTTGGGCGGAATATCCTCTCCTGCCTTCTGCGCTGTCTTTGGGGTCCCTGCTGTTGTTGTTGTGGCTGCTGTTGTTGCTGCAGGGCTCTGCGTCTACGTGCACGTTGAAGAAAAAGCACCTCCATGTCTCCCTGTTGCTGCTCTGCTGCTCTGTTGTTTGTTCTGTGTGTTCTGATTAAGTACAGGTGTGTTTGCCCCATTTTAACGCCTGCCCTGACCCAGGCGTTAAAATGTCACGCTATTCATGCTTTGCGCCATTTTTTTGCGCCGCCTGCCGCGCGGGAGTGATTTTTGCCCTGGAGCATAAATACCACGCACCGCTATGTGCGTCTGTTTTTAGACGGGAACGCCTTCCTTGCATCTCATTAACGCAAGGAAGGCGTTCACGCAAAAAAATGACGCTATTTGCCAATACTTTGGCGCTAGACGCGTCTAACGCCAAAGTATAAATATGGCGTTAGTTTTGCGCCGAATTTGCGTTGAAAAAAACGACGCAAATTCGGCGCAAACGGAGTATAAATACGGGCCTAAGGTTGTTGGGGTCGTTGCCTCATTAAAGTTGGTGGGGCGCACTAGGATCTGAGTTTGGGCCTAGAATCACTGGGCTAGGATTGTTTGCACACACTGCCCGGGGGTAGGGTGAAGCGTTTCTGGTTTTATGAGGGACACAGTGTTTGGGAGGGGATCAGCGGCTCTACCTTCTATATTAGTGACATTGTTTGGCAGTATGGAATTACTGGAGAGTGTCATTTTCTATTGGAGGATGCACGGCTGCATTTATGTTTACTGAGCGCAAATGGAAGTGTGTAAAAATAGAATGTATATGGCTTGGGACAACCAACCAAAAGACAGAGGGTCCAATTGTACCATAAGTGGCATAAGATCGCTACTGGAGACTCATACATGGAGGGATTGTCTTGGACACTTGCACTAACGCTGGAGTGGCTCAGTTGTTTGCAACATCCTACTTCAGCTTCGCCAGGGGCATGCTCATTTGGGTGGCCCAAGGGGTGCCTTTTATGGCCTCAAAGGTATTAATAGATCCCAATGGTCGATATGTGGTGGTATCTGGACTCCTTGATTCAAGAGCCATAAGTATCATTATTGTTTACACCCCTAATTTGGATGATTTAACATTCTTTGGGGGCCTCACCAGGGTAGTCACAGGACACCTGGATACTGATGTGATAAGGGCTAGGGTTCTACTCTGTGTGCTCAATGGTAAACTTGACCGCGATCCCCCTAAGGCGGATACTAAACTGGGGATGATCGGAGCACTCAAGGCAGTAATGCAAGGACTGGGACTCCAAGACGTCTGGAGAGAACATAACCCAATGAAACTATGGGACAGATGTAGCAAGCATTTTGCATGAATACCCAGGATTTTCCTGCTAGTCCTACATGAGAACAGCAGGGGCGAATGATCCCATAGGTATTGTGCCTGGTAGGTGACATTGACAATATCTGAGGCTAACGTACTAGTGACTAGACAATAATCCAGTATACTGTATGTCTTGGATGCAAGACTATAACAAGAAAAACATAATGACAGATGTAGGTAGTTCCGATTCGCAAAATCGGATGAAGAACGGTGTCTCAGACACCGTCTGCGATTCGCTATGCGGTCGCAAAGACCCACCTCATTAATATTAATGAGGTGGTTCGCATTTTGCGACCCCATAGCGAGTCCGTGCACTAACAGGGATGGTGGCCTGCTGAAGACAGCAGACCTCCATGTCTGTGACTGCTTTTTAAATAAAGCAGTTTTTTATTTTTATTTTGCAGCCCGTTTTTCTTAAAGAAAACGAGTTGCAAAATAAAAAAAATACCGAAACCATTTGGTTTTGTTTTTTCAGAGTAGGCAGTGGTCCATTGGACCACTGCCTGCTCTGAAAAAACATTTTGGGCAACATTCACAAAGGGGAAGGGGTCCCATGGGGACCCCTTACCTTTTACAAATGGGTTACCACCAGTGTGACACTGGTGGTAACTGCGAATTGCTTTGCGACCGCATTCGCGGTCACAAAGCAATTTGGCATAGCGATGCGAGTCGCAAATAGGAAGGGGACACCCCTTCCTATTTGCGAGTCGCAAATAGGAAGGGGACACCCCTTCCTATTTTCGAGTCGCATTCACAATTTGCGAATTGGTACCGACTCGCAAATTCTGAATGTGCATTGCGATGGGCATTTTGCATGGCGCAAACTGCGATTTTCGCACTTTGCACCATGCAAAATGCTTGCTACATCTGGCCCATACTGTGGAATCTTTATAGATTGTCCCTTGTACTGCATGCATTGGAGGTGTGGGAGGACCCTTGTGCACTTGCACTGCTTGACATAGAGCAAGCATTTAATACCCTCAGGTGGGAATTCCTATGGCATGTCTTTTGCAAACTGGGCATCAGTGAAGGGTTTATTAAATGGGTTCCACTACTTTATCAGGACCCAGTGGTGCGGATACAGGTAGTTGGAGTGGTGTCAGCCCTATTTAGTTATGGATGCGGGACCAGACAGGGGTGCCCTTTATCCCCATTGCTATTCTTGTTGGGGATGGAACCAGTGGCTTTCCAACTGTGTTCAGTAATGTTGGGATGGGGTGGGACGGTCTGTGGCACTTCCCATGATGTTTATGCTGACGGCGCATTGATTTACCTGTGTCAGCCGGAGTACTCTGTCCCTATGTTGCTAGCGCTACTAGAGTAATTTGAGGACTTCGTGTTAACAAGACAAAACCTAAACTATTCCCGTTGGGAATCCTGGGGGAGACACAATCTGGTTTGCTCCCTATGCTGCCCATAGAGTGGGAGACCACAGGCTTGCACTACCTAGATATTTGCCTGGACAGGGAAGCGACGGTTTTATCTTTGAATATAGGATGAGTTATGGAAGGCTTGTGCTCCTCTGTTAAATTTTGGAATATCCACCTCTCTTCTTAATAGGCAAAGTGGTGCTTGTCAAAATAACAGTCTTACTGAGATGCCTTTACGTATTCTAGAGTATGCTTTTTTGATATTCCTAAAAAATTATTTGGGATCTTGATAGACTCGTGGTGGAACTGCTTTGGGCCTCTGGCAGGAAACTTGTTAGCCTTGTTACACTAAAAAGACCCTAGCGCTGTGGTGGTTTAGAATTGCCTGATTTAGAACTCTAACTTAGAACAGCGGCCCAGCTGCAACACGCAGTGCACTGGTTTGCTGATGAAGACAGCTGGGAGAAGCGTCTCCTTTATGGTCTGCATGGTACAACTCCCCTCTCGGAGCTTCTAATGTTGGGGGACAGGGACCCGACTGGTACACCGTTTGTGATTGGTCAGGTGTGCCGAGCATGCGAATGGACAGTCAGAAGGGTCATAAGACATGCGCCCTAAGCCCTAGACCTGTCCATATGGTACCTAAAACCATTTCTCCAAAAAAATCACACTTGATGGCAATTGATAAATGGCACACAGGGGGTTGCCACACGCTCTGAGATCTTTTTCCTGGAAATAAGTTTGTCATGCTACAAGATGCCATGGAGACATTCCGGATGGGTGGGGGCAGTTTGTGCAATTTGCAAAACTGGCTGTCACAGCCCTAAGTATATAACCTTCTTTCCCTGAGGCCCCCTGGAGTCCAGCTCTTTGGACTCGATGTTGGGTATGGGACAGACGCTTGGGCCCATATTTATACTATTTGACGCTAAACTGCGCTAACGCAGTTTAGCGTCAAAAAATTTTGCGCCGTCTAACGCCATTCTGAAGCGCCATGCGGGCGCCGTATTTATAGAATGGCGTTAGACGGCGCAATCAGACCGGCGCTGCCTGGTGTGCGTGGAAAAAAACCACGTAGACCAGGCAGCTCCGGCGTTGGGAAAAAATGACGTTAGGGCGTCTTAAAATGGCGCAAGTCAGGTTGACGCTAAAAAATCGTCTTAACCCGATTTGCGCCATTTTTTCGACGCCCAGACGCCATTTCATGACTCCTGTCTTAGTAAAGACAGGAGTCATGCCCCTTTGCCCAATGGCCATGCCCAGGGGACTTGTGTCCCCTGGGCATGGTCATTGGGCATAGTGGCATGTAGGGGGGCACAAATAAGGCCCCCCTATGCCACCAAAAAAATAAAAATATTAAAAAATTATACTTACCTGAACTTACCTGTACTTCACTGGGATGGGTCCCTCCATCCTTGGGTGTCCTCCTGGGGTGGGCAGGGGTGGCAGGGGGGGTCCCTGGGGGCAGGGGAGGGCACCTGTGGGCTCATTCTGAGCCCACAGGTCCCTTAACGCCTACCCTGACCCAGGCGTTAAATTCAGGCGCAAATGCGGGTTTTTTTGACCCGCCACCTCCCGGGCGTGATTTTTGCCCGGGAGTATAAATACGACGCATTTGCGTCGCCGTCATTTTTTTAGATGGGAACGCCTTCCTTGCATCTCATTAACGCAAGGAAGGCGTTCACGCTAAAAAATGACGCTCTTTCTTCATACTTTGGCGCTAGACGCGTCTAACGCCAAAGTATAAATATGGCGTTAGTTTTGCGCCGAATTTGCGTCAAAAAAAACGATGCTAATTCGGCGCAAACGGAGTATAAATACGGGCCTTGGGCCCATATTTATACTTTTTGACGCTAAACTGCGCTAACGCAGTTTAGCGTCAAAAAAGTTTGCGCCGTCTAACGCCATTCTGAAGCACCATGCGGGCGCCGTATTTATGGAATGGCGTTAGACGGCGCAATCAGACCGGCGCTGCCTGGTGTGCGTGGAAAAAAACCACGTAGACCAGGCAGCTCCGGCGTTGGGAAAAAATGACTTTAGGGCGTCTTAAAATGGCGCAAGTCAGGTTGACGCAAAAAAAATCGTCTTAACCCGATTTGCGCCATTTTTTCGACGCCCAGACGCCATTTCATGACTCCTGTCTTAGTAAAGACAGGAGTCATGCCCCCTTGCCCAATGGCCATGCCCAGGGGACTTGTGTCCCCTGGGCATGGTCATTGGGCATAGTGGCATGTAGGGGGGCACAAATAAGGCCCCCCTATGCCACAAAAAAAATAAAAATATAAAAAAAATTATACTTAACTGAACTTACCTGTACTTCACTGGGATGGGTCCCTCCATCCTTGGGTGTCCTCCTGGGGTGGGCAGGGGTGGCAGGGGGGGTCCCTGGGGGCAGGGGAGGGCACCTGTGGGCTCATTCTGAGCCCACAGGTCCCTTAACGCCTACCCTGACCCAGGCGTTAAATTCAGGCGCAAATGCGGGTTTTTTTGACCCGCCACCTCCCGGGCGTGATTTTTGCCCGGGAGTATAAATACGACGCATTTGCGTCGCCGTCATTTTTTTAGACGGGAACGCCTTCCTTGCATCTCATTAACGCAAGGAAGGCGTTCACGCTAAAAAATGACGCTCTTTCTTCATACTTTGGCGCTAGACGCGTCTAACGCCAAAGTATAAATATGGTGTTAGTTTTGCGCCGAATTTGCGTCGAAAAAAACGACGCTAATTCGGCGCAAACGGAGTATAAATACGGGCCTTGGTTTCTTCCCTGTAGCGGGCCCTCTGAGAGAATGTTCCAATTTGTCCATTACGAGTACGAGAGAAATGGCAAGCAGCGTTGGGTGATTAACTCACGGTTAAGGAGGGTGGGGAGGTGCATTTGGCTGCACAAGAATCCACTGCAAATGCAAGATTCAAATTGCTCCAGTATTATTTGTGCGCAGAGTATCTTTGACCTCAGCTATCCTGAGTTTAATTTATTCAGGACGTACTTCAGCTTGCCCTAGGTGAATGGTGGTAGGGGGGACGTCCTACATATGATTTGGGGTTGAGTGATCTTAGATCCCTAGTGGCAGTTGGTGCTGGAACGCTTAAACTCAGCGACAGGCTGGACGCTACCCAGAGACCCAAAATGATGTTTATTAGGCCTACTTCCAGTCAGGAAAAAGAAGGGCCTGAGTAGGAAATTCCTTGTGCTGGGGTTGATACTGGCAACAAGACGAATCACAATACACTGGCTGGCACCTACACCTCCAGATGTGTGTATGTGGTTAAAACATATGGCTGAGTGGGAGGCGGCAGAGGTGGGCTGCATGTGCCAATGTAGGAGAAATGTTAGATTTACAGGCATGGCGCGCTATGGATGCTGAGTTACCGGACCCCCCGCCCCCCCCCCTCCCCCCCCACCGGTGGGTATAGGTTAAACTTGTTTGGCTATTGCTCTGTGATATACAGTTTGATATCTTCAAATGCCAATAAAAAAATAAAAACATTTTTTTTAAAAGCAGTACTTGTCTACATAAGGACGGTATCATAGTTATTTTAACAAACACCTCCGAGAATATGCAACTCAGAGTGAAAGCCACAAAAATATTTCATCATACCTCCCTCACCTTTAGAGCATTCCATACCCAAAATGTTCACGGTGGTTTTAGTCATACAACCTTAATGGCTGTGTAAATTTACAAAGCTTTTATTATGCCAACCATTTATAGTTTCTTTGTGTACCTTCTTCTGTCCGTAGGTTAGCTGTCAGAAATCAGTTTATCAGATTCTCCTCTTAGGAAACAGGTAAATGCTCTTAACAGTAGGCATAGGCAAATCTACTACAAATTCCTGCAGAGCTTCTTTCACGCATTTGGGCTTAAAAAGAATGGATTTGAAGCGGAAATTAATTACAGGCTTTTTCATGGCCCGGAAGTGAACTTCATTTACTCAGCCTGGAAATGCCTTGAGGTTTAAAGTTATTTGCAATGAGGCTTTGCATACTGTTAGAAATGGGGTTTTTGGTTGGCAGTTAGGTTGCCCTCTGTCCAAGCAAGAACCCTCACTCTAGTCAGGGTAAGTCACACACAATCCAAAATCAGCCTGTGCTCACCCTCCGGTAGCTTGGCACGAGCAGTCAGGCTTAACTTAGAAGGCAATGTGTAAAGCATTTGTGCAATAAATCATACAACACCATAGTATAACACCACAAAAATACACCACACAGTGTTTAGAAAAATATAGAATATTTATCTGGATAATTGTAGGTCAAAACGATCAAAGTTGCAATACGAATTTGTAAAGATATCACTGGAAAGTGATATTAAGAGTCTTTAAGTCTTTAAAAAGCAAGAAAGTGTCTTTCAAGCACAGAGTACCTGGTTTCTGGTGGGAAATCTCTTCAGAGGGCCACAGGAGAAGAGATGCGTGGAAAAAGGGGTGTGTGCGTCGATTTCCGCTCAGCACACACAGACTTGCGTCGTTCTTTTCCACGTGGGGAAGTCGGGCGTCGTTTTCCGGCGCGCAGACAGTCTCTTTTTGTGGATCGCGAGGATTACCAGATGTCCCGGGTCTGTGCGTGGATTCTCCTGCTTGTTTTCTGGCTGCGCGTCGTTCTGCGGGGCTGCGCGTCGAAGTTTCGATCTCACGGTAGGCGTCGCGTCGATTTCTCCTTGGAAGTCGGGCGGCGTTGTCCTTGCGAGGCCGTGCGTCGAAATTTTGGTCTCACGGCAGGCGTCGCGTCGATTTCTCCTTGGAAGTCGGGCGGCGTTGTCCTTGCGAGGCCGTGCGTCAAAGTTTCGCACTCACGGTAGGCGTCGCGTCGATTTCTCCTTGGAAGTCGGGCGGCTTTGTCCTTGCGAGGTTGTGCGTCGAAGTCTCGATCGTCCCGAGGGCTTCGCGTTGATCAGCGTCGGTGTGCGGCGTTTTTCTCGCCGCGAAACAAGCTGTGCGTCGAAATTTTCGGCGCACGGAGCGTCCACGTGAAAGGAAGAAGTCTTTTTGGTCCTGAGACTTCAAGGAACAGGAGGCAAGCTCTATCCAAGCCCTTGGAGAGCACTTTCACAGCCAGACAAGAGTTCAGCAAGGCAGCAGGGCAACAGCAAGACAGCAGTCCTTTGGAGAAAGCAGACAGGTGAGTCCTTTGAGCAGCCAGGCAGTTCTTCTTGGCAGGATGTAGTTTCTGGTTCAGGTTTCTTCTCCAGCAAGTGTCTGATGAGGTAGGGCAGAGGCCCTGTTTTATACTAAGTTGTGCCTTTGAAGTGGGGGTGACTTCAAAGAGTCTCTAAGAAATGCACCCAGTTCCCTTTCAGCTCAATCCTGTCTGCCAGAGTCCCAGTAGGGGGTGTGGCAGTCCTTTGTGTGAGGGCAGGCCCTCCACCCTCCCAGCCCAGGAAGACCCATTCAAAATGCAGATGTATGCAAGTGAGGCTGAGTACCCTGTGTTTGGGGTGTGTCTGAGTGAATGCACAAGGAGCTGTCAACTAAACCTAGCCAGACGTGGATTGAAGGGCACAACAAGATTTTAGTGCAAAGAAATGTTCACTTTTTAAAAGTGGCATTTCTAGAATAGTAATATTAAATCCGACTTCACCAGTCAGCAGGATTTTGTATTACCATTCTGGCCATACTAAATATGACCTTCCTGCTCCTTTCAGATCAGCAGCTGCCGCTTCAACAGTGTATGAGGGCAGCCCCAATGTTAGCCTATGAAGGGAGCAGGCCTCACAGTAGTGTAAAAACGAATTTAGGAGTTTTACACTACCAGGACACATAACTACACAGGTACATGTCCTGCCTTTTACCTACACAGCACCCTGCTCTAGGGGATACCTAGGGCACACATTAGGGATGACTTATATGTAGAAAAAGGGGAGTTCTAGGCTTGGCAAGTACTTTTAAATGCCAAGTCGAAGTGGCAGTGAAACTGCACACACAGGCCTTGCAATGGCAGGCCTGAGACAAGGTTAAGGGGCTACTGAGGTGGGTGGCACAACCAGTGCTGCAGGCCCACTAGTAGCATTTAATCTACAGGCCCTAGGCACATGTAGTGCACTCTAATAGGGACTTACAGGTAGATTAAATAGTCAATCATGGATAAACCAATCAATAGTACAGTTTACACAGAGAGCATATGCACTTTAGCACTGGTTAGCAGTGGTAAAGTGCTCAGAGGTCAAAAGCCAACAACAGCAGGTCAGAAAAAATAGGAGGAAGGAGGCAAAAAGTTTGGGGATGTCCCTGTCAAAAAGCCAGGTCCAACATGACCCCCCACCAGCCTAAAGCCAGGGGAGAACAATCACTATCCTGATGTACTTCCCTGTTTGAGGCGACAGAACAAGGACCCAGGCCCACAACAGCAGGGGCATGCTCCAGTTCTTCGCCTTCCTGACTCCAATTGGATCCCTCTGTCCATACTCTCAGGGCCCACTAAGCCCATCCATGGGGAACCTTTCTCCTTTCCTGCGGATCCCATCTGTGCAGCACCTAACCTTACATTGCTCACAGATGTATCCCAGGAGCAGGATAGTACCACCAGGACCAACACAGTGGGGTTGCCCATTCTATCCCCGGGGTGGGACACTTGTCCCCTCCCCAGGGATAACTCTGTCCACCCGGACAGCAAGCCACTGTGGTTACTGACAGTTGTCAGGGATGAGAGCCAGGCCCCAGGCCTCTCAAAGCTCTCCCACCACTGTGGCTGTGGAGAGTGGGGGGAGGTAGTCCCAGGTGCTGGGCACCCTTTAACCACTCTCCCTTCCACCAGGTCAGGGATGACAGCCTGAACCTGGTCCTCCCCTCTGGGGCTCTGTACCCTCCCTCCTGGAGCGGTACCCCCAGAGTCCACCATGGTCAGGGTGCTTATAGAAGTCGCCCTGTACCATTCCTCCACCAGTGCAGGGCTGTTAACCTGCAACTGGCCCTCCAACCTGGGGTCTGTACCTTCAGGTTGGACTAGGGCCCGGGGTGAGGCTTCCCTCCCCCTGCCCTCTTTTCTGGGGTCCAGCACTCTCCAACTAGGAGTGGCCTCCTCAGAAGACAATAGGGTAGGGGCACTGTTATCAGTAGCCCCTCTCTCCAGGTCCGGGGGACACCCTGAACCTGGTCTTCCAGCCCAGGGTCTGTACCCTCAGACTGGATCACTGCCTGGCAAACCAGGACTTTCTGGGAGGCACACCTACCCCCCACCAGGTCAGAGTTTAACCTCTGCACCTGACCATTCAACTCAGAGTCGCCACCCTGAAGTTGAACAATTGCCTGGCACGCCAGGACTTCCTGGAGGGCACACTGACCCTCCACCAGGTCAGAGTTTAACCTCTGAACTGGGCCATTCAACTCAGAGTCACCACCCTGAAGTTGAACAATTGCCTGGCACACCAGGACTTCCTGGAGGGCACACTGACCCTCCACCAGGTCAGAGTTTAACCTCTGCACCTGACCATTCAACTCAGAGTCACCACCCTGAAGTTGAACAATTGCCTGGCACAGCAGGGCTTCTTGGGAGGCACACCTACCTCCCACCAGGTCAGAGTTTAACCTCTGAACCTGGGTATCCAACCCAGAGTCAGCACTCTGAGGTTGAACAATTGCCTGGCACGCCAGGACTTTCTGGAGGGCACACTGACCCTCCACCAGGTCAGAGTTTAACCTCTGAACTGGGCCATTCAACTCAGAGTTACCACCCTGAAGTAGAACAATCGCCTGGCACGCCAGGACTTCCTGGAGGGCACTCTGACCCTCCACCAGGTCAGAGTTTAACCTCTGAACCTGGTTCTCCAACCTAGGGTCACCATTCTGAGGTTGGACAACTGCCTGGTACACCAGGGCTTTCTGGGGGGCACACCTACCCCCCACCAGGTCAGAGGTTAACCTCTGAACCTGGATATCCAACCCAGAGTCACCACCCTGAGGTTGAACCATTGCCTGGCAGGCCAGGACTTTCTGGGGGGCACACCTACCCCCCACCAGGTCAGAGTTTAACCTCTGAGCCTGGTTCTCCAACCCCGGGTCACCACCCTGAGGTTGAACCATTGCCTGGTATACCAGGACTTTCTGGGGGGCAAACCTACCCCCCACCAGGTCAGAGTTTGACCTCTGAACCGGGTTAGCCAACCCAGAGTCACCACCCTGAGGTTGGGCAATTGCCTGGCATCCCAGGACTTTCTGGGAGGCACACCTACCTCCCACCAGGTCAGAGTTTAACCTCTGAACCTGGCCATCCAACCCAGAGTCGACACCCTGAGGTTGGACAACTGCCTGGCACGCCAGGACTTTCTGGGGGGCACACCTACCCCCCACCAGGTCAGAGTTTGACCTCTTCACCTGGTAAGCCAACCCAGAGTCACCACCCTGAGGTTGAGCCATTGCCTGGCATTCCAGGACTTTCTGGGGGGCACATCTAGCCCCCACCAGGTCAAAGTTTAACCTCTGAACCCGGTTATCCAACCCAGAGTCACCACCCTGAGGTTGAATCTTTGCCTGGCATGCCAGGACTTCCTGGGGGGCACTCTCACCCCCCACAAGGGACACGCCGTCCCCAAGGGCCACACAAGAGTCTGGTTGGCGCAGGTCTCCCGACCTCTGCCCATCCGGCAGAGTCTGGGTTTCCCCCAAACCAGAAACGGTCTCACCTGGGTCATTCCTGGGGGGCTCTGCTCTCAGAGCTGACCCCTGACTTTCAAGATCCTCCACTGGGGTCTGCCACCCCCTCTCAACCCTATGTCTGGACTTCTGCACCCCCTCACTAGGAGTGGTACTGCCAGACACCAGAACTGTTGGGATGCTGTCTACAGTCATCCCCCCAAGTTCTTCTGACACTGCGGGGCTTCCCTCAAAAGGTGGCCCTACGGTACAGGTTAGGCTCTGAGACCTACCTGGGACACTACAATCCTCTCCCACCACACTTGGTCGGGAACCACCTAGACCACTCCCTTCAGGAGCACCCCCAAATGCCTCTTCAGACTCTCTGGTACTCACCCAAAAGTCTGCCTCCACTGTAAGTTCCCTTGGGTCAGAGAACTCACACTCCACCTGGTGTTGGCGTAGCTCTGGAAAATAAGGACTAGACATATGCTCTCCAGCAATTACCTCACTCTGCCCTTCACATGTATTAACCACAGTACCCTTCACCCAACCACCCAGTAACTCAGCCTTGGAAAAGCACTCTATGTCACCCTCTTGAGACTGGTGAGACAGTATCTGCCTGTCCCTGACACTCAACCCATACTCTTCTGGGATGTCTCTACACTCTATATCCAGGACGTCCACCAGGGGGGAACCCTTTTCTCTGTCACTCTCTGCTAGAGTCAGTAAAGTGTCCCTCCCCCCAGTAGGAATATGACTCCCTGTGCCAGTTCCCCAATCCTTCTCAGGGACCCTGTGCATAACGGGAACTACCTCATACCCTTGAACTACCTGGGGTGTGTCAACTCCCTTCTTCAAGTTGGGCACCACATCTCTGGGCTTGTGCCCTTCTTCAGCAGTACTAGATGCAAGATTTTTGCTGCCACCATCTGAACTGGACTCAGCCCTTCCGGCCTCCAGTTTCAGCTCTTTACCGCTCAGCTCTTGAGCTGCAATCTTTTCTTCTTCCAGGGCTAAAAGTCTTTTTGCCTCAACCTCTGCAAGATACTCCTCTAATTGTTGCTCCTGTCGCCTTTGACTTCGGAGCCATTCATCTATTTCTGGGTCACTGTCCAACTCTGAGTAGCCCTCCTCCTCATCTGAGTAGTCTTCCTCCTCATCTGAGGGGTACTTAGTCATTTGGTTTCTTGCTGCCTCTCTCTCTGCCCATCTTTCCTCCCCCCAGACTATGTAGTGATGGAGCATCTCCGCTTTAGTAGATCTCCTTGCTACAGGAAGGCCCCATTGTCTGCAAAGCTTCCTTAGGTCAGCCTTAGTGAGGTGGTCAGTACGAACAAAGCATGAGTTGGTAAGCAATCCCATTCTGATAAGATCTTACTAGCAAAAACCAAAATCCAAAGTCCAAAATATCAATAGTATATCCAGGAGGACATCAGAGAACCAAAGCCAAAAAAGATGAAAAATCAAGTTGACCTTCAACTGTGGGTAGGTAGTGAAATACTTAGCTACTGTATGTCACTGCACAAACACAAGTCCTATCCTCACCGCTGATCACCAATGTTAGAAATGGGGTTTTTGGTTGGCAGTTAGGTTGCCCTCTGTCCAAGCAAGAACCCTCACTCTAGTCAGGGTAAGTCACACACAATCCAAAATCAGCCTGTGCTCACCCTCCGGTAGCTTGGCACGAGCAGTCAGGCTTAACTTAGAAGGCAATGTGTAAAGCATTTGTGCAATAAATCATACAACACCATAGTATAACACCACAAAAATACACCACACAGTGTTTAGAAAAATATAGAATATTTATCTGGATAATTGTAGGTCAAAACGATCAAAGTTGCAATACGAATTTGTAAAGATATCACTGGAAAGTGATATTAAGAGTCTTTAAGTCTTTAAAAAGCAAGAAAGTGTCTTTCAAGCACAGAGTACCTGGTTTCTGGTGGGAAATCTCCTCAGAGGGCCACAGGAGAAGAGATGCGTGGAAAAAGGGGTGTGTGCGTCGATTTCCGCTCAGCACACACAGACTTGCGTCGTTCTTTTCCACGCGGGGAAGTCGGGCGTCGTTTTCCGGCGCGCAGACAGTCTCTTTTTGTGGATCGCGAGGATTACCAGATGTCCCGGGTCTGTGCGTGGATTCTCCTGCTCGTTTTCCGGCTGCGCGTCGTTCTGCGGGGCTGCGCGTCGAAGTTTCGATCTCACGGTAGGCGTCGCGTCGATTTCTCCTTGGAAGTCGGGCGGCGTTGTCCTTGCGAGGCCGTGCGTCGAAATTTTGGTCTCACGGCAGGCGTCGCGTCGATTTCTCCTTGGAAGTCGGGCGGCGTTGTCCTTGCGAGGCCGTGCGTCAAAGTTTCGCACTCACGGTAGGCGTCGCGTCGATTTCTCCTTGGAAGTCGGGCGGCTTTGTCCTTGCGAGGTTGTGCGTCGAAGTCTCGATCGTCCCGAGGGCTTCGCGTTGATCAGCGTCGGTGTGCGGCGTTTTTCTCGCCGCGAAACAAGCTGTGCGTCGAAATTTTCGGCGCACGGAGCGTCCACGTGAAAGGAAGAAGTCTTTTTGGTCCTGAGACTTCAAGGAACAGGAGGCAAGCTCTATCCAAGCCCTTGGAGAGCACTTTCACAGCCAGACAAGAGTTCAGCAAGGCAGCAGGGCAACAGCAAGACAGCAGTCCTTTGGAGAAAGCAGACAGGTGAGTCCTTTGAGCAGCCAGGCAGTTCTTCTTGGCAGGATGTAGTTTCTGGTTCAGGTTTCTTCTCCAGCAAGTGTCTGATGAGGTAGGGCAGAGGCCCTGTTTTATACTAAGTTGTGCCTTTGAAGTGGGGGTGACTTCAAAGAGTCTCTAAGAAATGCACCCAGTTCCCTTTCAGCTCAATCCTGTCTGCCAGAGTCCCAGTAGGGGGTGTGGCAGTCCTTTGTGTGAGGGCAGGCCCTCCACCCTCCCAGCCCAGGAAGACCCATTCAAAATGCAGATGTATGCAAGTGAGGCTGAGTACCCTGTGTTTGGGGTGTGTCTGAGTGAATGCACAAGGAGCTGTCAACTAAACCTAGCCAGACGTGGATTGAAGGGCACAACAAGATTTTAGTGCAAAGAAATGTTCACTTTTTAAAAGTGGCATTTCTAGAATAGTAATATTAAATCCGACTTCACCAGTCAGCAGGATTTTGTATTACCATTCTGGCCATACTAAATATGACCTTCCTGCTCCTTTCAGATCAGCAGCTGCCGCTTCAACAGTGTATGAGGGCAGCCCCAATGTTAGCCTATGAAGGGAGCAGGCCTCACAGTAGTGTAAAAACGAATTTAGGAGTTTTACACTACCAGGACACATAACTACACAGGTTCATGTCCTGCCTTTTACCTACACAGCACCCTGCTCTAGGGGATACCTAGGGCACACATTAGGGATGACTTATATGTAGAAAAAGGGGAGTTCTAGGCTTGGCAAGTACTTTTAAATGCCAAGTCGAAGTGGCAGTGAAACTGCACACACAGGCCTTGCAATGGCAGGCCTGAGACAAGGTTAAGGGGCTACTGAGGTGGGTGGCACAACCAGTGCTGCAGGCCCACTAGTAGCATTTAATCTACAGGCCCTAGGCACATGTAGTGCACTCTAATAGGGACTTACAGGTAGATTAAATAGTCAATCATGGATAAACCAATCAATAGTACAGTTTACACAGAGAGCATATGCACTTTAGCACTGGTTAGCAGTGGTAAAGTGCTCAGAGGTCAAAAGCCAACAACAGCAGGTCAGAAAAAATAGGAGGAAGGAGGCAAAAAGTTTGGGGATGTCCCTGTCAAAAAGCCAGGTCCAACACATACCTTGTGTAATGATTGGTAGACAGTATCCCTCACCTCTTCTGACTCTTTTAGGATATTCTCGTAAAATATCTAAGGTAGTAAGGAAGTTTACAGCTTTGACACTGCTATTTGCATAATGAAAGGTGGCCTATGCCCTTGTAAGAGTGAATGGGTGAGGGAGCTTATTTACAGCAATGATGTGGTAAGTGCATTTGTTATTTTGCCTCCCGCCACCTCTGGCACTACAGACATCTGGGATCCCCTCCAGATATGCATATCACATAGATGAAATTATCCTGTGCCATGAACTTCCACTGTCTGAATACTCCTGTAAAGGGAAGGCAGGCTAATTGGTAAAGATTCACCTAGTAAGACTTTTCTGGTTTTAGATAACATATGTCTCTCAGGGGGCTATGCCTTGTGTAATTGTTTTTTCATCCTGTAGAAACTATATACATTGAGAAGCCTGTTAAAATGTATTATTACCCAGTGATTGCCACACGTAAAGCTGCATGCAGAAGACATGTACTGGATATGGTTGACTGTCTGCTAGTTTTTGTTGCAATGACTGCAACACGTTTTTTCTGTATTGCTCTTGCTATGAAAACTAAATTAATTTAGTAAAAATTCCTTGTTTCTAGAAGAAAGGGAGCAGCCAATTGGCAAAATATTTTTTTCTTTTTGGGGGGCTCCAAATCCTTGCACTGGAGCCGTACGTGACTCACCCAGGCTAGAAAGAGCAAGAAGACAAGGCTCACTCTAGGAGGGGAGAGAAAGTTAGGAACTCAGACACTATGAGGCATATATATGAGCCCCTAGCACCACTGGAGCGTCACTTTACTTGATGCTCTGGTGGTGCTGTGCCCGCGCCGTATTGACAAGGTGGCGTTAAGCCTATATTTGTGGCTCAACGCCACCTTGTAAATGCGCCCCCTTCACACACAGCACTTTGATTGGAAGGGGCGTGCAGTGGGTGTTGCTGTGGGTATGCCACAGCAACGCCCATTGAATTTTGACGCTGACTCAGATTTACGAGTTTTGTAAACCTGAGGCAGCGCCAAAATCTAATGCCACCCCTGGGGTGGCGTAAGCAAGGCGCAACGAGGAGGAATACTTTTATTCCTCTTTGTTTTTTGCTTTTTCTATGTGTGCTGAATTCTGCAGCACGCATAGAAAGAGCAAAATGTCAGAAATTATTGTTTATTTGCAGGAACGTGTCCCTTCCTGCACATAAACAATTATTTGAAAATTACACTTTGACAGAAGTGCCAAATCACCATTAGTGACACCTTCCCGCACATAAACAATCACACCGCTAAACTGCGTTGGTGCAGGCAGCTAAATTTAGCAACAGCACAGGGGACAACACAGGGGTGCACCGAATTAAATTAAACACAATGCATCCCTGCATTGTGAAAATCACGGAGCGCGGCGCTGCCAATTTGGCACGGTGTCGCACTCCGTCATTTTCCAATACATTTGGGCCTATATGATACAAGGGATTACCAAGAAAATCAGGGGTTTATTTAGAAGCCCCTTGCGCCACAGGTGCCTCACTTTTTCCCTAATAAAAAGTGGCGCACCTGTGGCGCACCGGTGGCGCAAGGGGGTTGTAAATAAGCACCCTAATGTCCAGGTAGAGCTATATGTTTTGGATACAACGGGTGATAGAATAGTGCAGTTAAACTAAAGTACATCACATTAAATTAAAATGTCTAGGCATCCTCTGTGCCCAGGATATAACCTCAAGAAAATTAACGCAATTAGGCAATATATAACCTCAAGAAAATTAACGCAATTAGGCAAGTGTAAGCATTTAGTAAACAATTCAGTAATTACTTTACACGGAAGCTTGATGGGTAAACCGTTGGAATTTTAAGTGGGTATTTCCCATATGTGTGTCTTCCTTTATGAATGTGGGCTGAGAGATTGCCATAGTAAGCGGCTCTGTGGCAATCTGGTCGTTTATTCCTTTGTAAAGTAAGTTGTTATGCTCCCTAGTTGTTTTTATTTACTGCAGAATGGTATGTGTCTGGTTTGAAGGTTAAACTCGAAAAGTAAGACGGCTTGGCCTACCTAGTTTTGAGTTTTACTTCCTTGCCCCACAGCTGCAATATTTAGCATGCTGGCTGGATGATGTTCTGAATGCCGAAAGAAACTTACCCTTGGTACCTATATTTCTGTTGGATCCATAGTATTCAAGCAGACACTTCATCTTGACTAGGCTTCAGACTAGTCCAGAAAACATTTCCTCCCAACAATAACTCATTTCTTGATGTAAGTGATGACATGTAACTCCAGCCATTATTCTAACTCCAGCGGCGATATCACCAGTTCATATTATGCACCAACCAGTGCACTGGCCTCATTTCTTGATATGTTTTGTGTGCACCATCAAGGCATGGGGGGATGAACAAAGAGAGCCACAGCAGCAACAAATATGACAGATAATGTGTGCATATCTTAGGACTTTATTATTTGAGGCACTAGTTCATCAGGGAGAATAGAGGGCAATTAAGAATGTATGGAAAGATTAGGTATCCACCAGAAATATAATTTTATGTCAAGACCGGAGGTTCCTATTATGCTTTATCTTTTCTTGCTTTAATTCAACAGCAGCAGGCAAAAATAAAACTACAAATCCCAAGTGGCAAAAGAAATAAGCCAATGGGAAGAAAAAGATAGTTAATCAAATATAACCAATCAGCCACGTATACACATATTATGACCTCACTTAACTGCGAACAGCCCTCTTTTCTTGCTGCTCGCAGTCAAGTTGAGTACTTCTCCGCATGTTTATTTATATACTTTGTTATTCTAAATTTATATGTATTTATTTCAGTTTATTTCAATTTGCAGGCTTTGCGCTGCACGGTTAATCGCTTGAAGCTTCGTTTAGACGGCACGTTGCCGCACTACCTCTAGCACGTTTTTCCTTCACGCTCTGCCAGGGTTTTGATGGTCTGGAACCGTTCCTCAGATCGCGGCTGGCATTTCTTGCCACTACTGAGGAACGTGCACACGACACTTACTTCACTCAGTGCAACATTTTGGGCCAGGTTTTCCCTTCACTTCAATCCGTTTTCTGTGTCCTCCTATTCGAGTCTCCAGCTTCCTTTCTGGCTGTGAGGGCTCGTTTGTCAGGCTCTTGTTACCTCCTACTACCTCCTATTTCCTCCTTAGTACACGCCCATAGACGGGGCCTTTCTTTCAGAAACACTCCCTTGGGTTTTTAACCCTTTTTTGTCTGAATTGCTAGCTACTTTCAACCTTTTTATTTCAAAATGAAGAGAGCTCTCTCTTTTAATTCAGGAGGCTACAGAGGAGGAAACCAAGATGAAAGAGGAATTTAATAGTTTTATCCAAGCCTCTGTACAACAGGAAGTGTCTGTCTCATTTAACAAAATTAAAAAAAAAATTGAAACTTCTGTTATTAATATCATGTCTAAGACAATGTTGGCCCATTCTGCGGGGTGGAAGCAGAAAGCACCCTTCAGTGAACTCACAACCTAAAAAACATAACGTAGCGCTATTGGTTGGTGAGGTTTCCTCATGCAAGGCAGAGGACACAGCTCCTCACAGGCCTCCTTCTAAGGACGGTAATTCTCATGAAAAACAGAAGATTTCAGCCAAATGCACATCTAAAGTCAAACAAATTTATTCTCCCATTCTAGTCTCCTCTATCCCAGAAACAGATGATGATTTGGCTGGTGTGGACTCAGATGATGATGTATCTGATAAGGATAATGGTGGACTTCTATCTCCTCCTCCAGTAAAGAAATAAAAAATTGCACATCAGGATGATCCTAAACCTACTGTAATAATGGACTCCAATGGGGTTCCTATGTTCGATCCCACTCATATTCATCATCCCAGTTCTCCAGAGTGGCTTCCTGTGGATCATGTTGGTGAATATGGGTCCTCCAGATTACGTTTTTCCTACTAGATCTAAATTAAGATCCGAATGCCCCCGTCCTTTTCTCTCCCAAAAAATTACGCTCACCTCTTCCATCGATCCAGCACTTGTTACGGTCTTTTCTAAATTTGGCAGGACCCTCACAAGGGTGTAGACAAAGCTTGGTCCTCTTGTCAGGACAAACGTCTGGACATGGTTGGTCCTCTGACCCGTATTTTTGATCTGGCAGAATCGGCTAGGCTGGATAATTCTAACATAGACCCTGAAGAACTGTCACTCTGGGTCCAACGTGCTTTTTCTCTGCTGAGCAATGCTAATTCTGCCATCACGCACGAACATAGGAAGGGACTCCTCCTCAAATTGGATCCTAAATTGGTCAACCTTGCCACTGTGGATCCCGGTATCAAAGCAGATGGATTGATTTTTGGCGATTCTTTTGTCAAAGAGCTGAGTAAATACGTCTCTACTTTTGCGTCACTGAACAAGGCTCAGCAATCCCTGAAGAAAGCGTTTCCCCAACAGGTTTTTGCCAGGGCTGGCAGAGGAAGGAACCGCTTTGCCAGCCGTGGTTACAACAACCAAGGTTCGAGAGGCTACTACAATAGCTCCTACCAGGAATACAAGCCTCATTTCTATCTGCAAAAGAGGCAGGGGTACCCGTGGCAGAGGCTCCAGAGGTTCCAGGTACTCTAATCAATCAGGTGAGTGTGCAATCTGGCCTTCTTATTCCCATAGGTGGCCATCCCAAAATGGTTGTCAACCACAGCAGACCCTTGGGTTTTAAGCACAGTTCAAAGTTATGTTATCAAACTCGACTCAGAACAGAACCTTTTCAGTCCTCCCCTCCTCTTTCACCAAAGTTCTCAAAAGAAATGTTCAATCTCATTTCTTCAGAAGTGCAGTCTCTTCTCCAAAAACAAGCGATCGTTCATTGTCTTCCTGACTCATCAAGGTTTACCAGCTCCATCTTTTTAGTTCAAAAGAAAAACAAAGAGATGCAACCAGTAATCAATCTCAGGTCATTCAATCAGTTTGTAGTATAGTGCCATTTCAAGATGGAAACAATTCTGCACCTCAGGGATACCCTTCTTCAAAAAAACTGGATGGTTCATTTGGATTTGCAAGATGCCTACCATTCCGTCCCTATTCATCCAAATTACAAGACATTTCTTCAGTTTCAATGGCTAGGTCGACTCTTCCATTTCACAGCCCTTCCATTTGGTCTCTTTTCAGCTCCTTGGTGTTTTACCAAGTTAATGAAGCCAGTCGTAGCTCTTCTCAGAGCTCAGAGTGTAAGACTCATTATTTATCTGGACAATATACTCTTAATGAACCAGAGTATTCAATCGCTTCAATCCCAAATTTCCCATACCTGCTCCCTTTTAAAGGATCTAAGTTTCATCCTCAACAAAGAAAAATCTTTCTTTTCTCCAACACAACACATAGAATTCCTTGTTTTCGTAATAAATTCAGTCTCTGCCACTCTTCACCTCCCTTCGGCAAAAGTAAAATCTATAAAATCAGAAATTCTTCGGGTTCTGCGCGAGTCTTCCCTTTCCCTTAGGTCACTCCCTTGCATAGAAGGTCTTCTTTCTTCGTCTATCCAAGATATCTATCCAGGTCCTGTCCCTTATCGTGCTCTCCAGAGGTAAAAAAGTTGTCATTTAAGAAAGGTCCTTGCATACTCAGACTCCGTTTTGTTAGATCAGGATCCTCGCGTGGAACTTCAGTGGTGGCTCCTCCATTTAGATGCCTGGAATGGCAGGACAATATTTGCATCAGCCCCAGATCTTGTGTAAGAATCAGATGCAAGCCTCTCGGGCTGGGGAGCCCGCTGTGGTCCAATCTCGACTGGTGGTCTTTAGAGGAGTCCAGATTGCAAATACATTGTTTAGAGACTTGCAGGCTCCTTTGCCATTAGAAGCCTTGCAAAGAACAGAGTTCGCTGTGCTATTCTTCTCAGAATGAACAACATTTTGGCAGTACGATATATAAACCATTTAGGGGGAATTAAACCAAACCTCTTGCAGAAATGGCCAAAGCCTTCAGGGAATATTGCCTTCCAAACCATCTTTCAGTTCATGCAGAATACCTTCCGGGCAACCTCAACTCTGTGGCGGATTGGCACTCTCGACACCTTCGGGATTCAAGCGACTGGAAACTCCATCCCTCCATCTTTCATTCCATCCAGGACAAATGGGGTCCTCCGTCTGATCTTTTTGCCTCCAATGTAAACTCCCAGCTTCCTCAATTTTACAGTTGGCATCCGGATCCATTAGCGCTAGCCTCAGATGCCATTTCTCAGGACTGGTATGTTTCCCTGAATTACGCCTTTCCCTCCTGTCTCATGATCGGCAGGTTACTTGTGCAGGTAAGATGTCAAAAGGGTTCAGGTTTGGTTCCCAACTCTTCTAGAGTTATCCATAGATTTTTCCTTTCTCCTTCCTTCCTTCCCCCATCTCCTTTTGGACCCCCTGAATCGTCCTCACAACCTAATTCTAGACAATCTTCTCACTCTTTCTGTGTGGAAGATTTCCAGAATTCCCAATCTCTCCCTAGCATTTTGGCAGAAGCTTCTAAATATATCACCCAGTCCTGGGCTCCAGAAACCACAAAAGCCTATAAGTCAGCTTGGTCTTTATGGCATAGCTTGTGTTTTGGAAAAGATATCAATCCCATTTCAGCAGATGTAATTTTTTTTATCAATTTTCTCACATCGGAAGCTAGCAAAGGGAAATCCTTTTATACTATGAATCTTTACAGGTCAGCAATTTCTTGGAATCATTCATATGTCAACAGAAAACCAGTAGGAGAACATCCTCTAGTTTGTCATCTCTTGAAGGGAGTAAAATTCTCAAATCCCCCTCTCCCCAAATACAGTAAGTTATGGTATGTTAATGTCATTTTGCATCTGTTTTTGTCATAGCCTGATAACCCTCTCCTTTCTCTGAAAATACTTTCTGCAAAATTAACAATGTTACTTTGTCTCATTTCAATCAAACGATTGTCTGATGTTAGAGCCTTAGACATTTCCTTTCGTCAATTTACTCCTTTAGGTGTGTTATTCACTGTATCCTGAAGTACTAATACAAATCTCACTTCAGTGATCTACCCCTATTTTCCTGATCATCCTAAGTTGTGTGTTGGACAATGTCTTAAAACTTATGAGCAGAAAACGGCAGCTCTAAGAACGTCCTCTGTTTCTCAACTTCTCATATCCTTTAGAAAACCTTACAAACCAGTGTCTTCTCCTACTCTGGCTCATTGGGTCAAATGGATCATGTCCCTTGCTGGTATTGACACCTCTGCCTTTGAGGGCCATTCCGCCAGAGGGGCCATGGCTTCCAAGGCCTTCTGGGCTGCTTCCCCTTTAGAGGACATTCTTAGATCGGCTGATTGGTCCAATGATAATGTGTTTAGAGTTTTTTATTGTAAACCTATTGTTAATCCATTTTCAACTGTGATTAATACGCTGTAAAAAAGCATAATAGGAGCCTCCGGTCTTGACATAAAATGTAGATTTTCCTAGTAATTTATAAAGGAAAGTCTTAATTTTATTACAGACACAGAGGCAAGTATTATCCCTCCACAGCGCTCTAACTTTTGTTTTTTTCCCACCCTAACAGCGAATCCGACTCCATCGCAACCGACCTCATAACAAGGACGGCTCTCGGCTGGGTTCTTCTTGTGGAGCTTCTTCCGCTTCAAGCAGCATTGGGAATCCTGTTGGCTCTGTCCCTCCTTCCATTGTTCCATTTCCAGGATTCATGAACTTTTGTCAGGAACTGTTTTCCCTTATCTTGGCTTTTCTAATTGTGTTATCTATTTTACCTTTATTTCGTTCACATTAACTTCTCGAGCAAGAAAAGAGGGCTGTTCGCAGTCAAGTGAGGTCATAATATGTGTATATGTGGCTGCTTGGTTGTACTTGATGAACTATCTTTTTCTTCTCAATTGATTATTTCTTTTGCCACTTGGAATTTGTAGTTTTATTTTTTACTGCTGCTGTTGAATTAAAGCAAGAAAAGATAAAGCATAATACTTGCCTCTGTGTCTTTAATAAAATTAAAACTTTCTTTCATAAATTACTAGGAAAATCTACATTAACAAAGATAAATAACTTATTTTTCTCATGTATACATCTTCCTACAGATTCCTCACCTCATGAATGAGTTCCAAGGCAGTAGCATCCGAGGTACACTTCTAGTCTTGAGGGCAAACAGTAACATGCATAACCCTCTTCTCTCTATGCTAATGTATCACAGAGAATGGGCAAGATCATTTAGTGAATTAATGTCTGCTTCCAGCATCTGTTTCGTCCCAGAATAGCAAATTCACCTTTCCATCCATTGAGGGTTAGTAAAATGCGGTGAGAGTAACAAGATCTAGTCCAGAATAGTTCTTCATACATGATCACCAGATGTAAAATTCTTTTCTCTGGCTCAGACAATCAAAGATTTTGTAGGGCTCCTAGGTACAGTCTATGTTGATCTCATGCCTTTCCCTCACTTCCCGTCCTCCCAGAAGGCACATACAGTGTGCCTCTATAATAACTATTTTTCTGTAGGTTTTCTCACTCTTGTCTCTCATGTCCTTTTAGTTCATGGTTCTGTGCAGCAACTCTTGGATAGGTGATACCAACAGTAGGTTTGTCAGTCAGGGAAGCCGGTGCATTATTGCCCCACGCCGGAGATTCAATGTTGAATTTTAATTTAATCTATTCTCTTTCCTTTTTAAAGGTCATTCTGTGTTCAGTTGAGGACTTTCTACATTCGTGGACTTTGAGGCAATTTTTTTGACATTCCTCGGTTTTCAACACCTTCTTGTCATGTATGTGGACACAATTTTTATACTTAGCCCTAATATGGTGCTAGTGTCTGTTCTTTCTTGTTGTTTTCTTTTGTAGCTCGCGAAAGGTGCACTGGTTTCTGGTACCTGCTTTACTTTTTTGCTGATCCCTGTGAAAACAGGTTCATTCAGTTTACAAGTTCAGCAATATTCACAGTCTATTGAGCTCACAAACATTTTTGCCACCCAGTTATTTCTTTATTGATGTAGAAGTCTACTTTGTAGCTGTGCTGGCAAAGGAAATGTGAGAGTTATGAGTCTGAATGGTTGCATTGGCTGTAGAGTAAGAGGATTCTTGTTGTGAGTTGCACAGTTGAATCAAATAATTGTGAAAATATTTTGGCGAGACATTTAAACAAAACAATCATTTGGCTAAAATGACACGAGTATCTATTTTTTATGCTTTTACATCCAAACTCCTATTAAGAGTTAGAAGCAGATCAGCCTGTAACCCCAAGTTATGAGCAATGTCAAAGTCTGGATTAAGGCTTCCCCATTTCGTATTTTTGGAAAAATGTGTTTCTGAAACTATAAGAACAGATTTTCTGTTTCCATTCTCTCAGCCCAAAAAACACCCAGAGAACTACATGATCTTTTGAAGGGAGAGGAGCAGAACCTCAACTTTGAAGTGGGTTATACTTACACTCTGGTGCGACGAGACACTTAATTTAACAATGCTCAATGATACCTCTCTGTGCTTCAGAAAAAACACACCGACTCTTTCTGATGGTAGAACACATGAGCCAACATTATCACATTCCCTGTCTCTTAGTAATACAATTCAGATACCTCTAACACATTTAACATTATATCAAGAACTCCAGTGTCAGAAACCAGTACTGTTGGCCAGGTTCTTTGACTGAGGAAGCATCAGACTTTTCATGGATCTAGTTTGTTCTGAAAAGCTGATATGAGGTTGATAATATGGAGAATCAATAAAACTGCATTGAATACATCAACTAACACTAAATCGTTGCAATAAATATATTATTACTAATTTTAATTCCATATTGTCTACTTAACCCTATTAACAATTTAAGCCTATTATTCATACCTTGTAGCGTAGAGCCTAGGTTGATGTTATGGGTATGATATTATTGCAATGTGATATAATACATGCCTAGTGTTGTGGTACATCCTTGGAAAGTGACTATACAAATGGTATATAAACGAAAGGCTGACCCAATTAGAGCAACCTATGAATTTGAGCTGACATTGGGCCCATTGTTTCCCATTCTAATGAACTAAGTACGAACTATCACAAGGGTCTATCTGAACCTATACCAGTAGCCTAATCAATAGATCAAAATTTAATTTATTTATTGAGGCTTATGTAGGGCTTTATTCTAAGGTTTTGTTCAAGAAGTCTAACATCACGCAGAAAAATTAGTGATAGATATAAATTAAGAAGAAAAGTACAGAAGGTGGGTGTAAATTCCTTATATTAGAAGTAGCTAAGAAGACAGGAACAGAAGATGAGAGAGGATTTCATAGATTAGGAGTAACTAAGAAGAGAATAACAGATGGTAGAGAATTTCAAGGATTATGAGTTATTACGAGGAGAAGAATAGACAATGGGAGGGAATTTCATAGATTAGGAGTAACTAACATGAGCAGACCAGAAAATGGATGGGGATGGGGGAATTCATTGAATAGGTGTAACTAAGAAGACAAGAACAGAAGAAGGGAGGTATTTTCATAGTTAAAAGTAACTAGGAAGATAACAGAACAGGGGAGGGAATTTCAAAGTTTAGAAGTACCTAACAATACAAGATAGAGGGAATTTCAATGATTAGAAGTAATTACGAAGAGAAAACAGAAGGTGGATGGAAATTTCATATATTAGGAGTAACTACGAAGAGAAGAACAGAAGATGGGAAGGAATTTTGTAGATTAATAATAAATGAGCATAGAAGAACAGAAGATGGGAAGGAATTTCATACATCAGGAGTAACTAAGAAGGGAAGAACAAAAGGTGGGTGGCAAGTTCATATACTAGAAGTAACTAAGAAGGTAAAATCATAAGATGGGGGTATTTAAAAGTTTGGAAGTAATAAAAAAGAGAAGAACAGAAGATGGGAGGAAATTGCATAGTTTAGGGGTAACTAAGAAGAGAAGAATGGAAGATGGGAAGGAATTGCAAAGATTAGGAGTAACGGAGAAAAAGGATTTCACAAAGGAAGTGACATAGCAAAGGGGGGACGGCGGAAGAAGAATTCCGGTAGATGAGCTGGGGGGGCTTTGTGAGGCTACCATAAAACAATATACATGAGCACTTCAACAGTTTGTTTAGATAACACAGTTTGAAGACAAATACCAGGGTAGAGAGCCCTGATAAGCCCTGACCTGGGCAAAATAAATATGGGTCATTTTGCAAAGGACAGGGCAGGGCTTATCAGGTCTCTTTGCGCCAATGTCTTTCAGGACTGACTAGCAACACCACTTCATTAGGAGCTTGAAAATATTGATGATAAACAGATGCGAATTTTTATATTTGTTATTAGGACAAATTAAACAGCTGAATAGGTACAAGAGAGATCACCATTAGAAACTCTTACTCTGGCACTAATATTGTCTTACTTCATGTATTAATGTTAGAGGAGTAAGAAATATAATTTGTAATCACAGTCCTTGAAAAAGATCTATTGTGGACAAAACACATGCCAGTTGATGATCATGTGGTTGGTTGGAAGCATGTAAACACAATAAAGAATACAAAAATATATCACATGACCTTGGATTTACGGACTGACTTTTCTGGTTATTTGTCCTCAAACTGTGTTATCTAAACACATTGTTGGAATGCTCCAGTACATTGTTTTATGATTTAGTGGGTTGGTATTCTCTGAAGCAACACCATCATTGCCCCTACAGGTAGCAGGGGCTTATACTGTGGTAGCACCAGTCTTTGAACAAGTATTCTTTCTATAGACTTCCTAGTCTGACTAGCTGAGTACTGTGCGACATCTTTCAGCTATTGTCACAATTACCTATCTGTATTTAACACATATGGTTTGCGCGGTTACGTATAGATTTACAAAACATAAGGGGGAAGTGGGCAAAAATGCATTTAAATACAGTTCAGAAGAGGACTAATTGAAAACATAATTGATTGAGGGGCTGTGGGAGACAGCAAAACAACGGAGTTTGAAGAGGAGTAGGACAGAAATATGATAGAGACATTAGTCTGAAAAATAAATCGGCTGGGAGACTGGAATGTCTGGAACGATAGGGACAGTAGCCAAAAGCGAAGGAAATTTGCAGCAGACCATGCCTGGTATCTTCTGAATCAAAAGACCCAAAGGGAATAATTATCTAAGACCATTTATCCCCTTGAACTGCTACGGTCTAAGTGTCAAGCTTAACATGCATGCCAGTCTTTTGGAAATTCCATACATCAAAACAGAAACTGCATTTTCAGAACAGTTTCCAGGCCAGTGTAGAGCATTAGTATCCACCTATCCACCTACAAACCCTAGTGACTGGCGGAGTCAAAAGATGTATGCAGTACTGAGACTGTGGTAGTTGCTGCCTTAGAGTAACTCACACATTCCACTGACATGGCTCATCCAGTGATACTTATTTTGTAGAATCGTTTGGCAACACTGTTAACCATCACTTCGTCTTAGATAATTTTGAGGGGCTTGGAGAATAGGAGACTATATTGGCTTGGAGATTTCTGAAACACTTGAACTCAGAAGCTCATGTTCACCCTTTTTATTGTCAGACCATGAGCTCCCACGTGGTGTTCACCCAGGGTTCCATTCTATCTCTATCATTATTTAACATATATGTTTTCCACTTGCTTTTATAATTCAATCACAATCATTTGATGATGCTTTCCTTTTTGTATGTGAATGGCACTGCAGTGGTTTTAGTGTGACAAAAGATTTGAGAACTAGCACAGTAAACCTTTGCAAATGTTTGACTGAATTTGAAGCTTGGGTGAGCTCCAATCAATTGAAAAAAATAATTGGAACTGAGGTGGAGCTTTTACTTCCTCATATTTATTTTCCCTTTCGGTAGCTCCTCTTCTGGTGACAAGGACTAGGTGATTTCCCCACACCAGTGACTTGCTTTATTAATCTGGGTATTAGATTTGACACACAGCTGACCTTCACACCCCAAATTAGAGCAGTGGTCACCTCATATTTTTTTCATCTAAGGGTTCCAAGAGAGCCATTACGTTGTCAGTTTCAGTGTCTTCTTCAGGTTTCCAATGTGAAGCAAACTGCTAATCTTAGCTTGCTTCACACTGGAAGGGTAAAAATACATAGTCTAACAAACACTTTTGTGAATTTCACTTCAAATGTTAAGGGTGCTATTTGCAATTATATGCAGGGAGGGTTGAAGGAGCATCTTCACATAGATATTGCCTGGGGTGGAGTAGGGCCTTCATATTCACCACAGGCCCTCTGACTCCACTGCTATAAATAACTACACCCAAGAGCTGTTCCCCTTGGATAAGATTGTTTAGTCAGACTTTGCTTTGCCAGGCTGGAAGAATGCTTCTCCAACTGAAGAAGAAATTTGAGACCCCCAAAAACCATGAATTATTAACCAACTTTAAAAGGGTTGCTCAGACTCCAACAAGCGACTGAAAGTGTGCACCATTTTTGTCCAGAAATGCCAGGGATGTAAGATATGGAGAAGAAAAAACACGCAGGACCCTGGCGTAGCTCACCTGGACCACTTTTTCAGGGGCGTAGCTTAGTCTGTAAGATTGAGCGGTGTGAGCTTCAGGTTTCCCAACAATCATGATGGCCCATAATGTTGAAATACATTATACAATAAACTGGTGTACAAGAGGGGCTTAGAGGAAGGGAGAGGAATGTGGATAAGTAGGTGCACTAAGTGAGAGAAAGCACATTATTTTGTGACATAACCAACACTTTTGAAGTATCCCCAAATAGGGTGAGGGAAAGTGTGTGTGTCCGTTTTTGTTTGTGTATGTAAAATTCCTGGTGAAATCCGACATGACACCTCATCATACCCGACTTAAAGACCATATACGCAACTATTTATCACAAGATACATTTGTTAGGGGATGTAACACCCCCCACACATCTCTGAAGCTATGCCCCTGCACTTTCTGGGAATGACAGTATTTTTAGTGTTAAGACCATCAAACTGACATTCAATGATACGCCACATTGGGCAAATATTGTTTTATTGTTGAGCAGGAAACAGCAGCAGCAATGATATATTAATTACACATACAAAAAAAGGATTGCAAGCTCATAATAAAGTGGAACAGTGCCTTGGGTGTGAGTGGATACTCAAAGCAGACATCTTACAAATATAATACATAGTATTTGCAATTACATGAATATCAGCATCATGATCCATTAAAAAAATCAACTGCATTGTTTACATAACAGAATGAATAGACCATCACCAGCCATGAAAAATCTCAAATTTTGGCTGAGGGGCAGCGCCTAAAATACAAACAGCTAAACTCGACCTGGAGCCTAAGATTATGGAAAAATTAGTACTGATATTAAAGTGCAAACAGTGTCAATATTGAAGCGCAAACAGTGCCCAAGATGAAAAATTATGTCTAAAAGCCAGCACCCTTGGCATGGTATGGTAAATAAACAGATGTGCCCATGATGGAAATAATCTCTACCAGCGGCTTAGCCTATATAGCCTCCCCTCGGCTGCAGGGATTAAAACCTGTAAAGGCTTCCAAAATTGCTTCATATTTTCTTATAGCCGCAACCCTTTTAGCGATGGCCCCTTCAAAAGCTTGTGTCCTTTTCATTTTGGTGAACCCTTGCTGAAATGATGGGGCTTCAGATATTTTCCATCCCTGCAAAATCAGGGAATGGGCTAGTGCAACAATAACCGTACTGTTGATATTTTCACAAACCATGCAGCTCAATCGAAAACCCAAAAAGCACCAACATCAGGGTCAGGAAAATCTCCGTCTGTACACTGCACCTAATTGCATTGAAGACTTCACACCAGAATTGCTGATGGGTGGGGCAATCAAAGAAAACATTGGTCCATCTACCACACCCCATAGCAGAGCACCTAAAGAACTGGTCAGGCACAGAAGAACACATCTTATGGAGCCTATGGCGTGTATGGTATGCCAACCATCTTCATAGAAAAGCCATACGATTGAAATTACTGCTCTTAAAGATCTGTACATGACCTTGCTGAGAAAGTCCCATTCATGACTATTGAATCTGCAATTTGTTTATTGAAAAATTATCTGCAATAGTTTAGGAAGTTATTTCTGATTCACTGGTGACGTAACAAATTATATCAATTCCCTACGCCTGTCAATTTGGTAACATTCATAGGTTATGCTACCGACCTCGCAGCTTTATTAATTACTGTATAATTTTTCTTGAGGAAGCTGCCAATTTGATTGAAACTAAAACAAATTAGGGTGCCTAGATAACTAAATTGCTATGTCACACTATGCCAAGTTATCAAATGTATCCTGATATAGAAATCAGCAAGCGTTCTTAATCCAAGTGCCTTCCAATCTTCTAAAACAAGTTTAGATAAGAACAAGCCTGAAGCCTCGCAGTCTTGCAATGGGAGAAAAGCATGACAAAACAGGATACACCATGATCTAATAAGAGCCAATATCCGGCATGACAGGACTGAAACTGTCTTTTATCTAGGCTTTTTTGGGAGTTTGGTAGAACGTATGAAAAGACTGATAGCCTGATTTGGCTTTCATTGATCATTAAATTCAGTAGAAAGTTATCGTAAACGAGGGAGTTTGATGTCAATTGAACCAAGTAATCAACTAACGTCGCCTGATAATATGTCTGGAAATGCGGTAAGGATAGGCCTCCCTGGGCTAGATCTAATATGGGGAATGTAACCCTCAACTGCTTGCTTGCCCATATAAAGGTTCTAGAAACACTGTCCACTTCAGCACAGTGGGCAGAGTTGTATAATTTTACTCTTAGTTATATGAACCTTGAGCTAAGCTGCCACAAAAAAGTGATACCAGGAAGATATTGCCCTAGCCTGGAAACATTTTCATGTTGCATTATTGGAACTAATCACTTTGAATGAGTTCAGAGTTGTCATTAAAGATTTAGCAGGGGAAGGGTCCTGGAACTAGTGGTTTGACAGTGGAGATATAAAAGAAACTTACAGACTTCATATCTCCCCATTTTTCAGCCTTTGATCATAAATATTGATTTCCATTGTCATCATCCATTTCTAAGGGTCTATCTCGGAGTAGGGTCGATTACACTGTACCAGAAATTCCAGTTTCCAGCAGATTGAGGCTTCTGCCGGTAGTATTACCACATCAGGAGTGCTGTAACTCTTAAAATCAGGGCCAAAGTGGTATGAATGGATGTGCCGAGTAAAAGGAAAATGAGAAGAGGTGAATGACACATAAGATCAAGGTAATGGCCCAGTCAAAGAAAGAGGCTTCCCAAAAAGTGTTAAATAGCAGCCAGTTACCTTTGCAATGTGAAGTGTTCTTTTTATATATTATTCGCAAAAAAGGAAGGTGTTCAAGTAATATTTGTATTTTATAGTGGTTTACGGGAGTGGATAAACTGTATTAAATTCGTTAGCATTTAGAGCCAGCAAGGAAAATTAAAATTGGTGTTGTCATGGCGAACAGACTGTTAATTAACTGAGAATTGTTTGGTCATTTCTGTGGGGACACTGATTCCTGTAGGCCTTCCAGAATAAATGTTGTTCTTATCTAACCACACTGTGGGCCGAGTTTAAGAAGCAGGAATTGCAAACTTACATCACCAAGCTTACTCTATGTTTTAAATACATTTCAGACATATGTGGAATTCACAAAAAATACAGGAATGCTCTCAGTGAAGCTACAACAGTCATATGTTCTCAAGAGAGCTCAATGCCGAACCATATACAGGTGCACAGATTTGCAAATGCACATATCTGTGTGTGGAAATGGAATGAAAATGTTTTTGTGTACATGATTAAATGTTTTTTTTTTCTCTACGGAGATAATGCGTTCCCCAGTGTGCGAACCCTCAGTTCTTGGTGTGTTCCCATCACATTCCCAAACTGAAAACAGATTTATTCCTTTCCCTAATTACAGTCAATCGACAACCGTTTTCAGGATGGAATGCTACGTGCAAAACATTTATGAAAGTCCACCGACTTGAGAACCTGCAGTTAGATATCCTACCAGAATGCCAACTACCCCTACCATTCCCTAGTACTCATCTGTTAAAAATGTAACCACGTGCCTTAATATCCGTGTCAGCAAATGTCACAGACAGAGGTAAAATCCCTCCATCCCCAATTCAATTAGATAAAAACATCCTTTTCTCTATGGGAGCCCTATGCTCTCTTTACGCATTTGTTTTATTTAAGGGCTAAGATGCAGTTCCCTTTGAGAAACGCAGTATACAAAAGATAAGTGCCGTATAAAATACTACTGTGATATTGGCAACAGGGGTTGCACCTTACTATATCCCATGCGCTATAATGCTCGACAAAAATATCCGATCTACTATATTGACTAACCACTAGATCACAAGGTGAGTCGAGATAAGTAAATGTGTAGTAAAGAAGGGTAATTTTAGACTTACTTTAACGATATGGCATACAAGGCACAGCAGTGGATGCAATATTTTGTAGGTCAATATTATCAAATTCCATTTAGTATCATATAATCCAACAGAAGTTATATTACACTTAAAGCATCTTTAAGGTATCTTTATTGTCTGGAAATGAGCCAAGGGATCGTACGACTCTTGTTTTACCACAAAATTTGCCGAAGGAGCAACTCCAAATTATTAACCTAATCGGAGAACAGAAGCACGCTGGTGCGGCCAAGATTAAACCCGCATCTGCATGCAGAGGTGTAGCTTTTGGAAAGCTCAGGAATATTGTATTCTGAGCTGAGAAGCCTTGGGTCAAGTGACAGAGCACAGCACCAAACCACAGCCTGTAATACTTTAGCACAATAATCCAATCGAATATACAACCCAAACAGATGTCCTTCTATCAACAGACGTCCCCTGTTCAGCCACAGGCTTTGAAAGTAATGTATAGTTTTACGAAAACCCCCCCAAAAAATAATAATAATTGGGCACATTCGATTTAACCACAGTCTTTTTCCTCTCTACGTAATTTGCAAGGTGACAATACAGAATCGCAAAAAAATTAGCGATTCCTTATTTGAAAATTGCAAACTGCGAAAACGGCAAACAGGCTGATGACATCACAAGCAGTTAGTGAATCAGTCCATGCTGTTTCCAGGAGCCACACCCGCAGGTGTATGCAGAGAGACACAGCCCAGCACCATGGAGGTAGTTGTGTGATCCAGCCAGGACCAAACATCAACATGGCCAATGAAGGTAATGTGAAGGAGAAAGGAGTCAGGAAGCGCAAGCTCAAATTCAGTGAGCAGGAATTGGAGATGGTCATTGAGGAGATGGTAAGGAACCATGACAAACTTTTTGGAAATAACTCACTCCAGGTACCTGAAAGTGAGAAGAGGAAACTGTGAACAGAAATCCAGACAAAAATGTGTGCAGTGGGTGTTGTGCAGCGATCTGTTGAGGAGATACGCAAGCAATGGTACGACTTGCATTCCTGTGCCAAGGAGAGGATGGCCAGCAGGCTAAAGAAGGCAAGCAGCATGGGAGGAGGACCACCCACCCAGACACGTCTACACCATTGGAAGACATGGTGGAGGCCACACTGCTTCCTGAAGCTGTAAGTGGTGTCACTGACATTGACAACTCAGGGACACCCAGCACCAGAAAAGGTTAGGGCAGTAATGGTGTGTATCCCCATATGTGCATGTACAAATGCCCCTTAGAAAATAGCTATCAGGTCGAAGCATTGTGAGAAGTAGTCCATGCCACATCTTACATACAACCCATCAATGCCTTATGGGAGTGGTAGTCCACACCTCTAAAGTGCTAATCCCACATATATAGCAAATTAGGGTACAGCCACACAGAGGAACAACACAAAGAACTCACAGTGACCCGATGTTAGTGTACAGTCATTATTATTGTGCAGTATTTAGTGAAATATTATTATTGTGTAAATTTAGTAATATATTCATAAATGACATGCTGCACATTGTCGTTTTAGATGTCCTGGGCCCTGACGCAACAGAAGGTGGAAATGTGAGGGATGGCGAAACACAGCCACAGTCTGACTCCATCACCAGTGAATCCTTCAGTATTGCGCCAACTAGACGTAGGGCAAGGGTGTTACCTCTCCCAGAGTATAACCTGGACTCAGATGAAGTACCCACACCACCTCCAGAGGCTAGATCCACAGGAAGACAGCAGTCCCTGCCCCAGCGTCAGTCAACTCCCCTCAGGAGGCGTCACAATGCAGGCAGACAGTGCACAGATGATGGAGAGGGCCCATCAATTTTTGGCGGCCTTGAAGCTTCCATGCTGAAAGTGCAGCGCTTGCAATGCAAACACATGAGGTTAAAGGACAGGCAGTTTGTGTCTCACAATGACAATATGGGAGTACTGCACAAGCAGTTGGATGCACTCAATGAAAACATGGGATCCATGCACAAGCAGCTGGAGTCTCTGAATGAGGGACAGCAAACAGCAGCCGAAAACACAAAAGAGTGATAAACGCCATTAGGGAACTCTGCACTGAGATTCAGTAGGAGTGTGTCAGCCACCGTAGGCGCCATCACCAATTTATGGGAAGGTTTGATGGGTTCTGCAGATCGGTCAATCGGCTCGCTAGCTCAACTGCCTTGATTTCACGACGTGCTGTGGGCATACAGGTGGAGATGGCATATTGCAGTAGGGACGTTGCACAGGGATTGGTGCAAATAACCAATGTTCTGGATGCAATGCAGACAGCACGCAGGGCTACAAATAGCGAACTTGGTGGTGGGGATAGTGAGGAGCTCTCTAGCCTCAGCAGTCTTACAGCCCCTGTGATGGATCCTAGGCATAGCAGTACCAGACACAGTACCATCTTGGAACCCGCTACAATAGGTGCCAGCGAGGCCACTGAACACTTAAGTGGAGTGCGTGGACGTAGGAAGTAATGTAGAGGGCTACAGGGAACTACCATAACATGTAGCACTACAGTTATACTATGATGCTAATAATGTGGCACTGTTACTCGCACATGTTTGCCTATAGCACATAGCTATGTCCTATTGACACATATGTTACTTGAAGTCAAGGTAATAAAGATGCTAACTACAGAAATACATAAAAATGAGGTGGTGTTGTCATTACTTACATCAGAAAAGGTTGCTTGTGATGTCAGCATGTTTTTGACTGCCCTCTGCTACACTGCTCCTGTCTACTGGGTGAAGGGGTGGTAAGGGATCACCATCCTCATCTGAGTCCGGCTCGGTGGGTTCCACAGGTATGCCCCTTGTCGTTGCAATGTTGTGCAACATAGCACATGTAGCCACAATTTTTCAAGTCGTCTCTGGGCTGTACTATAGTGCACCTCTACTCTTATGGATACACCTGAAGCGGCTCTTCAGTTTTCCGAAGGTCCTCTCCACCACACTGCGGTATGCCTTGTGTGCAGCATTGTACCTCCTCTCGGCTGGCGTTGCTGGGCTCAGGTAGGGAGTCAGTTTATAGGTCCGCACTGCGTAAGCACTGTCTCCTGGAATGAAAAGAAAGTAAAATGAGTACTTGTGATATCTGATGTCACATTTACATCAATGCAACATTGTCATCTATTACATTACCCAGTAGATATCCTTCCCCACCTAGTAGTCTTGTGTGAATTCCGCCGTGGCGAAAGATGTACGAGTCATGTGTGCTACCTGGGTATCTGGCCACGAGATCGGTTATGATGTTGGAGGCATTGCTAATCACTTGTATGTTCATGGAAGGATGTGTTAGGGTTTGTACACAGCAAAGAGCATGTCCCCTCTCACTGCACTAGTGGGTTCTGTAATAGCTCCCTTTTAAACTTACTATTAAAAGCCTTTCTTGTTATTTCACCTTCCCCCCCCCTAGGCTTCTGTGTATGTTGTTTAATGTGCTGTTTTGTTTACACATTGGGCCTTGCTTTTACCAAGGCTTCTTTAAAACACTCCTCCCTAGGCCATGTGTTAATCCAACTCATTTGCATAATAACTGAAACTCTGCACACCTTTCAAGACCATGTGCAGCATGTGAGGACCACACCCAGCTCTTCAAACCACACCCAGCTCTGCACACCTTCCAAGAACATGTGCAGCATGTGAGGACCACACCCAGCCCTTCAAACCACACCCAGCTGTTTGAGCCACACCCAGCCCTGTCTATAAAAGGCATCCCCCGAGCCTCACCCAGTGCTTGTGCTCGTCTACCTCCAGCTTACCTGAGAACAGATCCCTCGGCGCTGGCACTCCTGCTCTTTACAGATTTTCTTTGACTTCAATGGGCGCAGCTGCTGGCTCTTCCTTCTTCCGGTTTCCGGTTCCTCCTTGCCTCAGCCTCTCTCCTACGAGTAACCTGCAAAAGAGAAAGAAGACAAGGTTAGACTGATCAGTATCTCTTGCCAGCAACAAGTAAGTGCAAAACTTTTTATTACCTGAGGAAGCTTTGACGGCAATTTCTGGATTCGTGTATAGACAGTTTGAGGCGAAGTGCCTTCCACGAGCATTGTGATTCAGGCTCTTTGTTGCAGGAGTATTTTACTGTGTTTTCTTTTCTGCATTCCTAGAAAAATTATTGACTGTTGGGGGCCAATCAGGTTTGGCGAGCGGTGTCTGTGAGAGTTCCGTGCCCTACAAATGCAGGCTAGAGCGTGGACACGCCACTGGCGCACCAAAGGCGTCCTGATGTAATTGCAGCTTTCCTTTCCTAATTACAGAATTATGAGGAAAGACAGGCAGGGTAGACCTGGAGGAGGCATAGCGATTATATATAAGATCTCCTGTAGCTGCAAATTGAGCTGTTGACATTCCTACCTGTGAAGCCCTTAGCTTCTCTATTGTTTTTACACCAAAGTTTACTTTATCTGGGGCCTTGATCAACAGATGTGGCCACGCCAGTGGCTGGTCTGCCTCTCTCTTAGTTAATTTAGCCCCTCTTGTTCTCAAATCTGCCAGCTTTCTTCTCTTGGGGGTCCTTAAAATCCACCTGGAGGACCCCAACTGTATGCTGGCTCAAAACCTGATGGAAGATCTCAGTATTCTTAATCTTACCTTGCGTAACTTTCTTCCCACCCACGAAGCCGGCCATCTGAGGGACCCTATTGTTGCAAACTTACTGGAAATTGAGGTCAATTCACCTATTCCTCTTACCAGGTCTGATCATAGTATCATTCCCTTACCATCACAGGCCCTAGTATCCCTGGTTTTATGCATCACAATCTGCCCACCGCGGTCAGAAAATGTTCTAAGCTGGACGTGGACATTCTTAATCATCAACTTCTCACCACACAGGCCCAAGCTGGCTGAATTGTCTTGCGCAGATGAAGTTTTAGTGGATGGGTGGTTACGCAGCGCTCTAGACGTGGTTCTCCCCATAGCACATAGAACTTCCTTTAGACTACTTCTACCTGCCCCATGGTTCAATGAGTCCTTGCATACAGAGAAAAATGCTGTAAGGAACTTAAACATATGTGGTGAAGGTCTTATGATATATCTGCCAAAAACATCTTCACAACAGCCATCAGGAGCTAATACGGACTCCATATAAAGCATGAGCTTCCTTTTTTGCGAAGAAGATTACAAAGGCTCAGAATTGCCAGTAGACTCTGTCTAAGGTGGTAAAAGAGCTGTCTGATTCAGGCCATTTGGCTTCCGCACCTTGGCTGACTCAGCCCCAGTGCGAGAGTTGGCATTACTTTTCATAAAAAAGGTAGCTAATTTTGTTAAGCTGGCAAGCAGCCCTTTAACAACTACTCCCCTTCAGGCAGGATGGATCTAACAGTGAATGTTTAGGTGTTTTCTCCCAACGCAGTGTCTGGCAAATAGTGTCTAACATCTGGCATCCCTCAAGGATCAGTGCTCAGCCCACTACTATTTAACATTTATGTTCAGACAGTGGCGAAAATTGTGGAGAAGTGTGGCTTGACCCTTTTTTCACATGCTGACGATATCCAAATCATCTTCTCTTTGTCATGTTCTCAGACACAGGACCCTTCCAATCTTAACCTAGGCCTGAAGTCCATGGAAACCTGGATGAGGAACAACTCACTTAAATTAAATGGGGGCAAGAAGGAGGTGATGATCCTCGGTAAAAATCACCAGCTTTGGGATCCTCAACATTGGCCTTCTTTCCTGAGCCCGCTTCCGACTCGCTCTCTGGGCTTCATCCTGGATGAAAAGCTTTCTATGAGCTCTCAAGTGGTTAAGGTGACGATGTCCTACTTTGCCCTATTGAAGTGGTTGAGGAAGATTATCTGGATCCTACTCTTCTCCATTCAAAAAAACATGATCTAGGCACTGGTTCTGTCTAGGCTGGATTATGGAAATGCCCCTTAATTGAGAATTTACCATATTTCCATTCAGCATCTTCAGGCAGTCCAGAACAAAGCAAACTCACCTTCTGTTCTGCCTCCTGTGGTCCGCTCCTGCCTCCCAGCTCCTTTGTGAGCTTCATTGGCTCACTATTCCGAAACGTATACAATTCAAAGTACTGTGTTACATGTTTAAGGCAAGAGCGCAAGTTGGCCCACGCTATAGTCAGAAGCCCATTCAGCCTTATTGTCTCACTTGCTCCTTGAGATCTCAATTCATGGCCTTGTGCAGCGCTCCCAGGTTCTGTGGGTTTCGCTTGGGGGGGGCGGATTGTTCTAGTTCTCAGTTCTAGGCCCAAAAGTCTGGAACTCCTTTTCTTTCTCTCTGAGGAACTGTTCTACTCCATCGGTCTTCCATAGGAACTTGAAGACTTGGCTGTTCTAGACTTGGGGCTATGCGGCCACTGTCTCACTGACCTAGCGCCTGGAAACCCTAAATGGGTACCTTGTACTTTACAAAACGAATTCAGTTTAATTCAATAACATGTTATACATAGAGAGCACATGCACTTTAGCACTGGTTAGCAGTGGTAAAGTGCCCAGGGTTCTAAAGCCAACAAAAACAAATTCAGCAAAAAGAGAAGGAGGAAGGCAAAATATATGGGGATGACCCGCCAGAAAGGGCCAGGTCCAACACGACCCCCATCCAGCCTAAAGCCAAGGGAGACTAATAAATACCTTGATGGGCTTCCCTGCTTAGGTGATAGAATGTGGAAAATTGCCCACTACTGCAGTGGCCTATGCCTCTCTGAACTCCATTGGATCCCTCTGTCTATAGTCTCCGGGGCAATGAACTGACCAATGGAGAACACTTCTCCTCATCTGTGGACCCCATCTTAACTCGTTCACAGATGCATTCCAGTAGGCATCACCAACAAATTGATGTGGCCCATTCCACCACTTGGTCCCCAACCCATGGAAAACTCTGCCCACAAGGACAACAACCAACAGAAGCCACTAACAGCTATCAGTGTCAGCAGACAGGCCAGAAGCTATACAAGAGTCTCTGACATCTGCTGTTTCTCAGAGTGGGGGGCAGTAGCCCCAGATTCCTTCTATCCCTTTCCCACTCTACCTCTCACAAATTCAGGGGTAGTATCCTGAACCTGGTCACCCAGCCTAGGGTCTGTACCCTAGGGCTGAACTGGAGACAAGGATGAGCTCTTCCTCACCCTGCTCCTCCATCTGCGGTCCTGCACCCTCAGCTTGGGAGTGATACCCCCAGAAAACCGAACTGTGAAGCCACCTGAGTTGGCCACCGCTCCCAGTTCCCCTAACACCGAAGGCAAGTCATTCCAAAAGAAAGCAGTCTATGCGCATCTGGGGACTAACTATGACCTTCCTCTGGGTCACCTCCCCACCCCATTCTAGGGATACCTGGGCCATAGGGCAGAAGAAGTCCTGTCAATAGGCCGGCCACTCCACACACCTGGTAAGTGTACTGCAATGTGGAAAATAGCCTTTCCACTACCATGGTCTGGCTAGCCCTGGTGTCCCTCAGAGCAGTGACTGGGACCCCATTCAGTGTCACCGGGTAGATGTGAAGACTCTGTAAAGGGTTATATCTGGAGAATAAGGCCCTCCCTATAGTCTATATTAGTCAAGTCACAAAAAAAATTATAAAGAAGAATTGTCTTTTATTATTCCCCGTTTTCAGGTCTCTTATAGGTCTTTAAACATTGTCTTTTCCACAATTATGCTTCTATTATTCCTTTTGTCTCCTTGACTTAGTCTTTTCAGTCTTTCATGCGCAGTCTTTTTTTTTTCTTAATTGTTCTTTTCTTGTTTCCTTTTATGTACTCCGTGATTCAGAATCAGAATTCGTTCCAGGACATGGAAAACAAGAACACAGAATACAATATAGAGGTAAGTCTGGGGTTTTACTCTCTTGTGTTATAATTAAAGGAAGGGGTTTGTGAGGGGCAGTGACAATTAAGTACACCTTCAGTGAATCTCTTTTCCTTTTTATGTGCTTCTGTCCGGTGTGGTAGTGATTCATACAAGTGGAAAGAACACAACTGAAAATGAGAAACAAGTGGGTGAAAACAACTTAAAGCGCAGAGAGAGTTTGTTTGTTCATGGAATCACCCTCTCTGCGAGAAGAAACATTATACTGCATTCGCTTGCTGTTCGTTAAAGTTATTATTATATTTATAGCTCTTCCTCTGGTCCACTCTAATGGAGTTTCTCGTTTCTTTTAAAAACACCAAGAAGGTACTAAAACCCTGTATATGGGTACGTACCTCGTATAACCAAGTCCCTCCAGGGACGTGGTGGGTCTTCGCGCCCTCTGTGCCCTCTGTGAGTTTTTCCTCGGGACCGTCTCCCTGTGGCTTCTTCAGGCTGAACCGGCTTCCTCTGCTCTCTTCGCTATCTTCGTAGAGGATCCTTCCTGTTCGCTCCTTCTCTTCACACACTCCTGCAGCGTCTCGGGTTTGCTCTCCTGGTTTGCGCGCACTCCACGTGTTCCTACTTCCGGGTTATAAACGTCGTCATGACGTTTTAACCCCGGCGGCTCGTACTCCAAGGTACCCTCGGGGCACTTCAATAACGGCCCCAGGGTTGTCGGTGTATACAGGGTTCCGCTAACCCTGTTACAGACTCCCACCCTCAGAGATCACCAGCTTACCTTCTGAGTCCACCTCTCAACTAAGGGAGATTACAGCATGATCTATGACCTGGCCCGGGGACTCCTTACCCCTAAGGCCACACTGGCCACCCCTGTAGCGTTCCCACCAGTGGGTGGTTTCTAAGGACAGACAAAGTACCCCTGTCTGTGTCCTATCTGAGAACAATCAAAGCAGCAGGGTTGGAAATAGAGTGCCCAGGAACCTCCTCCCAGTTTCTCAGAAACCCCTTGACTCTGGGACTTGTCTGTGTCACCCTTGACCTCCCCTTCACTGTGCTGGAGAGAACCTGAACCACCCTTCTTGAGGTCACTCTCAGGTACCTTTTTCTGGACCCTGGTGCTGACCCACCTAAACGTTGCGTGCCTCCCACTTACTTGTACCTGATCGGCATGGGAACATTCTAGGGGAAGGGGGATGGATGAGAGAGAGGGAAACATGGATGTTGCCTGGCAAGATCAGGATGGCTAACGGTGGTGTACGAAGAGCAGATATCTCCTATGATGAACAATATACTAAAACTACTCTGCCAATTCCCACAAACTAGGTGTACCTGTCAGGGCCCCATGCCTGCTTTTGATGGCTCTCCCCTCACTCTCAGGATCTTCAAGAAACAGTATGGAACCGGCAACCAGATACAATGTTTAGCTTTCTATACTATATACATGTATTCCCACCTTGTTCCCAAGTCAATGTGGCCCCACTGCAAGACCTACCTAAAGTGTTCCAGAAATTCAGTGTACATCTTGCTCGTTGGGTCTTGATTGGACTTTATAAAACACAGTCACACTCACAATCATAGAAAGGCGATAAAGAATGAAAATCAATTCTTAAGTATTTATGTATCTCAAATATTCAGGGAATAATCAGTGCAGAGTATTAGTATTGGAAAGAACACAGTTCAGTGTTTTACCTAACTGAGAGCATAGGGTTAATATACTAAAGTTCGCTTTCATATGTAATTGGTGACATCACAGTGACAACTGAACATGGAAATAATAGACCTTTGATTCACGTTTTGAAATGAGCGTGTGCCAAGCACTGAGCGTCCTTTATCATAGGCAATGATTGGTATCACAAAATGCTACATAAAACTCAAATATAACAAACATGTTCATAGTACATCATTAAATTAACAATTGTCCAAAATGCGCTCAAATCCATACTGTCATTGCAAGGTAACAACAATGGGTGTTATTATTCTGCACAGAGCAAGTATTCAAGTAACCAAGGACACTGATAACATGCCCTTTTACTGCGCTGCCCTTCTGAACATCCGGCAATCAACTTCAAAGGTAAATGGTAAGAAGCCTTTCAAGCGCATGCAGCTCGTTACTGCCTTTTATGATGCTAATTGTCTTGCTCTCTTCTTTTCTAGGATCGGTATCGGGCTGTGGAATAGACGTTCGAGGAACAAGTGCAGAGGTGCAGAGAATTCCCCTCTGCATCTGAAGACCTCTGACAGCAAGCAATCACCTCAAGACTGGTGTGGCTTTAAATACCTGCTGCACCTGGCCACACCCAGTCTGAGTCACCTTCCCACACCCAGTCTGAGTCATAAGGTTGCTGTGCCTGGCCACACCCAGTCTGAGTCATGTGCCCCAAATTCCTACACGAGTTCTAAAACATGCATTGGCTCAAGTAAACATTTCACAAAGGCAACAAAAATCATACAAAGGCAGGTGATTTGCTTAGGAGTACACTTTACTAAATGCCATTTGTGGGTTCTGGAGCATATTCAGGTTTGCAGGCCCTACACTTTTGCAATCAAGTGATACAGCCGCTGGTAATCCTTTACCTCACTGCCCTTCCCCAACCATCCAGTGCCTTGCAAAAGGAATCCATACAATTCACCCAGGTCTGTTGGGATAGCTTCTGACTGTCCCTGAACTTCTATCTAAACTCTTCTAGTGTCAGACCAAACTTCTTAATTAAAACCTCCTTCGTGGGGGGATACCTCATACTGTTTCTCCCTTCAAGGGCCAGTAGAATGTCCCTTCCCTCAATAGGAATGTGCCTTCACACATTAGCTCCCCAATTCTCCTCAGGGATCTTGTGAACCAGTAAAGCAATCTCATAGGCCTCACACCATCTGTCTATGTCATCTCCCACCACAAAGTCAAACACCTTATCTTTTGGTAGTTGGACCCTTCTGTCAAAGGAGACTGCAGAATTGCTGCCACCACTGGACTGTGCTTGCATAGCCTTTATGCTCGGTTCCTTCAAGCTCTTCTAATGAGCCAACAGCTCTAGAGCAAACCTCTCCCCTATTGCCAATGTCTTTTTCATCTCCTCCTCCTCTATGGCCAACCTTTTCTCTGCCAAGGCTCCCTCCTTCTCCAATCTGAGCTTAGCCAGCTCCAATTTTTGTTTTCTTTCCTCCCTCCTATCCTTCAGCTCCTCTGGGGACAGGCCTCTAGATGAAACCTGCTCCCTGTCCTGGGGGAAACCTGTCCTCTATTGGTTCAATGCCCCACAGGCCCAATTGAATCTTGGTCCAGCTCCACATCATTTTCTATTATATCAACCTCCTCCTCTGGGGTCACAGGTGCATCTCAGGTGCTAACCAGGCCCTCAGAACCTTTTGCAGCTCCATCTTCCTGGTGAAGGCTTTTGTAGACAGCCCAAACCCCCTGTAGATATCCTTGAGCTGGGCCACAGTGTAACTCTCCAGCTTGGCCAGCTCACAGTCCATTTTTGCAGATGCAGGTGCAGATGTAGGACCTCCAGTCAGAGACATGATTTTAGAGAAAAAGAAAAATGGCAATCAGAGAGAATAGAAAAATAAAAATTGTCTATCAAAGAGAGTAGGAAAAAATGGCAATGATGATCAGAGACAATTGATTCGAATTGGTCTTATATGTGGATGGTAATGAACACCAAATTACTGTAAGGCATTGCACAAACACAAGTCCAGTTCTCATCGCTGATCATCAATGTTAGAAATTGGGTTTCTGGTTGGCAGAGGTATGCACCCTGTCCAAGCAGAAACCACAATTCTATTCAGGGTATGTCAGATACACACCATAAATTAACCTGTGCTCACCCTCTGAACGGTTGGCACCGTGCAGGCAGGCTTAATGTAGGAGGCAATGTGTAAAGCTTTTGAGAGGCACTGAAAACAGTAAAACACTGAAAACACCACAAAAAAATAATCCGCACAGGGTTAGAAAAATAGAGCTAGGTTTAATTAACAAAACAAGACCAAAACAACCAAAAACAATCAACAGAAGTCAAGATATGAATTTTTAAAGGTTATCTGCAAATACAGTGCATAGAAAATGGAAGCACTAACTCGGGTATCTGGTTGTGCTAGACTGGAGTAAATCCAAAAGTTCAGACCAACCAAGATAGAGCGGGGGCTGGCTACAGGGACCAACCTTGTCCCGCTGAAAAAGTACCTTGTGTGGAGAGTTGCATCAACGTCGAAGATTCGATGCGGGGGACGGAGAGGATGATGTGAATGTGATGTGTTGGTTCTGATCCGCTCAGGCAGGGAGGCATCATCGTGTAGCCACACAGTTGTCGATGCAATGTCTTCAAGCAGCAGTGCAACGTCCAACTCTTTGCAATGAAGGGGATGCATCGATGTTGTGCCGTGCAGCTGGTGATGCAAAGGTGATGCATTGGGACTGAGAGTGATGCTTGTTCCAAACCACACTGTTAGTGCTGCGATGTCTTTGTCCTCAGTGGCACCGGTGATGCATTGGCGTTGAGGGGAGGTGCAGCGGTTCGGATCGGCACAGGAACAACGATGCAGGGATTTCTGGAGAAACAGCTGCAGAACCAACTTCCATGGACCCAAGACTGGATTGGCACCACTTGGCAAGGTAGGACTCGCCATTGGTTGAGTCCAAAAGCTGTTGCAGAGCTGAGCTAAGTCTTTGATGTCCCTGAGAGTTCAGAACAGGGTGCAAGACAGCAAGTCCTTGAAGTCACTTTGGTTCTAGGGATGTAGAGATGCAGGTCTAGTCCTTCTCACTTCCAGGCAAGGGGAGCAGCAGGCAACACGGCAGGCACAGCAAAGCAGGAGTCCGGCAATGTCCAGCAGAGTTCTAGCATTGTGACAGTCCCTTCAGCAGAACAGCAGTCCTTCTTCCTGTCAGAATGTCCTCTAGTCGTCCAGAAGTGGATTGATTTGGCATGGTCAGAAGTCCACTTCTTATACCCAGTGGTGCATTTGAAGTAGGGGAGACTTCAAAGAGAGGACTATGAAGTCAACAAAATCCCTGCCCTACTGGTCCTGCTCCAGACACTCCACAGGGGGTTATCCAGGCCTTTGTGAGGGCTCAGGGCCCAGCCCATTCAGCTGTGTCAGCTTCTCTCCCTCATCCTGCCCAGGATGGCCAATCAACATGCAGATGGCCATTCAGTCACACCTAAGATCCGTCTGTGTGTGGCTGTCTGGAGGGAATGCACAAGAGCTCAGCTATCACGCAGACACCCAGACATGTTGTCAGAGACAGGCAGAAGGCACTAGATGTTTAGTAAGAACATGCTAACTTTCTAAAAGTGGCTTTTTCAGAATTACAATTTCAAATCCAACATCACCATAAGTTGTGATTTTAAATGTGACTCCAGAGACACCAATCTCAAGGTTCCCATTTCTTCCCAATTGGAAATTACACCTAAAAGTGTAATAAGGCAATCACAATGTAGTCTATGGGAGAGATAGGTCTTGAAGTTGTGAAAAACGAACTTAAGGGTTTTTCGCTACCTGCACATGTACAACATATAAGTTAATGTCCAACCTTTTGAATATACTGCATCCTTCCCTTGGGGCTGTCCAGGGCCTACCTTAAAGGTGACATATATGTATTAAAAGGGAAGGGTTGGGCCTGGCAAGACGTTAATTTGCCAGGTCGACATGGCAGTTTAAAACTGCACACCGGCTCTGCAATGACAGGCCTGAATCAATTTTAAAGGGCTACTCAAATGGGTGGCACAATCAGTGCTGTAGGCCCACTAGTAGCATTTAATTTACAGGCCCTGGGTACATTGAGTGCACTTACAAGAGACTTATAAGTAAATTAAATATGTCAATTGTAAATAAGCCAATGTTACCATGTTTTAAATAGAGAGCACATGCACTTTAGCACTGGTTAGCAGAAACAGATGTACAAAAATGCAGGAAGAATGCAAAATGTTTGGGGATGACCCTGCAAAAAGGACCAGGTCCAACACCCTCAAATCATGATCACAGCAGGCAGCCACAATGTTGCACGTGGTGACCTTATATCATGAGCACACCCTCCTCTGGGCACAAGATGTTTTTAAAGAACTGAAGTGGTAAATGTTTCTGGAGATAGAGGGCACAAGCGAGGGTTGGTGAGGTACAAGTTTGGAAATGGGACGTTGTGAACCAATATCGATGCTGTTCTTTGTTCAAAGTTGTGACTCTAAGAAGCGCTGCTCACTTTCATTAGTGTTTAAATTGTCACACTGAAACGACTTGCCCTGTAACGTAAGAGCGACTACCTCTAGAAACAATTCTATGTGCCTTGGGGTAGATTTTCAGACTACCTTTTTTTAATGAAATTGCCTCCTTTGGCTGCTGTTGGAATAGTAAAATGCAGCAATTATCAGAGTTCAATGAGCCCTCCCAAGGACCATTAGTTTGGTATACACTCCATTTCTATAAATCAGATAATGCAAATTCTCCTTCAAATGTTGACTTTTGAAGTGCTGCTAGGGCTTTTCTCCGCAGTGGGGGAGCAAAGAGATTTTGCTGATATTTTAGTTTTGTTTCTGTTGTGATGCTTCTATGATATATATGTCTACCACCATTTTTTATGTATATAAATTGTAAGTAAGGATTGCATGTTGAGAGTACACAAACAGTTGGAACTTGTGTTCTGGGTGCAGAGCAGGGACGTTCAACATTAATGTAATTTGCTTTTGCGTAATTATACAAAACTTCAGGAAAACTATGCAAAACTATGCATAATTCATTAAATGTGAGTTCATCTTTTAGCGCAAAATACGTTCTCTTGTTAATTTTTTATGCAAGAATGCATTTTGCGCAAAAAAAGTACAGGGAAAAGCGAAACAATTGCGAACAATAGCCAGGTGCGTGATAGTTTGTTCCACTGTTCCCCAGCTCCTACGCTATAATTGTGGCAGCTACTTAGAAGACGTCGTGTAATGGCATGATTTGGGAATCTCGCACAAGTGTAACGTGAAATTCCTAAATTAGGCAGAATGTGCCGGCATATTTCAAATTTCATCCGGACCTAGCCGAGAGATATCTGGCGTATCTGTGGAGAGCATCTGGTTTCCAGGAGCGAGCTACATTTACAAATTGTTAAGGGATGTTTTGCTTCAGAACTATATATGAAAAGAAGTGTGTGAGTTGTCGTCTGTGTGTGTATTTGTACGTGTAACACACTTGTATCAAGACATTTTGGTTTGGGTTTGAGAAATAGATTCACAGTTTTACGGTAATGCGTGACCTCAAAGATGTGTAGAGGCTACACAGAGTAGAAGACTATTTTGTTTATTATTTACCTAGGCCCCTGATGACACTCATTCAATCCTAAAGCATTAGCTAAGCTGATGACAATCATTTGATCATTTAGTGAGACACCAGACCCGTCTCACTAGAAACATTCCACAACTGACTAAGAGAGGTCACAAAATGGTTTAAAACAAATTCACTAAAATGTAATGGAGACAAAACTGATTTTTTATGATGGTTTATGCTGTTCGTTTTACAAATCCCCATATGACATTGACAATTGACAAGTAAAGGTAGCCCAGAAACATCACACTCAGTGAGTGAGTAATCTGGGACCATACTTAGATAATAGCTTTCCATGGCGAAACATGGACAGCAGCAATATGTTTTGCATTACTCTATAATCTAAGAAAAATTGTACCACTGCTGCCACAGTCAGCAAGTAAGCTAATGGTTCAAGGCACAGTCCTATGAAGAATTTATTACTGTAATGCGTTATTATTGGGAGGCCCAGACTACCTAATAAAAAGACTGCACAGAGTGCACGTGACAGCAACAAACCTTGCACTAAATTAAGCTAGGTATGCCTGCTCCTCTAGAACCATGAAGGAACTGCAGTGGCTTTTGGGAAAGGAAAGGATCAATTTAAAGTTACTATGTATTGTGTATCAGGCAATGCAGGAAACAGGATCAACGCCCTTACAAAGAAAATTCAAATGTTACATACCACGAAGGAACCTAGGATTCCTTGGCCAATCTCTTATGTATTCCGAAATTTCAGAAAGTGATATATGGAGGCCGGGCCTTCTCAGTGAGAGCAGCTCAATTATGGAACAAATTGCCAGCCCCTGAGAGCCTACAACGGCCTTCTTCAGTTCAGGAAAGCTCTTAAAACTCGGTTATTTCCTAGACAGCTGGGCTGCACTGAGGTGGGCCAGATATGGAGTTAACAGTTACCTGTCTTAAGGTTTGCTCTAATGAGGTCAGCACCAGGATACCTTTGAGGTAAAAGATGCGCTTTACAAATGTAATACAAATATTTAACATGTTGTTGAAGATGTTTAGTATGACTCAGTCCCGACATTAAATATGAATTGTATCTAAAAGTGTCACTGAATACACACGGTGGGATGAGCCTCAGACAGGGTGAGCCATATTTGTGATTGGAGAACCTTTTAGAGACATGTTTGTCTTTGTCTCAGAAACATTGTGTTAAGTTTACAATGCCACTAAATTGGCTAAATTCTAAGCTTTTGCTTGGAGTCCTCATCGCTTACAAAGTGAGGCTTGGTCGTCAAAAATGAGACACCTTTAGCATAGCTGAACCCACCCCCTGTCCTCACTGGCAGGACCCACTGTATGGATGAGCAACGATCAAGGTAGGACAGAAGTGAACGAGCAAACCCTCTGAGATCACTGCCCCTTTCGTGGAAAAATATGCTCAATCGATAATAGGTTTTTGCTTATTTTTTTCACGATTGTTTGTGGACAGTTTTCCCAATCATGGCCTCTGCTGACCAAAGATTCCCAGATCCCTGTACTCTTCTTCTTCATCCCTCTGTACTGCTGGCAGGAACTAATAGGTCCAGGTTTCCTCTCCGAGTTCTCCTTGACTCTTCCTGCTCCAGAGAGGTAGCGTATATTGGCCCTTGGGATAAAGTATAGGGTATAAATCAGTAAGGGGAACAGGTGTCTACTTAATCTCCCGCCCCTCGTGCTGTCACCAGGTCATTATTCCAGTAGTGTCCAAAATAAGTACCAACAAACATAAAACATCCATACATTTCTTTAGTCTTGTGTTCACCCTTTTAGTTTAGATATCTGTTCCATTAGTGACCGAAGGCTCACCTACCACATCTGTACAGTGCATACACCCGACCACAGGACTTGCCTGAGGCCACCACCCTCCAGGGCTGCAGCGTTTGGGGCCACAATGTCCACCTCCTCTGAGGGACAACTGGACTTGGGTGCAGTGGCGGACACATGTCAATGGGAGAGGCAGGCCGTGGCGTATTTAAAAATAAAGATTTTTTTTTTTTTTAAACGTACCTCTATGTTGGGAGAGACGGTTCCGTCTCTCCTTCCTCCTCTTGCTTCCGGAAGCACAAGGCTTCCAGGCGCCCCTCCAATCATGACGCTGCTGTCAACAGCATGACAGCAGTATCATGATTGGTCTGAGCGCCCTGCTTCGGCACTTAGGGGGTCATTCCAACCCTGGCGGTCATCGACCGCCAGGGTGGATGACCTCGGAAGCACCGCCAACAGGCTGGCGGTGCTTCATTTGGGATTCCGTCTGGCGGTTTCCCGCCGGATTTCCCCCGGCTGGGAGAATCCTCCATGGGATTCCGCCCCCCTTCCCGCCAGCCTGTTTCTGGCGGCTTTTACCGCCAGGAACAGGATGGTGGGAACGGGTGTCGTGGGGCCCCTGGGGGCCCCTGCACTGCCCATGCCACTGGCATGGGCAGTGCAGGGGCCCCCTAACAGGGCCCCAGCATGATTTTCACTGTCTGCATAGCAGACAGTGAAAATCGCGACAGGTGCAACTGCACCCGTCGCACCCCTGCAACACCGCCGGCTCCATTCGGAGCCGGCTTCTGTGTTGCAGGGCCTTTCCCGCTGGGCCGGCGGGTGCTCCCTTGGCGGGCGCCCACCGGCCCAACGGGAAAGTCTGAATGGCCCCCGCGGTCTTCTGACCGCGGAGCGGTCATTTGACGGGGTAAGTTTGGCGGGCGGCTTGGAATGACCCCCTTAGACAGGGAGTAGGGCTCTGTGCACTTTCTCTTCCCGGCTGTTCAATACAGCCAGATGGAGAAATGCAAAGTGCACATGACTGTTTGGCCGGCCCAACACGCCGGCCACCGCGCCAAGTGCAGTAATGTGCACATATCCCTCGTCCACCCCAGCCTCGCCCTAACCCTGCTGCCATGGAAAAATGAAATGATAATAACATTACGTTATTTTCATTTTCCTTTTTGTCCACTGCATAAAGCAGTGAGGCAACACTGTTCCGCATTAGTGGAGGAGCCGCTGCTGCTTGGGTGTAATTCTCATGCCATTCTTGGTCGGCTCCTTGCATCAGTCAGGTTCCCTTTTGACTTCATTGTTCTCCGTATCCTCATCAATCCTGTTCTCGATGTCTCTCTCCTAAAGTTCTTGGTCTGCTGTCTCCGTCGTTTCTCTTCTCATGCTGCAAACTGCTACTCTTTGAAATAGCGCTGCTCTCTCAAACATCCTGGTCATGCCCTTGTGTCATCCTCACTGTCCTCGGACCATGTGATGTCTTTACAGGCCGATAGAGAGATGGAATGTTCCTGAACCCGCCAAACATACGGGGCCATGTTTGGAGTCCCGGGAGCAACAGTCACTGGACTACAGTGCCTTTCCACCAGGAATGGGTGATCGGGCCATTCCGAGACTGGGCACCCAGAGAGGAAGTCCACATTGCCCTGCAGTCTCCTGGGACCATGGAAAGCCTGAAATAAAAAGGCTGTAAGGCCAAAAACCAACGCAACACTTTAGGGTTCAACTCTTTATGGAAAGACAGCCAGGTGAGTGGGCACGATCAGCTGGCAGGAGAAAAGTGTGGCTCAGTAGATAGTATTGCAGCTCCTCCATAGCCCACTTAATGGGCAAGCATTCTTTCTCTGTGGTGGCCAGATGGCCCTCTCGGGGAAACAACTTATTGCTCAGGTACAGAATGGGGTGCAGATCGCCCTGCACATCTGGCTGTGACAACACAGCCCCCAGATCACGACTGGAGGCATCGGTCTGCAGCACAAATGTTTAGTTGAACTGGGTACACATAAGTAAGGGAGCCCGACACAAGGCCTATGATAACTGAAGGAAACTCTGTTCCTGAATGGCAGACCAAGGTATCCGTCTCCTGGTAGCCTTATAAGACAAGAGATCATTCAGGGGACTCGTGATCTCAGAAAATTGGGGAACAAACTTACAGTAGTAGCCCACAAGTCCCAAGAATGAATGTATCCCCCTCTTCGTTGTAGGTTGGGGAATGTTTTTGGATAGCCTCAAATTTGTTCAGTTGGGGACAGATGGTCCCAGCATGGATGGTGTAACCTAGATACTCAATGTGTTCGGTAGCAAATAGATTTTTTTTGGATTAATGGTAAGTCCCGCTTGTTTCAAGGTTTTCAGTACCTTTTCTAGGTGTTGCATATGCCTTTTACAATCAGAACTGTACACCACTATGTCATTCAAATATGAAACCTCGTAAGCTTGATGGGGACTCAGCAACACATCCATAAGCCTATGGAAAGTAGCAGGGGCCCATGAAGGCCAAAATAATGCACCGTAAACTGATGAGGACCCTCTCATGTGCTGTCAGGGTGAGCGGAGTCTGCAAATACCCCTTTGTGAGTCAATTGTACATGATCCTTGCCCCTCCCAGCCTCTCAACCAGCTTGTTCACCTGTGCCTTGGGATAGTTGTCAAATGTAGATATGGCATTTAATTTATAAAAGTGGATACAAAAATGCAGACTTCCATCCCTTTTGGGGACAAGCACCACAGGTGAGCACCAAGCCTTCTGTGAGGGTTTGATAATGTCTGTCAGCTGTCAGCATGGCCTCGACCTCCAGTTCCACTGCCTGTCTTCTGGCGGATGGAATGAGGTGGGGCCTAAGCTTAACTACCTGCGTTCCTTCTGTGTGAATGTCATGGGACACCAGTGACGTGTGTCAAGACACACCTGTAAGAAGTCCACGATACTGATCCAGTAAAGTTTTTAGCTGTTGTTTTTGTTCGGAGTTAGGGTGATCTCCATTTTAACTATATCTGCTTGAGGTTCCACAGGGGGTGAATGGGGAGGTCCAGGGAGCTACCAGGTTTGACACAGCTAATGGAAGAAACCGGTACTGTTGTAGCTGGATGAGGTTCTTCCCAGGTTTTTAGCAGGTTTACGTGGTATATCTGACCCACTCATCCTTTATGTGGGATGGATACCATGCATGTTACAGGGGTTACCCTTTCTGGGACTTTGAAGGGTCCTTGCCGAGTAGGCAGGAGTTTCTCTTCTAATGTTGGTAATAAGGTCAAAACTTGGGGGTCATTATGAACACAGCGGTAAACACCACTGTGTTCATGCTGGCAGTCTTTCTATAGACCACCAGTCCCCTTGAGACCCCGCCGGCTGCATAAAGAACATTCCACTGAGCCGGGTGCATGGGCAGTGGGCAGTGCAGGGGCCCCCAAAGGGGCCCGGAGCACCCCTTCTGCCAGCCTTTCCCTGGCGGGGGAACCTGCCAGGGAAAGGCTGGGGGAAACAGAGTACATTATCCAGAGGGCAGCGCTGCTTGCAGCACTGCCCTGTCGGATAATGTAATCCACCATCGTCAGGCTGCCTGTCGGTAATTAGGTTTTAATTATATGGCAGTTGAGGCCGCCATTCTGGTGGTGGTCTTTTCCACCGCCGCCGGCATGGCTGTCTGAACCGCCATGTTCATAATGAGGGCCCTTGTCTCTAAGGCGAAGTTCCCCCAACTTTGTTCCCTGTATATATATATATATATGTTTTTGTCTTTGTTGGGTTTTCCCCAAATTAGTGTGCACCTCTGTCCATAGGGTAGAGATGGTTTCCTTCAAGGTGGTTCTATATGTCAGTAGGGTTTCCCTCATCCTCTTGCTTTGTCCACTGTTCAGCGGCCGTATCTAAGAGGGTAAAAGATTTACTCCCAAACATTAGTTCAAAGGGGGAAAACCCAGTTGACTTCTTTTTGTGAGTACAAATAGCAAATAGGACTAGTGGTAACTTCCTATCCCAGACCCTTCCGGTGTTGTGTATTATTTTTCTCAACATAGTTTTGATGGTTTGGTTGTACCACTCCACCAGTCCTTCTGTCTGTGGGTGAGAAACCACTGAGTGAATTTTCTGTTTGTGCGTATCTTACATATCTGTGCCATCAAACTGTGCATAAAGGGGATTCGCTGATCAGTCAAGATCTCATGGGGGAATCCTACCCAGAAAAAGAAGGAAATCATAGTATGGGCTATGGACGTGGTGGTCATGCTGGCCAAAGGGATGGCCTCAGGATATCATGTTGCGTAATCCACTTAGACCAGTATGTATTGGTGTCCCCCAGCGGTAGTTGTCAATGGTCCCACCAAGTCCATCCCAACCTGTTGGAATGGTACTTCAGTTATGGGGAGGGGGCATAAGGGGGCTCTTGCTACCCCTGGGTCATTCACCAGTTGGCATCTGGTACATGTAGTACAGAATCTCGCCATTTCCCTATACAACCCTGGCCACATGAACCTTTCAAGCAGAAACTTCAGTGTATGTTCCGGTCCATAGTGTCCACCCCCATTCTGACTATGAGCTAGATGCATTACCTGTTCTCAAAATGCTACAGGCACTAACAGCATTTCTGTGGTATGTCCATTACCACATGAGACTCTATACAACAGACTCCTCTTAATTCGGAAAAAAGGTCCTACCTGATGTGACTTGTCATCAATAACCTGCTCCCAAGCATGCATCTGGGTGCTATCATCCTTCTGGGCTGTCTGGAATCTTAGTGAGGGAGTTTGGAACCCATCTGAGGAGGAAAAGACACAAGCAGTAGTGGGATGAGACACCATTCTGTATCTTGCCTGTTCCCTTCTTTTCTCACTAAGTATTTGTACTCCTTTCCCAACCAGGATATCTAATTCCATTCCACAAAAGAGAGCCTCCTAGGCTAATCTGCCATGGTTTAAGGGGTGTCAAGGCGGCCAGATATTCATCAAAGCATGGTAAATCCCTTCCCATAAGGATTTGTTTTGGCTAGGTATGGGACAACATTTACTTTATGCATTTGTAGATCACTCTCTGCCTCTAGTAACACTTCAGCAAGGTGGTATGCCTTTTTATCACCATGTCCGCATTTTATTTGCACATATTCTCTTTTCCTGATCTGGGAGGGGGAAATCAGTTCCTTACTGACCACTGTATGTTGACATCCAGTGTCTAGTAAGACTCCTATGGGTCTCCCATTCAGATGTTCCTTTTTCTCGTACCCTTGGGGTTCCCATCCTGAAACCAAGACCCTACCCTGGGCATACCCCACTTCCATGGGTTCACTCGCGGTGGAGCGAAGGCAGCAATTAAGAGCTATGTCTCCCCATTCTGCACAGTGGTAACACTGGGCTCCCTGAGGTTGTCCAAATTCTCCCCCCAAAAGTTGTCCCCCCAGGGGTTTAAGCATTGCTGGAGCTCTGTATCCCCCTAGGGTAGGACCAATTTGAATAGTTGGCTTTGGGAGGACGGGTATGGCTTTAAGCCTGAGGGTATGTACCCTAAATTTGGGACCAATGATAGGCACAGGCCTGGTCAACTGCTGTTTGGACCATCAAACTGGGATATTGTTTAACCCAGGACTGAGTGTTTGTGGGAAAAGCCTCAAGATACTGTTCTAAGTATACCCTCTCAGCGATCTCTTCTTTAGTAGCAGTATTAGGGTGTAGCCATTGGTTGCCCATGTCCCTTATCCTTTAATATAGGGCATGGGTTGTCTCCAGCCATCAATTTCTAATTTCTGAACCAGGCCCAATAATACTCGAGACCACAACCCAGTCATTCTAGAATAACCTTCTTGATATACCTATAAGCTGTTACACCAGCTTAATTGGCCGCTTGATACAAAGCCTGCAGTTCGCCTGAAAGTAAGGGTGCTATTTATTGTCCCCATCTCTCTTGTGGCATCTTGGCAACTCTTTCAAAGTTTACAAAAAAAAAAATAATCTGGGTCAACCCCCTCCTGGAATTACTGCAATACCAATCTGGGTACATTGGGATGCACTCGGGCACTAGAGATAGCATCTGTGATGTGTAAAATGGCTATATCTTGGACCTGCTGAATGGTGGTTAACAACGTCTACTGGTCTTTCAAGGCGGTCTGGAAGCCCTCCTGTTCTTTTTGGGAAGTTTGTGGCTGTTGCTGGTTTACCCGCTGCAGATAGCGCTGTCCTTCTGCAAGCTGTGTAACCATTGCCTCTATAGTTATGGGCTGGGTCATTGTGACTGAGCCAAGATCTCACTTCGGACATCACTGTGATCATTGGCCCTTTCGTCGAAAGACATGTACAATTGATAATAGGTTTTTGCTTATTTTTATTAGGATTGTTTGCGAACAGTTTTCCCCATCACTGCCTCCATTGCCAACGATTCCTGTATACCAGATCTCTTCTTCTCCATCCGTCTGTACTGTGGGCAGGCACTAGTAGCTCATGGTGTCCCATCCAAGTTCTCCCTGACTCTTTCTGTTCCAGAGAGGAGGTATTCATTGGCCATTGAGTTAAAGTATAGGGTATAGATCATTAAGGGCATCAGGCTTCTACTCATTCTCTCTCCGCTTAAGCTGTTACCAGGTCATAGTGCCCAAAATAATCAGCAACAAACATAAAACACCTGAGCGTTTCTTTAGTCTGATGATCACCATTTTAGTTTAGATCTAGGTTTCCTTAGTGACCCGGAGACCTGCCCACCACCTCTTTACAATGTATGCCACAAATCACGGGATTTGCCTGAGGCCATGACTCTCCGGAGTTGCAGCGCTTGGTGCCAAAGCTTCCACTGGGAGGACTGGACTGGGTCATAATGCTCTTGCCACTCTCTGTTGGCTACTTGCACCAGTCAGGTTCCCTCTTCATGCCTTAACCTCAGTATCCTTGGTAATCCCGTTCTCGAAGTCTCCCTCCCGGCAATCTTCGTTGGATGTCTCGACCGCTCCTCTTCCCACACTGCAAACTGCTCCTCCTCGAAAAAAAACACACTGCTTCCTCAAAAATCCTAAGCCTGCCCTTATGTTGTCCTCACAGGCCGAACCTCGTGACATCCTTATGGGGTGCTAGAGAGCTGGAGTGCTCCTTGACCAGCCTGACATCCGCAGTCATGTTAGGAGTCCCGGATGCAAGAGTCACCGGACATCACCACCTACATCAAGTGAGCAGTTCAGAGGCATAATATATTATGCACTATATTATTATATTATGCACTGTATTATGCACTACTTGACCCAAAAAAATTGGGGTGAAATAATGGATTTTACTTACATAATGGTTAAATTTTGCAAGGACTTCTAGTTGTTTCCTGGCTGCAGCAGGAGAGCAACTCCCATTTATACGGTAGTGTATACAGATTCATGGGCAATGATAGGAGAAAGCAATAGCTACCGAGAATGGTAGTGGCTTTAGCTGTACATTGAGTGTTGTGGGGTAAATGTGGTGATTCCACAGTCCTTCCCATCATAATCCTAACAGATTGAGGTGCCCCGCCCCTCCCAAGACAGTAATGTTTAGACAATATTTATTTTATTTTTATTTAGCACTTGTGATACATATAAAGAGGTACCTCCCTGACTCATTTCCTGTCAAATCCAAGATCAATATCTTGCCCAGAAAAGTAAGTTGGAAGGAGTAGGGGGGTTGTACGCCTGAGATAGGGAGGATCATATATGGTTCAGGGTGGTGAAGATTATTGGTAAATTACTGGATCATTACCCCTTATCACGTCTTCCCAGACACAGTCCTAGTTATCTACGTTCCACAGTCAAAGGATGACCAGGCTTTACATGCTACAGATATTGTTTTAATATAACAACATTCAAAGAAGTAATCTAGACATCATAGTAGTTTTAAACAGTTCAGAGCCCAAACTAACAAACTCTGGATTACCCAAATCCAAAAGATAAATCTTTATAACAGTATTGATAATACATCATGGCCCATATTTATACTTTTTGACGCAAAACTGCGCCGGCGCAGTTTTGCGTCAAAAATATTACAGCCGGCTAACGCCATTTTGGTGCGCGGTGCGGGCGTCATATTTATACTTTGACGCACGGCGGCGCCAACAACAGGTGGGAGTCATTATTTTTGACGCGGCGTCAAGTCGTAAAGGAAAACGACGTTAACGCGGCGGAAATGACTGTGGGTCGATTTACGACACCGCAAACCGGATATGTGCCGGTTTTTTTTACGCGATAGCGTCCAAAAACACAGCAAACACAGCCATTTCACCAGAGGAGAGCCAAAATGGATCCCATACGCCACTACAGACCCCAGGAAGATGACAGCAGACCAGGAACCAGCCAGTAGGACCCACACAAGAACCAGGACACTTTTAATAAGAAAAGAAAGTGTTGCTTTAGTGCAGAGAAGCAGGAAATTCTGGTTAAAGAGGTGACGGAACACCAGCACCAACTGTTTGTCACATCAAAGTTGCCAATCAGTAGGAGAGAGGCTATATGGCAACAAATTGTCGACAAGATTAACAGTGTGGCTGAAGTACGCAGAACAGTCATCGAGTGCAAGAAACGCTGGCATGACTGCAAACGCAGGACCAAGGAAAAGATGGCCAGGAACAGGAAGGCAGCACTGCAGACCAGGAGGCCCTGACCACATGGAGGAGATGGTCACAGCCATCATCCCTGAGGAGATCGTCACAGGGATTCAAGGACAGGACAGCTCAGACTACCAGGAGACAACGCACATGCAGGGTAAGTTGCACGGGGAATTAAAATGCACAAATGTTAACTGCAAGCGGGGGTGGATACCGACCACAAAATGCATGGAAGTCAACATATACATGGAGTGGCATGGGTAAAGGAGCATGGCATTGGGGCATGGCCTTCACAGACAGAAGCTGGGGCACAACATTACACTACACCAACAACAGTCCCATGGGGGCATGCTGTCATGCCAACGATGGAGCAAAGGGAAAGCCACGACAGGAGGGAAGGCCACTACATCAAACTTACATCCTGGCACTCGTCAGCCAACATAACCCCTACATTAACTAGGGCCCTATTAGCAATCCTCTAGCCAAACCGACAACTGCAATGTAACTGCGACAACAGTTGCCACTACCACCTCTGATCTGTGTGCAGCTCAAGTAGCCAATGGCAGTAACCTCCCCATGGATCATACACAGCTAAATTTGGGGGTGAGGATGACATCTGCAACAATCCCCAGAAACAAGACAAAGGCCCCAGTACTCTCAAATGTCAATGCCCATAGTTCTCACAAACATCAGCCAAAGTTAACAACAATAGGAGCGACACAGCACTAAGGACACACCCATGCTGCATATGTCAGGGTCCATCCTGCGCCTGGGTAACAAGGCAACATCCCAAATGTCATACTGCTCAGACAACAGCATTGAGGAGGGGACACATGTAACTGGTCACTGAAATACACCTGCACAGTCAGAGGATGAAATAGGACACTGATACGACTATCAGGGCAATCCAATGTAATACACATTACCCAACATCAGCAGGACCCATTAACAGTGTCAACATCCATATCGGATCATAACATTGCCATGCATAGGATATGCCACATGTCAATTACATTTAAGTCGATGTGAACGATCAGGGATTGGGGCAGGTCCAGATTGTTAAATGTGCTGCCAGGGCCATCAGAACACCCACAGCCAGTGAAAGGTCTCACCATGAGAATGGATGTACACGGAGGGTCGAGTAGGAAAAGAAGGTGGCAATTCTCTATTTGGCTAAAATCAACACATAGAGGCGATGAGGCTGACAAGTCTAATAACTCAATAACATACATGTGACACACAGGTGGGCCATAGGCCTGAAACAATGCCCATCTGAAGGACTGGAGATATTAACACAAAACAAGATCACAAAGCGAATTCATCAAAAGGCAGGCACGTCACATCACAATTGCCACAAAACAGACACACTAATTGTACCCTGTTTCATTGCAGAGGAAGATGGATCTCCTGCCGATATGCCTGTCCCAGATTTCCCTGATGACATGGATGATGAGCAGATAAACATTCCCCAGGAGACTATCCAAAAGGTCCTTGAAACCCTCCAGACCCCACCTTCTGTCACAAGGAGGAGCACAGAACAAGCAGCCATCGCAGAGGAACCACCCACCACCCCAATTGTAAGACCTGCCAGCTCCAATACAGCTGAGGACTCAGACGACACTGGCACCAGCTTTGAGAGAACTGTAGTTGGAGTACAGCGGGAGCTGGCCAAGGAGGTGCGGGTGGGGATGCAAAATATCGCAGCCAGCCTTGAGGGGGTGTGTTCGTGCATGATGTCATTTGCAGATCAGGCAGCAGCTATGCAAGCCCTAACATCTATCTTGCAGGAACTGCAGAAAACCCAGAAGGAAATCAGCACAGCTGTAATACAGTTGACCCAACACCTACAACAGCAATCCTGTCAACGCGTGCACGAATGCAACATTGAACCTCTCAGGGCCGACCTGGCTGCCTACCATCGTGATGTGGCTGCTATCCTCAAGAACCAGCAGGCCCTCCTTGCAGCAGTACTGCCCTTAAGACCTTCACAGGGAGCAGCGACCGGGATGTCTGACTCCACGTCTTCTAACACTGAGGTGTGTGTTGCCCCTTCACAACCAACAACAACAAGGACAAAGCAGGCAACACACACATCAGAAGAAGAAGACATGGAACAGATCCCATTCACAAGGAAAAGTACCCAGAAGCACTAGTCCCTGCCACATGGCGAACTATTACCAAAGTACTGCGTTTTGAAACATGACAGTCTTACAACAACTGTACTCAAGCACTGTTCTGCTAACCACTGTATATCTTGTCACCCAGCCCAGTGATTGTCACTCTCCTACTCATTGGCTAAGTCTGTCCCTCTGCACTGTCTGAAACAGCAACCCCAGCATGACAAAAGTATTTTGGTAAACCCTTGTGTTGGATCACAATGGAAGATATCACTATAATGGACTCACAATCATGGACAATGTACATATAGCACTACAGCACTTTTCAATAAATAGCACTTACACAACAAATCTGTCTCTGGGTAATGTGACATATCAACTGTGCAGTAGATAACTGAAATGTGCCTACTGTCAAATTACGTAGCTTGTCAATACAACTGTCCTGATATTATGTAGTAGAGAAATCTGCACAGTGACCATGATTGCATCCTACTCTGCCCATCCTGAGGGAATAATCTGATGAAGTGAGAAACCATACACCACCATGCTGTGTAGGACAGAAGAATGCTTCCTCAGGGGATAACTAAGTCATCAAATAGTGGCCGCAAAATGTTGTCAACATGCAAAAATAACACAATAAACATACCACATTAATCTAAGTAAATACAAAAAAAACTGCACAAATGAAGGTGTCTGAGTTAACATACAAATAGGTAATCATGCCGAACTGTGTCATAAATGATGTATGAGGGTCATGAAGACAAGAATACAAGATTGCCAATGAGAACTCATCTTATAAGGGTGTGCATGATCATCACACTGCAGTCAGACCTAAAACTGTTTCCCCAATATCAAGTCTGGAAGCACTGTTAGTGACTTTGAAAACACACTTATCAACAGAAACACATTGGGATCCATATTAACTGTGATTGGTGGTTGCAACAAAGGGTAGACACTTTGCAAGGTAGCTCTGGGATAGCTGCCAATCGTACAGCTCAGTGGGGGTTTGTTTGTAGCATAGGACACAGATGTTATAGTACAAAATTGATGTACACTGAATCCAAACCCACGATCAAGTACCATTCAACACATACTATTAAGGGGTAACCAAATATTTATTAAAAGCTAAACATAGATGAGAAAACTGAAGGAAAAATCTTACCTACCCTAATCTACCCTGACTACTCATTTCCCACAACTGTCCCTAACTAACCTAAGCTACACTTACTAATCACATGTAACGAAACGTTCTAGACATCTACCCCCCACCCCCCTTATGAGATGGGACACATTCAGGACAACACATACTAACCTAAACACATACTATACTATCCTAAACAAATATATATATTTTTGTATTTTTGTATTTTTTTTTCTTTTTTTGGTATTTTTTTTTTTGCACACAAGAACCCCAACATAACCATACACATGTAATAAGTAAAAAAAGAAACAAGCGGGACCCCCCACCCAACACCCACTAACACTAACTAAACTAACAGCCTATACTAACCTAACACTAAGCCCCCTAAGCCCACTAACTATAAGAACAAGGAAAGAGGAGGGAGGGGAGGGTATCATGTCCATCAAATCAACTGTCTAGAGGTTGGCCCTCCGGAGGGTCCTCTTAATATCCTTGACCCGCCGTTTAATGTGCTGCACGTTCCGGCTCAGGTGGCTCACCTTGCGCAGCACTTTGTCCATCTTATGTTCAAGTCTATTGAAGGCTGCAGGGTCAACAGATGGAGCAGTGGCAGTCTGGGTACCGGTGGAGGAGGTCTGTGTGGGCTGTCCTGCACCGGTGGCAATGCTGGGGCCAGGAAGTCCTGCAGATGTTGGATCAACAGTGGCAGCTATGGGTGGGACCACCTGGCTCTGATTGGTGGTTGTTTCTGTGGTGGCTGTGGTGGGCAAAGTAGGCCCACCCTGTGGGAAGGCAGCCATGCCCCGGAGGCACGTTCATGGCGATATCGCCGGGCCATCCTCCGGAACCCCGACTCCACCAGCAGGATGTGCTGGTATCGCATGGCCCAGCGCTGAAATTCACGGACCTGGTCTGGAGTCATGTTAGCTGCTGTGAAGACAAATGCAGATATGCTACATTAGTAACTGCATTGTGTGAAACGGCACAGCAAGTTAATCAGACATTACATCTACTGTACTTGTAACAGCTCATATCACGATACAGAGCATTGAATGTCCCTGTGGAAGAATATGGCAGGCCAGACAACAAAGGTGACATCACACAAAGCACATCCATAACCCAGAAGATGGGTAACAACTGGCTTTGACTTGCAATCTGAGTTCTGACAGTTATCATCTAAGAATCATGCTGCATATCCTCCACCAAGAGCTGGGCTACAAATGTCAGTGTACGGAAAGCAAAACTAAAGCCACATGGTATGCAAGTTGTAACTGGACTTTCCAGTATGGTACCAAGTGCCAAACCTGAGTGTGTATACTAGTATGCAACCAAACCGTCACTTATTCACAGGTATGTGTAACATACTGGTAGCATCTGTACTAGGTACCCCATTCACAAACCCATGGCCGTGTTTGAGGGGGTGCGGTGGATACACAACTATAATTTGCCAACAACATGTACACCGAGGAGTGTATAGGCAACTCCACAAATGTTTGTCTTAACAGACACACCACAGGTAAGGTCTATCTACAATTAGGAGTCAGCAAACCCTAGAGCACTCATAGGGTCAGACATGTCAGGAAGTGTAGAACTTAGTACACAACATATACTTCCAGTGAGGCCTGACTTACATCAGACACAGAGTTGCTAGAACACCCATGATCATGAATTGCATGCACACCTAGGCCCTTACACTCAGGTTCCACAGACTTGATGCACTACATGTGGAAGTACATGCTGCTAGGAGGTTCTACCTACTGTTTCAAACTTACGTAGGTAAATAGGGAAGCAGATGTCTATTGGAAAGCTATTAGCTCTACCAATCTTAGAGAATGTGGGTCTGACAGGCTGACTAAATAGGGGCTGACTTCCATTGTGACTCTTGATGATACAAGTGTCAGACACATGACTATCCCCTGTACTCACAGTGGGGCCTACAGGGATGTCCTACAATCCCTACATGATACCATTGGATACACATTGGCAAACTCAAAACATGTGAGAACTGCATTCCCACTCATGGAACAAGTGAAAAGCTTGCCCAACGCATCACACCTTGCTATGCGTCCAACTCACACGAGTCCATAACCAGCAAACACAACACATAACAGACATATCAACACTTACTGGAGTGGTCGGGGTCCTCAAATGTCACCACCTCTCCCACAGTGTAGGGTGCCGGTCCACCTGTAAGGTATGGAAGGAAGAAATGTGCTCAAAATCTGTGCACAGTGCAACAATTTCATAATCATTAACAATGTGTAGGCTGAATAAGGACATGGCAGCCATTCAGACATGATGGTACTGCATCTGATATTTCACGGCCAACTTGTACATAGCATGGGTCTCCTGTGACAGTTACACACATATCTGCACACATACATTGGCCCTAACTATCATGTGGTTGCAAACTTGCCCTATAATTGGTGAGCACTAAAAAATATGGAGTGTAATCGTCTCATCATGTGCATCCAAGAGAAACATCCAACGCCTGGTTACTTGAGGACTACATTACCAGTCAAACATGCCTTGTGGCCATGACACATTTATTGCACATAAGCCCAATGTACAGAGGGAGGGGCAGGGACTCCTGAAAGCCATCCTGTGTTTACAGTATAGTCAATTGATGTGGCCCAGCTATGGTGATTTGCACCAACCATGGAGATGTGAAGCCATGTACGTACACTTGGACTGCCATCCATATTTGGATTGTGGCTCAACTAATTCCAACAAACATCTTAAGATGTTAGCTGAGGGCACCTTACACCTTTTCACGATGTTTTCAAATCATGAACTGACATGTATCCAAAAAGATCAAGAAACACAATAATCCCACACATTCATAGTACTTCTGTGAACGCTTTCCTTCCACACTCACCAGACAGACTAACATGAGACCAATGTCTGAGCCACTTTGCTATTATCAATTGACGTGAAGGCAGCACTCATTTTCAGCATCATGTAGTGATTCTAAAGTCAGTCTAGCAATTGCGTCAACATAGTTGGCCTAAATGTTGGTACATCTGTACTTCTCTGTCAATAGTACCCTATATAAACATGATTGGCTCCAAAAAGGCCGCACCAATTTCCTTCATGGTAAAGTTACCTGTAAGTTTGCTGAGCACGTGCTACCTGACAGCTAGCAATTGTGATCCTTGCCATAGTGGATCAATGATCCCCTTATATTTCCCCAGCATTTCACACAGTCATCAAGTTAGCTGGCAGACATTGCACTAATCCCCTGATGTCACTACAGAGCATTTAATCGTGCACATTAACAATAGTCGTACTCACCAACAGTGCCACCAATCATGATTCCCAGGTGGTCCAAGAGATCCTGCTCCCTGGTGATGAGGTCAGCCCACCAGTGCTTCAGCTGGTGGTCACTCCTCTGGCTGGCATACACACGCTGCAGGTGATGCAGTACCTTTCCCCACCGGATTCTGCGCGCCTCTGTCGGATACCCCTGTATGACCCTGCCCCCTGCCTGGATCATGAGCGGCAAGAAATGTGTCACCAGCCAGATGAAGCCCCTCAACTCCTCTTCCCCCATCCTGCCAAGACGTGGCCTACCAGACATACTTATAGATGAAGATAAGGAATAGGGGTAAAAGAAATAGAAAGGGGAAAAGATTGAAAGTAGGGGTAAAAAGACAGAAAAAAAGTAAACCTAAACACTAAAAGAGCACAGCTATCCCCAAACTAACACTACCCACAACAGACTCCCACAAACAAGAAATACACAAGATAAATGGACAAAAGTAGACAAAACACAGTGCTACAGTATACACAAACAATATTTATTTCACAAAAGGACTTTACAGATAGCACACAGGACAAATACAGCACAAAATCTCTGGACAACACTCTCTACACAGCCACACAGTCTAGAAGGCTCATAGACTGCAAAGTGAAAGTGAAAGTACACCCACTGAACATGATCTGTAAACAGGATATCCTATTACATCACTTCCTGTATGAAAAGTCCCGCCTTTTTCACGTTATGCGTCATTTTCTGTTGCACAAAACTGTATTTGCGTAATTTTTTTTGACGCACAGACGTGAATATTAACCCGCATCCACATAATGATACATGGACTGTACAAATATCTGGATGCGGGCTAAATTTCACTCCTGTGCGTCAAAAAAAATGACACAAGTACAGTTTTGGTAAACAAAAAATGACGCACACCGCTAGGGACGTCAAAATTACAGTGCATTAACGGGCTTGGGGCATTTTTACTTGTTTTTTGGTTATTTTACATTTGGAACACATCAGAGATTGGCTAATTGAAGACAGTATGGTGTTGATGGTGTATGTTCACATGTGTGACATCATACTGCAGGGGAACATCATCCACTACACCCTTCACAGTATTTTTACAGTTGGCTGACGTCATAGATGGTCATAAGTGTGGCCTACATATATGTGTGGCACAAATTGTGCATGTTTGACATAAGGAGAGGATAGCATTGTGACACACATATGTACAATACCTAGATTCCTTTGGCTCAAAGTGTGTGCTTTGACAACTAATGTGTTGGTTGACCAAGTGTTTGTGTATATCACATGAAGCATAATTGTACATATGGTTGTATGAATGTGACGTCCATGTGTCCAATCCTAAGATGCAAGTCAAATTTAAAATGAGCAAGTGCATGTGTTAGTCATACATGTAACAACACCCGTAAAGTATACTTCCAAGTTTTAGGGTCACATAGACACCACATGTGACATAGCATGCACCAGATGGATGGCAGACGCATGTTCATGTCAATGGTCCACATTTTCTACATCCTATGTCCTAGAGTATTGGTAAGAGCTTCCTAGACACTAGTTGATGAATCCCACAGTGAGTCATACACATGCATTGAGGAAGTGGGTACCATGTTGTTTGCACAGACAGACAAGGGTCAATCTCATATGTATGATGACACCACAGTTGAGGCCATAGAAGTAAGCCCCAACTATCAAGTGGCTGTGGTGGACCAGCATACAAGACAGCATGTGTCCACATATTTCCAGTGATCAATTGCACATAGGTGTCTTGTTCATGTGTGTGGTCCAATGATGATCCTGTAGATTGTTTGGGGTGTAATTTGTCACAGTTCGGACCAGGACTCATCATGAGTCAGTGGCAGCTATTCCTGTAACTACTGAGTATCCGTTGTTGATCAATGTGAGTGAAGTAGATGTGGACATGTGAACCAACATGTGGATGGTCCCACCCTGTCACTAAAGACGTGTAATGAGACAGTCAACAGGGCAACCTTGGATTGCTGAGTGAGATAATGTCTCAATTGTCATGTTCAGGCAGGTTTCATTACAACATTTGTACACAGGTTGGCCTCTGCACTTCGCACTGCATCTGGGAACATCATAGCCTCTGTGCTGTTTATTCTCGCAGCTATTCACCACACACGCCCCATCACTATGTTGTGCGCACTGTGATGATGTGTGTGAACTGTCATGCTTCTGACATTTGTGTATTATTCATGGACATTATCAGAGGTTGCTGGTTGTGCTGAAAACCCCGTACCCAATCCCTGCCTATGACCCTGGGACACTGTCACACTTTGTCATTCATGCATATATGCAACCCAAACAAGGGATGGGCCATGAATTTTGCATTTCCAAGAGGATGTAACTCAAATGGTACAGTTAAAAGGCAGATGATGCTATACAATGTATTTGGGTATGCATGGAAGAAGCCCATGCCCAATGCCCCCTGATGAATGGGAGGTTTGCTTACGCACGTGTGGTACATATGTAGAGACAGGGATACTTTAGTGTGACGCACAGGCAGTTGCCAGTCAGCTGACAGAATGCAAGGTGATTCAGGAGCCAGCTACTGGGCAAGTTACATAATCAGTGGTCTGACTGAGACTGTTTGGAGGACAAACTAGACAGCTGACATGTCAAACTGTGTACGTCCTGTGTTTTTGAAGGTGACAAATGAACCCAAGGGCTGTGTTACACGGCTTAATTAGTATCAATGGTTGACGGTGTAGTTGACATAATGGCAACTCCTATGCTGTTCCAGGCATCATCAGGGGCATTGCTTTTTTAAATGGGTGGTGTGCATGGAAGTGATCACAGGTGTGGGCTGCATCTGTTTCTCACCAGTCCTGTAGGTGAGACTTGCATTCTAAGGGCCAACAGACATTTTCACAAGGGGAAGCAATCTACATGTGCTAACAGGGCTTTGAAACTAGAAGACAGTGTACAAATTGACCTGACGCCCATGCAGTCAGATGTTATATGACAATGGCATACCTTAGGGAAGGGTGTAGCACACTGGTTTGCTAATGTTGGTCTGTGTTTGTAGAGGAGGTATTATCAGGGTACACATCTTAGTATTCTAGGGACCTCTTCTGACAGGTGGGTTGTGACCAGGTGCATGGGTGTGTCAGGAGTTAGGAAATGGGATGACATGTGCATGGAATGTCATGTGCGCAATGCATGTCATATGTGTGGCACTTGTGCTGTCTATGTTCTGCTTCTATGGAACTCTAGTCACAGATATTCCTTGCAAATATCGGATGCAGTTGGACTAACTGCTGTCAAGGGTCTTGTCAGACATTCCTGTTAGTTATGCCAAAGCACATTGACTGCCTCATGTATGAGGATTGTTTTCCGCTTATTGAGTGATGGTGTCACAGTTGTGTGCCATATGCTGCGTTGGACCTTGCTTTCAACATGTATGTGGTCCTCTGCTATTGGCCTTCAAAGGAGATATGTACATGATATATGTCATTAAGAGTGTGTGTGTATGTGACCATTGTATGTTAGGCATCACATTAGCTCTGGGATGTTCCGTGTCCTACTCAGTATCTCAGCAATGCTCCATGAGGCAACACTCTTATTCTGATAAGTAGAGATGAAGGTGTGCAAAAAGGAATAGCCAGACCATGATATGGTGATTAGAATAGGTGTTTATTTAAATTAGTTAACTAAAGTGGTGAAGGTGACCATATTCAGAAGAAATTATTTACAATCTGTTGCCACCTGTGTATACCAGCAGCTGTGTTCTGTAGTTCCCCCTCCTGTTGCAAGCCAGCATCCTCCTCTTCCTCCTCTTCAGGCATGTGTGGCTCTGGTTCCAGGAGGGGAATGTTTCTTTTGATACAAATGTTGTGAAATATTGCACATGTGAGGATGATCCTACAGACCATCTCGGGGGAATATAGGAGGCTACCACCAGTGATGTTGAGGCAGCAGAACCTTGACTTGAGGATGCCGAAGGTCCGCTCGACAATGCTGCGTGTCCTCCTGTGGCCCTCGTTGTATGCACGCTCTGCAGCTGTACTTGGGTTGCCAAATGGTGTCATAATCCATAGCTGGATGCCATACCCCTGATCAGCTGCAAGAGAAAATGAATGGGATCATGTTGATGTAGCTGGCACTATTGAAAAGACCTTTAATGGCAGTAGTTGTCTTGTGTTGTCTGTGACTCTTTTTTGTACTAATGTGACATCCTATGCTTGCAGGCTGTACCATCTGCATTGTGTTGTTTCCTTGGCTGAACTAGTGTTTGTCTGCTAACCGTTTGTCAGCAGTATGTTTTGGGATTTGCAGTACAGTGTGCCCTCTCTAGCATTGTGACTTGTGATACAGGTGTCCTTATGTCTTCACTGGGGGTGAGATGATAGTTCTATGCACAGTTAAAATTGAAAGTGTTGTTAACACGTTCATATCAAAGTTCCCTGGACATCCCATACCTTGAAACTTATGCAATGTATTAATGTAAAGGTCATTGTGACACTTACAATTTGCAAGGTGACATTTAGGCAACCACACTCATTGACGTCTTCACATTAGGCTGTACAGTAATTTCCAATGTGTGACAGGTTCAATGGTGACTTAAGAAACATGGCTAGTGATGTCACGACCTCAGTGTGTTCCTGTTGACATGTTGCTGTTGTGGTGTATGTGTTGTGTGTCCTAGAGGGTTGCTGTGCAGTGAGTATATAAGTAGGTTTTTGTACTTACCAACAAGTAGTCCATTGCCATACCGTCCATCCTGGAAGTGTTCATTCATGGTGCAGTGAAGGAAGATGTATGAATCATGTACACTGCCAGGATATTTAGCCACGATGTTGGTGATCAATCCCTGGTGATCGACTATGGCCTGCACGTTGATGGAATGAGTGTGCTTCCTGTTGCGGTAGAGGTGTTCAGTTGCAGCAGGTGGCACAAGGCGTACATGTGTGCAGTCGATTGCACCAAGGACGTGTGGGAAGCCACTGATTGCGTAGAACCCCTGTTTTGTTTCCTGCTGCTTCTGCATTGTGTTAGGGAAGCAGATGTGGCGGGTGTCAGTCGAATGACGGCATCCAGTACTTTGGGTAAAAAGGCAGAGAATGATGGTTGTGATATTCCGTCAACCAGGGCACCAGTTGTTTGGAAAGAGCCACTTGCCAGCATGTGAAGTACGGCAAGCAGCTTTGTTTTTGTTGGGATGGTGCGGGGTGTCACCAAAGTGGGGGCCAACTGCTGTTCAATGTTGCGCAGCAGCTGCTGAATGGCCTGCCAGTTCAACCGGTACCTCTGTATGATGTCGTGTTCCCTGAGGCCCTGAAGGGTTGTTCTTGGGCGGAATATCCTCTCCTGCCTTCTGCGCTGCCTTTGGGGTCCCTGCTGGTGTTGTTGTAGCTGCTGTTGTTGCTGCTGGGCTCTGCGTCTGCGTGCACGCTGGATTAGAATCACCTCCATGGCTCCCTCTTGCTGCTCTGCTGCTCTGCTGTTTGTTCTGTGTGCTCTGATTAAATACAGGTGTGCTTGCCCCAATTTAACGCCTGCCCTGACCCAGGCGTTAATTTTTTATGCAAATCGGGCTGTGCGTCATTTTCTGGCTCCACCTCCCGGCTGTGCGTCATTTTTGCCCGAAAGCATAAATACGGAGCATGGCCCTTTAAGCCATTTTCTGGATGGGAACGCCTACCTTGCATATAATTAACGCAAGGCGGGTTGCCGCATCCAAAAAATGATGCACACAGCGGAATTTTGTCATCTGCGGGCTCGGGCGTCAAAGTTTAAATACGGGACAACGTTTGCGCAGATTGTACGTTCAAATTTTTGACGCACAATCGGCGCAGATGGAGTATAAATATGCCCCCATGTCTCTACACTGCAGAACTCCATTTGCCTCTGCCCAAGACACACATGCAAAACCTTTTGAGGATCTGCTCTGGATGTTGCTATGGATAGAAATAGCCAGGGATAAATAGGCTTGAGCAATAGCTTGTCTGACCCGCCTTCTCAAAGAAGACATGGCTGTCTTTTCCCTTATTACCTGGACCATAAGATACAAAAAGTGAATCAGACTCTGTAAAGTATTTTGTTCTTTCTAAATAGATTAATTGTGCCCTCCTAACATTTAATGACAAGACAGTAATAGAGTCAGAATCTGAGTGGAAGGATAAGCTATTGGGTGGAATAAAACTGAGAAAGGACTTTGGCTTAAATTTGGGCTACTCTCCTAGGGTCGTCATGTCAGTAAAAAATCTTATATAAGGATAGGAGGATAGAAGAACTCCAATCTCAACTAACTTTCCTGCTGAGATTGTGCTTTACAAGAAAACAACTCTAGCTGTTACCCCTTGAAGAAGGGTAGCTAGAGGCTCAAACAGAGCCAACTCTAAACCTTTTAATACTGCAGGTAGATTAGAAGGAGAGAGAAATGAAGAAGTAGATGTATTAGTGAGCCTGAAACTCTTCAATAACTTGTTTACATAAGGGCTGCAAAACATGCTAGATCACCCCATACCTCTCATAACCCCCTAACAGCTGTTCATTGTCCAGACAAGGTTGAAGAGGACAACTTCATCTGAAAACCATCCTTGAAAATGTCAACTATTTTACACTGGCTACAAGATATTGGCTGTCACGCTCTATCTGCACATCATTTTTCAAATTTCTTCCATTTGATGTTGTAAGAAGACAAACTGGAAGTTTTTCTGGATTCTTGAATGGCCAATGCTACCTCAGAAGAACATCTTAGATTTTTCCAGTAGTACCCTTTCAATTTTTCAGCAGTGAGTTGGGTCTTCTTCAATAGCGTATCCCCGGGGAGAGGGAATTATTGGAAGTTGTAGTCTCTGCTGCGTTGACAATTGAAGAAATATTAGAAACCACAGTGTCTTTGGCCAGCACAGGAATGCTAAAACCACAGTTGCCTTCTACTCCCGAAACGTCTGAAGCACCCCTTGGTGCTTCAGAAAAAAATAAGTAATGGTTGGACTGCTAGAATTAATCTCAGCAACAGTTAATTACTCTGGCCCGCATCCCAGTCCATTGTTATTTTGCACACTGAAGGGGCACGGTGGGCGAAAAATGATGGAGTGGGAGTCGGCGCAAGCGAACACCAGTGGAATTGAGCTATACCTGGCTGATTGCTTTACGGTTCAAGAGCACTTGGCCTGTCAGTTCAGGCTGCACTGTTCCCACTTGAGCACGGTCAAGGCTGATTTGCATATGGATGGTCCGAACTGAGGTGGCATAGCGGGTGAAAAACAGTGGATTGGGATGCGTCCCTGAGCAATCACCAGCGGCTGAGATTAATTCAAGCATTCCATTCATCACTTTGTTTTTTGATGCCCTAAGTGTGACAGGTATGCCCAGACGTATGTCCCGTGCTCGCTGTGCTACTGGAGTCAAGATATACCTGGCTGATGATCCCATAAAAAGGATGAAACCAGTCCTGGATTGTTTGCTTTCTGCTTCAGAGAGGGCCTGGATTGGCAGTCCAGGCTAGACTCTTCCTTTTGGAGTAGGGTCAGGCTGATTTGCATATGGCTGGGTCTGAACTGAGGTGGCATGGTGAGCAGAAAATGAATGATTGGGATGCAACCTTGATCGATTAGCAGTGGCTGAGATTAATTCAAGCATTCCAGCTATGTCCAGACAATGAGCAGGGGACCCATGTCTGGGGACAGCAAGACCCCCACCGCCAGCACCAATCCACCCACAGACACAGGAGAGGAATAAACATTCCTGCACCCACCTGCGCTGATACCTACATGCGGGAGCCAAGAAGGAATCTGCTGGGCACTATAGTAAATAACACTGAATGTAAGAACTACCCCCATTGATTTCTTTGGTGAATTATAACATATTTCTGCTTTTACAAACGTGGTGATACCCTGACAAAGTTGGTAGGTCTGCCCTATTGACATATGCACCCCCTTCTAATATGATATTGGTCTAACATTGGTGAGGGGGTTTGATTGTGGCTTTATGTCTTGCTGGGGCTGTAAATTGTTCTGAGTGTCACCAAAGGTATATCTATCTACCAGACTGTATATATTAGTAATTCATGTGTAATGTAGAGAAGTTTGTTTAATAAAAGTACTTTTTCTTTCTATAAAGAACTGACTTGGCAATGATTTACAGATTGTTATTGTTGTATACCAGTGAGATAGGGTGTTAGCCCACACCACTTCCCCTGAGGAGGCCTTGGACTTGACTGCTCTGCTTCACTACCCTGAGAAAGTCAAGTGCTACAAAGGGGTGCTTGCTTTTCAGTAAAGAGAAAGTTGCAGACCGATTACTTGTGAAGGACATGTGTTAGACCTGACATCTTTGGTGTGATATTTCCCCAATCCTTTTGCCTTCATTCCTCCTGTTTGCTGAGTTATTTTTGTTGGCTTTAGGACTCTGTGCACATTATCACTGCTAACCAGTGCTAAAGTGCTTGTCTTCTCTCCTTCAAACATTTTAAAATTGGCTTTCACCTAATTGGCACATTTAATTCACTTGTATATTCCTAGTAAATGGTTACTACATATGCAACTAGTGGACCTGCAGCACTCATTATGCAACCCACTAAAGGAGCCTTTGAAAACCTGTCTCAGGTCAGCTACTGCAGCCGGTAGTGCAGTTTTAAACTGCCATTTGGACCTGGCAAAACAAACCTTTTGCAAGGCCTAACCTTTCTTTGAGTTTCTAAGTTAGGACCTAGGAACTCAAAGAGCAAGATGCATTGTATTTAAAAAGTAGGACATGGGTATTTCAGTTTTACATGTCTTGGCAATGAAAAACTGCTAAAGTCATTTTCACTGTTACAGGCCCTGTCTCTCCCTTTTACTAGCACTGGATTAACTTACTACATTTAATAAGTACTATCTTTATATTGAGAGCATATAGAGATATGTTATTTACAGTCTAATGAATTGTAATTTCACATCCTCTTTAATGGTAAAGTCAGATTTTAGTTACCGTTCTGAAAATGCCACTTTTAGAGAGTTGTCATTTTCTTTTCCCACCATTTGTGCCTTCTGCCAGTGGCCTGGGTCATAGCCTTCTCCTCACGGCCTCCTCCAGCAAGAATGGAACTCTTCGCTCCAGACTGAGAAAGTAACTTATCCGCAGGACTAACCAGATTCCTCCATCCAACCGGCGCACTATTGTGGTCTGCCTAAACTTGTGAATTTGCCTGGGTCTAACACTACCAGATGACCTCAAATGGCACTTTGTCCTTTTGGGTGCTATTTCCACTCAAAACTATACAGTTCAATATCTTCTGTTCTACTGTATGGATTTTTGATCTTCTTGTAATATTTTATTTATTACATTTTACTCTATTTGCTTCTAAATTGGTTTGGGATTTTTCTTGTATGTTGTTTTCACTTTATTGCTGATTGTGTGCTGCATAAATACTTTACACATTGCATCTAAATTAGCTTTGTGCCAAGCTACCAGAGAGTTAAGCACAGATTAATTTAGTGATTTATTTTGGTTCACCCTGACAAGGACTGTGGATGTTGCTTGAGTGAGGCTACCACCCATCTTATCAAGTAACTCCAGTTTCTTATAAGCACAGATTAATTTAGTGACTTATTTTGGTTCACCTTGACAAGGACTTTGGATGTTGCTTGAGTGAGGCTACCACCCATCTTATCAAGTAACTCCAGTTTCTTACAACTCACATTCTTCACAACTAATAATCCAATATCTTACATTTGTTTCCAGCTTTGCGATCAATAGTATTCAGTTCCAGGATATGCTGATAGCATTTGATAAGTCCAGTTTTAGGGCACATAACCTTTGAATTAATGCACAAATATCAGAAAGCAAGGCTCTGAGAGGGGTTCAAAGGTTTGATTGTCTGACTGCAAACTGTGGTAAAGGAAAGCCCCCTCAAACATAATCTCATGTGAAAACATTATTGGTTGATGTATTAACTGTGTTTAAGATTACCTGGTTTCCATTCTGAAATGGTGTGAGAGCGGTGGGGGCTTTCATTGGACTGTTTCTATCCCAAGCGATAGTGTCCTTTGAACCCCATCAATGCAAACACCAGGCCTGTATGGGGAGGTTGCATCTTTATGTTTAGTGACTGTGAAAAGTACTGTTGAGTTCACTCCACATGTTTTCAATAAAGGAAGTGATCTTTATTAAAATATAAGGTCATAAATACAGGCCAACATGTGTTGTTCGGCTGGACTCCCTAGATTTCTAAGATGGATTATTGGGAGACCCTGAGATTTAGGGTAGAGTAGGTGACTGCTCAAGTACAGTGAAGTATGTCATCCTTGAGACTGTTTTGCAAAATCATGAGGTGGTAACTGTGTCGATGCCCAGGCTGTTAAGACCATATGGTCAACTGGTGAAGGTCCATGAGACAGAGGCGGTGCAGGAGGTAGGTGAACATGCAGTGACCAAACAATGTAGCAGTGTGGTGCCTGATTCAGATAGAGGGGACCCTGAGCATCATTTTGGGGGGAAGAAGCTAGTTTAGTTAGGGATTGTTGCTCTGAGCTGTTAGAAGGATAGGTTGTCTGTCTTGGCAGATTCCTGCCTGGTGCACTTGAGGTGTACAAGCCTTAGGGAGCAAGACACTGAGGCCCCTGGAGAAGTTCTAGCTTTCTAGTCACTGGTTCAGGTGATGGATGCAGGCCTCAGCTGTGGTGGTGTATAGGGTGGGTGGAGCTTGCACTGGCACAACTAGGTAGCAGAGTAGAGCCTATTCCAGAGGGACAGGACCCTGAGCATCAGCCTGTGTTGGTACTAGACACTTCCATTGGGGACTGTCACTCTGAGTTGATGGAAGGCCAGGATGCAGAGAGCTCTAAATTAGCACACCTCTACCAGGTATATTTTAGGTGCATCAGCCTTGGGCTGCAAGGCCCTGGGTCCCATTGGCAGTCTTGACTAGCCAGAAATGGCTCAGCTGGTGGGGGATGCTTATCAGCTGACTGAAGTGGAAGGTGGCAGTATATAGCTACAGGATGCTGTGTCAACAGTATATAGTTACAGGGTACTGCGTCAAATTTCACAGAAGGATCTGTAAGCTCCCGAGTTAGTTTCCAGCTTGACTCTTTGGAGGCCATGAAGTGGCCTGAGTGAGGCATGACCTACCCAGTGACCAGTTGCACTTCAAGTGTACCCATTGGGGTTGGAGTGTCCACAGGTGAGGGACATGGACCTGGTCTCACAGAGGGCAGGTGGGCCAAGCATTCTGGGTTGATTCTTGTGCATGGGTCTGCCACGGGGAGACAATCTTTCAGGGCATTACTCCTAATTTTGAGTGGACTGTTCTTTCTGTAGGGAAGTCCGACTTACCAGCAGAAGCAGTGGAAGCTATAGACCCCAGCCTCAGTGATGTGGTTGAAGGTTAGAGATCCTGTGAGGGGCCTGCATCTGTATCCTTGGGGTGTAGTGATCCATTTGAGTGATGGCACTGGGGTTATGTATTATCTTGAGGGAGAGCAGCCAGGAACCAGAGAATCAGAAATGACACCAGTCAGGTGTGACAGCATTGACACATAGGCACTGACCCTTGCCAGGAGGAAATGGGTAAGTGCAGAGCTGTGTGTCACATGGCAAGGAATGGCCAAGACTTGCTCAAGAAATTTAGGGGGTAAGGCCTATGTTTACTAACATTTTGTGTCAGGTTACTTCACTTTTTTGGTGCAGCCAAAATTCTAAATTCATTTTGGGATTTACGTAGCCACACAAAGCCCAATGTGCATGGCTGTGCCTGGCTTTGTTACAAACACAAAAGGAGCACAAGGCAGCACATAACAATACACCAAGTAGGCATTACATGGGTGGTGCATGGGGTTCATGTAGATCCATTCATGTATTTTGACACATGCCCATAGTTATAAAGACTTGAAAACATTGGTTTGTGCCAAAATGGTGTGCCTACCTGAGGCTAGAATAATGAGGATAAATACCTTTATTTCACATTGTTTTTCCTCTTTGCATGTGTGTAACATTTGTAGCTCAAAGGACAGTTTTTGTGAAGAATATTATCCCATCGGGCACAAAAACTATTCTGACAACAATGCAAGCACCCATGCGAATTAACACAAGGATGCCGGCATTTGCACTAGGCAGCACAAGTGCACTCCCTGCACTAGGTGAAAGAAAAACAGCGCTTTCTCTAAATATGGCTCAGTACTACTCTCTCCCATTCATGCAATGCAGCACAGCAAGTTTCTGTGTTGCACTGTATTGCATGAAATATTAATAAATCCGGGCCTTAGTTTCCTGGATGCTTCCAATATAGAACCAGGAGGTTTCATATCGCAGACTAGGTTCCCTCTGGTGAGATGTATCCTAATTGTTGAGTTAAGTGGGTGGTGTAGGAAGGCCAGCTTAGGATATCTGTGTTGGTAGGCAACTGGTAAATGGTGTGCGGTCAGAACACATTTCCTCTTGTTGCGGATGGCAAGGAAAGAATTGCCATGAACAATTGATAGCTTCTTCCTCTATTTTCAGCTGGTGAGCATGTCTGTAGAAAATGGGCACCTTCTCTACAGAGTCTGGAAATTCGGTATATTTGTTATCTTATGACTACTCCCTTGAAACAGAGGTTTTTGATATTGAAGAAAAAGTGAGTGCATGCTGGACGTAACAGATGATGAGCAGTCTATTAGTCTTGGTCAATGACACATTCTAGTATTTGCAGTTCTGAATTTAGCAGTGATAAGGCTTACTATCTCACACGAATTCTGCATTCAAGTTACACTGCAGGTCCAGTCTGTAAGAATTACATAACTCTGGGGCGTTAGTTGGCAAAGAGGGGGCCAGTCCAAGACAAGGACACCACCTGGTTTAAGGTGCCGGCAGAACCTTAGCTCACACATCTCAATCCCAAATGAACTCAGCAAGAAACCCCTTTCAATGAAATGTAAAATACCTTTCTACTTTGTGGTTACTAAATGCAGGGCTGTTTAGGGGTAACCTTGAATGGCATTGTGTTCAATTGGTAGTGTCTCAACTGGGAGCCTAGGGGAACCTAAGTTCACGTTACATTTCTCTCATGCTTCCCACTCTGTCACTTCAGCTGGTTGTAAACGGAATCCTTGAATCTTAATGTGTGTGGTGACAGAGAGGTTGAGGCATTTATAACCAACAGTAACCTTATTAATAGGGGAATCTCACCTTTTCCCCTTAAATCTGTTAACATGCTAAACCCAGTACTGAAACTAAAGTTTGTTACCAACAACCTACAGTTTTGCCTTTAGCTAAACATTGAATTGAATATCACAACTTTCAAAGTGCTGTTGGCTATGGGATAGTTTTGCTCTAGACTACAAATAAATCACAGAGATGTGCAAAAAGAATTGTTTTCATTTTAAAGAGTGTTGATATTTTTTCACATGATATTCTTTTAACAGTTTATATTGTGCAGTGTTTCTGATTTACATAATGCTTTACTGCAGAACTCACAGGACATTTTTTTAAAGGCTCCGCTCTTACTTTGGCTTTTGGAATCAAGCTAGACCAAGGCACCCTGTCGACTCACCTAGAGGCAGGGGTAGCAGAAGTGTCGTCACATACCCTTTTACCCTAATGACATCAAAGGAAGTGAGATTATATGACATTTGACCCTGATGTTTTTTCAAGAATGGTATTTCACATGACCCTCTCATCACACTCACATTCTATTACAGCCCCTTAACTTCATTCTGTTTAATTCTCACTCATTCAATTGAATTCACTCTTAATCTCACTGATACTCACTATTACTTACTGACACTCAGGCCCAGGTTTACTAATGCTTTGTACTTTGTACTATGTTTACAGCACTTTTATTGTGATGCAAACCGGGCGCAAATAGTCAGGGGCGGGATTTGCTGTCAATATTTACCATTGAGAGTATCCCAGAGTAGTACAAAATTAAGCTATGTACTGCTTTGCATTCATTTGGGTCAAGAGGCGGCATTTCAGGTTCCAGGGTGCTGCCATGTCACCAGCTATGGATTTTGATGCACATCCCTATATAAAAACATTGGTAGACACAAATGTGCACCAAAATGGTATGACTCCTCATGGCAAGTGTAAAGAGGAAACATGTTTTATTTCTCCTTGTTTTTCCAACTTTGCATGTGTGCTACATTGCAAAGAACACATACAAAACGGTAGAGGCCTTAAAGCAGAGTTTGTGTATGGAAGCAACCATTACAATCAATACATATGCTTCAGAGACTGCACACACTTGCACTATGATGTGTGCATTGGCACATGTCTGCAAAAAGTGCATCAGCGCAGAGGTAGAAGAAAAAATACACCATATCATACTAATGAAGGTGCATTTTTTCTGACTCCCTTTGACTCAAGGGAGCACAGCCACTTTGGTGCAGCGTTGCCTTGTGTCAAAGAATACTAAATCTGGGCCTCAATCTCACAAAATCTCACTCACTATCTGCATTGACTCTCACTCACTTTCATTCACACAATCATACTTACACACAGTGTTGGACTGGGGCAAAAAAAGGCCAGGCTCGAAAATAAAAGTGGCCTGTATTCAGTGGCGGCCTGTAATTTTAAGAGTGAGGGGTGTGGATGGGGCACACACGCACACATACACACTCACTTACATTCATTCACTCACACACACATGTGCACACACACATCCATTCATAACACTCATTACCAAATATTCAAATACACACGCACATACACACCAAACATTACTTAAAAAAACAAACACCTACCTGCAGCTCAGCCTTGGAGGTCCCAGGAGGGTTGGGACTGCTGCCTTCCCTCACTGGTTGACTTTAGGTCAGCCAATGAGGGAAGACAGCAGTCCAGAGCATCGGTCAGCCAATGAGGGAAGACAGCAGCCTCAACCACATCACAGAGTGGGATAGGGTCAGTGAGACTGCTAACCCCACCCAACAATGTGACAATGTGTCACTGATTGACACTCAGCCCTGGTCGCTTCAGCGCTTAAAACTGAAGCACCCAAGTCAGAGTCAATGAGTGACACTATCCTTCGTCCACAGGGATTATGACCTCCTCAGCCCAGCAAAGTTCAGCTCAGGCAGCCAGGAGCCTGAGCAAATAGCCCATGTCTAGTTCCTGGCTGTCAGACCTGAAAATAAGGAGTGTCAGGCTGACCTTTGATCAGCCTGACAGACAATCTTCCTGAGGGGCAAAATGCGAGGGCCCTCAGCCCCAAAGGACGAGCCACGGCTGCATGTGTTAACTAAGCAGAAAGCTAAAAAAGTGGTACTATTAGGAAACTCAGAAGCAAAACCGGCCCACCTGGCAATGAAACCAGCCCACAACAGCTAAAATACTGGCCCAACACTGATCTGACAGACCATCCAGTCAGGCACTGACAGATTGCCTCTAGGCCAATGTCGCACTGCTTAAACATACAGACACATGCTCGCAGATACACATGCTATCTTTTACATAAACATATTTAAATCTATGTTCACTTACCACAGCTGCTGCCAAAGGTCCTGTTCCAGTTAAGTCTTCTCCATTTGTTTATTGCACGACTAATGAGTAATACAATATTGTTTATCATTAGTATGATGAAAAACTGACAAAAAACATAGGGATGGCAGAACTACTCCTTTGTTCTTGTCACCTCTGAGGCCAGGGGTCGCAAAGCCAATGCCGGGGTACACAAGGGACAAGCTAGAAATCCAGGGACCCCCGAGGCTCGGCTCTCCCCATGATTTCTTTATTAATACGAAAGCATAAATATTTCTGGCATGTAAAGGGTTACACCGCCACCTAGCGTCACATCACTATGATTACGAGCTATTCATAGAAATATTGCAATGGTACCACTGAAGTGCAAACCAAAATATAGGAAAGAGGAGTTCGGGAGGCTGGAAGTTTGAACTCCTGAAATCCATTAAAAGGACAGGTGGAAAATCGCTGTTGGTGCTCTCAGAATAAAAACTGCTGATGAAACTGTCGACGCATAACACGCCCGCTTAGTAATACAGAAGCATCCAGACCCCGGGCGCTGTGACCAATAGCATTGTTGTTCTGGGCGACAACAACAATAAATAGCTGGTGGTTGCGTTATGTCTCTGCCTCGCGTGATGTCAAAAAACCTTGCCTTCGCTTCTGTATAAATATTGGCCCCCGCATGGTCCCGTTTGATCAGCCGGCTGTGTGCGATGTATGTAAAAGGGCTCCTCGCTCTCCCGTTCGTGCTCGCTTTTGCACGAACATACCAACTCCAGCACAAGATTCACCCGAAATTTCTACATCTCGGTAAGTTGCAAACAGTGCTGGAATTGAAATAACGTCACTTTGGTAACCCATACACTGGAGGTCAAGGTGTGGCAGAAATCAGGGCTGGAGTCACGAAAAGCTTAGTCGGATAGTCAACTTGAACATTTTTTTTTAAGTTGCCTCAAAGATATTGGCAGCAAAGACAACTGTCACCGTAAATCTGTTCTGCTTAATTACTTCGTCAATAGAAGGCTGCATTTTAAAATACATGGCATATGCTGCGGAGAACTATGCGTACCCAGCAAAGATGATAATAATGGCAAGATAACTGTTTTAGTTATTGCACCTGCTGGAGAGATTTGTGTATTGTCTAGTCACAGTTTTAACATATACAAGATCAAAGAGGTTTAATGTGGCTGCTGCAGAGCACAGATCACTGTTTTTTTCATTTTATGTGGATAAGTGAGATTTCTATTTTTGGGACAGATGTGCCTTTTGTTACTTCAATTTCTTAAGTTGCAATTCTAATATAGCACAGTGAGCAATGTACTGACGTCAAGGGGCTGCATACAAACTGCAAGCCATAGGGTTAAATACTATTTTTCTTAATCCATTATCATTCTAAGTTTGCAAAGAAGGGTTCATTTTGGGGAGTAATACAATCTTGTCAGTAAAGCCAACCTAAATCACTGTGTTTTAAATCCTGACTTTGTGTGTCTCTCAACCATACACTCTTAACAAAGAATGTCTACCAGTATGGATGATGTGTGACTCATGCAACTCACACTCTTCATTGCCTTATCTTGACTTGCACACTTATCTCTTTGTTTTTGATGCAAAGTGCTCTGACACTCTGAGATGAGTAGCACTATATAATCATTAAATAAAAAATAAATTAGTAAATGGCATTTAAGTTATTATTGATGTAATTTCTCTTGCATAGGGCTACATATGGCAATATTACAGTGAAAGCACATCAAAAACCTGCCTCCAAATCAAAGTTTCTCTAAAGTACCTGTGAAATGATTAGTGGTTTGCTTTTGCTTCCTTCCATTGTACTGGCATCTAGTTGTTAGGATCCAGATTGCTCCCAGTCAGAAGGGCTGATCATTCTTTAAAAAGTCTTTTGTTTTTTGGGCACAGATGGAAGTGGAAATATGAAAGCCCCCTCACCACCTGCAAGGGTGCATGCTTGCTACTCCGAACAGAAAGTAGACATCAAGTGGGCGCTGCTGAATTGTGTCCCTGAGTTGGAAAATTACACCAGGACAAATTCTATATATTTCTCTAGTTCAGCCAGATCTCAGATCCAGGTAGGAAATAGCTACCAGAACCAGGATCCTGTGGGATTCCCCCAATTTCTTGCACTGGTTGCAAATGTGTTCTTCATCTACTGTTTCATTGAATGGATTAGGCATTTGTTTCTGACCCTATGATTTACCATTTAGATTTTTTTTCATAAAGCTAGTGTTATCCAGGAGCGCAGCTTCCATTGGTGCAGCAGGTGCAGTGGGGCTTGGAGGCCTGAGGGGCCCATTCAACCTTCAATATTGCTGTATTTTACAGTACAAACAACAGCTAGGGGGCCCTTGCACTAGGGCCCATGACACACTCTTTTCACTTACGGTTATGGCCCAACCATTAACTAGATGATGATACTCATATGCAATCTTAAGGAAACTACTTAGGCCCTCATTATGATTGAACCAATAACTAGTATAATATTTATGTCACCTGAAAACTCCCAACTCCAATGAGTCAGAATTTATCAGGTACAATAAATATCACCCAATTATGATTTTTTGAGGAATGGGGATTTTGGTGCTAAGTGCACCATAATCCACATGTTCAGATAAATACATGACTTTTGTCTCCGGGAAAATATTGCAGATTTGACATGCTGATATTTATGACAAACCACAGAATTGCTATATGTGCAGTAACAGCACTTACCACACACATCACAATTAAATGGCCCCTCGTAATGAGGGACTTAGAGTCATTTAATTAATCATGAAGTTTAAGTCAGTGCATCTTTGTACCCAGAAAGTATATTTCATATAGATGCCAATTATGAGGTTTGTGGAGTGGTACCTCACCAGCAGTATACCATCCTACATGATTTTAAGTTGATCCGGATCAGACTTATTGTAGGTAATTTCACTTGCTAAATGGAGGAGGAATTTGTGTGTAGAAATGGATATGGATTTCAGGAATTGCATGTTATTTACCATCGCTCACACAAAAACTCATAACTGCATGGTACTGGTAAAGGAGTACTTTCCTGAAATTGTAATTCTAGACCTTGTGTTCGTCCTCGTATCACCCAACTTGCAACCTGGCCATTAAATATCCTAATCTTTGTGGTTGTATGGCCCACTTGTGATGGTATTATGTCACATTATCATAAGAATAGTTCATTTACCTCAGTTCTGCAACATATAAGCAACAGTTGTTACTAATATGTATATTGTTAGCACTAAGGCCCATATTTATACTTTTTGACGCAAATCAGCCCTAGCGCAGACTTGCGTCAAAAAAGTTTACCGCGGCTAACCCCATTCCAACACACCAGCCGGGTGCCTTATTTATGGAATGACGTTAGCTGGTGCTGCGACCTGGTTAACGTCAAAATCAATGATTCTAGCCGGGCAGTGGAGGCGTAGGGAAGAATGGGGGTTGTACATCAAAGAATGGTGCAAGTCAGGTTAGAGTAAAAAATATTGACTCAAACCTGACTAGCGTCATTTTTTGATGCACCACCCTCATGGTAATGACTCTTGTCTCGGCAAAGACAGGAGTCATGCCCCCCCTGCACAATGGCATGAAGGGGGGCCCAAGTTAGGCCCCCATGCCATTTTAAAAAATAAAAAAAAACACTTACCTCTACCTACCATAGATGGGTCCCTCCATCCATGGGTGTCCTCCAGTGGTAGGCGAGGGTGGCAAGAGGTGTCCCTGGGGGCAGGGAAGGGCACCTGTGGACTGCTTCCATGGTCGGAGACCATAGAAACGAGCCCATAGATCCCTTAACTCCTGCCCTGACCCAGGCGTTAAAAAATGACTCTAAACTGGTTTAGAGTCATTTTTTAAGGCCCTCCCCCTCCTGTGCGTCATTTTTACATGGGATTATAAATAAGGCGCAAAGGCCTTAGAGTCATTTTGTGCCCTGGAACGCCTACCTTGCATCCCATTAACGCAAGGTAGGTTTCCACGGTAAAAAAAGACTCAACTCCATACATTTGGCGCTAGACGGGTCTAGCGCCAAAGTATAAATATGGAGTTAAGTTTGTGCTGGATTTGCATAAAAAAATGATGCAAATCCGGCGCAAACTGAGTATAAATATGCCCCTTAATTTATCAACTTTGTGAAGCAGGTAGGAAGTAGGAGGTGTCTAAGCAGTTTGTAAAGAAGAGCCTCTGTCCACACTTTTGCACTAGGATTGTATGGGTCAGCCTTGCGGATGATGTGGCACAATGACCCCGTGACATGGGTCTGGTGTTAGGTAGGTGGCCATCTCCAAATTCTCTCTGTAGAAGGTCCCCAAAGAAGCTGCAGGGGTGACAGTGTATACGTGTACACCAGCAGTCAGGAAAATCAGGCATAACTTGAGTTTCATCGTCATAGACATGTAGACCTGTGTCAACCCGAGAGGCATCTCCTTTCAGGGTTCACCCTTGGAAACACAGCTCCGATGTATGAGAGCTGGTGGAAGTGATAGAGCCCTCCTAGACCTAACTACTCTGATGCAGCAGCAGGTATCATGTCTTCCTCTCTTAATGACTGGTAAAAGAACCCAAGATTCTCCTTAAAGAACCTTTGTCCTTTATCGTGCAGGTGATTAGCAGCAATCTAGCCAATAAAAGACTTGGTAAATTACAGGTAAATCCCTGCTAAATTACAAAGCCTTACTTATTGAGGAAAAAATGGCCTATTTTACAAAGGAGATTGAATAAGCAAAAAACTCCACGAAGGAATTGTTTCAAGCATTGTCAAAACTTACTGCTATTGCTTGTAAGGGACAAGTCATTGGCAGTCAAACACTTTGCAATTCCACTGCAAGCTTTTTCCTAAATTAAGTGGAACAGCTATACAAGTTTGTAATATCCAAGGATAAAAGGGGAGAGGAATCTGGGCACGAGGTGCCAAATATTAAACTTACTCCCTATCGGAATTCAGTCCTTTTACAGTTGAACAAGTCCTGGTCAAATCCAAGTGGCCAAGTCTGAGTCCCCATGGAATCTATGCTCCCCACTTGCTCCTGTAATCCTGGCAATAAACCTAACCACTATATTTAAATCAGGCTACTTTCCCAGAGCATGATAGTAGCAACCATTCTTCCTTTGATAAAAACTGCATATTATTCAAACGACCCTAACAACTTTCATCCTATCTCACGTCTTCCACTACCAGCCAAACTGATAGAAAAGTAATGAGTTCTCAGCTATACAACTTTATTCAGGATAATCAGCTTCTTGATCCCACTCAGCAAGGATTCAGAAGTGGTCATAGCACTGAAACGGCACTGATTAAAGCATCAGAGCAGTCTTTGATACTGAAGGAAAAGATGCCTTGGTGCTGCTGGTCCCATCAGCAACTTTTGACACGGTCAGTCATAGAATTTTGATTGACCGTCTGGTTAGGATTGGAGAGAATGGGACAGCATTAACTCTGCTCCGTTCCTTCCTCTCAGAGTGCACTCAATCAGTGTTACTTGATTCTTTGTGTCTGAACCCTTCTCCTTGCCATGCGAGGCCCACAAGGGTCTTATCTTAGCCCCACATTGTTTAATGTTTATGTATCTTCACTTGCTCCATTGATAAGAACTTTCAGCTTTTCACTCACTTCCTATGCAGATGATACGCAAATTGTTGTATCACTATCCAATCATGATGAAAATACAGCATCGAGATTTCACAAGTGCATAATGGCCATCAGTAACTGGATGGAAAAAAATTGTTTAAAACAATTCAGACAAGACAGAAGTCATCCTGTTTGGAAATCAGACTTCCTTCTGGTCACCTTTATGCTGGCCAGAAGATTTAGGCACCCTCCCAACACCAGTGTGAAAGATCAGGAAGTTAGGTGTTCAAATGGACAAAAAGCTTACTTTTGGTGACCAAGTGGACACAGTTACTTCAGCTACCTTCGTTACATTGAGAATAATAAAAAATCATCAAATATATCCCGCCTGACTTACAAAAAACATTTGAGACCTCTATGATGCTTCCAAAACCTGACTACTACAATGGGTTGTATCTCAATATGCAGCAGAATCACCTGAATAAATTACAAATGCTACAAAATGCTGAGGCAAGATTATTAACCTGATCCCCAAAATTAAGCTCGGGAACCACTGCAACTCAGAAGCTACACTGGCTTCCTGTCAGGTAGTGCATTAAGTTTAAAGTGCTCTGTACCACCTACAAAGCTTTACGTGACCAAGGGCCCCGCTATTTGACGCACAATTTTGACTAGTACAAGCACAACAGAAATTTTTGCTCTGCAGGTGCGAAGACTTTGGTTGTACCCAGATTCAAGAGGGCAAAATGGGGCAGAAGAAGCTTTTCTTTTTAATCAGCACTGCCAAAGTCTGGAATCAACTACCCCTCCACATTAGATCTGCTACATAACATAACATAACTTAACATGACATGACATAACATAACTTGTGCAGATGATGTCCAAGCAGGAATGAGTTCTACACCTGGCTTCCTCCCTATGGTAGAGATGCTTCCCACTTTTTAAAATCTTCTCTGTCTGTAGGAAAGGTCTAGGTGGTTGGCTTCACTGACACACCTAAGCTCACAACCCAGTGACAGATGGACATTCAACATGTCAGCAGATGTTTGGGAACAGATAAGTGGGAGATAAAGTGCAGGACTTTAAATGTTCCACTAACTTGCACTGAAGAGGAAGACAATCTAAATAGTAAAAAGATAAATTAAGTCATTTTGGAGTCTCCTATCACGTGGTGGCTTGAATGAAACAGTCTTTGTTTCACTGTACATACGTGTTCATTTCTTGATGACTAATTTCTGTGGGGCCTCCATGCATCCAGTGGCTCAGTTAGTGCTGTGAAACGAGGCAGGAAGAGGTGCTTCAACTTCCAGTCTATGATCCAGGACAGTGTTTAACTGATACTTAAGTCACACTCAAACAAAGGGACATGTCTGATATTTAGGAAATGTGTATCATCGTAGAAAATGCCTTGTTATTTAGTTATTATCTTGATGTACACATGCTTGAATGTAATTTACTTAATAGTGCATATTGGACCTGGCAAATGCCTTATTCCAGGGCCAATTTGTGGGTTACTCATCAGCATGGGGTGCCGGAGGCCCAACAGATATTCTCCCCCACACCCCCAGGTAGATAGATCCTCGTCTGCAGGTACTGGAAGTCTGTGACTGTTCATCATGAATGAAACCCTAGACCCCCTTCCCTGTCCGTATGCTCAGGGGCATCATTTGGGTTATGTGGACCGTACGGTGAATTAGGCTCCTGCCTTAATGAGGCCTCATAACTCCTGGCCCAGAAATATATTTTTCACTGATGTCAGCCCTCTGCCATCACACCCAAAACAGCACAATGAAATGCCACAGTCCATCCAAAAGTGACATTGGTTGAGCACAGAACTACAGTGGCTCAATATGGCTCAGTCTGTGAGAGTGGGCTGTCGCTATCCATAGCCCCACCTCTGCCCTGTGCACCCCACAGTGTAAGCACCTGCCTGTGGCACCAATGGGTGATGTAGCTTTCTGAAGCCATAACTCAGAACTGATTTGTATGTCTGTAGGTCAATGCCATAAGGGCCACCATTAAAGTCCAGAAAAAGCTGTTTTCACAGCAAAACATCTGTTTATTTAATGAGGTGTTTTTGCACCCATATTTACCACTCTGATCTAAATTAGCCCATAATATGGACATCTCAGCGAGGCAGCTGCTTGCTGCTTACATTTGCTGCGATTTGCAGGTCACATTATCAAATCCAGGCTTGGCCAATTTATCATTCTTAATCCTTCAATTGAGTATTATTAAAATGGGCAAAAGAGTTAGTATTTCTATTGATGATTAGAAACAGCAAAATGATGTAATGAATCACTACTTAAAAAGTACTAGATGTATGTAAAACATTTGTTTCTAGGAAACAGTGTACTGTAATGTAAACATTGCAGTTCAAATCATGGACAATTAGCAAACCGACCAGTTCTGCTGGCTGTTATTAGCACCTCAGAAGCTTAGGCCCATAAGTCACCTTGCTGCACTGCCCTGCATCAAAGAGAAAGGGCAGGAAAGCACTGTATCTGTGGTATACAATGCATTACTTTCCTTTCCAACCGAGCTGGTGCCGTGTTGGCAACCTAGCACCAATGCAGGCACTCTTGCGCAACTGTAGGTACATACCCCAGGAGGGGCCGTCTTTTGGCTTTGGCTATGGGACACTGTGGTACATATTGAGCCACCCACAATGGTCATGTTTCAGCCATGGGAAGGTGACTCCATCTCGGCCAGCAAGAGTACCAGTTCGCTGGCTATTCTTTATTGGAGTGCCTTGATGGTTCCTGGTCAGTGGAGTCTTTCTTCACCACATCTGTGAAGAGAACTGCCTCCTTCGATATTTTGCATGCAAGCCTGGTGCTGCCTCTTGCACCTCATATTCATGGCTTCATCCAGGGAATAAAACTGTCCAGCTTGGGGAATATTCTTTTTCTTTGGGCTGGGGGAAGCTCTGTTCAGGATAACTTGGTTCACCATTCCTCTTGGGTTGGGACACCACTCCAGTACTTTTAGGCCTTTGCCCTGATGGTTTGTGTGCTCCCTGGTTTTATTTTGGCACTGTCCTGCTTTAAAGAGAGACATAGAGACAGTGGTATTTACATTTTCCCCTCTGCTATTGTCACCCTGACTTGCACTTCCACTGTTGTGAAGGCAGCACTATTTTCCTACCACGGGTCAGTTATTTCTCTGGAGGTCTAGATTTCAAAGAATTGCACAGTTCTATATCTTACCCAAGATTCACAAAAATAAACTCCCTCAACCTGGTAGACCTGTTGTCTCTGACATCATTGAGCCATTATCACCATTTTGTGATTGGTTTCTTAGACCATTACTTAGGAGGAGGCCATCATTTCTCAAAGACACAAATTACATTCATTGCCTCTTGAAGGACCTTAATTTCTATTCCGAGTCAATAATTATAACAGTACTCAAGGACTATGGGGTAGGTACTCTTACCCTTATTCAATTTGCACTTGACTGTGCTAGACTGGCTCTCACTGAGAGCAATAATATCCTGTGTAATCAAATCCAGGGCAATTCGATGGGCAGTACTTTCTCCCCCTGCTTGGCATGCCTCAACATCCATCAGTTTAAGTGCAATAACACTTATAATAATGACAACCCACACACAACTAATATTGTCATGTTGCACCACTACATCGACGTAATACTTCTCCACGTGAGTAAACACTATAGATCCCTTTTTGAGGTTGGCACACACCAAAAACAGGGACACCATTACTTTATTAAACCTCAATATCCAGATCATTGATAACAAGTTTGTCATGATGGTCCATGTAAAAGTAGTTTACTACGATTTCACAGCCACCATCCAAGATCATTGAGCGATAACTTACCATTTGGCCAGTTTATACGCATTAGGTGCAACTGTTTTAACATAAACAAGTTTAAAGAGCAAGCCGACAGACTTCAAGACAAACTTACAGCGCACAAATATCCCACTTGGTTTGTTAGACGTGCAAAAAAAACAGACAAAGTAACAATAGACAAGCACTCATATAGACCCACCCAAAAGAACACAGTGAAAGACTGACATGTGTCACAACATTCACTCCAATATTGAACACAGTCAGGAAGATAGTTACCAAAAACTGGAACATTTTGAAGGAAACTGGGAATGATTAGTCATTGCAACTCTTTTCTTTTAAAAGAAGCTTGAGTTAGATTTTTTTTTAGTGCATCTACTGTTAGCACGTCAAACCTTATTTGGTTAATTGACATTAATTTATAAGGGACACGTCTGTTGGTCGATGAACCTTTTGATTGCATTTAGAGTAGTTCCCACCATGAGACCCTATACCAATACAAATCAATAGCAATAACAATCAATAGCATCGACAATCATAACAGTCAGTAATTTCCACATTCCATGACCTCTCGGCCATGAATAAACACACCTTTATGTAAAGGTTAGAATGTTTATTTCCCTATTATAACAATGTTAATATCACGTAAGTTAGTCTCAAAATCAAATGTTAAGCATACAGAAACAATATTGGCTGCCCAAATCTCCTGAAGAATTTCAATTTAAAGAAAGCTTGGACCACTACACATTCTAAGGTTGCAGTACAAATCAATAGCAAGAATAACTGCGCATAATAAATGGTATACATTTAGATTTAGCAAAGAAAAGACATCAACTGTTATTAAGGGTCATAAGCATAATCAGTGTGTACCCTAACTAACATTCAGATTAGAATAGCATGTTTGGGCTTCATGTAAAGCAATTTAGTCAACACAAAATTGGAAAAAGAACTAACTATTGCTTTATCAAAATTAGCAGTTGGTGCCTAGGGACAAAAGCAAAGCAAATAGACATAACAATCAGTGACATTGTCTTATACTTTGCCTCAGTACGGTTCAGCAAGTGTGACAGTCTTCGTCAATTGGACATCAGTTCGGTCAGCAAGACATCAGAATTCAGCATTAAAGTTCAGGAAAGCAAAGTCTCTTCATGCAGTCCAGAAAGAATAATAGCTAAACGCTCAGGACGGTTAAGAAGAATAAAGCGGAATGGCCTCTCTCCTCTCAGTGCAGTCTGGCTAAGTTAGATTTCCTAAAACTACTTCCCACATTGCTATTGGTCAAAGAATTGTACGTTTACATTTAGTCCAATGAAAATAGTCCACTGTTCACATGTCGATGATTGGCTCCTCAACTCCCATTCCTGTGGTTGGGCTTGTCAGCTTATACTCCAGTCAGTGCATCTATTGTCTGCTCCTGGGAAAGTCACCTTTACCCACACTAAGTTCTACAATGTATCAGTAACTAGTACAGCATATTCTAACAAGCAATTCTCATGGGAAAGGATTTCAGCTACAAGCATTTGGTCAACGCAGTGGAAAAATCACAATTTAATTCTATTAAGCAGCCATTTTATAATTCGCTTAAGAAATGCAGCTTGACATTAGGCTGTGCAACTAGGCCCAAGACCTCACTAAAGTAAGGCCTACGATTAATAAAGCATATACATAATACATGACCATTATTATTATGACATGCTACTACAATAATCCAAACATGAGCTCAACATTTTACATTAATAAGATGTTAATAAGTACACTTCGTGAATATTGATGGCCACTCAAGTAGGCGCGATTTCAAATGCATGCATTATTTCCCTACGTTAACTAACTTTCTATACAAATTCAACACTCAGAATACATGAATATTCATTAGTAAAATTCAGCATTAACAATCCCTCCTCTGATGACTAAATATGTCATCACATCCACATCTTCCCACACAAATGTTCTGCTTCAGCTAAAATTTGTCATCTCTATCCCTTTTAACCTTCGTTCCTTGCTTGAAAATTCCCTAAACAAAGGTTCTCTCTTCTTTTCTTCCCTCCTCTGATCATTATTCATTTTCTTTAATGTAATCATGCAACACAATTTATATATTCCCCATGCTCCAATTATGCAAATCACGATAATCAATATTCCTTGTATTATTTTCAATATTATCCCTTTCCCAATGTTGCTGAGACGATTTCCCACTGAAGCAAAACCTTTGCTAACTTTCTCCCAAACACCTGGTAAGTAAGCTTCTAATTTATTTGCTATTATTAGGAATATATGAGCAGCAATGCTTCGAATTAAGCATTTTGCAAACTCCGCCATCCTTTGCTAAAAGAATGTCTAATGCAAGGTGGTTCTGAAGAGTCATAGATCTTACCACAGCCATTTCTGTATCCATTAGGATCATGGCTCCTGAAAAATTTGTCAACATGTTATTCACAATAGTAGACAACTTTTGAATCTTTATAGAATTCAGAACAACTACTGAAGGAATCATTGCTCCAAATATATCTCCCACCATACCAGAAGGCGACTCTCTCTTTTGTTTAGTGTGATGTAACTCAGTCTTTTTCAGTAATCTTTTCAAGTCCTCAAGTTGGAATATCTTTGGGAAAACTATCCCCAAGTAACATGTGCTATATCATCCTCTTGGAAGACGGTAATAAGCATTTGGTCCACATATGTAATATATACCAGGAATCGCTGGATCCTGTCCATTCAACATAAATGTCCATTTACTCTGAAAAAAAAACACTCTTTTCTAACTTCTCCTTTAATGCCTTTCTCCTGTCGTCTGTCTGATCTAAGAAGCCCTTTTCTAGTGGTGTAAGCAAGCATGTCAAGTTACTCTTATGAGCATATGCTGTGCCAAAAGTTCATGTAGTTTCGAAGAATCCTCTCATTAAATTTAGAGTGTTCTGCTTAGCTACTTTACTCAGCTACTTAATTATGGGGACAAACAAAAACACAACATCAAGATTGAAATAGAAATACTGGATGTACTCCTAGTTATAGAATCTTGTTAGTAACAGTCCCATAACCGAAGGGCAAACTATGATAGGTAACTCCTTCTTCGACTGCTGAAGGAATCTGCGTGCATACGTAATAATCTCTTGCATCCATCGTCTCAACATACTCACTCAATAAGCGATTGAAAACATTGGAAGAAAATTCTACTTGTGCATTGTCTACATGCATATACTTCTCATCCAACCTGAACTTCTCTATTTCTGTAAGTGAAGTACTTGTCTCTAAAGCTGAAGTATCGTTGGCTTTACTCTTGTTAAGAACAGACATTCCCACAATCAAACACAAAATTGCCAAACTAATACTCATGTATTTACAGCACCTATTCTTCCTACCCTGCTGGCTAATGTTAGTCATGATCTGTAAAGAATCAGAAAGTAGAAGAGAAAAATAGTAACTATGCATCAAAATAAAAAAACAACATCTTCAATCCTTTTTCAGCAGTTATTTACAGCTTTCAGTCTCACTTCCAGGACCCTTTGTCAAAATCGGAAAGGTTGTCAAAAATCAGTATAGCAGCTTGTCAAATCAGGTTTTCTTGTCAAATCAGGTTTTCAAAAGTCTTTTCAGGTTACTTTCAACAGTCTCTTTTTCTTCTTTGAACTTTTCTTAGCTCAGTTCATTGATTTCCTTCAAGTGCCAAAATATTGACCTGGAATGTCTCGATCAAAACAAAAAGACAAAAATTCTCTTTGCCATTTACTTGTTGTTACATACGCCCATTCAGGACCAGCGTACCTTAGACTTGCTATTATCTTTCTTTCCGACTTTTGATCTCCATTCAATTCTCCATCACTCTGGTCTTCTTTTCTTGTTGTAGCTACTTCCTCCTCAATTGCTGTCACTGCAACTGCTTCCTTTCTCTTTGCTTGTGGTTGCGGCCACTTATCTCCTTTCAGTGGACCCTTGGTTAATGTCTTTTCAGTGTTGAACTTGAACCTTCTTCTTGCTCTGCAGGATTTTCTCTTGATGAACCTGCAACTGGTTCAGGAGGAGTCAGACAACATTGGCTTTGATCCTCCTCAACTCCTTCCCCCTCGGGTCTGGCGTTTGCTCTGCTTGTCTCTCAAAATCGTCTCGTTCTGGGTGAGCCCTCCTCTGACTAGACTCTCCTGGTGCCTCAATTGATATTGGCTCACTGTCACTCTCCTGTAGGTCCTTTCTTTTGTCTCTCACAGGAGTGACTGAACCGTTCTCAATGTGCTCAGATCTGGTCTCAGTTCCTCTTTCTTCTCTTTCTGGCTCTGATGTTGGTCCGGTCATTGTTGGTACTCTCAACAACTCCTCTTCATTGTCCAGTAGACATGCCACTTTTTCCGTATGGCTTGCGTGGATCCAGTTTGGAACTCCAGCGCACTTCACAGCTGTGGTAGTGATCAGAACTACCTGGAAAGGGCCTTCCACCGAGGCTCCAAACACGTCTTCCGCGTGTATTTTTGGATCACAACCCAGTCACCAGCTCTCAGGTTGTGTTCTTGATCTTGAGAAGGTTGCAGTGTGGTAGCTTCCACCTGATGAGAGAAAGAGCAAACCACATCACCCAGACCTTTGAAGTAGTCCAACACCATATCATGTTATGTTCACAACAGCATTTGCAGGAACCGCTGGCAACCTCATTGCTTTGCCCATGAGGATCTCATGCAGTGACAATCCTGTCTTTCTGTCGGGTGTGTTTCTCAATGTTATCAGAACTAACCCTATGCGTCTGGCCATTTCTGATTTGTGCACGCACACATTTTCGCCATTCTTGATTTCAAGGTACCATTCATCTGTTCCACAAGTCCTGATGCATCAGGGCGGTAACTACAATGCAACGTCTGCGCAATGTTTAAGGCTGCACATAGTAATTTAATATTACTTCATTGTTGAAGTGACTTCCTCTATCTGATTCTAAAGAGATCGGAAACCCAAAATGTGGTATCAGTTCCCCAGGTAGTAGTTTCACTACTGTGAGGCTGTCATTTCTTCGTGTAGGATAAGCTTCGATCCAGTGGCTAAAGATGCAGACAATCACCAACACATATCTCAGTCCTCCACACAGGCATCTTGTTGTAATTTAGTTGTAATATTTTAAGGTAGCAACATGTAATTACATATAGGCAGATTTTGTTAGATTAGAGGTTATGACATAATTAAATATAAGTAGTACGTTCCCCCTTCACCTTCCCTTTAGAATGGAATGTTCTGACTGTTAGGTAGAGGAGTTCACAATAGAATGTTGGGAGAGAGAGCTGAGAGAAGAGGAGATGTGAAGAGCTGATGAGGAGAAGTGGAGATGAGAATAAAGCGTGATTCTAAAGAACCATTGATGTCTCTTCATTATAACACTGGCGACGATTGGGGTGCGGAAGGGGGCACTTTCATCTCTACCCCTTGTGCTGCATCCTCATCAAAGTGACCACCATTTACTTAAGGTACTGTTATTCTTAATTAAACAACTAGATAATCTAGGATCGTCATAAGGATCGTCCCGTTTATTCAGGAAGTACTTTACTACAAAATGCAACTATGCATTTAGCACTACTACTGATTTTTCAAGTCTTAAAATATTAAGCATAGTGTTGACAAAACCAAACCGAAACCTATTATTGGCAAAGTTAATTTAGAAAGAAGCGCGTAAACCTATGTAGAATTATCATACTTATTCAGGAAGAAGTGACATGGAACCGGCAAGAAGAGTTCATAAGGTCAGCCTTTCAATTCAACAAAAATTTTACAAGGAAAATAAAATAAGGCACACGTTATGAAAAGCGACCTTTTCTGAGAGGAAAGGTCAAGAAGACACAATCAATCACATGACAGATATTCCTGGAAGGAAAGGAAAATAAACGTGTCTTTTGCCAGCATTATTTCATGAGAGGCAAGCACACGTTATGAACAGCGACCTTTTCTGAGAGGGAAGGTCAAGAAAATCAATCTATCACACACAAGTATTTCATCTATGAGGATCGTATCTTTAAATAACACAAGTTAATCGTCTATACTGACAATACTGCAAAATTAATAGGTGCTGAATCCACATGAAAATAAACGCGTCTTTTTCTGATGACATTTTATGAAAGGCAGCGCTGAAACGGAACGTTCGTATTATATTTAACTGTGTGGAAGCACGCACAATTACATGAGGAGCATATCGCAATAACTTATAATCCACAAGAGGTTTTACTTTGATAATTACCTTAGCTTTAGTGGAGTTTTTGAAACGGTTGAGGATCATCTGTACTTCGGTTTCAAACACAGTTTCACTGAATTGTCTTCCTTCTGCAATTGGACCTGCATATTGTTGTGAGGCTGACAGGCACGGCATGAATGTTTAAGAAGCATTGGTAATGATATTAGCCTGTTGGTGGTAACGCTGACAGGCACAGCTCTTTCCTGCTTGTGGCATTGTGGGAAATGTACTGTTCTCAGGGCTTTTCCTCTAAATCGGCTGCAACACTAGACTGTGCATTTTCTTTAATGTCTTCATAAATAGGCATGCAACTGTTATTATTTAGATTTAATAACATGATTATTGCTGTATTTATTTTCTAACTCTTTATTGTTTATAGTTGCACTTTGAGAATACACTTGATAGTACATAGTAATTGCTATATTTTATACATACATAACTATTTAAATTACACTATCCTTTAGAAATGGCTGCGGCAGGCATGTCCCAGACAATTCCATTTTTAAATGAAAGTGGAGAACCTAACATCCCATGGAAGGAATGGTTCAAAATTTTTGAATCATATTCAATTGCCATTGGTGGAGATACATTTAACCCACTCAGGAAACAACACATATTATTACACAATTTAGGGACGCATGGCAGAAACATTTATGATACGTTACCTGAACCTGATTTTCCAGATGGACAAGTACAGGATGATTATGTCACCACATATACGAAAATTGGAAAAACTGTTTGGAGACAGAGTAAATGTGGTCTTAGAGCGTCATACATTTTTCTGTTGTTCCCAAGTCAAACAAGAGAGTGTGACTAATTACGTTGATGCTCTAAGGGGATTGAGTACATTATGTAACTTCGGGAATCTTAATGACTCACTGATTCGAGACCAAATAGTCCGTTGTACTAGTAATGTAAAAATTCAGGAAAAATTACTACAAAAACAACCTGATCTGCAGGAAGCAGTGGAAATAGCAAAATCCATTGAGCACACACAGCTATGTTTACAAGAGATCAGATCTCCTTCTACTTCTTCTGATCAAGTTGCAGAGATTAAGGTGAATGCAGAAGAAGAAAAAGTTATGAAAATTAAAACTGGAGGTAAACAGTCTATAAAAACCACTAATCCTACTACAGGATTAAAATGTTACCGTTGTGGGAGCAGCAATCATTTGGCAAACTCTACCTTTTGTCAAGCCAGGACAGCCATATGTAGAAAATATAATAAAAAAGGCCATTTTGCCAGAGTGTGTAGGGAGGTGATTAAATTCGATAAACAATATGAGTATAAAATGGTAGATGATTCTCAAGAAGTTAAAAAGATCATACTGCAGGTTAAAAAGGAACAGGAAAATTCTTTTCAATATCCTCAGTGTAATATTTCCCTTGATGGCAGTCCAGTAACAGTTTTCGCTGACTCTTGCTCACCCTTTACAGTCATAAATTAACTGGATTTTAAAGGTATTGGTAAAGAAATGTCCGCCAGATTGTCAAAACCAGACATTAATCCCAAGGGTTATAACAAAGACCCCATCCCTCTTAAAGGGATGTTCAAGGCTTTAATATCATTTAAGGGTCGTACCATTGTAGGGAAAGTTTATGTAGTTGAAGAAGGATCCAGTTTACTGGGTTGGCAGCATCAGAAGGAGTTGGGAATCAAACTGGACCCTAACAATCCAGGGCAAGTGCTGCTCATGGACAAAAATAACTCTAATGAGTTGATTTTCCAGGAATTTCCTGAGATTTTTACTGAAAAGTTAGGTCTACTGGCAGGCTTCCAACATAAAATTAAATTAAAACCTAAGGCTAAACCGATAGTACATAAAACTAGACGGATTCCTCACTTACTTAGAGACCCTCTTAAAAAGGAACTTAAGAGACTAGAATCTCTAGGAATTATTCAACCAATTGAGAGTTCAGAATGGTTATCTCCCATTGTAATCGCCAAAAAACATAATTGCGACGACATTAGGGTGTGCATTGATTTAAGAGATTTGAACAGAAACATTTGGGTGGAAAGACATCCACTTCCTGTTATTCATGAAGTATTAAGCACTATGGGGGAGGCAGCATGTTTTTCCGTGCTGGATCTCTCCAGCGCATACCACCAGGTTGAACTTCACCCAGATTCTAAATGGCTCACAGCTTTCACTACACCCCTAGGATCGTATATGTTCAATAGAATGCCATTCGGGCTTGCATCAGCTGCAGTCGTATTTAAAAAAATCATGCAACGTGTTTTGGAAGATCCCCCTAGGACTCTATATTTTCAGGATGACATTTTAATATATGGAGCAAATGTAGAGGAACCTGATACAAACTTGAAAAAGGTACTTAGTAAACTAAAAATGGCGGGTTTGACATTGAGAAAACAAAAGTGTCAACTTAGAGTAGATTCAGTTGATTATTTAGGGCACACTATATCTAAAGATGGGTTCAAACCTAAAACTTCACTAGTGGAAGCTGTTAAGAAGGCAGAGGCACCAAAAAACGAGGAAGAATTAAAATCTTTTCTAGGCCTTGCTGAGTATATGACAAAATACGTCAAGGGATTCTCAGAGATATCATATGACGTAAGAGAGTTGCTAAAAAACCACACACCTTACAAATGGATAGAATGTCATGAATCTGCATTCCAAAGGATTAAACAAGCCATTGTAACAGCACCATTCCTGGGTACTTTCAATCATGAAAGGAAGACTATTCTTACTACTGACGCGAGCAAAAAAGGTTTGGGAGCTACTTTATCCCAAGTGGTTGATGGTAAGGAGAGAATTGTAGCATTTGCTTCTAGGGCTTTAAATAAGGCAGAATCCAATTACTCAGTAATTGAAAGAGAAGCTCTGGCTTGTTTCTGGGCTATAAGACATTTTAAATTCTTCCTTTGGGGTACACAATTTACTTTACGTACAGACCACAAACCACTAGTTTATGTTTTCTCTACAAAAAGTTTCTACAACTGTACACCTAGAATTGCTAGGTGGGTTTTAGGCCTGGAGAGCTTTTGTTTTAAGATTGAGCACCTACCGGGTAATAATAATTGTGCTGCGGATTTTCTATCTGGAGTACCGTTGACTATAAATGAAGAGTATGAGACCCCAGAATACCCAGTGATGGTTGTTTCTACTCTGGCTATCAGTGAAGAAGAATGGAAGTTGGCTGATCATAAGGATGAATCCCTATCCTTATTGAGAACATTAGCTAAGGAGGGATGGCCGGAATTTAGGAGGGATCTGGACGAAACACTAAAAAACTATTGGGAGGTTAGACATGAAATAAATGAAAACTGAAATTTTGTTTTAAGAAATGATAAGATAATACCACCAGCAGGTTTGATATACAAAATTATCAATCTGGCTCATGAAGGCCATTTAGGCAGGAGCCTCACAAAAGCTTGTGTCAGAAAAAGATATTGGTTTCCTAATATGGACTCTATGATAGAAAATGAAGTCAAAAACTGCATTAAATGTGCTTGCAGTGACAAAACTAAAATTAATCGTAAAACTCCTATATACCCTGTGGCTGTACCAGACAAGCCTTGCACAAAATTGGCATTAGACATCATAGGGCCTATCAACATGAAAGGTGTTGTCAAACGTTTTGCTTTAGTACTGATTGATTATTACTCGCATTGGATTAATGTAAAAATGGTAAGCCAAATCACCACTGAATCAGTTATAAATTTCCTTAAAGATGCTTTTGCTATGGAAGGAATACCCACCACCTTGATCACTGACAATGGAGTTCAATTAACTTCATCCAAAATGAAAGATTTTCTCAACTCTTTAAACATACACCACCTCACTACAGCTCTATATTGTCCCAGGGCAAATGGTTTAGTCGAAAGGACCAACCGCATGATTAAAGAGTGCATCCAGTTAGCTAGTGTAAACCAAATAATCATTGAAAATGAAATGCTATTCGAGACATGTTATGAGCGTACCATTCTACGCCAAATTCAGTTACAAAACTTTCTCCTTTTTCTGCTCTAAAGGGCAGAAAACCAAGTACCAAATTCTTCCCTTCATGGTTAGGTGGAGGAGGAAAAAGTGATGCCATAACTCCACAATTCAGACTTAGAATAGAAATTCATCAAAACAATTACAAAAAAAGATACGATACTAAACATGGTACTAAACAACAACAGTGGAAAGTGGGGGATAAGGTTTATGTTAAAAATCCTGTAAGGGGTTTTTGTCCGAATATGCGAGGCACTAAAGTTTCCAGTCCTTTTGATATTGCCAAAGTGAAAAACAATGTGGTTACATTAACAAATGGTCAGTGTTGGAGTATGGACAGGATTGTCCAACAGCCATCAGCCCTCGTGAGGAGTGAAGAAAATTCCATGGAGAATGGCAAGAGTGAGGAGATTCAGCAGAGACGTGACGTCGGTACAGAGAGTACCAATAGAACTTCTTTTAAAACATCGATGTAGTGTATGTTAAATTATCTATTGAATGTATATATTTAAGACATCAATGTAGTGTATGTCAAATTATTAATGAATGTATATATTTTTGATCACTTTGTGTATATTGTGTGTGGAAGGGAAGATGTATTGTAATTTAGTTGTAATATTTTAAGGTAGCAACATGTAATTACATATAGGCAGATTTTGTTAGATTAGAGGTTATGACATAATTAAATACAAGTAGTACGTTCCCCCCTCACCTTCCCTTTAGAATGGAATGTTCTGACTGTTTGGTAGAGGAGTTCACAATAGAATGTTGGAAGAGAGAGCTGAGAGAAGAGGAGATGTGAAGAGCTGATGAGGAGAAGTGGAGATGAGAATAAAGCGTGATTCTAAAGAACCCTTGATCTCCCTTCATTATAACACATCTCAATAAAATCCATTTGCATTCTGCTGAATGGACCTCCTGCTCTTCCAATGTGGCTCAAATTGACCACTGTACCTTTTCCTGCGTTCCTTTGTTGATAAATGATGCAACAATGGCAAACTGCTTCAGCAACTTGTCTAACTTGCGGATTGAATCAATTTTGTTTGAACAGTCGAATCATTGCATCCCTCCCAACATGCGCTTGACCATGATAATATGTAGATATTTGAGTCAACAAACTGTTCGGAAAAAACAACTGACCCTCTTCTGAAACGCATAGTTCATCTTGTCGCTGTACACATTTCATTTTACCCCATTCCTGTTTTTCCTCCTTGTCAACATTATTTTGCAATGTTCTCAGCTTTTCCAATGTATCTATAACAAGTTATGCATAGATTGGACATGTCTCATCTTCTTCAGGTAACAATTCCCACTTATCCTTGAACGATATACAGTTCAATGCGCAAAATCTTGCAACCTGATCCACATATCCATTTCCCATTCACACAAAATCTTGTGATTTCAGATGTCCACTGCATTTCACCATGGCCATCTTTTCAGGCATCTGGATATCTTGCAACAACTCTTGAATTCTCTCACCATTTCTTACTGGTGAACCAGAAGAGGTCAGGAAACCTCTCTGTGACCACAACTGGCCAAAGTTGTGCACTATCCCAAATCCATACTATCAATATAGATGGTAACTTTAAGCTGAGCAGAAACGTGGCCTGTTCTGCAACCTGTGCAGAGAATACTCCTCGAAGCCAGGACGCTTCAAGTATACCAGAAACTGTGCACACAGCACATCCTGCTCTCAGTATTCACGTATTGTCCCTTAGACAGGAACCATCAACAAAGACAAATTGGTCATTTTCTCCTAATCGGGTATCTCTGATATCAGGCCTTGGTTTTGTGCACAGATCAGTTGCTTCAAGACAATCATGCTCAATGTCTTCCAATTTTTCAAATTCAACATTTTCATTTGGAAGTAAGGTTGCCGGGTTAAACACCTGTACATCTTTTCAATTACACATTAGGTGATCCTAAGATGCTCATCCCATAGCGAGTCAATCTGGCACCTGTCAGGTATTGTGTTTGGTCCTTGTAAGTAAAACTTCAATGGAATGAGGGACCATAATAGTCAGGGGCTGTCCCATCACATTGCCTTCACACTGTGCAAGGCTCTGACCAACTGCTGGTCCAAAGTAGCTGCAAAATATGCTATTGGGCGGTTTACACTTTGATGGACTTGAGTCAAGACAGACAAAGAACATGCATCACGCTCATGACAAAACAACATGAAGGGCTTAGTGTAGCCAGGCATTCCCAAAGCCGGAGCTTTGCACAAACTCTCTCTCAATTCAGAAAATGCTTTCATACTGGCCTGATCTAACACTAGTAGATCAGTGACCTCTTTGCGAGTTAGCTTCTACAATGGCTTTGAAATGACTGAAAAGTTGGGAATCCATTGGCGACAGTAGCCTACCATCCTTAAAAACATCCTGACATCTCTCTGTGTGGCCGGGGGACTCATCCGCAATATGGCTGTGACCCTTTCTCTTGATATTTTCCTTATTCCCTTCTCAATCTGGTGACCCAAGTATTTCACTTCTTTCTGACAGTTTTGCAATTTAAGTGGAGACACTTTTTGACCATTCTTTCCCAAATGGCTCAGTAAGGCAAGTGTGTCATACTTGCACTCTTCCTTTGTTTTGGATGCAATCAACAAATCATTAATGTACTACACCAATGTCGATTGGAAAGGCATTTCCAAGGACTCCAGGTTCTTTTTCAAAATCTGCTTAAATATGGAAGGTGACTCTGAAAATCCTTGAGGAATTCTACACCAACAGTAAACTCAATCTAAGAATTCTAAACAAAAGAGAAATTGACTATCCTCGTGAAGAGGCACACAAAAGAAGGCTTGTGACAAGTCTATGACGGTGAACCATTCAGCATCACATAGAATCTGAAACTAAATCACGGCTGGATTTGGCACTACAGGTCAACACTTGATCACAATGTCATTTATTTTTCTCAGATCCTGAACAATCCGAACTTTCTCACAGTGCATTTTGCAATCCCATTATTGGTGAATTACAGGGACTGCCCAACACTTCTTTCAAGACCCCTTGGTTTACGAATCCTGCAATTATGGGAGCAACCTTCTCAATGATGTTCTGCGGCATATGATACTGGGGAATCTGGGGAAAACTTGCGTTTGGCTTTACAGGAACATTAACTGGCTCAACTCCCTTTATCAGGCCAATGTATTTCCCTGTCAAATCCCACACTCTCTCTTTAACTGTTCCTTGTAAGTCAGGAGGACAATCTTTTACTGTGAACACTGGAAAGAAACCAATCAGGGGGTATTCCTCATTTATTATTTCACACTCTGCCTCTGGGTCATTTTCATCATCACTGTTCGTCTGTATCTCAATTCCATCATCTGAGCAAGTAATCAAGCACAGCAAGTCTCTTCCCAGTAGGGATACTGGACTTGAGTCACTAACTACGAATTTGTGTAATCCCTTCAAGTAGCCAATTTTAACCTGTTATTTGATTGGTTCTGCTATTGGATTGGTCAAATACTGATTCGCTACTCCTACAATCTGGGCTGTCTTTCCTGAAAGGGGCAGGTTTGGAAATTCTGCAGTTCTCACTGTAGAGTGTGTAGCTCCTGTGTCAACCAAGAATGAAACTTTGTGACCCATTACCTTTCCCTTCACATGTGGACCTTACTGATCTACTTCAAAGGAAGCTGCAAGCACACATTCCTCCTTATCCGAACTCTCGCTCACCCAATCGTTGTTTATTCCATTCTCACTGTGTAACGGAAATTGGTGTACTCTGGTTAAACCTTTGATCTGTGACCTGTTGAGGAAGCATCACCTGCTGCTGTTCCATTGGGGCTTGCGGTATTTGGATTTGTTGTCTAGGTACCATTTGAACCTGCATTGGCTGTGATTGTGCCATCTGCATATCTGGAATTTGCACCTGCAGCATGGGTTGAAAATTTTGCATCTGACTCACATTGTTCTGGAAATTTGGATTATGACCTCTCGTTCTGGTTCCTTTCATATTTTAGAACAAATTGATGTCACTTGTTTACTAGACAACACCTTCCCGCACCATCATCGGACACTCACGCTTCCAATGTCCGACCGCTCCACAAGCGTGACAAGGCAACAATCTCTTCATTCCTTGCACATCATTCTGAACCACTACAGTACCCAAATCAGGACTACGGTTTCCATTTCCATTTCCTCCACAACCTCTACCTCTCGACTGATTTTGAAATACCACATTTCCCTGTTGCTGCTGCTGTAGTGGAAAATCTCCCTGCATCCCTGTTTCTGCGGCTCTAATCTGCATCACCTTGGCCTTTTCTTTCAGTTTCCTCTGCTTCAACTCAATCTCATCACTACAGTACTTTGCATACTGCAATACCTCATCAATCGGCTTTGCTTGCCAGCAATTCAAATGACTCTTAATTATCTGGCTAATTTCAGGTCTCAATCCTTCCACAAATCTGAACATAAAATGAATCCTGTCTTTCGGCTCAACTGTTTCGGTACCACTGTAATGCTTAAATGCCTGCAAGAATCTCTAATAATACTTATGTATTGACTCTTTCGCTTCCTGAGCTGTCCTGTCTATTCTCTGCCAGTCAATGTTTTTGGGCAAAATTCTCGTTTTCAAAAATGCAATCAATTGGTAGTAGTATTTCATTACCTCAGGAGATGGTGCACCTGTAATCAAATCTGTCTCTGGTTCTTTTGTCGGCCAATCTATACTCCTCTTGCACTTCATCAATAAATCAGCTGGAACAACTATCTCTAATAGAGTGTTCAAGTCTTCCCACAGGCATTTTGCAAGTTTCACGAACCTGTTGGTCTGCTGGTACCATTCTACTGGGTTCTCTCTTAACCTGGGATAGTCAATTGTAAAGGATAGAATGTCACTTCTGCTCCAAGGGACATGAACAAAATTCCCTCCTGGAATCTCTCATAGGTTAAATTTTCACCAAATCCACACCCTGCTGCACATTTGCAGTAAGATTTGCGGAATCCCTTTTCCTTTTATCTCTCTTCTTTACTCCTATGCCTTCCCACTTGTCTAATACTCCCCATGTCTGAACACTTTGGAGTAACTCCCTAAGGTGTGCTTTCATTTCTGCAGATCTCACGTGTTCAAAATCTTTGGTGTCAAAATCTAACCTGCAACTCCTCTTCAAATGTTTTGTCTTCTCTATTTCTATGCCGTACTTCTCTGCCAAAGCTGCTAGTTTCTGATGGACCTCGCTTGCCTCTTTGGTAATATTCGGGCACAGGTATCTCAATTCTGCTTCGGTGTAAGATTCAAGTCTGTTCATGCCCATAGTTCCTTCAATGAGCTCACCCACTTCCATCCCTAGTCTTGTGTAGTTCAAGTACTTCTCTCCCCTAGAGCACTTTGTGGAGTATTCATCTTGTCTAACCATTCAGTCAATTGTTGGGCAGCCAAACTTTTCAACAAAATTTTGTTGGGCTGAGTATTAAGCAACCGCTTTACAGCTACATTTGGAGATTTCAGTGTCAGTCTGTGACTAATGTTCAACCCTGTTACAGAGTCCAGAGGAACTCTAAATGGACTACGGTGTAGCAATGATCTTGTTCCATCAAAGGTCTGTCCCACAGGAGAGAAAGTTTGAGTATTCTCACTGAGTCCTCCCCTCATTGAATTCTGACTCAGGACTCCCTGTCCAATTCTATTGTTATTCCCCTGTGCAAACATGGGTACAATTGGGCCAGTGGTGACATGTACAGATACAGCATCTGGGCTTGGTCTAACATCCAGGTTTTGTGGGTGCAAAATTCCTGTATCCTGGCTCATTAGTACAAACATATCTGCCTGTGTCCCTGTTACAGGAGTGTATTTTGGCATTGCTTGTGGCTGCACTTGAGGCATAAAGCGTGGAGTTGGTTCTGTCTGAACCAATGTTGGTTTCAGGAAAGCATGTCCTGTTGGCACTATTAGGTTTGTGGCAGTTTCCACAATAGGTACATCGGGGTGAATTCCCCCTACATTCGGCTGTGGCATCTGGTTTTGTCTACTGATGTAGTAGGCAGATTAAGACTGCTCTGCATTTGGCTCTGTGTCATGCTAGGATTAATCTGTACTGGACTCATCGTCACTCTAACCGGTGACGGTGCTGAAGGGTTTACACTGGTGTTCGGACCACTCTCTTGTGCTGCCTATGGTGGGGGACGCTTTTTCAGTAACTAAAATAAACTCATTATCATCTGACTCAAGTGTAAAAGATCTCCTAGACTACTTTGATCTACGCTTCCTACTATCGGACGGGCTTCTGTTTGTCTTTCTAGTGGCTTTCCTTCCTTCTCTCTCGCTGTGCTGTGTAATTGCAGGAAACAATTTAATCCCCTGTAAAGTCTCAGTTCTCCAAAAATTCTGATCACTGTCCGATCTAGCCTCCACTAGTGTCTTTTTTGCCTTTCTCATCTTCCTCTCAAACTTCTGCTGCTGTTGCTCTCTGGCTACTAATTCCCAGATCGCTAATGCCTTGAAGTGTGCTGGTCTCGGAGGAGGTTTCAAGTCATACAGCACCCTTGTCAGATTCTCTAAGCTCCTCAAATAAAATGTTCCATGTGCAGGAAACGCTAAACTCCCATCTTTCTCTGTCACTTTGCACCACTGTTTCAGCCAAAGACATGGCGCAGCACCCTTTTCTTCGATTACAATGTAAGTTGGTGTACCATCTGGCGATACAATATGCCCTATATGTGCTGTAACGTGCGTATCTCCCCTTAAGGCACTCTTTAAAGCTTAATTTTTTTAACTTTTTGCTACCTTTATGTATTTCTAAATCAAATCAGGAAGTGACTTTTAATCCCTGAATCCTTTTCACCAATCTTCTCAACCAATTGCGCTTCACAGTTGTCTACCAATCCGTGTGAAACCCTTCTCACTAACCAACCAAACCCAGCACAGCTCCAGTGACATCACACTAACACGTACAGCGGCAGACAAAGGCCCTCATTCTGACCCTGGCGGATTGAATCCGCCAGGGCCGAGGGCAGCGAATGCACCGCCAACAGGCAGGCGGTGCATTCATGGGCATTCTGACCGCGGCGGTAACGCCGCGGTCAGAAACGGGAAACCAGCGGTCTCCCGCCGGTTTCCCGCTGCCCATGGGAATCCCCATGGCGGCGCAGCAAGCTGCGCCGCCATGGGGATTCCGACCCCCTTCCCGCCAGCCTGGTTCTGGCGGTTTACACCGCCAGAACCTGGCTGGCGGGAACGGGTGTCGTGGGGCCCCTGGGGGCCCCTGCAGTGCCCATGCCAATGGCATGGGCACTGCAGGGGCCCCCTAACAGGGCCCCACATTGCTTTTCAGTGTCTGCTTAGCAGACACTGAAAAGCGCGACGGGTGCCACAGCACCCGTCGCACACCTTCCACTCCGCCGGCTCCATTCGGAGCCGGCATCCTCGTGGAAGGCGCTTTCCCGCTGGGCCGGCGGGCGATCTTTTGCAGATCGCCCGCCGGCCCAGCGGGAAAGTTGAAATGCCCCCCGCGGTCTTCTGACCGCGGGGCGGTGTTTGGGCGGTTTCCGCCCGGCGGGCGGCGTCCGCCGCCCGTCCGGGTCGGAATGAGGCCCAAAGTCTTGTGGCTTGTCCTCCTAACCTTATGGATTTTTCACTGACAGCGTTTCACTCTAGCAGCTCCTCCTTCTTTCTCAGTTTCCCTGATTCGCAAGCAAAATTCGACCTGCAAATTTCACTCTCTACTGGTCAGTGGGTCTGTCCTGGTGCACTTAGGATTCGCCAGATCGCAGTTAAAAAATTATTTTGCTCACTTTGACTTACACTCTGACTTATCTACCACGCCCGATCAACCTATTAAACCAGACAAATTACAACAAAAACTAAGTGTCTCATACACTTTTCAATATACTCCTGGGTCTTAGACCACGCAGGGTCAGTATACTAACAACCACGTGGACAATCTTTGAGCACAAAGCACAGCACACATGTGAAGTTCGACGACTTCCCTACTCTCACACTTCAGAGTACACACTCTCCTTCTACAACTTAATTTGGAGTACGCAAATTCCCTAAACCCTCACAAGCATCTGAATTTACCTACTTCATTCACACTGTCACTAGAACACCGGGAATATCCTCAAATAATATTGGTAAGCTCCAAGGTTCTGGGAAAGTTATTCTAAGTACTTAGGTGCACATTTTCTCTCCACTTTGTAACATCAAATCTGAAAAATTCTAACTTTCACCAATTTCTCTCACCAAATCTGTAGATTACTTTGCTCTATGTATGAGACTAACCATTACCCCACTACCATCTCTGGGGAAACTCTGTTTTTCCTGCTTACTGACTCTGGGGCCAAATCCTCTTCTACCTATCGCCAGTGCTTAATTTGTGCTTGTTGTTTCCGGTGCTGAGCACCAGAACTTATTTTTAAGGGCAGGGGCTTATTCTTCTGCCTCAAGCATTTGCTGTGAGCAAAAGACACAAATGGGAAAGACGGAGGAAGGGGAAAGAGAAAAAGCATCAGAAAGGAAGAAAGTAGAAAGTTGCTAGAGTAGGCTGAAGGGGCAGGGAGGGGCTGTAAATGGAATAAAGAGGGCCAAGATGGCTTCAGGATTACGCCGCCTCAGTATTACGTGTTCCCACATTTAATTGCAGCAGCCGCGTGTTTAAGAGGCGAGCTTTGAGCACCGGCACCTTGTTATTTACAAATTAAATACTGCCTATCGCTGAACTTTATGATGGGCTTTTAAAGAGACAAACCATGTACCAGGCATTGATGATGGGCTCTTAAGGAGACTAACCATCATACTCTGCTGCTATGTCTGTTAGCGCATCAGACCTTATTTGTTTAGTTGACATTAATTTCTAAGGGGACGCGTCTGTAGGTCGATGAACCTTTTGACTGCGCTTAGAGTAGTTCCCATCATGAGACCCCATACCAATACAAATCAATAGCAATAACGATCATTAGCATCGACAATCATAAGAGTCAGTAATTTCCACACACCATGACCTCTCGGCACTACACCCTTATGTAAAAGTTAGTATGTTTATTTCCCTATATTAACAATGCTAATATCACGTAACCTAGTCTCAAAATCAAATGGCAAGCATACAGAAACAATACTGGCAACCCAAATGTCCTAAGGAATCGCAATATAATCAAAGCTTGGACCACTACACATTCTAAGGTTACAGTACAAATCAATAGCAAGAATAACTGTGCAAAAGAAATGGCATACATTTAGATTCAGCAAAGAAAAGGCATCAACTGTTATTCAAGTCACGAGCATCATCAGTGAGTACCCTAACTAACCTTCAGATTTGAATAGCATGTTTGGGCTTTATGCAAAATCAATTTAGTCAACACAAATTTTGAAAAACATCTAACTATGGCTCTATCAAAATTAGCGGTTGGTACCTAGGGACAAAAGCAAATAGACATAACGATCAATGACACCGTCTTATACCTTGTCTCAGTATGGTTCCGCAAGCTATGACAGTCTTTGCCAATTGGACATCAGTTCGGTCAGAAAGCTATTGGAATTCAGCATTAAAGTTCAGGAAAGCAAAGTCTCTTCATACAGTTTGGAAAGAATAACAGATAAATCTTTTAAGATAAGGTTGCTGCCATGCAGTAAGTGCAAGAAGTACTTGGCTGGTTATACGTGAACATGTGTGCACATGTGTGTGCACACATGTTAAGGCTGCAGTTGTGACACTACCATCATGCACAGCCTGGTAACTGTGCACGGGTAGACTGGGGCAGAGGAGACTTGGCAGGGTTCAATACTGGCCTGGGGTAAGCCTTATATTATTAGTGGGCACTCATAGGTAAAGTTAGTATGATTTATTGTTTTGTCTCCAGTAACACTTTATTATAAAGATAGCGGGAATCCGCCTTAGAGTACATTGTTGCTTCCCTTTGGCCTTCAAGGTCCAGCTACATATCAAACCGGGGTGAAACATGTGCTCCGAGATTGATTATCCAAATCCCAAGCTGATATATGTACACCTTATGGGTCGTTTATAATGCTTATAATTCCGAAGCTCAACTTAGGAACAGAGCCCACACCTTTTGTCATCCTGCTGGGCCAAATTATTTGCACTGCTCTCTAGCAGAGGGAACAAAGGCCTTCCCACACACACCCAGCAATTAACAATGCTTCACTCAGGGGAGAGGGAGAAAAAATGCATCCATTAATTAGCTGTCACACTTCACCCTGATTGGGACAGCCCAGAACCACTGCTCTTTTTGATCTTGGTTTTAAGTTCTCATGAGTATCATTTATGTTGTCAATCTGGCACATTTTAGGGAAACCACTCCCAAATAACAAGTCTCATACATCCCCTAGAGAGACGATAATAAACATTTTTATGTCAAATATAGTGGACACCCGGAATTGCAGGATCTTGTCCATTTAGCATAAAGTCCCATGCATTCTTAAATAGAAATACATGTCTGCATTCACTTGTTCCCACAAACTTAGTGTCAGTTCTAGACTGAGGCCTGTATAGACAAAGCTTTCCTACATGTTGGTAATCTAAAGCAAGCTTCCCTTGTATGTGAGTTACACTATCATGGTCATTCTTTTAATTGCATTTTATTAAGCCTATCTCTATTTCCTCAATGCTGTTCTTCTATCATCAGCCCGACTGAGGAAAAGTTTCTCAATTCATGAAAGTATACATGTTAGATTGTTCCTGTGAGCATAGGCAGTACCAAATGTCAGTGTAGGTTCAAAGAGATGCCCTACAATGTCTATGTTTCTAGTTTTAGCAATACTACTTAAGCAGGCCTCGAAAAATCATAAAAATGTTACTAGATCTGCAGGTCGAGTAGCTTGAATAATCTACTTGTCCTAACCGTAATGTACTTGACCCGGAAACAGGTCTCAAATTGTGTGATCCTAGGCAAATATTGTATTTTACAGTCTCCTTTTTATTCGTTCTCACATAGGAGTGCACCTTCATATATGTGAGTTCAGCATTTCTGCTGTAAAGAAAATCCTCTTGTTTGATTAAATACACTAAACGTTTATTCCATGTATTACAAATGTAGCCCACATGTAGGGTACAAATGCATGACTTGCCTCTTAGTTTACTAATAGCTTTGCCATCAGGGCAGGAGTGCTTCTCAGTTTATGTTTAAACATTCACTTTTAATAAATATATTACTAAAGCATGATGTGGTAGTGCATTGTCATTTACAATACATTTCCAAGAAATGCCCAAAAACCTTCCACTAACTTGAATTTTTACTGATAAATCTATACAGTGTATTAACAATAATCTGTGAAAACTGGGTTTAAGAAAACATTTATCATCTGCACATAACCAAGTAAAGTGTTCTTACTTTTTTCTCATCCTATGGTCTTTCACAGATACTGAAATATATTTGGAAATGTTTGTAAAGTTAACTTAGTAATAAGTTATATAAATGTTGTGTTTTAGGACAAAACTGCTACCAAACGCCTTTCATTTCACATTGGTCAGACAGTATACCTTACAAAAATCCTGGAACTCTGCAGTCACAAGGAAATGTATTTGCATTGCAAGAACACAAACTGACTGTTGACCTTCGCCTCTGAACACATAGCAAATGTGACAAGAATAATATTTAAAGGCATCTTAATTGCTAATTCATTTTCTGACACCTGTTCTTTGTCAACTCGCCAAAGGGTTGAGAGGAATCTAAAAATAGCTTGACCTCATAAAATAAAACTCGACTGTGTTCGACACGATTGGTCGAGTAGATTTTTCGAGCCCTGTTAAGTGTTGGTTAGCTGGAAGAAAAGAAAAAATAAGTCAAAATTTCGATAAAAATACTGTATCTATTCCTGTTTATAAAGTGTTCTTAATAGAAGACTACAATTATCCCATACGTTAGTGGTAAAATATGATATGTACTCCCTTCTTGAACTGATGAAGGAATTTGTGTACACACGTAACATATTCTCACATCTATAGTCTCAAGATACTCATACAACAAACAATAGTAGGCATTAGGCATTAGAAGAAAGATCACCTTGTGAGGTGTCTAAGTGTAAGTAACTCTCATCACTATTAAACTTGTCTAAGTCAGAAAGTGTAGTAGTCTCTTGCATTGGAGAAGGTCTACGCCTGTCAGAGCCTGGAGGAGGCTGGACTGGGCATACTCTGTTGGTCCTTTTGTGTGAGAATTTGAATAAATCCTGCCTAGATTAGTAAAGATAATTTTATTTAGCAACTATAGATTACTTTCATAATGGGGAAAAGAAAGCAAAATCAAGCGGGAAATGGTATTAGGACAAAACCTTTTACCACTACAAATATGATTACTAACTATCTTACAGACACTATGTTGGAAACTCAATGAAGAGATGATTAATGCTGAGGCACGCCTGTTGTCAACCAAAAATGTTTTACATGAGGCTATTATAGAAGTGAGTACAGAGGTTGCTAACTCGATTATTGGACTAGATTCCCCAAAGGAAGGTATTTCTGAGGTGGTTCCTAGGTCTTCTTTTGGCCCATCAGTACCAACAAATACAAAAGCAGAAACTGAACCTTTGAATAGTATAAATGACCCAACCTCTCCTCTACCTAAGAAGAAGAAGTAGGCAGATAACAAAATCTAATCTCATTACAGCCTCTTAAAGGTGGTAAAATAACCTCTGAATTGCATGGACTCCACTCGTTAGTTGCATCAATAGGCCATGGTGGCACTTTATTAAAAAGTATGGAAACTTTGTTTAAGAAATTACATAGAAAAGTAGACAATATAGAATCCAAAGTATTGCTAGAAATTAAGGAGATAAAAGAGCGTGTACGCAAGATAGAAGTGTCAGGACGGTGATTAATGCTAAAAATCCCATCTGTGGTTGTTATACCATCCCGAATGAGAATCAAATGGATATAGGTATAAGGAACAATACAATGACCAGGAATATGGACCCTAATAAAAGAGGTACGGAAAACTAACACTCTACACTGAGGGAATCATCTCAACTAAAGGCATCTATCACTAATCAAGTGAGGCAATCAGATGTAAATCACAAATTGCAGAGTGTGAATAGAGATAGCTCTGTGAAGGAGGTTTTACAACTAACCCCAGATGTCACTCATACTTCAATCATACTTAAAAATGTTCCCAAATTGGGATCAAATATAGATGAGACCAGAATTATGTAATAAAGTAGCACATTGAATGTCGAATAATATATGCACACCTGATATATTATTTCATGAAATAATATATGCAAGACGAATTCAGTGGGTGGGATATTTGGAAGAAGAAGAAGGAGACTGTATAGTGGTTAATTTTCGTGACCCCCGTTTTGTGGGTAAATTATTATTAGATTCAGCTAAAAGACATCAAAAGTGTAAAAATATGAGAAGGGAGATAATGGCTGTACCCCTGGGGTATTTCTATATAATTCTGAATAGCTTAGGTGGAAGATGGTGTAAGATGCCACGGGGATTCAAGGAAAGTACCCAGTAATCTGGAAAGGCATGATAACCTAGAATGTTCAAATTGATTTAGCCCCCTGAGTAACACGGAGGATCTGGATTGACAGCAGGAGGATATGAAAAGAACAGGGGTGTTTGCATCAGATGAAACATCAATCATCACTATAGGGTCAAAATCCAGTATCCCGAGCCATAATGGTAATGTCGAGACAGACGGGAGTTCCTTAATAAGGGATTTGATTACCCTTATGTCGTGGAATATAGCTGGGGTAAGAACCAAACTGGCTGATAAGGAGTGGCAGACCATAATAAGTTCTTCACATGTAACCTGGCTACAAGAGACATGGCATACAGGATCCTTCTTCATTGAAGGGTATCGCATTCATTATTTCAGCTTCCCCATCATCTAGTGGGAGGGCAAAGGGGGGGTTAGCAACACTGATCTCAACATTAGTACCATTCACATTGGTGAAATCCTTCCTTGACTCCCGTTATTATCAGTTTTTATATTTCTGGATTAATGGTACCACAGGAATCGTACTAATCAACTATTACAATAACAAATTTGATGATACTAAAAAAGTAGTGGCATTAACCCATCAGGATGATTTACATCTATTTTTAAATGATATAACATCTACATACATATTAATATGGGCTGGAGATTTTAACATCGGGACGTGTCAGACTACTATAGAAAAGACATGTGGACTTACTGATGATCAGTGATACGCCCTATCTCATTTTTTACATAACACTTATGGAACTATATTGAATGAATTAATATTTAGATATGATCTGGAACTGGTGGAACAAGAGGGGGCCAAGGGAGAGAAGTATCCAATGTTTAGAGGAGGAGGGCATTTTTCAACTGCTAACCACATACTAATCTCTAGAAATAATGTTGTTATGACTGAACCATAAAAGATTAAGCCAACTATATATAGTGATCACCATCCGCTGTCACTTACCCTAAGACTAGCTAAACCCTATAATATAGGAGAACGACTAGCAACAAACATAGGATTAAAAAAGGAAAATGGAATTGTCATAAAATGGATAACGAAATAGACCTGATGAAAAAAATTGTGACTCGCTATAGAGAAGAAATTTTAATATGCACCGAATTTAATCAAAGTCCACTAGAGATTTTAGCATCATTTAATCAATTTAGTAATGCCATATTAGAGAGCCTAATAGTAACACCTGGCAATAAGAACAGAGTAAAACAGGGATGGTTTGATCATAATTTCTCACAAGTGAGTCAGGAACTTAAGCGAGCCTTGCAGGCTCGACCAAGAAGTAGGGAAGAAGTAATTTTCAGATGTTCCAGCTATAAACATGCACTGGAGACTAGGAAGGCACAATTGAGAGCTAGGGCATGGGATAATCTCAAGCAAGCAGTGGCATTAAGAGATAGAACACTATTCTGGAAAACTATTAAACAACCATTCCTAAAAAATAGAGATGCACTTGAAATTACTGTACACGTTCCATCAGCGGATTGGCTCTCCCATTTTGACATAATATTTAATCCAGATCGCTTGCCTATGCATTCATCGGACACTGGGATAATTGAGATCAAGCCACCATTTCTGGAAATGATTAATTTAGAGGAAGTGAGATCTGCCATGGGAAGATGTTCGAAAGGGAAGGCACTGGGCTCTGATGGGGTGCCAGTAGATGCTTACCTGACATATATGGATCTATGGTGCTCTATTTTTACCCAGGTTTTTTGACTGTGACAAAGGGATATATTTTATCCTCATGGACAGAAAGCATAATTGTTCCGATTTTTAAAAAAGAAACAGAGGTGACCCTAAATGCTATCGACCTATTTCCCTTTTAGACTCTTCAATCAAATTACTAGGAAGAGTACTCTTAGAAAGATTAGAGTCTTGGGCAACCGATAATCAGATACTTACGGAGGCCCAAATGGGATTTAGACCTGAGGTTGGTACACTGGAACAGTGTATAAATCTTAATTTAATAATAAGTAAATACACAATAGCAAAAAAGGGTCATGTGTTTCTCTGCTTCGCAGATCTTAGCAGTACTTTTGATTTAGTGAACCATGCAAAGCTGTGGAAAGTGTTAATAGATCTGTGTGTGCCCTTAGATATAATTAGCTTTTGGGCACAATTGTATATTCATTTAACAGCGTGAGTGAGGTATGAAAGAAATGATGAATGTACCCCAGGCTTCAGGATTGGGAGAGGCATACGTCATGGCTGTGTTTTAGCTCCTCTCCTATTTTCCCTCTACATTAGTGGGGTAGATGGCCATTTAAAAAGTATGGCAATTGACACACCTAATATAGGGGAATGTCCTGTCCCAGTCCTCCTGTATGCAGACGATGCAGTCCTGTTGTCACGAACCGCAAATGGGCTGCAGCGGTTGATAGAGGGTTTTATAGAGTTCATGGAGGGTACAGATATATGCCTGAATTTGAATAAAACAGTCATAGTGACTTGTGGCCCGGGAAAGGCCAGAAAGAAAACTTATGTTATTAAGGGCCACAAATTTGATGAGGTAAATAGTTTTACATATCTGGATGTACAGTATTCTAACATGGGCAACTGGAAACAACTTATAGAAAAAATCAAGATGAAGTATATAAGTGCAACAGAGGACGTTTGTTAGATTTTCAAGGAAAATTGACAATAAACCCCTTAGAGAAATGCTACAAATTTATAGAAGCAAAACAGTTAATAGTATCATGTATGGTTCTGCTCTTTGGAGATCAACGCCTGAGATTCAGTCATTACAAGCACTAGGGAATAAACTCCTCTGTAGACTACTTGCAGTGCCAAATACCACTTCTACTTATATGGTACATAGGGAATTAGGCCGTGCCAATGTGGAGGCTCAATATATATTAGTGCCTTATTGGCATGCCATGGCATTTGGTCTAAACGAGGGACCCAATTTCCAAAGAGATTATTAAAGACTGCGTCACACTTGAACATTGGGGCAGAATTCCATGGTTTGTGCATTTAAAAAATTTGCTGAAAAGTGTAAATCTGGATTCAAATTTAGACTTTCTTCATTTCAGCAAAAAAGAATCAAAAAATCAATTAATGGAACGGAGGGAAAGTTATAGAGCAAATAGAGAATGTAGGAAATGGACAGTAGCACTTTATATGACTGAAGCAAATGAGACAATTCAAAATTATTTATTAATAGTCTCAAATATCCAAGACAGATTTTATTTAACTCTGATCCATTTTAGGAAATTGCATTTTTTAGTAGCTTTCGCAAAGATGAGGATACGGAGTAAAAATTTACCGAAGTGTCCCTGTGTGGGACGATTTGAACAATCCACGATGCACTTTATTATATCTTGCAGATTTTATCATATTATTAGGAAATGTTTCTTAAAACCTCTATTTGTTATTAACAAATTGTTTTATTGTAGAGAAGCTTTTAATTGTTTATGTAAATTGGATACTGAAGAGAAATGTTATGCAGTGATTAAATGTGTCTTACATGCTATAGAACAGAGGGAAAAACTTATGCACCTAGAAACCCCATCGCTATGAGAATGAGTAATGGGCAAATTTGTTGAAATTAAGGATTTTATCTATTTGTTATTAATGCTTAGAAATTTCTTATTGTATGTCGTCTTTGTTTTTTAAAGGAATTACATATCTTTTATGGAGTAATATCCTAAAAAAGATTGATTTGATTTGATTTGAGAAGGTGTGTAAATGGTTTCAGCCTTATCAGAAACATGCGTGCTTATGATTAATAACAGACTAATCGACACACATACAACTGCAAATCCAACACACACCCTTTATTCCTATAGCATTTGGTACTCATGACCTGCAAAGAATCAAAAAGTGGAAAGAAAGAAGAATAGAAATTTAACTATGCAGCCACAATCAAAAATCAAAAATAAACTTCAGTTTCCTTTGCAGTTATATGCAGCAGCTTTCAGGCTCTCCAAAATGTGGCAAAATCTGTTCAGCAGCTTTGTCAAAATCAGTTTCAAGTGTTTCTTTTAGTAGATCACAATTTGCTGATCACTAACTATTACTTTTTTGGTGTATAATGGCTTTCATTGTCATTTAACAAGGTAGTTTCAAAACTCAGCTCAATTATGAATTCAAGTTCCAAAATGTCGAATTGTATTCTCACGATCGAAACAAAAGGACATAAACATGTGTTCCCATTCATCAGCTGCAAAGTACACCCATTCAGGACCTGTGTATCTTCGACTTGCAACTTTCTTTCTTTTTGATTTTCACTAGTACTTATTTCTTCTTCACTCAGATCTGTTACTTCTGTTGTTTCTGCTTCCTCATTTATGCTTAACAACACATCAGAAACGTTTTCAGTTGCATGCAAAGAAGTTTCACAGTTTTTCTAGACAGTGATGGCACAAGTGGACATACAATTCCTCTTGATTTAGCAGGAATGTGACAAGTTCTTCTTTGACTTTGTTGTCTCACTTGTACGACTAGCCGCATCAGGAGAAGTCAAATCTGAATGACTTTGATACAACTCAACTTCACTCACGTCTACTTCAGGAAACAAGATTTGCCTTGTCTCTTTTTTCTAATCGTCTGCTTCTGGACAGTCCTCCTGCTCAGACTTGACTCTCCTGCTACATCCATTTCCGTCTTTGCTGATAGAGGAGCACAAGGATTGTCCTCAATTTCCCCTTTCAGAGGAGTACTTACATCTGGTTCTTCACCAGTATGCACTGTCTTTACTTCTGCAGTCTCTTGCTCTGATTTTGTCACTTACTCTTCTTGAAACTGTATAGTCTCTGCTGGTGCTCCCAGGAACACTGGATCTTCATCATCCAAAGTATACGGCACTTTAGGAGTGTACGTTGCATCAATCCAGTTTGGAAATCCAGCACACTTCACAGCAGTAGTCGTCACAAAAATAACCTGTAAAGGTCCCTTCCACCTAGGCTCCAAGCAAGTCAGGCTCTCCAAAATGTGACAAAATCTGTTCAGCAGCTTTGTCAAAATCAGTTTCAAGTGTTTCTTTTAGTAGATCACAATTTGCTGATCACTAACTATTACTTTTTTTGTGTATAATGGCTTTCATTGTCATTTAACAAGGTAGTTTCAAAACTCAGCTCAATTATGAATTCAAGTTCCAAAATGTCGAATTGGATTTTCACGATCGAAACAAAAGGACATAAACATGTGTTCCCATTCATCAGCTGCAAAGTACACCCATTCAGGACCTGTGTATCTTCGACTTGCAACTTTCTTTCTTTTTGATTTTCGACTAGTACTTATTTCTTCTTCACTCAGATCTGTTACTTCTGTTGTTTCTGCTTCCTCATTTATGCTTAACAACACATCAGAAACTTTTTCAGTTGCATGCAAAGAAGTTTCACAGTTTTTCTAGACAGTGATGGCACAAGTGGACATACAATTCCTCTTGATTTAGCAGGAATGTGACAAGTTCTTCTTTGACTTTGTTGTCTCACTTGCACGACTAGCCACATCAGGAGAAGTCAAATCTGAATGACTTTGATACAACTCAACTTCACTCAAATCTACTTCAGGAAACAAGATTTGCCTTGTCTCTTTTTTCTAATCGTCTGCTTCTGGACAGTCCTCCTGCTCAGACTTGACTCTCCTGCTACATCCATTTCCGTCTTTGCTGATAGAGGAGCACAAGGATTGTCCTCAATTTCCCCTTTCAGAGGAGTACTTACATCTGGTTCTTCACCAGTATGCACTGTCTTTACTTCTGCAGTCTCTTGCTCTGATTTTGTCACTTACTCTTCTTGAAACTGTATAGTCTCTGCTGGTGCTCCCAGGAACACTGGATCTTCATCATCCAAAGTATACGGCACTTTAGGAGTGTGCGTTGCATCAATCCAGTTTGGAAATCCAGCACACTTCACAGCAGTAGTCGTCACAAAAATAACCTGGAAAGGTCCCTTCCACCTAGGCTCCAAGCACGTCTTCAGCACAGGCTTCTTGATCACCACCCAATCACTAGCCTGTACACTGTGACACTGGTCTTGGGATGTTGGCACAGCTGTTGCTTCCACCTGGTGAGACAAAGAGCAAACCACACCAGCTAGACCCTTGCAGTAATCCAGCACCAAGTCATCTGTTATGCTTACAAGGGTGTTTGCAGGAACAGCTGGGAATCTCATGGCTCTGCCCATTAGTATTTCATGTGGTGAGAGACCGGTCTTTCTGGCAGGTGTACTTTACATGTCCATCAGAACTAAAGGTAAAGCATCAGGCCATTTCAGAATTGTGGATGCACACATGTTTGCCAGTCGAGCTTTCAGAGTACCATTCATTTGTTCCATTACTCCAGAAGCTTCAGGTCGGTAACTGCAGTGCAGCTCCTGCTCAATGTTTATGGTTGAACATAGCATTTTTTTCACCTCATTATTAAAGTGACTTCCTCTATCTGATTCTAAGCAGGCTATAAAACCAAATCGTGGTATTAGCTCCCTAAGTAACAGCTTTGCTACTGTGATCATTTCTACATGTAGGGTATGCTTCAATCCAATGATTAAATATACAGACAGTCACCAACACGTACCGCAAACCACCACACACAGGCATCTCAATGAAAGCCACATGCATTCTGTTAAATGGACCACCTGATCTTCCAATAAGACTCATATTCGGTTCTCTTTCCTACGTTAATTTGCTGACATGTAAGGCATCTGTGACAAATAGCTTCAGCAACCTGTCTAAATTTCAGATTAAACCAAAATTGCTTAATGTTCAAACCACTGCATCTCTGCCAATGTGAGTTTAACCACAATAATATCTAGCCATTTGCATCGGTAGACAGGTTGGCAAGACCACCTGCCATTCATTTGAAACCCAAATTTCAGCAATTTCTCTTTGATTACAACCTAATTTTGTCCAGCTTATGTTTTCATCTTTTGGAACCTCATCTTGCAATCGTTTAATTTTTTCCCTAGTGTCAACCATTGTCAATAGACAGTTTTGACTTGTCTCATAAGTATTTGTTAAATTTTTCCACTCTTCATTGAGAGTAGCACAATAACTGGCAATTTGATCAGTATATGCCTTACCCACGGAGATAAAATAATTTGCTTTTCGATGCACAGTACATTTCACAACTGAGATTTTCTCAGGTAGTTTTAAAGCTTCTAGCAATTTATGAATCCTGTCCCCATTTCTTATAGGGAAGCCATAAGAGGTAATGAAACCACTCTGGGACCACAACTGCCCAAAGTAGTGTACAACACTAAATCCATATTGACTGTCTGTAAAAATCGTAATTTTAAGCTGTCATGAAATACTGCTTGCCCTAGTAAGAGCCACCAATTCTGCCACTTGTACAGAAAATATTCCTTGAAGCAATGAAGATTTTAGTATATGAGAGATAATGCACACAGCATAACCAGATCTCAATGTTCCCACATTACCTCTTAAACAGGAACCATCAGCAAAAATTATTTGATCATTTTCTCTAACAGAGTATCCTGAATATCAGGTCTGGGTTGCGTGCACAGTTCAGTAACATCCATGCAGTCATGTTCCACTTCATTTACATTTTCAGATTCAGCAGTGTCTACAGGTAAATAAAGTAGCAGGGTTAAGTACACCACATCTTTTGAGGGTTACATTTGGGGATCCCAAAATCAGTAACTCATAGCGAGCCAACCAAGCATCTGTCAGATACTGAATTTTGGTCCTGGTAAGCAAGACCTCAACTGAGTGAGGGACCAGAACAGCTAAAAGATGGCCCACCACAATGCTCTCACCTTGAGCAAGACTGACACCTACTGAGGCCACCTGTTTCAGGCAGCCTAGTAAAGCAGCAGCAGCAAACGGATCCAATGTAGCTGACAAATATGCTACAGGACGATTTACGTCACCATGTACCTGTGTTAGGACAGAAAAAGCATAACAATCACGTTCATGGCAAAACAATTAAAATGGTTTCATGTAGTCAGACATTCCAAGAGGTGGTGCTCTGCACAAACTCTCTTTCAACTCAATAAAAGCTTTCATACAAGCTTCAATGAAGGGCACAAGATCAGTGATATCTTTGTGGGTGAATCTCTTAAAAAGCTTAGAAATTGTAGAAAAATTGAGAATCCATTGGCAACAGTAACTCACCATTCCCCAAAACATTCTGACATCTCTTTGAAAAAAAGGAGGGTCATTTACAATATAGCTGTAAGTCTTTTTCTGGACACATTTCTTGCACCTTTCTCTATCTGATGTCCAAAGTACTTCATCTCTTACTGACAATACTATAATTTTGCTGGAGACATTTTCACCCAAATGATTCAATAAGGCAATAACGCATGCATGGTGCCTGCTAGCTTCTCATGTCTTAGTCATCAATATACTGATCGAATGTAGATTGAAAAATAATTTCTAATGATTTTAAAATATTTTTCAACACCTGACTGAAAATTCTTGTGGAATTCCACACTAGGAATACACACAATTGCATAATTTAAACAAAAGATAAACTCGCTATCCTCATGTAGACACTGAGAAAAATGCCTGTGACAAGTCCACTACTGTGAACCGTTCTACGTCACATGGAGTTTGGAACAAAATCACTGCTGGATTAGGTACCACTGGACAACATTTGACCACTATGTCATTAATTTTCCCAAATGCTGAACTATGCGAAATTTCCCACTAGGATTTCGCACACTCATAATGGGTGAGTTACATGGGCTGCTCAGCATTTCTTTCAAAACCCCTTACTCCTCAAAATCTGCAATTACAGATGTAACTCCTTCAATTACATCTTGTGCCATGTGAAAATGGGGAGTTCTCGTGAAAAATGCATCAGGCTTAACTGTGACTTTGACTGGAACCACTCCTTTAATTGGACTTATAGCTTTTCCAGAAAGATCCTACCCTTTTCAAATAACTGTATCTTTTAGGCCACCTGGCAAGTCTAGTACTGTAAATGCAGGGAAAAGACTAATCAATGGGAATTCTTGATTACTCAAATTACAGCCAACTGATATGCATGATTCTTCATCATCACTATTTGTTAGAATGGCAATTCCATCTTTTGTGCAAGTAATCGAACATCTTAATTTTCACAATAAATCTCTTGCCAATAGATATACTGGACTTGAGTAACAGGCTACAAATTTGTGCAGGCCTTCAAAAGTACAAATTTTAACAGGAATCGACTCAGTAATTGCATTTGTCATGTGTTGATTCGTTACTCCTACTTGTACTTTTCTCCCATAAACGTGGCACACTGCAAACTTCTGCAGTTCTGACAGTAGAGCGTGTGGCTCCTGTGTCAAACAAGAATGAAACTTCACAACCTATAACTGTTCCATTTACATAGGGACCATTCTGATCCACCTCTAATGAAGCTGCTAGTACACATTTTTCTTCATCTGAACTCTCACTCACAATTTCATCACTCAATTCATCCTCACTGTGTAACGGGTACTGTGTTATCAATTGTTGACTGTTTTGATGTAACCTTTGACCCATGTTCTGTTGAGGTACAACTACCTGCTGCTGTGCCACAGGAGCTTGAGGTATTTGCATTTGATGATCTGGTGGCATCATTTGCATCTTCTGTTGCATTTGTTTTTGTGGTACCTGAAAACGTGGCACCTGCTGTTGGGGAATTTGCATTTGCGGAATGTGCATTTGATTATTCATATTCTGAACATTTACATTAGGATTCCGATTATTCGTTCCTCTCAAATTTGAAAAAAGATTATGTTCATTCATCTACACAACACCTTCCTGTACCATCAAAGGACATTTCCGCCCCCGTGTCCATGACCCCCAACGCGTGACAAGGTAACATTTTCTTCATTGCCTGCGTATCACGTGGATTAACATTAGTATTCAAGTCAACACGATTTCCATTTTCACCACTACCATGTCCTCTTTCTCTCGCCTGTCTTCTTCCTGGAATCACTTGCATGCTTCCCTGTTGTTGTGGAATTCCCTGCATTCCTGATTGTGCTGCTTTAATTTGCATCACCATGGCCTTTTCTTTCAATCTGTACTATTTCAGATCAATTTAGTCACTGCAATATTTAGCAAACTGCAATACTTCATCAACTGATTTTGCTTGCCTGCAAATGAAATGACTCCTAAGCTTGTTAACAATTTCAGGTCTCAATCCCTGCACAAACCTGAACACTAAATGAATCATGTCTTTGGGTTCACTTGTTTCTGTACCACTGTAATGCTTGAATGCCTGCAACAACCGTTCATAATACGCATGTATTGAATTATTTGCTTCTTGAGCTGGCCTATCAATTCTCTGCCAATCAATATCTTCAGGAGAAATTATAGTTTTCAAAAATTCAATCACTTAATAATAGCTTTTCATTACTTCAGGAGATGGTGTACCGGTAACTGGATCTTGTGGAGGCTCTCTTGTCAGTCAACCAACACTCCTTTTGCATTCAATCCATAAATCAGCTGAGACCACTATTACTAAAAGAGTAACATCTTCCCATAAACATTTGGCAAGTTTCAAAAACCTGTCTGTCTACTGATACCATTCCACTGGCTTCTCTCTCAATCTCAGGTAGTCATTTGTGAATGACAAAATACCACTCATGCTACAAGGGACATGAACATAATTCCCTCCAGAATTTATCTCATTGGTAATGTTTTTACTCGACTATCAGTCTGCTGAGTGTCAGTAGAGTTCGAAGTCACAGACTCTTTTCTTCAGCTCTCTTTTCTTCCCATCTGCCTTCCCATTTATCTAATTCTCCCCATGTTTGAATACTTTGGATTAATTCTCTAATACTAATTTTCATTCCAGGTGATCTCATGTTTTCAATGTCTTTTGAATCAAATTCTAATCTGTAACTCGTCTTTAATGGTTTAGATTTATAAATATCTATTTAATATTTTTCTGCCAGCTCTAGTAATTTCTGATGTGCCAATCCTGCGTTTGGTTGTGACATCTTTACACATGAAACGTAACTCATCTTCATTATATGAGTCGATTCTATTTAATTCAAGTGTTCCTTCAATCATTTCATTTAATTCAAATTTTAATTTTGCCATATTCAATGCCCTTTCCCTTTTAGCAACTGTTTTCATTGCTGAAGCTACACTCACTTTCTCCAACCATTCGGTTAATTGCTGAGCTGTCAAACCTTGTAAGGAAAAATAATTCTTCACATTAGGCACACACTGTGGAGTATTACATGGCAGACCCATCCCTCTTTCAGGTGACACTAGAACTGAATTTGGATTTGGATTAAGTGTCTCCAAATTTTGTGAAATTCTATAACAAGTTACATCTATAAACATAACTGTTTTGTAAAAATCTGATTCATTGAAGACATAACTCCTGAGGTAGCATTGAGTTTCTTCATATCTGCATTTGAGTTAAAAGGTGAAAACATTGTAGCACTGAGTTAGGATTCTGCATATTGCTCTCAATATTTTCCTGTGCATACAATGGAACATCTGGACCAATTGTGGCAGGGACTGTTAATGCTTCCAGACTTAATGAAGTATTCTGATTACTTAAGTAAATGATTACAGAGCTCTGACCTGTAAATACTGAGGAACTCGATCGCAATATTGTTACTGCAGTATACATTGGCATTGTCTGAGCTTGACTAACAACTTGCACAGGAGTTACTGAATTAGGTGTAGACTCCAACTGGACCATCATCGGTTTCTGAATAATCTGTGGTACCACCAGTACTGTAATACTCAGTACAGAACTAACAACAGGGTGTGTAGAATTTATTACAGACTGAGCTACACTAGAGTCTGAGTTACTGTAATAGTAGGAACATTAGTTGAACACTGTACTTAACTCTGTGTCACCACAACTGGAAGTGTACCTGGACTAGAACTAGCACCTTTATTTGCCTCTTCTGCTGCATATGGAGGACGATTTCTCAATAATTATGTGATAAATTCATCATCACCTAAATCACTATCATATGTCAGTGGTCCTTTAGCTTCATCTGACCCCGACTCAGTAATTTCAGTATTCTTTTTCTTTATCTTTGGTCTGACACTGTCCTCTTTCTCTTGTGAAATTGTAGGAAACATTCCAATACCTTGTAAAGTTTCTGTTCTCAAAAACTTCTGCTCATTATCCCATTTGGCTTCTAACAATGTTTTCTCAGCTTTTCACATTCATTTCTCAAATTTTCATTTCTCTTGTTGTTTGGCTACTAGCTCTCAAATAGCAAAAGCTATAGGGCTTAGGCAACAAATAAAATTCAAAACAGGAAGTATTTCAATCCTGAAATCATTTTCGCTTGCTACACTCAACCAATTGCTGTTCACGGTTGTCCACCAACCCGGCAATCCATGCACGGCTCCTTTCACCAACTTAACAATCCCAGCACAGACCCAGTGACATCACTCCTACTCCACACAGCGGTTGACAAAGCCTTGCAGCTCACCCTTCAAACTCGATTCCTGCCAAAAAACTAACTGCAAAATATTGCAAGCACTAAAAAATAAAAAAAATAAAACTTGTCCGCTTACTACTGGTAGGGCTCATTCATTTTGGAAGCTGTACGGAAATTTCAACTGTGGCCTTTCGCTCAAACAGCTACTCTTCGGCTGTGGCTCAACCTGCAAACTTCACCCTTGACTTATACCAGATCATCCTTGTGCACTCAGGAATCCTGTTAAACTAGCAGTCTCTTAACACGCACACTAGGAATACAACTATACCACCTGCAGACAAGTAAACAACAACAACCAAGTATCTCATACACTTGTACAATACTACGGAGTCTTAGACCTTGCAGGGTCTGTTACAACAACAATGACGTGGGCAATTTTTGAGCACAAAGTGCCACATTCACTTGAAGTACAACGACTTCCCTACTCTCTCCCTTTGGAGTACGCAAACTCCCTACTCAACTACGTTGGAGTAAGCAAACTCCCTACTTCTCTCAAACATCACAATTCACTTGCGACTTGCCAAAGCACTGCAAGCGCAAACCCTACTTAGAACTCACACATCACTGGAAATGCCAGGAACATACCAAATCTCATTTAAAAAAGCATTGGCAAAACCAAATAACTAAAACCCAGGATAATCTCTCTCCTATTGAGACGAAACCATCCTCTGCTGCGTGATTCTGTGGGCATGTGACCGCCTAATATTAGGCTAACGTGACACCTAATAGGGCTGAGACATCTACTACCCTCAGAAGTGGACTCAAATCTTTTGACTCAGACAGGAGTAATAAGATCATCAAATCTAACAATGAGAATTAATAGCCATATTCAACAACAATATTCAATAAGGAGTCAGTAATGTATACACACAATGACCTATATGAATCCCACACCAATTTAGTAAAGTTTAAACATTTATTACCCTTAAATTGACAATGCTAAGGTCATGTAAATGATGTGCAAGTCTAAATGGTACCCATACAGAAACAACACAGGCTGTCCAAAGCATCTGAAGAATTTTAGTTTAATAAGTGCAATCACCATTAAACCCTCCAGACGAATTATGCAAAATAACAACAGAATTGTTTGAGAAATAACAGCAGTGTTCATTAGTTGTGCAGCTGTATCAATCACAATCAATTAATGCAAATTCAGATAAAATTAGTAGTCAGAAATCCAACCTATTAAATTCTAATTCAAAACGCATGTGTGGGGCTGGGCTTTGCACATGCAACAATTAAAAATAGGACAAAAATTAATTTGGAAAACATCTAACTTTGGCGCTAACAAAAATATGCGGTTGGATTTCTAAAGGAAAAACTTGCAAAAGAAAAATAAATGAACATTGGTTATACCTCTCCTAAATGAGACAGCAGCTTGCAGAGTCTTCATCATTAGAGCACAGGAACAGAAGGTCTTCAGCAGTCAGCGTCAGGAACATGGAAGGAGGGAAAAAGTTCAGTAATGTTGAGCCTAATGTAACTGGAATTTTAAAATCAAATATAATTGGAAATAAGAACTGCACAGAATTGAAACTGCAAAGAACTGAGGGGAACTGAACTGTAAAGAAACTGAACAGAATCTGACTCTGAATGGAACTGCACATACATCATCTGAAACTTGCTAAATTAAAGTCCCAAAAATCACTAATTAGGCTTCTATTGGACAAAACTATGAGGTGTGATAGTGAGCAACCAAATGAATTAGGTCTGAGCTTCAGTTGTATCTTTCTTCATTTCTTCTTCAAGATATGCTCACATTGACACTCCTCTCCAGTCTGCGGGTATCCTCAAAATAATAACATTGTTAAAACAACACAGAACATGACATTGAGCTAGCATTACTTCCTACCAGAAACTAAGGCTCATTGTTAAACTTTGCAGTACTTAACACAAGGAAGCAGGGGCAGCTCCTGTGGAGGCAAAGTGGTAGGGCAGGAGCACAACAACATAAAGAAAAAAAAAGAAAAAAAAATACCTCCGCTGCCTCTGCCTTCCCGCTTTTCTGGCTCCTGCTCCACTCGCTGCCTGCTCTACGAGCAATCCTAACACTGCTCTCGCATGAGAGTAGCGCTAGTAGCCCTGGCTTTGCGCTCTGTGGCAGAATGGAAGAATCTACCTGCTCTCTCCAACCCAGCAACACAATGCCAAGTTAGACTGAGCCTAGTGTGCATGTGTGTTTGACCGGCCCGAGACGGCTGTCCAAACATTTATGTGCATTGAGGGGGGTGCTGTGCACTCCCCCTACATCCCTGTCATCACCTGTGGCTTGACCCCTGAACAATAAAAACAATAATAAACACTGTTTATTATAATTTTTCATTTTGCAGCTGCTAGTGGGGGGAGAGGGGTGAGGTCTTGGATCCAGTCAGGCTCGTTTGTCAAACCTTAGTTAATACATGAAGAATAAAACAATTTTAATAATAATTTCACATCATTCATTTTGCTCATTAATATTAATCATTTTCTCTCAGAAAATGTAGCGATAATTCAGCAAAATACATTTTCACATTAATTTACTTCACATAGAATTCTAAGTGATGGATACCATGTCGCCTCATGTTAAACATGCACATTTTATTTTTCTATCAGAAGTTTCTCTATTTAGGCCTTTTATATGATTTGTTCACTCATTATATTTCTTAATAATGTTTGCTCTCTGACAGTAACTAGAACAAATAAATATCCAGTTGCTCACAAGACAGTCTATTTTGTTGCAGTTGACCTCGTAATTGTTTCTGATACGTTTAATTGATTGGTTACAAATGCACAATGATGTCATCACAGTCTACAGCTGTATTCTGCTTTTGGGTGATGGGACTGATTTCCATACTAACAGCATGCCAGAAACTGAACATGCAGGGTGGTGAGAGAAAACAGTTACATGCTTAATAAGCATTGGCAAAGCCATTAGGTCTTGCCCTCAGGACCTATTTTGTTATTTTTAATATCCTGCACAGAATCCCCGATGTTGCAAGATCATGGCTAAAAAGAAAAAAAAAGAAGAATATGACACTGGTGGCCGCATCCTTTTGAAATCACGCGCAAAAAGCACGTCTGGGCCATCAAAATGACACTTGTACTTTTTCTTTTTATTTATCAAGCAGATTTGGATCTGTAAATAAAAAGAAAAATAAGTATCACAAAAGTGAATGATAATAACACAGCTACAACAGCTAACTAATAATTCTAGGCTAACTATGCTAATCACTATTAGCAATTATAATAATGAAAGGCAAATAAAAAATAAGTACAATTGTAATCATGTTAGTGGTATTATGCACTATCATTGATGTTGCTTTTGTTGCTTCCCTAAAGCAGTGAAACGTATAACATAGGTGTTCACTTTTTATGCTGATTAGTGTGCAGGAATTTGATTTACTATAGTAGTGGTTGTGAGACCTCATTGTGCAATAAACTCACAACCCTATCTTGGGTCCAGTCAGGCTCGTTTGTCAAACCTTAGCTAAACTCTAGGTGGCTGTGACTTTGATTAGTGAGGTCTAGACAAAGGAACATTTGTAAAGTATTAAACAGCACCAAAAGAATTGAATAAGACAGAAACACAACACTCAGGAAATCTGACACCAAAGTGTCAAAATAGACTGTACTTTTAGGAATTTATAGACACCAAAATGAATAAGATCCACAGGAAGGTTCTGAAGATATAAATGCTTTAAGAAATAATAAATCCCAGCTTTTTACTGAAACTCAAACAAGCTTCTGTGAAAACAGCAAAAACGGGACGTAGAAACGTTTTGGAAACTTTTACTTAACATTAACAGTCTTGTATGCAGTCACTTCCAGATACTTTAGGTGGCCAACTGCAGCAAGGACCAGGTCAGGGGGACTAACAAAGTCCCAAAATAGTAACCTTCCAGCGAAAGCAGTCTCCAGACCAGTTCCAGCAGTATTGGCTACCTGGCATTTACTTCAATGAAGTGGTCCTCATGCAAACATTGCAGGAAGATAAAGATGCTCAAAGATAGTGCTGTTGCTCTGATGACAGGGGTCTTCTTGGGGCCACCCCTTGGTCCACGAACACATTGGGGCAACTTTTGCCACAGAGGTCGACGTCTTCCGAAAACCGGATAGAGTCCAGCCAAAAACCAGTTGCTACTGGTCTACTGTGGAGATGAATTCAGTGGTTCACTTCTACTGGTGAGTGCTTTACTTCTGGGTGGCCTAATTGCACTCTGATGACTTTCCTTGGTTCAGTAGACCTGTTGCAATTTTGAGTCTAGGGACTCAGGCTCCTAGATAGTGGTGAACAACGATCTTGTGATCTTGCCTACTAACTCGCCAAGGGAGGGTCCATCAACGTTTGTGGCCCTGATGCACGAACAGCAAATCAGCCAACTGTCTCTTGGGGGCTCTTATTCTGTCTGAGGTTTGAGGATGACTTCCTTGAGCAGCGCACCACAGACAGTCCTCTCTTTGCTTGCCTAAGGAGCAGCAGGTGCAGTCCAGTTTCTGTGACCTTCCTAGGCCCAAGATCAGCAGAGCAGTTCTTCTTCCGTCCTCTTTTCCAGTACAGAAAAGATCTTAGGTCTGGTCTGGGTGCCAGAGGTACCTATTTTATGCCAAGAAAGTGCCATGAGAGGAAGTGGGGTCACTAGCTAATGGGCTGTTTGGATCTCTTCCACTTGATGAAACGTCTTGTGAAGTGTGGCATCTAGCTATCCCAGAATTCCATGTTCTGTTCATTCTCAAGATGGCAGAACTCCTCTCTTGGCTCCCGGAGCTTGGTAGCCCAACCCAGGAGTGTGGCTACGTGAAGACTACATGCCCACAGAAAAACTGATCTAACTACTGGTTCACCTTCTCCGTCCCCCAAGCCCTTCCGTTTAGGGAAACAAAAGGAGAAGCCCTCTTGTGTTTGCTTGCCATTTGCCCAATCAATTCAGCCTCCCCTTTAAAGTTTGCCTTATGAGCTCACAACCTGTGTGACTTTTTCTGCCAGAGGCGATAGCACCTCGCTCCCCGGCACACCCTACTTATTCCTTTCTTGAGGCCATTCACACATCTCTCCAGGAAGCCAGGAGGCTGTTTGGAAAGACAAGCTTTGTTTTGAACAGTAAACAGGCATGAGAAACCTTAGTCAACAAGATGGCAACTTCCTTACTTTTGCACTCTGCCCAATAGTGACACTAAATTCAATTTAACCTTTAAATCAGACTTTATGCACTGATTATTTTGATACCATACAGTACCAATCTTAGTAGTCCCATTCAGAAGCTAGCATGGCTGAAATGTCAGCACGTAACCCTGCAGTCGCCAATAGGGTTATTAGCCTTTCAACATTGAAAATTACAATGTGGAGGTTTTACTGTTAGGGCATTCAAACATGAATCTACAGATCCAACGTTATAATGCACACTGCCTTTAGGACTCAGTAGGCCTGCTTTAGTGGTAGCTTGCAAACAATAAAAAAGGAAGGCTTGGGCTTTGCAATGGCTTGAAATGGCAAAGTTGAGGTACCAGTTTAAAGCTGCTCTGACAACTAGCAATGGCAGACTGATAGTCATGATTTTGCTTCGCACACTTGCTTTGGCACAACTAGTGCTGCAGTCCACAAGAGACCCTTTAACTTACAGGCCCTAGGTATCTCTCTTACCATAAACGAAAGGACTCACAGGTAAGTTAAGGATGCCAACTGGGGACAAGGCAATTAAACGTATACTTTTAAAAAGGCCAGAGCACATGCACTGAGCCCTGATTAGCAGGGCTCAGGACATTTCAAAGTCATTACACCAGTGCCTTGTAGTTTGAAATGGGGGCAAACATTGAAGGTGAAACTGCAGATAGTCTGTTTCCTCACAATTAGGAACCACGTTTGTTTGTTTTTTTGTGACATATCAGAAAGCGCCTACATATCAAAACGTGATGGTGAAAATTCCTTTGTGCCATTCATTGCTGAAAGCAATATTCCATTTATAGGTGAATACCCACCATAATGACGATTCAAAATATAGCCACGTAATCCTGTTTTTCTTGCACTCATTTGGCAGAGGATGCATTTGTGGTTTGACGTCTCTTGACCCCTGTGGACCCAAGCAATAGTCGATGGATTGGGTCAGTGTCTGTGTTCTACAGCAGAATAGATAGGGTAGGTCATACTTTCTTTTTTATGTATGGAAATAACTTTTTCGTTTAGTGGCACGGTGCAGTCAAAAAAAGCCCAAAAGAGAAAGAAACATCTATGTCCTTCTACCAAGACAATACCCCCCAAGTGGTTGTGTGTACAGCTGATCGCACACAAAAGAAACTCCTGACCACACACAAAACAAACTCCTTTGCACTATTCGAGCACAGCATGCTGCCTCCGATGCGGGTGAAGAGAGGAATCCAGGAAGTGGCCAGACTCCTGGTTATTGAGACCGAGAGAGAGAGTTTTGTATACAGAGATATTCATAAGGAATCTCACTACTCAATGGAAGCTGACACAGGGTAGATACAGCGAGCTTGAGTGGGAAATATTCTGCAACAGAGTAAAATGAGAAACTGGATTAAATGAAGAATAATTTGTATAAAGGTTAGAAATCACAAAATGAGATTAAAACATAGCATATGATACAAATGTTTGTCTTTTTATTTGCCGATCCAAGTTAGATTGGAAACTAAGAAAAGAAAATATGTGAAAGAGTTTTTTGTGAACGCAGGTGGGAGTGTATTGGGGAAGGTTTGAAGCAACAGGATAGTAGGGAGAAGCACCGGTGCAAAGAGAGATACAGTGAGTAGGGGAGGCGGAGAGAAGCATACATGAGAGAAAGCTGAGTTAATGGTAAGCAATGGGCAGAATATATTGCGAGGTAAACTTTTGGCATACCCCCAATATATTTTTGGGAACAAGACAGCTGCGCTGTCTAGTAGGGTTCAATCTAAAAAGAGACAAGAGGCCCAGTTACTACTTTCACATGTCAAAGGATTAACACAACTAGAACCACTGCTAAATTTGTTCTTAGGGTTGCTGGTGGTAATGATCCACACTCACTTTCGTGGATTAGGACTTACTTTTCCTCCTCGGATTTTGGCCCAGAGGAGGAGAGAGAAAGGCAGAAAAGGGGTAGGGGAGGTGGAAGTAAAAAAGAAAAAAATAGAAGAGCAGTGACAGAATGAAAAAGCACACATGAAAAAGGATCTTCAAGAGTGACCAAAAGACAGAACCTCTAGGGTGGTATAAGAAAGAAGCATGAAGCTCAAGCAAGACTAGGAAATCTTTTGTATTTGGCAACCTCGGCAACATTGGAAGGGGGGGTCCTTAGAAAATCACTAGCCATCTGTGTATTTTTGTAGCAAAGTGAGGGTCGCCCAGGACAATCCTTTTTAAACTAAAAAAGTATACTGCACATTTGTACAAGAAACGGCAGACATGGTGCTGTAAAGTGATGCTAAGTGGTCATTCTTTTAAATTTTAAGGCTAAATTCATTCAACAATCAATGCCTGTTAAAACAGTGGGTTATCTGACTGGAATTTCTACCTCTTTTTGCAGACTGGCCAGTGGACTGTGGAATAACACACTTTCAGCCCAACACTGCTGGACGGATAGTGTCTGGCAATGAAGCGCGGCCATACTCATGGCCATGGCAGGTGTCCTTGCAGGTAAAGTGTATGTAATTCGCTTTGTACTCAGGCAAATGGTTGACATTACAACAAATGCCTTTAAAACGCATGCCTTTACTATACATCCTTTACCACGCAATGCATTTACCACTCAATGAAATTGTGAGTATATATAAGGGAAGAAAAACCTATATATATATAAATATATATATATATATATATATATATATATATATATATATAGTGGCTGTGAGGATGATCTCCTTGAGATTGAAATTCTGACAATGTTGACAAATAAATTAATTTGGAATTCGGCCTGGGAGTGTGAGCTTTTTGTGTACTATAACAAGTTTGACTCATTTTGTGGACATATATATATATATATATATATATATGCTTCACATAAGATTCAAACGACGGCACTCCATGCAGTTTACTGTCCTTTATTTATGTCAGGAATTCCATATAAATTCAAAAACCTCAAAGAATCACAGGTTTAGGGCGATGCGTTTCAACCATCACGGTCTTCCTCCTGGCCCTCCAAGTGTTCAAGTCATGTGACCCATCTTACTCTTTAAATAACCACTAGTCTAATTAATAGACATAGAAGAAATCTCTTTTTTTTTTCTTCCTTTCCTTTTTCTTCCCCTTCTTCTTTGTGTCCCATATGCATTGCTCCTCTCTGTAAATTATACATTTCTAATTACCTAATTCATCTATTCATCTCTGATGGGCATCAATGCCCCTCCCAACCTCAAAATTAACCTATAGGACACTACGTCTTTATTTATACCATTCCTTGTCTCCCTTTTAGGAGGAGTCACCACATGACTTCACTAACCGAGTTAAAACTATAAAACTAAAAAACTACCAATTTGTATAACACTAACCTAATTCTCCCTTTACTGGATATTATGCACTCATCCAATATGGACATGAAGTTCTTCATCCTTGTTCAATCCCCACGGGAAACGACAATTCAATCGAATAATGTATTCTGATTCCATCTTCCTCAATTGTTTATCTCTGTCGCCCCCCCGATGGTACCCACTGCCCTATCAATCCCAGAGAATCTCATCTCATCTAATTTCCCATAATGTACTACGTTACAATGGCATGCCACTGGATATGTAGTATCCTTATTCACTATCGCTCTCCAATGTTCTAAGATGTGTTTTTTAAGAGGGAAAATTGTACTGCCAACATATTGCAACCCACAACGGCATTCAATGACATAAATGGCAAAATCTGAGGTACAGGTGATAAATTTCTTAATATTCTCTTTCTTGCCCATCGGTAAAATATACTGTTTCCGATTACTGCTAACACTGCCTGCTTTGCATTTGGAACATTTGTAGAACCCCAATTGTGTGTCTAGAAGGGTTCCCTTCTTTTTCGGTACAAAACTGTGTACCAGAATGTCTCGCATGGAACTACTTTTTCTGTAGGTTAACAGTGGTAGGGGACTGACTAACTGGCCAATCACTTTATCAACTTTGATTAAATGCCAATATTTGCTCATAATCTTCTTAATCTAAGGTTCAAATCCAGGGGATACCCATGCAATATTGTGAGGCAGGCATGCCGTAAGGCAGGGGAGGTTCATAGAGAAAAACTTTTAGTCCCGAAAAAGAAGGAGACTGACCCTGGTCCCGCGAGATATGTGACAACTTTTAATGAGTATTCATTGGAGATTAAGAAGATTATGACCAAATATTGGCCTTTAATCAAAGCTGATAAAGTGATTGGCCAGTTAGTTAGCTCATGATGAAGGTGCACTGCCAGCCAACACAAGAGATGCTGTATGTGTGAAAGGAAGACAGAAGAACTATGGCATATTTTCAAATAAATTATGCAATTCTGCTCTTTTACTGTGGTGGAGCACTTTGGCTCCCTAGCACCAATGCAGTCACCCTTTTTGCATGGTGCATTGGTGCTAGCATTACGGTCAGGATAGTTTTTGTTCGGGAAAGTGTACGTCCCTGCACAAAAGCTGTCCTTGGTGGCTTTTTCTTTTTGTATGTGTGCTGCATTCTGAAGTACTCACGCAAAGAGTAAATAACGAGGAGAAATAAAGTCATTTTTCCTCGTTATTCCAGCCTAAGGCAGACATACCATTTTGGCACAAACTCATATACACAACTCTATGTAAATATGCGTTTGTGTCATAATCCACGGCTGGATGCACGGGAATGTCCATGCACATCCCATTGAACATCTCACTGATGAAAAGTAATGGAAGGCAGCAAAAGTGCTGTTACTTTTTTTTTTTTAACAAAGCTGTGCAATTTGACATTAGCGTTGCTTTGTAAATAACAAAATAGACTTTGTGTTGGGTCTGTGTCAAAAAAACAAAGTAAACCTGATGCAAAATATTTGTAAATCTGGGCCTCAAATTCTCTTTAAAACACATAACCAAGTTAATGAGTATTGGCAAAGATAATAGTTCTGGATTTCTGATTAGTTATAATCCTGACCTAATGACAGTAATAGCTGCAGACACACTAAGGAACTCTTTTGTGTCCAATCGCCAAATCTTGAATGTAAAGTCACGGCGCACCTTATACCGCCACAAAATGTTATGGGTTTGAGTGGCAGGCCATTTATGAAATGTTTCACACAGAAAAAACCAACTATATTTTCAATGGTTGATTGTTGCTGACCAAATCCCACTCTTTCTGTATACTTTCTTTTGTAGTTTTCTGAAGAGTTGACAGCATGAGATTTTACAGCAGATAGTTAAATAAGTCAGTAGAGTACCTAAAATAATTCCTAATGTGTTTCTGCAATTTTATGTACATGTTCCCCTACACACTCAAACGTTTCTATTTTTTTTAAGGTTCGGGCTAGAGGAAGTAAGACATATGTTCACGTATGTGGTGGAACCCTTATTCACAAAAACTGGGTACTCACTGCTGCTCACTGCTTTCAGAAGTAAGTTATCACATTGGAAGTACTAACCAATCACTGGTCGGGTAGTTGGGGGTACAAAATGCTCTTTGGCCATTCTTTTGCATCCTCATGCCATACCTTTAGTTGACTTTCAAATATGCATGCCAAGATGTATTAATAGGTAATGGGTTATTTAGTAGTGGGGATGGAAGAGCTCTCTGGACTAGTAGAATTTGCGTCTGGCCCTAGGCAGAGGGTAAAATGTAATACATTTCTCTCTTCTTACTGTATTTCAATCTCTGTGTTTATTTCAGTTCTGTCACTCCTACTCCCTCTCTGTTCAATGTAATGACTTTTACTATGCCTAACACTAGGTTTTTAATTTTCAAGACGGACAGGTGTTTCAAAGTAAATAAATGGAGTACATAAAATGGTACAGTTTCTCCAGGAGAGGATATTTCTTTGTCAATGCTATTCCCATGTCCATATATTATTCAATGTGTCACTAGCTTAGGCATGTATTGCTGGCTTCTCAACTGGTTTCTGCATATCTTCTAGAGTGATGCAGTTTGTCTTTGAACGTTTTCTCTGCAGAAAGTGTAGTCGTAAGTGCCCTTTAAGTAAGTAAATGTAAGGTGAGACCTGGAGATGGAAGCCCTTTGTGCCCCCAGCCAGGTTGGCAAGACACCTAGTGGGAGATAAACTACCCCAGAACTGGTTTTGGTTGACCACACAGAAGGGCAATGCTCATTTCCCTGGCCACATATTTGGTTAACTACACAGGCACTGCATAATGAAGGAGGGGTTTCTCCATCTGGAGTATTAGGAGCAAGGTGCACTGAAGAATTTTTTACAATACAGCAAATAGGAACTGCTGAAAATGTGGGTAGGGTGGACCTGGGGAAATTTTACCCCATTGGTTAGGGAGCAGTCAGTAGTCACCCCATCCATTAGCTGCTGCCAAACATAAATGTGGAAACCTAAGAGACCCTTCTCAGAACACTTTCTGGAACTGTGGAAGATTAGAATAGGACTATACCTATTATCTGTGGCATGAAAGGGCCCCTGAAAGACAGGACCTGCTCCCTCTTGAACCCAGGACAAAGACATGGAATCCAATGGTTATTCTAATGACCTCCTGTGTGGCAACAGGGACACAACAAGCTGCGAGAGGCCTTTTTCATGAATCGACCAGTACCAGCTGGACCAGGACTGCATCTTGCTTGTGGCTTCTGCCCCTAAGTACTATCTTATAGGTCCTAGTAGCCTTAGAAGTGACACAGGGGAGCTGCTCCAGAAAGCCAGAAAAGTTAGCGCTACTTTCAGCTACTTTAGGCAACTTTGCACCTCAAATCATGATTTGTATTGGAGAGTAAATCACACCACATGGAAATCTGACATAAAGTGCAGTAAATCAGGCCAGCATGTCTAGTTATGTCACGTCTAGCCATGTTTGTGAGGTGCAGAGGAAGTCCAGAATGGTGAGTACTGGATCAGAGATGGTGGAGCTGCAAGCTGGTATGGGGAACTGGGTAAAGCTAAGGAGTGAGAATCGACCTTCTGTAAGAAAGTGAGGAAAGCATGAGAGAGCCAGTGGGGTATTGGGTAAACCTCCCTACACAGCTACTTTAGCAAGTTTTGTAGATTCCAGGTATGGGGAAATGTGTGAAGAGATACACTTTCCTTTTCACAAATTGTTACAGAATAGTTCTTACTCCTGACTAAAGGGACTCATAGTCTCTTCAATTTTGATTTTAAAAATAATGCATTTGATGTCAGTGCTTACTTACTTATGATTAAAAGGTGCAGGAATGGTTTGCAGGTCAGGACTGGTAATTATGCCACTTTGGCTTTTTCATTAGTAGGATGCAGTGAGGGGCTGGTTTGAAAATGTTTGCCAAGGCTGTTTCCTGCCTGGTCTTGCTGGGTTGCATTCAACTCCCTCAAGTTTGTCATTTACGTATTAGCCAGGGTTTAATTATTAGGGGTGTAAGCAGGAGATTTATTAACAAGCAATAACATTTTTCCCTCCTTTGTCTGCATGTTTGACCTAACATTCATATAGTATTTCTCCTAAATGTTATAATAAACCATTTGAATTAGCGCCACTAAAAAGTAATCTCCTTGCCAGGTTAAAGGGATGACTTGAGCCAAGTTATCACTTTCTAATCTGCACACTAATTCAAAGAACTTGCCCAAAGAAAATGTGTCAGCACTAACATAGATGTAGTGCAGGGCTGCTATCCAGTACTAGCTAATCTAGTAGCCCTACTCAGATTACTCCAATCAATTCCTCCGTTCATTATTCTAAGGCTATTGTGGAATGTTCATCATACACTCATTTTACCCCATGAATCAGACCAGCGCACAATTGTTTAATAATCAATACAGTGTCATAAACTAGGAGTCAATCCATCATCTTGGCATTGTAGTCACTTCTCATGGTGTGATTCTCATATCTGACCATGGTCACATTTATTATGTTTTTAAACTATCTAGAATAATTATATCTTCCAAAGTGGGAGCATAATAGGTGTTAACTATGAATAGGCTGTAATTGCCCTCTTGGACGGCTTTATCAATTTTCAAAACTAAGCTTCATAATATTCAACTATAGACTCTCCCCTAGAAGTACTTACGTTTGAAGAGTATCCTGTTAGTAATGCACCCTAGTTTAACCAGATCAAACACAGCCACCTTTTTTTGCACACTACTGGAGTGCACTCTATCGGGGTATCAGCATTCTTGACCAAGTTTCTTGTAGTAATATGCCTTTGAAGGTCTTCAGATATGAATAAGTATCAAATGTATTACACTTAGATACTGCCACAGCCAGGGTCCAAGATAAGAGTCTGTGTTGATTGCGAACAAACATGAAAGAAGGGACTTTAAAATTGTTTTATTACACATGAAAAGCAGCTGTCAGCCATGAGTAATCATGTACCTCATTATTATTCACTGGTGATGGAACTATAGCATGTATTGTCTCTTCCCTGTTTTGGGTTAGTCATAAAGGATTTTGATTACATTGCAACAGCAATTATCCTCCATTGTGTAACTGCAAACTGAACCTCATTAAACTCACTTGTTTCCTACGTGACACAGGGCTGACCAAAAAGAATATATTTTAGTACTGAAATTACTCATTTAAAAGAGGATTATTTTTATTAGTTTTGTGGTTTCAGGAATGACCAATTTACCAGGTCTTCTGTCTTCATGTGGTGCTAACCTAATTTATATTTACAATATTCGCACTTTAATTAGGGGAAAAGCAGAAGATGCTGCAAACTGGCGAATTGTCTTGGGCAAGCATAACCTCAACCTGACCGAACCCACAGAGAAAGCCTACCATGTCAAGCGCATCTATCGTCATGAACGCTTTCGCTACCCCCACCAGAATGAGCTTGATTACGATGTGGCCTTGGTCAAGCCAGTAGGAGACATCATGGCCAACCACTTCATTCACTATGCCTGCTTACCAAGACGAGAGAACATCCCCCGTTCAGGCCACTTCTGCTGGGTGACTGGTTGGGGGGACACAAGAGGTAACTATCATGTGTGGCCTGAGATAATAGTTCACTATATATTATTCTGCATGGAGTAAGCAACTATACAACTTCTAATAATTAACTGCTATTGCAGAGTTGAAATCCACTCCTCTGTTTGCTCTTCTGATCCTCCTCTGGATCTCCATAGACCCGCCAATTCCTTATCTCTGTGTGTGTGCACGTGTCTGTCTTTGTGGGTGTGTGCACATCTGTTTGTTTGTGTGGGTCTGTGTTTGGCTGTCTATCTGTGTGTGAGGAGGAAGTACCAACCTCTGTACTATGCATTGAATGTTTCAAGAGTGTGGGGACGTGATATTTTATGCAAGCCCTTCTGTTGTCAACTCTGTGGCAGTGTATTTCTCTTGATGGTTATTGGAGGGCCTATCCAGAGAACTGCAAAGAATCACATGGGTTGTTGGTGTTTTGGCATAGATGATGCACACATGATACATCATCCACAAATCCAGATCCCAAAGGGCAGATGGGAAGCTAAGGCAAGGATAGGTGCAGGAGTAGATGCAGGGATTCAGCTGTGAAGAAATCCAGTTTTTCTGCATGGTCACCCTAAATATTTTGCCTTTTTCTGTAACCCTATATTTGCTGGCTTTAGAACTCTTTGCACTTTACAGTTCCTAAACAGGAGTACAGTGCCTGTGCTCCCCTTTTAAACATGGTTAAATTGGCTTATTACTAACTGACACAAGTATCTTGCTGATAAGTCCCTAGTATATGGTGTCGCAAATGGAGCCAGAGCCTGGAATTTAAATGCCACATGTGTACTGCAGCACTCATTTTACCATCCACAGATTCAGCCTACAAAACATGGCTTTACAACCTACCATTGTAGCTTGACTGCTGCAGTGTAAAACATGCAGTGCAAACTGGCAAAGACATCCCTTTTAAACATTAATAAGTCACCCCTAAGTCATCCCTGTAGCTCCAAGGTAGGCTGCATGTTATTTAAAAGTGTGACGTACAAAATTATTGTCACAATGTCCCCATAGTGGCAGCCCCTCGAAAGCTGTTTCATTGTGGCAGGCCTTATTGTCCCATACAAAAAACGGATAAAATTACTAATACTGTATTTCGGTTTTAAGACCAACTAGGAAAAGAATTCCACCACTCTTTTTAATATTCATTAAAAGCTCAATTCAGTGGTGAAACTGGATTTATAATCACTATTTAGGAAAAGTAACTTTATGAAAGTTACTGTTTCCCTGGTTGAAGGTCTTCGATGCTGATTTACAGCAGCTCCTCGGCATCTGTCAGACAAGTGCTTGACCTTAATGAGGTGTGAAAGTTCCTCCCAGGACCCACACAATAGACCACTTTGATTGACAGGTCAACCTTAATAACTAGGGATGACCCCTCTGAGCTCAACTGGACATTCAGGGTGGGGGTTGCTGCCCCTTCTGTTGATACCCTGGACCTGGACTGAACTCTGCTGTTGACTTTTGCCTGACACATTTTTTGCGCTGCATTTGCATAATTTTTTGATGCAAAAGCGGCGCAAACTTAGAGAATACAATTATATTCTGTCAGTTTGCGCTGCTTTTGCATCAAAAAATTACACAAATGCGGTGCAAAAAAAAGTATAAATATGGGCCTAAGGGCTTTATGTATAGAATATAGGGATTCTAAATTCCTAATTGCTATTTTTTTGCAAATAGCACTGGGAAATTGCAAGTACTAATGTACAAAAATGTACAAGTTTTAATACCAATTTCAAATGGGGTCCCAATGGACCTACCTCATGAATATTAATGAGGTAGGTTGCAATCTGTGACCCATTAGGAATGATGGCCATCAGTGGGATGGTGGCTTGCTGGGGTCAGCAGACCACCTTGTCTGTGACTTCTTTCTAATAAAACAATTCTTTTTTTTTTAATGCAGTCTGTGTTCCTTAAAGGAAAATGGGATGCGTTTCAAAAAATAAAATGAAACATTTAAGTTACATTTCTTAAGAGTAGTGACCACTGCCTGCTCTTAAAGAATATTTGTTTCAACATTCACAAAGGGGAAGGGGTCCGATGGGTGTCCCTTCCCATTTATGAATAATTATAACAAGTCGAGGTGTCAGTAAAAAATGAATGCTTTGTGATTGTAATTCAGTCACAAAACAATCATACATAGCACTGCAATTCAGGATTTGGAAAGGAGGTCCTCTACAAGCCCTTTCCAAATATGTATTTGCTAAACACAAATTACGATTCAGTAACATATTAACAGGTCAAAATGTGTGCTCTGTACATATGGAAAAACATTTTTGGGTAATGGCCCGATTCTGAGACCTCAAAAATGCTTTTGTACATATGCCCATAAGCAGCAGTAACAGTAAGTAACTGACATTTATAAAGCGTGATGCTCACCTAACAGGTATCATGGTGCATTAGATCCATGCCAGTAGCCACCAAATGGAAACTGAAATTGTTGTGCCACAGTGCACTCAGAATAATCTAATTTTGGCCCTACTTCTGTTTCAGAAAGACCCAAGTCTTCAGATTTTCATAAAGTCAGAACGATTCAACATGGCTCTTAGGGGACCTGAAAATGTATTTCACAGTTGGGCTTTTTTTTACCTGAAGTGATCTCCTCCCTGACTTAACTCTCCTGAACTTTGACACACAGACTAGTTTGACTGAGGCAGATTGCAGTTTGCTCTGAAGTCTGTAATGTCAATAATGCCTGTCCTGTCCAGGGCTTTATAGACCACGACCACAGATTTAAAAAAGCATCCTCCCGTTAACTGGAAGCCAGTGTAGCTCTCCTAAGACACTGCATGAGGAGTCAAATCAAGATTTGTCCAGAACCAGTTTTTGCGCTATTGACTGTACTCAATATAATCTTTTTATTAGGTACTCAGGCGTCCCCAGAAGCAGTGTATTACAGTGGTCAATTCTGCTCAGAAGCGTACTCTGGACTACTAGTTTTCTTGCTGGCTGGGGCAAAAGTGGAACAATTTTTCAAAGGTTTGAGGGCAGAACGAAACAAGCGGCTGCCATTTTGATGATATGTGCTTCTATGGCTAGTTTATCTTCCAGGTATACTCCTAGATTTCACAGTACCTGAGCTGACTTAAGGTTATCCAAACCAATCCATGGTCAGAAGTCCTTCAAGAGACAGCACCGCTCTTTGGAGGGTGAATAACATAAAAATTCAGTTTTTCCTCCATTTAATTTTAAGGAGTTCCTTTTCAGCCAACTCCCTACCTCATTTAAACATCTGTGCAGCCCTTCTACTGGGCTATGATTATTTTTTTTTCTATGGCCAAAATTAACTGTGTGTCAACATCCCATGAGATATAATAAGGGTCAGCAGTGGTCATAAGTATATGTTAAAGAGGATGGGGCTCAGAGCCGAAGGCTGTTGTACCCTGTGTTATGTCCTCTTATATTCCAAGTGGAAGGACGGGAGAGAGATTGCTTGGGACCCAATATTATAGTAAGATTCAATCCACTTCAACAGCGGTCCCTCTACTCCTATCTCCTTCAGATTAAGAGTCAATATGTGGTGTTTAAGGGTGTCAAACGCAGCTGACAGATCTAGTAATATTAGAACTGCTGTTTGACCTCTGTCCACCATCATCTACAGCTCATCCAAGGCCAGAATAAACACTGATTGAGTGTCCTGAAACCCATTTGCCCAATATCCAAGATGTAACATTTTCCAGATCGCTAGCCAGTTTTTTACTAATATATTTTTCCATTATTTTTATAGGTTGGGGGCGCTGTGAAATTTGGAGGTAGTTACTGGGATCAAAAATATCCAAAGCTGGCGTAATTCGTCTGCCCTATCCCTCCACATAGTTGGTGGTATTGGGACTAATAAGGAACCCAAGGAGATCTTCAGGGCCAATGATCTAAATTCCTCCTCCTCCATCTCTTCAATCGCTCCTAGTTTAAAGGACCCCCTTTCTGTATGTACTGCACTTGTGCCCTCCTCCTCTATGGGTGGCTCTGACCCCACGGGGTCTTTGTCAATATCTTGCAGGATAAGTTGAATGTTTTCGCTAAAATTCTCGGGCAGCTTGTCACAGAGGCCTTGTGAAGGTTTTATGGCTTGTTTCGTACAGTCACTGTTCCTGAAGTCCCTTACTAAGCTAAATGTTTTTTCTCAAATTATTTAATGCTTCTGTAAAAAATTTCAAGTAATAGTTTCCTTTCGCTTTTCAATTTCATGTTTGTGTAGATTCAATGCCTTTTTAATTGCCTTTCCATTGGGTGCCGGGGACCTTAGAAGTGAATGCCTATGATTATTCTGGCACTAGAAGAAAGTCTGAAAACCTTTGAAAACTTTTCCTTCTGGCCTTCAGTGGGAACCACAGTCAAAATATATGACCCGTAGATCACCAGCATTGGGTTGGATGTCAGCTTTGTCCCACTCAAAAGTCCATACATCTCTGAAAAAATAACTAAGTCCCATTTTGAGGTAGAACCTAGAAAATGTTCAGTGCGGAATCTCCAAAGATCCAGTCTGAGACCAACATAATTCAGCTAACTGTCCTTTGGTTCCATGGCTACGGCACAATGTCAGCAACGTCGCAAGGGTAGAGGATTTTGCTTCTATAAAAGTGACAAAGTGCCATTCTGTTTTGGGACTTACAAGAAGTTTCAAATATTTTCTTCAAAAAGTTGCCAACGTTGCTTTCTGAAGTGGGCCTTAAAAACCTTTACGAACTTTTTGACTTCTAGACTTCATTGAGTCCAATCCCCTTGGTGTATTCGACCCAGCCTCCATTGTGGCCAACTTCAAATTGTGTCTACGCCCTTTTTGACTGCTTCCATAGACTATTATTGGAACTTAGTTTTTTTGGCTCTATTTTTACTTAAATCTTTAAAAATTCCTATCTCTGGCTCGCCTTTCTGGAGTTTTTTAGTTTTTATGTCATTTTGGTTATTTAAATATGACTCTATTTTTCTAATTCAGTTTAGGGTTTTTATTATTTGGCAGTTTGGCCTTATTACTGTCTTGGTACAGCATAAATATTTTGCATATTGCCCTAAGTGAAGCCTGTCTGCTCTATGCCATATTTACCAAGGTGTTGAGTTCAGGATAATTTAGTGACTTGGAGTGTTCACCCTAACAAGAATTATTATTCCTTGGGGTGAGCAGTCACCCCCTCCAAATATAATACACTTTCTTTGAATCTGAAAATGCCCTTCCTATATATTTTATGGAAGAATTGACAAAGTTTTCCTGCATGCATGCAGCATATGTTGCCTAAATTCAGGGTAATTTGCACAAGTACTTTCCGCAGACACAAGTTCAGAAACATTTTGCTGTTTTTGTTGCATTTGTGAAGGGGTAGTATGATACGTATCGGATCCTCTCCTTATGAACTATTGTGGCAATCTGCATTTTACAGTTTTCCCAATGTGGACAAATGGTAACTGAGCAAACTCTGAAGGCAGTTTCTTGTGTTTTTCAGGTGGAAAGGAAAACCTCACCCTCTCTGAAGTTCTGAATCAGGTGAAATTACCTATCATAGATTTCAAAACATGCAGACAGAAGAAATTCTGGGGAGACCGTGTGCGAGAGTCAATGATTTGTGCAGGTTTGCGTGACACTGGAGGCCCACCTGCCGCTTGCCAGGTAATGCAAAACAGTTACTAATTATCGAGAACTTTCTGCCAAAATTGAAGATTTTTTAACACTGTGACTTGCACATATTATCGTTACCCAACTCAGTGACACTCATTTTATCGACCCTGTAGATGAAAGTTGACAGTCTGAAATTTAATTACATATAACTGCAGCAGGTACTGTAACCCACTGAGTTATGCGACCTTGGGTGAATGGCTGTTCATTGCAGCAATCTCTGGAAAAGCACACATTCGCGTAGTGGCTTTTTTCACTTGGGGAGCACTTCCTTCACCATGTACTATTTGTCAGTGTTTTTAAAAATAATTTGTTTGCTCTTATTGTGATTTGCAATGAATGTCTATGGTGCATTTCAGTACTGGTTGCATGGTATATCATTATGATAACCTTGACAGAATTACAACTTTCCAGATGAAAGAGTTGATTTGTTGATTAATTCAGTTGCAGGAATTCCTGCCTAATTGTGCATTCTCTTTAATGAGTTTCACATGAATGTGTTTTCCCAGATATTAAACCCAGGTTCACATGAACATTTGGGTCGCTCTTATATTTATTTAATCTCTTCATTGCAGCAAGGCATGAGCAGGTGTAGTAAACATATTCACCTTAACCAACACATACTTAATATTGTTCTCCCTATGCCCATGAAAGTCTAACTCCTATGGTAAAATCAAACCACAAAAATATAAAAAAACATCTTCTTTATTTGCATTTTACCCATAGGTTTGTTTTTGTTGTCCATAATATTGTACAACGATCACTCACCCAACATCATATTTGATCTAAGAGTGTGGATGGGAAAGAAGATAGTGATGATTTGTGATAGTCAGGAAAACGGGAGCACAGGCACCCATTTCGCTTAGGGAATTACCTCAATGTGCTGGTCCTGAAGTAGACTTAGTTGGTGAAAAAATTGTTTTTATGTCCCACCCACCAATTTCAAATGCTTGGTTAAGGATCAAATAGGGGCCAGAAGGCAGTGGCAGGAAGCGGGGGCAACAACTTAGCAAACTCAGCCTCCCATTGTCTTTTATAGCTGGACCACCGGCAGAAGATGCATCTGTTAGGTTCCTGCTACGTTGTTCTCAGGCCTAACGCAGTTCGTGTACCAGTATTATCGGGCACATAATACGCGGACAGCTGTAACAGGATACTGGCCACGAGGGAAGCTCCCTTGGCCTTTTTATTACTGCCGGTTCGCGTCACCGGACAGACCATCTAATAAATAAAACAAAGGGGAGATTATCAGCATCTCCCTACACTAGTGTGCATAATGGGCTGGCCCACGCCAAACATACCAGTATCCATGTCAATTAAGGGCAGGGGGTTCATCGGACGCTGCTACTTCTCTTGTAATTCTGGCACTGCCCTTGCTGCGACTGGTTATAAAAAAAAAGTCATAAAAACACCAGCAGGAACAGAAAGTAAACAGGGCATTTATTGCCTGCGTTGGTACATCCTTACTTATCCCTTGGTCCTTCCACTCGAAATCAGAAGCTGTGGAGGGGCTGATGGTGTGACAGAGTGAGCCGTGTATTGTCATCAGTATTCAAAGTGTTTATGGCGACACTTAAACTTCCTCTTCAATGTTGGTTAACATGAGGAGATTAGACTTAGATCATCAGCCTTTTGTGCCACTGCACCTGCTTCACTAATTTCAGCTGGGCCCCCTGCTTATAGGTCTCTAGGTTCCCCATTATACCTGACTCCCCTTCTCTCTTCTCTATCATTCCCTCTCTCCTCTCCTTCGTTCCCTGAACTCTAATCTTCTTAACCTCTCTAAGCAGCTCTCTACCCCCTCTGCTGTCTATCACTTGTACATATCTCGTTCCTTATTTCTCGTCCCTTTCTTGTCCAGTTCCCATGCCCCTTTTGCTTACCCTTAGCTCTTGTTTCTTTCTCTGTGATCCTTCACTAATTCTCCCATTCCGTCATGTTTTCCCTTCTTTCTTTTATCTCATTTTATCCCTTTCCTATCTCCTTTCTATTTCTGCATTAATCTCTACTCTCGTCTTCCCCTCCACTTCCCACCCTGTGTAAAGATATAGACGACGTCCGGCTTCAGGCAGGCTCTGTCTGAAAACTTCTGAAAGGGAGCCGTAAAATAACTGCAGTTGATGCAAAGCAGACTGGGTCCCCTCCCACCTCTGGGCCCTGCTGCCACTGCACCAGTCGCACCACTGCTAGCTGTAGTTCATAAAGGTCTGGCTAGGAATAAAGGGTTTCGATTTGCCGCCTGAAAAAGGAGGCCACTGCCAATAATCTAGCCTACAGTCTAAGCAGAGGCCAATGAAATAAAACATGGAGCTCATAGATGCTTCGTCATATAGGTTTCAGTTTAGCCAAACACTTCCTGGAAAAGTACTTTAAATTCCATTTCGACATGTAACTGAAGGAATGCTGTAGGGTTTTTCCCCCCCACAGATTGTATGGGCTGTTCTGTTTGCCTGCAAAGCACAACATTTGGTTAATTTGTTTACTGCGAGAAACGGTATGTTTTCTTTTTAACTTAAAGCCCAACGAATTGAAAGAAGTAGATACAATGAATTTTTAAAAGAAACATTAACCTGTTGTTGTGCCTGTGATTTCAAAATATTTTTAAATAAAATGATTCTTCACTGGTCTCCGACAAATTCTGGATACCCACTTCGTGGCATTATCCTTTGAACAAGCAGGTTTGCCTCAGGCACTTTAGTTGATGGATGAATGAATAACTGAATTAATGAATCAAACACATTTGATAAGGCTGGCTGGTAAGCTGTTGGGGTGTCCTGGTGCTAAGAAACAGAGCTGGTGGGCAAAGAGGTCAGGAGGACAAGAATAGTCAGGTCTTCAAAGTATATCTAAATGTGGTATAGTTGTGTGGCTTCAGAGATGCTCAGAAGTATTCCATTATTATGCTTTACAGCAGCTGAGTATATAGTCTCATTCTACGTGGCCCCATCTTAGATCTAAATCCCCAGTCGTTTATCACATATTCCAGTCTCTGTAATTAATGCACTCGTCCATGCATCTTTAAATTCCAACAGAAAGAGCTACCTGCAGCAAGGAGACCTGTACATCTCCAAGCATATTCCCTATATAGGGAAGTGCAAGGCTGGTGATGTAGATCATTCTTGATGTTATGTCAGCGAGGAGAGGCAATCTTCCTTACAAACCCCCTTGCTTCAGGATCTGCAGTTCTGCAAGTCCTAAAGAACTTTGGGCCTGATTTATGAAAAGTTAGCGCCGCGTTTACGTCATTTTTTGACACAAAAGCAGCGCAAACTTACAATAATATTTTTGAAATTTATGCCGCTTTTACATCGAAAAATGACACAAAGGCGGCGCTAACTTTTCATAGATCAGGCCCTTTGTATTCTTGTTGACCCAACACACAAATGTGAGGAAAAGTGGATCTGGATCTGGGAATGAAGAATCAGTCTGTGATGGATTCCTGAGCAACCAAACACAATCCAGGTTCTAGGATAGTCACTGCAGATGAGCAGGTCTTTTGGATACCTGATCACGAGGAGGACATTAGTCCTACTTCTGAAAAAGGAGCCCGACAGTCTCCGTTTGACTGAGGCCCTGATTGCAAGTTAGGTGGAATTTCATGCTGAGATTCCCAATGGCCAGAATGATCAATGTTACTGGCCAGTATCTCTGTCTAGAATTCAGCCTGTTATAAATTAACCCTCTTGGAAACGTGAATAGCAGAGTTAACATGGAAATAAACAGAGCTGAATTCTGCACATTATTCCCTATTTTGGGGGTTTAATGCTGTGACTTACCACCTACTCTGAGCATAGGGTAAATAGGACCAGTGACTTTCTACAATGGTTGAAAAAGAGGCAGTGTAATTTAGAGGCAAGGAAAGAATGGTTTTAGAAGGGTAGGATATTGCATGCTCCCCCTAGTCAAAGGAAAAGGTTGTCAGGGACTGCGGTATGAGGCTTGACTGCTGGTGCTGGCAAAGTTGCTTACGATTTTACAAGCTGGAATTTCCAGTCAGTAAAATCGGTTTCTGTGTTTCCAAACCCTGAAGAATCCAGTAAGGGAACACTGGGGCACTTGTGATCAGGTAGAACGTATCCCACCCTAGAATACCGGCCTAATTTTCGATAAGGGCTTAACTAAAAGGATGTAGTAGATCTGGAAGCAGAGGTGCAATTGAAAGTTATCGAAGTTTCCGATAAGCGGTAATAAGTAGTAATAAATCAAAAATCCTCACCCCTTCAACTTTTGTTTATGGAAGGTTAAAATGAAAATATCGTCAATTGGCCCAAAACTCACCTGGGTACCACATATGCAACATAACTTTTGAAAGCATTACCAGAAGAGATGTGGTTCTTTATAAAATCAACTTTGCTAAACAAAACGGTGAATTAGAATTTAAACTGAAGAATTGACAATTGTGTGCATCTCATTGCTGGGAAGATGAATGGCAGGGGAGATTAACAGTTTTATCAGTCCGACGTTCTGTCAGTGACTACTGACAAAGACACTTTACCTGACGTAGAAAATAAGTTAGGCAAACTACCCTACTTGAGTTCTTGAATTTCCAGATTTCAATTAACAAATAAAACAATCTTACTCCACATATGCATACCTAAGGTAAGTCATTAATGGAAAACTGAAAGATATATCACATATCTTCGTGTAAACATGCTAACACATTTCTTCAAATATTATGTTCATGGGAGACCATTGTTTTTTGAACAATTATACCTATGCAGACGAGGACTACATTACTTACAATTCAATATATGTAGAACTCAAAGGAAGATTTCAACAGGCAACTGGATCTCTAGTGTCAGAAACCAAGTTCTTCTCTGAATGAAGTTCAAACCGCTAGTTTGGGAGAGTGGAATAACGGTTGATTTAATTTCTCAGACTCCGTGAAACCATGACTGACCCTAAATTATTTTCAAAAGTACAAAATAGGTTTTATATTTACCAAAGTGAAGAAAGTAAAAAAGCAATATACTCAGATTGGAGACTCTGGGCCTTATTTAGGATAGAGCTACATTCCAACAGGGTGACCAAAAGTGTTACACGCATTATTCAGCAGGAATATTTACCTTTATATTGTTCGGGTGCCATATCAAGACATTGTGCCCTGTATTTGTGGGTCCTTCACTCTTGTGCCTCCATTCCATTGCGCACACCTCTTCAGTTGTTCTTTAGCCCATCGTTGTGAACTCTACGTTGTTCATGTGTTATCCATATGATATGACAGCAAACTGATGCTCTTTGGAAAATGTTGGACTGTGCTTGTACGCCTCACTGTTCTTTACTGACTTCTGACTTTTATTATTGTACATGAGTTATAAAGAACGGAGTAAAAGCCAGGGAAATGTACTTGGGCATTAAAAACATTTAGCTGTTAACTGTCCATGTGTCATGAGATAGGTGTGTTTGCGCACAGCGCACCAAACACTCTGGGACTAGTAGGCCAATATGTATAATGGACAAAGTGGGAAAATGTATGTAGTAACTTTGGATAAAAAACCAGGATTGGCTGAAGGCCAACCTCCAAATAGGTGGCCAACAGGATTATATATTATCGATTGATTTATATAAAGAGTATTCACTTCAGAATTACCATAAGTCACTCACTATCTTACCAAGCTATTATACATTTCTCTAAATCCCGCCCACTCCTGCCCCACAATCAAACCCACTGATCGTAAAGTGCAAAAACTAGCCTATTGCCTGAGCATTCCTAAATCAAATGAACAGTAACCTCACCCACCTACTGAACTCTGGAAAAAAATGTTGCTCTCATTATACGTCCTGTAAATTCACAACGATGCCCCTGCCCAGCCCTCAGTCAATAATCACTCCCATAATTGAAACTTTCAAAACTAAAATAATCGCACTCACTTAGAAATTATGTAAACGACTACTAACATCAAGCAAATTGAATCATAGAAATCTGTGTTGAGCACACCACATTTGTCCTAACAGTTGACAAGTCCTTATTCCAAGTTCTGATTTACTCTTATACCTTAGCACAGATTCTATGTATTTTACTTTTGGGGTTTTATATTATTGTACTAATACATCAATTATAACCACCGTTAACTGTTTCTTTGTTGACATCTGCTTTGTTAAAACTACCATATAGCATTATATCCAAAAATATACATGAATCATACAAAACAAATTATGTACTCCACGTACCACCAGGGGCATCTTAAGGTTTTGGGGGCTCTGGACCAGATATATATTGGGGGCACCTGTTCGGAACAGCTTTGAAGTCATGATCCAGTTTCAGCTCTTCCATTTCCTCATGGCCAGGTCAGTGACAGTGCAGAGGTTAAAATTCTAAATGTGTTTACATCCAGTATTCAGGCCTGTGTTTTCAATATTGTAACAGCAACAGCTCACTCATATTACTGCAAATAATCTGTGACACCCTCCCATTTCTCATATATGAGGTCCTGTTTTGATCTAAAAGAAACTTTTTTTATGTATCTTGCATGAAACATAAATACAACATTTCTCTGCAAAATGTCTGTAAATAGACTCTCACACACCACCCACATCAAAAATAAATTAAATCAAAACAGTATTTAAAACAATATGTTCACAAATGATTATGACAAGGGCAAGACTCTCTGCAAAAAATAGCTGGCTCTGGCAGGGTGCCCCCTGAAAGGCTGGGGCCCTTGGCCAGAACCCACTTTGCCCATGTCTTAAACGTCTCTCCATACCACAACATTGTTTCAATATTAGTTGACTGCAATAGGAGTTCCATTGCAGTTATGGTTGGACACAGTAAGCAGTGGGTCTCATACCTCTATAAAGTTCAATCCCAATCTTATTTTGAGGATCTTATCCAGAGGACTTCTTTTGGCTGGTGTGGATCTTCATTTACAATTTTAAGCGTAGTATAGGAGTAAAATAAGCCATTTATGACATTTCAGGCTATTCATCATACTTATGGGTGTGCCATGCATTTTTACAAGCTTTCTTCAACAGTGAAGTTGTCACATGCATATAGATTCATCAAAACGTTTGTTTCTTTCAGGGGGATTCTGGCGGGCCCCTTGTGTGCCAAATTGGAAGAGAAAAGTGGGAGGTGCATGGTGTGGTGAGCTTCGGACCCATTGGGTGCACCGTGCAGAACAAACCCAGTGTATTCACACGCACTTCAGCTTATATTCCCTGGATTGAGGCAACAAGGATACGTGATTTCTTCTTGCATTGAGTCTCATGAGATAAGCCTTGGGGTATCATGCAAAACACAGAAAGATCTTGTATGAAAATGAAGAATCTGTATGTGTTCATTATATAGCTATACGAACAGCACACCAACACGTAATCATATTGAAGATCTTCACTTCTTATTTGATTCTTCGCACTTTTACCTAACACTGTTTAATGTTAATGGTGTATCTTAAGAAGCAGAAGAAAATCAAGCAATCAAATTCCCAGTAACCCATACTACTCCCACCAAAATCTTTAGACCCGGAGGACCTAGTATCATGTTCACCTTTTCACACACTGTTGTTGTTAGATTCACTTAGTTGTTCAAAACACAATGGACTGTTTACAAGGAGTACCCAGAGCAAGTAATGAAATGGATTGTTCATTCATGCTAATGTCCAATTGACATATCGATATAGTTATAATAGCATTAGAGCCCAATGTTGCTTGTGAATCGATAAGCTGTCAGTTAGGAGGTTACTGTTGGGATTCCATGTTCCCGAACAACACACAGAAGGCAGTTGTTACCTTTTAAGGCTATTTAAATGCATGATGCGTAGCCAGATTAGCCAAGGACAGTAATGACCATAGCTGACAAATAAAATACTCATATAATATACGGATGGTCCACCCCACTAAAATTTGGCTGATTGTTATCAGTACCCACTGGTTTATTACTTGCTAATGGCTAGCAGTCAAGTCTATTTTTTTCATAAGTGACTACATTTATACTAGGGAAGTTCAATTTGAAATGTAGACATAACTCAGACAGTGGCACGCCTTCTAGCAATGCAAGAAAGAAAGCTCCAATTCAACAAATCATCACTCGCTATTGATTATGCATTGTTGCGTGATTTGTGATGTACACACAAAGCCTGAAGAGGTGTCAGACCGATATATATAAAAGTAATTGCTGAAGTACAAAGTATAGTTTGATGAGCATGAAGCACAGTAAATAAAGGATAAATTTGTTTAGTCACTTAAGTGGTGACCAAGATGCTTCAGTAAAAAAGGACTTAAGTCATCAGCAAAATATGCCATTGAAGAATAAATATTCAAATAAATGTTAATGCAGTGCAGAGCGTGAAGGCTAAAAATATGAGTCCTCATGACCTAAAAAAAAAAAAAGAATTACACAGCAACTAGGACAATCTGTGCAAGCAAAAGTGGACATCAGTGGTGCAGAGGGACATACATGCATCTCTTAGTGTTCACATACTGTTCACAAACATTGCCCAATAGCACTGTGATTGGCAGTAGAAGACAAAATCAAAAGTCGGGACCCTATGGAGGAAGTATTTGATATTGGGTAACCTTTCAGAAACTGGCGCCATATATGGAAATCATCAGTATTTTAAAATACATATAAAGACATGCCCTTAGTTCACATACCTTATGAGGACTTTTGAGACCACCTCCTTTTCAGCCCACTTATATCCATCTTATCCCTTTTCGCTTTCTAAAAACTCAGTAATCAATTAAGTATACAAGGTCGGCTTTACTATCATATGTTCCTTTGTGCCAGCTGTTTTGGGTGCACCGTGCAGAACAAACCCAGCGTATTCACCCACACCTCAGCTTATATTCCCTGGATAGAGGCAACAAGGATACGTGATTTCTTCTTGCATTGAGTCTCATGAGATACGCCTTGGGCTATCATGCAAAACACAGAAAGATCTTGTATGAAAATGAAGAATCTGTGTGTGTTCATGATATAGCTATACGAACAGCGCACTAACACGTAATTAGATGAAATATCTTCACTTCTTATTTGATTCTTCCCACTTTTACCTAACACCGTTTAATGGTGTATATTAAGAAGCAGAAGAAAATCAAGCAATCAAATTCCCAATTGCCCACACTACTCCCACCCAATTCTGTAGACCCTGAGGGCCTAGTATCATATTCATATTTTCACCCACTGTTGGTGTTAGATTCACTTTGTTGTTCAAAACACAATGGACTGTTTACAAGGAGTACCCAGATCAAGTAATGAAGAGTATGGTTCATTCATGCTAATGTTCAATTGACCTATTGCTATAGTTATCACAGCGTTAGAGCCCCATGTCCCATGTTGAAATATAATGCATATATGAAAGCCTGGATTACACCTATGCACCTCTTTTTCTCCCTACGCTTTTTGTTAAGAATATCTTTGCTGTTAGGGATATTGGCCTCAACCCATGCATAAAACAGAGTTGTCACTTCCTTATCTGGATCTTTATGTGGAGTTTGAATCTGCCGTGCAAAAACTAAACTGCATTTTAAGCATGCTCCTGGCGGAAAAATGTGTCACTGCTAATCTTTAAAAAAAAAAAAATTAAAAAACACCAGTTTTATGTCCTCATAATAGAAGAAATGTTTCCTTACTTTTTACATGCAATTGTATTTTTTCCTTTGAACTATGTAGTAGAAAAGATAAACAAATATTTACTATAGATATTTTTATCACTTATTGAAGTGTTTCAGGTTGAAAAAGCCAGAGCTGAAAAGGATCACTAGAGTAATTCCTCTCTGCTCAGACACCAAACAAAACAGAGGAACTAGTCTTTACCACCAGTCAGGTCTTTTAGGCCGTCCACCAAGGTGTGCCGGGCAGTAATACCTCACTCCATGTAAGATATCTACGAGAAGTGGAAAGAACTCCCCGGACCGCATGTCCAATAGTCTCAGGGTAGCACAATGGTGCCTGCTGTCAAAAGTTGAAACTGCTAAATGCTATCTAAAGTTGAATAGTGTGTTTTTCGACTGCTGGTCTTTAAGGTCAGCACTGGAAGCGAGTAGGGCATCTTTGTATGTGGCACACCCTGTGCACATTTTCTTCTGCCTACTGAGGGAAACAGTGTCCACTGTCAGATTGGGAAGTACAGCCAGTGGCAGTAAAAGTTAATTCTACTGCTAACCTCTGCCCACGTATGAAAGGAATACTTTAGTTTTCTATTTTCTTAACCTGACACACACTGACATTGCTTTACAACTCAAGTTCATTTCAGTCCTTTGTGTATGATGACTGTACAGGAACCGTGATTCTTTGTCTAAAGGTAATATTAATATAGCCCCCACACCTTAATTGAAATCATTACATTGTTTAAGTAAGACAATACTCTTCCCCACCATAGTGTTTCTATAATTGGTTTACCACATTGGGTAGTAGAGGATTTATGCAAGTTAATGTGTGTAGCATAAGGGCCCAGTCACGCTACTGAGAACACAGAAAAAACACACAAATTGAAAATAGTGTTTTGAATGGGGATAGCAACATATCTGAAGGAGGCCAAGTCTATTTGAAGATTGGTGATTTAACGCTGTTAAGTTGCAAACATACTGAAAACACCTCATAAAACATTTTCCAGGGCAGTACACATTACTGAAATTGTAAATGTTTTCTACACTCACTCTGTCAATAAAACAAAGGTTTTGCTATTGTTTATTTCATCTGTTTTGTTGTAGATTGCAGACGTGGATTTCAATTTCCGCTAATGCAAGGTACCTTTTTAAATCCGTCTTTTTGTGCTCTAAAGTCACTGAACTCCAGAATTTCAGTTAATTTCAAAAGGGTAATGGACGTTAGCAACAGATCGGGAATCTGATGCAAAAGTACAAATATGAAAATATCATTATTACATTTCTATCACTTTCTTCTCTGTAAATATGACAAAACATTAATGTAAATTATAAGCAGGAAAATGTTGTAGTGCATTGTAACCTGTCTAAGTTTGATTTCACTGACTTAATAGCTGCTTTGTGTGCGCCCTGTGGCAATTTGCATCTCTCCTAAGTAAAAGAATAGCCGGTGCTTTAAGTGGAGATTTAAAAGTGTATGTACTCACTCATCAGAATACCTGTCTACTCCTGCATCAATTCATTGCAGCAGTACTGAGAAATGCAGAAATGTCCTTTCAAAGAAACCAGCTTCACCGAACTGTGTTCTTTCACAAAAAGCGCTCCCACCTTCAAAGTCAAACTCTTAAAAAATATAAATGACTCTGTCCCACTATTAGAACTATTTCTTGTAACTATACCAAGATCTGTTAAAAAAAAAAATCACACCTCAAAAACCTACATTTCTCCAAACAATACACCACGCCTCTACAAAACTAGTAGCTCTTCTAAAACAGCATCTCCCCTCCAGAGAGCAACCTAGCCTGAAACCACTCTGTGCCTTATCCCAGTAATATAAGTGACTGTGGTTTTAAAATGAGACGCTCATATTGATTACATCTGAAACAATGTATTCGTTCTATTGCTGGTGGCTTATGGTGCTCTGTAAATGCTTAATCATACTACAAACATGTGTGGCTAAGATGGTAGAACAGGAGAAAACACGCCACACTCTGCTACACAACATCAGTTGGATATCCGAGTAAGTGGAAACACATAGGAGATGTGGCTTACTGTTGCTAGGGATGCTTAAATTGTCAGAGAACCAATACTGTTATTCGGAGGAGCTAGTCCAAGAGCCCTCTTCTTTATTCACACCAGTATCATGAAGACTAAACGGTGCTTGGCTCTGGTTAAGTTGTAGCTTTTCAAGCTATGTTGAGGTGCTACTGATGATCCTGGGCTGAACTGCTTTGAGGAGGCAGCTGAGACGTGAGACGTGGCGCAAGAGTGACAAAGTCTTAGTAATCCTATTTTGGTGGTGGCACTGTCATTCAGCGGTTGAATCACCTGCGAAAGGACTACAGGTATTGACCTGGGAGGTGGTGGAGGCTGAGGATTTCATGTGGACAGTTTGATGATTCATTTGAAGCTGGGAGAGAACATTCAGTGTGCTTCTGTGGGCGGGTCTGACCTTATTTTATTATATATATTATTGTGATAAGGTGACACTTATAGGGTAAAACATCAATTACCCTCAGAGGTCGACTCAGAACTTTTGACTCAGATAGGGGTGTGAGATCATCTATTCAGAGACTGTGAACCAATAAACATCAAGTATAACATCAAATAATCAACATAATCAATTGGAGTCAGTCATTTAAACACACCATGACCTAAATGGCCATGAATCACCACACCAGTTTAGTGAAATGAAAACATTTAATGCCCTTTAGATTAACTATGCTAAGAAAATCATGCGCAAGACCAAATGATAGAAATACAGAAACATCACAGGCTATCCAAAACACCTAAAGACTCTCAATCATACTAAAGCATTTAACATCAGACACTCCAAAAGAATAATGCAGAATAACAATATAATCCAGTGGAAAGGAGAAATGGCATACGTTTAGTTTGTGCAACTGAATGAATTACAATTAATTAATATACATTAAATAAAATTAGATATTAGGTCAGGTGTCCCTGACCAACACTTTGATTCAAAAAGCATGTGTGGGCTACATGCAAAAATAAAAATAAGACAAAAATTAATTTTGAAAACATCTAACTATGGCGCTAACTAAAATAAGAGGTTGCATTTTCTAAGAAAGAAAAACCTGCAAGAAAGACAAATGCACACTGGGTATACCTCTCCTAAATGGATCAGCAATCAGTAGAATCTTCATCAGCAGAGAGAAGGAACATCAGATCTTCATTAGTCAGCATCAGGACATGAAAGGGAAACTTCAGTAAAGTTGGGCCTAATATAACTGAACTGTTAGAATCATAGGCAAAAAGCTAAGCAACATCTTAACAGAACTGATGCTAAATGGAATCTGACAGAACCGAAAAGACGCTTAAAAAGTGAAGAACTAACTTATATCATCTAAAGCTCTGATATATTAAAATCCCAAAAGTTACTAACTAAGCCTCTACTGGACAAGACTATAAGGTGGTTTAGTGTGCAGCCAATAAAACATCATCTGCGCTTCACATGTATCTCTTCAAGTTTTCTGCAGCCAGGATTGGTTTTACGCTGTCACTCCTCTCTCGTCTCCGGACACCAGCTTCCATGATAAAATTAATTTTAAATGCAACGTAAAAACATAACATGTGCTTCCTGCCAAAAACTAAAACTCGAGCAAGAACAAAATATGCAACATGAAAACACTACATTGAGCACTGAGGCTCATTATTTTAGTACTAACAGTTTTCATCTCAAGGAAATGTATAACACCAGCAGTAAAATCAGGACAGAATTTCAACTGTGCAAGTCAAACAGGAAGTTTGCAAAGCTAACATTCTTTCAATCATCGTGCCTCTGGAAAATAACTAAAATGTGAGGCCTTTTTAACTAATGCTAAAACATGAAGACTAAAACAATTATTTTAAATTTAAACCATTAATCTTTTAGTACATTTTAATAATCATCTTGCTAGTATATTTAATTATGATTAAACAAAATACATTTTCTTTAGTCATTATTTAATATCATGTTGAATTTCATTGTGGCTGACACCTAGAGTAAGCACATTTCAAAGCACTTGTTTTATTTTCTAGCACACAGTTTTCAGTAAGGCATTTTAATACACATTATTTCACATTATGTTTTAGTGACACATTTTTATTAATAATGTTTACTCTCTAACACTTCTTTTCGTGAAAGTAAGAGAAGAATAGTGCAATATCTACTGAAATATGGCATTGTTTTACCTCTTCATGTGCTGGTCCACTTTATGCAGTGGTGCTCCAAAACACACACCATTGCACCATAGTGGAAAGATGTGTGCACGATGTCTAGCATAGGCTTTATACTAGAGCAGTACCCTCCTAGTACAAAATGCTATTCTTAGCTGTAGCTTAACACTTCCTACTTTGTGTGCTGTACATAGCTCTACTGAGAGCATGAACATAATCCTGTGCAGTTTTAGCTTCCACATTGATGATTCACTTCTAAATGTCATTAATAGTAAAAACAATGCAACATTGTCACTGTTTTGGGCGGGTCTGATCAGTACTCTGGTTGGGACACCCCTTGAGGTCACCAAATATCCTAAAGTAGTGTACTGGGGCAGAAGAGCAGCTAAAGGCATACACGCAAAGGACAGCTATGGACAGGCACAAGAAACAGGAAAGTAAAAGCAGAGCAACCCTTGCGCGAACAAAAGGAAACGAGTTACTAATGGACAAACACACTGGGGTTGTACACAGAGTGGGGCGCAGAACCTCTCACAGTGACAGGGAATGTCAATGCCTCTGTGCAGTTTGCTCTTACAGATAGTCACCCTGCCAGCCCCATAGAAAGGAGGCAGCAGAAGTGATTCTGTCTCTGGACCCTAGAGCACAAACAAGGATAGTACTTACATACACAAGACACGCTCTTGTGGGTCCAGCTGGAAACACAGTGGCGATTCCTGAGAAAACAGCAATAGCACACTGTTAGAAATGGGGTTTTTGGTTGGCAGTCAGGTTGCCCTCTGTCCAAGCAAGAACCCTCACTCTAGTCAGGGTAAGTCACACACAATCCAAAGTCAGCCTGTGCTCACCCTCCGGTAGCTTGGCACGAGCAGTCAGGCTTAACTTAGAAGGCAATGTGTAAAGCATTTGTGCAATAAATCATACAACACCATAGCATAACACCACAAAAATACACCACACAGTGTTTAGAAAAATATATAATATTTATCTGGGTATCTTCAGGTCAAAACGATCAAAGTTGCAATATGAATTTGTAAAGATATCACTGAAAAGTTATATAAAGTGTCTTAAGTCTTTAGAAAGTAAACAAAGTCTCTTTCAAGCACAAAGTACCTGGTTTCTGGTGGAAAATCTCCTCAGAGGGCCACAGGAGAAGAGGTACGTGGAAAACTGGTGTGTGCGTCGATTTCTCCTCAGCACACACGGACTTGCGTCGTTATTTTCCACGTGGGGAGTCGTGCGTCGTTTTCTGGCACGCGGACAGTCTCTTACTGTGGTTTGCGGGGAGTACCAGATGTCCCGGGTCTGTGCGTGGATTTTCCTGCTTGTTTTCCGGCTGCGCGTCGTTCTGCGGGGCTGCGCGTCGAAGTTTCGATCTCACGGCAGGCGTTGCGTCGATTTCTCCTGCGGAGTCGGGCGGCGTTGTCCTTGCGAGGCCGTGCGTCAAAGTTTTGATCTCACAGCAGGCGTCGCGTCGATTTCTCCTGGGAGTCGGGCGGCGTTGTCCTTGCGAAGCCGTGCGTCAAAGTTTCGATCTCACGGCAGGCGTCGCGTCGATTTCTCCTGCGGAGTCGGGCGGCGTTGTCCTAGCGAGGCCGTGCGTCAAAGTATCGGTCGTCCCGAAGGCGTTGCGTCGATCAGCGTCGGTGTGCGGCGTTTTTCTTGCCGCGGAACAAGCTGTGCGTCGAAAAGTTCGCCGCACGGAGCGTCCAAGAGGAAGAGAGAAGTCTTTTTGGTCCTGAGACTTCAGGGAACAGGAGGCAAGCTCTATCCAAGCCCTTGGAGAGCACTTTTACAGCCAGACAAGAGTTCAGCAAGGCAGCAGGCTAACAGCAAGGCAGCAGTCCTTTGTATAAAAGCAGACAGGTGAGTCCTTTGAGCAGCCAGGCAGTTCAGCAAGGCAGCAGGCCAACAGCAAGGCAGCAGTCCTTTGTAGAAAAGCAGACAGGTGAGTCCTTTGAGCAGCCAGGCAGTTCTTCTTGGCAGGATGTAGTTTCTGGTTCAGGTTTCTTCTCCAGCAAGTGTCTGATGAGGTAGGGCAGAGGCCCTGTTTTATACTAAGTTGTGCCTTTGAAGTGGGGGTGACTTCAAAGAGTGTCTAAGAAATGCACCAAGCCCCCTTTCAGTTCAATCCTGTCTGCCAGAGTCCCAGTAGGGGGTGTGGCAGTCCTTTGTGTGAGGGCAGGCCCTCCACCCTCCCAGCCCAGGAAGACCCATTCAAAATGCAGATGTATGCAAGTGAGGCTGAGTACCCTGTGTTTGGGGTGTGTCTGAGTGAATGCACAAGGAGCTGTCAACTAAACCTAGCCAGACGTGGATTGAAGGGCACAACAAGGTTTTAGTGCAAAGAAATGCTCACTTTCTAATAGTGGCATTTCTAGAATAGCAATATTAAATCCGACTTCACCAGTCAGAAGGATTTTATATTACCATTCTGGCCATACTAAGGGGCATATTTATACTCTGTTTGCACCGAATTAGTGTCATTTTTTTTAACTCTAATTCGGTGCAAAACTAACTCCATATTTATACTTTGGTGCTAGACCCCTCTAGCACCAAATTTATGGAGTTAAAGTCATTTTTTGATAGTGGAGACCTACTTTGCCTTAATGAGATGCAAGGTAGGCGTTCCCGTGCAAAAAATGACTCTATGGCCTTAACGCCATATTTAGGGGCATATTTATACTCTGCAGCATATTTATACTCTGTTTGCACCGAATTAGTGTCATTTTTTTTTTACTCTAATTCGGTGCAAAACTAACTCCATATTTATACTTTGGTGCTAGACTCATCTAGCACCAAGGCCCTGATTTAAACTTTTTTTGCACCGCATTAACGTCATTTCATGACGCAAAAGTGGCACAAACTTACAAAATATTGGCCCTTATTTATACTTTTTGCTGCAAAGCTGCACTAACTCAGTTTTGCACCAAAAAGTTTAGCACCGGCTTGCACCATTTCTGTGCACCAGCCGGGCACCATATTTATGGAATGGTGCAAGCCGGTGCAAAGGGTAGGCTAGAGTTTTAAAAAATGACTTTAGTCGGGTGGGGCTGGCAGTATAGAAGAAGAGGGTTTAGCACCAAAAAATGGCTTTAGGCAGGTTAGTGTAATAAAAAAATGACTCAACCAGATTAGCGTCATTTTATGGTGCTAAACCTACCATGCCACATGACTCCTGCCTTAGAAAAGGCAGCAGTCATGCCCACCACCCCTGTGGCCAGCAAAGAGGACAGGGGTCCCCTGGGCATGGCCATTGCACCATGTGCCATGTATGGGGGCCCATTTCAGGGACCCCTATGGCACTTTCAAAAATAAAATGCACTTACCTGTACTTACCTGGGATGGGGTCCCCCATCCTCGCAGTCCCTCTAGTGTGGGTGGGGGTGCCCCTAGGGCCTAGGGAGGGCACCTCTGGGCTTATTCCATGGTTTTCCACCATGGAAATAGGGCCACAGGTCGCCTAACACCTGCCCTGACCCTGGTCTTAAAAAATGGGGCAAAGCAAGCTTTGCCCCATTTTTTGACCCCTCCTCCCTCCCTTGCACCATTTTTACATGGGAGTATAAATATGGTGTTAAGGCCATGGAGTCATTTTTTTGCACGGGAACGCCTACCTTGCATCTCATTAAGGCAAGGTAGTTTTCCACTTCCAAAAAATGACTTTAACTCCATAAATTTGGTGCTAGATGGGTCTAGCACCAAAGTATAAATATGGAGTTAGTTTTGCACTGAATTAGAGTTAAAAAAAATTACGCTAATTCAGTGCAAACAGAGTATAAATGTGCCCCTTAGCGTCAAAAAATGATGCTAATCTAGTCAGAATCATTTATTTTGACTCAAAACTGCCTAACGTCATTTTATTTTAAGCTAGCCTACCCTTTGCACCGGCTTGCACCATTCCATAAATATGGTGCCCAGCTGGTGCTAAAAAATGGTGCAAGCAGGTGCAAAACTTTTTGGGGCAAAACTGCCCTAGTGCAGTTTTGCACCAAAAAGTATAAATAAGGCCCTAAATATGACCTTCCTGCTCCTTTCAGATCAGCAGCTGCCACTTCAACAATGTATGAGAGCAGCCCCAATGTTAGCCTATGAAGGGAGCAGGCCTCACAGTAGTGTAAAAACGAATTTAGGAGTTTTACACTACCAGGACATATAACCACACAAGTACATGTCCTGCCTTTTACCCACACAGCACCCTGCTCTAGGGGTTACCTGGGGCACACATTAGGGGTGACTTATGTATAGAAAAAGGGGAGTTCTAGGCTTGGCAAGTACCTTTAAATGCCAAGTCGAAGTGGCAGTGAAACTGCACACACAGGCCTTGCAATGGCAGGCCTGAGACAAGGTTAAGGGGCTACTGAGGTGGGTGGCACAACCAGTGCTGCAGGCCCACTAGTCGCATTTAATCTACCTGCCCTAGGCACATGTAGTGCACTCTACCAGGGACTTACAAGCAAATTAAATAGTCAATCATGGATAAACCAATCAGTAGTACAATTTACACAGAGAGCATATGCACTTTAGCACTGGTTAGCAGTGGTAAAGTGCCCAGAGGTCAAAAGCCAACAACAACAGGTCAGAAAAAATAGGAGGAAGGAGGCAAAAAGTTTGGGGATGTCCCTGTCAAAAAGCCAGGTCCAACATGACCCCCTACCAGCCTAAAGCCAGGGGAGAACAATCACTATCCTGATGTACTTCCCTGTTTGAGGCGACAGAACAAGGACCCAGGCCCACAACAGCAGGGGCATGCTCCAGTTCTTCGCCTTCCTGACTCCAATTGGATCCCTCTGTCCATACTCTCAGGGCCCACTAAGCCAACCCATGAGGAACCTTTCTCCTTACCTGCGGATCCCATCTGTGCAGCACCTAACCTTACTTTGCTCACAGATGTATCCCAGGAGCAGGATAGTACCACCATGACCAACACAATGGTGTTGCCCACTCTACCCCCGGGGTGTGACACTTGTCCCCTCCCCAGGGATAACTCTGTCCACCCGGACAGCAAGCCACAGTGATTACTGACAGCTGCCAGGGATGAGAGCCAGGCCCCAGGCCTCTCAAAGCTCTCCAACCACTGTGGCTGTGGAGAGCGGGGGGCGGTAGCCCCAGGTGCTGGGCACCCTTTAACCACTCTCCCTTCCACCAGGTCAGGGATGACAGCCTGAACCTGGTCCTCCCCTCTGGGGCTCTGTACCCTCCCTCCTGGAGCGGTACCCCCAGAGTCCAACATGGTCAGGGTGCTTACAGAAGTCGCCCTGTACCATTCCTCCACCAGTGCAGGGCTGTTAACCTGCAACTGGCCCTCCAACCTGGGGTCTGTACCTTCAGGTTGGACTAGGGCCCGGGGTGAGGCTTCCCTCCCCCTGCCCTCCCTTCTGGGGTCCAGCACCCTCCAACTAGGAGTGGCCTCTTCAGAAGACAACATGGTAGGGGCACTGTTATCAGTAGCCCCTCCCTCCAGGTCCGGGGGGACACCCTGAACCTGGTCTTCCAGCCCAGGGTCTGTACCCTCAGACTGGATCACTGCCTGGCAAACCAGGACTTTCTGGGAGGCACACCTACCCCCCACCAGGTCAGAGTTTAACCTCTGCACCTGACCATTCAACTCAGAGTCACCACCCTGAAGTTGAACAATTGCCTGGCACTCCAGGACTTCCTGGAGGGCACACTGACCCTCCACCAGGTCAGAGTTTAACCTCTGAACTTGGCCATTCAACTCAGAGTCACCACCCTGAAGTTGAACAATTGCCTGGCGCACCAGGACTTTCTGGGAGGCACACCTACCTCCCACCAGGTCAGAGTTTAACCTCTGAGCCTGGTTCCCCAACCCAGGGTCACCACCCTGAGGTTGGGCAATTGCCTGGCACGCCAGGACTTTCTGGGGGGCACACCTACCCCCCACCAGGTCAGAGTTTAACCTCTGAACCTGGTCATCCAACCCAGAGTCAACACCCTGAGGTTGGACAATTGCCTGGCACAGCAGGACTTCTTCGGAGGCACACCTACCTCCCACCAGGTCAGAGTTTAACCTCTGAACCTGGGTATCCAACCCAGAGTCACCACCCTGAGGTTGGGCAACTGCCTGGCACACCAGGACTTTCTGGGAGGCACGCCTACCTCCCACCAGGTCAGAGGTTAACCTCTGAACCTGGTTCTCCAATCCAGGGTCACCACCCTGAGGTTGAACAATTGCCTGGCACGCCAGGACTTTCTGGGGGGCACACCTACCCCCCACCAGGTCAGAGTTTAACCTCTGAACCCGGTTATCCAACCCAGAGTCAGCACCCTGAGGTTGGACAACTGCCTGGTACACCAGGACTTTCTGGGGGGCACACCTATCCCCCAACAGGTCAGAGTTTATCCCCTGAACCTGGTTAGCCAACCCAGAGTCACCACCCTGAGGTTGAACCATTGCCTGGCAGGCCAGGACTTCCAGGGAGGCACACCTACCTCCCACCAGGTCAGAGTTTAACCTCGGAGCCTGGTTCCCCAACCCAGGGTCACCACCCTGAGGTTGGGCAATTGCCTGGCACGCCAGGACTTTCTGGGGGGCACGCCTACCCCCCACCAGGTCAGAGTTTAACCTCTGAACCTCGTCATCCAACCCAGAGTCAACACCCTGAGGTTGAACAATTGCCTGGCACAGCACGACTTCTTGGGAGGCACATCTACCTCCCACCAGGTCAGAGTTTAACCTCTGAACCTGGGTATCCAACCCAGAGTCACCACCCTGAGGTTGAATCTTTGCCTGGCATGCCAGGACTTCCTGGGGGGCACTCTCACCCCCCACAAGGGACACACCGTCCCCAAGGGCCACACAAGAGTCTGGTTGGTGCAGGTCTCCCGACCTCTGCCCATCCAGCAGAGTCTGGGTTTCCCCCAAACCAGAAAAGGTTTCACCTGGGTCATTCCTGGGGGGCTCTGCTCTCAGAGCTGTCCCCTGACTCTCAAGGTCCTCCACTGGGGTCTGCAACCCCCTCTCAACCCTATGTCTGGACTTCTGCACCCCCTCACTAGGAGGGGTACTGCCAGACACCAGAACTGTTGGGATGCTGGCTACAGTCACCCCCCCAAGTTCTTCTGACACTGCGGGGCTTCCCTCAAAAGGTGGCCCTACGGTACAGGCTAGGCTTCCCTCCTGGTGTTCCCTCATGGAACCCTCTAGGACCTGGAACCTACCTGGGACACTACAATCCTTTCCCACCACACTCGGTTGGGAACCACCTAGATCACTCCCTTCAGGAGCACCCCCAAATGCCTCTTCAGACTCTCTGGTACTCACCCAGAAGTCTGCCTCCATTGTAAGTTCCCTGGGGTCAGAGAACTCACACTCCACCTGGTGTTGGCGTAGCTCTGGAAAATAAGGAACAGACATATGCTCTCCAGCAATTACATCACTCTGCCCTTCACATGTATTAACCACAGTACCCTTCACCCAACCACCCAGTAACTCAACCTTGGAAAAGCACTCTACCTCACCCTCCTGAGACTGGTGAGACAGTATCTGTCTGTCCCTGACACTCAACCCATACTCTTCTGGGATGTCTCTACACTCTATATCCAGGACGTCCACCAGGGGGGAACCCTTTTCTCTGTCACTCTCTGCTAGAGTCAGTAAAGTGTCCCTCCCCCCAGTAGGAATATGTCTCCCTGTGCCAGTTCCCCAATCCTTCTCAGGGACCCTGTGCATAACGGGAGCTACCTCATACCCTTGAACCGCCTGGGGTGTGTCAACTCCCTTCTTCAAGTTGGGCACCACATCTCTGGGCTTGTGCCCTTCTTCAGCAGTACTAGATGCAAGATTTTTGCTGCCACCATCTGAACTGGACTCAGCCCTTCCGGCCTCCAGTTTCAGCTCTTTACAGCTCAGCTCTTGAGCTGCAATCTTTTCTTCTTCCAGGGTTAAGAGTCTTTTTGCCTCGACCTCTGCAAGATACTCCTCTAATTGTTGCTCCTGTCGCCTTTGACTTCGGAGCCATTCATCTATTTCTGGGTCACTGTCCTCACCTGAGTAGTCTTCCTCCTCATGTGAGCAGTCTTCCTCCTCATGTGCGTAGTCCTCCTCCTCATCTGAGGGGTACTTAGTCATTTGGTTTCTTGCTGCCTCTCTCTCTGCCCATCTTTCCTCCCCCCAGACTATGTAGTTATGTAGCATCTCCGCCTTAGTAGATCTCCTTGCTACAGGAAGGCCCCATTTTCTGCAAAGCTTCCTTAGGTCAGCCTTAGTGAGGTGGTCAGTACGAACAAAGAATGAGTAGGTACACAATCCCATTCTGATAAGATCTTATCAGCAAAAAACAAAATCCAAAGTCCAAAATATCAATAGTATATCCAGGAGGACATCAGAGAACCAAAAGCCAAAACAAAGATGAAAAATCAAGTTGACCTTCAACTGTGGGTAGGTAGTGAAATACTTAGCTATTGTATGTCACTGCACAAACACAAGTCCTATCCTCACCGCTGATCACCAATGTTAGAAATGGGGTTTTTGGTTGGCAGTCAGGTTGCCCTCTGTCCAAGCAAGAACCCTCACTCTAGTCAGGGTAAGACGCACACAATCCAAAATCAGCCTGTGCTCACCCTCCGGTAGCTTGGCACGAGCAGTCAGGCTTAACTTAGAAGGCAATGTGTAAAGCATTTGTGCAATAAATCATACAACACCATAGCATAACACCACAAAAATACACCACACAGTGTTTAGAAAAATATATAATATTTATCTGGGTATCTTCAGGTCAAAACAATCAAAGTTGCAATATGAATTTGTAAAGATATCACTGAAAAGTGATATAAAGTGTCGTAAGTCTTTAGAAAGTAAACAAAGTCTCTTTCAAGCACAAAGTACCTGGTTTCTGGTGGAAAATCTCCTCAGAGGGCCACAGGAGAAGAGGTACGTGAAAAACTGGTGTGTGCGTCGATTTCTCCTCAGCACACACGGACTTGCGTCGTTATTTTCCACGCGGGGAGTTGTGCGTCGTTTTCTGGCGCGCGGACAGTCTCTTACTGTGGTTTGCGGGGAGTACCAGATGTCCCGGGTCTGTGCGTGGATTTTCCTGCTTGTTTTCCGGCTGCGCGTCGTTCTGCGGGGCTGCGCGTCGAAGTTTCGATCTCACGCCAGGCGTTGCGTCGATTTCTCCTGCGGAGTCGGGCGGCGTTGTCCTTGCGAGGCCGTGCGTCAAAGTTTTGATCTCACGGCAGGCGTCGCATCGAATTCTCCTGGGAGTCGGGCGGCGTTGTCCTTGCGAGGCCGTGCGTCAAAGTTTCGATCTCACGGCAGGCGTCGCGTCGATTTCTCCTGCGGAGTCGGGCGGCGTTGTCCTAGCGAGGCCGTGCGTCAAAGTTTCGGTCGTCCCGAAGGCGTTGCGTCGATCAGCGTCGGTGTGCGGCGTTTTTCTTGCCGCGGAACAAGCTGTGCGTCGAAAAGTTGGGCGCACGGAGCGTCCAAGAGGAAGAGAGAAGTCTTTTTGGTCCTGAGACTTCAGAGAACAGGAGGCAAGCTCTATCCAAGCCCTTGGAGAGCACTTTTACAGCCAGACAAGAGTTCAGCAAGGCAGCAGGCCAACAGCAAGGCAGCAGTCCTTTGTAGAAAAGCAGACAGGTGAGTCCTTTGAGCAGCCAGGCAGTTCAGCAAGGCAGCAGGCCAACAGCAAGGCAGCAGTCCTTTGTAGAAAAGCAGACAGGTGAGTCCTTTGAGCAGCCAGGCAGTTCTTCTTGGCAGGATGTAGTTTCTGGTTCAGGTTTCTTCTCCAGCAAGTGTCTGATGAGGTAGGGCAGAGGCCCTGTTTTATACTAAGTTGTGCCTTTGAAGTGGGGGTGACTTCAAAGAGTGTCTAAGAAATGCACCAAGCCCCCTTTCAGTTCAATCCTGTCTGCCAGAGTCCCAGTAGGGGGTGTGGCAGTCCTTTGTGTGAGGGCAGGCCCTCCACCCTCCCAGCCCAGGAAGACCCATTCAAAATGCAGATGTATGCAAGTGAGGCTGAGTACCCTGTGTTTGGGGTGTGTCTGAGTGAATGCACAAGGAGCTGTCAACTAAACCTAGCCAGACGTGGATTGAAGGGCACCACAAGGTTTTAGTGCAAAGAAATGCTCACTTTCTAAAAGTGGCATTTCTAGAATAGCAATATTAAATCCGACTTCACCAGTCAGCAGGATTTTATATTACCATTCTGGCCATACTAAATATGACCTTCCTGCTCCTTTCAGATCAGCAGCTGCCACTTCAACAATGTATGAGAGCAGCCCCAATGTTAGCCTATGAAGGGAGCAGGCCTCACAGTAGTGTAAAAACGAATTTAGGAGTTTTACACTACCAGGACATATAACCACACAAGTACATGTCCTGCCTTTTACCCACACAGCACCCTGCTCTAGGGGTTACCTGGGGCACACATTAGGGGTGACTTATGTATAGAAAAAGTGGAGTTCTAGGCTTGGCAAGTACCTTTAAATGCCAAGTCGAAGTGGCAGTGAAACTGCACCCACAGGCCTTGCAATGGCAGGCCTGAGACAAGGTTAAGGGGCTACTGAGGTGGGTGGCACAACCAGTGCTGCAGGCCCACTAGTAGCATTTAATCTACCTGCCCTAGGCACATGTAGTGCACTCTACCAGGGACTTACAAGTAAATTAAATAGTCAATCATGGATAAACCAATCAGTAGTACAATTTACACAGAGAGCATATGCACTTTAGCACTGGTTAGCAGTGGTAAAGTGCCCAGAGGTCAAAAGCCAACAACAACAGGTCAGAAAAAATAGGAGGAAGGAGGCAAAAAGTTTGGGGATGTCCCTGTCAAAAAGCCAGGTCCAACATGACCCCCTACCAGCCTAAAGCCAGGGGAGAACAATCACTATCCTGATGTACTTCCCTGTTTGAGGCGACAGAACAAGGACCCAGGCCCACAACAGCAGGGGCATGCTCCAGTTCTTCGCCTTCCTGACTCCAATTGGATCCCTCTGTCCATACTCTCAGGGCCCACTAAGCCAACCCATGAGGAACCTTTCTCCTTACCTGCGGATCCCATCTGTGCAGCACCTAACCTTACTTTGCTCACAGATGTATCCCAGGAGCAGGATAGTACCACCATGACCAACACAATGGTGTTGCCCACTCTACCCCCGGGGTGTGACACTTGTCCCCTCCCCAGGGATAACTCTGTCCACCCGAACAGCAAGCCACAGTGATTACTGACAGCTGCCAGGGATGAGAGCCAGGCCCCAGGCCTCTCAAAGCTCTCCAACCACTGTGGCTGTGGGGAGCGGGGGGCGGTAGCCCCAGGTGCTGGGTACCCTTTAACCACTCTCCCTTCCACCAGGTCAGGGATGACAGCCTGAACCTGGTCCTCCCCTCTGGGGCTCTGTACCCTCCCTCCTGGAGCGGTACCCCCAGAGTCCAACATGGTCAGGGTGCTTACAGAAGTCGCCCTGTACCATTCCTCCACCAGTGCAGGGCTGTTAACCTGCAACTGGCCCTCCAACCTGGGGTCTGTACCTTCAGGTTGGACTAGGGCCCGGGGTGAGGCTTCCCTCCCCCTGCCCTCCCTTCTGGGGTCCAGCACCCTCCAACTAGGAGTGGCCTCTTCAGAAGACAACATGGTAGGGGCACTGTTATCAGTAGCCCCTCCCTCCAGGTCCGGGGGGACACCCTGAACCTGGTCTTCCAGCCCAGGGTCTGTACCCTCAGACTGGATCACTGCCTGGCAAACCAGGACTTTCTGGGAGGCACACCTACCCCCCACCAGGTCAGAGTTTAACCTCTGCACCTGACCATTCAACTCAGAGTCACCACCCTGAAGTTGAACAATTGCCTGGCACTCCAGGACTTCCTGGAGGGCACACTGACCCTCCACCAGGTCAGAGTTTAACCTCTGAACTTGGCCATTCAACTCAGAGTCACCACCCTGAAGTTGAACAATTGCCTGGCGCACCAGGACTTTCTGGGAGGCACACCTACCTCCCACCAGGTCAGAGTTTAACCTCTGAGCCTGGTTCCCCAACCCAGGGTCACCACCCTGAGGTTGGGCAATTGCCTGGCACGCCAGGACTTTCTGGGGGGCACACCTACCCCCCACCAGGTCAGAGTTTAACCTCTGAACCTGGTCATCCAACCCAGAGTCAACACCCTGAGGTTGGACAATTGCCTGGCACAGCAGGACTTCTTCGGAGGCACACCTACCTCCCACCAGGTCAGAGTTTAACCTCTGAACCTGGGTATCCAACCCAGAGTCACCACCCTGAGGTTGGGCAACTGCCTGGCACACCAGGACTTTCTGGGAGGCACGCCTACCTCCCACCAGGTCAGAGGTTAACCTCTGAACCTGGTTCTCCAATCCAGGGTCACCACCCTGAGGTTGAACAATTGCCTGGCACGCCAGGACTTTCTGGGGGGCACACCTACCCCCCACCAGGTCAGAGTTTAACCTCTGAACCCGGTTATCCAACCCAGAGTCAGCACCCTGAGGTTGGACAACTGCCTGGTACACCAGGACTTTCTGGGGGGCACACCTATCCCCCAACAGGTCAGAGTTTATCCCCTGAACCTGGTTAGCCAACCCAGAGTCACCACCCTGAGGTTGAACCATTGCCTGGCAGGCCAGGACTTCCAGGGAGGCACACCTACCTCCCACCAGGTCAGAGTTTAACCTCGGAGCCTGGTTCCCCAACCCAGGGTCACCACCCTGAGGTTGGGCAATTGCCTGGCACGCCAGGACTTTCTGGGGGGCACGCCTACCCCCCACCAGGTCAGAGTTTAACCTCTGAACCTCGTCATCCAACCCAGAGTCAACACCCTGAGGTTGAACAATTGCCTGGCACAGCACGACTTCTTGGGAGGCACATCTACCTCCCACCAGGTCAGAGTTTAACCTCTGAACCTGGGTATCCAACCCAGAGTCACCACCCTGAGGTTGAATCTTTGCCTGGCATGCCAGGACTTCCTGGGGGGCACTCTCACCCCCCACAAGGGACACACCGTCCCCAAGGGCCACACAAGAGTCTGGTTGGTGCAGGTCTCCCGACCTCTGCCCATCCAGCAGAGTCTGGGTTTCCCCCAAACCAGAAAAGGTTTCACCTGGGTCATTCCTGGGGGGCTCTGCTCTCAGAGCTGTCCCCTGACTCTCAAGGTCCTCCACTGGGGTCTGCAACCCCCTCTCAACCCTATGTCTGGACTTCTGCACCCCCTCACTAGGAGGGGTACTGCCAGACACCAGAACTGTTGGGATGCTGGCTACAGTCACCCCCCCAAGTTCTTCTGACACTGCGGGGCTTCCCTCAAAAGGTGGCCCTACGGTACAGGCTAGGCTTCCCTCCTGGTGTTCCCTCATGGAACCCTCTAGGACCTGGAACCTACCTGGGACACTACAATCCTTTCCCACCACACTCGGTTGGGAACCACCTAGATCACTCCCTTCAGGAGCACCCCCAAATGCCTCTTCAGACTCTCTGGTACTCACCCAGAAGTCTGCCTCCATTGTAAGTTCCCTGGGGTCAGAGAACTCACACTCCACCTGGTGTTGGCGTAGCTCTGGAAAATAAGGAACAGACATATGCTCTCCAGCAATTACATCACTCTGCCCTTCACATGTATTAACCACAGTACCCTTCACCCAACCACCCAGTAACTCAACCTTGGAAAAGCACTCTACCTCACCCTCCTGAGACTGGTGAGACAGTATCTGTCTGTCCCTGACACTCAACCCATACTCTTCTGGGATGTCTCTACACTCTATATCCAGGACGTCCACCAGGGGGGAACCCTTTTCTCTGTCACTCTCTGCTAGAGTCAGTAAAGTGTCCCTCCCCCCAGTAGGAATATGTCTCCCTGTGCCAGTTCCCCAATCCTTCTCAGGGACCCTGTGCATAACGGGAGCTACCTCATACCCTTGAACCGCCTGGGGTGTGTCAACTCCCTTCTTCAAGTTGGGCACCACATCTCTGGGCTTGTGCCCTTCTTCAGCAGTACTAGATGCAAGATTTTTGCTGCCACCATCTGAACTGGACTCAGCCCTTCCGGCCTCCAGTTTCAGCTCTTTACAGCTCAGCTCTTGAGCTGCAATCTTTTCTTCTTCCAGGGTTAAGAGTCTTTTTGCCTCGACCTCTGCAAGATACTCCTCTAATTGTTGCTCCTGTCGCCTTTGACTTCGGAGCCATTCATCTATTTCTGGGTCACTGTCCTCACCTGAGTAGTCTTCCTCCTCATGTGAGCAGTCTTCCTCCTCATGTGCGTAGTCCTCCTCCTCATCTGAGGGGTACTTAGTCATTTGGTTTCTTGCTGCCTCTCTCTCTGCCCATCTTTCCTCCCCCCAGACTATGTAGTTATGTAGCATCTCCGCCTTAGTAGATCTCCTTGCTACAGGAAGGCCCCATTTTCTGCAAAGCTTCCTTAGGTCAGCCTTAGTGAGGTGGTCAGTACGAACAAAGAATGAGTAGGTACACAATCCCATTCTGATAAGATCTTATCAGCAAAAAACAAAATCCAAAGTCCAAAATATCAATAGTATATCCAGGAGGACATCAGAGAACCAAAAGCCAAAACAAAGATGAAAAATCAAGTTGACCTTCAACTGTGGGTAGGTAGTGAAATACTTAGCTATTGTATGTCACTGCACAAACACAAGTCCTATCCTCACCGCTGATCACCAATGTTAGAAATGGGGTTTTTGGTTGGCAGTCAGGTTGCCCTCTGTCCAAGCAAGAACCCTCACTCTAGTCAGGGTAAGACGCACACAATCCAAAATCAGCCTGTGCTCACCCTCCGGTAGCTTGGCACGAGCAGTCAGGCTTAACTTAGAAGGCAATGTGTAAAGCATTTGTGCAATAAATCATACAACACCATAGCATAACACCACAAAAATACACCACACAGTGTTTAGAAAAATATATAATATTTATCTGGGTATCTTCAGGTCAAAACAATCAAAGTTGCAATATGAATTTGTAAAGATATCACTGAAAAGTGATATAAAGTGTCGTAAGTCTTTAGAAAGTAAACAAAGTCTCTTTCAAGCACAAAGTACCTGGTTTCTGGTGGAAAATCTCCTCAGAGGGCCACAGGAGAAGAGGTACGTGAAAAACTGGTGTGTGCGTCGATTTCTCCTCAGCACACACGGACTTGCGTCGTTATTTTCCACGCGGGGAGTTGTGCGTCGTTTTCTGGCGCGCGGACAGTCTCTTACTGTGGTTTGCGGGGAGTACCAGATGTCCCGGGTCTGTGCGTGGATTTTCCTGCTTGTTTTCCGGCTGCGCGTCGTTCTGCGGGGCTGCGCGTCGAAGTTTCGATCTCACGCCAGGCGTTGCGTCGATTTCTCCTGCGGAGTCGGGCGGCGTTGTCCTTGCGAGGCCGTGCGTCAAAGTTTTGATCTCACGGCAGGCGTCGCATCGAATTCTCCTGGGAGTCGGGCGGCGTTGTCCTTGCGAGGCCGTGCGTCAAAGTTTCGATCTCACGGCAGGCATCACGTCGATTTCTCCTGCGGAGTCGGGCGGCGTTGTCCTAGCGAGGCCGTGCGTCAAAGTTTCGGTCGTCCCGAAGGCGTTGCGTCGATCAGCGTCGGTGTGCGGCGTTTTTCTTGCCGCGGAACAAGCTGTGCGTCGAAAAGTTGGGCGCACGGAGCGTCCAAGAGGAAGAGAGAAGTCTTTTTGGTCCTGAGACTTCAGGGAACAGGAGGCAAGCTCTATCCAAGCCCTTGGAGAGCACTTTTACAGCCAGACAAGAGTTCAGCAAGGCAGCAGGCCAACAGCAAGGCAGCAGTCCTTTGTAGAAAAGCAGACAGGTGAGTCCTTTGAGCAGCCAGGCAGTTCAGCAAGGCAGCAGGCCAACAGCAAGGCAGCAGTCCTTTGTAGAAAAGCAGACAGGTGAGTCCTTTGAGCAGCCAGGCAGTTCTTCTTGGCAGGATGTAGTTTCTGGTTCAGGTTTCTTCTCCAGCAAGTGTCTGATGAGGTAGGGCAGAGGCCCTGTTTTATACTAAGTTGTGCCTTTGAAGTGGGGGTGACTTCAAAGAGTGTCTAAGAAATGCACCAAGCCCCCTTTCAGTTCAATCCTGTCTGCCAGAGTCCCAGTAGGGGGTGTGGCAGTCCTTTGTGTGAGGGCAGGCCCTCCACCCTCCCAGCCCAGGAAGACCCATTCAAAATGCAGATGTATGCAAGTGAGGCTGAGTACCCTGTGTTTGGGGTGTGTCTGAGTGAATGCACAAGGAGCTGTCAACTAAACCTAGCCAGACGTGGATTGAAGGGCACCACAAGGTTTTAGTGCAAAGAAATGCTCACTTTCTAAAAGTGGCATTTCTAGAATAGCAATATTAAATCCGACTTCACCAGTCAGCAGGATTTTATATTACCATTCTGGCCATACTAAATATGACCTTCCTGCTCCTTTCAGATCAGCAGCTGCCACTTCAACAATGTATGAGAGCAGCCCCAATGTTAGCCTATGAAGGGAGCAGGCCTCACAGTAGTGTAAAAACGAATTTAGGAGTTTTACACTACCAGGACATATAACCACACAAGTACATGTCCTGCCTTTTACCCACACAGCACCCTGCTCTAGGGGTTACCTGGGGCACACATTAGGGGTGACTTATGTATAGAAAAAGGGGAGTTCTAGGCTTGGCAAGTACCTTTAAATGCCAAGTCGAAGTGGCAGTGAAACTGCACCCACAGGCCTTGCAATGGCAGGCCTGAGACAAGGTTAAGGGGCTACTGAGGTGGGTGGCACAACCAGTGCTGCAGGCCCACTAGTAGCATTTAATCTACCTGCCCTAGGCACATGTAGTGCACTCTACCAGGGACTTACAAGTAAATTAAATAGTCAATCATGGATAAACCAATCAGTAGTACAATTTACACAGAGAGCATATGCACTTTAGCACTGGTTAGCAGTGGTAAAGTGCCCAGAGGTCAAAAGCCAACAACAACAGGTCAGAAAAAATAGGAGGAAGGAGGCAAAAAGTTTGGGGATGTCCCTGTCAAAAAGCCAGGTCCAACATGACCCCCTACCAGCCTAAAGCCAGGGGAGAACAATCACTATCCTGATGTACTTCCCTGTTTGAGGCGACAGAACAAGGACCCAGGCCCACAACAGCAGGGGCATGCTCCAGTTCTTCGCCTTCCTGACTCCAATTGGATCCCTCTGTCCATACTCTCAGGGCCCACTAAGCCAACCCATGAGGAACCTTTCTCCTTACCTGCGGATCCCATCTGTGCAGCACCTAACCTTACTTTGCTCACAGATGTATCCCAGGAGCAGGATAGTACCACCATGACCAACACAATGGTGTTGCCCACTCTACCCCCGGGGTGTGACACTTGTCCCCTCCCCAGGGATAACTCTGTCCACCCGGACAGCAAGCCACAGTGATTACTGACAGCTGCCAGGGATGAGAGCCAGGCCCCAGGCCTCTCAAAGCTCTCCAACCACTGTGGCTGTGGAGAGCGGGGGGCGGTAGCCCCAGGTGCTGGGCACCCTTTAACCACTCTCCCTTCCACCAGGTCAGGGATGACAGCCTGAACCTGGTCCTCCCCTCTGGGGCTCTGTACCCTCCCTCCTGGAGCGGTACCCCCAGAGTCCAACATGGTCAGGGTGCTTACAGAAGTCGTCCTGTACCATTCCTCCACCAGTGCAGGGCTGTTAACCTGCAACTGGCCCTCCAACCTGGGGTCTGTACCTTCAGGTTGGACTAGGGCCCGGGGTGAGGCTTCCCTCCCCCTGCCCTCCCTTCTGGGGTCCAGCACCCTCCAACTAGGAGTGGCCTCTTCAGAAGACAACATGGTAGGGGCACTGTTATCAGTAGCCCCTCCCTCCAGGTCCGGGGGGACACCCTGAACCTGGTCTTCCAGCCCAGGGTCTGTACCCTCAGACTGGATCACTGCCTGGCAAACCAGGACTTTCTGGGAGGCACACCTACCCCCCACCAGGTCAGAGTTTAACCTCTGCACCTGACCATTCAACTCAGAGTCACCACCCTGAAGTTGAACAATTGCCTGGCACTCCAGGACTTCCTGGAGGGCACACTGACCCTCCACCAGGTCAGAGTTTAACCTCTGAACTTGGCCATTCAACTCAGAGTCACCACCCTGAAGTTGAACAATTGCCTGGCGCACCAGGACTTTCTGGGAGGCACACCTACCTCCCACCAGGTCAGAGTTTAACCTCTGAGCCTGGTTCCCCAACCCAGGGTCACCACCCTGAGGTTGGGCAATTGCCTGGCACGCCAGGACTTTCTGGGGGGCACACCTACCCCCCACCAGGTCAGAGTTTAACCTCTGAACCTGGTCATCCAACCCAGAGTCAACACCCTGAGGTTGGACAATTGCCTGGCACAGCAGGACTTCTTCGGAGGCACACCTACCTCCCACCAGGTCAGAGTTTAACCTCTGAACCTGGGTATCCAACCCAGAGTCACCACCCTGAGGTTGGGCAACTGCCTGGCACACCAGGACTTTCTGGGAGGCACGCCTACCTCCCACCAGGTCAGAGGTTAACCTCTGAACCTGGTTCTCCAATCCAGGGTCACCACCCTGAGGTTGAACAATTGCCTGGCACGCCAGGACTTTCTGGGGGGCACACCTACCCCCCACCAGGTCAGAGTTTAACCTCTGAACCCGGTTATCCAACCCAGAGTCAGCACCCTGAGGTTGGACAACTGCCTGGTACACCAGGACTTTCTGGGGGGCACACCTATCCCCCAACAGGTCAGAGTTTATCCCCTGAACCTGGTTAGCCAACCCAGAGTCACCACCCTGAGGTTGAACCATTGCCTGGCAGGCCAGGACTTCCAGGGAGACACACCTACCTCCCACCAGGTCAGAGTTTAACCTCTGAGCCTGGTTCCCCAACCCAGGGTCACCACCCTGAGGTTGGGCAATTGCCTGGCACGCCAGGACTTTCTGGGGGGCACGCCTACCCCCCACCAGGTCAGAGTTTAACCTCTGAACCTCGTCATCCAACCCAGAGTCAACACCCTGAGGTTGAACAATTGCCTGGCACAGCACGACTTCTTGGGAGGCACATCTACCTCCCACCAGGTCAGAGTTTAACCTCTGAACCTGGGTATCCAACCCAGAGTCACCACCCTGAGGTTGAATCTTTGCCTGGCATGCCAGGACTTCCTGGGGGGCACTCTCACCCCCCACAAGGGACACACCGTCCCCAAGGGCCACACAAGAGTCTGGTTGGTGCAGGTCTCCCGACCTCTGCCCATCCAGCAGAGTCTGGGTTTCCCCCAAACCAGAAACGGTTTCACCTGGGTCATTCCTGGGGGGCTCTGCTCTCAGAGCTGTCCCCTGACTCTCAAGGTCCTCCACTGGGGTCTGCAACCCCCTCTCAACCCTATGTCTGGACTTCTGCACCCCCTCACTAGGAGGGGTACTGCCAGACACCAGAACTGTTGGGATGCTGGCTACAGTCACCCCCCCAAGTTCTTCTGACACTGCGGGGCTTCCCTCAAAAGGTGGCCCTACGGTACAGGCTAGGCTTCCCTCCTGGTGTTCCCTCATGGAACCCTCTAGGACCTGGAACCTACCTGGGACACTACAATCCTTTCCCACCACACTCGGTTGGGAACCACCTAGATCACTCCCTTCAGGAGCACCCCCAAATGCCTCTTCAGACTCTCTGGTACTCACCCAGAAGTCTGCCTCCATTGTAAGTTCCCTGGGGTCAGAGAACTCACACTCCACCTGGTGTTGGCGTAGCTCTGGAAAATAAGGAACAGACATATGCTCTCCAGCAATTACATCACTCTGCCCTTCACATGTATTAACCACAGTACCCTTCACCCAACCACCCAGTAACTCAACCTTGGAAAAGCACTCTACCTCACCCTCCTGAGACTGGTGAGACAGTATCTGTCTGTCCCTGACACTCAACCCATACTCTTCTGGGATGTCTCTACACTCTATATCCAGGACGTCCACCAGGGGGGAACCCTTTTCTCTGTCACTCTCTGCTAGAGTCAGTAAAGTGTCCCTCCCCCCAGTAGGAATATGTCTCCCTGTGCCAGTTCCCCAATCCTTCTCAGGGACCCTGTGCATAACGGGAGCTACCTCATACCCTTGAACCGCCTGGGGTGTGTCAACTCCCTTCTTCAAGTTGGGCACCACATCTCTGGGCTTGTGCCCTTCTTCAGCAGTACTAGATGCAAGATTTTTGCTGCCACCATCTGAACTGGACTCAGCCCTTCCGGCCTCCAGTTTCAGCTCTTTACAGCTCAGCTCTTGAGCTGCAATCTTTTCTTCTTCCAGGGTTAAGAGTCTTTTTGCCTCAACCTCTGCAAGATACTCCTCTAATTGTTGCTCCTGTCGCCTTTGACTTCGGAGCCATTCATCTATTTCTGGGTCACTGTCCTCACCTGAGTAGTCTTCCTCCTCATGTGAGCAGTCTTCCTCCTCATGTGCGTAGTCCTCCTCCTCATCTGAGGGGTACTTAGTCATTTGGTTTCTTGCTGCCTCTCTCTCTGCCCATCTTTCCTCCCCCCAGACTATGTAGTTATGTAGCATCTCCGCCTTAGTAGATCTCCTTGCTACAGGAAGGCCCCATTTTCTGCAAAGCTTCCTTAGGTCAGCCTTAGTGAGGTGGTCAGTACGAACAAAGAATGAGTAGGTACACAATCCCATTCTGATAAGATCTTATCAGCAAAAAACAAAATCCAAAGTCCAAAATATCAATAGTATATCCAGGAGGACATCAGAGAACCAAAAGCCAAAACAAAGATGAAAAATCAAGTTGACCTTCAACTGTGGGTAGGTAGTGAAATACTTAGCTATTGTATGTCACTGCACAAACACAAGTCCTATCCTCACCGCTGATCACCAATGTTAGAAATGGGGTTTTTGGTTGGCAGTCAGGTTGCCCTCTGTCCAAGCAAGAACCCTCACTCTAGTCAGGGTAAGACGCACACAATCCAAAATCAGCCTGTGCTCACCCTCCGGTAGCTTGGCACGAGCAGTCAGGCTTAACTTAGAAGGCAATGTGTAAAGCATTTGTGCAATAAATCATACAACACCATAGCATAACACCACAAAAATACACCACACAGTGTTTAGAAAAATATATAATATTTATCTGGGTATCTTCAGGTCAAAACGATCAAAGTTGCAATATGAATTTGTAAAGATATCACTGAAAAGTGATATAAAGTGTCGTAAGTCTTTAGAAAGTAAACAAAGTCTCTTTCAAGCACAAAGTACCTGGTTTCTGGTGGAAAATCTCCTCAGAGGGCCACAGGAGAAGAGGTACGTGAAAAACTGGTGTGTGCGTCGATTTCTCCTCAGCACACACGGACTTGCGTCGTTATTTTCCACGCGGGGAGTTGTGCGTCGTTTTCTGGCGCGCGGACAGTCTCTTACTGTGGTTTGCGGGGAGTACCAGATGTCCCGGGTCTGTGCGTGGATTTTCCTGCTTGTTTTCCGGCTGCGCGTCGTTCTGCGGGGCTGCGCGTTGAAGTTTCGATCTCACGCCAGGCGTTGCGTCGATTTCTCCTGCGGAGTCGGGCGGCGTTGTCCTTGCGAGGCCGTGCGTCAAAGTTTTGATCTCACGGCAGGCGTCGCATCGAATTCTCCTGGGAGTCGGGCGGCATTGTCCTTGCGAGGCCGTGCGTCAAAGTTTCGATCTCACGGCAGGCGTCGCGTCGATTTCTCCTGCGGAGTCGGGCGGCGTTGTCCTAGCGAGGCCGTGCGTCAAAGTTTCGGTCGTCCCGAAGGCGTTGCGTCGATCAGCGTCGGTGTGCGGCGTTTTTCTTGCCGCGGAACAAGCTGTGCGTCGAAAAGTTCGGCGCACGGAGCGTCCAAGAGGAAGAGAGAAGTCTTTTTGGTCCTGAGACTTCAGGGAACAGGAGGCAAGCTCTATCCAAGCCCTTGGAGAGCACTTTTACAGCCAGACAAGAGTTCAGCAAGGCAGCAGGCCAACAGCAAGGCAGCAGTCCTTTGTAGAAAAGCAGACAGGTGAGTCCTTTGAGCAGCCAGGCAGTTCAGCAAGGCAGCAGGCCAACAGCAAGGCAGCAGTCCTTTGTAGAAAAGCAGACAGGTGAGTCCTTTGAGCAGCCAGGCAGTTCTTCTTGGCAGGATGTAGTTTCTCCAGCAAGTGTCTGATGAGGTAGGGCAGAGGCCCTGTTTTATACTAAGTTGTGCCTTTGAAGTGGGGGTGACTTCAAAGAGTGTCTAAGAAATGCACCAAGCCCCCTTTCAGTTCAATCCTGTCTGCCAGAGTCCCAGTAGGGGGTGTGGCAGTCCTTTGTGTGAGGGCAGGCCCTCCACCCTCCCAGCCCAGGAAGACCCATTCAAAATGCAGATGTATGCAAGTGAGGCTGAGTACCCTGTGTTTGGGGTGTGTCTGAGTGAATGCACAAGGAGCTGTCAACTAAACCTAGCCAGACGTGGATTGAAGGGCACCACAAGGTTTTAGTGCAAAGAAATGCTCACTTTCTAAAAGTGGCATTTCTAGAATAGCAATATTAAATCCGACTTCACCAGTCAGCAGGATTTCATATTACCATTCTGGCCATACTAAATATGACCTTCCTGCTCCTTTCAGATCAGCAGCTGCCACTTCAACAATGTATGAGAGCAGCCCCAATGTTAGCCTATGAAGGGAGCAGGCCTCACAGTAGTGTAAAAACGAATTTAGGAGTTTTACACTACCAGGACATATAACCACACAAGTACATGTCCTGCCTTTTACCCACACAGCACCCTGCTCTAGGGGTTACCTGGGGCACACATTAGGGGTGACTTATGTATAGAAAAAGGGGAGTTCTAGGCTTGGCAAGTACCTTTAAATGCCAAGTCGAAGTGGCAGTGAAACTGCACCCACAGGCCTTGCAATGGCAGGCCTGAGACAAGGTTAAGGGGCTACTGAGGTGGGTGGCACAACCAGTGCTGCAGGCCCACTAGTAGCATTTAATCTACCTGCCCTAGGCACATGTAGTGCACTCTACCAGGGACTTACAAGTAAATTAAATAGTCAATCATGGATAAACCAATCAGTAGTACAATTTACACAGAGAGCATATGCACTTTAGCACTGGTTAGCAGTGGTAAAGTGCCCAGAGGTCAAAAGCCAACAACAACAGGTCAGAAAAAATAGGAGGAAGGAGGCAATAAGTTTGGGGATGTCCCTGTCAAAAAGCCAGGTCCAACACACACTGTCACTGTTAGGCACAAAAGACAACGTATAACACTAGACAAGGATGGGGGCTGGAATAGACTCCTGGAAACCAGGTGCCAAACCCAGTACAAAGGAGGACACTTACCAGACACAAATAACCAAGAAGAAACGGAAACAGAAGGGAACCAACTAAGAGGCAGAGGCAAGAACTGGGAACAGGCTCAGGCTGAAGCAAAGGCGGGACTAGGACTTGAAAACAGGGCTCAAAAATCTGGCTGGAACAAACAGAGATAGGACTGGGAAACTGAGAGCAGGTTCTGGCTGGAACAGGCAAGGACAGGGCTGGAATACAGGGAGTAGGAATAAGCAGTAAACAGGACTGGGAAACAGAGAGCAGGTTCAAGCTGAAACAAGGCAGGAGCAGGACAGAGAAACAGGGAGCATGCTCTGGAAGAAACAAACAGGTAGAAGGCTAAGAAATAGGGAGCAGACTCCGGCTGGAACAATCAGGGGCAGGGCAGAGAAACAGGAAACAGGTTCAAGCTGGAACAGAACAGGAACAGGAACAAAACTGGAACACCATCCGATAAAGGGTCTGTAACACAAAGGAATCGAGCTCTAATGCACAATGGGGATCTTGAGGAAATGGTTGCTTATAAGCAGTTCCAAGCTGGGCTGAACAGGAGAGGTCTCAGGTGTGTGTAGTTTCAGACACTTGCAAGTCCTGGAGGAGAGGATCCGGTGAAAAGGAGCAACTGGACTTCTCCCATAGAAAACAACAGCAAACAGAATCCATGCTTTCCTGACTACCAGGCTGTGCAATATGGGATTTGCAGTCCCAGGAAGCAAATGTAGTACTACACAAGTATACCAAAAAGAGAAACAAATCAGAGTCAGCAAGGGACTCTAGATAACTGTTCAAGGTGATTCTCAGGCTTCTGACAGTCCCCGTACAGCGCCCCCTAGAGATGGGACGACCGAGTCGTAACAATATACCCCCCCCACCAATCGGCTCAAGAAGTGAAGGTGATCCTTTGGCTGAAAAAAGTTGAAGAGGAAAAGCCACAGCAAGAAAATCCAACACAAACCTTGGTGGACAAGTTTACAGTCCAGCCATAGGTGAATCTTCCAATGAGCAAAGCATGTATTAATACCCATATGGGCTCTGATGTCTTTCCTCTTTATTGTTCAGTTGATATGGAAGGAGTGCATGGAGTTGGTTTCTGATAAAGAGGAATCGGGAGGAAGGAGATCTGGAATGGCATTATGGGTGATATTCTTTAGGACATTAGTTTCCTGTTCAATACTTTCTTCTTTGGAGGAGATAACTGGCGTATTAGTAACTGTCAGGTCTGTAACACCTTCCGACAAGCAGGACATGTCTGTTTCTGCAGCAGTATTTACATTGATTGTGGTCTGAGGCTTACAAAGTATAGAGACTTGGGAGACATGGGTAACTGGAGTTCTCAAGGTAAACATGAAAAAGTCAGAATTTTCTTTAGTTTTGGATGGATTCGGAGTATCAAATTCAGAATCAACAAGAGTTTTTAAGTCTTTCAAAACTGGATTAACATCTGGAAATGTAGAAGTTCCACAAGCTAATTCTTTAGGGTGATATTCAGACAAGACTGAGATTTCATCATTGCAAGTGCTCTGTGGTGTATTCATGTTATCAGAAATGGTTTCTTTGCAAAGCGTTTCTACTACAGGTAGTTGATCTTCAACTCTATTAACACTGAAAGGTTGTTCTTTGGAAAGAAATGGAACCAAAGTCTCTTCAGAAATCGCCTTTACATTGTAATCTACATTTTCAGCTCTTGCCTTTGAATTGATGATGGTTTCTTGTGATAAAACACTGAGAACAGTACTTATCATCAGATCTTCGAATACAAGATTCAAATTCAAGTCTTTAGTGGGAAATATTACATCTTTCAGTACTTGAGCTTCTGTTTCAGAGTGCTGATTTTCAGGAGTCTTTAATTTCATGGGCACAGCAGGTGGCATTGGTGTGACTGGTTTTACATCAAGATCAGATACCGATAGATCAAAGATCTGTTCTTCACCAACAGTTGAGCCGTGAACAGGATACACAGTGGCAGGGAACAGCAGGTCAGGATCAGTGGTTGAGGCTGCAACTGTGTCCAGTTCTAGGGGAAGGCTCTCATTTCTTATGACAGGCTGTTTAGTTTCAGATTGCTGGCTCTCTTCCTTGTCTGAAATCTCCACGGTTTGCTTTGACACAGAAGAGATTTCTGAGAAGTCCATTACATTCTTAGTAACTGCAGGTATTTCTTCACGGTCAGAAAAATCCATTAATTCACTTGGAACAGGAACTGTCTCTTCATCATCTGAAAAGTCTATGATATTGTTTGAAAGGGCAGGAGTATCCCCACAATCTGAAAATTCTGGTGTGTGCGCCATTTGAACAGCACTATCTGCAGGTTTGTTCACGCCAAAGGAGGAACCACTGTCATCACTAGATTCAGATTCTTCAACACTGTTGCACAGTTTGCCCTTAATCTCCAGTAAAGTGATATCTTGGGTTCTTATGGTGCAGCTATTGGAGTCTGCATCAGAGCTCTCTTCTTCCTTTGGCTTTGTTTGTTCTGATAGAGGAGCTGAGACACTTCCTTTTGAAGACTTTGATTCATCCTGTGAACCAAGAGGTGTCAAATCTTCTAGAGATGTCAGAGATTCAGACAGCTGCTCAGGGATATTCTCTGGAAAACTACAAGCTGGGAGAGAGTCTGAAGAAGAGGCTGATATAGTTATAACTGGAGCAGTCTTTTGACATTCATTCATAGCAGGTAAAATCTGCTCTATAGTAGTCTTTGGAGAGGCACATGAGGTAGCATACTGTTCTTTAAGCCAAAGCTGGTGATCATTTTCTTTTTTCAGGTTTTCAAATTGCCTTGCAGTAGTTTTCATCAGCTGCTCTGTTACTTCTTCTACCTTACAGATAAACCGAATGTCTGGTTCTGGCAAAAGTGAAATATGCTTTGATGAAAAGAGCCCACGGGCAAGATTTCTAGTGTATGTTATAACATATTCATCATAGAAGTCCAATATCTGCCTTTTAATCTACAAAAACTGCTCTTTTAGTGTGTGTATGCCCATATTGTTATTAAACCCTCTCAGAATAGAAAAGGGTTTAGCAGAGCTTTTAGGGATTGAGACTGGTGTATTATCATCATCCAGTTTGGGAAGAGCACAAGCCTTTTGAGTGGAACTAAGGAATCCCATAGTCTTTACTGATCCCTTAGATACAGGGTCTAGCCTCCTGACTTGAAGGCTCTGAGGGACTGATAGGTCTTTATAAGAGTCAGCACTGCATTTTGAATTCTGAGAAACTGGCCTAGATGGGCTGAAGCACTCAACAGAAAACAAGGGAATCCCCAGTGTAGCTTCTTGAACAGTGTCAGGGTTCTTTGTTTTGACAAAGTCCTGAAAGTGAATTTGGGATGCACTAGCATGAGGCAAGGAATTAACAAGGTTTTCTTGAGAGTAAATATCTTGTGCAGAAGTAGCAAAAGCACTTTCACTGTTAGGAACCTTCTCCCCTGTTTCAGGTATTAGAACCTCCAAAAACTCATTATTACTTTGTAATTCTTACACAAACAGGGATTGGGGGTCATAATCACAGATATTATAATAGTTGAACATTGATGGCAAGCCAAGCAATGTAGTACTGAATTTGCAATCTTTGATTTTCTTTAACAAGTCTATCCTTTAAACTAAAGCCTTTTTTAGAGGTCTTCAGGGAATGATAGGCTTAGAAAGGGGTGTCTTAACATGACAGGAATATATTTTAGGTCTGTGTGGGCCTCTGCTGCCTGGAGAGCTTGACATTTTCGGGTTGTGCATTCTGTCACGCTTTCGGGCGGGTCTGATCAGTACTCTGGTTGAGACACCCCTTGAGGTCCCCAAACATCCTAAAGAGGTAGTGTACTGGGGCAGAAGAGCAGCTAAAGGCATACACGGAAAGGACAGCTATGGACAGGCACAAGAAACAGGAAAGTAAAAGCAGAGAAACCCTTGTGCAAACAAACAGGAAACAGATTACTAATGGACAAACACGCTGGGGTTGTACACAGAGTGGGGCGCAGAACCTCTCACAGATGCGGCTGCAAAATATAGAAATGAACTGCCGTCATTGCAAACTACTGTCATGGAGGCTCCTGTCAACTGTTTTTTTTTTTTCTTTTCAAAAAGACCTCCGTAAAGCTAGCTTTTCTTGCTCCCTCGCCATGGCAGTCACCAGGTTTTGCTTGGCGGTGATGGGCAGTAAAAAACAGCTATATATCCACCCATCCTAATTGGAAAGAGGTACATATGGCCAATTCTCTGATGGCCCTTTCTTCATTGTGTCATCGGAAATGTCTGGCCATGGTGGTCACTAATGTGGTCAAACTATAGTCTGCCCACATTTAAATCCAGTGAGGGGACCACTAGGTTGTCAGGGAAGGAAAAACGTTGCAGTTCCAGTGGGTTACTTCTCTGCAACATATAAATTATGTCCTTAGACTCTAAAGGGCTCCATGAGGCCGGATAGCCATTGGACAAGGTGCTGGTGAAGCTGTTGACTTTTGGAAGGAAAAGCTCAGAGCAGGAGTAATTAAACATTTGCACCAAAGGAGGGTCCCTCTCCAGCCAGATACTTTTGACACCTTCACTCACTCAGGATTTCTACCTTGTGACTTTGTCACTATTTTGGAGCTTGAATTCCTCCAGTGGGACAAGGCTGCAAGGTATAGCCAAACAGATCTCCAAACGGTCAGATACCTTCACCTCAACAAGTCACTGAAGCCAATTTGCTACTGCAGAAAAGGTCAGAGCAAGAGCAACCTGTGGGAGTAGGTCCATCCTATCAGGTTACCACACTGGTCTCAACAGCAGGTACAACCCTACTTCTTCCTACCACAGGCCTTACAGTATTCTGAAGATGGTGGTTTAGATCCACATTTATGCTTGGCACTAGGCTGTGGGAGGGGGTGACTTGAGGTCCCCCTTAACCAATATGAATAAAGTTCCCTAGGGTAACCCTGCCCACTTTAGCAGAAGTTTCTGTGTGCAACACAACAAACAGTCCAACTGTACACCTCTCTCCCTAAATTCAAAGTTGCCGAAATGTTCTTCCCTTGTGCAGAGCTCCTGAGCCCACCCCATAGGTGTGGCAAGGAAAATGAGCAATCACTCCTTCTGATCACATAAAATCAGTTCTGAGGACAGTTCCTCTACCTCTGTGATTGTGCCTGGCTGACGCGTGGGACAAAGGAGGGGTCAAGCCAAGCTTTTGGCTACACCTGCCTGTGACAGGGTAGGCCTCCTTGAGGTTAATTAAGCTCCTGGGCACTGTCCAGATGGTCATTCTGTCAAAGGAACAGAACACCTTCTGACATCCAAGGCTTTTGTCTCAGCTCTGGAAACAAATTCACACCTCATTAAGGTGCTATTCAGCTCCTCTGTGGTAGTTACAAGCTAATCTAAATAGGCTTCTAGAGGCCTTTGACAGGTAAAAGGTGAGTTTTTAAACATACCCTTTTCAAATATTGAATACAAATGCAAGTTTGCATTGAATTTGGCTTGCCATAAATATTTAAAAGAGTCCAAGAATAAACTTTGTAGCTGTTTCCTAAGCAGGTATAGTTTGATTTAATTTTAATAATATCGCCCAACGCTTTCCTATGGAACAACTAACCTGCCACAATGTACACATATATAGCACTTAATGCCTTTTTTACTGCAAGGACATGTTTAAAATTACACTTTTGCATATCTTACTTTTAATTCCCACGCATCCTGTCTTATAGACATTTAAGGCCTACTTAGGGGGTGACTTACTAATATTTAGAAGAAGTGTTTAGGCCAGTCAAAAGAGGTCATTTTTACATATTGAATTTTCAGTTTTAAAACCTCATACACAGGCTATAGAAGGAGACCTGCAGTCATATTTTACAATGTCACTCTAGTGTTGGCACAATGTATGCTGCAGTACACTAGAGCCATTTAACTTACAGACCCTGGGTACACTTTGTGCTCATACTAGGTACTAGTAATATTAGTTGGTACTAGCAGTACTACTAGTACTATTGGGTACTAGTAGTACTTTGCAGTAGGGATTTAAATGGTAAGATAAACATGTCAATTGAGAGTGTAGCTAATTTCAACATGTTTTAGGGGTCAATTGACATGCACTGGGGCCTGGTTAGCAACGCCCTTTGCTCAGAGTAAAACAAAAAAAAAAAAAGCAAGAGCATCAGTCGAGAAAACGTGGTGTGATCATGTAAAAAAAGCATTTTCCTACAATTTCCAAATAGGTTATTTTCATACACCTTTACTCATACTCATATCTTGTGTTTTGGCATATTGGGGCCATAATATGACTCTAAACTTGGTTATTTTAGCTCCACAAGTGATGATGCACATCAAAAAGTCATAAATAATCACAAAATGAAACACTTGAAAGCTATGATCCTTCTGAGGCATTTCATAGGGTTCACACCATCAATTCTCATTATGAACTGAATGTTTTTGCTTGAACAGTCATTACTCAAAATGCTGTTTATATCACGCTGCATTGTTAACAAACAATTTTAAGGCCACTTTCTGGAGGACAGCACTCTCTGACATGTGCTTGCCACTCTAAGGGGGCAGGGGTTGAGGAACTGCAGATATCATGCCAATTGCAGATTCTACTCACACACCGGGATGCCAAGAAGGCCGTCACTGTGACATATAAAGGCTTATTTACAAGCCCCTTGTGCCACCGTTGCATCGTTTTTTTTGACAGAGCAGTGGTGCAAAGCAGTCCCCTAGAGTGCGCCACACTTACAAACTGGTGTAATGGGATCATTGCCCCAGTTTGTAAAGCCTTGCACCATATTATACCTGCACCAGATATAATGAATGCAAACTAGGTGTTCCCCTGTTAAACTGGCGCAGTGAAATTTTCAAGATTTCATGCGTCGTTCTGCACCTTCACTGTGTCAAAAAATGTACGCCTGCTCAGAGCAGGCATTAAACTGTCACAGGGCTTTTGTCAATGGAAACCTTCCTTGCGTGGCTGGAGTAGTGTCATTTTTTTATGCTGGTCACGCAATGCATCAGTTGAGCGCCACAGATGGGTCAGAATTTCTGATGCATCGGTGAAAACGCGTGCCATGGAGCTCTGCATTGTAAATACAGTGCATCCATGGCATCATTAGGGGGGCGCAGGGCAGCACAAGAAATCTAACCCACCTGAGCTGATGCGTCAGATTCTTGTAAATGAGGCTCTCAGTACCCTACCTAGCCATCAATATGAGACAGAGGTGCCAGCCAGGGCCCTGTAATCATCCCCAATACCTGAAACGTCTTCAGCAGCCACTCCTGGGGCACACCACCTCCAGATGCACATAGCACCCAATTGAAAAGGTCGGCTACCTTCTACAGCTGCAATATTGGCAACTGAGGGGCATACAGCAAAGCATCTCTCCCTGCTGCAAACATATTTGTTCCAACACTTGTGTACCACCAACATCAGCCTATTTTCCAGACTAGTCATTTGGGCATTGTGCCAAAGCCACATCAGGGCAGACTTGCCCTGTAGGGTGTGCTGAAACTCCTCCATCTTGGAATTTGGGCTGACCTCAGCCAGCGCATTGGACTTTTGCAGTTGGGCCAAAGTGTAGTAAACTTCACAGCTGGGAGCCCCCATAGATAGCGCTGTGGTGTCACCAACAACTCTTTTCCTTCCCTGCCCCATATCAAGTCCAACAGTAGCCCATTAAGGCCCCTAAAAAATGCCCCTGTAGAAGTAGAGGCAGAGCAGAGAACAGATACAGCAAGATAGGCAAAATCAGTATCTCAGCTATGGCCACCCTGCCCACTGGAGACAAGGGCAATAAGAGCCAAAAAGACAGAGAACCAGGAGCGAAGTCAACCACCCTGTCCAGGTTCATGCCCACTAAGTCTGAGGCAGAGTGATATCTCTTCACCCCTAGATACTTAAGGGTGTCACTCCACTCTAGTAGGAATCACAGCCTTTTGTCTGTGCTCTACCATCCACTGAAGGAGACCAAACAGGATTTGGTCCAATTGGTATGCAGATCTATTAAGTATCCAAATCTGTCCAGTACTGACATGAGCAACCAGAAAGACATGCTGGTATCTTGCATGTAAGTCAGAGTGTCAGTCACATACACCAACACCATGTGCCATTTCCCTGATGCTTGCACACCACAGGTCTTGACTGTATTATGAAGCCAAGCCACCAGGAGCTCCATGCCTAGTACAAAGGTAAGCAGCTACAGCAGGCAACCCTGTCAAGTGTCTCAAAGTATTTTTATGTTGTAAGATATAAGCATACCAGTTTTAACTCATCCCATCAGTTTTCTGTGTTTTCACCAACCACAAGAAGCCTGGGTCCACTCACAAGCACTCCAACACCACAAATAGGTATCACCAACTAAGGGTGTTGAACGTTTTTCTATATCAAGCGACACAGCTAGCCATTCCTCTGGTTGCTCAGGACACTTCCCCATCAGGCTCAACAGCTGGCCAATATTCATAAAGGTATTACTTTGCTATAAACCCATTTTGGTACGGGTGGACCAGTTTGCCAATAACTGGCAGCAGCCTGTTTGTCAGGAGCTTTCCCAGTATCTTATAATCAAGGTTTAGCTAAGAGAGTGCCTGATATGACCAAATGTCCTGCAGGTCCCTTCCCAGCTTGGGAAGTACCACAATCAAAGCTGCCCTGAGAGTGGGCAGAAGCACTGCCATCTCCGCTGCCTCCTTCTTCAATTTCAGCATGTGTGGGATGAGGAGCATGCTGAAAGGCACATAAAACTCTACCAGGAAACCATCCGTTCTCAGTGTTTTGTTACACAACAACTACAAAATGGCATCACATATCTCATCTGCCTGCAGGGGCCACTCTAGCACAGTGTGCTATAGTGGGTCAAGATGAGGAAGGGTACTCTCCCTCAGGAAGTCCAAGATTGGTTTGTGGAGGCAGTGTCCTATTCTGTGTACAGGGTGCTGTAGCACTCCCTGAAGGCAGAGTCTATGTCAGCCTGGGAGTAGATCGGTCCTCCCCTCTCCCCCATACGAATAACGTATTGGGGTACAGAGTATCTTCCACTGCAGTAATTATGCCAGTACCTTGCGCATGTGGTCCCCCTCCACACGCAAACAGGTGGTATACTCCTTAGAGTCAAGCTTAGAGAGCCTAGTCACTAGTTCGCTATGCATTTTTGCTTGAACATAAAATGATCCCAGATGTTTATTATATCACTACCCATAATGAATATGAACTTTTTCAGCCTCAAAGTGAATAAATTGGCCATTTACATACACTTTTACTCATACACAAAATCTTTTATTTTTTCCTTGAAATCATGAAAAATACTCCAAAAGTGATCATTTTAGCTCATAGAGTCATGATTGACACCCTAAAGTCAAAAATTGTTGAAACATGTAAGTCCTTAAAACAAACCAGTTGGACCTATTGGAGGCATTTCGTAAGGGCCCAGGACATAGAGTTTGATAAAAAACTTTGACTTTTCACTTCAACATAAAAGGACTCCAAATGTTGTTTGTCCTTTCCCATAGTGAAGAAACACTGTTTACAGCATTAAATGAGCATATGGGTCGTATTCATATACATTTATTCTTCTCCATATCGTGTGTACTGGCAGATTGAAAGCACGCAAATCACTCTAAGCATGCTCATTGTAAGGGATGATCCATATCCAAAAGGCATAAATAGTTGAAAGATGCATAATTTGAAAACAGACAATCAAGTTGTTTTTTACCATTAATTGACATAGTGGTAAACTTAAGCTTTGAGGTTACATTTTGTCCTTACAAGAAGGACGAATAATATCCTCATTCTCTAACATCAGTATTGCTGTATTGAACCGTGCATACTTGCCCAATATTGGAATTAGGCACAGTTTGTAACGTTTGAGAAGCTCTTATATTACAGCTCCAGCAGAATTGTGATGTGGATAAAGAGTAGTTGAACCATGTCTCCCAAAAACACAACTTTGCCTTTTTTATGACTATACCTACTGTAACATCATTCATTATGTTTCTATACTCCACATCTGCAGCTGGAGTCATGATTCTAATAAGTTCTTTGTATTGGATATTTAACCAAATATTAACATTCCTAATGCTCCCTAAAGAGTTACTAGTTTGCTCACAGAGTGGTTTATTGGATACTGGCTGATTTTTCACAGGGGTCACCTGAAGTAGATCCCCAAACCCTATAACATGTTTGCCTCCAGAGTATTGTAGTTTGTCTGAGAACTTCTTGCATTGTCAGATGACAAAGGCTAGCATTAAATGTGAAGCCCTGCTAACCTCATCTATAATCAGGACCTTGAATTGCTTAAGAACCTTTGATATTCATGACAAGCATCACCAGATAACTTATGGTATTCCAGTTTGTTGCCGTGCTCCACTGGCAATGTCAGATGTTGATGCAAAGTAATACCTTTTATATAGTGTGCAACTAAACCAGTGGGTGCTTTCATGGCACAAGAAAGGTTACAATTTGTCTTTTTATGGACATATCCAGTAACCACTTTTATCAGGAGCCTATTGCCAGTGCCTGCTTGTCCATTAACATAGAAAAGTGTACATTTTAATGTGGGGCATGTACAGATTCATCTTTAAGAAGTCCATGATCTGCTGATGTAGTAATTTCTTGGTAAGTTAGTAGTTGCTCTTCATTGAGTTTAGCTATTAAGTTGTCTAAATCTAAAGATTGGATCTTCACCTGATCCATGGCAATCTGCACCTCTTTTATAAGAATGGTTGGCTCACTCTCAATAATGGGTTGGCTAAGAGATTCTTGACTGTGAGATCCAGAACTCTGGCTGCCTTGTGAACTATCATTTGAAGCCTTTGGTGCTATTGTCTCCTCTTGTTGAATCTCATCATTCAACATTTTTAAATACCAAAGAAACACTGAACATTCAATGTGTTCTGCAACTACATTGAAAGCATACCCATTGTGGCTATATTGACCTAATAGCTTTTCTTCATGACACCAAGACTTGAAGAGTGGAGAAGAGCCAAATTAAACTATCCTCTCATATCTGCACTTTGACATCATTGAGCCCAGTGTATATACTGATGGAAAACGAACTCTGTCGCCGCCAGCCCAGATTTAGATGAGGATAGACCTTTGGTATAACCACAATAGAGACTACTCCATCTCAACCATGGATAAACACCTACAATGGCCCAACATATTAATAAAACATGTATCTTTGTAATATGTCTCCCTCTACTGCCAAATTACTTTTCTTTGATAGGAACTGCCTGGACTGTGGTTCCTAACAATGTGTTAAATGTCAATGGCCCAAAAGACATTTTTAAATTTGGCTGTCAGAATCCCCAACAAGGCAAAACTGTAAAATACTCTGTCACCCTGGTAGAGAACAGCCTGGCCACCAAAGTGTAAATCAGATCCTTAGCTTTGGGTGGTTGATGAGACTTGTTTTACTGTGTTGCACTAAACAGCCATTAGACCCAGAAACAGCAAACTTGCCACTTTCAAAGGTTTCTTCAACATGTTTTCTGTATGCATAAAACTGAAGTACATCATAAAGGCAGAGGTATTCTAAAACTCTTTTATTTGAGTAGTAAGTGGCCAACAAATTTGTTTTCACAATGTCTCTATCATCAGCATCAGAGTGTGCAAGATATTCAATCTCCTTAAAAGAATTCAATTCTCTAATGCAAATAGAATCAAGGCCTAAACTCATCTAGACAATATACTTGAATTTCTTATATAAAGTAGGGGTGGGCGGAAATCGCAGAGTTTTACTCCGTGGAATTCTGCGGAGTTACATGAAAAAGCAGTGAGATTCTGAGGAGCTCTGCAAAATAGGTGGAAATTGGCATGTTGCACTTCTCAGGCTTATTTTTAGTGATGGGAGCTTGTTCCGCACTGAAAAATCATTGCAAATGGCACCACACTGCGCTCCAGAGGGTGCTTGAATTGATTTTGCCGCCGCTCAAGTAGATTTTCTATTCAAGCAGCAGCTTTCTCACCGTGAATGGCTTCAACAGCCCAGGACGGTTTGCGGATGGAACACCTCACTGGGTGCCCGCCAGGTGCCCGAAAATCACTCTATGGGATGCCAATTCTCACTCACGCTTGCCAACATACTGTTGGCGACTCACGCATGAGCAAAAAGTTAGCCATGCAGCGCTTTATCAGAATTTGACCGGGTCTTCTAATTATAATCATAACGCAGAGTGGGCACCAGTTTGCCAATTCCGCTAACAGAGAACAATATATTACATACTCATAATATAAATTCACCCAACTCAATCAGTCACATGTCTCTTAACATCTTACTTTCCTGTGAGAAAGCATTTTGAAACTGAAGGTAACTTCTCTGTTAAATACTTTGTTGCTGCAATTTTTTCCCAAACCTCTTTCATTTATATTTTCCTGACTTTGTAATGTGAGAGGTAAACATAGGCCCTCATGACAAGGCTGGCGGTCATCAGAACACCAGCCTTGCCATGGCGATCTTACAGTCGTGGGCCCGGCGATAAGGACCACCACATCACGAGTTGTGGGGCTTGGCAGATGCCAAGCCTCCAAAAAGCAGCCGGGTGCAGTCGCCTTAGCCTGCCGGCCAGATTAGAAGACTGCAGACGCCCAGGCTTTCCGTGGCGGTCACCCCGCTACGAAAACCCTGGCGGTCACGCACCCAGCAACAGAAATCTCCATTCCTGTCGCCGGCACACACATGCACATGTCCCCACACATGCACCCCCCCACACCCGTCCACAAACTCACAAACACTCACCATTCCTTCACAGACGCATGCATTCAAATACACACCCCTCTTTGTTGAGGAGGGCGTACGGAAGGGGATGGGTCCGCCAACACCACCACGCAAGCAGGACTCCGCCAAGCGGTATTACGGCTTGTAATACGGCGTGGGAGTCTTGCTGCTGTCACAGTGCTGGCAAAGGACCGCCTCTTCAGAGTCAGACTTCCACCCAGAAATGGGCAGACGTTCTACAAAGACTCCTAATATGGCGGGCAACAGACCGCCAGGACTAGCGGTCTGTTGCCTGCAGCAGCTTTGGCGGTCTTCCAAAAAGACCGACAAAGTTGTAATGAGGCCCATAATGTTCATGTTTGAATTCCACATAGACAAAATGACTGGTTTGTAGTCGATGCCTCACTTCTTCCAATATTATACGTATTCTTTAGTGATTTGCCAGTGACAGTATATCTGACTACAGGGACTATTTGTCTGACTTTTGACATGATAGACCTAAGGAAACCAAATCGGCACTTGGTGTAATATTTCCCTTTAACTCTGTATCTGGGACAGCAGTTTTTTCAACATCTGTGGGACTGAATCCCAGTACTTGCTGCCAACGGGTTCCGTTCTCACTCTCCTTGGGAATCTCACATGTTGGGTACTGCTCAATGAATTACAGTACGGACTCATCAGTATCTTGTCCAAACTTTGGCACACCTTTTACCCACAGTAATATGTGAATATCTGGTACTCCCCTAGCCTGGCAGGCTTTCCTCCAAAAATAGTCAATGACCTCACCAAGAGGAGGATTTATTTTGTTGCAGATAACATGAAGTATTGCTGGAAATTTATGATTATAGTACCTACAACATTTGATAGATCCATCAAGGAAACTTATCCTGGAGTTTTAAAGTTGATACCAGCAAAGTTAGAGTCACCAGCACAGTCATGCAAATCATCCTATGCATACTCTGCACGGCTACGAGTTACAAACCAGGTAGGAGTACCTAAGTTGCAATGTACTTGAGCCCCACAAGCCGACGGGACCAGTATTTATTGGCTCCACATATGCACGCCATGAGATTTATGAGGTTGCACTCAAGATTCTCAACTTTTCCATAAACGTCTCAACATGTTTTCACAATATGAGTAAAAGGATATGACCAAACTGAGTGTTCACTTTCAAAGAGAAGGTGCAATAGATAAGGAATCTTTGTTTGAATCGTGAATCTCTAGCGTACACTCTAACTGACCTATACTCTGAAGCTGTAATCTGCACTGGACAATTATCTGTACGACCTCCTTCTCCTGTTGGTAACAGATGTGGAAAACAGCAAGCTTCAAAGCTCTTTTCCTACCCTTTATGTGTTCACATTTGGCTTGTTTCTTCTGATATAATTTTAATGCATCACCCATTACACCCTTAGAGCATAGAGTGTGAATACTGTAGTCTTCATATATCTTATCTGCTTTTGTACAATTTGCTCTTTCAAATTGTTCACTATAAGTTAACTTTGAAGTTGGCAGGTCTAGTGATGTCACATGCTAATCTACATCTTGGTAGAATTTGTTTGCTTTTTTGCGATAGCCTGTGGCTTTCTCTACTTTCCCTATACTGATCTATTCCTGCAATATGTTTTTTGTTGTTGGCACACCTTTTACTTGCACCACTGGGGAGTCCTCTACTTCTCAGTCTACACAAAGAGTTTTAATGTCCAGTGGGAGATACACAACTTTTCTTATAAGGCCTTTCACTAGTTCACTAGGAGGAAATTATGTACTTTTGTCTGCATTCTATTGCTTTAAAAAGGTGAACTGTTTGAATGGGAATACACTCATACACTTTAAGGTAACTTTAAGATCTCCTAGTTCAGGAGGAATTGGGAATATGTCTAACTGATTATGAATACCGTTGACTGGCATGTTGTTGTCATCAAGTTTGCTTATGCAGAACTTGCACATTACTTGATTGATCCATAAATCGGAACGCTTTTCTACTATTAACTACAAGTCTAAACCACCTAATATGGTCTTCATATCCAGTTTTAGCACAGATACAAATTTTTCTAGTTTGACCTTTGTAGTGTGTACTATAACAACACAAATTGTGTTTGAAATTTCAGCACGTTTTGCAGTAAATTCTCTTATTTCTGTGCTGAAGTTGTCTAACCTACCTGTACTCTCTCACAAGAAAACAAAACTACTGCTTCAGTTACTTTAGGGAGACCTGCAGGTCCAAAGAACATTAATCAAATAGCTTCAGAAATATTTGTAACTTTACACAAAGTGCCTTGCAAAAGAATTTTATTAAAAACTAGACTTTTCACAAAATACAACCTTCTACCTAGATTGCACATTTTATTGTGATGCACAGGGAGCGTTAAAAAGATAAGAAACACTTTCACAGATTTCCATAGATGGCCAAGCCAAAAATGTCCATGTATGATAGATAGTTTCCTAACTTTACAATGATTAATATTTTGCAATTGACTCTTACATAATGTTACAGCTACAACTGTGCTCACACACATACACTGGAAGAGGAGGGTGTTGCTGTAAAATTTCATCCCTAATTATATCATACATATTCCTAGGTAGTAATCTTTCCTTTGGTATGTTTCACCTCATACGATTGGCCATTAGTATCAACTGCAAACAATAAACTATTCATTAACTCCTTTATTAAAATAGGCCTTACAACTGGAGGTGTACTTCCACTCCAACTCATACATACTGCACAGATTGGATTTATTGATTTACTGCTTTTGATGGCACTTCTGTTTTTGAGACATGAAACATAACTGTCTAAAGTTCTCATTTTGATGAGGATGTAAATAAACAACTCCCAAAGCTAAATCCTTCTCTACAATGCTATCCACAAACTATTTTTGTTAAACTTTAGCACCACTTTTCACTTGGTTAACTGATTACATAATATTGTGTACAACCTCTGTTTGAAATAACTTCTATTTGTTGGATTTCTTATTCCTAACAGAAGAATGGCCATACTATGGGCAACTAACTCTTCTTTTCTTAATTTTCTAAGAATCTTTTGAGTACTCTTACCAATATACTGTTATTTCTTTTCACTCTTTTCCTACCACTTTGTGTTGTACTTTTATTTATTTCACAGTAGTATACACATCTGTTCTTCTTAATCTTCTGAAGTTTAGAAGCAATTTTAAAATCAGTTGAACATTGGGAAAACAAGGGTGAGGCAACAAAATAAAAAAGTGTAAACTTGGTATACCTCCACCATTTTCAGACATTATGGCCCTCATTACAACCCTGGCAGTAAATGCCGCTTACTGCCGTGCAGAAGACCACCAACATACCGCTGCAGTCGCGGAATTCCGCTACAGGTATCACGACCCACATCTTGTAATCCACCACAATACAGACACCCACACAAATCCGCCACACCAAAGGTCAGTGAAAAACTGCTGATACCAAAACCTCCAACCGTCACGCCAACAAGAATACGCCCACAGTAACACGACCCACGAATCAACGCGGCGGTCATTTAACCGCGGTAAACCATTGGCGGTACACACCGCCGCGCTCAAAATACACACACACTAACAAAACACAACCACATTGGACAAATCGAAATACACACACCTGATACACATACACACACCACACTCACACACCCAATCCAATATAAAGCACACACCCACATCACCCACAAACCCTTACAACCAAAATTGTGAAATGAGAGAGAGACTACCTAAAACAACACCAGCATCCACAGACACACAACACCATCACTTATACAACATCCACGCACCTCAAAACAACACACACCAACACATCCCCTCACACATCACAACTGACACCACCTCACACATCACCCACATCACATCATGGCACCTCAAAGACACCCCAGGTTCTCTGAGGAGGAGCTCAGAGTCATGGTGGAGGAAATCGTCCGGGTAGAGCCACAGCTATTCGGATCACAGGTGCACACACCACCATAGCTAGGAATATGGAGCTATGTCGCAGAATTGTCGACAGGGTCAACGCAGTAGGACAGCATCCAGAAACACAGGATGACATCAGGAAGAGGTAGAACGACCTACGGGGAAGGTATGTTCCGTGGTATCCAGACACCAGATTGCTGTACAGAGGACTGGCGGTGGACCCCCACCTCCTCCCCCACAACTAACAACATGGGAGGAGCAAGTCTTGGCGATCATGAATCCTGAGGGCCTCGCAGGAGTAGCAGGAGGACTGGACTCTGGTAAGTCATATCTTACTACTTTATCCCCGCCACCCCACCTGCATGCCATCACATACTTCCACCATCACACCCATCACCCCAACAACCCACAGGTAACCCACTATCACAACCCACACATCCCAAAATCAAGCCCTGCATGTAACACCAATGCATGGACACCCATCACCAAAGCATGGCCAGTAGAGAGACTCACTCATGCCCCAAAATCACCAATCACACATGTGGCACAGCAATAATGCAAGCACAGGAGTAGAGGGTCACTCATCCATTGCACAAGAATGCACACACAGATACAATAACTATGCATTTACACCCCAAAAGAACCCGTACCCAACGTCACCGGACAGGAGGTGCCGACATATACAGTCCCGCCACAGAAGAGGCTCACAGTGACGACAGCAGCTCTGCACGCCTGGATCAAGATGACCAGCCCCGCCAATCAGGGACTTCGGGACAGTCGGTTCTCCTGACACAGTCACAAACCACCACTGAACCTCCCCCCTCAGGAAACACCACCACAGCACCCACGTAGCGGGCCCATCCCTCTGTCCCCAGGACACGTCAATCAGCAGTGTGTCCACCACTAAAGGGAACCCAGGAAACCCCACTAACACAGGACGATCAGGGACCTGGGGGCAGTGGGCACAGGGTTCAGGGGACAGAGGAACAGGACAACAGGGAAGCTGGGAGGACTGCTGTGCGATAGGGGGAGGACAGGCCCAGGGAACTGCCACTCCACGAAGCACTCTCCAACATCATGGGAGCTTACCACCATTCCCAGGAGACCATGGGCACGGTACTGGTTTCAGGAGTCCCAGCGGCTGCAGGAGGAACACTACCTGGGGATCAGGGAGGACTTGAAGTCCATTAACACCATCCTGGTCACCGTTGCAGGGGTGCTGGCAGACCTTCTCAACACCAAGAGGCACATCAACGGGCCCCTGACACTAGCCTGGATGATGAACAGCCCTCCACCTCCGCCGGCGCTAGTGGACAGGAGGCACAGGAACAACAGGACACCAGCACCCCCCACCCCGCAGATGGAGAACCACCTGGCGAACAGTCCCTTAGATCCAGGAACAAGATAGAGAAAACTGCCAAGACCCCGCCAGGAAATAAGACCCCTCTGAATTTCACCCTTCTGTCCCACTTTGTCACCCTGTCCACCTTAAACTGCCATTGCTCCCCTTCTTATGCCCCTTTGGACAATGTACCTGTGAAACAAATAGACTGGACTCTGCCATGGACATTCCTCCACCATCACCCCAGCCCATTTTACAACCACCTCCACTTATTTGCACAGAAATAAGCACACTTCAATCATAAAACAATCTACAGTCAGTCTGTGCTTTCACAAATGTGTAATTGCAATATCTATGGAATATAGCATTGTCAATGTACCTGTTCACATACCAATGTAACACAGCTGTAGGCCAGCAGTAAGCATAGCAGAGGGCACAAAGTGTGACCCAGATCTGTGAAATGGAAAGTCAAAGTGACAAGTCAGGGTCCATACACTGAGTGAAAATGACAGACTTATGCTAACTCCAACAATTGTATGAGATGTGGGAAGCAGTTACATCTTCTTACCTGTGTCTCACTGGAAGTATTGCATGATGATGTTGTTTCTGTTGTCGATATCCTCTTCTTCTGCCTCCTCTTCTTCACTGTCCACAGGCTCCACAGCTGCCACAAAACCACCATCTGGCCCATCCTCCTGCAGAAAAAGCACCTGGCGTCGCAAAGCCAGGTTGAACAGCATACAGCAGGCCATGATTATCTGGCACACCTTCTTCGGTGAGTAGTATAGGGAGCCACCTGTCAGATGGAGGCACCGGAATCTAGCCTTCAGGAGGCCAAAGGTACGCTCTATAATCCTCCTAGTACGCCCATGTGCCTTATTGTGGCGTTCCTCTGCCCTTATCCTGGGATTCCTCACTGGGGTCAGTAGCCATGAGACGTTGGGGTAACCAGAGTCACCTGCAAATGTTGAGGGACAACTGTTAAACATCCTCCAAACATTAGTGAATCTCCCATACCCAGACAGCAAATTAAACTGTGTGGGGACTTTAGGCCCACCTATTAGCCACACACGGTGCCTCTGGAGTTGCCCCATCACATAAAGGATGCTGCTATTCCTCAAAATGTAAGCCTCATGCACAGAGCCAGGATACTTGGAATTCACATGGGAGATGTACTGGTCTGCCAAATACACCATCTGCACATTCATAGAATGGTAGAGGAGAACAGCGAGCAGAGAGTCATCCAACACTGAGGTATCACAATGTGTTATTTGCAGAAACTTTTGTAATTCGCAATGTCCCGGTATCTGTCTGTATTCCCGGCCTAGATAGGTGTGACGCAGTTTGTATCCATCCCATGTGGCCCACTGAAATGGCGGCTGACTGACCTGTAAGGTGGGACAAGGGGAAATGAGGTAACTGCGCTGGCGTTGTACACCGTCGCAGTGGGCGGTCGAAGACCGCGGCGCAATTCAGCACTGGTTAACATTGGGCCCTATGGGTCCCAGGAGTCTATGACGATGTACGCCAATGGTGACGGTATGCACAACCGCGAACGTGACCGCCATTTTCTGTCTATTCACTCCCTTGATACCTGACCATCAATAGGAGAGGACCTACACTGCAAGTGGTGCTGTGACCTGTGTCTGGAAGCGACGATGGCTACAGTGTCTGGGGAAAGGGCCCCTGCCTTCACTTCGGAGGAGTTGGAGAAACTAGTGGAAGGGGTCCTCCCCCAGTACACGCAACTGTACGGTTCTCCGGACAAACAGGTGAGTACAGTGTGATCATGCTGCGTGGGCAATGCCTGTTTTGAGTGGTGTGGATGGAAGATACATTGGGGGGCTGAGGCCTGCATGTGCGGATGTTGAGTGTATGTGTGTCAGGGCATGGATGAGCACAGGTGGGCAATGAGTATGACGGTCCGGACGGGTGAGTAATTTCCTTTCCCCCTGTACCATTCCTCTAGGTCAGCGCCCACCAGAAGAAGGGTAGTTGGCGTGCCATCACCAAGGACGTCCGGACCCTGGGGGTCTACCACAGTCAGAGCACCCACTGCCATAAAAGATGGGAGGATCTGCGCCGCAGGAGCAAGAAGACGGCGGAGGCCCAGTTGGGGATGGCCACCTAACGTGGAAGGGGTACCCTTCACAGCATGACCCCCGATGTACCGGATTCTGGCGGTGGCCTATCCGGAGTTCAATGGGCGCTTGAGGACATCACAGCAGCCACAAGGGAGTGAGTACACTCTCATTCAGCTGACTCTGCGCGCATTACGAGGTGTCTGGGTGGGGGAGGTGGGCAGTGGCTTCCCTTAGGCCAGGGCGAACTTGGTAGGCAAGGTCCCTTGTGAGGCAGGCTCTGTGGCACCCCAACCCCACTAGTGGTAATAGCCATCTACACCTAGTCAGGCTCCTGTGACTTCCAAGTGTACAGCAATTGGGCTTAGGCCTCGTACCCCATGGGCATGTGAATTTGCTAGGAATTGTTAGTGCATGGTGTAGTGCTGAGGGCTGCTCCCTGTGTGTTGTGTCCGCCGACGGTAGTGGTGTTGCATGCACTGAACATGTTTTTCTTCTGTCTTCCCCCCCTTTTTGTTGTCTCCCTGTTCTTGTGTGCAATAGCATCATCAGGCGGAAGAGCAGTGGCACCGGAGCAGGAGGGAGCCGCAACCCACTTGGCCCTGGAGGGTGAAGCAATGGAGTCTGAAGCCACCAGTGGGACAGAGGGTGAGGGGAGCTCCATGATAGGGACAGGAGCATACACCAGTAACAGCGACTCCACCTCTGATGGGAGCTCCCTTGCGGTGGCGGGCACCTATGTGCCCACTGCATCAACAGTACGGCCCCAGGCACCTCAGGCCCTGCCCCAGTCAGCCCTGCTGCCCTCAGTAAGGAGGCTATTGATCTCCTGATATCCATCACTGTTGGGCAATCTACCATTTTGAATGCCATCCAGGGTTTTGAGAGGCATTTGCAACAAACAAATGCATACCTGGAGGGCATTCATTCTGGGCAGGCGGCCCAACAGAGAGCATTTCAGGCTCTGGCCTCAGCACTGATGGCAGCCATTGTCCCTGTGTCCAGCCTCCCCCCTCCAACTTCCACTACCCAGGCCCATTCCCCTGTACCTCAGCCTATCCCAAGCACACCATCAGACCAGCATGCACACTCATCAACACACAAGAGTGGACATGACAAACATAAGCACCACACATCCCACAAGCACTCACACAAGCACCATCCGCATGCCGACATAGCAACATCCACTGCCTCCACTGTGTCCCCCTCCTCCACGTCCTCCTCCTCCCTCCCTGTCTCGTCTCCACTCACACCTGCATGCACTACATCTTCATCCACTACCTCCATCACCAGCACGCCCATCACGACACACCGCTCACATGCACTCACCACTCCCACTACCATGCACACATCCCCAGTGTCCTCTCCCAGTGTGTCTGTGAGCCCTCCTCCCAAAGTACACAAACGCAGGCACACACCCACCCAAGAGCCATCTACCTCACAACAGCCTCCAGCCCATGCACCTTCACCCAAATTCAGCAAATGTACACCTCCTAAAACCACTACCTCTTCCTCCACTCCCAAACCCACTCCACCTTCCCATCCCAGTGTGTCTAAAAAACTTTTCCTGGCAAACCTTGACCTCTTCCCTTCACCTCCCCCCCCGTCCTTCCCCCAGGGCCAGGCTTTCCAGGTCCCAGCCCAGCACCTCAGCCACCAGATCCCCAGGCACAGTGGTGCCAGCAACTGCGGGGTCATCGAGTGCGCCACCCATCAGGGCTGCCAGTGGGCCATGTAGCGAGGGCAAGGACATTCTGCCACCTGCCAAGGTGAAGAAGGTGCCCACATCCCGGAGGGAAAAGCTGCTCCTACCAGCCACCAAGGGCTCCGCAAAAACAAAAGGGGATAGTGGCAAGACACCAGCGGCACCATCAAAGGTGGGGAAGGGACAAAAGCAGAAGAGCAGGTCAGGACAGGGCACGGTGGCACCAACTGAGGGACCAGTGTCACCCCTTCTGTTCACGACAACACCAACCTGTATGGCGGAGAACACCACAACCTGCCCCGCCACCAGCACCGCCACCTGTACAGCCACCTGCACCACCACGGGACGTCTGCAGCCTCAGCGACAGTCCCCAGCATCTTCCCCAGTGGGCAGCCGTTCGAGGTTGCAGGAGGCGTCCTGCTGTGTCCCTCAACAGGTACTGACCTATGCACCACCGCCAGCACTGCCGCCACAGACACCGCCGCAACCACCGCCACCAGCCCTGCGACGTGCTTGGACAGTGGCACCACCGCTGGCATGGTTACCATCCCCAGTGGTCAGTAGTCCGAAGCTGGAGGAGACTTCCTGGACCCAGACCAGCTTCCATGAGGCATGACTTACATCACTGTTTGCACCTGCAGGTGGAAGGCGAAGCCGCAGCAGTGTGGGGTATGTCGCTGCCTCCATGGTGTATCATGCTACCTGTTCGTCGGCAATCTTGTGGCACACACACCCAGGTGAGGGAATGGCATCGGCACCATGCCCCCTCCAGAACCAGTGGAGAAAAGCATCCACTACCTCAGTACTTGGCAGGATGAAGCACTCTGGGCACAAAGCCCCCTCCAGAACCAGTGGAGAAAAGAATCCACTACCTTAGTCCTTGGCAAGATGAAGCACTCTGGGCACAAAGCCCCCTCCAGAACCAGTGGAGGAAAGCATCCACTAACACAGTCCTTGGCAGGATGAAGCACTCTGGCCACAAAACCCCCTCCAGAACCAGTGGAGAAAAGCATCCACTACCTTAGTCCTTGGCAGGATGAAGCACTCTGGGCACAAAGCCCCCTCCAGAACCAGTGGAGAAAAGCATCCACTACCTCAGTCCTTGGCAGGATGAAGCACTCTGGGCACAAAGACCCCCCAGAACCAGTGGATAAAAGCATCCACTAACAGTACTTGGCAGGATGAAGCACTCAGGGCACAAAGCCCCCTCTAGAACCAGTGGAGAAAAGCATCCACTACCTCAGTTCTTGGCAGGATGAAGCACTCTGGGCACAAAGCCCCCTCCGGAACCAGTGGAGAAAAGCATACACTACCTCAGTCTTTGGCAGGATGAAGCACTCTGGCACAAAGCCCTCTCCAGAACCAGTGGAGAATGACATCCACTTGAGAGACTGTGGCTTTGCACTCCCCAGGATAAAGCAGTGGACAAACCACCCACTGGAGAGACTTGAGAGACTGTGGCTTTGCACTCCCCAGGATAAAGCAGTGGGCAAACCACCCACTTGAGAGACTTGAGAGACTGTAGCTTTGCACTCCCCAGGATAAAGCAGTGGGCAAACCACCCACTGGACAGACTCGAGAGACTGTGGCTTTGCACTCCCCAGGATACAGCAATGGGCATGGAGCCCCCTCGTGCAACAGTGGCGTTGTGCATTCATCTGGCTGAGGTGCCCCCCCTCTCCCTCCTCCTGAGGTGCCTGTTTATTTTCGATCTGATGCCCCAGCAGTGTTCCCTCCGTTTCCAGTCAGGTATCTTGTGTGGGCTTCGCCCATGCATTTTGGGACCAGTGGTCTACGGACAATGATTGGTACACTATCCGGACTTGTGTAGTTGGTGTACATATTTGTATGTACTGAATTTTGAATTTGACTATCAGATTTTTCATGATTACAGTCGTTACAATCATTTCCTTTTGTCCTTGCGTTCTTCTGGGGGGTGGTGGGGGTGTATATGTGATGTTGCTGCATGTATTTGTATGTATGTTGTTGGGGGTGAGGGTGGGGGTGGGGGTATTGCGTGTTGCGTGTGTGTGTCACTCTCTTTTCCCTCCCCCCCTGTGTTGTAGGTGCAGTACTCACCGTGGTCGTCGACGGCGTCTGTCCTGCTCCTGATAGAGCAGGAGGAAGAGCAGCATAGGCAGGATGTGTAGTTCGGGCTCCATGGCGTCCTGGTTCCTCGTTGGATGTCGAGAGGTGAGTGGTTTCCCTTCTGTGTACTGTTTCCGCCGTGCTTTTGATAGCGTTGGTTCCGCCCCGGAAAAGGTGGCGGATAGGCCTGTTGGGAGAGGGTGGGCGGTACTTTGTCCTCCGCCTGTCTGTTGGCGGTTATCGCCGCGGTGTTTGTTTCTACCGCCGTGGCGGTCGGAGTGTTAAAGTGGCTGTCTATGTTGGCGGTATTCCGCCATGGTCGTGATTCCATTTTTTTTTCCGCCAGCCTGTTGTCGGTATTACCGCCGCTTTATCACCGACCGCCAGGGTTGTAATGAGGGCCTATATATTTTCTGAAAATATATATAACGAAAAGTAATATGTGGTACATGCTTCTGTCTGCTCAGTGAGTAGTCTCTATCAACAGCTCAATGTAGAACCTTTTTCAATGCAACAAATGTATGTAAAGGTTGCCTGTCCTACTAATAGGTGATGTGTAGTCAGAAGACAGCTTCATGTAGAAGAACCTAGACCCATTAATAGGTGATGTGTGTGGTGGGAGTCTGGACCCGTGATGTATAGCTTTCTTCAGGGTGACAGCTGTATATAGAAGAGGCTTGGATGTGACGTGGTGTGGCGTGGGGCATTGCTGCACTGTGTTTGGCTAGCGCTTGTTTCCTGCTCTTGCCTGTGCTCCTGAGTCTGCTCTCAGCCCCCAGCTCCCGGAGGGGGGACAGCGAGGACTCCTCCAGCACCCTCTGAGCGACCCTTGGTCCTGGACCAACATTGGCACCAACGTTGGCTCAAACACCCCACCTAAAGCCAGGCACCTAGCCCAACGTTTTAGCGCCAGGTGCTGAGTTTTACCTTGCGGCCGTTCAGAGGCCACCCCCGAGATTGAGGTTCCCCTGTGGGTGTGGGTTTATTTCCGGCGTATTCCGGCTGTTTGAGCGAGGAGGGCGTTTGGTGATTAAGTGTACTGGTGGTGCCGCTGAGGCCCAAGGCCTTTTATGGTGATTTTTTCTGCCTCCCAGGACCTGGACCTGGTCCCGGATAGAAGCGTCAAATGAAGCGAAGGAAAGAAGCGTGGAAGAGAGGATTCTAGGCCCACCAGTGCCAGGAGCAGAATAAGTAAGCTGCAAGACGCCCAAACTCTTTCATATTTCTACTATTTTTTCCTCCTTGGTCCCTCCTCCCCCCTGCCTGGACAGGTCTGCAGGGGGCAGGGGGATGTCGGAAGGAGGTGTAGTAAGGGGTAGTTCCTGAAAAGTCGTGAGTGCTACATGACGAGGAAGACGTGAGTGCCCCTTGAAAGAGGGTGTAGCTGTGGCTTATTCGCTATCTTCAAGAGCCGGCTTAGGAGTATCTGGGAGTTTCTGCGATTGGGGCTTGGCTGTGTTAGCTTCTACGGTATATCTTATTCACTAATCTTCGTGAGTACTTGCCGGGTGCTCTCTCTTGGTACGTACTGGTGCCAATTAAGGGTGTGGTAACCTTCCAGCCGTAAGCATGACCGTCAAGCGCTTGTGAAGGAGCAGGACTTTCCTCAGTCGGCATATAAAAAGACCATGTCTAACCCCTTAAGAAATATGAGCGTTCATCATCTAAGATTAAAAGGCATCAATAACATCATTCCGTTTCTCCAAAAGGAACCATCTAAAGATCTGGGCATCAATGAAGTAAATGGACTATCAGTTAACTGTGTTTACACCCGGGGAGAAAATCGGGGCTCTCTGGGAATAACACTGCTCCCTCAGAGAATGGGGTTGGTGCCCCCGCAGGAGGGGATTCTACCCTCCCAGATATTGATGTGTAAGTGAATGGCACCGTTATTAAAGAGAATTTATATCATTGTTGTCCGACTACCCCTCTGGTGGGTAAACCTAAAATCAGTCCTTCTGGTTTAAGGTGGGTTAGTAGTACCCCCACAGAGTCTTCCCTCTCTCCAGTTATGCCTACTTTGATGCCAGATCTGGGGTGCTCTGAGAATCTACCGAGTGGTCCTCCAGAACAATATACTATATTTTCAGAGTCCTCTAAATGCCTAGAGAGAATTTTATCTTCAATCCGGGCACTCTTAGAAAAATCTCTAAATAATTCTGATCATACCCAAGACATTTTATCGTCTATATTGTAGATATAAAGTTAAATCTCTCGGTGGCACCCTTTCCCAATTTTCTGCTTAAAACTCCTCCTCCCACATGATTTCAGGCCACAATGAGAGTTCTGCTGTAAAAGAGGTTACAGAGAGGAAAAGTGGCAAGAACAAGGGAAAAAAGGGGAAACAGCACATTCCAAAAAATAACCCAAGATAGGTTAAGTTTGAGAATATTGGCCCTGATGGGCCCTCGAATTACCAGGAAGGTCATGGTCTGGCCCAGAGGAAGGAGACGCTTAAGGATATGAGAACTGTGGGTTCGCTGTGTCCCAGGGGAAAACAAGATTTGTCCCCCAATGGGGGTTGGCAATGTAATAATTCACCTGACTCAGTGAATGTTGTGTCAGATTTAAATCCAAGTGCCGCTCCATACTGTAAGGAGAATGAGATTACAGGATCATTTAATATAGCCTCTGATTGTTACAAGGGCGGGGAAGTTACCAGTAGTAAGGAAGCTGGAAAAGAGTTTGATGATGATACTGGAATGCCTGGAGTATTCTGCTCCATTGGATCAGATTTTAGTTTTAAATCTTTCTCTTTTAATTTCTTGTTTGGCTGACATTGAGGAGTTAAAATTTATTGATAGCAGGGATATTGCTTGTGTATCCCTAGATAAGAGGGGAGATGAGTTAATACCTAAAGTCTGGTTTATAAAGTTGCTGTGAACTTGATCTTAGATAATTGTGAGCAATTACTACGCAGAGGCATAGATGTGTTCGCAGTATGTGAAGAAGAAATGGTATGTAAATGGCAGCAGTCTCCCCCTGTTCCTCTTATGATTGATACCCTGTGCCACCAACTGTTGGACCTCTCTCCTTCCGCTCTGGCTAAAGTGAAAGTTTCCCTGTCCCATGGTGAAAGGGTGGTGAAATGTATAGAAGAAGACTCCCTTCTTACTCAGGCTCCTATCAGGAAAATTGGAGTTGGTTGGCGGGAACCTTAAATAGCACTCGGGCGAAGGGAAAACAGTTATACCCGATCACTAACCCTAATTTTACAATGGTAAAAAAATGGTCTCTTGGAAAGCTGCAGGATTTGGTTATGGAAGGCTGACTTAATTTGCATCCAAGAGACCTGGAGGGTATCAGACTTCCCTTGTCCTTGGTACACGGCTCTGTTCAAAGGCCCAGCCTTCTCCGAAAGGGCACCCAAAAGAGGGTGTTGCTATGTTGTTCAGTAACAACTATAAATGGGAATTTGTTATGCTTCCAGTCCCTTTGATTTTTTTCCAGATTGTAAGAGTGTTTTTAGGGTTGGAGAATGGTAGGAAATTTCCCTTATTAATTGTAAATGCCGATATTCCTCCAGACAAGGATTATGATTTAGCTTTATCATATATGCTTGATCATATTTTTGCCGTCAGCTCTAATTCTCAGGAGTGTGCAGATGAGGTACTAATCATGGGTATTTAAACTGCAAGATCTCTAACCAATCCTTTTCCACATTTTGTGATTTAGAGAGGGAGACTGTGATGAATATCCTCATTCTATTCCCCCCTAAAATTAGAACAGATAAAAGGGGGTGGATCTTATTGAAAGGGCTGAGGAACCTTTGTTGCATCATTCTAAATGGGCGCTTTCGCTGATTCGGTGCAGCCTTCACCCACAAACACTTACAAAGAAATTCTATTACTGATTATATGATGGCCTCTTATGCTACCGCCCAACTGGTGGAGGACATTATAATTACTGATACACAGTGTAGTGATCATAAGATCCTTAATCTATCTCTAAAAATCCAGTTATCCCCAATTGGGTCGTGGAATTCAAAGAGAAGGATATTTGTTTTAATGGAAAAACAGGCAGAAATAATTGGACACTGGCTAAAACACTACATGTTAAAGATGTCCTTAAAAAGCTCAGTGAGATCTAGCTCTGATTGGAGTGGGAATCTGTTAAACTATTTCACCAAAGTCATGACATATATCATTCAAAGTGATCAGCCCAAGTGTACAAAACCTTCTCAGAAGAAAGTAAAGTTATCGGTCCTACTGGTGAATAGAGAGATCAATAAATTGGTAAGGAAAAGATATGATGGGGAGACTAGGGATAGTAATAGGAAATCATCCCTCCTAAAAAGAAGACGCGCGCGTCTGAACAGAAGTATAAGGAAGGAGGAGGAGGATCAGAAGTGGGTCGCATTGAGGAAAGCCGCTGTGTCCAATAATTCTCAAACATTTTGGTCTATTATAGCTGATGGGTGTGGTAATAGTAAATCCTCTACTGCTCCCTCTATAACTGGAGCAGATTGGAAGGAATTTATACTTTCCCTTTACGTGGCAAATCGGGATATGAATCCAATGGGAGTGGTCCCGGGTTTATGTTGTTGTGTAGCCATTTTAGTTATAGCTCCATGCATGTTATTTTAGCATACTAGGCCTGCCGCTGTGCACTTTAACCTAGATATATTTTATTAAGCTTTGTTTATTATTTTAACAATAGCCACTTTTGCAGTCTTGTTTAATTTTTCTCTCTCTAGCTGTTTTTGCCTAGGCCAGCATTACGTTCTTAAACAAGACATTCTTGCTCACTCTGTGCTTCGTTCAAGGCTGTAGTAAGATAGGTAGCCGGTGAACGTGTTTTGTCTCTGACAATCATAGAAAAAGACACATCCTTAAATAGGGACATTTTCTCAGAACATTAGCTGTTTTATTAAATAAACATCTCCCTGTCCCTTAAACGTTAGAGGGAGATTCCAGCCAGAGAACCACGACTGTATTCTGATTACTGAACGCTTCGCTACAGCTTCTTATGCAGACTTCAGGTCTTTGCTCAGGTATGGGGGATGATGTCTTCCCAGGGGAACCTGAAGGGCAGAATTAGAGCTTAACATGCTGTGCTCTATGTAAGCCTAGGTAGGAATTAGTCTATTGACTCTAGTGAAAATACGATAGCGTTATTTCCATGCTTTACTCTTCTTGTCACCATTTTAATCTTGTCATGCTGTATCGTCCTGGTTATTGCAGTACATGCTTTGCTATCTAAGATGCAGTTGCTTAATTTTAACTTTATCGAAACATATACTGCCTCTGTTTGTCATTGTGTATGTGAGACTAATGTAACTGAGAGAAATGGATGAGACCTGAGTGACCATGGTTTCCCTGAGAAATCAATTATGTCATGTGCTCGGCTGCCCAATCATCCCTGCCCTTGGGTAGAGAGGAGGCACTGCTAGTTAGCCGGAGCGAAACCCAGATTGGGGAGACAGGTGTCACCTGTAGTGGGTCAGACTCAGTCTCCCACACTGCAGGCAATTCTGCAGCTCAAAATCCAGTAGTTTCATTAGAATAATGAGAGCCTACGCAACAATGTAATATAGCAGAAATTAATAGTTTTGATTCCCCCCTCTGTTTTTGAGTTCGAGGGATTCATAAGGTCAATGCGGGCATCTGGAGCCATGGGCCCTGATGAGGTCCTGATGGCAGTAATTAAACAAGAACCTCAGCTCTGGGCAGGAATTCTCCACCCGGTATTTCACACCTGCTATTCACAAGGTAAAATTCCAGAGTCTTGGACAGGGGGAGTCATAGTCCCCCTTTATAAAAAGAGAGACAAACCCTCCCCATAAATTATCGCCAAATTGTGTTGCTGGACGCAAATGCTAAGATTTTTGCGAAAAAGCATATTAGCGCATTTAACCTCTTGGGTTGAGGATAATGCGATCCTCCCTCTGGAGCAAGCAGGCTTTAGAAAGGAACATAATTCTTTGGATAATATTTTTAGATTGCAAACTATAAATGAAAAATGTATTCAGCTTAGGAGTTGTATATGCTGCTTTTATAGATTTCTCAACGGCCTTCGACAGGGTAGACAGGAAGATTTTATGGAAGAAACTGAATGAAATGGGTGTTCCACCAAACCTGTTACGCTTGATTATTGCTTTGCACTCTTCCACTTGGCGCAAAGTACTTTTAGGTGGAGAGCCGGGCCTGTCCTCTAAATGATCCACAAAAAATGGTCTGAAGCAAGGCTGTCTTTTGGTCCCGTTGCTTTTTCCTCTTTATATTCATGATTTGCTGGTTTTCTTATCGAATGCAGTTGGTTTTGCACCCAAAAATTGGAGGCCGATCTATCTCTTGCCTTTTATTTGCAGATGACATAGTCGTGATTGACCTTACTCCGAAAGGTTTAAATCAGCGTTTAGCCGCCTTAAATCACTACACTATGCAGCACCACTTGAAAATTAATATATCTAAACCTCAAGTTGTTTGCTTTCTTGGGAAAAGGTCTGGTAAAAATGTGTAGTTTTCTTGGTTCTTGGGTCGACAAAAGTTAGAGCGAGTGAAAACGTAGTTTTTTGGGGAATATTTTATCTCACTCACTCAGTGCTCAAGACCATATTCGAAATAACGTCAGTAAAGCCTTCTCTCAAGCGTAAGGGTTCTTGGCTTTTTTTAATGCAGTTGGCAAGCACCATTTGTTTACATCTTCTCACTGCTTATCAAGCCAAGATACCAGCAACTCTTCTTTACGTTATAGAATGTATTGAGATTTCTAAATGGGATTTCCTTGATAAGACTGATGGACAGATTTTAAGACGCCTGGCCTCCTGTAGTAATTCGATCTGCCCTTAGGCTTGAAGTCGGTATTAAGAGTACTTTTGTACAGGGCCTTGTGGCAGTGATTCGGAGAGCGTGTCGCCTGGCTCAAAGTAGGGATACTTCCTTATGACATTTAGTCTTCATAGAAATCTTTAGATGTTTAAGAGAAAAATCTGCTTTTTTTTTTTTTTTTTTAAATTATAATCTTGCATGCAACTGCTTCATCTTGACCCTGATTTGATTCCATCACTATCACCTAGTGTTCTTACAAATACCCTGAAAGAGGTGCCATGGTTTAAAAGATTTTCTTTAGATCTGGTGTCCAGTTCCTTAAAGAGGAAACTACCAATACTGTCTACATCTGTAATGTTTGAACATTCTCAGCCATACTTAGCCTGGAATCTCCCTCATGGGGTGAGACTTTTTTTTATCTTGTTGAGACTAGATAGATTGCCACAATAAGAACTCACCTCCAAATGGGACGGATCATCGAATATATATATATATGCCAATTGGGAGCGCAGAACCTTAAGCATGTTATGTTTGTCTGCCCGCTTTAGCAATCTATAGGGAAAAATGTCTGAAACCCCTCTATCTGAATTTTAACATTTATTTTGCTAGAGAGGCCTTGGAAATTTTGTACAACCAGCCAAATAAATTTTTTTGTTCTAGGGTTTTTAAATATTTCAAGTCTTTTTTAAATTTTTGAGTTTTTGTATTAGTAGGGTACAAGAGAAATTTATTTATTCTACCTCGGCAGGGTAAAGACCCCATATGATTCTAAATGAGCTTCAAGGAGGAGGGGTTACAAAGCATACAAATGTCATTATTTTGTATGTTGTCTGATGGGCAGAGGGTTTCCAGTTGTCATAGTTTTCCTCATAAATGTATATAGATTCTACGTATAGGCTTTCATTGGTTTTATGGTAGCCAAATTTATAATGGATTTGGGAATATATTTAAGAATGGTTTCTATCAGGGGATTAATTACTTGTTTGATATGACGCGCTCTAGTGAGAAATACGAATAGTGATTGGGGCTTAGTTCGAGATGGGATGGGGGGGTTTAATGAATGTAATTTATTATTAGAGAATGTAGTATTTTTTTATACTGGTTTTTAATTGGAATCGTATGGTCATTTTTCAAATTCATGAATTGAATAAAACTGAAACTGAAATTGAAGAGGCTTCACATATGAACTAGGGGAAGGAGTTGAGCTTTGTTTAGGTAGTATGTTGGATGTTTAAGATGCTCGGCCTAGCAATAGGTGATGCCTCTGGAGGGGGATTGGTCTCTTAATGCACAGCTGTATTTCAACAACTGTGCCTAGAATAGGGTCGAATTACTAAAAGGGTGTGAACAAGTGGTGGGGAACTGGCCTCTTACTAAGTTTTTTAAATGGACGGCCCCATGTAAAATATGTTTCAACTACCAGTGCTTGTCGTGTGGATGGGGGGACTGGAATCTTTTGTGTGAGTGGGAGTGGGGAGACCACCCATTTGATCCTGAGATTTGTTTAGGGCGATAGCTCTATGTATAAGAGGCTTGAAATACCACTTCACTATGGTGACCACTATGTTTGGTTGGGGCCTTGAGTCTTCAGGCTCAGCTTGAGAGAGCGTAGCTTATATAATCTATATTAACATGAAATAATGTATAATAATGCCGCATAGAAACTGTATTAACTTGTTTTGCTAAAACGTGCACTTGAAATGTGACCACAGGGAGTGGCCGCCAATGTATACGAGGACTAATGAAACTGACTAATAATGGTGAATTTTGTATTCAAATTGTGTTATACATTTATATTGAAAGACTAAATGTATTAGATTTTGCTAATAAAGCGGTAGGCCTTAGTTAGCATGAGTCGAGGCCTAGCTGCCTGACTCTCATATTAAATGTATTTTTCTATCGTGCAGTGTGCTGACTTGCTAAAAGACATGAACTCTTGTTTTTTTTTCCCAAAAGTTAGAAGCTGAATGTAACAGTAGTAGATCCTTTCTCATGAAATTCACCCTGCCTATAGTAACATTTATTTTGCTAAATGCAACAGTGTAGATTAACAAGGCCGCCTAAACCGGTATGGACAATGGAGCCACTGACTGGAGATGTGCAAAGGACCCCAAGACAATGAAATCATACCGGACACACCACCCGCTAAAGACGTCAATCATAAGCACCAATAAAATACGTGGGAAATGTTGTGGGGTGACAAATTGATGAATTAATGTATTTTTACTTGGTTATAGATAGTGGGGTGCAACCCCTTATCCAATCAGATTTTAGGGGAATGTACAAAGAAAAAGGGATAAAACCTCTTGACACACGGAAATGAGTTAGTTAGGTAGGGAGATGCTGATGCGATTTGATATGATCCAGAGACTTTGTCACTTTGCCTAGTGACTTTGCTGATTTTACTTAGAACCTTCCTTGTCCTTAGTCTACCCCTTTACACTTTACCTCCTTATGAGGGAAGTGCCCCCTTACCCGGAGTTGAATTACTGAGGGCAATTCAACTGATGTCCTGAAGACGAAGACAGAGCTTGATTGCTGACCAAACTTGGAGGGTAACTATATGACAATGAAATTGTGATTGTCTGTTTGCTTTTCCTTTCTAGGTACCAACTACCTTTCTTTTGACAGGAGCCATAGATTGATGTTTTCCAAATTGGTGTTGCGAAATTGTTTTGCATGAAGCCCAACATGCCAATGCTAATTAGAGGTTAGGTGAGGGGTTCACTAAACTGACGCAAACGGACAAATGACTGAATCTATGCTTTGTTGAACAATGCGTTGATATACTCTGCTAATGTTAGTTTATGTTCACGCCTTGCTATATTCTAATGTTTGTGACTCTTGCCTTGATGAAATCTTATCAGAGTTGCCATATTGTGACTATGCTAATGTGTTTCCTGGTTTTAAGACTAATAAATTTGCTAGTAGTATTGTAAACAATAGGGAATAAATATCACTAAATTCATACTAAACTGGTGTGGTTATTCATGACTGCAATGTCATGGTGGTGTCTCGAGTTTGATTAATGTCTTTGACTAAAGTGAAATGCGTTATTTTGATAAATATTGATGATATTATTTACGTATTGATTGACATGTTGATTAGCTATCTCGTCCTAAGGTGTCTCTCAACAGGTTCAAAAGATTCATTGGCCTAAAACGAGTCCCAATGTGTAGAAATTTATCATAGAGGGACGCATTAACAGTTCTGGTAGCAGAGAATGGTTTAGGCGCTTTGGGGCCCTAGGACGGAGAATTATTTTTAAATTGTTTTTCTGAGATAATGGTAATTAGAGGTATGATGCGTTTCTAAATTCCCCTAAATTCGAGCCTGCCTAAGTCAGTTGGGAATGTTCTCGGCGTTTTAGCATCCGTGGTATAGAATTTGCGCTTGCTCAGCTTATGCACTTTGCAGGTGATATGTGAAGTTGTGTGTGTTTAGGCCAGGTAATGTTGTTTTAGAAGGAGCAGGCGTACTCCGCAGTATGAGAGCAGGGAAATCGGCGTACTTCATATGAGTGTGGCACTTTGTGCTAAAAAATTATCCACATGGTTGGTTGGTGATGTACGGACCCGGCGTGGTCTAAGACTCCGGAGTATATTGACAAGTGTAGGAGATACTTGGGTTTATGTTGTAATTTGTGCGGTTTAATAGGTCAATCGGGCGTGGTTGACAAATCGAGTTTGAGTCAAACTGTGTGAATGAAACCTTCAATGGAGATTTGGCAAGTTCTATAGTGCACTAAAACAAATCATTGACAAGTCGAGAGTAGGATTTGCGGGTCGAATTCTGCTTGCGTATGCGGGAACTGAGAAGGAGAGAGTAGCGGCCGAGGCTTCAAGTGAAATCTCTGTAAAGTTCTGAAGCGATTGTATACCCTTCTTATAGTAAACCGGCAAATTTGAGTTGTTGTTGTTGTTGTTAAAGGTGCTTGCATTAATTTTGCATTAGTTTGGTGTGAATCCAGTGTAAGGAGGACAAGCCGCAAGACTTTGTCAGCTGCAGTGTGTGAGTGTGACATCAGTGGTGTCGCGCTGGGATAGGTCAGTTGCCGAGAGGGGTCGCGCACGGATTGGCAGCCGTCTGTGAGAAATAATAGGTTGAGAAGAGGTGGGTGAAGAGTGTCCTGGGAATTAAAGTCACTTCCTGATTAGGTTCAAACAAAAATAAAAGACGCAAAAATTAATTTTCTTAAAGCTTTGAGGAGCGCTCTGAAAGGAGACGCATACATTATGGCGAGTGAGGGGGAGCCGACAACGCCTGAGGGTACTCCAGCTTATATAGTAAGTATGGAGGAAAAGGGAGTCGTGCCTTGCCTATGGATGAAGCAGTGGCGCAAATTAACAGAGAAGGAGGGATGTTTGGCGTTTCCGGAGCACTGAACGTTCAAAACAAGAATTTTAGAAAATTTGAGGTGGATGTTAAGTGTGCAGAAACCACCTCAAAGACCAGCTCAGTATGAGGCATTAGCAGTCTGGGATTTAATGGCTATACGACAAAGACAGCAAAAATTTGAGAGGAGAATGAAAAAGGCAGAAAAGACTTTAGCTGAGGCTAGATGGGACAATGAGAACAAAATGTGGAGAAGGGGAATAATTGATGGACTCAAATTGTTTCCAGCAATAACACAAGAAGACGAGACACAGGGAAAGAAAGCCACTTGTAAAACAGATAAGGGCTCTAGTAAGCCAAAAGAGACTAAGAGGTCTTGGATAGATGAAGATGACTCAGATGATGAAGAGTTTCTTAATCAATTGCTACATGATCGCCCGCCACCTTATGCAATAGATGACAATGCCCCGAGCACTAGAGCGGGTCCTGGGAACCAGACACAGAGTAAGGAAGTTACAAATACAGTGCAGTCTAGTGATACAGGTTTGATACGGAATGGTGTCAGTGTACCCACTGCGCCAGACATGCAGATACAGTTGCAACCTCCACCACCGATACAGAGGATTTATCCAGACGTCCCAGTACTAGAGACTACTTTGAGTCTGATTTTGCCGCCTGACCCGATATATACAAAATCAAGGTTAGTCCAGATTGAGCCAACTCCACAGTGGCTGCCCCAGCCGCAGCAACCGCTGATTCCGGGTTATAGTCCAGCGGCAGGACCTCAGTTTGTACCTGCCCCAGCTACAGTGAGTCAAGCTCTGGGAGTCACTGCTCCACGGAGTTTGGGACCAGGACAGACACCAGCTGCCATATCACTACCAATTACAGTTGGTCCCCCAGTACCATTGTATGCGCAAGGTAAGCCTGGCACATGTGATCAGGGATTGAGGACCCAAGAAATAACAAGAGGGGGGTTCACAGGAACTCCCCAGCCCATTTTACCAAGAGAACAAGCAGCAGAGTGACTCAGATCTTTGTTAGACCTCAGTCCGATTGGAGCTCCTCTAGAGGCAATGATACAAGCAGGGTTGAGTGTGCTAGCCCCACAGACAATGAGTGCGGAGACATCACATTCACCATTGATGCAGTCAGGAAACATTTTGTTGCAAGGCTTTTCTGTGCAACAGTTAAATGAGTGGTTAGAAAAGACCAGTGCGTCACAAACTACTACAGTGGCCGCAGAGAGGTCAGACAGGGATGAATACCTGAACTTGGTGAGATTGGGTGTGGACGCTGCCGAACTAGTAGAAGGGACAATGGGGGTAAACAGATTAGAGTCATACACAGAGGCAGAATTAAGGTATTTGTGGCCCCAAAATCACTAAGGAAGTGGGCAAGGTGCACCAGAGATTGGCAAACCTGGTGGATAAGTACAACATTGACATTGAGAATACTAAACATTTGAAAAGAAGTTACAGATTAGACTTTGATTCTAAAGATTTTGAGCACATGAGATCTACCGGAATGAAAGCGCATCTTAAAGAGATACTGCACAGTGCGCAGATCTGGGGTGCACTAGAAAAATGGGAAGGCAGATGGGCAAAGAAAAGAGATAAGGAGAAAAGTTATAGTCCGGAATCAAGTCAAGCTAAAGCTTCACCAGATACGGGATCAGTAAAGATGTTACCAACAAGAGAAACAGCTGGAGGGGTTCTAGTCCATGTATTGTGGTCCAGGGGAGACATTTTGTCATTTACAAATGATTATCCCAGGTTGAGGGAGAAACTGATAGAGTGGTATCAGCAGACAGACAGGTTTGTGAAGCTTGCAAAGTGTCTCTGGGAGGACTTGAATACTCTGTTTTAAATCATTGTTCCACCTGACTTATGGCTTGAGTGCAAAAGGGGTGTGGACTGGCCAATGCAAGAACCAGCAAGGGATAAGGTGACTGGAGCACCATCGGAGGAGGTGATGAAGTACTATCATAAAGTGATTGAGGTCTTGAAGCAGAAAGTGTCGCCGAAAGTGACTGATTGGCAGAAAATCGACCGGACCTCACAGGAGGTCAAAGAGTCAATCCATGCTTATTATGAGAGGTTGTTAAAAGCGTTCAAACATTATAGTGGCACTGAGACTATTGAGCCGAAAGACATGAACCATCTTGTGTTTAGATTTGTTGAAGGACTGAGACCAGACGTTAGCCAGATGATTAAGAATCATTTGATCTGTTGGCAGGCAAAGCCGATTGATGAGGTGTTGCAGTATGCGAAATACTGCAGTGTCGAGATCGAGTTAAAGCAGAGAAAGCTGAAGGAGAAGGTGATGGAGATGCAGATTAAGGCAGCGCAGGCAGGTATGCAGAGAAATGGAATCCAACAGATGATACAGGAGCAACCGCAAGGGAATGGCATGTTTCAGGCACAGCCGAGAGGCCGAGGTCGGGGTTTTGTGAATCGCGGTCCAGATTTGAATACTGTGGTGGTTCAAAATGATGCCCAGGGGATGAAAAAGATGTCACCATGTCACGCGTGCGGGGGCATGGGGCATTGGAAGCGGGAAAGCCCAAATGTGGTGCATGATGGTGTCGTTCAACAAAGCACTGATGTTGGTACATTTCAAAATATGAGGGGTCCAAAATCGAGAGCTCAAAATCAGAACTTCCAGAATAACATGGTTCAGATGCAGGGGTTTCAGCCCATGCAGCAAATATAAATACTGCATGTTCAACCAGCACAAATGCAGCAGGTACAACAGCAGGTTCCAATGGTACCTAGACAGCAAATGCAACTACCATTAGCTCCAATGGGACAGCAACAGGTGATGCTTCCTCAGCAGGTCACAGGCCAAATGATGAGTCAAAATAACACAGTGCAGCAATTCCCATTGCGTGGTGAGGATGGATTGAATGATGAATGGTCAGATGACAGTTCTGACAGGAGTGCAGGCTTGCAGCGTCCCTAGAAGTAGATCAGAGGGGACCCTACGTAGAGGGAAAAGTGATGGGTCACAAGGTTTCCTTCCTAGTTGATACAGGAGCTACACGCTCTACAGTCAGAAGTGCAGAGGTTCCGAAATTGCCACTTTCAGGGCGTACCATAAGAGTGGTAGGAGTAGCTAATCAGTATTTGACAAACCCGATCACAGTTCAAGTTGAGATTGGAAACTTCCAGGGACTGCATAAGTTTGTAGTCTGCGATTCTAGTTCTGTGTCCCTACTGGGAAGAGACTTACTGTGCAAAACGTAATGTTCGATTACCTGTTCTAATGAAGGGATTGAGGTGCAGACAAACAGTGATGATGAGGGGGATGAAGGGCAGTTTTCAGAGTTGACGATAGAGACCGTAAATGAGGAATACCCTTTGATAACCTTATTTCCGATGCTCACAGTGACAGACTTGCCAGCCGAGTTGCAGGGAACAGTGACAGAGAAGGTGTGAGACCTGACAGGAAAAGAAGTGGGACTGATAAAAGGAGTAGAACTGGTTAAAGTACAGGTAAAACCCAGTGCAGTGTTTCCCCAGGTGCCGCAGTACCACATTGCACGAGATGTCCTCATCCAGGTATCACAGATAATTGCAGACTTTGTAAAACAAGGAGTTTTGAAGGAAGTATTGAGCAACCCGTGTAATTCACCAATAATGGGTCTGAAAAAGCCTTGTGGAAAGGTTCAAATTGTGCAGGATTTGAGGAAAATAAATGATATTGTGGTGAAATGTTGCCCCATAGTGCCAAATCCCACAGTGATCATGTTTCAGGTTCCATGTGATGCAGAACGGTTCACAGTGGTGGACCTGTCACAGGCATTCTATTCGGTGCCTCTTCATGAGGACAGCCAATTTCTCTTCAGTTTCAAATTCCTGGACAAGGTGTACAGTTGGTGCAGAATTCCTCAAGGGTTTTTGGAGTCACCATCCATCTTCAATCAGATATTGAAGAAGGACTTAGAGTAATTGGAACTGCCTTTCAGTTCAACTCTAGTGCAGTACATTGATGATTTGTTGATTGCGTCCAGAACGAAAGACGACTGCAGGTATGACACAATTGCCTTACTGAACCATTTGGGAAAGAATGGACATAAAGGTGGTCATTACAACCCTGGCGGACGGTGTTAAAGCTGCGGTAATACCGCAAACAGGCCGGCGGACAAAAAAAGGGGATTATGACCGTGGTGGAAACCGCCAACATAGACAGCCACTTTAACACTCCGACTGCCACGGCGGTACAGACAAGCAGCGCGGCGGTCACCGCCAACAGACAGGCGGAAGACAAAGTACCGCCCACAGTATCACAACCTACCAATCCGCCACCTTTTCCGGGGCGGATTCACCATGGATAAAAACACGGCGGAAACAGACATTTCAATGGGAAAACGCTCCCCTCTACACACTCCACGAGGAAGGAGGGCACCATGGAGCCCGAACTACAAATCCTCCCAGCGCTTGTCTTCCTGCTCATCTACGATCACCAGCAACGTAGGCGCTGAAGACAACGGTGAGTACTGCACCTACGACATAGGGGAGGGGGGAGGCAAAAGTCAGGGGGACACAGACGCAACACCCCCACCCCCACCCTGACCCTCGCACACTACAACACACACACCAATGCAGTTCCAAACAGCACAGTAACAACCCCCGACAAAACGAAATCAGTTCAAACATTGTAATGTATCAAAATACAGTAACCTACTATATACAGATAGATAGACTCCGGCGGTGGTCTCCTGACCTGTGACGATACTGGTGCCCTCCAGGAAACTGACGCTGGCGGTGGTCTCCTGACCTGTGACGATACTGCTGGCGGTGGCGTCCCGGCCGGCGGGGAGGATGGCGGCCTTCTCCGCCGTGCTGCTCTTCCCAGACTTTGGAGACTTCTTCTGCCCCTTCAACACCTTGGGAGGAGTCACAGCAGACTCAGCACTCCCCCCGGGACCCTTGTGAGCTGTTTTTCCGCCAGGAGTCTTCACCCTCTCCCGTCGGCCACTTTCCAACTTAAGGTGCTTTACAGGGGGTGGACTGGCAGTGCGTTGGCTCCGTGTCACACTGGCTGCCCTGGTGGCCGGTGCACTCCACACACCTTTAACACGCACCACTGGTACCGGACTTTTTTTGGCTGAGGTACTACTACGGGACCTATGAATTGGAGGGGTGGGGGTGGTGGGAAAGAGGTCAACGTCGGTGAGGAAGAGTTTCTGACGAACACTGTGATGGGTAGGTGGAGGGGGTCTGGGAGTGGAGGAAGACGAAGTGGTTGTAGGAGGTGTCACTTTAGGGGATTTGAGTGCAGGTGCAGGTACTGGAGGCTGTCGTGAGGTGGATGGATGTTGGGTGTGTGGGTGCCTGCGTTTGTGTACTTTGGGAGGGGGCGTCACAGACACACTGGGAGTGGACACAGGGGACGTGTAAATGGTAGTGAGTGCAGGTGAGCGGGGTGTGGTTCTGGGTGTTCTGGTGCGAGTCCTAGTGCCTGTAGATGTAGTGCATGCAGGTGAGAGTGTAGACGACACTGGGAGGGAGGAGGGAGACGACGACGAGGGGGACACAGTGGAGGCAGTGGATGTTGCTGTGTCTGTATGTGGGTGATGCTTGTGTGAGTGCCTGTGGGATGTGTGGTACTTATGTTTGCCTGAGCAAATTTTGTGTGTTGGGGTGTGTGCATGCTTGTCTGATGGTGTGCTTGGGATAGGCTGGGGTACAGGGGATTGGGTCTGGTTGGAGGACGTTGGAGGGGGAGGCTAGACACAGGGACAATGGCTGCCATCAGTGCTGAGGCCAGAGATTGCAGGGTTCGATGAAGGGCAGCCTGACCAGAACGAATGCCCTCCAGGAATGCATTACCGTGTTGCAACTCCCTTTCTACACCCTGGATGGCATTCACAATGGTAGAATGCCCAACAGTGAGTGACCTGAGGAGGTCAATGGCCTCACTGAGGGGGTGACTGGGGCAGGGGCTGAGGTGCCTGGGGCGAAGGTGATATCCACCCTCCTGGGTGAGCCGGCACGGAGCAAAGGCTGAGGAGCTGCTGGGAGGGCGGTGCTGGTAGGGGGGATGGCGGCTGTACCTGTAGAAGTGGGGGGCACAGATGGTGCCGCCACCACAAGAGAGCTCCCATCGGCGGACGAGTCCGTGTCGCTGTTTGGTGATCCGGTGACCGACGTGAAGCTCCCCTCGCCCTCCGTCCCACTGGTGTATTCAGAGTCTGTGGTGTGGCCCTCCATGGCCATGTGGGATGCAGCTCCCTCGTGCTCCGGTGCCACTGTACCTCCGCCTGATGATGCTGATGCACAAAAAACAGGGAGAGCACAAAAAGGGGGGGGGGGACGCGACAGAAGAAAGACAAGTTGAGTGCATGGATTACCGCTACCTTTGGCGGACAATACAGACACAGCAGCCCCCTGCACTACGCCGCGCTCTTGGCCTCTACAGATGCAATTCCAGGGATATGGCCTACATGGCTATGGTGGACATCTGCACACATAGATGACACAGGGGCATGTATACCTGTACTTGGCACTCTACAGGGGTGGGGTGGAGTGCCCCATGGCATGCATTACGGAGGGGTCTAGCCTACCTAACTCGCCCTGGCCTAGGGAAACCCACAGCCCTCCTCCCCCACCCAGACCACTCCACTGTGCATAAAGTGCGCAGAATGATGTTGTACTCACCCCCTTGTGTCTGCTGTGATGCCCTCAAGCGCCCATCCAACTCAGGGTAGGCCACCGCCAGGATCCGGAACATCAGGGGTGTCATGGTGCGACGGGCACCCCTCCCACGTTGGGAGGCCATCCCCAGCTGAGCCTCCGCCGTCTTCTTGCTCCAGCGCCGAATGTCCTCCCATCTTTTACGGCAGTGGGTGCCCCGTCTCTGGTGGACCCCCAGGGTCCGGACGTCCTTGGTGATGGCATGCCAAATGTCCTTCTTCTGGTGGGCGCTGACCTACATGACATGTACAGGGGAAGAAGAGAAGTTACTAACAAGTGCACCGTCTAAGTGAGTGGCCCCCATCCGTACCCTTGCCATGTGGCACATGCATTCACAGTCCTTCATGGTCGCTTAACTCTGCCCCCTTGCTACTGACATCCAGCCCTCTCCACCCAGCATAGCCCATACAACGTGCTCCCTGTGTACTTACCTGTTGGTCTAGAGTAGCGTGTACTGGGGGAGGACCCCGTCGACTAGCTTCTCCAACTCCTGAGCAGTGAAGGCAAGGGCCCTTTCCCCAGACGCAGCAGCCATTGTCACTTCCAGACCGAGGTCACAGCAGCACTTGCAGTGTAGGTCCTCTCCTGTCGAAGATCAGGTATCTAGTGATTGAACAGATAGAAAATGGCGGTCACGTCCACGGCGGTCACGTCTGCGGCGGTGCGTATCATCACCGCCGGCGCACTTCCTCATTGGCTCCTGGGATCCATAGGGTCCCATGTTAACCAAAGCAGCATTGCGCTGCAGTCTACGACCACCTGCTGCGACGGTGTACAACGCCAGCGCAGATACCTTACACCCCATTGTCCCACTTTAGAGGTCAGGCAGCCGCCATTTCAGGGGCCCACATGGCTTCATTTACTACTGCGTCATACATACCTAGGCCTACACTCAACACACATACAGGATGAGTTTTGTATTTGGTGTCGTGTTCTGTGTAGCTGTGGGTACATACCTGGGATTTTTTTGACTCTGTGGTCGCTGTTGTCCTTCTTAGGCACCGTCAGCTGGGACTTTTAAGGAGATGGCGGAATCCTCTGGTGTACCGACCGCTGGTGGACCTGTTAACAATGGAGGAGCGACATTTGATCATCACCTACAGGTTTGACTGTGCCACAATCCAGGAACTGTGTACCCAGTTGGAGCCAGACCTGATCTCACCAATCCGCCATCCCACAGGAATACCCCCTGACGTGCAGGTGCTATCAGTGCTCCATTCCTTGCAAGTGGATTATTTCAAACAACAGTGGCCATGGCATCAGGGATGTCCCAGCCTAAGTTTTCCAACGTGCTGTCCAAAGTGTTGTCTGCCCTGATGAAACACGTAAGGAGCTACATCGTTTTCCCTCAGGTGGAGGATTTGGCTACAGTGAAGGGTGACTTCTATGCCCTGGGACATATCCCCAACATCATAGTTGCTATTGATGGCACCCATGTAGCTCTGGTCCCCCCACGCAGGTGTGAACAGGTGTACAGGAACCGGAAGAGTTATCATTCGATGAATGTACAGATGGTATGTTTGGCAGACCAGTACATCTCCCAGGTGAATGCTATGTTCCCTGGCTCAGTGCATGACGCCTACATCCTGCGGAATAGCAGCATCTCGTATGTGATGGGTCAACTCCAGAAGCACCGGGTGTGGCTATTCGGGGACTCTGGTTACCCCAACCTGTCCTGGCCATTGACCCCAGTGAGGAATCCCAGGGCAGAGGAACGCTACAACGAGGCCCATGGGCGGACTAGGAGGGTGATCGAACGCACCTTCGGCCTCCTGAAGGCCAGATTCAGGTGCCTCCATATGACAGGTGGTTCCCTATTCTACTCACCAAGGAAGGTGTGCCAGATCATCATCGCCTGCTCCATGCTTCACAATCTTGCTTTGCGACACCAGGTGCCATTTCTGCAGGAGGATGGTCCAGATGACGGTGTTGTGGCAGCTGTGGAGCCTGTGGAGCCTGTGGACAGTGATGAGGATGAAGCTGAGGAAGAAGACATAGAGAACAGGGAGTCAGTCATACAGCAATATTTCCAGTGACACACTGGTGAGAACAATTTTTTTACTATCACATTCACTTTCACACTTCTACCTCTATCCTGTCTGTCAATTAGTAGCAGTATATGGTAACTGAGTTGTACATTTCCATTACGGTTTCACAGGTGTGGTTACCAACGTGTGTCATCTGCTTGCATCCTTCATGGGCTTGTGATGTGTGACATAGGTATGTTGACATTACATTTTCGAACAGGAGGTGGTGGGCAGTTCATCGTCCATGCTAGTGTCTGGGGCCCCTTGGAGTGCCACGGTGTCCCTCATGGTCTTTTGTATGTCCTTCAGCACCCCTACGATGGTGCCCAGGGCGGAGCTGATGGTTCTAAGCTCCTCCCTGAACCCCAAATACTGTTCGTCCTGCATGCGCTGGGTCTCCTGACACTTGGCCAGGACCGTCGCCCTCGTCTTCTGGGAGTGGTGGTATGCTCCCATGATGGAGAAGAGGGCCTCGTGGAGAGTGGATTCCCTTGGCCTGTCCGCCCCCCTGTCACACAGCAGCCCTCCCAGTTCCCCTGTGTTCCTGTGCCTCCGTCCCCTGGACGGTGTGCCCACTACCACTGCCCCCAGGTCCCTGTTGTTGTTGGGGTGGTGGGTTATCCTGGGTTCCCTGTAGTGGTGGACACACCGCTGATTGAGGTGTCCTGGGTACAGAGGTATGGGCCCGCTGGGTGGGTGCTGTGCTGGTGTTACCAGAGGGTGGAAGGTCAGTGTTGGGGCTGTGCCTGTGCAAGGGGAACAGACTGTCCTGAGGCCCACAAAGGTCCGGGCTGGTCATCTGGATCCAGTTGGCCAGAGCTGCTGTCATCACTGTGGGCCTCTTCTGTGGGAGGGGTAGAGATGTCTGGACCCTCCTGTCTGGTGACGTTGGGTAGTGGTCCTGCAGGGGTATAAAAGCATGATTATTGCATGTGTGTGTGTCATGGTGTGCAATGGGTGAGTGAGCGTATACCCCAGTGCTAGCATTCCAGTGTGGGGGCTTGTGTGATGATGGTTGGGGGGGGTGTTAAGGGTATGTGCTTTGGGCATGCTTTAGTGATGGGTGTCCATGCTTAGTTGTGTCATGCAGGGCTTGGTGTTGGGATGTGTGGTTTGTGTTATGAGTACATTAGTGAGGATTTGGCGTGATAGGGGAGGGGGTGAGGGTGGGGGTGTGTGATAGCGTGCAGGTGGGGTGGGGGATATGATAGTTAAGATTAGACTTACCAGTGTCCATTCCTCAACCGACTCCTCCAAGGCCCTCAGGATGCATAATGGTCAAGACCTGCTCCTCCCATGTTGTTAGTTGTGGGGGAGGAGGTGGGGGTCCACCGCCAGTCCGCTGAATCGCGATGTTGTGCCTGGGTATCACTGAACGCACCTTCCCCTGTAGGTCGTACCACCTCTTCCGGATGTCCTCCTGATTTCTTGGATGCTGTCCCACAGCGTTGACCCTTTCGACGATTCTGCGCCATAGCTCCATCTTCCTGGCTATGGAGGTGTGCTGCACCTGTGCTCCAAATAGCTGTGGCTTTACCTGTAGGATTTCCTCCACCATAACCCTGAGCTCCTCCTCGGAAAACCTGGGGTGTCTTTGCGGTGCCATGGGGTGGTGTAGGTGATGTGTGGGGTGGTGTATGTGTTGATGAGTGTGGTGATGTGTGGTGGTGTGGGGTGTTTTGAGCGTGGATGTTGTATGGGTGATGGTGTTGTGTGCCTCTGTGTGGTGGGGTTGTCTATTGCTGTTGTCTCTCTCTGGCCTTCTTTCAGATGAATTGGTCGTAGGGGTTTGTGGGTGATGTGGGTGTGTGTTTTATATTGAATTGGGTGTGTGGGAGTGGTGTTTGTATGTGTATCAGGTGTGTGTATTTTGAATTGTCCAATGTGGCAGTGTTTTGAAGATGTGTGTGTATTTTGAGCGCGGTGGTGTGTACCGCCAATGGAATACCGCGGTTGAAACACCGCCGCGTGGATTCGTGTGTCGTGATAGCATGGGCGTGTTTCTGTTGGCGTGACGGTGGAGGATTTGTTTTTGCCAGTTTATCACTGACCTTTGGTGTGACGGACTTGTGTGGGTGTCTGAATTTCGGCGGATTCCGAGATGTGGGTCATAATAGCAGTGGCGGAATTCCGCGGCGGTGTGTTGGAGGTCTTCTGCACGGAGGTAAGCGGCTTTTACCGCCAATGTTGTAATGACCCCCAAAGTGTCCCCAAAGAAGTTGCAGTACTGTCAGAAAGAGGTGAAGTACTTAGGGCACTTGATTGAGAAAGGGTCTAGGAGAATATCAAAAGAAAGGGTGACAGCCATACTGCAGATGAACCCACTGACAACAAAGAGAGATGTCAGAATGTTTTTGGGAATGGTGGGCTACTGTCGCCAGTGGATACCCAACTTCTCGATTATCTCTAAACCATTGATAAAACTGACAGGCAAGGAAATTAAGGATGACCTGAGTACCACAATTTTGTCCGAAGAAGAGCTTGAGGCATTCATGGAATTGAGAGAGTGCATGTGCAGGGCGCCAGCTTTGGGTATGCCTGATTACACGAAGCCTTTTCTACTGTTTTGTCATGAACGTGATGCTTGTTCTTTGTCTGTCTTAACACAGGTCCATGGAGGTGCAAACCGCCCAGTAGCATATTTTTCAGCTACTTTGGACCCAGTCGCAGCAGCCTTACCGGGTTGTTTGCGCGCAGTTGCAGCAGTTGGTCAGAGCCTCACACAGTGTGAAGGCATAGTGATGGGATATCCTTTGACAGTAATGGTTCCAGATTTAGTTGAAATTCTGTTGACCCGAACTAAGACTCAGCACATGACAAATGCTAGGCTAACGAGATATGATACCATTATATTGGGGTCTCCAAATGTCTCTCTCAAGAGGTGTACAATATTGAACCCGGCAACTCTACTTCCTATTGAAAATGCTGAGATTAGTAATACAGAGGAAGTGGAGCATGATTGTCTTGAGGTAACAGAACTATGCACCAAACCTAGACCTGACATTAAGGATACACAGCTAGAAGAAAATGATTGCATTATGTTTGTTGATGGATCATGTTTGAGAGACTCAGTCGGTATACTGAGGGCTGGCTGTGCCGTATGTACAATCACCGGCATCCTAGAAGCTTCCTAGCTCGAAAGAGTGTACTATGCACAAGTGGCTGAATTGATTGCCCTTACTAAGGCATGCCACGCAGGTGCAAATCTGAAAGTCACTATTCTGACAGCGGGTACGGATTTGGTATTGTACATGATTTTGGCCAATTATGGTCACAGAGGGGTTTCATGACCTCTTCTGGCTCACCAGTGAAAGATGGCGAACAAATTAAGGATTTGTTACATGCGATTCAGTTACCTCTTGAAATTGCCGTGGTGAAATGCAAAGCTCATGTCGAGTCACAAGACTTTGGTGGTCATTCTGACCTCGGCGGTAAAAGGCGCCTACCGCCGGTCAGAAATCCTCCATAATCCCGCTGCGGTCGCGGAAACCCGCCACGGTCATTCTGACCCGCAGAAGGCAAACCTCCGAAAATCCGACCGCCACAACAGACCGCCAGACCAGCGGTCGGCGGAAAGGTGGAGGTGACCAAACCTCCACCGCCACGCCAACAGAAATACGCCCATGCCATTACGACCCACGAATCCACGCGGCGGTCATTCAAACGCGGTATTCCATTGGCGGGACACACCGGCGCGGTCAGAATACACACAAACGAACAAAACTCACCCACATTGGACGATTTGAATCCCACACACCTGATACACATACACACACCACTCCCACACACACAATACAATATAAAACACCCACCCACATCACCCACAAACCCCTACGCTTAAAAATTCGTAAAGAAGACAAGAGCGAGACACCAGCATCCAAAACATAACAGCCACAGCCACTCAACACCATCACCCACACACTATCCACACACAAAACAACACACACCACCACACTCAACTCACTTAAATACACATACTCCACCGCACACATCATACACACCACCCCATGGCACCCCAAAGACAACCCCGCTTCACAGACGAAGAACTCAGGGTTATGGTGGAGGAAATCGTTCGGGTAGAGCCCCAGCTGTTCGGCACACAGATACAATACACCAGCATTGCCCGGAGGACGGAGCTATGGCAGAGGATTGTCGACAGGGTGAACGCAGTGGGACAGCACCCCAGAAATCGGGAAGACATCAGGAAGCGATGGAACGACCTACGGGGGAAGGTGCGTTCCATGGTATCCAGGCACAACATCGCCGTGCAGAAGACTGGCGGAGGACCCCCACCTCAACCCCCACAATTCACATCATGGGAGGAGGAAGTTTTGAACATCCTGCATCCTGACGGCCTCGCAGGAGTCGGCGGAGGAATGGATACTGGTAAGTTGAAGCTTCACTACTGCTTCCCCCCCACCTGCATGCCAAATCAGACCCCAACCCTCACCCCCATCCTCGAACCCCACCCTCACCCCCACCCCCATCCTCACCCCCACCCTCATCCCCACCATCCTCACCCCCACCCCCAGCACACCTATTCCCCGCCAATGTCTCACCATCACAACCCACACATCCCAAAACCTAGGCCTGCATGCGTCCACTAAGCATGGACACCCATCACCAAAGCATGCCCAATGCATATACACATCCCCCCCACAAGCCACCCTCACCAAAGCCCCCACACACGAATGCCAGCACTTGGGGACACGGGAACCCACAGATACACCCATATGCCACACATTTAAACTATAACCATACCTCTATACCCCTGCAGGACCCGACCGTCAACACACCGCGGCGGAGGGGCCAGAATTATCCACACCCCCCACCCAAGAGGCCGTCAGCGATGACAGCAGCTCTGTCGACCTGGACACCGATGACCAGCCCGGACCATCGGGGACCTCTGGACAGTCGGTTCCCCTCACACAGGCCCAGGCCACTACAGACCCAAACCCCTCTGGGAACACCAGCACAGCTCCCACCCAGCGGGCCCATGCCTCTGTCTCCAGGGCGCGTCAATCTGCGGTGTGTCTACCACTACAGGGCACCCAGGATAACCCACCACCCCAACAACAACAGGGACCTGGGGGCAGTGGTAGTGGGCACACCGGCCAGGGGGCAGAGGCCCAGGGAAACAGGGCAACTCGGCGGGCAGCTGTGCGACAGGGGGGGGAGGAGAGGCCCAGGGAACCCACTCTCCACGAGGTCCTCACCACCATCATGGGAGCATACAACCGCTCCCAGGAGACGATGGCGACGGTACTGGCCCGGTTCCAGGAGATCCAGGTGCTGCAGGAGGAACACTATCGGGGGTACAGGGAGGACATCAGAGCCATCAACACCACCCTGGTTACCATGGTAGGGCTGCTGCAGGACCTCGTAAACAGCAGGGCGGACACTGAACAACACCCAAGGGCCCCTGCCACTAGCCGGGACCAAGAACAGCCATCCACCTCCGCCGGCGCTAGTGGACAGGAGGCCCCCGCACAGCAGCAGCCCACCAGACCCCCACCTCCTGCAGGAGAAGAACCACCCCGCAAGAGGGCCCTGAGATCTCGCAAGACAGAGTAGGATGTCAAGACCCCCGCCAGCAATGGATACCACCTGATGTCATCCCACTGTCCCACATTGTCACCCTGTCCATCCTCGAACTGCCCATGCTCCATCTCTCCACAGGCCTCTGGACAATGCACCTGTGTGACTGTTACTCTGGACTCTGCCATGGACATTCCTTCACCATAGCCCCCACCCACTTGAAACCACCCATCCCATTTTGAGCACTTCAATAAACACCTATTTTGCACCAAAATATCTGGAGTCTGGCTGTGATTTCAATAGATTGTAATTGACATGACAGTGCAAATATGTCCTTGTACATGGTGAAGTCAACAAACAGCTGCCACAAAGCTGTAGTCCATGGGGAAACGAAGCACAGGACTCGTAGTGGGGACCCCAGATCTGAAATAGGGAGGGAAAAGCCAAAACTCAGTCATCATACACTGGGGCAAATAGACAGGCAGCAGAGATGCTGCAGAGTAGTTAACATTTACTAAATTATCTTTGAAATGTTACCTGTGTCCTATTGGAAGTACTTTTCAATGATTCTGTCCCTGTTGTCTGTTTCAGCCCCGTCGTCTTCCTCCTCGTCACTCTCCTCAGGTTCCACCGCTGCCACAACACCACCGTCTCGACCATCCTCCTGCAGGAAAGGCACCTGGCGGCGCAAAGCCAGGTTGTGAAGCATGCAGCAGGCCACGATGATGTGACACACCTTCTTAGGTGAGTACATTAGGGATCCACCGGTCATATGCAGGCACCTAAACCTGGCCTTTAGGAGGCCAAAGGTGCGTTCGATCACCCTCCTAGTACGCCCATGGGCCTCATTGTACCGTTCCTCTGCCCTGGTCCGGGGATTCCTTACTGGGGTCAGTAGCCACGACAGGTTGGGGTACCCAGTGTCCCCCACTAGCCATACACGGTGTCTCTGTAGCTGTTCCATCACGTAAGGGATGCTGCTATTCCTGAGGATGTAGGCGTCATGCACTGACCCTGGGAATTTGGCATTTACATGCGAGATGTACTGGTCAGCCAAACACACCACCTGGATGTTCATTGAATGGTAACTTTTTCTGTTCCTGTACACCTGCTCCCTGTCTCTTGGGGGAACCAAAGCCACATGGGTCCCATCAATGGCACCAATTACGTTGGGAATATGTCCAAGGGCGTAGAAATCACCCTTCACTGTAGCCAATTCGCCCACCTCAGGGAAAATGATGTAGTTCCTCACGGATTTCATCAGGGCAGACAACACTCTGGATAACACCTTCGAAAACATGGGCTGAGACATCCCGGAAGCAATTCCCACGGTTGTCTGAAATGACCCACTTGCCAAGAAATGTAGTACTGACATGACCTGCACCAGAGGGGGAATCCCTGTGGGTTGGCGGATGGGGGACATCAGGTCGGGCTCCAGCTGGGCACACAGTTCATGGATAGTGGCACGGTTAAGACGGTAGGTCAGGATAATGTGGCGTTCTTCCATTGTCGACAGGTCCACCAGCGGTCGGTACACGGGAGGATTCATCCGTCTCCTCGCCCAACCCAGCGGACGGTGCCTAGGAAGGACAACATGGAGCACACAGTCAGGCAACCCACAGGTACGTACTCACAGCTAGCACAGTATACGATTCTCTATGCAGTGAATGGCGTGTCTGAGTGGCTATGCAAGGCCTAGGCCTGTGTGACGCAGTTGAAATTGAGCCATGTGGGCCCTGGAAATGGCGGCTGCCTGACCTGTGAAGTGTGACAATGGGATGTGAGGTCAATGCGCTGGCGTGGCACACCGCGGCGGGTGGCGGGCGAAGACCGCGGCGCGAAGCCGCATTGGTTAACATTGAAGCCTATGGGTTTCAGGAGCCAATGGCGAAGGGCGCCGGCGGTGGCGGGACGCACCGCCGCGGTACGCACCGCCGCGGACGTGACCGCCATTTTCTATCTACTTATCCACTTGCGACTTGAACTTTCACAGGAGAGGACCTATACTGCAAGTGTTGCTGTGACCTCGGTCTGGAAGGGACAATGGCTGCTGCGACTGGGGAAAGGGCCCCTGCCTTCACTGGAGAGGAGTTGGAGAAACTTGTGGATGGGGTCCTCCCCCAGTATGCGCTACTCTACGGTCCTCCAGACCAACAAGTGAGTTTAATTCAATATGGATTTGGGGCCACTGGCTGGCTTGGGGGCCTGGCGGGGATGGGGGGCATGTTGGGGCTGGCGGGGGGCCTGGCGGGGGGCCTGGCGGGGATGGGGGGCATGTTGGGCCTGGCGGGGGGCCTGGCGGGGATGGGGGGCATGTTGGGCATGGCGGGGGCCTGGCGGGGGGCCTGGCGGGGATGGGGGGCATGTTGGGCATGGCGGGGGGCCTGGCGGGGATGGGGGGCATGTTGGGCATGGCGGGGGGCATGGCGGGGGGCCTGGCGGGGATGGGGGGCATGTTGGGCATGGCGGGGGGCCTGGCGGGGGGCCTGGCGGGGATGGGGGGCGTTGGGCCACTGGAAAGGAAAATGCTGAGTAACTTGAACGTGGTATTTCTCCCTCCCTGTACGTGTCACATAGGTCCGCGCCCATGAGAAGATCGGGATTTGGCGTGCCATCGCCAAGGAAGTCCGGGCCCTGGGGGTCCACCATCGACGGGGCACCCACTGCCGCAAGAGGTGGGAGGACATCCGCCGCGGGACCAAGAAGACCGCCGAGTCTCTGCTGGGGATGGCCTCCCAACGTAGGCGGGGTGCCTGCCGTCAACTGAGCCCCCTGATGTTCCGGATCCTGGCGGTGGCCTACCCTGATTTGGATGGGCGCGTGAGGGCAGCACAGCAGACACAAGGGGGTGAGTACAAGCATTATCTACTCTGTTGTCGCGCAGTGGAGGTGTCTGGGTGGGGGAGGAGGGCTGGGGGTCCCCCTAGGCCAGGGCGATATCTGTAGGCTGGGCACCCCCGTAAGCCCCTGTGTCCCCAGCCACCACCCTCAGTAGTTTGTCAGTACAGCCATCCCTGGGCCGTGTCATCCATGGGTGCAGTTGTCAACTCTAGGCGTGTAGGGCATGTTCCACGGAATGCGTAGCGTACCCCAAGTGCGCAACTTAGTGCAGGGGGCATCTGTGTCTGTCATGTCCGCTAACTGTACCGGAGATCCATGTACTCAATATCCCTTTATTTCTCTCTCCCCCCCCTTTTTGTTTGTCTTTCTGTGCTTGTGTGCATCAGCATCATCAGGCGGAGGAGAAGTGGCATCGGGGCAGGAGGGAGCTGCATCTCACATGGCCCAGGAGGGCCATGCCACAGAGTCAGACTGGACCAGTGAGACGGAGGGCGAGGGGAGCTCCACGACGGGGACGACTGGACCCTGCAGCGACACGGACACGTCCTCGGAAGGGGGCTCCCTTGCGGGGGTGGCACCATCCGTGCCTCCCGCCATTACAGGTACAGCCGCCACCCAGCGCACCATCTCCGCCCTCCCAGCAGCCCCTCAGCGTTCGCCCCGTGCCCGCTCTGCCAGGAAGCCGGCCATCTCCTTCGCCCCAGGCACCTCAGGCCCTGCCCCTGTTACCCCCGCTGCCCTCAGTGAGGAGGTCATTGACCTCCTCCGAACGCTCATTGTTGGGCAGACTACCCTTTTGAATGCCATCCAGGGGGTGGAGAGGGAGGTTCATCGCAGCAATGCGTACCTGGAGGGCATTCATTCGGGTCAGGCTGCCCATCAGCGATCGTTCCAGGCTCTGGCCTCAGCACTGACGGCAGCCATTGTCCCTGTCTCCTGCCTGCCTCTACTAACTCCCTCCTCCCAGTCTCCTGTTCCTCTGCCTGTCCCACCCACACCATCAGACCAGCCTGCACACACCTCAACACCCAAGAGAAGCTCATCCAAACATAAGCACCACAGATCACGCAGACATTCACACACGCAACATTCCGATGCAGACATGCCAACAGTCACTACCACCTCTGTGACCCCCACCTCCTCGTCTCCCTCTTCCCTCCCTGTGACGTCTACACTCACACCTCCATTCACCTCACCATCAGCCAGTGTTTCCATCACCAGCACACCCTCCACTCCAGTCCGCACACGTGCAGTCACCACCCCCACTGCCATTTACACGTCCCCTGTGTCCTCTCCCACTGTGTCTGTCACCCCCTCTTCCACACCACACAAACGCAGCCACCCACCCACCCAACAGCCATCCACCTCACAACAGCCTATCCCTCCTGCACCTGCACCCAAAGACAGCAAACGTGACTCACCTACAACCACATCCTCTCCCTCCACTCCCATTCCCACTGTACCTACCACTCTCCATTGTCCCAAGAAGCTCTTCCTCGCCACTACTAACTTCTTTCCTGACCCTGAGCCCCCCCCCTCCTTCTCGTCGGGGTAAGAAGAGCACCTCAGCCACCACCAGCCCTGCAGCCCCCTTGACAAGGGTGCAGGGGTATTGGAGCCCGCCAGCCCGCATGTCTGGATCTTCGCCCAGCAGCAAGGGGACAGCCAGCCCACCCCCTGGGAAGAGGAGCAGAAGGCGGAAGGGGCGCCGCAGGAGCCCGCCTTCTACATCCCCCCCGGACACCACCCAGAGACAGTCACCAGCCACAGCTCCAAAGGGAGGAAAGGGCCACAGGCCGACGACTAAGGAGGGCAAGGGCAGCAAGTTGGAGAGGTCAGGCAGCAGGCCTGCTGCCCAGGAGGAGCCCACAACCCCCATAGCCGCTGCCCCGGGAGGAACCGGCACAGCTGCCCCGGGAGAGCCCACCAGCCCCATAGCCGCTGCCCAGGGAGGACCCAGCCCAGCTGGCCAGGAGGGCCCCACCACCCACAGCCCAGGTGGGCAGTGAAGGAGCACCATCCCCGCTGCCCAGGAGGGCACCACCAGGCATTTAGCAGTTGGCCATAGACCGTCCGCCGTCTCAAGAACCGCTGAACTGGGCCCTTCAAGGCAAGAACCGCTGAACTAGGCCCTTCAAGGCAAGAACCGCTGAACTGGGCCCCGCCGTCTCAAGAACCGCTGAACTGGGCCCTTCAAGGCAAGAACCGCTGAACTGGGCCCTTCAAGGCAAGAACCGCTGAACTGGGCCCCGCCGTCTCAAGAACCGCTGAACTGGGCCCCGCCGTCTCAAGAACCGCTGAACTGGGCCCCGCCGTCTCAAGAACCGCTGAACTGGGCCCCGCAGTCTCAAGAACCGCTGAACTGGGCCCTTCAAGGCAAGAACCGCTGAACTGGGCCCTTCAAGGCAAGAACCGCTGAACTGGGCCCTTCAAGGCAAGAACCGCTGAACTGGGCCCCGCCGTCTCAAGAACCGCTGAACTGGGCCCTTCAAGGCAAGAACCGCTGAACTGGGCCCCGCCGTCTCAAGAACCGCTGAACTGGGCCCTTCAAGGCAAGAACCGCTGAACTGGGCCCTTCAAGGCAAGAACCGCTGAACTGGGCCCTTCAAGGCAAGAACCGCTGAACTGGGCCCCGCCGTCTCAAGAACCGCTGAACTGGGCCCTTCAAGGCAAGAACCGCTGAACTGGGCCCCGCCGTCTCAAGAACCGCTGAACTGGGCCCTTCAAGGCAAGAACCGCTGAACTGGGCCCTTCAAGGCAAGAACCGCTGAACTGGGCCCCGCCGTCTCAAGAACCGCTGAACTGGGCCCCGCCGTCTCAAGAACCGCTGAACTGGGCCCCGCCGTCTCAAGAACCGCTGAACTGGGCCCTTCAAGGCAAGAACCGCTGAACTGGGCCCTTCAAGGCAAGAACCGCTGAACTGGGCCCTTCAAGGCAAGAACCGCTGAACTGGGCCCCGCCATCTCAAGAACCGCTGAACTGGGCCCTTCAAGGCAAGAACCGCTGAACTGGGCCCTTCAAGGCAAGAACCGCTGAACTGGGCCCCGCCGTCTCAAGAACCGCTGAACTGGGCCCTTCAAGGCAAGAACCGCTGAACTGGGCCCTTCAAGGCAAGAACCGCTGAACTGGGCCCCGCCGTCTCATGAACCGCTGAACTGGGCCCTTCAGGGCAAGAACCGCTGGCCCTTTGGCAGACGTGGCAGGGCAGGATCTATCTCGGGCAGGGCTGCAGGATGTCCTCTGGCCAACTTGCCTCCTCCAGTGGCAGTGGGGTCTGTTATGGACTGTGGCTTTGCTCTCCCCAGGATGGCCCAGTGGGCAGGCCACCCACTGTATGGACTGTTTGGACTGTGGCTTTGCTCTCCCCAGGATGGCCCAGTGGGCAGGCCACCCACTGTATGGACTGTGGCTTTGCTCTCCCCAGGATGGCCCAGTGGGCAGGCCACCCACTGTATGGACTGTATGGACTGTGGCTTTGCTCTCCCCAGGATGGCCCAGTGGGCAGGCCACCCACTGTATGGACTGTTTGGACTGTGGCTTTGCTCTCCCCAGGATGGCCCAGTGGGCAGGCCACCCACTGTATGGACTGTATGGACTGTGGCTTTGCTCTCCCCAGGATGGCCCAGTGGGCAGGCCACCCACTGTATGGACTGTATGGACTGTGGCTTTGCTCTCCCCAGGATGGCCCAGTGGGCAGGCCACCCACTGTATGGACTGTATGGACTGTGGCTTTGCTCTCCCCAGGATGGCCCAGTGGGCAGGCCACCCACTGTATGGACTGTATGGACTGTGGCTTTGCTCTCCCCAGGATGGCCCAGTGGTCATGGAGTCCCCTCGTGGATCTGGCGTCGTGTACTCAAGTGGCTGAGGTGCCCCCCCTTCCCTTCCCCCTGAGGTGCCTGTCCTATTTTCTTTCTGATGCCCCTGCAGTGTTCTCTCCGTGGAGTTCTTGTCGTGGGACTGGGCCTTGCCCCTTTGCACAGGACCCCTGTGATCCACGGACAGTGGTTGGACTACATTTAGTAGCTGTATATATTTTGTACATAGTTTATTTATTTATTGGGATTAATGGCGTACATAGTTCAATATATCTGCCCGTTTATGATCTCTTCTTTTGGTCTTTGCATTATTTCGGAGGGGGTGGTTTGTGGGTTGTGACAGTGATCTGTGGGAATGCATTGATGTGTGTGTTGTAGTGGGTGTGGGTGGGTGGGTGTGTGCCGGTAATCTTTTCCCTCCCCTGTGTCGTAGGTGCAGTACTCACCGATGTCTTCCGCGCCGCCGGGCGTGCTCCTGGTATATGAGGAGGAATAGGAGTGCGGGGATGACCTGTAACTCTGGCTCCATACTGCCGGAATCTCGCGTGGAGTGCGTAGAGGTGAGCTTTTTCCCGTTCGTAGTCTGTTTCCGCCGTGTTCTTATCGGCGGTGCTCCCGCCCCGGAAAAGGTGGCAGATTGGTGGGTCGAAATAGGGTGGGCGGTACTTTGTCTGCCGCCGGGCTGTTGGCGGGAACCGCCGCGCTGTTTGTTTGTACCGCTGTGGCGGTCGGAGTGTTAAGTTGGCGGGCTGTGTTGGCGGTTCCCGCCAGGGTCAGAATTGCATATTTTAGACCGCCGGCCTGTTGGCGGCTTGGCCGCCGATTTATCACCGACCGCCAGGGTCAGAATGAGGGCCTTTGTGTCAATGGGAAATGCGCATTGAACTGTATATCATTCAAGGAACAGTGGGAGCTACTACCTGAAACTGAAAATGAAACATGCCTGAACTTTGCATTAAGAGTGGTTGATACATTAGATGAGCTAAAATCACTGCAGGGCCGTGCTAGCAGAGAGGAAAAACGCTCCTGGCAGAGAATGTAATGTGTACAGAGGGCTGACGACTTGTGGGTTTCAGAGGAGGGGAAGTTGGTTTTGCCAAACAGTCTTTTGGCACAATTTGCAAGGCTTTACAATGGTCAGGCTCACCTTGGAAGAAATGCAAAGATCAGATTGTTCAAAATTTATTGGTTCAACCCAAAATTCAGACAAGCTGCAGAAGTTACCTGTCACAGGTGCACCATCTGTCAACAGATGAATGCGGGAAAAGGGACTGTGGTGACTTTGAGCCACATAGGGAGAGGTGGAGGTCCGTTTAGCAAGATGCAGATGGATTTCATTGAAATGCCTGTGTGTGGAGGCTTGAGGTACGTGTTGGTGATTGTTTGCGTTTTCAGTCATTGGATTGAAGCAATACCCTACACGTAGGAATGACAGTCTCACAGTAGCAAAGTTGTTGCTTAGGGAATTAATACCACGGTTCGGATTTCCGGTCTCTTTAGAATCAGATAGGGGCAGACACTTCAACAATTAGGTGATTAAGTTCTTGTGTGCTGCTTCGGACATTGAGCAGGAGCTGCATTGTAGCTACCGCCCTGAAGCATCAGGATTAGTGGAACAGATGAATGGTACCTTGAAATCGAGAATGGCAAAAATGTGCGCAGCTACCAATATGAAGTGGCCAGATGCATTGCCCTTAGTGCTGATGTCAATGAGAAACACACCTGATAAGAAGACAGGACTATTTCCCCATGAGATATTGATTGGCAGAGCTATGAGGTTGTCCGCAGTACCTGCAAATGCTCTTGTGAATATCACGGATGATATGGTGTTGGACTACTACAAAGGTCTGGCTGATGTGGTCCGGTCTTTTTCCCACCAGGTGGAGGTTAACACATTGCCACCGATCAGTGATCCAGGTCACACCCTGCAAGCCGGTGACTGGGTGGTTGTCAAGAAACACGTGAGGAAGTCATGTTTGGAGCCGCGCTGGAAAGGGCCATATCAAGCAATACTGACAACAACCACTGCTGTGAAATGTGCAGGCGTTCCAAACTGGATACATGCCAGTCACACAAAGAAGGTAATATGTCCGACTGATGAGGAACTTGAAGTTTCCGACTCAGCAATTGCAGAGAAGGAAGTCTCAGGGCTGGAGAATATTCAAAGGGGAACTGAGACTGAAGGAGAGCCCACTGAGGACGGCTTAGTCCTTCAAACAATAAACAAGTTCGAGAGAGGTGACAATGAGCCTATCTCAGCAGAGGCAGCAGGAGAAATAAGTCAAGGAGAGGTTCTCCCAGAAGTAGACGGATACGGGTTAGAACTTGAGCCCGTTACAGACCCTGAAGACGAGGGAGGAGGAGCAGAGGGAGGTCAAGGAACATCAACTCCTCCTGAGCCGATTGCAGGTCCGTCAAGAGAAAACACCATAGCACAAGAGGAGGGTGTTATTCAGCGTGCAGAAAACCCAAGCAGGAAGAAAACGCATAGAGGTGATAACTGGCCAAAGAAACAAGCTGCAAGAGAAAAGTTTGTTCCAGGTGAAACAATAGAGGAAGAAATTGATACAACCAGAAGGGAGGATGTTAGTGAAGGGGAATTACAAAGCGAATGCAGACTGAAAAGAAAAAGAGTCGCGAACAGAAGGTATGCAGGTCCTGAATGGGCATATGCAACGACATCTGAATGGCAACAAGAATTCTTAGCGTTCTGTTTTGATCGAGAGGTACCAGGCCAATATTACGGCACCTGAAATCAATCAGAGAAAGAGACTGTGTTAAATTTAAATTGAAAACTGAAAAGCTGAAAAAAAGAGACTGAAAAATTACCAGATGTGACACTGATAACCTGTATTGACACTGAAACCCGATTATGACAAGCTGCTAACCTGATTTGACAAAGGGTCCTGGGGTGAGTGGAACGCTGTAAATACTCGCAAAAAAGAAAGAGAGACTTTGAAGAAAAAGAAACAAAAGAGCATTGAAATCATCCTCAAGTTGATTGTTTGTCTTATATCTTCTGCTATCTGATTCTTAACAGATCATGGCTTACACTAGAGGCAGTAGCAAGAAGGGTAAAGTGTGTGGTTGGTTGAGTAGTATATTAGGTATTGTGTGCGCAATAATAATTATAGGTGTGATTGTGGGAAAGCCTTGGTTGGATAAAAGGGTGACTAACAATGCTTCAAAACCTGAGACTGCTACACTAACACCGTGGGAAAAGTTTGAGCAGGATACAAAACACTTGCATGAGGAAACTAATTCAAAGGGGGAACTTTCTGCTAATGTCTTCTATCGCTTGCTGAATGAGTATGTTGATACAATGGATGTGAGGAACTGTTTTGTGTGCACAAAGATTCCTTCATCAGTACAAGAAGGAGTCACCTACCATAGTTTGCCTCTAACCTACAGGATAAGCTGTAGTTTGCTACTAACAAGATTCAATTACCAGGAACATGTGCAATATTTTTATTCAAATCTAGATGTAGTGTTTTCTTTTGTGCCTGTGATTGAATTTCTGAACAAGTTAGCTAAAGAGCACAGTATAAAATTAGTTAGGGGTTTCTTTGAGCCGACACTAACCTTTGGCACAGCTTATGCGCATCGCAATAATTTGACCTGTCTACTAACACCAGTGGAGAAAAGCTCCTTAGATCACACTGATGATAGACGCAAAGCACTGAAAGAAAGGCTTGAAAAGGGGTTAGAAAAACGCACATATGCAAATGATTATGCTTACACCGCAATAAAAACGCAGGGCAAATTAGCTATAGATGCATTATATGTAGGAAGGCTTTGTATATATAGGCTGAAATCTGATCATGACACTTTATTTGTGGGAACGAGTGAATGCAGGCATGTGTTTTTGTTTCTGAGTAAGTCGACATTCATGTTAAATGGAGAGGATCCAGCGATCCCTGGGATCTATTATATACTTGGGCTTAATGCTTACTACCGGCTCCCTAAGGGATGGTATGGGACATGTTTTCCCAAAGATTTACCAGATTGACGACTTAAAACAAATACCTAAAATGTCTGAATTACAACATGCTAGACAAAAGAGAGAGACAGCGGCTGCTGTCGTTGGTGACATATTTGGAGCCATAATTCCTTCAGTGGGGGTTATCTTAAACACCATAAAGATTTGAAAGTTGTCTACTAATGTTGATAACATGCTGACAAATTTCACAGGGGCTATACTCCTGATGGATACTGAACTTGCTGCGGAAAGAGCTATGACTATGACTATAGGGTCATGAACTAATGTATAATAATGCCGCATAGAAACTGTATTAACCTGTTTTGCTAAAAAGTGCACTTGAAATGTGACCACAGGGAGTGGCCGCCAATGTATACGAGAACTAATGAAACTGACTAATAATGGTGAAATGTTTATTAAAATTGTGTTTTACATTTATATTGAAAGACTAAGGGCCAGATGTAGCAAACGTTTGCGACTCGCAAACGGGCCAATTCGCAATTTGCGACAGTGCAAAATCGGAAATGGGATGCAAAAAGCCCATTTCCGACTCGCAAAAAGCGATGGGACCCGTTTGCGAGTCGCATCCGTTGCGACCCCATTTTGCGACCCGCAAATTGCAAGTCGCAATTTGCGAGTCGCAAACCTTATGCAATTGCAACTCGCAAATTGCGACTAGTCGCAAAAAGCCCAGTTTGCATGTCCCATTTACCACTAACTCAGAGCAGGTGGTAACCATTACCAAAGTATAAAAGGGGACCCAGAAGGCATCAGGGTTACTCAAGATGGCGGAGATATACCTGATAGCAGTGATGAGGAGAGTCTATGAAGCCCAGCAGAGGAGGAGGAGGGGCCACAGACAGGAGAAGATATATAGAACCAGGCAGACTCTTTTTCAGCAAACTGAAGAGGAGATCTATGACAAATACCGCCTTAGCAGCGCAGCCATTCTAGAATTAATAGATTTACTAAAACCACAGCTAGAACACAAGACTCTGCGTGGCTGCGCCATCCCTACGCATGTGCAAGTGCTGTGCGCACTGCACCTCTTGGCCTCAGGGAGCTATCAGGGGGTCATTGCCGTGGCAGGTGGGGTATCCCAAAGTGCAGTGTCAAGGTTCCTCAGGGCATTCCTAGATGCCTTAGTCACGCACATGTCTCACTTCATATACTTACCAAGGAATGAGGCAGAAATTAACAGCACCAAGCTGGACTTTTACCGCATTGCCCACTTTCCTCATGTCATAGGGTGTGTAGATGGGACACACATTCAAATATGCCCCCCTGCTAATCTGGAACACATTTTCCGCAACAGGAAGTGTACCCACTCACTCAACATACAGGTTGTTTGTGATGCCCATTATGTCATCACGGACATCGTAGCTAAGTTTCCTGCCAGTACCCATGACTCATACATTTTTAGGCATAGTGGGATACATCAACGCCTGGAACGTGGGGAATTTGGAGACGGTTACCTCCTAGGTAGAGCCACAGACACTTGCAGACATACACACAGGTCACTGTGCACGACAATCTGGACTTCCTAACCGTGTACTTTTGTGCCCAACAGGTGACAGTGCATATGCTCTCAGGCCTTGGATCATGACTCCGTTTTAAACACCCAGAACTGAATCAGAGAGGCAATACAACAGTGCGCATAAGAGGACCAGGAACCTGATCGAGCGCACCTTCGGACTGCTGAAGGCAAGATTCAGATGCCTCCACCGCAGTGGAGGCGCCCTCCAATACACCCCCATTACCGCTTTCAAAGTTGTGGTCTCATGCGCCATCCTCCACAACATAGCCAGATCCTGATGATGAAGAGCAAGAACAACCACATCGCCATCATGGGGATAGGAGTCTAGCTAATCAAGGCAGACTGAGACGGGACCAAATTGCAACGCAATATTTTGGACGGTACGTGTCAACTCCCACCATACTCACCTATTAACCATTTGTTAAGTGGAACAAAAATAACTGTTTTATTAATGTCATGAAGAAACTATATACAAGTTGAAATTGTCCATGGGCAGGAAAATGCCAACCAGTCATGTGGCACATTAACGCCATGTGCCACATTAATCTGTCCTGGCTGTTATCTATGATCTCCTGCCCCTCCTGCCAGCCTGGCTGGTCCCTGCTGCGTCCATGGTGCTGTGCCTACCACTCCTCAGCACCCTACTGTGAGTGGCAGAGACACTGCTCACTGTTGCGCCCTCCTCCCAGGTGTATTTGTTAACTTCCTGGCTGTGATGTCATCATCATGTGCCAGGAATTGCTTCCAGGGTGTTCTGGTATGCTTCCTGGAGTGTTCTGCTGCATCTGCAAGCAATTTTGAAGGTATTCGCAATTTGCGACACCCACTCGCTAATTGCGAGTTCGTTTTTTGCACACTCGCAAACAGCGACCTCGCAAACTGCGGACTCGCACACAGCGTTGCGAGTCCGGCTGCGAGTCGCAAAATCGGATCGCTTTTTTTTTGGGCATTCCAATTTGCGACTCGCAAAATGCGAGTCGCAATTTTTATTTTTGCTACATCTGGCCCAAGATGTATTAGATTTTGCTAATAAAGTGGTAGGCCTTAGTTAGCATGAGTCGAGGCCTAGCTGCCTGACTCTCATATTAAATGTATTTTTCTATCGTGCAGTGTGCTGACTTGCTAAAGGACATGAACTCTTGGTTTTTTTTTCTCCAAAAGTTAGAAGCTGAATGTAACAGTAGTAGATCCGTTCTCAAGAAATTCACCCTGACTATAGTAAAATTTATTTTGCTAAATGCAACAGTGTAGATTAACAAGGTCGCCTAAACCGGTACGGACAATGGAGCCACTGACTGAAGATGTGCAAAGGACCCCAAGACGATGAAATCATACCGGACACACCACCCGCTAAAGACGTCAATCATAAGCACCAATAAAATACGTGGGAAATGTGGGGTGACAAATTGATGAATTAATGTATTTTTAATTGGTTATAGATAGTGGGGTGCAACCCCTTATCCAATCAGATTTTAGGGGAATGTACAAAGAAAAAGGGATAAAACCTCTTGACACACGGAAATGAGTTAGTTAGGTAGGGAGATGCTGATGCGATTTGATATGATCCAGAGACTTTGTCACTTTGCCTAGTGACTTTGCTGATTTTACTTAGAACCATCCTTGTCCTTAGTCTACCCCTTTACACTTTACCTCCTTATGAGGGAAGTGCTGCTTTACCCGGAGCTGAATTACTGAGGGCGATTCAACTGATGTCCTGAAGACGAAGACAGAGCTTAATTGCTGACCAAACTTGGAGGGTAACTATATGACAATGAAATTGTGATTGTCTGTTTGCTTTTCCTTTCTAGGTACCAACTGCTTTTCTTTTGACAGGAGCCATAGATAGATGTTTTCCAAATTGGTGTTGTGAAATTGTTTTGCATGAAGCCCAACATGCCAATGCTAATTAGAGGTTAGGTGAGGGGTTCACTAAACTGACGAAAACTGACAAATGACTGAATCTATGCTTTGTTGAACAATGCGTTGATATACTCTGCTAATGTTAGTTTATGTTCACGCCGTGCTATATTCTTTTGTACTTCTTGCCTTGATTCTTGCCTTGATGAAATCTTATCAGAGTTACCATATTGTGACTATGCTAATGTGTTTCCTGGTTTTGAGACTAATAAATTTGCTAGTAGTAGTGTAAACAATAGGGAATAAATATCACTAAATTCATACTAAACTGGTGTGGTTATTCATGACTGCAAGGTCATGGTGGTGTCTCGAGTTTGATTAATGTCTTTGACTAAAGTGAAATGCGTTATTGTGATAAATATTGATGATATTATTGATGTATTGATTGACATGTTGATTAGCTATCTCGTCCTAAGGTGTCTCTCAACAGGGTCAAAAGATTCATTGGCCTAAAACGAGTCCCAATGTGTAGAAATTTATCATAGAGGGACGCGTTAACAGTTATATGTAGAAGAAGCTTGGCCTAGTAATAGGTGGTGTGTCTAGTCTAGTGGAGGATGGGGCTCTTGATGCAGAGCCTTGTTCAGGACAAAGCTGTGTGCGGAAGAGACTCAGGTGGTCATTCCGAGTGTGGCAGTAAACTGACCGCCACGCTGGGGGTGTTGTAGTGACCGCCGCCAGGGTGGCAGTGCAGACCGACATATAACGAGTAAGGCGGTGAACCCAACGCAACACAGACAACTCACCGCCAGCACCACCACCGCCGACGAGCAGCATCCGGTGGCGGAAGCAAACTTCATACAGGCGGAAGCCAATGTCCCGCCCACCATATTCTGAATCACCACACCGCCAGGATATCCGGGGTGGGCGGGCGTGTGGGCGGGCTGGCTGCTACAAAAAACCTGGCAAAAACAGAAGTACAAAAGGAGACACCCTCCTCCAGGCACAGAGACGCCTCTGCAGCCGCCATGGCAAACAAACTGCTAGTCTTCCCAGCGTTATATCTCGCCATACACCTTCAGGGCCACAGACAATGATGAAGACGGCAACCATAAGTACGCCTAGCACAGAGGGGAGGAAATGGCAATGATACACTCCCACATATAACACGCATTCCTCGCACAGACAGCGAAGGCCACACACAGGCACACACAATATACTTCAATGCCAAGTACCCAATAAACACAAAAAGCCAAGCAGATATACGCCACACACAGCCCAACACTCACCAACACCACCAACACACCTCATAACCACACAACGACACCTAGACATAAGCACCTAAACGCAGGCATAGACAGGCATGTTGTGTGACACCACACATACACTATGAACTGTATGTAGCAATGACTCACAATCAATAGCAGTGAACACACATCCAAACAATGACACAGATTACACAACACATACAACCAACAATCAAGGAAATCCACACATGCAGCATCATACACACGGACGTGCACAACTCTCCATACAATCCCACAAGCAAGCAGTCAGACACATTACAGCATCCCAATGGCACAACCCATCTACCCAGCACATGCAACACAGACACAATCCATACACAGACCTCACACACCATTGCACACAGATGTAACATCACCAAGTGGAAGAAAGCCAGGACAAGCAACTCATCTTGCCAACCACAGCAATGTAGGCCGATGTAATTGGAACCATAAAAATATCAAAATAAATACAAATCTGCCAAAAGGAAAGTCCAACTTGCATTAATGCAGAAACACATCAAGTCCCTATATACTATGGCCCAACTTGACTTCTGACAGCAAATAGGCCTCCACATCATAAGGGCATCAATGGGACAGGCAGGCACCTCAGGGGTGTGGGGTGAGGGAGGCTTGGATGTGGAAGGGGCACGTTTCGGTTTGGGTTTTGGAGGGGTGACTTTGGCACTGGGAGGGGTGGATATCTTGCTGAGTGGAGGAGTAGGGGAAATACCAGAGGGGGCATCTGAGGAATGGGAGGTGGAAGGGCCTGAGAGGGGCAGGGGAACATGGCGTTTACAGGGAACACGGGGTGGGAGAGGAGTAGGGAAGAGGTCAAGGGCAGCAAGGAAAACTTTCTTAGGTTCACAGGGCTGTCACATGATTGAGGGTTGGGAGTGGAGGTAGAGGGAGTGCTCATCTAACTTGTTGGTGTGCTGTATGTGGATGCTGGTGTGTGCAATGTGTGTATGTTTGTGGTGGCTGAATGTTGGGTGGGTGAGTGGGTACATGTACATTCATTGGGAGGAGGGGGGCAGAGTCGTGTGAATGAATGTTGCAGCGGTGTGTGCAAGTGAGGTGGATGTGCTGCAGGTGGCAGAGACGGTAGTTGAGGTGAGTGTCTGTGAGTCTGCTGTCGTGGTGATTGAGGGTATGACAGGAATGATAGCAGGACCAGTGTGTGATGATACAGTGCTAGCAGGTGTGAGTGGAGATGTGACTGTAAGGGAGGCGGAGGTAGGGGAAGTGTCTGTTGTGTCTGCAGATTTGTGTTGTGTGTGTGCATGCCTGTGTGAACGTTTGTGATGCCTTTGACTGTCTTTGCGCACCTTGTCTGTTGTAGCGGGTGTATGCTGGTATGTAGGTGTGCTTTGGATTGGTGTAGGGAGAGGGGTTGTGGATTGGGAACAGGTAGCTAGAGGGGGGACGGAAGATGACGGGACACTGGCTGCCGTCAACGAGGATGCCAGAGCATGAAACAATCTCTGTTGGACAGACAAGGCACTGTGAATGCCTTCCAGGAACGATCTGGACTGCTGCATCTGGGATGCCAGTCCCTGGATCGCATTCATGATGGTTGTCTGCCCCACAGAGATGGACCTCAGGAGGTCAATCGCCTCCTCACTGAGGGCAGCAGTGCTGACTGGGGCAGGGGCATGGGTAACTGGGGGCAGGGGCATGGGTACCTGGGTGGGGTGCTACAGGGAGGGCAGTGGGGTGCTACAGGGAGGGCGGTGCTGGTAAGGGGGGTGGTGGAAAAGGACAGTGCTAGGGTGGTCCCAGATGGGGCCGCCACCGCCAGGGGGCCGCCATGGAGGAGGAATCTGTATCAGATGTTTTGGTAGCTCCAGTCTCCCCCGTGGTGCTCCCCTTGCCCTCTGTCCCACTGGTCCCCTCGGCTTCACTGTTGTCAGCCTCCTGGGTCCTGTGGGCTGCTGCATCCCCACTCGCCAGTGCCCTTCCTCCTTTGCCAGATGATGCTAATGCACACATGGACAGAGGTGGAGAGAGAGGAGGAGGGTGGGAGAAACAGAAGGGGAGGAAATGATGATAACCCACACATCCACTTTGCATACAAACAATACAGATTACAGCCCCTTCCGGGGAAACAAGATACCATTTAGCAAACATTTACAATTGGGTCATGCATGTGATACACAAACTCACCTCAACCCTGCAGCCTAAACACCTGAATGAAGACCACTACATGGCTATCAACTGCCTAAATGACTTATCCAACAAACCAGCCCAGGAACATACCCATCCACGTCATCAATTACGGGATGACACAAATCTGAGCACACAGGGACTGATAACACTAACTAACTGACAGGAATGTGTGAAGTTCATGTGGTACAGAGGTCTATTGATGTAGCAAGTGAAGCAACTGCACTGTTCATCGAACATGCCTGTCATTACCCACATACAGTGCCAAAATGACCAACTTGTACTACAACAGTGCACACAGAGATGGAGTATGCAGCCAGTGACATGACAGCATACACTTAGCTAAAGTGACACTCCTCCATGATGGGTGTGACAACCAGGACTGTACATTCCCTAAATCACATCTGACCATGTAAATTCCAAGTCCAGTGAGGGTCACAGTACACAACCATGCAGTAGTCACCTGACAGTCAACACTTACCCCTGTGTGGCTGCTGTGCTGTCTTCAAGCGCCGATCCAAATCTGGGTAGGCCACCACCAGTATGAGGGCCATCGGGGGGGTTAGGGTACGGCAGGCACCCCTCCAGCATTAGGAGGCAGTCCCCTGCTGGGCCTCTGCTTTCTTCCGGGCCCAGCATCTCAGGTCCTCCCATTGCTTCCTGCAATGGGTGCTCTGCCTGCTATGGACCCTCAGGGTCCGCACTACATTGGCGATGGCTCTCCATAACCCTTTTTTCTGGTGAGCGCTGACCTGCATGGGAAACATTTAAAAAATGGGGGACATGAGTTTAATTATAACAATACAGCAGTAACCTTTGGCGACATACAACAAACACGGATCTTGCACACATATCATGTGCATGCTAAACACCTGATCAGTCATGACATGTCAATGTGCACACACATACATCGTCAAACACCACCCGACATGTGGTGCAAAGGACGTTGTACTGACCTGTTGCCCTGGAGCACCGTACAACTGCCCATATAGGGGTAGGACCCCTTCCACCAGTTTCTCTAGTTCCTCTGTGGTGAAGGCTGGGGCCCTATCCCCTGCAGTGCGTGCCATCGTTGCTCCAGGATACAGGACACAGCAGCACATGAAGAGGAGGTCCGTCTTGCCCGAATGCCAGGAGTCAAGTGAGCTGGCCCAAAAAAAATGGCGGTTACGACTGTAGCGGTCATAACCATCGCCGCCATCGATGATCGTCATTTGTCCCAGTCTCCCATAGACATCAATGGGAAGTTGCACGGCTGTTCAGACCGCCTTCAGCCATGATGACTTCCGCCAGCGGAACAAGGTCAATTCCAGCTGTCCAATGCATGCGGGACAGGCGGATGCCTTATTAGTCTGTAACATGACTGTCCTGGGTTCACACTACATAATTACCTGCATGTTGTCACAAATAGATACAGTAGGTCACACATTGTGGATAATGACACATGTAGTGAGTGTCTGGTGACATCACCACACTTGTCACTACAGTTGTCAGCATATATGATTAGCATAGTGGAACACATGGAAGGTGTACGTGTACATGTCCTGTATACGTCCATTGCCATAGGGATCATGTGCCATTGTCTGGTTAGGAATGGAGTGTGGAGTAATGTGTCTTCCTACAACATGACACCCAACTTGCATGAATAAAACTTTGAGACTGTCTTATGTCACACTTGGTGTCCTAAATTGTGAGAGGTTCCCAAATTGTTGTTTGTGTCCCCGCACAGATATTGCCACAATGTAGTGATGCAGAATGCACCAGTTTACTAGCCACTCACAGATCTTGATACCATGGAACAGCACCACATCATCCTGACCTATCAACTGAACCGTTTGTGCACCCAGTTGAAGCCAGGCCTCCTGCCGGGTTTGAGAATTCCCCATGCCATTCCTCCAACAGTCCAGGTGTTGTCAGTCCTGCATTTTCTGGCAAGTGGCTCTTTTCAGATTACAGTGGGACTGGCTGCAGGGTTTTCACAGACCCAGATCAGTAAGGTGTTGCAGGATGTGCTGGATGCCCTACTCAAGCATGTGCACAGGTACATTAGATTCCCATAACATCCAGAATAACCCACTGTAAAAGCAGCCTTCTACAACATATTAAATGTCCCACATGTAATTGGGGCCATTGATGAGACTCACATCGCGATGGTACCTCTGAGGACTAATGAACAGGTCTACGGAAACAGGAAGAGTACATATTCGCTCGATGTACAAGTGGTGTATCTTGCATTCGAGTACATTATATATGTGAATACAAAATTCCCAGGATCAGTACATGATTCCTACATCCTGAGGAACAGCGGTGTCCATGCAATGATGACACAGATACAGGGAGAAAGGGACTGGCTCATAGGTATTTGTACTGCTCTCCATGTCAGACATTTGTACCCCTCATAACACAGTCAGCACTCTGCCTAGCATTGTTATCTATAGTCATGTTCCCTTTTCCACACAGGTGACTCCGGATACCCCAACCTGCCCTGGCTCCTGACACCTTTGAGACATCCATCTATAGGAGGGGAGAACAGGTACAATGAGGCACATGGCAGGACAAGTCGAGTGATTGAGCGGACTTTCAGTCTCTTGAAAGCTAGATTTTGTTGCCTTAATGTGACAGGTGGTGCCCTACAGTACAGACCAGGGAAAGTCTGCAAGATCATTGTGCCATGCTACATGCTCCATACTCTGGCCCTCAGAAGGCACATCCCACTGTTGGAAGAGGGAGACATTGATGCTGCAGCAGTGTTTGGGGTCGGTGACTCAGATGCTGAGGGGGAGGCAGATGAGGATGAGGCACATGACAACAGAACTGACATGATTTGTCACTACTTTCAATGAGGTGCAGGTATGTGTGAATTGTATGTCATCTACACTTGGAAGATGGATTGCTGAAGCCAGTCTGTAGCCAGCATTTGCATGCATTGAGGTATGTGTGGGGACTACAGCCTTCCTTCTTGGTTTCCGAACTTGAATGGTAGTTGACTTACCATGAGGGGTAGTGGAAATGCACTGCTGCTAAGTACATGTGGGGAATGCTGGTGCAACTGCGGTACAGCCTTATAGTTGTAACAAAGTTTTAGGGTCCTCGGTCTGCCTTTTTTAGGATATGTTAGGAGGAATTATCAGTCTTGTCCTTCTGTGTACACGTCATGCTGCATTGTCAGCTGCTGTGTGGCAAGTACCTGTTCCAAACTTCTCAGGGAGGTGAACAATAGAGGATGATACCTATGTTACAACTTTCCTGTCCCACACGTGTGTGAGTGCCTATGCAGGCCCTTACATATGTGGTATCATAGCTGCTGGGCCAGTCATCCTGTCTTGTGTTCAAATGCTGTGGATGTATGCCTTGGTTCACATGCCTTCATATGCCTTACAACATGGTGCCTGATTCAATTTCATTTTCCCTCTTCAGGTCACATCTCTGACTGCAAACTCATTTCTGTATTGTCTGTTGCCATCATTGACACTGGATATCATTACAATTTGGATGCACTTACACACCTGCTGGGGTGTCCCACTACATCTGTCACTTCAACATTGTTGTGGTGCCGACATGTGTATGTATTTGCTGCTTGGAAACAGGATTGCCACTACATGCAATGAAGAGGCGTGCATCATGACGTGTGTGAATTTGGGTTTAAGTGAATGACATCACAGTCCAGAGGAGTGGGGTAATGGTGTGAGTGCTCATCAGAGTGGGTGATACAGCTGCTTGTCTCACAGGTCCTGTATCCATTTACCCTGTATGCCTGTATGCTGTCTACTTGGTTTTGCACAGTCACAGGGTGTAACAGTGGCACACAAGGGTGACAGTTCAGAAGAAGGATCACTTGCTGGTGGGGGGATTAGTCTTGGCTTCAGGTCCTGCAGGATGTCTGGATGGGAGGCCTCTTTTGTGGGGGGGTATCCCTCAGCTGCAGGGGTAGGTGTGCTGGTGGCATGTGGGTCCTCCTGCTGTGCCAGAATTCCAGTAGCAGGTGCTGAAGTTGTTGGCAGTGGTGTTGCCTGACTAATGGATGGGGCCTGCTGTTGGGTTGAGGATGTCCGCAGGATATTGTTCAATTAATTGAACTCCCCTAATATGGAGACCATTGTGGCATTGAGTGCCTGCCACTGCTGCATGGTCTCCTGGTGGTATTCCCCCTGCAGTCTTTGCGTGTCCTGCAAGGTGGTGATTATCCGGCCCATCCTGTTGTGGGTTTGCTGGTAGGTTCCCGGGACTCTGGAGATGGCCTCCTGGCCAGTCGTGTCCTGTACCTGTCTCGTCCCTTGGCCCATGATTGCCCTCCCACTGGCCCTTGCCCCCTGTGCCCCTGGTGTAGTGTGCCCCCTCCCACTGACACCAGGACCGTTGTGGTCTTCTGTTTGCGCCGCTGACTCCTGCCACTGTCCTGTGGGGCACACGGATGATTGATGTGACCTTGTGACAGAGGTATGGGAAGGTGGGCTCTGCTGTGCATTGGCTGCCACAGGGGAGGTGGTTTAATTTGTGGGCAGGGTGAGGCTGGTGGTGGTGGCTCATGCCTGATGGTCCAGGTTCGTAGCCCATATCCAGACTTCCAGGGGAGTCCTCCCCTATTGGACCTGCTTCCAGGACTGGTTTTTTTTATCACTGGGCTCCTCTGCTGTGTGGCTAACTGGATTTGCAGGGAAGTAGAGGCATTGATAGTTACCAGTCCACTGCTTGTGTTACTAACAGTGGAATGTTGCAATGGGCCTATTTTGGAGGATAATTAATGTTTGTCTTGCTACTGTCATTGCCATGTACTGATGTGTATTCCTTATTCTTATTGGTGATGGGGAGTGACATGGTTTTACGTGCAATTGCAGAGATGTGATGTGGATGTAGCAGTCATGCAAAGGTAGGGAGTGTTGCATTGTGGTAGATGTGGTACTTGCTGCAGTGTGAGGTATCCATGCACTAGGTGGGCCTGTGAGGGAACGGTGTCAGTAGGGTGCTGTGGCATGCAAGGGTGGGTATTGGGTCTATGGGGACATGTTGGCCGGGGAGTACAGTATTCTTACCAGTGTCCAGTCCACTAGGTATTCCCGTCAGCCCTTCTGGATGTAGCATGGCCAGGACCTTATCCTCCCACTGTGACATTTCTGGGGGAGCCGGTGGGGCCCACCACCTGTCCTAATAATGGCGATTTGGTGCCTGGAAGCCATGGCCCGTACCTTGCCCTGTAGGTCGTTCTACCTCCCTCTAATGTCTCCTTTGTGCATGGATGGTTTCCCACTGCATTCGTCCTGATGACTATGCCATAAGTTGTTCTTCTGGGATATGAATGTCTGCTGGACCTTAGCTCCAAACAGTTGCGGCTCCACTCTGAAAATGTCACCAACCATTACCCTCAGCTCCTCTTCGGTGACTCGTGGGTTTTATGGTGGTGCCATGGAGGTTGTGTGGTGGGATGGGGTGCTGTTGTGCAGGGATTCTGGGTGTGTTTGTTGATGTGAGTTCGTGGAGTGGTATGTGTGTGTGTGCTCTGTGGTGTTTGTGGTGTGTTGTGTGATGCGTGTTCAGTGTGATGGTGCCTGTGGTATCTAGGTGCAGTGCCTCCTTTCAGTGTGCTCTTCCCTCGCTCTGTCAGAGTTTCTGGTTGCAAAGGGTTCTGGGTATGTGTGGGGGTGCGTTTTGTAGTACTGTGGACAGGTGTGTGTATGTGTCTCAGATGCTGGATAATGGTATTGTCCAATTTGGAGCAGTGTTGTGGTGGTAGTGGTGCCTTTTTTCCTGAGGCGGTTCGGACCACCAATGGATTACCGCTGTGTTGGGACTGCGGTGCTGATTTGTGAATATTTATTTGGTGGGTGGGATATTTTCGGCGTGGCGGTGCTAGTGGTGCAGCTGACTTCTTCACGCCGTCATTTTGGCCGACGGTGTTGTTTTTTGGGTGTATTTTGGGGGTGACTCGTAATGCAGTGGTCTTCACTCCGCCATCACTGGCGGTCTTTCAGCATCCGCATGCACGGCGGTCTTCGATAATGACCGCCAAACTCGGCATGACCACCTCAACCTACTAAAAGGGTATGTGTGTGGTGGAGGGCTACCACTAGATGCAGAGATTTGCGTTGTGAGACAGCTGTGTGTAGAAGAAGCGCGGCATGGTAAAAGATTGTGTATCTGGTAGGGTTCTGGCTTCTTGAGGCAGAACCTTTGTTTGGGGGATAAGCGTTTGTAGAAGAGTCTTGGCCTAGTGAAAGTTAGAATGTTTGGTGGGGTACTGGCTACTTCTTCCAGAAATTTGTGGTAGGGACTGCAGTCGTCAGGCTCAGCTTTGTTTAGAGACAAAGTTATATGAAGAAAAACCTTGGCCTAGTAATAGGTGATGTGTCTAGTGGGAAACTGGCCTCTTGATGCTGAGTTTTGTCAAGGGGAACAACTGTATGTAGAATAGGTGTGACCTCTTAAAAGGTGTATGTGTGTGGTGGGGAACTGATCACTTTCTATAGAGCTTTGTTTAGGGTGACAGCTCCATGTAGAAGATACTTGGGTTACCAGTATATATGTTCAGTATATGTGTGATGTGTGACTGGAGTCTTCAGGATGATTTTTATTCTGGCAGAATGTGATATGTAGAAGGGGCTCATACTATTAATAGATAATATGTCTTGTAGTGGGCTTGTTTCTTGATGCAGACCTTTATTTAAGAGGGCAGCTGTGTATAATGGGCACAACCTTCTAAAAGGGTGTACATGTGTGTGACGGCAACTACCCTCTTGAGCCTGACCTCTGTTTCAATACACAGCTCAATGTAGAAGAGGCTTGGGCTAGCAGTAGATGGAACGTTTGGTGGCTGACTGGAGTCTTCAGGCTAAGCTTTGTTCAGGGAGAAAGTGCTATGTAGAAGGTGTTTGCCTTAGTAATAGGTAGGTAGTGGGGGTCGGTCCTCTTGATGCAAAGCTTTGTTTAGGGTAGATCGATGTATGTAGAATAGACTCAGCCTAGTAAAAAGGTGTATGTGTGTGTGCATGGGGGTGTTTAGGGGACTACCCTCCTGGTCTTGAGCTTTGTTTAGGGAGATAGCTCTATGTACAACAGGCTTGGGCTAAAAGTACTTGATATGTGTGGTGGGAGATGGGGGCATTCAGACTCACCTTTGTTCCTGGAGAAAGTTGTATGTAGAAGGAGCTTGGCCCAGTAAAAGTTGATGTGTTTAGTGGCCTGGCCTCTTGATGCTGAGTTTTGTCAGCTGAGTTTTTGTTTGGGTGACAACTGTATTTATAACAGGCTAGCCTCCTAAAGGGGTGTATGTGTGTGGTGGGGGACTGACCATTTGCTGAAGAGCTATGCTTATGGAGACAGCTCCATGTAGAAGACACCTGGCCTATCAATACATGGTATGTGAGGTGGCTGACTTGATTCTTCAGGATGAGCTGTGTTCAAGGAAAATGTATATGTAGAAGGGTCTTAGCCTAGTTGATGTGTCTAGTAGGGGAAAGGACTCAATGCAGAGTTGTGTTAATAGGGGCAGCTGTGTGTAGAAAAGGGATAGGCCCACTAAAAGGGTGGATGGGCGTGTGTGTGTTTGTGTATGAGTGTGTATGCAATCTAAAAGCCTGCCACTTAATACAGAGCATTGTGTAGTGAGACAGGTAGAAGAGTCTTGTCATATTAAAAGATGGAATTAGGAAGGTAACTGTATATGGGAAAGGCTTTCCCTAGGAAAAGTTGTGTGTTTGATGAAGGACTGGCCTCTTACTGTAGACATTTGTTTAGCAAGACAGCTTCATGTAGAAGTTTCTTGGCCTATTAGTACAGGATGTGTGTTGGGGGACTGGAGTCTTTAGGCTGAGCTTCGTTCGGGGAGATATGTGAACGTAGAAACTGCTTGACCTATCAATAGAAATTTATCTAGTGCGGGACTGGCCTCTTGATGCAGAGCTTTGTTTAGAGGGACAACTGTGTGTAGTTTAAGCTCAGCCTGCTAAAAGTGTGTGTGTGCGTGCTTGTGTGTGTGAAGGGGACTACCCTCTTGATCTTGAGCTTTCTTTAGGTAGACAGCTCCATGTAAAAGAAGCTCAGCCTAGTTTTACATGGCATGTGTGGTGGAAGACTGCTGTCTTAAGTCTAAGCTTTATTCAGGGGGAAAGTGCTACGTAGAAGGTACGCACCCTAGTAATAGGTGATGTGTCTATGGTGGGACAGGTTTATGCAGATTCTGTTTAGTGGAAAACTGTACGTAGAAGAGGCTCAGCATACCAAAAGTTAGTGTGTTTGGTGGGGGATTGCCCTGTTTATACTCTGTTTTATTTATGGAGACAGCTCTATGTAGAAGAGGCTTGACCCGATCAGTAAATGATATTTGTGGTGGGAAAGTGGACTATTCAGGGTCATGTTTGTTCAAAGAGAAAGTTGCATGTGGAAGGGCCTCAGCCTACTAACAGCAGATGTTTCTGATGGCCTCTTAAGGTGGAGTTTTACTTAGGGGACAATTGTATGTAGAATAGGCTTGGCCTACTAAAAGGTGGTGTGTCTGTGGTGTGGGACTGGCCTCTTTATCCTGAGTTTTGTTTAAGAAGACAGCCATATAAAGAAGAGGCTTGGCCTAACAGTAGTGTGTGTTGTACTGTACAAAAATAAGGTAGTCTCCCAAAACAAAAATATCCAACTAGTTTTCAAGGCTTTAAACACACAACTTTCAAAGTGGACTAAACCCTTCACAGATAAAACAGTACCCCACCACAAATACATGGTACACCTAAGCCAAGTCTCCTTATCAAGCAGCTCAACATCTGAACAGACATCTCCACCGAGAGGCCAGACCCCCACCATGTACATCACCTATTGTTTTCCAAAGCTTTTTTACGTACCTAAACAAAGATTATTATGGAAATGCTAGTCTCCCATCACACATAGAGACTATTAATATGCCAAGTGTCTTCTACATACACTTTTCACTTCAAAGTTCATAGCGGACACACATACTCAGTACCACACACATCACTTATTAGTTTCCCCAAACATCTTCTACATACAATTTTCATCTTGAACAGACCAATATGCAGAGAGGCCAGTCCCCCTCCAAACAAATCACCAAACAACTGGCCAACATTTTTCTACTTTATGTTTTAGCTGTGGTGCGACTTGTTTACACAGAATGCACCATCATATCATAAGAACGGATTATATTAAGACCACGTAAGATCATCTTTTAAAAATATTATCACGTCCTTATAATACAGATAATGGGTTTGCATTACTCCAATCTGTTCTCCCATTCTACATTTATCTTTAGCACACATTATTACCTACTACATACTAAGGGACAGATTTAAGAAAAGGTGCAGCACCACTTTTCTTGAGTCTCTTAGCGCCCCCCTGATGCCCCATGTATGCACCGTATCTAAGATACGGCGAACCATGGCGGTAGTTAGGGGAACTAGCATCAACATTTTTTATGCTAGTCAGAGCTTTGTACGTTTAGCGTCAAAATTTGTTGCTAATCCTGCAAAGCCAATTGAGGCCCATTGTAAACAATGGTGTGCCTCCTTTTAACGCCAGCTCTGGACAGGCATTAAAAGTGCTGAAAAATATGAAAAAGAAATCTCTTAAATTTCTTTGCACCATTTTTTTGGCCCCCTTTGCATACATAATGCCTGGCGCAGGCATAATGTAGCACAAAGGGTTACAAAGTGGTGCAATACATGGATTGCGCCACTTTGTAAATATGGCGCTGCGATTTTGGCCTCATTTAGTGTATAATAAATTATGCTAATGTTCTGCAAGGTGGCGCTAGGGACCCTTAAATCTGGCCCTAAGAATATCTGAGTTTAACCCTGCAACTTTACAAACATACCCACATAATGTGTCTAATAGAATTTGACTCACAGTTTACATTCATAAATAATGAAGAAAAAATACTGCATGTAATTTCCATAAGTTGTATTCATCAACAGCAATTAAACTCAATAGCATTAAAAGGCAATAAATATGTAGATACGTTAGCTCATAATTGTTCATCTACAGTGCTACACAATGCTTCCAGTATGCAAACTCTTATAGAACGGCAGGAAATACAGAGCTACAATCATCCATGGTTTCCTCTACATTTATCAAGCTCATAAAACATTTAAATCCATAATCAACATATTCTACACTGTAAAAACATGAATGTACACATTAGAAAAATTGAATAATATATCATATCAGCACAAATGCTGGAATAAGAAGCTGTTGGTTTATTGACGTTTAATGAAGAGATTTGTACCATGCTCAAACGAACACTTCTGGAGACCAGAAGGAAGAAAGAGGTCACCTTCTGAACTTCCTCACCAACCGGAGATGAACTCAAAAGGGAAAGCTTATGCATGGAATATGTATGGAAATAAGATTGTTAAACATCTTCACATGTAACAGTCACTATTGGGTGAACGTAATGTAACCCTTCTTTACATGTTGTTATAGACTCGCAGAGACATCAGGAATTTGCAGTCTGCAACCATCACCCAGTCAAGTGTACATATTAGAATCTGTGGAGCCATCCGGGCACTCAGCGCTGCCCCGCATATAATTCCACAATTAATTAATGAATCCACAAAACACCCTTTAAAACTGTACAAGCAAGACAAAAAGGAAATATAGGTTATTGCACCCTATTCCTATTCTTCCCCTTTCACTTTCACTTGGAAATTCACCAGCATGGAGAGTCAACTCAATTACTTGCTTCTTCTGAAATTTAAATGTGCACTCTTCATTATACCCTTGTGTTATAGATCTTTTCACAATCCAAGTTTCCATAGAAACTGATTTGAAAGTCTTTACAAGCCAGCTACAGATCAAACATTCATTAAGCTTTGTCTGCTCTGCTGTTCTGATTAGATTTTCATTCGAAGTTACAGTTCACTTTTAAAAATATATATAAACTTATAACAAACAACATAAAAATAGTGTGTTCTCCCAATTACAACATTACAGTGGAATAATCAGTCATTAACTACCTAACCTACAATTTAGAACTTGACTTCAGCCAACCACAAGCTTTGCACTGTGTTTAATTTTCTTCACACTCTCTTCACTCTACATGATCTTCGCAAACATTTGTCATTCAGCTACCAGATCCTCCTGTCTCCTGCTCCTCCATAGCAGTACCATGGTCAGAGTGTGGATTGTGGGCCACAGCACTCTTTTTTGGGCCGGAGAGGATTCCAAAAGTTGTAGTTTTGACAGAGATCTTCAATTTCCTTTAAGTGGACATTACATGGATTGGCCACAGAGGTATGAAGTGGCATCAGTTGTAGACTATAAATATGAGCATTTTGAATTGTTAGCATCCAAATCTTATTCTTGTGCACTGTGGTGACAACGATTGGCGCAAATTTACAGGGGGTTAGGATTAATATCCAAAGGAAGGAGACATTGTTAACATTAATGACAATCTTTCCTTACATTGACTTTGTATAGTCTAACATATGTCAAAGACAGAAAAGGCAGTGGTCATCTCAGTTTTGTCCAAAGACTGAGAAATCTTGGAGACATGTTAATAAAGCATTTCAACATTTTTCCAGGACCACTGAATGGGTTTCTGTGGCAGGACACTGAAGGCGGCAAGACTCGGGGCAATCCCTGAGTCCCTAGGGGGACTCGCAGGAGCATATTTCCGACGCAACGTGCTGACGTCAGGAGGAATCACGGAGTCAAGAGGAGGGATGCCAGGAAGAGAAGGAAGCGGTGCGGAGGAACAGGAGCAGGAGGAGAGATGCGGACAGAGGAGGACCGGAACGGAGAACAACACAAGCGGGAAGAAGACAAGCGACAATTGCGGAGGATCAGTGAGGGGTCAATAACCAGCCGTAGAGAAAGGAGAGCGCGGAAGAGCCAGCCACGTCCCCAGAGAACCTTAGTGAGGAGGGCTGGGGGGGCAGCGGGGAGGAGGAGTTGGTAAACTGGAGCCACACAATTAAAGTAAAAAAGGGCAAAGCCCTCGTAGAGAAAGCACAACAGTAACACATTTTCCTGGTGATCACTGGTGATTTGGTTTGTTTTTTCATTTGTTTTTACTTTTATGTAAAGACTCCTATATAAAGAGAAGTAAGCACACTAAAGGAGTGTATCAGATAACCTCCCCCACACTAAAAATCACTCCACGTCTTAAGTGCACAAATTAACATAGTACTAAAGACCAAGACCTGAAAACAAAAACCTATCCTCTTAATACTCTAGAAAAAAACATAACACCTAAAGCCCTTGTGGGAAATAAAACAAATCAGCTTTCTCAAACAAATCCCCAGTGTGAAGTCCTGCGTGTAATCCAAAGAAAGGTACTTAGACCTCCCCGGAGCGGTAACTTTCCTGTCACAGGATCCTTTACCATAATATCCACTTCAGCATCTCAGGAGTGTACCGAAACGATGGAATCCATTTCACAGCAGAAGGGAACCGGATCTTCCTTAATAAGATCAAGGAATGTATTCACTTGTGCCTGTAAGTGTACACAATACACTATTAACAGAAATGCTCTTTTCAGAGTCACTCTATGAACCAACAACAGCATTTTCTTTCCTTGCAATTTATTTTTTATGTGTTTAGCAGATCTGCTGATCCACCGTGATGCCACAAACCACTAATTTACCTCATGTTTCTGGCTCTGTAATGCATTGCTGTAGCTCTGAAAATCCAATTAAACTTTAAAAAAATAATCATAAATGTCTATGGAGGTGTGTATAAGTTTATCTCAGTGTGTATGCAAGACAGTGTTTGTAGTGGACTGTGTAACTATGTATGTCCATCTGTCTCTGAGTGATTGTTTAAAGCAGTTAGTGTGTTTAGTGTGGGAGTTTGGATATGGAGGATGTAGTTGTGTATATGTGATTTTCTCTTTCGTCTAGGTGTGTGATTGCGTGTACTGGAAGAGTTGCATGTTTGAATGTGTGTGTGTGAGGGAATTTGCATGGAGGAACAAGTTGATGCATCTGTGAATGTGAATGGGTGTTTCTGTGTGTGTGGGTTATCTGTGTATTGATTGGGCTTTGTGGTTTGTGTGTATGAGTGCATGTGTGGGTATTTGTGATTGTGGGTTGGGTTGTGTGTGTAGGGTTGGTTGTGTGAGAGTGTGTATAATGGGATGAGTGGGTCAGTGTGTCTGTGGGTTTGTGTGTGTATGTGAGAGACTGTGTGTATGTTTGAGGTTGTGTCGGTGTAAATATGTGGGGGTTGTGTCGGTGTTGGCAGGTATGTGGGTATGAGTGTACACTTGCCACTTTCAATGTTTTTTTCAACATTGTTTCTGTATCCATAGAACTAAACTACTTGACACTGGCGGAGTTTTCTGAGTGAACACTTCAATTTGGGACGTGTCCAGCCTATTATTTTTCACAATTTCCATGCTGTCAGGATCAGTGTGCGCAATATATTCAATTCAATCTCATCAAGAGAACTCAATACTCTGTTAAGGGTAGAAGCAAGGCCTAATCTAATTCAAACAATAGATTTGAACCTTCCATATAAACAACCCAACCTCAGTTTGGTCACATGCTTCAGAAAAAGTTACTTCCCAGTGGGAAAGCATATTTAAACTGAAGTTATATAAAAAAACTTTAAAGGCATTTCTCCTGAAATCTCTTCACGCACCGCTTCCATTTCTGTCTTTTTAGACTTTGTAAATTAAGAGGAAAGATATCAAGATATAGCAACGGAGATGGCCGCTACAAATTGAATGTCCATGTTTGTATCTGACATAGACAAAATGACAGGGTAGTCATTGTTAAGTATTGATGCTGCCTACGTGTTCTGTTCTCAGTCTTATTGGGGATCTCATATGTTATGTACTGCTCAATGAATGATAGTACTGATTCATCAGTATCTTGTCCAAATGTTGGTGCACCTTTTACCCACAGTAATATGTGAATATGTGGAGTACCTCTAGATTGGTATTCTTTCCTCCAAAAGTAGTCAATGACCTGACGAACAGTAGGATTTCTTTTGTTGAAGATGAAGGGAAGTATAGCTTGAATTCTAGGAGTAAAGTACCTACAAACATTTGCTAGATCCATCAAGCACAATTCAACTGGTGCTTTAAAGTTAATGCCAGCAAAGTTGAAGTTAGCTTCCCTGAGGAAGTTGTGTAAATCATCTGAAACATACCCGGCAATATGCACATGAGCTCACCATGCCGAAGGAAGTAGTATTCGTCTGATCAGATTAATAAGGTTACACTCAATATTCTTATCTTTCCCATTAACTTTTTCAACAGTCTTTTGCACTTATATTTTGAAAATGTGCTTATGTTTTTACAATCTGTGCATTGGCTTATGACAAAACAGAGAGGTCACTTTCAAAGACAGGGTGAAAAAGATAAGGAATGTTTGTCTGAATCTTGTGTACAGTCTAGTTGCCCTGTACTCGGAAGCTGGTATCTGCACTAGACAGATCATCATAACAACCTCCTTCTCCTTCTGGAAACAGATGTGAAAAGCAGTCGGCTTCCAAATTCTTTTCCCACACATTATTAGGTTTACCTTTGGCTTATTTTATCATGGATATATTTCCAATGCATTACCCATTACATCCCTGAAGTGTAGAGGGTGAATACTGTAGCATTCATATATCTCTTATGCTTTTACAGAATCTACATGTTCAAACTGTCCACTATCAGTGGACTTTGAAACGGGTGTGCCCAGTGAACTCACATACTGCTCAACACCTTGGTAGATTATGTTCTCTTTTTTAGGTACTCTATGGCTTTCATTACTGTCTCTGTACTAACCAATTCCTGCTAAATATCTTATACATTGTTGGCACACCATTTACTAGAACCACCAGAGTTTCATTTGCTCCTCAGTCTACATAAAGAGTTTTAATATTCTGTATTAAGTCTGGTGGAAGGTACACAGTGTTCCCTTTGGACCTTTTACTAATTCACTTAGAGGTACATTTCCACTTTATTCTGTATGCTTACTATTGCTTTAAAGAGTGCACTGTTTGAATCAGAATACTCTCATACACATTTAGGTCTTCTCGTTCAGGAGGCACTTGGAACATTTGTAAGTTACTGTGAATACCACTAGCTGGCATTTTGTTTCATCAGGTTTGCTTAAGCATTACTTGCACACTCCTTGATTGATACATAAATCAAACAGATCATCTGAAATTAAATACAGAGCAAATTTAAACCACTGAATAAGGTCTTTCTCTTTGGTTTCAGCACAGTTATCAATTGTTCTGCTTTGTTGTGTGTATGACAACAAACACAAATTTTGTTTGAATTGTCCGTAAATTGTAATTTCTTTTCTGAAGTTCTCCAAGTGAATATCTGTACTCTCTCTGCCAGTAGTAGGTTAAAGTACTACCTCATTTACTTCAGGGTGACTTTTAGATTCAAAGTACATTAACTGAATATCTTTAGAAATATTTGTAACTTCACACAGAGTGACATACAAACACACCTTACTCAAAGCTTCTAAATGTAGAGTTGTACTTTTAAAAAAAAATTCAACTATCCAACTAAATTGTGCATTTTTGTGTGATGCACAGAAAGCATTCTAAAATGATTAAAAGTAATGTCACATATCGCTTTAGATAGGCAAGCCAACTAATTTTCTTGTGGATTATATCATTTCTTTACAGGGATCAAGATTTTGCAACATTCTGGTTTTCCTTTTTAAAGATGATTATTAGGAATATTCTAAGCTTGTTAATTGACTCATGCCTTATGTTACAGTTACTGCTGCACTGCCACTCATACACTTGAGCAGGGGAACATGGCTGTAACATTTCATTACTAAACATATCATCCATATTTCTATGTACTAATCTTTCCTTTGGTATTACTGTAGTTTGTTTCACCTCACATGATTAGCCATATATATCAACTGCAAACAATAAACTTTTGGTTTGAAGGTAGCTTTATTCATTGAAGTAAGCCTCGCTACTGAAAGGGTGTTTCCACTCCCCCTCAAACAAGCTCCAAAAGCTGGACTTATTGATTCACTGCTTTCAACAGCACTTATTTTTTACACCTGACCCTAATCTGTATAAAGTTCTCATTCTGTTGAGGATGAGGATAAACAGTTCCTTTTTGCAACAACACGCTTCTCTACAATACTATCTATGAACTCCTTTTGTCGAACTCCAACTCCGCTCTTCTTCACTTGGTTCATTGATCTCATGAAATTGTGCAAAAGAACTTCTGTCTGAATTTCTAATGCCTTTCAGAAGAATGGTCCTAATTCATTTTCAAAACTTAGGGGGTCATTACGACCCTGGCGGAAGGCGGAGAACCGGCGGTAAGACCGCCAATAGGCTGGCGGTCTCCCCTCATGGGATTATGACCATGGCGGTTCCCGCCATGGTCATCCGCCAGTTCTCCGTTCCGCCCGCCGGGCTGGAGACCTGGGTCTCCAGCCCGGCAGCCGTCACTATACCGCCGGCGGTATTTTGACCCGGCTTACCGCCGTGGATTTCCTGCGGTTTGAACCGCCATGAAATCCATGGCGGTAAGCACTATCAGAGCCAGGGAATTCCTTCCCTGGCACTGATAGGGGTCTCCCCCACCCCCACCCCGACTCCCTCCCCTACCCCCCTCACCACCCCTGCCACCCCCCCAAAGGTGGCAGGGTCCCCCACCCGACCCCCAACATCACATCACCCATTCCCACACGACACGCATGCAGGCACCACCTACACACTCACACGCACGCACGCCAACATACATGCCTACATACACATACACAGGCAGACACGCACACCCACATTCAAACATTCACACACACATCCATACTGACATACGCACAGACATACACGCACTCATTCCCATACACACAACACCCCCTTCACATACACAGACGCACACCCCCATGCACGCACACAACACCCCCCCACCCCCCTCCCCTCACGGACGATCGACTTACCTGGTCCGACGATCCTCCGGGAGGGGACGGCAGCCAGGGGGGCAGCTCTGCAGACACCACACCGCCAACAGAACACCGCCACGGCGAATCACAGGACGTGATTCGCTGGGCGGTGTTCTGTTGGCGTGGCGGTGGAGGTGGAGCAACCTCCACTTCCCCGCCTCCCGCCAGTATGGCTGTTGGCAGCTCTCCGTCCGAAAAAGGACAGAGAGCTGCCAACGGTCATAATAGGCCGAGCGGAAAACCGTCACCACTGGCGTTCTTCCGCACGGCAGTCCCTCAGCGGTCTTTCAAAAAGACCGCTGAGGTCAAAATGACCCCCATTATCTCTTATAGATGTTCTAGTTAGGCTTGTTTTCAATTTGGCAGAATCATCATTGTTCCTTACACCCTCACAGCCCTAGTTTTATTTTTATTAGTTTTTTAAAGAAACCTTTGAACACTCTTACCAATATTCTGTTCTTTGTTTTGACTTTTTCACCACCAATTTGATACATACTTATATTTACTTGAAAGTAGTATCTATGGCCCTCATTCTGACCTTGGCGGTCTTTTCGCAAGACCGCCGAGTTACCGCCGCGGTGAAGACCGCCGACCGCGGCGGTATGCCGCTGTGCGCATTCTGACCGCTGGGAGCGTTCCGCCGGAAAACCGCCAGCAGCCACACTGGCGGTCGGCGGGAAAGTGGAGACTGGTCAACCTCCACCGCCACGCCAGCAGAACACCGCCCACAGAATTACGACCCACATTTCTGTGTGGCGGTCTTCTGTTGGCGGTCTTCTGTTGGCGGTCACCTCCCCATGGCTCCCGTCGCCTCCCGGAGGACCAACGCACAAGGTAAGTTGACCGTCCGTGAGGGGAGGGGGTGGGGGGGTGTTGTGTGATGTGGGCGTGCATGGGGGTGTGCGTGTGAGTGTGTAGAGGGGGTGTGTGAGTGCGTGTATGCGGGCGGGGGGTGCTGCTGTGTCTATGGGTAATGTGTGCTCTTCGGCAGGTGCGCATGTCTGCATGTATGTGTGCGGGTATGTGTCCCCGTTGTGTATGTGTGTGTAGGGGGTGTGTATATGTGCATGTTGGGGGTGTGTGCATGTCGGGGTGCATGTATGTGCATGTCGGGGTGGGGGTGGGGAGGGGGTTCGTACCACCTCTGGGGGGTGGCAGGGGGGTGGAGGGTGTGGGGGGAGGACTCGGGTGGGTAGTGGGGGGTGGGGGAGACCCCTATCAGTGCCAGGGAAGGAATTCCCTGGCCCCGATAGTGCTTACCGCCATGGTTCGCACGGCGGTTCCCGCCCGCAAGAAACCGCGGCGGTAGGCAGGGTCATAATACCCTTGGCGGTCTTGGGACGACCGCCGGGCCGGAGTGCGCAAAGTCCAGCCCCGCGGTCATGACCGCCGTGGCGGTCGGAGTGGAGAAGTGGCGGTCGGTCGCGGCGGGGACCGCCGCGGTCAGAATGCCATTTTTAATACCGCCGGTCTGTTCGCGGTCCGACCGCCGTCTCTCCGCCGACCGCCAGGGTCAGAATGAGGGCCTATGTCTCTTCTTCTTTTTCGTAACACACGGAGAGAGTGAGGGAGCGGAAAATGGTTAGGAGGAACACAATCGTACTAGGCTCCCTGTGTATGTATCCAGAAATAACACAAAGAAGTACGGGGTTCACGAATAAATCAAAGATCTTGAGTAAGGGGCATGCTTATGCTCCCTGCTGCTCAAAGTCCTTACTAGGAAAATGAGGTCAGTGAGACGCTGTGGAGTATTGAAAAAACAAGGGGAATTCCCTTTACGGACTAGGTGGTCTCACACACTATATAATGTCATGCTTCATCATTTGACCACCTAGTCCCACCAAGGTAGGGCAGTGCCACCTGGGCGGACTCAACCTCACTGTTAAAAGAACAGGAGGGAGTGCGTAAATTAATTCTTGGTCTGGAAAAATTTGGGATCCAGCTAACCTAGGGAAAATAAAAACACCTAACCAGTCACCAGTGCAAAGTTACAATTTAATAATGGTGTCTGTTTGGTGTGGTAAAAAACAAAAAGTGGGACACCTCCATGAGAACAAGGACTAACAGGGTCACCTATCTAAAATTCGGTTGCCAACATGTTTTTGCCCTTAATAATGAGCCAAGGAAGGTCTTGGGGCATTCATCAGGGCCTCGGATCCCTAAGACTCACACTGGAGTGAAAGAGCCTACTCCAAAATAATGGAGAGTGAAGTAATGAGATAATGGGCCTACCTTACCCAAGGAATTACCTTGAGGAGGCCTAAGGAATGTAAAAAAGAGAGGCAATTAAAACAAAGGTGAAACACAACACTGCACAGCAAACCACACAAACACGTGAAAAGGAGAAAATTATTCATGCACAGTATCTAAGAGGAAGACAATTCTACCACTAACAACGAGGATTAATTCTTACCCTATCCCTAGGGACTACTAGCCTCTGGTATCCAGGAGGGGGAGTGTCCCCTTATAGTTAAACACTAAGGATGAAAACAAGTAGCAAAGATAAGGAGGATAAATATACACACACAAGAGAGGGTAACCCACAGCTATGCTGGCGCCTATCAATGAAAGCCAGAGCAGAGGAAGGTGCCCTAATCGGCACCAGTACTGTCCTCAGAAGTGGGTAGGTGGTGGAGTGTAAAAAGATCTGTACAGATCATGGCTCAATAAAAGAGAGAGCATCTCTAATAAACAAATAATGAGTAATGAATAACTCGCGCCAGCCACAACAAACAGTGCATAGAGATAAAAATTACACATGAACCCAGACATAATCTTATCTGTACTGCGCGTGGTCCGAAGAGTCACTCACTACATCAAAAGGGGTGCTCACTGTGCGCCTATCCCCTTTTATTAAGGGCGCTTTGAAAATCCTTTGTCACCGCCGCATGCCTGACTTCCAGGTGTGGGCCATAAGTGCCTAATCACCGCCGCAAGCCCATGGTGCCGAAGGGGGCCAACGCAGAGACTGGAAGGGTGTCTCCAACGTCGGGTCAGGTGACCCGGCGTTGCCCTGCTGGAGCTCCAGGGTCGCTGAGAAAAGTAGTTCCCAGCGGCCGCGTGGAGCCTCAGAGTGGAAAGAGAGCGAAAAGGGGGGGAAGCAAGGAGAGGAGAAGAGGTCCAAAGTAGAAAGTAGCGAGAGGGAAGGGGGAGGAAAGGAGAGATGAGAAAGGGAAGAGGGGAAGGTAGGTCCATTATCTTATTACTTTCACTCTCCATTATTTGGGAGTAGGCTCTTCTTCTTTTTCCTCTTCTGCTGTTTAGAGGGTATGTGTTGTATGTTTAAGTATAGTGGAAGGTTGAGGGGTGGAATGTAGAATGTGGGGAGATGGAACCTGGGGGTTGGAGGTTGAGGCATTCTGATATGGGAGACGGTTGAGAAAGGATGTGTGGACCAGCTTATGAAAATAAACTTAAGAAATACAAGATTACGTGTGTCCTCATCTTTACATTTTGGCGACGAGGGAAAGGAAGATTCAATGAAAGAAGTAGTGGACTTTTAAAGGTTTGACAGGATGTACTCCAGGCGCACACTACGGAGGAGGTGAAGGAGTAGTACTTCACGCAATTTCAACAGAAGGAAACACATGAATTGAACGAGTGCGCGATATGGAGGCACGGCAGTGAAGGTGGGCTTTCAGTTTTTATTTTATTTTAGTGCTTTCTGTTCCTCCTTTTTCGCTGCGTTTGCCTGCCAGTTTGAACTGCCGTTGTGGGTTTGGTCATGCGGCCTAATTTAAACAACGCGCCGTGCGACATCCTTTTCTGGATCCTAGAGCGTGCTGTACATTCTGTGCTCTACGCGCAGTAGCGAATCTTCGCATCGTACCGGATTGAAGTTAAGTGGAAGACTGCTGTGTTGAGGATTACATGAGGATTACATTAGCAATATACCTTACTTGTTTGCGCAGCCCTGTGTTGGAGTACACCTGTTTCTTGCTGTTCCTGCCGTCTGTGCTGTTCTCTGCATATTGTTCTGGGCGGAGCCGGGACTTTGTCTTCTAGACATAAACAGAGGACTATCGGATGGTTTCTTCTATTATTGTCACTAAAGAAGGTCTTTAAAGGAAAAATGCGGAAAAGGAACATCTTTGTGACAAATATTCATTAACTTTATGAACAACTAAAGTCACTTACATAGGTGAGGGAACCTAGTTTTTCGGTTGGTGATTGGGTAAAGGTGCGTGAGCCAGGTTTTGTGAGGAAAGGTGCATCTAAGTTTGGCAGGGCTTTGAAGGTTGTAAAAGTGTTAAAAAAAGTGTTGTTACACAGGATTGTAAAGTGTGGAATGTGAGCAGATTGGCAAAATGTGCTGGTAATGTTGAGTATCATGACGGAAATTGTGGAACTGATCCGTTAGTGATGTTTGGAAGTGGGATGCAATCTGGTGTTTGTATAAAAAAAGGGGCAAATTGTGAACAACAGGAAGTCAAGGAGAATGGTTCTTGTGAAGGAGAGGCTAATATGGAGTTGGGTGACAGTAATGGTAATGTTACTATGGATGATCATTCTGTTGTGAATTATCATCCTGTGAATTATAATTCTGTTGCGTCACGTGTAAAGTCCTATGTCAGGACGAGACGACAGCCTGCAAAGCTGAAAGACTTTGTTTAGAAAAAAGTATGGTGTTTACATTATGTTTTGATTTACAATACATTTTCTGTATTCTGTTGTTATATGTATTTTAATGTTTATATTTCTTTTGTTAGTTTTGTTTAAGGAGGGAAAGTGTGTTGTATGTTTAAGTATAGTGGAAGGTTGAGGGGTGGAATGTAGAATGTGGGGAGATGGAACCTGGGGGTTGGAGGTTGAGGCATTCTGATATGGGAGACGGTTGAGAAAGGATGTGTGGACCAGCTTGAGAAAATAAACTTAAGAAATACAAGATTACGTGTGTCCTCATCTTTACAGCATGTTTCAAAAAGCTGAACGCCTGAAGAAGAAGGATGAGACAGCAAAATAAAAATGTTTTTTAAATTCTGTATACCTTTACCAATTTCAGACATTATACATTTTATTTCTCTTAAATGAACACAGCGAACAAATAATATGTTATAAGTGCTTTGGTGTTCTCAGTGAATGGTCTTTCCATAAAGTGCTCAATGCATATTTTCTTTTTCTGGGTAAAAGATGTACATGAACGATGTTCAGCATACAAATAGCTGATGTGTATGGTAGGGGACTACCATCTTGATCTTGGTGCAGAGCTTAATTCAGGGGGAGAGTTCATGTAGAAGCTTAGTCTACTGAAAGGTGGTATGTGTGGTGGGGCACTGGCCACTTGCTACAGAGCTTGGTTTAGGGAGACAGCTGTATGTACAAGAGCCTTGGCTTACCAGTATATTGTATGTGTGGTGAGGAAGTGGAGTACTTAGGCTGAGCTTTGTTCAGGGAGAACTTTGATGTAGGACAGGCTCTGCCTAGTATTAGCTGAGTGTCTGCTGAGGAAATGGCCTTTTGATTCAGATATATATATATATTTTTTAATGGAGAGCTGTATTTACAAGAAGCTGAACCTTTTGAATGGTGGTGTATGAGGTAATGGACTGGCCTCTTCATACTCAGCATTTTTAGGGAGAAAGTTGTATGTACAAGGTTGTCCAGCTAGTAATCAGTGATGTGTCTAGTGGGGGACTAGTCTCTTCAAGCTAAGCTTTGTTTAGGGAAAGAGCCGTATGATTTAGAGGCTCGGCCTACTAAAGGGTGTCCTGTGTTGGGGCATGGCTTGACTGGTCACAATGGCAGACTACTCTAAAGGACAGATGTACATAGATGCAATTTTAGCATTTCCTAAATAGCAACTTTACAAAAATCAATATTTAGGAAATGTAAAATGCTATGTACCAAGATACCGAGTTCCTAATAGCGATTCCTACAAAGTTGGAATCGCTATTAGGAAATGGCAATTAAGAAATCCCATGCTGTTTGTGACAATGGGCCGGTTTTGCATTTAGTAAATATCCCCTGCGTACCAGGCCTGACATGGAACCTCAATATGATACCTTTCACGATGCCCATAAAGGCTGATCTCCAACCCTGGGTGTTCCAACTGCTGAATGTAGTCGGTCATGTGGCCCTTGCTACTGTCTCTGTACATCCTCCAAATATTTTCTCTGATGATCCCCAAATGGTGGTTCCAAGATCCATGTATTTCTGAAGGTGAACCACTGATAGCGCAGAGCCTGGGCTAAATGTAGACAAGCGGTATAGGATGGTGGGATGGGAATGACTGACCCTCAGTTGTACTACATAGTGGAGCCACTATTGGTCTTCAACAACCAACTGATGGGAAGACCTGGCATACCAAGTCAAGCTTTCCTTCCTGAACCTTGACAGAGTTATGGGGCTACTGTATAGGAATCCACTTCCATAATAACCCCCAGGGATAATCTGAGTGATCTTCACAAACTGGTGGGCCACACCACACTCTACTGGTTGGAGGAATACACTAACACAACAGACTCGCCTGAGACAGGGCAGACCCCACTATCATACAGCACAACGCACGGGGTTCCTTACATGGGACATGATTAGTATGACGAACCAGGAAGATTTTTAGCAGGGGGAGTCGTATCCAATCCTTCCAGGACCTCCAAACCCAATACATGTCCAAGACTCATTTCTATAAATATTTGCAGCTCAGACATGCCCTAATTGAGTATAAGACCCAGCTCAACTGACTCTCCTACTCCAGTCCGCCAGAAGCCACACTGCTGATGAGCAGACTGGGTAAGGGTGGCATATCCCAGATCTACAGTACCCCTGTCAACAACACCACAGATGGCTTTACTTACCTAAAGCAGAAATGGGAGGGATGGTTAGGTCCAACTGACAAGCTCAACTTGCAGCTAGCCTGTATGCTCCCCTGAGAAAATGCCATATCCTCACAGCTTAGATTGATTCAATTAAACTACCTGCACATGACATACCTCACCCCTCAGAGACTGTGGAATGCTGAGAAAATCCCCCATCCCTCCTGTTTCCGTTGTTCAAGTATGGAAGTAGACGTCACTGAATACTGGCACCAGATTGCAGATTCCTTGTTCTGGGACACCAGATCAAACTCTCACCCAAACAGGCCAAATTGGGGGTACTAAACGTCCTTAGTGAGACCCATTGGCAATGATACTTAATAGACATGGCAACTGTGATCGCCAGTAGAGAAATCAAAACGGAAAGCTGGTGACCCACACAAGCTCTCTAACTGGCAGTAGTGGGTTGTTGCGCAAAAATAGAAGAGCCAATCTACGCTGGTGCACCTATAAGCATCTACAAGGAGAAAGTTGCAAGTAGAAAGGGCTTGATGGTTGCTGGATGACCTGGCACATAGGTAATGTGTCTAGTGAGGGACTTGCCTCTGGATGCTGAACTTTGTTTAGGGGAACAGCTTTATTAAGAAGAGGCTTGGCCTACTAAAAGGGTGTGTGAATGTGGTGAGGGACTGGCCACTTGTTGCAGTGCTTTGTTTAGGGAGACAGCTCCATGCAGAACGGGCATGGCTTACCAGTACATGATATGTATGGTTGGGAACTGGAGTCTTTAGGCTGAGCTTTGTTCAGGGTGTAAGGTGTATGTCGAAGGGTCTCATCCTAGTAATAGGCAATGTTTCTAACGGAGGGACTGGTAGATAGATGCAGACATTTGATTAGGGGGGACAGTTGTTTGTGGAAAAGGATTGCTGTTCCAGCACCTGCTATGTGTCATGTGGAACAGTGTTCAGGCTGAACTTTTCTCAGTAAGAAAACTGTATGTAGAGGAGGCTTAGCCTAGTAAAAAATGGTGTGTGTGGTGAGGTGACTTCTTCATATCGAGTAGAGTTTAGGGGACAGCTGTATGAGCAAGAAGGTTGACCAACCAGTACAATAAACCTGTGGTGTGGGACTGAAGTATTGAAGCGAAAGCTGTGTTTAGGGAAAACATTGTATGTAGATGGAGCTTGGCCTATTAATAACTAGAATCACTGACACAATATTGTGGTAAAAATATTGTGTCAAAAATATAAATTTACCACAATATTTTGTTCTTATACTAATAATGGTAAGAATAAAAATATCGGAAAAATATCGTAAACACTAATAGTGTAAAAATGATTTTTTTTAAATATATGCAGTTTAAAGTAGTCAATTTAAAATACTATAACATAAAACAAAAATAATGTAATGAAATAAAATCCACTAATGTTTAATAATATAAATAAATATATACTTATATAACCACACGCAGACATATATAGATCTGTTTATATATATATATATATATATATATATATATATATATATATATATATATATATATATGTCTATAGGAGACTGAACCAGTGTATTTTGGAAGTTTCTATGTAAACCTCTTTAGTATGGGGTAAAGTTGTTGAGTTCTCCCTCCACTTTATTTCTCCTCTGTGCTGTTCTTCTTTTTTTCCTTTATTTTCTTTTCCTTTTTTCTTGTATTTTCTTTTGTTTTATTTGCCATCATTTTCTGTTCTTTTCTTGTTTCCTTTATCTTTTCTCTTACCTTTCTTTCTTCTTTTTGTTCTTTCTTCTCTCTGGTTCATATGTGCCTGTTTCATTTTTATTTGACATGGAGTAATTACCTCTTCATTGCCATGTTTTTTACTGTTTTACCTCACTTTTCTTTGTTTTATGTATTTACACAGTGTGTGGGGCTATGAGGTGATGTAGTGACCCAGTTGGATGATTTCTACTTGAGTGTGAATTTGAGGGTCAATTCCCCTACCTGCGTGCATTATTTTGCATGTACGATTAATGATCAGATAAGAAAGCCTTTACAATTTTGAATATTGATATTATGCAAACTGGTGTGATAATTTATCCTATACCTCGTGTTTTTATTTATTTTGCATTTGCTTAAGCAATAACATTGCAATGCACTTTAGGAATGCTATAATTTATTTGGGAAGATATACGTTAAGCAATAAGGCCCACTTGGGCTAGGCTGTGATGGAGTGCATATGGGAAATTACACTCTGTACAGGACAATTCTCGTATTTATTTACCCTGGATTCGGGGCCCACGTGGGCTAGATGGTATTTGATTGTATATTGAAAGATTTTTTATATACAGAGTGGCTTGCATATAGCTTATCGATAAGCTTGTATGATAGCATGCTTTATTTAATCAGGTTTTATAGGACCGCTGCATGGCATTTCTTTCTTTCAATCCTGATATGGTATTTTTGAGTTATCTCTACTTCTATTTTATGTGATATTGTGCAGTTTTCTTTGGGTCTCATCACCTTCATGGTATTCTGAAATGGCCACCACATTTCTACGATGACTCTTGGAGATTTTAACTCCCACCCTATCTCTATGTTCACTAGGGTGACTACTTTAGTGTTTTTTTCTGTTTTACCTCAACCTATGATCAAGGTGTGTTCTACGCTAAAACGCATTGGGTTTTGTTTTTGTGTATCGGCACTGAAATAAGGTTTTCAATGAAGACAACTGGAGTCTGATTTCCTGCCTACGGAGTGTGCGTCTTCACAAAGTGAAGCAGTGGTTTGTAAAATTGAGAGGGCACACCACCTGCATGCGCACCGCGGTCGGAGGGTCCCATTGGGAGGGGCACTGTGACTTGGTATATATATACACACACACACACACAATTAATAAAGATATATATTTTACAATATATTAATATTATTCCTTTGACATTTTAAATTATATATATTCACTTTAAAAAAAAACGAAGGTTACAGGGACATTATAGTTAGGGTCACATTTTAAACATTTCAAACCATAGAAATTCACCAGTTAGAGTTATCTTAAGTAACTATAAGTCATGCTGTAAGGCAACTATAACTCGTGCCCCCGCCATTCACAGTTATTTGATCAATAATTTTACTGTTGCTGTTACAGTGACATTATCAATTATGTTACCAATGATGTCATGAGAACTGTAATTTGTGGGGTAATAAGCAGTCCATGGCAAGGGTGTAAGTTATAGTTGCCTTAGGGAACGAGTATAAGCCACTTTTAAGACTTTTTTTTATTAACAAAAGACTTTGCAAGCACAGCACGCAAGTGGGTACTCTGCAGGCAAAACCTAAAAAGCGCATTAAATTAAACCACAATTACATTTATGTAACCTCTCACACCATATCTCCACAAACCCAGCAGCACACATCTAATATATAACTACTGAAGGTTGTTAGAACAAAACTGATTAACGTAGTTTGTAAATCATAAGGTAATCCAGATTGTTGTAGAAATTGTAACAAAGTCATAAAATGGTGCACAAACTTCTGCTGTATTTATTTCAGCACATGGGGATCCTCTGAAATTTATAGATGTTGACTCAAAGTATGGCCAACCACCACATCTCGCTCCCTCCTGGCACAGAAGCCTGGGGCTTTTACACGGCTGGCAACGCATTTCATTGTGAATCCCAAACTCAGATAAGTACAAATCACCCAAGTGAATAAAAAAATATGTTACATAATCAGGAAAACAAGGAACAAATAAGAAAAAGGAGTAGACTGTTAGCAACAGGGAAGAGGAAAAGGAGTAAAAGGAGGCAAAGGAGAAGGTGGAAATATAGGGGAAAAAAGGGAGGAGGCAAGGCAATCAGAAAATCATATCAGATAGGGCTAGTTCACAAAGAAAACATAGATCAAATTCCCATCAGGACACAAATAGTGAACCAGTTTAGAACACAAATGACCCATATTGGCCCAAAAGCACAGATAGTCTAACAAAATGCTCAAAAAATATTGTTACAGAAGGCAGATTCCAAATAATTTAATAATGAAAGTGGAGTTATCACATATAATTGGGTATGATGTAAATAAGAGTTATATATTAGATACATCGAAAAAATTATAGTTTCATAGTAAACAATAGTGATAGATGCAGGCAATTTGAAAAATTTCCCACAGTCACCAGCAGTATTGTTAATTATCATGGTACTGCAATTATAGTAAAAAATATATATAAAGCAGATAAAACAAGAGGGAGAAAAGTATGCATGTCAGCAAGAATACCGTCAAGTGGGAATCAAAGGGATCAGGGGGAAATCATATTAAGCCAGTGTACTTACACCGTAACACCCAAACAGTGAAATCTCTTTGGTGACTGATATACCAATGTAGTGTTGGTGGAAGAAAAGTAAATTGCGAAAAGTGGTTCCTAATCCAAGCAGCGCCACTGTATGATTGTCCAAAGCAATTATTCAAAAGGCAGAGGGGCCTTAGCCAGTCTGCAAGTCAAGGGGAGGCAATACTGCTTACCATGACGTTAAGATAACCATAGGAGATGGCAGCAAATGGTTATAAACTGGGCAAGTCAAAGAGGCACCAAACTGAAACCAGAAAGAGTGAAAGAGTAAAAGCACAGTTTAGAAACATGGAAAGACAGCAGGGAGGAGAAGTAACTGGGAGTTGTAGGACAGTGCACCTTTTTGACATGGACACCCTCACATTTTGCCTGGTACCTGATGCAATTGTGGCTGTAAGTCCACTGGATTCCTGCTAACCAGGTCTCCAGTGACGGATTTCTTTCCCTAAAAAATGTGTGATTTTTTGGCCATACCTTTGGCATCCCTATAAGTCCCTAGTAAATGATACACCAGGGACCGAGGGCATGGTTACCAAAGAGGGCACCAAGGGCTGCAACATGTATTGAGCCACCGTCAGGGACCCCTCACCTAGCACATGCAAGACTGCCATTGCAGGCTGCATGTCTGGTGTAGCTAAAAACGAAAATTAAACATCTCCTAACAAAGCATGCAATATGTGTGAGTTACCCTACAGCAGGCCTTACAGCCATAGGGCAGGATGCATAATATTACATGTGAAGACATATCTGCAAGGGTAGAGATGCCTCTGCTATGTCTTTTTCGATTCTCAGACATAATAAGTGAACATGGGAGCCATTTTAAGTACATAGGCTGGACACTGGTCAATACAAGTTTCCCAGCTACATGATGGCTTCACTGACAATAGAGATGTTTGGTATCAAACATCTCATAATAATAAACCCTCACTTTGAGAACCCATTTAGCAGCTGGACAGGCAGGAAAATTAGAAGTCAGAGAGGCATGCCCACCTCTCAGGTCAGTCCCACCCCTAAGGGTAGCTGCCTGATGTGTACACACATTTTGAAACTCTGCCATCTTGGTGATGGCAGAACTAGGATCTCTGGGTCAGGATTATGCCCATTTCCCATGAAAGTAGTCATATAGGGGGTGCAATGACCCCAGGGGTAAGTAGCTCATTGGTTACTACTGTGTTAGGACTCTTACCATGGGGTAAGACTGATGATTTTCTGGAGGCAGCACCACCATGTGTTAGTTGTTCCCTCACTGGGTGGAGGCTGTCAGCCTAACCACTTGGGCTAGCAAGCATCTCACAAAACCTAGGAAGTAAAGGTGATTGGTGGCAGCCTAGAACACCTGACATTGTCTGCTCAGGGAAGTCACAGTTGAAAGATCTTGCCCTTTTCTCTCATTTGCACAAGTCTCACATAAGCAAAGGCAGACAAAGAGGTGTAGGATTGTTTTCAACGCATTTATTGAAAAGATGCATTCTATGATAAGGATAAGTTTTCTAGGATGAAACATATCACAGTTAGAATTGTGACCATTAGTGAGAAACAGATAAACAATTTACATCCTGGAATAAACATATGTCTAAGAATTCCTACCTACACCCTTAGCATCTACATGAGAGCATAGCAGTGATGGCCCTTTCTGCCTATAATAGTCTGTGGAAGGAGTCCCCACTCCCATACATGAGAACAGGAATCTGCTGGCCGTCTCCTAGATTGGCTCTAGAGACAAGGCCTGGATCATCAAAGCTGTGAAGTGACACACATCATGGTTGGAATGACCTCTCTAACCTCATTAGGACTGTGTGATGTTTTTATAACAAAACGTGTTGTGTCCTGAGCACAGGCCTGACGTGATCATTTGTCTAGGTGTCGAAGGCTGGCTCAGCACTCTTGTGTTAGCAATACTAGATAGACTATTGTTAGAAATGGGGTCTTTGGCTGGCAGTCAGGTTACCCCCTGTCCAAGCAAGGACCCTCACTCTAGTCAGCTTAAGCCACACACAATCCAAATTATCCTGTGCCCACCCTCTGGTAGCTTGGCACTGGGCAGTCAGGCTTAACTTAGAAGGCAATGTGTAAAGTATTTGTGCAATAAATCATACAATAACATAATATAGCACCACAAAAATACACCACACAGTGTGTAGAACAGTATATAATATTTATCTGATAAGATGCAGGTCAAAACGATTAAAATGCAATAAGTAAATGTTGAGATATCACTGAAAAGTGATATAAAGTGTCTTAAGTCTTTTAAAAGCAAACAAAGTCTCTTTCAAGCACAAAGTACATGGTTTGCGTGAAAAATCTCCGCAAAGAACCAAAGAGGAGGAGATGCGTGGAAACAAAGGGGTGTGCGTCGATTTCTCGGGCCGCACACGGCGATTCATCATTTGGTTTTCACACAGAGACGGCTGAGCGTCGATTTCCAGCGCTCAGTCATGGATCCTCTTTGGGTTGTAGGGTGTTCAGACGCCCCGGGGACGATGCGTGCATTTCCTGCGCTGGCAGAATGAAGTTACAGGATCTGCGTCGATCAGGTGGGCATTGCGTCAAATTTTCTACTGCACTGCAGGCGCTGCATCGATTCCTCTCTGGAAGTATGGCTGCGTTGTTCCGGCTCAGCTGTGCGTCAATCCAGTGAGCCTTGCGTTGAATTTCCTGTCAGTATGCTGCGTCGATCTTCTCTTTGTGAAGTCGGGCTGCGTCGTTCCGTCTCGGTGTGTGGTGAAATTTTCACCGCAGTGCAGGCTATGCCTCGTTTCTGGCAGGCTGTGCGTCGAATTGTGCAGCACAAGGAGTCCTTCTTGTAGAGATGAAGTCTTTTGGTCCTGAGACTTCAGGGAACAGGAGGCAAGCTCTATCCAAGCCCTTGGAGAGCACTTCTTCACCACAGCCAGAGAGCAGCAAGGCAGCAGGGCAACAGCAAGGCAGCAGTCCTTCACAGAAAGCAGACAGGCGAGTCCTTTGGGCAGGCAGGCAGTTCTTCTTGGCAGGATGCAGGTTCTGGTTCCAGTTTCTTCTCCAGGAAGTGGTTGAGTTGGTAGGGGCAGAGGCCCTGTTTAAATACCCAAATGTGCCTTTGAAGTGGGGGAGTCTTTAAAAAGTGGCTTAGAAGTGCACCAGGTCCCCTTCCAGTTCCTGTCTGCCAGGGTCCCAGTAGAGGTGTGGCAGTCCTTTGTGTGAGGGCAGGCCCTCCACCCTCCCAGCCCAGGAAGACCCATTCAAAATGCATATGTATGCAAGTCAGGCTGAGTATCCTGTGTTTGGGGTGTGTCTGAGTGAATGCACAAGGAGCTGTCAACTAAACCCAGCCAGACGTGGATTATAAGGCACAGAAATATTTAAGTGCAGAGAAATGCTCACTTTTCTAAAACTGGTATTTCTGAAATAGTAATATTAAATCCAACTTCACCAGTCAGCAGGATTTTGTATCACCATTCTGGCCATACTAAATATGACCTTCCTACTCCTTTCAGATGAGCAGCTACCACCCAAACAATGTATGAGGGCAGCCCCAATGTTAGCCTATGAAGGGAGCAGGTCTCACAGCAGTGTAAAAACTACTTTTTTTTTTTTTTTCACTACCAGGACATGCAAACTACATAGGTACATGTGCTGCGTTTTGCTTACACAGCACCCTGCCCTCTGGGTTACCTAGGGCATACCTTAGGGGTATCTTATATGTAGAAAAAGGGGTGTTTTAGGCTTGGCGAGTACTTTTAAATGCCAAGTCGAATTGGCAGTGAAACTGCAAACACAGGCCTTGCAATGGCCAGCCCGAGACAAGGTTAAGGGCTACTTAAGTGGGTGGCGCAATCAGTGCTGCAGGCCCACTAATAATATTTAATCTACAGGCCCTGGGCACATATAGTGCACTCTACTAGGGACTTATAAGTAAATTAAATAGTCCAATGGGATAAGATCCAATGTTACCATGTTTAAAGGGAGAGAGCATATGTACTTTAGCATTGGTTAGCAGTGATAAAGTGCGCAGAGTCTTAAAACCAGCAAAAACAGTATCTAAAAAGTGGAGGGAGGCAGGCAAAAAGTTAGGGGTGACCACCCTAAGGCTGTCAGGTCTAACAACTATCATGTACTGCCTTGAGCAGAGGTATACGGTGAAATATCGTACAAAGAAATTAACAAACCTTTCGCAGAAAAGAAGCTGATTAGAAAATAAAACATCCTCACTAAAAGCACGCTATGCTAAAAAGAAATAAAACAAATCAATGAAATAACTGGGTAAAAGGGCACAGGCCTAAGCTAAAATAAATGTGCCCAAGCAAGAAGTTACAATGAACCCATGACACTACTCCACACTCCCCAAAACACCCTTAAATAAGCTTTTAGGGGAGCCCCTCGGACCAGGAATTCAGATCCTTAGACCTGAAGTAGAAGGACACTTCAGAGATGGAAAACCCCAGCCTTTACCCCAGCAAATGGAACTCCCTTAGAGCAGCAGAGCTACTTCCCTGCACCTTTGCAATTACTCAAGAAACACTGAAGAGGACACCAGACCACCAAAACCCGATGCCAGAGAGCACCGCTGCACCCATGCCCCCTAGCCTGAGTTGAAGTGGACCAACGGTACCAGCACGGTCCCCAGCCTCTCCAGAAACAAAGTCCATTGTGGGTGTCCCCACTGCGACCTTCACACTGATGCTTGCAGCCTCTTTGTGCAGGTCCTGCTAAACCATGGCTGCCTCTGGTAAAGGCAACCCAACGGTTCACAGCACCTCTGCCTTGGATGCCCCAGACCGAAAAGGAGGAGCACTGGTGTCTCTGTGTCCCCCAGACTCATGAGACTTAAGTCCACTTGTTGATTCACCTAGACTGGTCCCCCAGTCCACCTCTTCCTGTGGGCCCCCTCCACTGTGACTGCTACCAGTGACGGACACCTGATGGTCCAAGAACCCTCTGCACCCAGACACCCCAGACTGAGGAGGGAGAAAAGGACCACTGGTTGGTGTCTCTATGTCCAGAGCATTGCAAGACATGAGCCCACTTGGTTTTAACCTGCAGCCTCTTTTCAACTAGACTGATCCCCCATTGACTAACATTGGGCACCCAACACTGTGCAAAACCTCAGCACCCGGCTGCCCCTGTGCTGCCTCGTGTGACCTGTTGGTGTTGCTCTGACCTTTAACACATACCTACCTTAAGTTCGGGAGATTGGCCCTGTAAGTCACTGTACTATTCCTGTTTGGTGTTTTTGTTTTTCCCCCATAGGATAACATTGCAGCTTTCAAGAATTGCACTGTGTCGACTTTTCTGAACTGTAAAGAGTTTTCTTACAAAATGTACTTAACCTGATCAAATGGATTCTGGTGCCAAAACATATATAAAGAAACATGTTATTTGTGTAATTGGGTTGGATCTCCTTATTGAGTTGTGTGTCTCATGTATTACTGTGTGTGTATTTGCACATGTCTAACACTCATCATCATCAATACAAGCTTTATTCGGTCAACATAACCATCAAAGCATCAACATATACAATCAAAATACAGTAAAAAGTCCAAAAAAATATAACAATAATATAACACTATGTAACCATCTTATAAAATATGATCACAAGCTTATTTTTTTTTTAAATACTGTATGCTAAAAGTAATTCATAAAAACTACTATTTCAAAAAACGACTACGTATGTGCCATGCAGCCACAAGAAATTTGCTAACTGCCTCAATCAAGAGCTTAGAAGTATCGCTCCTTAAAATCCTCATTGCTATGCAACACTGATTCAGGCCCAAAGCTCGACAGATAGTACAAATCCACTTTGAGAGTGGAATGGAATAAGCAGGGCAGAAAAACATAAAATGCTCCACCGTTTCTGAGTTACCATAACAAACAGGACATAAATCGGATAATGGAGTAGATCCCCAACATCTTTAAAATGATAACAGTGGAAGATTCCCAAACTGAAAACATGCATACAACCACTTCCCACGCAGATCAGGTATAAAATCAAAATATGGTTCAAACTGGGGAACCCACTTGAGGTCCATAAAAGGGTTAGTGAGACGTCCATTGAAGTTACTACGAATTACTCCGCTCTTACATAGGACCAATAAGTTATTTTCAAAACAGAACTGTAAGTTTTTTCCAAGCTTTGGGAATTTTCCCAAAAACTAGTCAATCCCAGTATGTGAAATCATTTAGACACATGTTTGACCCATGGGATGGAAGTCACATTTGGTCTCTTTAAAAGATCACAGAAGGAATCCCTGTATGTAGCAAGCTCGGGAACAGTCCAGATTCTTATCCAATAGAGTAGTGGTCTTAAAATTATCACATCCATCAAACGTTTAAACTCAAGATCCAAAAACAATGGTATTAAAGGGGTACTACACGGGTAAGAAGTTATAGCCCTGGCAAAAGTATCTTCTCCCACTGAAATTAAAATGTAAAAAAACCCATATTTCAGCACCATAGGCAGCCGCTCCCTGCGCCTTGGGCAAATAGATTTTAATGGCAGGAGAAACAGATTTCGAGACCAAACTTTTATAAAAACGCAAGATAGCGGCTGCCCTATGCTGAAGAAGCCCTACACTCTTGCCGATTTGGTCCTTCCAATGCAAATTACTTGATATCCTCACACCTAAGTAATCTATTGAGTGAACCCATGTCAATAAAGACCCATCCAAGTCAATGGTGCATCTCCCACGGGAACCCGGGCCAAGCACCATTAACTTAGTTTTGTTAGCATTCAACTCCAAACCATAATCCAAACAAAAAGATTTAAACTTATCAACTAAAACTTGAAGACCCATCGGGGTCTTAGAGATTAGGAGTGAATCATCGACAAAGAGTAAAATGGGGATCTTGTGAGCAGTCAATGTAGGGGCATCATTCTGACAAGAGAGCAATATTGGTACCACCTCATTGATAAATAAAGTCAATAAAAACCTGGCCATAACACAGCCCTGACGCACACCCCTCTGAATGGGAATTTTTTTCCGTCAACTCTCTTTGGTCTCTCCACCTCACCTGTGCATAAGTATTCTCATGTAATTGCCATAGAAGATCAACTATGTTAAATGGAACTTTGAGCCTAAGTAGTACTTCCCATAGCTTCTCTCTCAGGACCAGATCAAAAGCTGATCGCAAGTCCACGAAAACAACATATAAAGGTTGCTTTGCAAGAACTACGTACTTCCAATATAGAAGCACAAATCTAAATACCTGGTCTATTGTGGTGTTTTTGGGATGGAACCCCGACTGCAACTGAGAAAAAACCTGGTGATCTTGTGCCCAATTCGTGAGTCTCTCCAAAAGCTGCTTTGAAAACATTTTCTGGAGATTATCAATGAGGCTAATGGGTCTACAATTAACAGGCAAGTTAGCATTTCCTTTTTTATAAATTGGAATTATTTCAGCACCTTTCCAGGTACTCTGGATAGCACCACCATTGGCAATCTTATTTGAGAGCAGATTTATATACCAGGACCAAATAGTTGGTTCTGATTTATATAAATCTCCAGGTATTTTGTCAGGTCCAGGCGCCTTGCCTGATTTTAAAGAATTAATCGCATCTAATGTTTCCTCCAAAGAGAAAAATTTCTGTCTACTGGAGTATAAGTATCCTGGCCAAATAGGTCAAGGGTATCACTGAAAGTAAGTGGTAATGAGGGGGCTGAGTCACATAAACCACTGTTAGATGGATTCGGGGGAGCAGCATAAAGTTGGGAAAAGTGAGTTACCCAAGTCTCTGGTTGTATATGATTCCTAATGCTGCAATTATTCCCTCTTTGTCTTTTGGATAGTAACTCCCAAAATAACGTGTTCTTATTTAATTTAATTGCAACAAGCAGATCCTGCCAGACAGAATCTTCCCAAACCTTTTTAGCGTGGATTGTGGCCTTTTTGTATGTACATCTATTTGATTGAATCTCCCCCAGGGAGCCTTTTATGATTGCAGTTTTTAGTGCCAACTTTGCCTTAGCACAATCCTCATTAAACCATACATTGGTAACCATCACATTAGGAGCTAAAGATTTAGAAGATATGTTTTTGTAGAAGAAACTCAGCAGTTTCTTCAACAATGATTTATAAATGCTAAGGATGGGAATGTTGCTATCTTCATATTCGTCTTAATCTGCCATCACATTGATAAAAGCTTTATAAATCCCAGTTATTAATTAGGGGTTGGACAATACCTTCAGCCAACAGACTCTTCTATGATTACTGCTCGGCAATGGAGTAGGAACCACTGTACATTTGGTGTGTGAGGATTTCCTGAATACACCTCCACATAGGGTAAGAAGCAAAGGATTATGGTTTCTTTCGCAGCAGGATTCTACCTTCATATCTTTCAATAGAGGCCACAACCTAACATCCACTAAGAAGTAGTCAATAGTACTGGAAGAGATACCTCTTTTGAATGTAGGCGCCATATGTGAATCTGAAGGTGTGCGTCCATTGCATGCCCTAAGCCCATATTTTAGACAAAGTGTAGCCAACTGAGTGGCCACAAGGGAATGAGTATTGGCTGATATTCATTAATTGCGGGATTCCCCACAGTTCATCTTCTTCATTAGTTAACCCATTATTGATCATCGAGGGTTCAAAAGTGCAATTCAAATCTCCTCCTATTACTAACAAAAGCGAGGGGTGCAAAGAATCCAAAACTTCAAACAACTGACATAATGTCTGAGACACCGATCCCCAAGGTGCCGAACGGGCATAAACATTAATTAAAATAATCCTAAAATCCTGATGGAATGTAAGTTGAACTCCCATAATATCCACAGAATCTATCTTTAATGGTGAATAGTCACAGTATAACTTCTTATTTAATAACATCAATAAACCTCCTTTTGCGCGACCTAAAAGCCTTTCTGGAGGTTGGGCAGGGATACTATATGACATAAACCCCTTGTATATATAACTGTTCCTCAGCCCAAGTTTCCTGAAATAAGCAAACATCCTGGCTGTTAATATAAGTAATCCACTCTGCATCTCCCAGTTTCCTGCCTAATTCTGCTAGATTCCATGACATCAATAGTATCTCAGCCTTAGGCAACCCAGAATTAACAATAGGAGTAACTGTCCTCTCACAATGTATAACCCCTTGAGATACCCCCAGAGGCACTTCATGAGCAACATTTAGTCATCCAGAGACTGTTGATGTAGGGGGCGTTCTAGGTTCATATGAGATTGATGAGCTGGAATGGGGATAGAGTACTTCATAGAACGAGTACAAGGAGGGTGGGGGGCAAGACTAATACCAATACCTCTCGAAACCCTTAAGTGATATGTACGGGCTTTAAAATCCATTAATTGCTCCACCAAGGTCTTTTTGGAAAAGCAAACTGAAATAAAATCATACATAGATCCTGGAACGCAACATCTTTCCACCTTAAGAATATCAGAGAGAATAACTGAGAGACGATTGCGTCGGGTGCGTAGCCAATGAATGGCTTTATTGATCAAAGACTCATGGTTCTCAAAAGCACCAAGCAGTAGCTTGGGCACATCAATCATATACATTGTACAATCACTACATCTCATCCCCAAACTCTGATCATTCTGAGTATTATTATCAGTATAGGATTTTTAAAAATGGGTAGAGGGTATAAGGGAGTTATCCTTACTACCAGGAGGCAAGGGGATCGCCTCTCTCCTTGGCTCATCATTGGTAAGATATAACTGAGCGGAAGCAGGGGCATGAGATCCCTCATGATTCGTAAAATTGGGAACTTGATTGTGCTTCCACCTGACGTTGGCAGGTACCACCTGGTTATCCCCAATGCTAGATGAAATTGGATTGTTTAGGGGCGAGGACGGAGCTAACACTTGAGGTTAGGTGTCAATTTCTAGTCCTAACTTTAATGGAACAATACTTCCATCCTCTTTTATCTCCCCATGTGGCTGCTGACATCTACAGCTATTTTTCTGCATTATGTTCTCCTTCATAAGTCCCATTAATAATAACAACATAGATTTTATGTTATCAATTTTCTGGAGAACAATAGCTAAATCAGTCCCTTTGCCCAAAAGATGTAAGTCCTCAGGAACAGAAGGAGGGGTAGTCGAAGTGTTGATGTCAGTAGCAGTTCCTATTTCAGAATGTATTATGCAAACTGGTTGATCTTCAACCTCTGTCAATAGCTCAAACGTTTCGAACACAAGATATTGGGAACCACCTTGACTACTGGGCTAAATGGAAGGGGGAAAGTTTCAGCACCCATAGATAAAGTGTCCCTCTGACATGACAAAGTTCCCAAACCACAACATGATGGTGCCAAAGGAGTGTATAGGGGATTTCCCCCTAAAGCCTGGGAATCCACGGTCATACTGGTCTCAACAGGAGTAGAAATAGCCTGTGTCCTCTTGCTCTTTGTGAACATTGTAGGGATTTTCTCCTTCCTAGGCACTCTACTGCGAGTAGGCGATAAATGAGAATTAGTTTTTAATAAAGCATCAACCTCTTCAAATAATAAGTCGATAGCATGAAGAGGACTCAAGTCTTTAGGGGTGCCTGTGCTTACTTGGTTGCTTGCTCTTTTCCTAACTTTTTTTATACTGCTCATAGGGGCAGCGGAATAGGTAGTAATGAATCCTTAAATACAAAATAAAAATCTTCTGTACTCACTAGTCACATCAGAAATTGGCCCAGCCCGGCCTCAATCGGGCGAAGACGGGCCCGTGAAGTGCGCAATAGTTATGAGGCCAGATAGGTGGAAAGGGAGCCTGGGGGATGAAGTCTGAGTGTGTGTATTTGCAGATGTCTCCTCTCTGATAGCCCTGAGGCTAGTCAACCACAGTACCCCTCTAAGAGAGCACACTGAGATTGCTAGAGCAAGCCCTTGTCCGGTAGTAAGGGAACCCCTGGACTCTTTGCACGGTATATCTCATTTTGATATACCATATAATGAGCCAGCTTTCTACATGGGGGGGCACAGCAGTGGGATACCAAACCTTTACATTTCCTGTACCACTCAGTTAATAAGTGAAACCACTAGGTAATCCAAAATTGTCTTTAATCAGAAACATTTTTCCAATCATCGATTTTTCTAAATTGCTTAAAAGTTACTGTTAGGGCCTTGTGTTAAGTCCCCCAGTCCAAACTGTTTAGAATTTAAAATACTTTAGATAATATACTTTTAGAAGTATACTTAGAATTTTTTTCTTACATTTCTAAAAAGGTCCCAACAACTTTTAAAAGCATGACTGAGGCAGCAGGTTCATCACAGGAGCTCAACCTGGGCCCCTACCAAAATCTTAAGTTGGCCAACTTAAGGCCCTCTGCCCAGTATGGGAACTTACCATGTGGTCTCAACTCACAAAAGCACATCTAAAGCTGGTGCTTACAGAAAATGGTAGAGCCACAGCGAGCAAAGAAGCTCCTCATGAAGATGAGGAGGATGTGGAAGAGGATGATGAATCCCTCCACAACTCCAACAACAGTAATACCACTGGGAGCACTTCAGATAGTAACCCTGGAGATGGAGACACTGAAGCTGCTGAACTCCAGAAGCTAGCTAAGAGGATAGAGCTAGAGTCTAAACTCTTAACTACAGAAAAAGAAGGAGCTGAGATGAGTCAAGAACCAATCCCTGGTGGCAGCAAAATTGTAATTATACGGCAAAAGAAGCTGCTTTTGACCCTAAGGTCCCCAAAAGGATTGTCCCAAAATATGTAAGAGGTGATGGTATCACCAAGTGGTTTACAGCCTTTGAGAGGGCTCATAAAATGAGGAAACAGCCAAAAGCATTGGGCCTCTCTACTCTGGGAGCTGTTCTCTGGAAACTGTAGGTATAGGCTCCTGACACTGAATGAGGCAGATGCTGAGTCCTATGACAGCATGAAGGATACCCTGATTGAGGGCTTTGGACTCATCACTGAGGAATACAGGATCAAGTTCCGGGAGACTAGGAAAACCTCTAGTTAATCCTGGGTAGAATTTGTTGTCTTCTCAGTAAAAACACTGGATGGCTGGTTGAAGGAAATCAGATACAAGACTATGATGAGTGTTATACTCTTATTATAAAAGAGCATCTGTTCAGTAACTGTCTTTTTGAAAATTTGCATCAGTACCTGGTAGACCTAGGTCCAATTCCTCCCAAAGAATTGGGTAAGAAGGCAGGCCCCTGGGTCAAGACTAGGGTGTCCAAGACAACTCATGATAGGGGTGACCAAAAGAAAGAGTTTGCTAACCCCCCAAGGGAAAGATGGTGACCAGTCTAGAGATAAAAAAACAGTCTTCTAAAGGCCCTAAAAAAAAACAGCCCAGTAAGGTGTGCCAGAGACAAGTCACAAAGCAAGGGTTGGTACCAGCGTAAGAACTGGGATCCAAGAAGGCTTGGTGCTACAACTGCAAAGCCAATAGGCACCAAACTGGAGACCATGCCTGTCCCAAAAAGAATCCCCCCCAGTGCACCTGCAGCTACTGTGCAGTGGTACGTCTCCAGATGGGATCCCAGGTGGGCCCTGACTATGTCAGAGAGCTCACAGGCGCAACTTTGGTCTCTGAGAGTGGGGTCGATGTAGCTGCCCTTGCTGTCTGACCAAGTAATCTGGAGAAATACAGACAACATCCTCAATTAATGGGATCAGATTTGAAGCACTGAGGGATACAGGTGCAAGTGTCACCATTGTGATTGAGAAACTGATATGCCCTGAAAGGTATCTGACTGGTGAAACTTTCACAGTCATCAATGCTGACAACTAAGCAAAGGTCCATCCCATGGCAATGGTGTCCTTAGAGTGAGGAGGGGGTACTGGCCAGAGGAAGGTGTTGGTATCCTCTGCAATTCCTATGGCCTGTCTGCTAGGTAATAATCTGGAGTCCTCAGCATCGGCCGAGGTCGAAAGAAAGACCCATGAAGCTATGACGGGTATACCTGAATGGGTGTGTGTGAAAACCAGAGGACAATGCAAAGCTCAGGGTGAAAAACAGGAGCGGGAGCCTGGAATAATGGCCCAGCACCTCAAGAGAAAAGGCAGGAAGTCTGGTAAGGCAGCTTCTGAGTAGCCCCAGCTCAGGGCCCCTCTCCTCAGGGGAAAGACCTGTCAGCCCTTGAGGGAACTGAGCCCCAGGAACTTGAGCCTTACACAGCAGAGCCCATGGGTCCGGGGGGACCCTCTGGGGAAGAGCTGTGCCAGTGACAGAGGACCTGTCAAATTCTTGAGAGCTTGAGGCAGCAAGCTGCTGACCAGCAAAAAGGAAATGTCAGTGACTCTCACAGAACCTCCCGGGAGGAGGAACTCCTCTATATCAAGGCCGAAGACCCCAACCTTGGTGACACTAAGGGTGGTAGTGCCTCATGTATAGAGAGTTCCTTCTCACCTTGGCTCATGACATCCCCTTAGGTATGGCCCAGAAGGTGAATGGGTTTTGTAACTCCTGTGTCACCCGTCAAGCCAATGGCAAGAAAGGCAACCACCCAAAGGCTCCCTTAATTCCACTTCCAGTGGTTGGAGTTCCCTATGAAAGGGTAAAGGTTGATGTTGTTGGCCCCCTAGACCTACCAACAGCATCAGGGAACAGATTCATACTGGTGGTAGTGGGTTATGCCACCAGGCACCCTGAAGCTAAGAAAAAGTCTTGGCCTACCAGTGCATGTTATGTGTGCTCCATGACTAAGCCTTTCAGGCAGAGACTTGTTCAGGAAGCAAGTTGCTTGTAGAATAGGTTTGGCCTAGTAATAGCTAATGTGGTTAGTGGGGAGGTGGTGCCTTCATACGTAATTTTGTCTAAGGGGACAACTGTATATCGAAGAGGCATGGCTACTAAAAAGTAGTGTGAAGGCAGGCTCCCACATCAGGAAACCCATTTCTAGTTTTTAAAGACTCTTTGACACACACTTTCCGCACTGGACAAAACTATTCACAGATATAGCAGGCTCCCACCACAAACACAAGCTATACATTATCCACATCTCTAACAAAAACAAACAGCTTTAGACTTGAACAGACTTCTTTAGTGACCCACCACAGACATCACCTAGTAGTTTAAGAAGCTTCGTTTTACATATACTTTGCAACCTAAACAGAGGTTATTATACAAATGCTAGCCCACACCACACATTTCACCTTTTAATTAGCCAAGCCTTCTCTAGATACAGCTTTCATGCTGAACATAGCTCATCATGGAGACTCCTATTCAGTACACACACACACATCACTTAGGGCCTCCTTATGAGTTTGGCAGTCTGACTGGCAGACCGCAGCAGTGGCAGCTGCCAAAAGATTGCCATTTTGGCAGTCACACAGACTGCCATATTATGAGATACACACCCTGGCCCGCCAAAAGACAGACAAAATCCTGACACCGCTAGGACCCTGGAGGGCTGGAAAGAGGCAGTCCGATCACTGGCACCGCCAGCCCGTCAACAAACCACCAAGCCTATTACAAGTTGAAAATCGCCATGGCTGTCTTTCAATCGCGGTGCAAACCACGGCGGTCCACACAGTGATACACAACACCACATTGGATAGATTTAAAACACAGCTGACACACATTCACATACTCAATACACCTACCAACCACACTATAAAACACACCCCTTTACACACTACAATCCTTTAAAATCCCCACACCAAACACAGAAGCCAGAGCAACATCAGAGAAAACCAAACCATGGATTAGGAGCTCCACCATCTCTCACAAAGCACATATCACACATCCTCACATATTTGCACTCTATAACACCTTTTACTCCCCATCACCCCTTCATCACACAGCACCTACAATTTATTTTTCCTCACTCCTTTACCATCACCATGTCAACACAAAACATTCCTGTTTCACAGATGACGAGTCAGAGTCGATGAAATCACCAGAGAAGAGCCACATCTATTTGGAGCCCTAGTCCAGCAGACTACTGTCGCAAGGAAAATGGAAATGTGGAAAATAATAGTCAGAGTGAATTCTGTAGGCAGCTACCCGTGCACAAGGGATGACATCAGAAAGAGGTGGAATATCCTCAGGGGGAAGGTATGTTCCATGTCTGTCAGGCACCAGCTGGTGTTCCACAAGACTGGGGGTGGTCCCCCACCTCCAGAGTTCACACCTTGGGAGAAGGTGGTCTTGGCCACCCTGAATCCTGAGGGTTTGAGAGGAATACCTGGGGGAGACGAGTCAGATAAGTTACAACAAAAAAATTAGCTCACCAAAATGTATTAGCATGCATGCTCACTGATCACCTTTCTCCACCTAGATTGTCACCCCACTAAACAGTCCGGTGTCCACCTGTCCATAAACTCCAGTCTGGCCTCCAACATGCAAATTACACCCACCTGCACTTGGGGGAACAACATCTCTGTATGGGTGGTGTAGTACAGGGATAGACAGCAATACATCTCCAACAAGCACTGTTCTACTATCACTAATACCAGAACAGTGTAGACCAATCCAAATTACCTCCTTTGTCAACTCCACATCGGAGTGTACCCACCTGGGGGGATTTAAAGTGTACAGTGTGTGGGTACGACAGGCAATGACATTAATAATCTCAGCAGGCAGTGGTAATGTCACTCCACTTAGCCCATTCTGTATTCTATGCTACTAGAACCATTCTCCCTCTACTCACACATTCAGCTGTACTCAACTGAGGGGATTTAAACTGTTCAGTATGTGGGTAGGTCCGGCAATGATAGCCATGCCAAGGTCAGCAGGCACTGGTAATGTCACTCCACTGAGCCAATACGTGTTCTCTGCTACTACGACCATTCTCCCTCTACTCAGTCTTTGCCATGTACTCACCTATGGGGTTATCAACTGTACAGTGTGTGGGCAGGACAGGCAATGACAGCTATGCCAAGGTCAGCAGGCACTATCTATGCAATGCAAAACACCTGCTCACTGTGCATCTGCCCTATCATCCTTGTACATCAACTCACTATGAAAATCTACTCACCTGAAAGGATGACTAATGTATGCTGTGTGTAGTACTTAGTATAACATGACTGTAAGTCCCAAGAGGAACAGTCCCTCCAACTCCAATAACCAGGACACTGTCCACATTGACAGTGTTGCTTTCGGGTAATTCCTGAATACAGGTTAATACCTGGGAGGTACCAACAGACAGCTCATGGTGTACTCTGATCTGCCTAATCAACTAGATCCATCTTGAGCAGATAAGCCAAGATGAAAATAATGTGGACAGGAAGGACAGTCCAACTCATGTGCCCAATGAATGAAGGACAACTCAAAGGTACCAAGATGCATCATCTAAATGCTTGTGGCAGAACACATTCACAATGCACTGACCACATGATGACCACTAACATATACTACGACAAGGATCCGGGTCTGCAAGCATAACAGTCTACTAGGTCTTAAAATGACCTAAGCCACATCATGCCCTACCACTGATTTTGACTGCACTATTGGAAAGATAGGAACCTATGAATAGACATCAAAGTGCCAAGATACTCAGACATCCTGTAGCAAGGTAAGGTAGCAAGGTAAGGTGAAACTGAATTAGTCTGTTCCTCAAATATTAGGTGTAAGGAAATGCCAGTGTACATTTTATTGTGAAATACACCCAAGAGGGCATCTTAGAGATGCCCCCTGAAACCATACTCGACGTCCAGTGTGGGCTGACTAGTTTTACCAGCCTGCCACACACCAGACATGTTGCTGGCCACATGGGGAGAGTGCCTTTGTCACTCTGTGGCAAGTAACAAAGCCTGTACTGGGTGGCGGTGCTTCTCATCTCCCCCTGCAGGCACTGTAACACCTGGCGGTGAGCCTCAAAGGCTCACCCCCTTTGTTACAGCACCCCAGGGCACTCCAGCTAGTGGAGTTGCCCGTCCCCTCCGGCCACGGCCCCACTTTTGGCGGCAAGGCCGGAGGAGATAATGAGAAAAACAAGGAGGAGTCACTGGCCAGTCAGGACAGCCCCTAAAGTGTCCTGAGCTGAGGTGACTCTGACTTTTAGAAATCCTCCATCTTACAGGTCGAGGATTCCCCCAAAAGGATTAGGGATGTGCCCCACTCCCCTCAGAGAGGAGGCACAAAGAGAGTGTAGCCACCCTCAGGGCTTGTAGCCATTGGCTACTAACCCCCCAGACCTAAACACACCCCTAAATTCAGTATTTAGGGGCTCCCAGAACCTAGCAAGATAGATTCCTGCAACCTAAGACGAAGAAGGACTGCTGACCTGAAAGCCCTGCAGAGAAGACGGAGACACCAACTGCTTTGGCCCCAGCTCTACCGGCCTGTCTCCCCACTTCAAGAAAAACTGCAACAGCGACGCGTTCCACAGGGTCCAGCGACCTCTGAAGCCTCAGAGGACTACCCTGCATCTAAAAGGACCAAGAACTCCAGAGGAAAGCGGCTCTGCTCCAAAGAAGAAACATCTTTGCATCAAAGAAGCAACTTTTAAAGAACACACGTTTCCCGCCAGAAGCATGAGACTTTGCACTCTGCACCCGACGCCCCCGGCTCGACTTGTGGAGAAACAACACTACAGGGAGGACTCCCCGGCGACTGCGAGCCCGTGAGTAGCCAGAGTTGACCCCCCTGAGCCCCCACAGCAACGCCTGCAGAGGGAATCCAGAGGCTCCCCCTGACCGCGACTGCCTGCTTCAAAGAATCCGACGCCTGGTAAAGACACTGCACCTGCAGCCCCCAGGACCTGAAGGATCCGACCTCCAGTGCAGAAGCGACCCCCAGGTGCCCTCTCCCTTGCCCAGGTGGTGTCTACCCCGAGGAGCCCCCCCTTTGCCTGCCTGCTTCGCTGAATAGACCCCTGGGTCTCCCATTGAACTCCATTGCAAACCCGAAGTCTGTTTGCACACTGCACCCGGCCGCCCCCGTGCCGCTGAGGGTGTAATTTTTGTGCTGACTTGTGTCCCCCCCGGTGCCCTACAAAACCCCCCCTGGTCTGCCCTCCGAAGACACGGGTACTTACCTGCTGGCAGACTGGAACCGGGGCACCCCCTTCTCCATTGAAGCATATGTGTTTTGGGCACCACTTTGACCTCTGCACCTGACCGGCCCTGAGCTGCTGGTGTGGTAACTTTGGGGTTGCTCTGAACCCCCAACGGTGGGCTACCTTGGACCCAACTTTGAACCCTGTAGGTGGTTTACTTACCTGCAAAACTAACAAACACTTACCTCCCCCAGGAACTGTCGAAAATTGCACTATGTCCAGTTTTAAAATAGCTTATTGCCATTTGTGTGAAAACTGTATATGCTATTTTGCTAATTCAAAGTTCCTAAAGTTCCTAAGTGAAACACCTTTCATTTGAAGTATTACTTGTAAATCTTGAACCTGTGGTTCTTAAAATAAACTAAGAAAATACATTTTTCTATACAAAAACCTATTGGCCTGGAATTGTCATTGGGTGTGTGTTCCTCATTTATTGCTTGTGTGTGTACAACAAATGCTTAACACTACCCTCTGATAAGCCTACTGCTCGACCACACTACCACAAAATAGAACATTAGAATGATCTCTTTTTGCCACTATCTTACCTCTAAGGGGAACCCTTGGACTCTGTGCATGCTATTTCTTACTTTGAAATAGTACATACAGAGCCAACTTCCTACATTAGGTCTATACTGTTGATAGCAGCCAATGTGTACATGGCCTCCATCAAATGTCACTGTAAACTGTTGGGAGGTACATGTCACAATACAACCTGTAACATTCTGTCTCTCACCTCAACAGGTTTACCTGCCACTGGATACACAGAAACAAGTCAAGAGACTGCCACTGCCCCCATGGATGAAGCCCTCAGTGTGGATACCACTCCTGGACTTGTGGACGTAGAGGACAGCACTGCCCCATCAGGGAAACCTGGTCAGATGACACCTGTCAGCCTCACCCTGACCACATCGACTCCTCCCAGCCCTGTTGCATCAATATCTCAGACACCCAGTCACCCAAAACTGTGTCCCGGGGATAGAATCAACAATCTTGTGTCCCCCAGTCCAGGTACCTGAGTCACATCTAGACACCTCTGACAATGATGGACCTGGACCCAGTGCTAGGGGCAAAACTGTGCCAAGTGTGCAGGCACTTGGGGGTAGGGTACATGGGAGGGATGGTGTGGACCAGCGACATGAGGCTGCTGGGGATAGGTCCGGCCAGGCCACCATCACCCAAGTCTTGGGAGCCTACAAACAATCCTAAAGCCTGATGGACCAGATACTCACAGGAATAAGGGAGATCAAGCAACAGCAGAGGGATAATCCCATGAAATATTGCAACAACAGGTGGCCAACAATGCCACCTTGGCCTCCCTAACAGAGGTGCTGAGAGGCATGAACACCACCCTGTGCAGGGATCAAGAACAACACCAGACAACTTCCAGTAGCTAGTAACATCAGCCTCTTTGATCTCTGTGGCAGCCAGTGAAATGGAGGCCATGCCAGAAGAAGGACCTTCCTCAGACACCCCTGCCTCTTTAGCTGAAGACGCCCCGCAAGCAGGGACATCCACCCAAACATCCAGGAGGTGCTGATGTGAAGACATCAACCACTGCCAGGAAGTGACCTCTTCCTGATGGAGCTCCTTAGTGTGCCACAGAATCACACTGTTGACTGTTCTTCAAATACTTTCCATTTTCCCGGATAGTAGAACACTGGACTTCAAACGTTGTGGCAGCTACTCTAAAGATTACATCTGCCATGACTGATCCCTTCATAATTCTTTTTTTTCTTACTTCACACCTTTATGTTCAGAGCACATGTGAATAAACACAACTAGCACACAATCAATGCCTAATAATGATTTCTCATTGTTGTTGGATGTACAATTTGAAATTCATGTGATGTAAATGAGGTACTGTTGGACCTGGCCCTTTTTGCAGGGCCATCCCCAAACTTTTTGCCTCCTTCCTCCTATGTTTCTGACCTCTTGTTGGCTTTAGGACTCTGAGCACTTTATCACTGCTGATTAGCGTAAAGTGCTGGTGCTCTCCTTACCAATGTTGGTATGATTGGCTTATACCTAATTGGCACATTTAATTTACCTGTAGGTCCCTTGTGCAGTGGTATCCCTAAACCCAGGACCTGTAAATTAAATGCTACTAGTGGGCCTGCAGCACTGCTTGCACCACCCACAGAAGTAGCCTTTCAAACATGTCTCAGGCCTGTTAGCACACAGCCTGCGTGTGCAGTTTACTGCCACAGGGACCTGGCTTCTAAATTTACTTGCCAGGCCCAGAACTCCCTTTTTACTACTTGTAAATTCACCCCTAAGTTAGGCCCAAGCTAGCCCTATGGGCAGGGTGCTATGTATGTAGAAGGCAGGACATGTGCCTGGTTGTGCGGCCTGTCCTGGTGGTGACAACCTATTAGGTTTCTCACCGCTGTGAGTGCTGCCTTCTCATAGGATTGCAATGGAAATGCCCTGCCTTATGTCTAGGGGTATTGTCTGATTTATGAGGGGTTGCAAAGGCATGTTTGGTATTGTTGTAATGGTAGTGAAAAGTGCTGCATACTGGTGTTGGTGGATTTTTTATTACCGTTATAGAAATGCCACTTCTAGAAAGTGAGCATTTCTCTGTGATTATGACGCTGGTGTTTTGCAGCTTGACTCCAATCCATGTCTGGGCAGAGTGACAGTTGGACTTTGTGCATACTTTTCAGACAGCCTGTACACGAGGAGGATGGAGGTCTCACAGAGGTGCATCTACATACTGAATGGCCTTCCTGGGCTGAGAGAAAGGGAGGCGGGGCACACCTCGCGCAAAGGGCTCTTTACCCTCAACTGATGTCTGGAGCCTGTGCTGTGGGAGAGAGGGGACACTCCTGGAACCAGATGTAACTGGTTGGAACCTCCTCTCCCCCTCTTTGTTAGAGGTGTACAAAACTGAGTATTAGTACAGGGGGTTTTCCCCATGAAAGGAGATACTTTTAACATACTTGGAACTGGACACAGGATGCTGCTGGAAGGAACCGCCTGGGACTGCTGCTGCTGTGCTGAGCTGCGACCTGCTGGGTCACTAGGAGAAACTGCCACTTACTGTATACCCCTTGTGCTGGCCTGCTGCTGGGCCCTGCCATTGTGTCTCCAGAGACTGGGTGCTGTGGCCCCTGTCCTAGGCAACTTTTTTCCCAGCGCAAAAGGAGCGCTTTGCCTAGGGTGCAGATCACTCCTCTTTAATCATCTAAGCACCTGGTGAGCACTTTTCTTCCTTTGCTAGAGTGTCTGGATAGCCCTTGCTCTGAAAGTACCAACACAAATGATAGCGCTCCTCTGGCTGTTCTTGTGGTGCTTGAAGAGCACGCTACCTTCGGTGAACGTAGCGCCTTGCGAGTGCTTAGCCGTGGCTGCCAGGGAGAATCACTGCCACAGCCCAGCCAGGCCAGATCAAAGGAGAGCCGCAATGAAAGAAACGAACCTTCGGAGTGGTGCTCCCGGGCCCGGGAGCATGTGCATAGTCACCCCAGGGCACTAACAGGAACCGCTGGCCGAAGGAAGATCACCACCGCAGCCCGTATCACGAAGTGATCATGTCTCTCCCTGTGTGGGGGACCCGCTGACAGAGGGCTCGTCAAACGCTCCAGGAGGAGCACCCTGTCAAAGCAAGATCAGTGAGACCTCGCTGGGAAAGGGGGGGGGGGAAAGGGCCAGGTAGCAGCTGTGCCGCGTGTACGCGGACGGTTGCCGGGTGGGTTCTTTCTCTTCCTTGGTGTGACGAGTGGAGGCTGGCAGGAGCCGCCACCCTCAAGAGAGACGGGGTGTTACTTTGATGCTCACAACAGTCCCGTGGGGATCATTATAGAAGCGTTGGAGCTCCTACGTTTCACTTATGGGGTTGGGGTAATGGAGTTGAATGTGCATCTCTGAAACGCCTTGATAGTTTGTTCTGGTGGCGTTACAGTTATCATCACCCATGCCTTGGTGTGTGCATTCATGCTGACGTCTATGGGGTGATGACCAGATGTTTCGTACGACACATATATTATGGTGATGAGTTCTTGTATGACGTGCCATACATTTCCAGGAGTTCCTGTTATGGGGATTTATGAGAGTACGTTCACTAGGGCAAGTGCATTTTTAGTCACATGTTTACTGTGACTTGCAGAATAATGAGTGACCTATGTTTTATATGTGACTACTTCTGGCTTTCGCAGAATAATAGTACTGTGTAATGTTCTGGCACCTGCTTGGGTAGCAGGGTATTACTGACATGTTGTGTTTGGTCTAACGATGTAGTGTACAATACAGTTTATTTGTATATAACTTAGTGTTGTGTTTCCTATGTGTTGAAGATAGTGCGTCACATGTGTTTGTGTTGTGCAAACGCTTTAAACATTGCCTCTGGGATAGCCCTGACTGCTCGTGGTAAGCTACCAAGACGGTGAGCAGGGGTTATCTTGGGTGTGTAACTCCCTCGCCCTGACTAGAGTGGGTGGGTTCTGCCTGGTTTAGGTGCATACCTTAGCCAACCAGAAACCCCATTTCTAACAGGCACTCTTAAGATGGTATTGTGAGGAGGGAATGTCACAGGTAGTGTCACTCACACTAAAATGTTTATTTACACTGTACAGCCCATAGGATGCAAAAATGTCTGGACTGTCATAGCCAAGAATGAGAAAACATTGTTGCTTCTGGTGACATATCACAAAGTACCATCCCCCTGCCCACAGAAGAAAGGGCTATGACAGACCCTATCCCATAGTATAGGCCATCAGATTGGTTGATGTTGTCACCAGCTTGACCCTTATCACATACCAAAATGAGGTCCTTCCAACTTAATATACCACATGACACAGACAGAGGAATGTACAACAGTCCCTAGTCAGAGACTCACCCTATTACAATGGTTAGGTATCTAGTGGGATGCTACACACCCACGTCAGTGTTGTGGCAAAGGCACTATGGCCTGCAATGGGGAAACACATTGACAGCTACATGCAGGGCATACAGGATCTTTATCAACACAATGTGAAGATAGAAGAAATGGTTTACACAGGATGACATGTTACCAGGCCACATTAAAACACTGGTCCAACATACCTGGGGAAAAAAGTGTATTCTGTATCTCAGATGACTGTGCAGGCAGCCTGGGCAGGGTACTCACACAACCCAAATTTGTGACAAACATGTACCTTGATTAATTCCACGTGCCAATAATACAATTCTGAAATGCCCACACGAGGATGGTATGGTGAAGGGACATGGAAGGAAAAAATGACATATAAGGAGTTTAGGCAGGCAAGGGCATACATGAGACACAAAACTCATTTTAAACTTCTGTTGTTTCCCTAAGAGTGCAATGTGACTGTCCAAAACAAAGGACATCCCCGAGAAAGGCACATCTTCCAATCTGATGTAGCCAGCAAACCTGGCATGTATTATGCATAGCATGAGATGTCCCTTCTCATGGTGACAGAGATACCCTTCTCCACAAATCCTGACCCCCTACGGCACCCCATGCAGTCACAGTAATCACAGAACATCACATACTTACACTCAAGTGAAGTACTGATTGATGAGATCTGCCCACATGTCTTCTCCTTCATCCTCATCACCGTCATCCTCCCTTGGCATTTCAGAGGGCTCACACGGTGGCACCACCAGTTCCCCCTCATCTGGGAGGTATGAGATGTTTCTCCTCAGAGCAAAGCTTTGGAGCATGCAGCAGGCCACAATGATCTTACAAACTTGCGGGTGAATACAGGAGAACTCCACCTGATTTGTCTAAGTTCCGGAACCTTGCTTCAGGAGCCCAAAAGCCCACTCCACAATGTGGCATGTTCTTCCATGTGCCTTGTTGAAGCGGACTTCCACTAGCGTAGTTGGGTTCCTCACTGGTGTCAACAACCATAGACGGTTTAGGTGGGCAGAATCCCTAGTAAGGAAATACGACATGCGTGCAACCATCAGTCAAGATCAACGTCTCATTAGCAGCAGACATAGCATACAAACACACATGACATATGTTACTTACCAACCATCCAGGCCCCCTCTGTGTAGCTTTGTGTAATCAGCTGGGGAATTGCGCTATTTCGCATAATTTAAGCTTCACAGACTTGGGAAATGTAGAGGTCTTCCAAACACACTGCTTGGACACTGATGGAAAGGAAGTTCTTCCTGTTCCGACAGACCTGTTCATTGCCATGGGGTGGAAGCAGGGCTACATGGGTACCATCAATTGCTCCCATAACATGTGGGATGTGTGCCAAACCACAAGACTCTGCTTTCACATGAGCAAAAACCTCACGCTGAGGATAATGAATGTAGCTGTCCAGGTGTTTCAACATTGCTGAGAGAACATCCTTCAACACCAAACTGAACATAGACTGGGATATCCCAGCAGATAGGGCTACTGTGTTTTGGAAGGACCCTGTGGCCAGGAAGTGCAACACTGACATTACTTGTACTATGGGTGGTATGCGATTTGGTTGATGTATGGCTGGCATCGGATCTGGCTCCAACTGATGACATAAATCCATGATTGTCTGCATATCCAGGCAGTAGATCTGAATTACGTCTGTTCTCCATGGTCTGCAAGTCTGCTAGTGGATGGTACACAGGAGGGTGTCTGATCCTCCCCCTCGCAGGGCAACTATGTGGGCCAAAAAGAAAAAAAAGGCAGTCACTCAATGTGTCCCTAGCAATTTACATACTACATGTCAGATATGAAATGTGTCATGTCATGTGAGTCACTGTAAACATGATACACAACACACACCAGGGCTAACACTTGCACATTTATGAAACTATAGTGCCTTCCTTATTTACCTATGTGTTCAAAACCTCTATCTGGACAGCAACCTCATGTCCGAATGACTCCATAAACTGCCTGTGAATCAGTGCCCCAAAACCTGGATTACACGTGGGGGTGAGGGTGATGGCTGCACCCTCAATAATGTTGTCACATCTGCAGGACCACATAGCTACATAACGGAAATGATTGAGCTACATGACAGGACAAGGCAACCACTCAATATTCGCGTAGACTGTTGTGGGTACACTAGCACATCCAAGAGCTCAAATATAGTAAGGTGCTGTTGCTTGCAACATTCAGACCTATATGGGTCTATTCATTACATCCTAGAATATCAAGTTGCAATAACCAATGATTGTTAAATGTCTCATTTGCTGGTTGATTATGCACATTGCATCTCACCTGCTAAACTTGTGCCAACTGTAACAGCAAAACATGTGCTCTTCACAATGTGATCTGTATTGTACATCTGCCACTATAAGGAGGATAATTGTTCATTTCCTTAACAAGCAATTAACTGCCAAAAGGCACATGTGCACATTTGATTATTTAAGGATGCTTATGAGTCTGAGGCCTTGCTTGGCTTCATACCTATTGCTCTGCTCACCTGTCTCCAGTCAAGTCAAATTCCTTGTCCTCCAGCCTGCCTCCACACAAGTTCCAGTGTACCTCGTTCTCCGACCAGCTTCCAGCATTTCTCGTTTTCCGGCGATCCTCGCCCTCAGGTCGACTTCCTGAGGAGTCACGACTCTCCTCTTCAGTCTTCTGCCAATGATTCCACATTGCCTATAAAAGAGAAAAATAAGAAAGGTGAAAAAACCCAGTTTGGGTTCTTTTGAAGTTTTCAAGCAAGTAACTTCATTTCAAGGTAAAGAAAGATTAATCGCTTAATGTGTGCTGCACTCAAATCTAGAACATAAAACAGAGCTCTGTCTTTTAAATAGTTTATGACAATAAGAACTAGCGTAGTCTATCGCTTGGGTGGGATTCCAAGATATTGCTAAACAGACATTAAGGAAAGATGTATTTCCCGTAACAAGCGCTCCCCTGAGAATTAGGAGATCGGAATTAGAGCAAGTTTATTAAAACTATTATTGGCAAGAGATTACGCCAGAACACAAGAAGCCCTTTAGGCGAGTTGATTGTTTTTGAGTTTGGACATTGCTTCAGAAACTCTGTGAAAGTATTGTAAAAAGAGGAAGAGTCTTGTTCAGCCTCAGAAATGTATGTAGAGAATGCACAATAGGTCAACAATGACTGACATTATGAAATGTATAATTCTGCAATAGTTTATACAAGTTCAATGTACTAATGAAGTAATTCTTTTGCAGCCCAGAATCCTAAAAACCAAGAACCCAGTATTTTGAGAAATCAGTAGCCCCGATGCCCAACACGACACAAAATCCAGGGTTCAGCTGTCCGATTCTGCAGTTCACGAAGCAGAAGTTGGTATTTTCTCTTTTTCTCTTCCCAAACCCCCTTCCCCTGGAGGACTAGAAAGAAGGCAATGTAATCTTCATCGCGGTCACGTCAGTCTTCAATAGAATTGGGAAATTGTCATCACCCCATCGGAAGGCCTGGAATTCATTCAGGTGAGTGGCTTGCACAGAACACGGACATCGTTTTTATAATTGTGATGCATCAAAACATATTGTGCAACTACATTGTATGCTTCTAAAATGGCGGCTGCCTGACCTACTCCACTGGACATTAGGAAAAGCCTGTGACTGCGAGTGGAAATCATCATGGTGGGAGGTAGAGGCTACAGCGGCGGACACTGCCATAGGATAACATTCCTGCCTTGGGCGGGCTTGGGCCAATGGCAGTGTCCGCCGGTGGTGACAGTTGCGAATGTGGCAGACGTAACTGCCATCTTCTGCTGAATCCCGCACTTGACTCCTGACACTGCTGCCAGCAAGACCTCCATGACCGGAGCGGCTGTGCACTGCTTCTGGGAACAATCATGCAGCGTACGACAGGTGATAGGGCCCCTGCCTTCACACTCGAAGAGCTTGAGAAGCTGGTGTAGGAGGTCCTACCCCTTGTATGACCAACTCTATGGTGCAACAGAGGAGCAGGTAAGTGCACCATGTTCATACTTCTCTGTGCCTCTACTTATCTTAGCTTTAGTCATCCTAGGCTTAAGTCCAGTTTATATGATTGTGTTTGCGAAGCCCTGTAGGTGCCGTCAGTGTGCATTAATGTATGAATCAATGGGCATGTATCTATGTCAAGTGATAGGTTGTAGTCCTGAGACAATGTGGTGAGTGTGCATCGAGTGTTCCCTGAGCCAACTTACATTTGATGCACATGGCTAGGTGTAGTGTCATGACAGCCATCCCAAGCGTAATCTAGCCACAAGATGTTTGTAATGCGTAGTCACATGGTTGTAAGACAGCAGGAGGGTCAAATGCGTATTGTATGTGTTGGTTGGCCACCATTTGAGCTCTTTCTGGGTTTGCACAGTGGTCTCTGGCCACATCTGGCCTTGTTGGACGTGGTTCTGAAGCCAGGTAATGACTCAATATGTCCCTCAGCTGTGCACATAGCCAGCCAATATCAAGTGGCTGTAGGCTACATGATGTGCTGTGATGCACGTGATTTTTTGGGCATGGTGTATTGTGTAGGTGTGTCTGCTCAGGCTGCAGAGAAGGAGGCTGTGTATTGTCAAAAACTGGACATCCGGGCTGATACTGATTCCCACAGTATGCCACTGTGCCCATTCCATTTTCCTGGACAGCATGTGATCATGCCAAATCATGCCTCACTGCAAATATGCAGCTTCTTGAGCCAATGTCCACTGGTTACTATGGGAACTGCATTGGGGGCAGGGTAATAATGTGTGACTGATGCTAACATCATCTCTGACAGTGTGTCACACATCCTTGACAGATCCCTTGATCCCGCAACACTGTTTTCTCTTTCATCCAGCTCTGATGTGTCCAGTGTAGGTGCCTTTTATTTTGGACACTGGATATCTGCAGGCAGTGTGCTGCTGAGTGATGTGCCATGATTTTAGACTCTGTAGTTAGTGTTATGAAGCAGAACACATATAATGCATGGCCAGGTTTCTCTTTCAGTACTATACGTTTTGTGAACACGTGTGGATGTGTGTACAGTAATGTTGATGTGACACACAGACCACTACCAGAAGTAGCAGGTGCCTGCATCGGTATCCTCCAATGTCCACACATGGACAAGCTTGCCTATTTGTGTGCTCAACATCTCACTCTCTTCAATGTGGTTGAAGCACAATAGGTCTGTATGTAGGCTTGCTGTGACAGGTCAAGACTGTATCCAGTGGGGGATATTTAGAGGTAGTGGATGTTTTTGTGCATTATTTGCAGTGTGCTTTATCTGTCACTTGCCACTTTGTGAGATGTGTTCCATCGTGTTCCTGGTCAATGTCATGTGATTGGCTCATGACATATGCAGTAGATGTATGACATATGCTAGCCTTACAGATGGTATGATGCCGAAAAACTTTTACATATGTGTTCATCGGGTCCTGTTTTCGTTATGACACATTTGCAATGGTTGTTCAGTTACTGTGTTGCCCCAGACAGGACTGTGTCACCGTCATATGTAGTCAGACAGAAACATTCATGCTCATAGCAAGTCATTAGTCATGTTTAACTACATTAGCTATGATAGCAATGACAGGTGGGGCAGGGTGTAAATCCACTTGATGACAATTTGTACCCTTAATGTGATAGGATGGTTGCAGGTCCACATCACCTGTGTGGTGTTTGGGAATTGTGCCCTGAATGTATGGATGCATCATGGATTGACTTGCAGTGATGTTTGGATTACATGTGTTTGGGGTTAGGGATTCATCCACAGACAGATGCCATGCTTGTCATATCTGAAACATGGGTAGTTTTGTTGCTTCTCTTTGTACAACAATTTGGTGTCCTCCTGATAGTGACTTCAAGATCTTTGCCCCTCCTTCCTGCATGGTACATTTGTCTACTACACCAACACTCACAAGTAGACATGGAAATGGGTGTGAGACATTGGTGGGCGATATCCTGAACCTAACAGGACCACTCATGTGTGTATACTGAAGACATCGCTCCATGAGGTTTGGGACCTGACTTCATTGCTGTTCCATGCTAAACCACATGTGGTGCACATCAGGGTGACCTTGCTACTACCTCCTTGGCTCATTTTAAAAAGGTGTGACTTGTGGAGCTGTACATTGTTGTGAGGTGTGATCATGACATGAATGTTTCCATGTCACCTAATCCAGGTAGGGGATGTTTGAACCATTGTTGTCTGCCTTTCCTTACCAATCACTTATTGTTAAGACATCATATTGGTGGAACTTAGATGTGTGCATAAGCTTGTGTCAGTGTAATTGGTATGCTAGCTTACAATGGTATCCAATTGTTGGCTGCTAGTTCCATGTTTGTGAGCTGCATGTGGCACAAGTTTCAGGTGGAGTAGTCACCTAGTTGTGTTATGGTTATTGTGGTAGCTAGAGTTTACCCATGCTATTGTAGTTACCTAAGACCAGGATTTTCTCATGCATTACCTTTGTGATTTCAGATGGCATGCATGGTTTTGTACTGACACATGCTGGTGCGACTTTGCTGTCACTTCATACAGTGAACAACCTGACATTATGGTATGTTTTAGCTCTGTGTTGTGATTGATGTGTAATCATGTACACGTTATGACCTTACTTCACTTTCTTTTTGCAGTATCAGCACCGGCAGGCCGGAGGGCAGACGGGCCGAGCCAAGTGGGGAAGCATCTGGCCATGGGACCTCAGGTCACGAGACGACTGACAGCAAGGCACCCAGTGGCCCAGATGGTGAGTGGAGTGCCACAGGGGAGATCGGATCTAGCTCTACATCATCAAATTCTTCCTCCAGTAGCCACTCCCTAGTGGTGGCGGACCCATCGGGGGACCTCCCCAGTACCATCCTTGTTCACCACCTCGTTCTATCAACACCCTGCCTGTTGCTCCCCACCCAGTTGGCCGTGCCTACTCACCCAAGAGGATGAGTGCCTCCTTTGCTGCAGGATCCTCAGCCCCAGCCCCTGTTCCCCCTGCTACCTTTAAGGAGGAGGTTATTGACCTCCTGAGATCTAACTCTGCTGGTAAGTCCACCATTGTGAATGCCTTTCAGGGACTGGCAAAACAAATCCAGCAGACTAATGCATTCCCGGAGGGCATTCACGGTGCAATGGCTGGTCTACAGAGATATTTCTAGGCTTTGGCCTCCACACTGATGGCAGCCAGTCACCCTTTCTCTTTCCAGTCAAAATCCACACTTCTCTGACCCACCCGAAGCACACAGACAGGCTCACATGCATCCACCTCAACAGCCAAGAGAAGCGCAGACAAACACAAGCACCACAAGACAGACCATGGCATGCACACAAACAACATCCACCTGCAGACACACCAAGTCGCAACATGCCCTGACACCCGGAGCCCTAGCATCACACACACGTGGCACACCTACAGACACCATCACAACAGTCACTGATACAGCCACCACACCCATCCTACATGCAGGCACTACCCAGGCAGAACTTCAGACATCCACCCCAGTCACCCCATCCGCAGACAACACAACCACAGACACACCTACATGCAGCACATCTACCATACCTACAGTCACCACCCCAACAGACATGGCACCCCCCACACTACCACCCCCCTCAGACAAAAACACAAACGCCCTCACTCACCCACCCACCGAACAAACTCCCACCACACACAAGCACACCTTCCACAAACATGCACCCAAGACAGCCAAACCTAAACGTCATACAACCACTCCCTCAACCTCCAAATCCCAACCCCCTTCTGATGGCTGTCCTCATGTGTCTAACAAAGTTTCCTTTGTGCCCTTGACATTACCCCTGCTCATTCCCCGCCACTCCTAGAAGGATAGTTTCCTACCCCAAGTCCCTCCCATTCACCTCCAAGGCCTCCCTCCCAAGCGTAAACCCAAACTCAGTTCTCCCAAGCCCAAACTCCCCTCCTCCACTGCCCCTGATAATCCCTGAGGTGCCTACCTGACCACTTGATGCCCCAACGTGTGGAGGTTACTTGGCAGACAATATCTAAGTTAGGTGCCCAGGGCTTTGCCCTTATTTATTATGGACTGACCTATGGCCTTGGCTTTTTTTAACATATTTATCAATTTATTAAAAACCAACCAGTTGTTGGTTTTTTGGATATACCTTTGTCCTGCATTTCCATCCCAAGATTTCTGTTCCTCCTGGTTGACACTGAATGTGAGCCTGGAGTTGTGTGTGTTTGGGCTGCTTGCTGCTCCATGTGGTGTTTTTTGAAGTATGTGAGTTTGTGTGCGGTGCTGTTGTCCCCCAAGGGTAGGGTGTGTGTTGTGTGAGATGGGTATTTGTATGCAGATTGAATAGTGGTGTGTTTGATTGTAGTGGTATGTGTTTCTTTTTGTGTTGTGGGCATGTATGGTGTATGACTTGTCCCTTGATATGGCTATTGCCCGCATGTACTGTGTATGTTCTTGAGTTTTGTCAATGCCGACCTGGAGTGCTGAGTTGCGGTAGTTTGCTCTGCATTTCAGTGTGCATGTGTTTATTTAAGTGTGTATCTCTTGCAGCTTATTGGAGTAGGGGTATGTCCCACAGAGTGCGAGTTGTGTGTACTTTGTTGCCATGCCCTACCACCACTGTGTGACTGTGCATGACAATTGATATTGATGTTGCTTGACCCAGATATTCAATTGTGGCCAACTGCTGTGCGCATGTTGTTTGGGGCCTTGTTCAACAAGATATATGTCCCAATACAGCCTCCTTCCAAATATGGTCCTGCTGCTCCCATCGCAGCTGTGCAGTTGTTGTTCAGGTGGTGCGCTTTGTGTCTTTTATATATTTGTCTCTGTGTGCACTGGGTATGGCATTGTAGGTCCATTGTGCTATGAGCATGTGTGATGTGTGTGTTGACTGCAGTGTTGTGTGTTGGTGGTGTTGTGTGCGCGCCATGGCAGATGGATGTATATGTGTGTTGTATGTGGGGCCACTGTTGGGTGTGAGTTTGTGGAATGTATCTGTATAGGTGCATTAGTTGTGTTGATGCTTTGTGTGTGTGTGTTGTGTGGCCTTCAGTGTCCCTGATCCTTAGTTGTGTAGCCGTGTGTAGATGTGTGGTATTGCTGTGCAGAGTGTGTGTGTGTGCTGGCTGAAGTGTGTGTGTTGTTAATGTGTGGGTGTGGGTAATACGCTGGTCCGCTCCGCCAGACTGTTCGTGGTAAGACTGCTGCGGCCAACATGGCACTCACAGAACCACCAAACTTGTAATGAGGCCCTTAGTTTTTTTTAAAGTTCTTCTACATACAGTTTTCACCCTAAACAGACCTGTTAGGCCACTCCCCCTCTACACAAATCACATAATAAGTGGTCATCTTAAGCCGATGTAGGATTTGTTTACAGAGAGTACACCATATTATCTTAAGAACCCTCTGAAATAAAACTATGTAGGACCATCTTTTCAAAACATTTTCACATCCTTATAATGCAGAGAATTACTTTGCATTACTCAATTTGTTCCTCCTATTCAACATTTATCAGTAGCACACATTATCACCTACTGTATTCTAAGTATTCTTAAGCATAAAACTAAAACTTAACCAACATACTTAAATAATATTTCACATAGAAAATGACAGTTCATATTCATGAAGAAGGCAGAAAAAAGTAAGACACTTGCATTTTCTGTAAGTTCTATTCATCAACAGCCATTAATAGCAATGAAATGTAAAGAAGATGTAAACAGGTTAGCTCACAATTGTTAATATTATACACTGTTCAAAACAAAAGTATACATTAATAGAAGTGTAAAGAAATATACTAAGAATAAATACTGAAAAAAGAATCAATGTATTGAACGTAGTTCAAATATGAGATTTGTCCCACATTCCAATTAGGACACGCATGGAAACCAGAAGCAAAAGAGAGTTCACCTCTCTCACCTCCTTACCAACCAGAGATAAACTCAAGAGAAAAAGGTTATGCATGGTGTATTTGCATGTGTGGGCTTGCACCTGTCACCCAATCACATGGCAGCATTTTTTTAAATTTGTACTGGGAACAGTCTCTATTGGTTGAACCTAAAATAACCCTTATTTACATGTTGGACTGGATTTTGGGAATCCACTGTGAAGTTCTAACCTGCAAGCTTCACTATATGACGCTTATGTATTGGGTTCTGTTGATCTATTGTGGTGCTGAGCACCGCACCTCATGTAAGTCCACAATGGACATGCAAAATACCCTGAACATTATTATAAGACTGAGGGAAAGGGAGAGTTAGGTTACTATAATCTATTTCTATTCCCTCCATTTCATTTGGCGATTGACCTGCATAGTGTGTCAACCCAATTATTTGCTTTGTCTTCTATATGAATGTGCACACTCCAATACATCCTGTCCCCATATACCTTTCCACATGTTCAGTTTTCATAGAAACAAATTTGAAAATCCTTACAAGGCAGCTACAGGTCAAGCGTTTATAACGCTTTGTCACCTCTGCAGGTATGATTAAGATTCTTATTGGTAGTTACCTTCTACTGTTAAACACAGAAGCCACTTACAAACAACCTAACAGTAATGATATGTTTCCTCCCAATCACAAGTTGCAATGCAAATAAAAGTTATTGACTTCCTAACCAAGTATTAAGCACTCAAACATTAGCCAACCACAGCCTTTGCTCCGCCATTTTTGTTAAACTTCTGTTCACTCTCTATTCTGTTTGTGAGAATTTATCATTCTGCTACGGACACCTCCGGTATCCCACTCCTGCATACCAGCATCATGCAAAGAGGGTGGATTGTGGGCCACAGCTTTGTCTTTTGGTCAGAGAGCATGCCAAAAATGGTGGCATTGACAGAAAGCTTGGATTTCTCCAAGTGGATAATACTTGGATTGGCCACAGAGTTACGAAGTGGCATCAATTGTTGCCTATGATTGTTAACATTTCGGATTATGAGCAATCAGACCTCATGACTGTGCACTGAGATGACAATGATCTGGCCAAACACACAGGGGTTGGACTTGAAATCCAAATGAAGGAGGCACTGGCACAATTGATGGCTCTCTTTTCTCATACTGCCTTTATATAGTCCAATATAAATTAAAAACTGAAGAAGTGGCAGAGGTCATCTCACATTAGCCCAAAGATTGAGAAAACTAGCAGACATGTTAATAAGGCAATTTTATCACTTCTCCGTGACCACAGGATGTGGTCCATTTTTCAAAATAATAGCTGCTCCAACATTTCAGGAGTGTACCTAAAGGGCTGAGACCATCTCACAACAGAAGGGAACTTTAACAACCTCAAGAAATTTATCCTGTTCTACCCATAAGTGGGCACAACACACTATTAAAACAAAGGCACTTTTCAAAGCCACCTAATGAACTTATGACATAATTTTATTTTTTCAAGTCTTTTTTTCATCCATGGATCCACTGCAATGTCAATAACCGGTGGAATACATATTTTTCCAGGAAGTATGCAAGAGAATGTGTGTTGTGGTCTGTATAAATGTGTGTCAGTGTGTGTGAGAGTCTATATGTCCCTCTCAGTGTGAAAGTACATACATATACATATATATATATATATATATATATATATATATAAATATATATATATATCCATCAAACGTTGTCAAAGCCTCACAGGGACAAAATTCCTCGACGAAAAACAACGGGCCGTGACTCCAAGCAAGAACGCGTTTATTATTGAAAAGAAATCCTAACGCGTTTCGGAGCACTGGCTCCTTGATCACAGGTCAAAAGACATGCTCCATCGTACATATATTTAAACTAAAGAAAAAACAAACAACATCAACAAAGGACTCTAAACACTTGTTACACAAGCGTCAACCATTTTGAAATGGAATTCATGTAATACATTACCTAATCACAAAAAGTCTTATTTCATATAAATAATCACACATTAACTCCTTATTCACTCCTATATATATATATATATATATATATATATATATATGTGTACTTGCATAATTTATGCAGCACTCGAAGTCTGAAAAGTTTTTTGTTTGTTTGTTTTTTAACTTATACTGGGTGCTCCCTTGTGCACAGACAAAGCTAAACCTCTCTGAAGAGCTATAATGATACTAAAACATGTGTTAGTTGTTGCTTTTAGTCATTCCAGATTTTACCAATCCATAGCTGTATTTCTGTGCCAGGAGTGGTAAAAGGCTTTTGTCATTTTACAGCTCAGCACGGATAGCACGGTGCTAATCCTATGCTTAAAGACTTCATGTATAAATGGCAATAGACCTTGTCCCTTTCTAACTCAGCATGGATGGCGCTGTGCTAATCTTATGCTTAACAACTATGCAAGAAAAACAGACATTTTAGGTGAGCAAATTAAAGAGTGTCACTGGTGTTATAGGGTGCTCTCCACAGGAGCTGCTCTCCACCTAAACTTGGAAACTACTCGGAATTCTCCACTTCTTTTTTGCATAATTTATGCAACACTCTAAGTCTGAAAGGGTATTGTCTTGAGATATAAATAAATGTTGTTGCGTCATTCCCATGATGACGAACACGCTTACCAGTGAAATTACGGACAATTGTGGAGTCGCATTCTTGATGCATAGGAATATGATCACATCTCCACCAAACAAAGAAGCACTTCATGAGTAGCCAAGCCCCTACTTTATGTTTAAAACGCTACACAAATTCACTGGAAAAAAACTAAAATGTTACAGGGACTTTACAGTTAGGAAATGGAAATAAAATAAGCATAGAAATTCACTTGAAAAAACAAAGGTTACAGAGATGGTATAGTTAGGTTCTCAAATCAAATGTACAAACCCATAGAAATTCTGCTTTTATAATTACAGTTATTTCAAGTAACTATAACTTGTGCCCTCGCCACGCACTGCTAATTAGTCCATCGATTACATCATTCATAATATCATCTATGCATCACTCATAATATCACTGCAACATTTGCAGTGTTAGTATTGATGAGAAAACTGTGCATGGCAGGGGCATGAGTTATAGTTACTTTAGGTGCACCAGTTTTAGTTACTTGGAATACCCATCACTGTTGAATTTCTACATTTAAAAAAAATTAGATTTCCTAACTATAGCGTCCCTGTAACCTTGTTTTTTTCAGTGCTTTCTATGGTTTTTTTTGCTCTAAAGTAATTTTAATTACTATTCGTTAATCCAACCACCGTCTGTGGACAGGCCTCTGCAGCCAAACCCTATAACCACCCAACCCTGCTACTTGCATGGCCTTAGGCCGTGTGCAGCAGGGGTTGGCCTCAAGGCCTGGTCTGCGGCCAACCCCCTATGATCATCCAATTATGCTTGACCTTCAGCCATGAACGGTGGGTGTGGGCTGCAGGTCCTGGCCAGGCTCTGCAGCCAACCCCCTATAACCACCCTACCCTGCGGGGGTTGGCTTTCAGCAGCAGTTGACAAGAAACAACCCACTTATCACAGTCACAACATGAGATTTTGGCCTGAAAAAAAACGGGGAAAAAAAACGCAAGAAAGCAAACACCTCCATCAAGTTTTACAGATAACTTTTCAACGTGAAAATGCAGAGAAAACAGGTCCTTTGCCCTGATCATGCACCAGAAATTTGGATGAATAGTACTTTACGGAAGTGGAGCTTGAACTCAAGCACCTCCTTTGTTTATATCTGTAAGTGCTTCCCATTGAGGTTTAATTTCTGTGAATTGAGTATTATGCCAAAATGAATCCTGCCATGCCTATTTATCCAAGAAAAGCCACCATTTTGTTAAAATGTCTACCCAACTGGAAAACTTTCTGTTGGCTAATTAGGAAGTGCTACCTTGCTGGGTCAATGTACAGTGCATCTCCTACACTACAGCTACCTAAAGGATGCTGTGGTAATGTATCCACTGACCTTGTGTATCTGTAACTTAGCCACTGTTACTACTCCTCAAGCGTCTTCATCGATAACTTTGAGAAGGAACTGCAATTCTGCAGTTCCACCTTGAAAAGATCTTTTATTTTCCATCTCTGGGACCATGGGCAGAGCCTTAAGACCCAGGGGTCCTACCGGCTCCTGTCTTCTGCAGGAGCTGGCATTGCTCCCGTACTCCGGGAGCTGCTTTAAAAAGCAGCTCCCTGCATGCAGGACAATATTTTCACCTGTATGCATGTTAGCATGCACAGAAAGACATGAACACTACGCTTTCAGCAACCGGGAGCTACTTGACAGCCCCTGCTTGCTGAAAGTGGAGCTATGTTTGCTTTTGCTTGGTGGGAGCAGTCAGCTCCTGCCAAGCAAGAGCAAACAGCTGCCTCCTGAGGGTGGGCACCTTGGGGGTAGCAGGAGCTTGCCCTGAGCGGTGGCAGTCCCAGTTCCACAAATGGCTCCAGGAGGGGGGCGTGCACCCCCCTCCTTATATTGTATTGGCCCCAGGGAAATAGCAGTCCCTGGGGTGGCTGCCCCTTGCAAACATTTGAATTTCTTGCCCCAGTGTGGTGGAGGTCCCCGGGGCCCAGGGGTGGTGCACGGGCCCCCCACATACATTTTCATTTCTTGCCCTGGAGAGGTTACGGTCTTCAGGATATGGCGGGGTACCACATAGGCCCTCCCGGCATACATTTTAAATCCTTGTCCCGGGAAGGTGGTCGTCCCCAGTGCACAGGAGTGCCACATGGGCCCCCACATACATAAAGTACTCCAAGATCCAGTGCTTGCTCTTGGTTTTATGAACACAATAATTGGCCTGAGGAGTGTAAAAAAAAAAAAAAAAAACTCTAGTACATGTTTATTGTTGTTTTGAATGCAAATGCTTTATTTAAATGTTTTACATACTTTACAATGTCTGTTATTAATTATGAATAACTTTGAATATGTTTTGCAATCATTTGGTTTAATGATGGTTTCTAACATGGGAAGGGTGTTTTATTAGGGTGGTGACCTCTTGATAAAGCATATATATATATATATATATATATATATATATATACACATACATACATATACACTGATGCCCCGACTCCTTGACTAAGCCAATAGGCCTGCTTTTTATATATTGAGGAAAAACTTTACCAAATTTACTGTAAACAACATATGTCAAAGTGATGTTATAGTGAGGTGAAAAGGTCACTTACAACACTTTTTAAACTAAAAAAAAAACTAAAATTCATCAGTTACATATTATGGGGGTTATTACAACTTTGGAGGAGGTGTTAATCCGTCCCAAATGTGACGGATATACCACCAGCCGTATTACGAGTTCGATAGGATATAATGGACTCGTAATACGGCTGGTGGTATATCCGTCACTTGACCGTCAATTTTGGGACGGGTTAACACCTCCTCCAAAGTTGTAATAACCCCCTATATCTCTAATGACATGTTCTATGACATCTTTGATAACATCACTGCAACATCTGAAATTACATCATTGATAACAACACTGTGCATGGCGGGGCGTGAGTTATCGTTACTTTTGGGGCCTGAGTTAGAGTTACTTGAGTGTAGCAGGGTCGGCGATACCCCGCTTCACGAAGTTTTCCCAGGGGACAAGGAACAATACCCCAGGGCGCCTTGCAGAGCGTGGACGTGACGTCAGGTGACATCACCCCGGAACTTAAAGAGACGATTGAAGGCATGGCAAGGACAGCATTGTGTGAGGAGGAGGAGGAAGAGCGCGCCGAGCCGGAGAAACAGGAAAGGAGCAGAAGTTCCGACAGGGCAGAGGATGGCTGAGACGACAACCAGGACGCCGCGAGCTGGATCTTCGTCTGTTAATGATCGGACAGGCACCAGAGCCAGCCAAGTCCCTGGAGGGACGTGGCTCACGCAGGTATGTACCTGCTTGTGGATCTCTCAGGGTATCACCAAGTTTGGGGGCTATTAGCATTCGCTTTGTTTTAGGTTAGAATCACTCGCTTATATAGAGACACCCACTAGTGCATGAAACGGGCTCCACAGGGCTGAGTGTTAGGGAAACAGTACACGTTTAGAGACACTCACCGGATCTGAGCCGAATGTCTACTGCTCCCCGGAGCACTCGCCTTCACACAAAACACCCTTTCATTAAAGGATAAGAATTACCACCAGAGTTTTATATATATATATAAATATATATATATATACATTCACTTTAAAAAAACAAAGGTTATCGGGATGTTATAGTTAGGCTCACATTTTAAATGTGCAAAACCATAGAAAGTCAACTTTTACAGTTATAGTTATGTCAAGTAACTATGACTCGGGCCCTAAGGTAACCATAAACTTGCGGCCCTGCCATGCAGTTTTTTCATAAAAAATGTTACTGCAAATATTCCACTGACATTATCAAAGATGTTAGGAGTGCCGTAATTTGTGGGGTAACTAACAGTGCACCAGAGCTAAGGGATCAAGGTGTCCCCATTCTGGCCCCTTTTCTTTTTTTTAAATCTTTTTGAAGCAGAGTCCCAACATGGCTGCCAACACTTCTTTGCTGAAGTGGTGGCAGCCAATCAGATCTCAGCACGAGATCGGGAAGGTTCAAGGAGCCTCAAAAACTACTGAACACATTTACACCAAATAACCAAAAGGCTGCTTTCTGGTTCAAGAGCTACCCTTATGCCAAAATTTGGTGCAATTCCGTCCGGTGGTTCGGGCGCTATTCCTGTTCAAAATCCCTATGGAAAAAGCCATGGGGAAAAAGTGTTTTGGGATCCCCCTTTTTCTCGGCCCCCACTTGATGGATCACCCCGAAGCTTTACAGACAGATGCTGAAGTGAGAATCATAGTTTTTGTGAAAATTCTGTGAAGGTTTATCAAACAGCGCCGAAGTTATTAGCAAAAGGAAAAACGCTTTTTCTATAGATATCAGGTCCTAACTATAACTACCTAGTGGTGACAGCCACTAGGTAATATATATATATGAATATGTGGCAGTCGCCAGTAGGTAGTTATAGTTATGACCTAGTTTCCATAGGAAAAGCGTTTTTTGTTTTGCTGATAACTTTGGCACTGTTTGACGCCTCTTCCCAAAATTTTCAAAAGTAGTTTCCAACTCACTTCAACTGCTGTATTAAAAGTTTCGGGCTGATTCATCAAGCAGGAGCCAAGAAAAAGGGGGTCTCAATACAGGTTTTCCCCATTCAATTTCCCATAGGGATTTTAGACATGCCTACAGCCTGAACTGGTGGATGGAAATACACCAAATTTGGCAGAAAGATACCTCATGGTCCAGAAAGAGCCCTGTTTGTGATTTGGTATAAATGCATTTAGTAATTTTGTAGTTATTAAAGGAAAAACAAATATAGATAACTAGGGATGTGGATCCACCGTGGATCCGACAGTCCCATGCTGATATCCGATTGGCTGCCAACACGTCAAACAGGAAGTGTTGTCAGCCATTACCCCCCTCTCCCCCCCAAAAAAAAGTTCAACTTAGAGAAAAGGGAGCCCAAAAAACCCACCTGACCCAAAAAATATTTTTTTTACGTTTTTTGCCACAAAATCATAGAGGATCTGAGAATCTGGGATAACATTTAAAAAAATAAAAAAAAAAATAACCAAGAGTGGTCTCCCACGCTTGTTTGAAGTTTAGTGTGGGCCAGGTCCTAGGGGCATATTACATTATAGTTTAAGAGGAGTGTGGTGCACGCCGACACCCTCCCCTGCCCGCTCTTGGCTCTGGGGACCGCCACCTCCCTAGAGTAGGCTGATTATACTTTTAATTATAAGAGGACAGCACAACCCCCCTCCTGATACTTTTAAGAGTCTCTGAGACAAACACCTCCCCTAGGCTTCATTAATATTCTGGATGTAGGCCACAGTGTAGCACAAAACTATGGACTCTTCATGGATAAAAAAGCAGGTGAGGATCCAACTTGGTTACAATGCTTATCTATCATTGCTTGATTGGAGCACAGCCTCTTCTGTGGTGACTGTGAAAAGCAGGATCCTTCCAGGGCTCTCTTGCTGAGAGCAGAGTTCATCCTTCATCCTTTTAACTACTATGGGTATGCAGATGCACAAAATAAAGCTCCATCGGATTTACTCCACCCTGTATAGGTTAGTGATATGCATCAGTCCTCCCACGTTTTTCCAGCTTCATGGACAGCTTATCAAAAGGCCCGCAAGTGTTTGTGAATATGAGCACCTCACCAAACAAAGAAGCACTTACTTTATGTATCTAAGGGGAACTATCCTTGTTAGGTGGAGATTCAACTCTTTGTAGACTCGCTGTCCTCTATATGAGGATTCATGTTAGCACAGATTGTAGTAGGAAGACGCTTGAGGAACAGTGACATTCACAAAATGACAACAGACATGGTCAATGAAGGCATTACCTCGTGGTCCTTTACATGGTGATAAAATGTGACCTATACATTTACCCAATGAGGTAGCACTTACTAATTAGTTAGCACAAACTACTCCAGTTGAGTAGACATTTTGCACAAAACTGTGGACTCGTCTAGGCTAAATAAGCAGGTGAGGATCCATTCTGGAACCAATGCTCATATCACAGAAATTAAAACTCAATGGGAAGCACTTACAAACATAAACATAGCAGGTGCCACAGTTGAAGCTCCACTTCTGTAAAGGACAAATCCTCTGAACCTATTGAACGCATTCAATGCAAATCAAGGGTGCTTTCTCTGCACGTCCATGTTGAACAACACCGGTGGGAAGCCCCCTCTGCACATGGCTAAAGGCCATGCGTGGCGTCGGGGTTCAAGGCTAGGACGGGTTGGCCACAGGCTAGAACCTGCAGCCAAGCCACGCCACACGCAGCCGTGCATGGCGTGGAGTTGGAGGCCTATGGGGAGATGGCCACAGGTCAGGTCCTGCAGGCAAACCATGCCGTGCACGACCAGAGGCCATGCGTGGTGTGGGGTTGGATGCCAGCGGCCAACATCCGCCACACTTGGCCAAAGCCTGTGTGCAATGAGGGTTGGATTAACCTAAGGTAATTTAGTATTACTTAACGTTAAAATAACCTTAGAAATTCACTGAACAAAACAAAGGTTACAGGGATGTTATAATTAGGAAATAGAATTAAAAACACCTTAGAAATTCACTAAAAAGCCGAAGGTTAGAGCGACGTTATAGTTAGATTTAGATGGCAGGGAAGCGAGTTATACTTACCTTTGAGCACACGTTGTAGTGTCTTGGACAAAGTATAACTGTTGAATATCTATGGCTTTGTGCATGTAAAATCTCAACCCAACTTTTGGAAATGGCCTTTCTGCAGGGTCACCCCCAAACATTTTGCCTTCTTCCTTCTCTTTTTCTGACCTCATTTTTGCTGGCTTCAGGACTCTGCGCACATTACCACTGCTAATCAGTGATAAAGTGCATATGCTCTCTCCCTAAAACACGGTGACATTGGCTCATACCCTAGTGGCATATTTAATTTACTTGTCAGACCCTATCAAAGTGCACTACATGTGCCCAGGGCCTGTCAATTAAATACTAGTAGTGGGCCTGCAGCCATGGTTGTGCCACCCACAAAAGCTCCTAACCATTTCTTAGGCCTGTCACTGCAAGGCCTGTGTGAGCATTTTCACTAACACTTCGACTTGCAATTTAAAAGTAATTGCCAAGCCTTAAACTCCCCTTTATCTACATATACGTCACCTCTAAGGTAGGCCCTAGGTAGCCCATAGGGCAAGGTGCTATGTAGGTAAAAGGCAGGACATGAACAGGTGTGTTCTATATGTCCTGATAGTGTAAAACTCCTAAATTCGTTCTACACTGCTGTGAGGCCTGTTCCTTCCATGGGCTAACATTAGGACTACCGTCATATACTTTTTAAGTGGTAGATTCTGATCTGAAAGGAGTAACCAGGTCGTATTTAGTATGGCCAGAATGGTAATACAAAATCCTGCTAACTGGAAAAATTTGATTTAGTATTACTTATTTAGAAATGCCCCTTTTAGAAAGTGAGCATTTATCTGCACTTAAATCCTTCTGTGCCTTACAATCCACGTCTGGCTAGGTTAGTTGACAGCTCCCTTGTGCATGTCACTCAGACAACCGCAAACACAGGATGATCAGTCACACCTGCACACATCTGCATACTGAATGGGTCTTCCTGGGCTGGGAGGGTCTGACACTTACATTTGAAAGACAGTGGCCTGCCCTCACACAATGAACTGCCAAACCCCCTATTGGGACCCTGGCAGACAGGATGGAACTGTGAGGGGACCTTGTGAACTTCTAAGCCCCTCTTTGAAGTCTCCCCAACATCAAAGGTACACTTTGGGAATTTAAACAGGGCTTCTGACCCTACCAACTCAGATACTTCTTGCACCACTGAGGAAGCTGTGGGTCTGCTCAGAGAACTGTTTTCAAGTGATGGAACATTTTGCCTGTTGATACTACAAAAGAACAAACGTGTAAATGGAGGCACTTCAACCCCTACTAAAGGGTGATATTATGAAACCACTTGCATTTGTACAGAGTCACTCCAAGCCAGACTGGGAGTGAATGATTTAAACTTACGAGTGGCTCTAGTTGAATTGCCCGGCCCATGTGTTTTGTGTGTGCGCCACTGTATAGTTATAGTTAAATCAGAATTTCCACAGAACATGCATTATTTTGGGTTGCTAATGACTTTGGCACCCTTCAACTAATCTCCACAAATCTTTCTGAAAACATGCTCTTGTTTGCCTAGTTTGTGCATGGAAGGTTTCAAAGTGATCCGTCAAGCTGGAGCTGAGAAAAAGGGGGACTCTAAACCCAAAATCTCAATGCATTTTCCATAGACTTCTTTAAGAACAGCTACCGCAAAAACTGAACGGAATTATATCACATTCCGCAGCAAGCGAAATCTTGGTTTTAAAATTAAGGCTCAAATTTTCATAACTATTTGTAAATCTAGACGGTTGGATCTACAAAAGGCTCACAGGAACGCCACTCTAAAACTAGGGTGATCTGATTGGCACAGGGAGCTTTTTTCCATCTCACTCTTGCGGGAGCAACAGCTCTGATTGGCTGCCAGCAACATGAGAGTAATGTTGCTTGCAACCATTAAGGGGACTTAGTCAGTGAGTGATGTCATAAGGGACGTCATAGAACATGTAATGAGTGATGTAATATGTCAGGTTGTAAGCAGTGCATGGCAGGGTTGCTAGATGTAGTTAAGTCTACTAACTACAACTGGTGAATGTCTGTGTTTTTTGAGTTACAAAATGTTAATGTCACTGACAGTCACCTAACTAAAACGTTACATTAACCTTTGGTTTTTTTCCAGTGAATTTCTAGTTTTTTTTTTTTTAAACAAATCAGATATTTTTCTCACACCTATTTGTATTATTACTCTAACTTTTAGTTTCTTCAGTGAATGTAGATATAGATCTAAAAACTGATTACCCAGTGGCGGCCACTACTGGGTAGTTCTAGCTAGGTCAGCTGACCAATAGGAAAACCATTTTTTATGTTGCTAATAACTTTGGCCCAGTTTAGCCAAGGTACTACATTGTCACTATATTGTCACTACTAGTTTGTGCATGGAAAGTTTAAGGGGGACCGGTCAAGCGGGAGCTGAGAAAATAGGATGGGTGTCCTTAAAGCAAAATCCCCATGCATTTTCAATAGACTTCTTTAAGAAGCGGTAGCGCAAAAACTGTAGAACAGAATTACACCAAATTTAGCAGGAAGTAAAATCTTGGTCCACAGATTGCACTTTTGTGATTTGGTGTAAGCAGCGGCCTAGAAAAAGGGGGCCCCAACACACAAACTATCCATGCATTTTGCATAGATTTTTTTTTAATGCGATTCAGCAAAAAATGCTCAATAGAATTACTATAAATTTGTCAGGAAGATAGATCTAGAAAGCATGCTTTTTGTGATTTGGTGTAAATCCGTTCAGTAGTTTTTGAGAGATTAAGGTTCAAAAATATTTGTATAAATGGACGATTGGGTCAGCGGAGGCTCAAGAGACTCTCACAGAAGTGCCAATCTAAACGGAGCATTCTACATGGCCCAGGGACCTTTATTTCCCTTTGACCAATTCACTCCTGTGGGAATCAGACTTCTGCAGGACCGAGCGCTCTGACTAGCTGCCAGCAACATCAGAAAAATGTTGCTGGCAGTCATTAAAGGTCTCAAAGGTTTTCAAACATCCCTGTCCTGAATGAGGTTTGAAAAAAAAAAGTTACAAAAAGAATGCAGGGTAGGAAAACGTTGCCCCCCTAGGATCCTCAGGGAGGGGACCAAGAGGGACCTATCCCTGGGGCCAAAATACAATCAATATTTTTGCTGAGATCTCGCAGGATTCCTGCATGATGAAAAACATCCTCACACAATATGGTGGATGGGCCACATTCTTCAATTATAGGTCTGCGGGAGTCTGGCCCCGAGGTAAGATTGTTTGTTTAAGGGGAGGGGAAGTGGCCCCTCTCGGAGCCATTACAGGGCATGACAAGCCAACCTCAGGGGCAGCATTACATAAGAGGAAAAGAACGCACTCCACCCCCCAGGCACTTTCAGCCCTGGGGACCCAATCCATCACGAGACCCAATGTAATAAATTAAGGAAGTGGTGCTGCTGACAACCCAAGGTATAAAATTAGGGAAAGGGTGCTGCTGATCCCCACTTCCCGATACATTATAGGCCCTGGGGAGCCCATCTCAGGGACGAAATATAGGAAACATGAATTTACTTTTTACAAAGGAGGTGGGATGGAAGGCCCCTCCTACCTGAGGCCTTAATGGACCCCATCCCCAGGGCCAGCCCACATGCTGTGTTCCAGGGACTGCACTTGCATGGGCAGGGAAACTTGCTTTATTGTTCCCGCCTGGTGGGGGCACTTTCAAAACTTCTGCGAAATGGTAGAAAACAAAGTCTGCTCCCAGTGGGCGGGAGTTTTGAAAAATGCTCCTGCCAGCTGGGAGCAGACAGTTGATCCATTTCCCTGCCCGCACCAATGCAGGCAGCGAAACCGATCACAAGATTGTAAATAGCTTCCCCCTGCAGGCAGGAGAAATTCCGGCTCCTGCATCATGCTGTGAGTTGGTTGTGACTGGGCGGGCCCTGGTGCTCACCCCACGGCCCCCAATATTGTGTATGGTGGGTGCCCTGGGTAGGCTTGAGGGTATCCGCCTAACTTAAATACAGGCCCTGGTAGATGGGGTTCCCAGGGCCTAATAAGGTTGGGTTCGGGGGCCAGGCAGCTTCCCACCGCTTTGAGAGAAAAAAAAAAAAAAAGAAAGGCCCTACGGGATGGGGTCACCAGGGCCTGATAAGGCTGGGGTGTTGGCCATGGAGGCCCCCCTCCTCCTTAAAAAAACAGCCCTCCCTGGGGGACAGGGTTAAAAGGGCCTATAAAAGGCTTGGGGATGGGGCCGTGAAGGTAAAAAAGGTTGAGGCTGAAAGGCCTTAGAAAAGAAAACCTTCCTAGTTCACAGAGAGAGTCTACTGGAGCTAGAGCAAAGTCAAACACCACTCAGAGTCCAGCAGAAATAGTGGCAGTGACAATGCAGCATCCAACGGAAACTAAAGGGCCCATGTTCCTAAGGAGGTTGTGCCTTGTTAGTGGTGGGGAATGATAGTAATCAGTGGTTTCTACCCTATTAGGTAATTTTGAGGATACATCCCAGGGGAAGTCTGGGGCTAGTCTATGGAAACAAGTGTCATTGGTGGGGAGGAATACTCTACTGACCCTAGAGGTAGGTGACCAGATGACATATGGCTATTTGAAAGCAGTCCTTATCACCAAGGTTGGTCTAACCTTGAGAAGTACCACTTGAGGTTCAAGGACAGTCTCAAGCTATCTAACTCATCTTTGGTGAATGTTGTTGGAATACTCTGGTAAGTCACTGAATGGTTGGGAGATGGGCAGCAATGTGAGTGATGTTGATGGGTGGTATAGCCTGATTTTAAATGAGGACATGCTCGCTAACTGCTTAACAGAGCTGAGCCTACACCTGAAAGATACCAAGCCCACTGTAATCTAAGAGATTGTAAGGAAGTCGGACAACTGGCTCAGCACCAGTGTCAAAGAAGGCACCTGGGGGGATGGCCAATGGGGTGGTCTGAGTACCAACCAGAAGAAAGAGGGGGAGGCAAGGCTAAACCTAAGGAGTTCTTGCAAGCCCCACAAAAGAGTTTTCAGGTGAAGGCTTTCCAGTTCTATCCTGAACAAAAGCCATGAGGTTACCATAGAAAGAAGCCCTCAGACCACTTTCCACCAAGTGCCATGGGTGCTACCAAAGCAGGTGCTTTAAGGGGGATCCCATCTGTGAGAAAAAGCAGCAACATCCTACTGGTGGGTCTAACCTGGAATGGAAAGTGTGGTGCTTGGGGATGAGGCTGCCCCAGTTAGTGGTGGAGGGAGTGCATAGGATATCCTAGAGTTCCTGGGTGCAAAGAGATGGTGCCAAAGGCCCATGTGCGCCTCACAATGCCAAGATGTACAGGCAGCGGGTCACCATCAATGGCCAGAGAATGGAGACTCTGAGAGATACAGGAGCCAGTATGACCACTGTTGCATCTGGTGTCCTCAGAACAGGTAGTCCTGGATGTACTCCATCAAGTTGTGACAGCAAGCAACCAGGTGAGCGAATACCCCCTCAGGATGTAATGAGCTAAATGTTGGCACTCTGGTCTCAAGTGCTTCTTGAAAGAAGCCACTGAGAACCTGGAAGCCAGTCAAGAAGTGATGAAGCATTGGTATAACCAGAAACCTACTTTGGTGGAGTACCAACAAGTCCAAGAAGTGTGGGTAGTGAAGCCTGTGGAGCTGGTGGACCGAGCCCTATGAGGTCAACGTACAGAAGGGGGAGGTCACATACCTTGTGGACCTCAAGACATCCATTAACTACTTAAGGGTCTTACATGTCAACCACCTCAAACCCCACTTTCAGAGTTTCCAAGTAACCATTCTCCAGTGACAGATGATGGTGTGGAAGATGGGAGTGAGCCTTTCTCTGACCTGCTGTCTTTAAGGAACAAGATAGGTAAGGTGATGACAACTTCTTTGGACTGTCAAGCGTTTCTGAACCAAGAGGTTAGTGGGTCGGAGGTTTTGGCATCAATTAAGAAGTTGACAAGTGGGAAGGCAGTGGGCCCCGACGGCATCACAAATGAGTTCTATATGATATTAGCTTATATTTTAGCGCCTTTTTTTATAACTTTGTTTAATTCAGTCTTGCTGGACGGATCCATTATTCCCCCTTCATGGGATGAGGCAACCACATCTTTAATTCTGAAGCCTGGCAAGAACCAGCAAGAATGTCAGTCATACCGCCCCATATATTTATTAAATTGTGAGTATAAGTTATTTCCGAACATCCTTGCTAACCGTCTGAGTAAGTCTAAGTAGTGTAATACAGTCAGTTGAGGGATTTGACACACAGTTTAATTGGAACCATCAATTTTGCTACTGAACGCTTATTGCCTCTGGCCATCCTCCCCTTTGACGCAACTAAAGCCTTTGACCAAGTCAATTATGAATATCTCATGTTGGTTCTCGACATTCTGGGGATCAGAGGCTCATTAGGTGAGTTTTTGAGGAAGGTTTATACCTCACCCACAGCGAGGATATTGATTAATGACTCCCTATCTGCTACAGTTAAAATTATGAGAGGAACTAGGCAGGGGTGCCCCTTATCCACTGCATTTGCACTGTATATGGAACCTCTGGGGCAGAGTATATAACAGAATACAGAGATGGTTCCCTTTAGTTGTGGGGAAATGAGCAGGAAGGTATTGCTTTATGGAGACAACTTGCCGTTATATACCTCAGACATAATTCAATCCCTACCACACAGGAAGTGGCCTGCTTTGGGAAGTTCTCAGGTTATAAAGTAAATGAAACTGAGATATTGTTGTGGAACATAGACTGGGAGGGAGGAGGTACCAAAGAGACTATTAGCTTTTTGTGAAAAAGCATTGTTCATGATTTTGACAGGCTTGTGGGTTGGAGCCTGTAGGAGGTGAGGAAAGAAGTGGACAGGCTGCTGGCAAAAAGGCAATCCTTGCCTTTGAAGATTTATGGGCATGTCAATATTATAAAAATGACAATATTGCCCAAGTTTCCTTTTTTATTTGACAATATCCCACTTACCTTCGGATGGTCTGTTCTAGGTAAGATTCAAGAGAGATTAGCATCATTCATATGGGCCTCCAATATTCAATTGTCTTGGAAGGAGCTGAGAAGACAGTTAGGTAAAGGGGAGTTGGAGGGGTTAGCTCTCACTGACATGCAGCTTTATTGTTGGGCAAACCACTTGATGTACTGGACGATGTTGTTTTCTTGCCCTGGCAACACTTGTATGGAGGCTCTTCATAAGGCCATGGTGGAAGGTGTTCGGAATGGAGGTTTCCCACAAGAATTTGGGTCCCCATTTTTTAAATCCCATATTATAATGAGTTGGCACCAATCTGGAATTTTTGAAAGACTGCATATCCAGGCTGTTGAGATGTTGGGTTTGCAAGACGGGGGCAGCTAATGGTGGGTGACAATTTATTACTGTGGGATGAATGGTCAAGGCTTGTGAAGTCATGTATGCCCTGAATTAAATATTACCAGCTAGCCACTTAGTTTAAGGTTAAGAACTCAACAAACTTTGTGCCTAGTGGCATCATCGAAATGGAGCTTAATGGAGTTAAGTCCATGAGGAAGGAAGTATTCAAATGGTATTAGAGTCTGGAAGAGGCTGCTGAGGTAAAGATGAAGCCGGTTTTCAGTTTATGGGCAGACAACTTACCTCAAGAAGAGTTACAGCAACTTTTAATTTACTATATTTCACTGTGTAATTCTCCCATTTGAAAAAAAAGACCTGTTCGCTCTCCAAAAAATCTATTGGACACCTATGACGCTGGCGAAGATCAATAGGAACAGGCATTCGAGGTGTAAAAATGTGTGGAAGTTTGCATGCCGATGACATTCAGATGTTTGTCAACTACCTGGCTCGGACTCACATTTGGCAGTTCGGTGGGTAAGATGATCGGAAGTATGCTTGGAAGGGCAGTGGAGGTAAGCCCTAAGTTGGTATTATTTAGAACGCTGGGTGAATTTGGAATCAGGCAAAATATGTTTCCTCTTGCTTCTCCCTGCAAGGAAGGAGTTTTATAGGAGATACTCCCAGCTGGAGCCTCCAACTTGGTCAAACTAGTGGAGATCGGAGATCAGTGATCTATGCTAATGAGATCAAAAAGAACACCGTAGTGTGGGGGGGGGGCCTAACCAGTCAATGTGGGTCCCTCTAGTGAGGATGCTGAAATAGACATGGTCCAATTTATATACCTCTATTTCTAATATCAGTGTAATGGCTCTGAGTACTGCATAGACACCACTGGCCCTGAATCTAACCAGGTGAGTTGTGGAGGCTAAGACAGCTTGAAGGCTTGTTCACCGTAGGGAATATGAGGACTATTTATAAAAAGAAAAAGAAAAAAAACAGTGACCCAATGATAAAACGCATCTGCCCAAACAAGCCATGCGTAGAGGGGACAAAACAAAAAGCCTCTTCTGCATTTTCGTGCTATGTGTACTGTGTTGTGACAAAGTGTTTTGAAAAAGTAAAGCTGTCTGAGACTACGGATCTTAAAAAGGACGCGTAACACACTCCTAAAGGAATCAGACCTAGAAAGTTCTCCGATTTTTAGACTGGTTAAAGACCACCATACTTAGGTAAAATATTTAAAGGCCGAGAACTCAGTTATAGGAACATAGAGCAAAACAAAAAACTCCTGCATAACTAGCAAACCGAACTTCGATCAAAACACAACACTCAAAAGAGCACTGATCAGGAAATAGTTAAGTGCTTTTAATCCCCTGCTGAGGCTTCCTCATCCCCAATGCTGAGCTTTTTTTTTTTAATTGTTTTTGACACTTAAGCCTTCATAACCTTTCCCCATAAAACGTATCCAGGACAAATTTGTATACTTTTCCCACATGGAGGGCTAAAAATTCACATAGTTTGGGATGCCCCTGGAGAGAACCAAGAAAATAGCCAAAATGTAGTAAAATGTTTAGAAAAGGGGAAAAGATGCTGAGCAAGAAGGTGTTTCTTTTTCCAAATAGAAGCAACAAAGGGATTGCTGTGCTGTTATCATCCACTTACCAGTGTTGAGTAATGGACAGTTATAAAAATATTAATTTTTTACCTTTGTTTTTTTAATATTTGTAAGCAGTGGGGTGTGGCCAAGGAACATGGCCGGCGGGATGCACTCCTAGTGAGCTCCCGCTGCCCGGCGACATCCTGAAGCAATCCTGGGGTGCCTGAAGCAAAGGGGGCCCCCCTCGCGCTGTGGGACAACGTGCTGAAGGGTCAGGCACAGCACAGTCCCTCTTTTTGGAGCCTGCGGAGGTGGGCGCCGAGGTGGTGTTTAAAGCCTCTCTTAGGCCACGTGGGAGGCGGCTGCTGGGCCCGGGGAGCTCATGTGAGATCGGCGAGCAGGTGCATCAGCAGCGCCGCCGATTCGGGGGGCCCACTGACCGGGCAGCCCTTGTCCTATGTGGCAGGACTCATGGGCCATGAGGTGAGCGGCGGCGCTCTGAAAGCCCCATCAGATGCGGCTGGCCCCTGGTGAGCTGCACTGAGGCCTGATGTGAGTGGTGGTCGTGGTCGAAGGCCTTCCCTGGGCTACACAAGAGCCGACTGCTGGGTCTGTTGACTGGTGCGGCGTCGGTGGGCAGGCGGCGCTGCTGACTCAGGGGGGCCTGCTAGTTGCACTGTCCAGACACTGATGGATGTCTCCAGGGCCTGGAAATGGGCTGGGTCCTCATGTGAGGGCGTTGGGGGAGCAGTCTGGGCTCTGTAGAGCCACGTTGGGGCCTTACGGACTGCAGTTGCTGGTCGGCGCGCACCAGAGAGTGTGTGAGCAACGTGGCCCCTGGACCTGGGTTTTCTACTTTTTTGACCCCTTTGACTCTTACCTATGAAAGCATTGTGAGGGGCCCCCTCTTAACTGGGGTATCTGAGAGCTATGCTCTGAACGCTCTGTGAATTAGTGGTGAACAGTGGTGCCTGGCGGTGGGAGGAGCAGAGGATTCTGTTTTTGTGGTACTTTGCGTTCCAGACTTTATTGGCGTCTTCCTGTTCCAGTTGGGACTGGTAATTGCCCTGGTCCAGGTATGAGGTGAGTTGTGGCAGCACAAGCGGACAGACGCTTAACAGGGTAAAACCTTGGAGCAGTATACTACCCCGGTGCCCTTGCCACAGTGTCCGGCCAGATTAGAAGGGAGCGGAGATGATACACAGGTGTCAGCGAATCCTGAGGAGCCTTCACGCGTGGAACTTCTTGCAGCCATCCAGGGCTCTAGGGTGGCACTGGAGGGTAAGATAAAGACTGTGGCAGTAGAGGTTAACCTGCTGCGGGCGGACCTTCAGAAGGTGTCTAATAAGATCAAGGTGGCAGGGGTCTATGTGGAGCTACAAACAGAGGTGGGGGCCCTGCTTGGGGAATGCGTATAGCTCAGTCAGTGGGGGTGAGACGTACACTACTAGTGGGAGTCTTAGCATCTGAAAAAGCATTGCGAACAGTGGAGTTCACTAGACTAGGTCACCCGGATGTGCAAATGGAGCTCTTGGACACCAAAGAAAAAAGTAGCAGAGCACGTAGAACATCTAAGGTGCTCCAACTATAAGGCCTATATGACTAAGTAATACCCAGACTGAGACTGCCCTGGTACGCTACTTGCCTGGCTGGGGAACTCTACAAAACAGGGCTTGGTGATTCTTGAGATTGAATCTGACTCAGGACAAACACAGTACTGGCAGGCGGATATTAATCAAGAGTTCCATGACTACTATTCCAAACCCTATAGGTAGCTCCATTACGTGCTCCACAACCGCTATAAGCAACTTCTTGGCACCTCTGACATTCCTGATAGTGTACCCTGGGGAGGCCGAAGCATTGGTCGGAGAGATCACCCTACCAGAGGTTAGAGTGGCAATAAAAGCCATTGCTAGGTACTGGACATCAAGCACTGATGGGTTTCTGGTGGTGCCTACGCCACCTACGTAGAAGAGCTGGCTCCTAAACTAGTATACCTGTACAACATAGCTAAAGACACAAGCATGGTGCCACCCTCCACCTACGAGGCCCTGATAGCCCCCTTACTGAAACCAGGAAACCGGCCCATGACAAAAGGGCATACCACCCACTGTCGATGTTAAACATCAATTATAAGATACGTAGCAGGATACTTGCGACTAGGCTCCTCTCCTATATGCCCAAATTCATTCATCCTGAGCAGGCGGGCTTCATTCCGGACCGAAATACAGCAACTACTATATGAGACTCCATGCCCTACAGGACACATATGATCGTACATCGGCAGAGACATTTGCGGTGGGTACAGCGAAGACTTTGTTAGCTGGAATGGGTCTTCCTGTATACATCATGCAAATCTTACAGTCAGATCTATTCAGGACACAGACAATCCTCCCCTTCGAAAAATTCCAAACTGAACATGAGTTGCCTAGGGGACATTTCTTAATACACAGTGGTGATGACTGCGGTGTGCAAGCACGTGGGCACAGGAATGGTAGAGTCACAACACCATAAGACCTGCCAGTAAATTGTCACGTAATCTGGTGCATTTAGCCGTAAATTGCTTGTATAAAAAAATAAGAGGTGATATGCAACTCAATCTGACGGCTCTCCAGACCAAATGGGAAGCAGGTTTAGGGATCCCATTCCAAACAAGGACTGAACGGAAGTACTGCAAAGGGTACGTAAAGTGTTGAGGAACGCTCGTTTTAAACTGATACATTTTATGTGACATACACGACATATTTCACCATGGAACAGATTAACTGATATTATAATACATTACATGCCAAATGTCCGAGATGTGGAGAGGGAGCAGACTTTATACCTATGTGCTGGTCTTGCTCAACGGTTACATCCTATTGGGAGGAAATTACTTCTGTGTTTACTGATGTCATTGAGAGGGACGTCCCGTGCACCCAAAACATTGCCTCTAGTAGGAAATCCTGGCTAGTGGATCTCTGTAGCGAGGTGAGGAGACTGCTGCTGTACCCATCAGGTTGTTGCTAATGTGTAGGTGAAGTTGATGACCCTCATATAGAAGGGGAGGAATGCCTGAAGTAAGTAATGATTGTTGCTACACCAAACAGGTCAGCCCCGTGTGCAGTGGGAAGTCGACAACTCTGTATGCGAGGTGGGACAGCTACGAAGAGTACAGCTATGCTGAGCGGGATGTCACTTTCGCATGAAGCAGGCAACCCCTTATGCCAAGTGGGGCCACCATTAAGAGTATTGCATGCCGAGCAGGCCACAGACATTGTGCGCTGATATGTCGACAACCCAGCATGCCACGTGGGGTCCACCCTGAAGCAAATTGTTGTGCCTATTGGGTTGGAAACTGTGTGCAGTGGAAAGACGATGACCCTGTATGCCTGAGGAGGTGATCAAGCAAAAACTGTGACCAGGTCGAGCTCGCCATTGGAGAAGAGAGGCAGTTATGGTGACCTTTGCGGGCTTGAGTAGTGACTGAGGACCGATGCCAGGATTGCTCGTCTCCCCACCCCCACCCCACAAACTGGTGGGAACAGCTGGAGCACTTACCCAGTGTGGAGGAGCAACAGGAGCCCCCAGCTGCTGCAGGGCTGCGTGTGAGTAACTCTAGGACAGTAATTTGCAGCACGTGTAGGCCACATGTGAAGAACTAATCAGAGACAGCTGCTGTAGTTGCAGCACCTACGGAGGGTGCGCCCATTCGCTCCCATCCTGCTGGTGTGGATAAGATAAACTTCGGATCATTTGACCGCAGGGGAACTTGCTTGCTAGATTGCATTTCCGAGATGGAACACTTTTGAATTTAATACAGTCGAAGTGGGACTCCTGAGACTGACTACTAGTGGGGCTTAACCTTAATGTTGCACATAGTGAATGGAAATAACCACTACAGCTATCTTGAAAAGAGTGGGGCCCTGGATTCCCCTATGAAATACTAGAGCACTGACCTCAGGGGATTGTGTGAATTGTTTTTGAATATATTTTACTTTGTATCCCTAGATTCCTCCTAAGGAAAGCGAGTATTTGAACGGACATCATTTATTGCCTTTCCTGCGCATACCCCGAGTTGTGAGCCTGAGTTCACTCCTCTATCTCCCCCCCCACCAGAGAAGCCTTGGACCACTCAACTCCCTCGCTTCCACTGAGAGTCAAGTGCTGACGGCGTACTTGGCCCAGTTGCCAATAGTAGGTTGGGCGCAGAACAACAGCAGTAAAAGGGCCCCACAGTTGGGCTCCATAACCCACTAGTTCGCCTACTGCCCTTTGAACGCTTTTCTGACAGTAGGGTCACATAGCCTTCTCTCTTCACTTCAAGACCAAAGGTCAGTGCTCTGTGCTTAATTATTCAGTTGTTGCTCGTATGTGATTTCAATAACTACAACGTTCACACCTTAAATCAAACTGACACTACGCATCCATACATGCATGTGCATATTCATAAGGTTTAAAGGTGTGCTGTCCTCTTTCGAATGTTTCAATATACAATGAAGATCCTACACAACATGTCATTCTGAAATTATACAGCATTTCCAACCATATCTTTGCAGCTCTGTTACCTAAGGCGCAAACTCCGTGAGGGTCTAATAATTCTATTTTATTAATATTATTTTTTGCTAATTACTTATTTGTGGTCATTGACATGTTGAGTTTTTTCTTAAAATAGTTATTATTCCCCAGCAGTAAAAAATACAACTTAAAATATAATCTTTTGCCGCCCATACATTTTCTGCCTGCTCGCCTAACAGAACGATCTTACAAGAGATTCGACAACCCAAATAAATTACAAAAACAAGAGTTGTAGCAGCACTCGAAGAGTCCTCGGGTTAACGCACGTCAAGGAGACAGACGACGTGCAGGATAAGTTGACGAGGCTTTCAGCCTGCCACTTTGTAATTTCAAGTTTCCACTTTCCAACTGTACACCTATCAAGAGCCCGACACAAAAAAGGCAGATGTGGTCCTCTTTGACAGACACCGTCGCTGCATTTCCCTGGCCGGGACCTGCGCAATTCCCTGCCAGTGTTTCGATCGAAAGCCGCTCTTGCTGGGCAAAGGAGAAACCATCACATACCGGTAGCAGAAAACAGATCGTCCAGATCTACATCAACACGTTCTACTACGGAAAACAAAACTCAGACAGTACCCGATAGAGATTAGTTCCGGGGCGATTTAAATTTTGCTTCCGCAACCGTGAGGGCGGGCGCTTCCGGAAGAATACAACCCAGTTTCCGGGGTGGGTCCTTCTTACTTTTACCAATGTTGGCATATGATGGACATTTACTGCCGCACAACTCCTCCGAGTGTAGCCATTTCGCTTGTCAGTCCTATAAACTAGATCTTCTATTGGTTCCTGCAGCCTTCAGTTTTAGGAACAATTTTAGGAGTCGGAAGCAACACACAGGGAATCTGATGTTAAAAGGCAATCTGAATACGAGGTGAGTCCCGGGTTCGGGTTTCTCCATCACTCTAGCAAAGGATCATATTTATAAAGTGCTAAAGATTGTGACGCGTTCTTTCTAAAAAGTTAGGGCAATATGACTATGTTTATTTATATTGACAGTGTGATAGCTTAGCAAGTTTCAGCACCTCCCCTAGAGAACAGTGCACATCTGCACATCACTGATTTAAATTTTGGCAAGTAAACCTTCAATTTTTCTGTGAATACTAACATAGTACCATTTAGCGAGGTAATAGTCGTGTTTCAGTGCCTTGAAACTCCAGCGAGGTATTACTGTGCAGTCGTTAAGTTAGCTCTTGTTATTTCACTCGTTTCTTTTTTGAGTTATTTGACAACACAGAGTATGTGGATGGTCTTCTGACGTTCATGGCTTTCCCTACAGTAGAGGATGATACATAAAAGGGGACGTGCTAGCCTTGAAGTTGTAAAGTAGCAGGGCTACTTTAATTTGATGAAAAACATATAATTTACAATGCAATAAAATAACAGATCTAGTCTTCATAATTAGGACAATAGACTCCATAATGACCATACGCATACACCGTTCTGAAGTATATTGTCTGAATGGTGTTTTGTTATATGAGGTAGATTATTTTTGTCAAATACATTCTGACGTGCTATAATCTAGTAAACTTCATCTCGAATAAGTGAAAGTAACAATTTCATTTGCCATGTCGGACAGTGCAAAATGTCAATAAATAATGAACCTATACATACGTTTTAAAGATCTGACGTTCTCATTTATTTCTTACTGACTGCACTTTGAGATTTCACTTGATTTGACAATTTATTTTTCGTAATATGTCGTGGCGTATATCACCACATTCATGTTTGTACTCAAATCAAGGAGCTGGGAATGGGGTTGTGGATCCTGCACTGCATAAGGCCAAGTTGGAAAACTCATACTTCTGGGTAATGTTTAATGTATGCAGCCCTTAAAAGCCGGTTGTAACAGGTACACCAGAAGGGTCTCTAATGATACCTGAGTGCACTTTGTAAACAATAAACCATTTTTTTTTCTACCATCGACTTATCCAAAGGGCAGTAGGACATGTAAGCTAGAACAAAGTGAAGTCATTACATTTATTCATATTGTAGGAGAAGAATGGTCTTGGTAGATCTTTTGTGCCCAGTGGTCAACCATTTCATACCAGAGAAACTGGAGAAGAAAATACTTTTTAAAGTCCTTGATTTTTTACATTTGATAAGTTTGTTGGGGGACAGAGTATGAATTTTCACTCCTGATTTCTCTTGACATTGTTTGGTAAATTTAAGACATCTACTTTATAAAAGGATGAGTTTTTCAGTGAGGTCGCGAGAATGCTAGACTTCATCCTTGATGGGCACTAAAAACCAACACAAAGCAAGACAGAAAGGGGTAACCAAAGCGGAGAAGTGGCGTTCAGTCTCAAGTTCCGTTCCAGTAGGAACATCCTTCTACCAAGCAAGACATGACAAATATATACTAAAATAGTGTAAACAGTGTTATTGCAGCATATGGAGAACCAGTATGGCACGATGGAAAACTGTAGGCAGATATGGTTCTAAAGTTATTTTTTGTTTGGTGTTGAGCAGATGTCGGATGCATGGCTGTAAACATATATTATGTAGAAGACTTGAGAATATTCGAAAACCTTTTTTGAATAGGTATTTTTCTGTTGAAGTATGTGAACGATGACATTCTTAAATTAAATGTTTAATAATGGATTATCTATTTTAACTGAGGCAGCCAGTAAATGTGGCCCACATAGTCAGAGCTCAGGCACATAACTTGTAAGGTAGGTGCAATTTCAGCCACAGTCAGCGCGGGTATTTCATTTTAGCACACGGTAGCTAGTTTAATTTTGAAAACAGGGAATGTGTAGGCGGTATTTGAGAAGAATAGTACTGTTATTTTGGGTTAAATAGTAAGTGGCCTTTTTGGGACAGATAGATTACTTCCCTACCAATGAAGTAAGATAGTTCAAAAATTAAAATTCCAGAGTTCATACAGGTGATTTCTCTCACTTCAAGTGTAGTGGCCAGATCATCAATTCCACGTTAGAAACGATGTTTCAGAATATAACTGATAAGAGGTCAGGCTCAGCTATAAAGTAATCTCTTCCAGACACCAACTTGTCCCTTTGGTGAAAGTTCTATACCGAAAATGCAGTCCTGTTTTCGCTCTTAAATCCTCAAGCTCAGGCTCTTATTCAGGCTGATAATGAAGGATCTGAGTTCTCCATTGTAGGAAGACGGCAATGTATACACAAAATCAAAATGTCTCCTGGGGTTAGATATTCCACAGGATGGTGTTCAAGTTAACCCCAAACACCCATCACCAGCAATACGTGGCCGGGCGGGTGCAGAGGTCAAAGTGTAGGCAAAATTAACATGGGCTTCTGTGGAGACTGGGGACACTCGGTTTCAGACCTGCAGGCAGGTAAGTAACGGCGACTTCAGAGGGCAGATCTGGGGGGTTTAGAAAAGCACTGGGGGGGCCACAAGTAGGCACCAAACATACACCCTCAGCGGTGCTGGGGCGGCCGGGTGCAGGGGGCAAACAAGAGCTCGGGGCTCCAATGATTCTTTATGAGGAGAGCCCAGGGTCACTCAGAGGCTGCAGGCAAGGTCCAGGGGGTAGTCTCGGCCAAACCACAGGTCCAGCATGCGGCCCTCCTGGGAGGAGGGCCGCATGCTGAACATTGCTACACTGAGTGCCGGTTTCTCCAAGGCCTTGGGGCTGCGGGTGCCGTGGGTCTTTAGGCGTCAGATATTTGTGTCCGTAGCTTTCGCGGTCAGGGGGGTCCTCGGGATTCCCTCAGCAGGCGTCGTCATGGAGGGGTGGGGAGGTGAACCCAGGGTGGACACTTGCTCAGAATCACCTAGGGATTCTCTCTAGCTGGTTGGGCCACCTGGACCCGGGCCGTGAGCGTTGGATGCAGAGTGGTTAGGACTCACGCATTCGGGGTGAGGTTGGAGTCCTTAGTTGTTGTTTCTTCTTGGACAGGCCCACTGTCCACAAGAGTTCTTGGTCCTTTTGGGTGCAGGGCAGTCCTCTGGAGCTTGGCAGAGGTTTCTGATCCCTCTGGATGTGTCGCTGTGCTTGTGCAGGTTCTTTGAAGCAGAAGCCAGGGGTGGGCAACTCCACTAGCTGGGGTGCCCTGGGGCACTGTAACATGAGGCTTGACACTAGGTGTTACAGTTCTTGCAGGAGGGACGTGTGAAGCATCTCCACCCAGGACAGGATTTGTTTCCGACCACCGAGAGCACAAAGGCTCCCACCCCATGTGGTCAGAAACTTGTCTGAAAATGGCAGCCTGGCACAGACCGGTCACTCGTGTACTAGCAGTTTGGCTGACATAAAGGGGCATCTCTAAGATGCCCTCTTGGTGCATTTTTAAATAAATCCCACACTGGCATCAGTTTCCGTTTATTGTGCTGAGAAGTTTGGTATCAGACTTCCCAGTATTCAGTGAAGCCATTATGGAGCTGTGGAGTTCGAAACTACAAACTCCCAGACCATATACTTAATATGGCTACACTGCACTTACAAGGTCTAAGAATGGACTTAGACATTGTAGAGGCATATTGCTCATGTAGGTATGCCCTCACCTGTGGTATAGTGCACCCTGCCTTAGGGCTGTAAGACCCGCTTGAGGGGTGACTTACCTGTGCCACACTCAATGGTTTGTGGGCATGGCACCCTGAGAAGGGTGTCATGTCGACTTTGCCTTTTGCCCCCCACTAGCCCACACAAGATGCAAGGGCAGTGTACATGTGCTTGGTGAGGGGTTCCCTGGAGTGACATAATACATGCTGCAGCCCTTGGGGACCTTCCTTGGCCACAGGGCCCTTGGTACCATGGGTATCTTTTACAAGAGACTTAACTGTGCACCAAGGGTGTGCCAGTTGTGGAAAACAAAGGCACAGAGTTAGGGAAAGAACACTGGGGCTGGGGCCTGGTTTGCAGTGACCCAGCACACTTTAAATCAAAGTTGGCATCAACACTAGGCAAAAAATGGTGGTTGGGGGGGTAACCATGCCATCTGTGGCACTTTCCTACATCCATTGTGCTTAAGGTAAGGAAAATATGAATTGAGTTTCTTTCAGACCAAGGTTTCTGTGGAATACAGGGTCAGTACTGCCAGGTGCTATGGTGACGGTATGGCACTGCAATAATCTATTGGAATGGCAAACTATTATTCACAAAACAGTTCTTAGCCATGTGTATGCGAATCAGGGGTCACCCATCCAGAGGTCGAAGCTAAAAGCTTTGCAAGATGATGTGGTGCATCTGTCAACTCCTGTAAAGAGTCAGCAGTTCTATCTTTCCAACTCTTCCTCCGAATACAAGATGAAGTTTGTAGGAGGCTGGCCTGGCTTATAATGGGTACCCTGTGGTACTTACACTTTGTGCCAGGTCCAGTTATCCCTTATTAGTAGATTAGAGGTGTTCTAGCAGCTTAGGCTGATAGAGGTAGCTATAGCAGAGCAGCTTAGGCTGAAATAGGAGATATGCAAAGCTCCTACTATACCACTTATATCACTTAGCACTATATCATAAGAAAACACAATACTCAGAGTTACTAAAAATAAAGGTACTTTATTTTAGTGACAATATGCCAAAAGTATCTCAGAGGATATACTCCCTTAGGATGTAAGTAATATACACAAAATATACACACGCAAACCATAATCAGGTAAGTAACAGTTAGAAAAGTAGTGAAAACACTGTAGAACACAATAGAATTCAATAGGGCTAATTCCAATATAGCAATCAGGTCGGTTTACCCATTACTACTGGCGGAACAGCCTGATGATTTAGAGAAGAATAAGGAGAGGTGGAAGGAGAAGCTGGTGGATGGAAGTAACAACTTTATGAGGTCATTAGAGCTGAGAAACACTATCCTATTATCTTCTTCCCTGCAAGTGCAACATTATAAGACCATGTTCGACCTATATCATACTCCAGCTCATCTTGCCAAATGGGGGAGTTTGTCAGGAACAAATTGTCCAAGATGTGGGATGTATGCAACAGACATTGTACATATGATGGCTACATGTGGGGAACTAATGGCTTTGAGGGAGGGTATCCAATCTGTCTTGAATGAGGTTTTGGGATATGATTTTGTTCTTACCCCCGAGATTATGGTTTTAGGGGTCGCTGGAGAAGCGGGCGGTCCACATAGAGCATTTATCTTTGTGGCTATGGCAGTGTATCGAATATGTATATCATCCGCATGGTTGAATGTACGACCCCCGTCTTGGCAGCAATGGTTGGCTAGATTGCTGTCTGTATACCATTTGGAGATGGCATTGTATGAACGCAAGGGGAAACATGCTAGGAGGAAAGGGAAGGCAATATGGGGGCCATTTCAGGACTGGATTCTGGCTCATAATGATTAATGTTCAAAAGTAAAACCTGACTATCCTCCTTCAACTTAATTTAAATAACTGGATATTCCTCCCCGCCTGGATTAGTCGGGCTGTTGTGTTTTTCATTATTTAGTTAGGTGGTACTTATCTCCTGATGTTTATCTCTCTTGGTTTAGAATTTCATTTATCCAGTGTAAAATGATTCAAGAATGTATTTGCTGTATGATTCCTTTCCAAAACAAAAAACAAAAACAAACAAAAAAAAAGAATGCAATAGGGAGAAATAGGCCTAGAGGCAACACAAACCATATACTCCAAAAGTGGAATGCGAACCACAAATGGACCCCAGGCCTAGTGTAGTGTGTAGAGGGTCGCTGGGAGTGTAAAAAAAACACTAAGGGTGTCCAAGATACCCCACCCCAAGACCCTGAAAAGTAGGAGTAAAGTTACCCTACTACCCCAGAAAGACAGTAAAGTTGAGATAGGGGATTCTGCAAGGACAACAACTGACTGCAAAACACGGAAGACAGATTCCTGGACCTGAGAACCTGTAAAGGAAGGGGACCAAGTCCAAGAGTCACGCAAGTGTCCAGTGGGGGGGGGGGCAGGAGCCCACTATACCCCGGATGAAGGTGCAAAAGGGTTGCCTCCGGGTGGAAGAAGCCGAAGATTCTGCAACAACGGAAGGTGCCAGGAACTTCTCCTTTGGTCAGAAGATGTCCCACGGTGTGCTGGAGGATGCAGAGTTGTTTCCACGCAGAAAGACCGTAAACAAGCCTTGCTAGCTGCAAGAGCCGCGGTTGAGGATTTTGGGTGCTGCTAGGGCCCAGGAAGGACCAGGAGGCCACCCCTTGGAGGAGGAGACAGAGGGGGCGCTCAGCAACACAGAGAGCCCACGCAGAAGCAGGCAGCACCCGCAGAACCACCTGAACAGGCACTTAGAAGATCTGAGGACGACGGTCGACTCAGAACAACAAAAGAGGGTCCCACAACGTCGGAGTCCAACTCAGCGAATTGGGCAATGCAGGACGGAGTGCTGGGGACCTGGGCTAGGCTGTGCACAAAGGAAGTCTTGCAAAAGTGCACAGAAGCCCGAGCAGCGGCAGTTCACGCAGTACACAGGATTACTGTTTGGCGTGGGGATGCAAGAACTTACCTCCACCAAATGTGGACAGAAGAGCCACTAGACTGTTGAAGACACTTGGACCCAGCTCCTGTGTTCCAGGGACCACGCTCGTCAGGATGAGAGGGGACCCAGAGGACAGGTGATGCAAAAGTTTGGTGACTGCGTTAGCAGAGGAAAGAGTCAGTCGACCCAAGGGAGATTTCTTCTTGGCTTCCAGTGCAGGGTAAAGGCAGACAGCGCTAAGAGCATGCACCACCAGGAAACAGTCGAGAAAGCCGGCAGGATGAGGCGCAGCAATGTTGCTGGTAGTCTTCTTGCTACTTTGTTGCAGTTATGTAGGCGTCCTAAAGCAGTCAGCGGTCGATCCTTGGCAGAAGTCGAAGAGGCAAGGGCAGAGGAACTCTGGTGAGCTCTTGCATTCCTTATCTGGTGAGATGCCAACAGGAGAGACCCTAAATAGCCCACAGAGGAGGATTGGCCACTGAGAGAGGTAAGCACCTAATCAGGAGGGGTCTCTGACGTCACCTGCTGGCATTAGCCACTCAGAGCTGTATATTGTGCCCGCACACCTCTGCATCCATGATGGCAGAGGTCTAGGACACACTGGAGGAGCTCTGGGCACCTCCCTTGGGAGGAGGTGCTGGTCAGGGGAGTGGTCACTCCCTTTTCCTTTTTCCAGTTTCGCACCAGAGCAGGGCTGGGGGGATCCCTGAACTGGTGTAGACTGGCTTATGCCAGAAGGGCACCATCTGTGCCCTTCAAAGCATTTCCAGAGGCCAGGATTGGCTACTCCTCCCAGGCCCTTCACACCTATTTCCAAAGGGAGATGGTGTAACACCCACTCTCAGAGGAAATCCTTTGTTCTGCCTTCCTGGGACTGGGCTGCCCAGGCCCCGGGGGTGAGTGGGGGGAATCTGTCTGAGGGGTTGGCAGCAGCGGTAGCTGCAGAGGAGACCCCGTAAAGTTAGTTTGGCAGTACCCGGGCTCTATGCTGGAGACCCGGGGATGCATGGAATTGTCCCCCCTTATACCAGAATGGTATTGGGGATGACAATTCTATGATCCTAGACATGTTACATGGCCATGTTCGGAGTTACCATGGTGACGCTACATATAGGTATTGACCTATATGCAGTGCACACGTGTAATGGTGTCCCCGCACTCACAAAGTCCGGGGAATTTGCCCTGAACAATGTGGGGGCACCTTGGCTAGTGCCAGGGTGTCCACATACTAAGTAACTTTTCACCTAACTTTCACCAAGTGAGGGTTAGACATATAGGTGACTTATAAGTTACTCAAGTGTAGTGTAAAATGGCTGTGAAATAACGTGGACATTATTTCACTCAGGCTGCAGTGGCAGTCCTGTGTAAGAATTGTCTGAGCTCCCTATGGGTAGCAAAAGAAATGCTGCAGCCCATATGAATCTCCCGGAACCCCAATATCCTGGGTACCTAGGTACCATATACAAGGGAATTATAAGGATGTTCCAGTGTGCCAATCAGAATTGGTAAAATTAGTCACTAGCCTGCAGTGACAATTTTAAAAGCAGAGAGAGCATAAACACTGAGGTTCTGGTTAGCAGAGCCTCAGTGATACAGTTAGGCACCACACAGGGAACACATATAGGCCACAAACGTATGTGCACTGGGGTCCTGGCTAGCAGGATCCCAGTGACACATATCAAACACACTGACAACATAGGGTTTTCACTATGAGCACTGGGGCCCTGGCTAGCAGGATCCCAGTGACACATATCAAACACACTGACAACATAGGGTTTTCACTATGAGCACTGGGGCCCTGGCTAGCAGGATCCCAGTGAGACAGTAAAAACACCCTGACATATACTCACAAACAGGCCAAAAGTGGGGGTAACAAGGCTAGAAAGAGGCTACTTTCCTACAAAGTTGCTTTTAATTCACCTGGAAGTTATGCTACACTCTGCCCCCAAGACTATGAGCTGTTGCAGAAAGGATGTGTCATAACGTTTTTCTGATCTGCATTCATGTTTGGGATGATCACAGTACTGTAATCGCAGGATAAAATTAAAGAAAGTGGACACTTGTGAAAGGAACCGGGGGCTCTTAAATAAGAAAACACATGCCACTGTTATGTAGGAGCTGAACTGTTGAGATGCTTCTCCTGTTACTATAGAGGGCTCAGAGATCCCAGGCAGAAGTTGAATGGCAATTGGCCTCAAGAATTGAATAATAATTATTATTATAATAATCTCCCAAGCCCTTTTGCCCTATGCCTGTTACTCCTCCTTTCTTTGTGTGTGTTCCTATTCAATATCTACTTTTCCAGGTTTGGGTGCTTGCCGTTAGACTAGGGGCTAGATGTTCAAAGCATTTTTCGTTCACAATTGACCCGACTCACAGAATTGGCTGTTTGCAAACTTAAAAATGCCTTTTCAAATGACAGACCCCAAACTGCGGTTCAGCAGCCTATTACCAATTCTCAATTTGGGTTTGCAAATCGGTATTTCGAAGGGGAATGTTTGGAATTTCCCCTCCAAATACCAATTCGCATTGGTATGTATAAATGTTTTGCAACTGAAATGCAGTCTCAAAACATTCACACTGTACCGCTGTAGGAAAGTGCCCCTTTTGGACATGGTCTTCACCATTTTTTGCCACTGGTACTGAGACTTTTTGATTGAGGTGCACTGGGTTCCTGATAAATAGGTCCCCCGTGCCAGTGCTCTTTCCCTAAAATGAGGTAAATAATCTAAATTGTGTACAGTTGGCACACACTCAACTACCTTTGTAAGCCCCTAGTAAATGGTAGCCCTGGTACTTGAGGCTTGGGTACTAGTGAGGTACTCCAAGGGCTGCAGCATGTATTGTACCACCCTAACGCCCCCCCCCCCCTTAAAAATTGGACACATCCTGCTATTGCAGACTGCGTGTCAAAAAGTTAAAACATGACTAGGAACACGAAGTAGTAGCAACTGGAATAAAGCTGGTTATTTATTAGGGATGCCATGCTCATGCTAAGGCAAAGCTATATCCATTCTGGCCACATGAATCACTCTTACCTTACGGGGCGTTGCCAGATGGGCCAGAAACCTGAGAACTTGCAACCGCCACTGTTGCCCACAAGGCTTGGCCTCTAACTTTTCTACAAATCTCTGCAAAAATTTCACCAGAGCACAGCTTAATCTAAGTTCTTTGGTGTCAAAGTAGGCCAGAACAGCTTCCCTACATGGCGTTTCACCTTCTTTGTAAGAGCTGATGCTGATCCTGTAGTAGAGCTGGACATATGCACAGTACATGGATAATGTCCTCTGGCCCAAGGTGGCATTTCTGGCATCTCCCTTGTTGTTCACATCTCTTCCAGACTGGCAAATAACATATGGTAGGTAATAGTCCCCGCCTGTATTTCATTATATGAGACTTTATTTTTTCCTTAAAAGGTCCGCTGAGATATTTCTGGGGTTTCAGCTGTTCGTAGGCTGAGAGTGTCAGCCAACCATGTCTGAGTCACGCTAGAGTGGCCTTATCTTCAAGCAGGGAAAACTGTTTGCTGCTTATCTTTTGTTCTCCTTTTGAGCTCCTAGTGACTGATTGGTAAATCCCAGGATGACTTTAGATTCAAGGAGCTCGAGGACGTCTGCAGGTAAAATCGTGCTTGGGAGCTGTGTGTAGAATTCAATTAAATCTATATGTAATGAGACAGTGATTCCTCTTTAGTGGCCTTAATTTGGGACATTGCCGTATAAAAGCCCCCATCTGTGCCAGAGCTTGCTTAGTGATCCCAAATTCAAGTCTGATCTGGGAAGGCGACACGTACTGTATGAGGGAAGGTGAAAAATCGCTCTGTAGATGTTAAGGAGCATTTTATCCAATAATTCACTATCTTTCCCTTTAAGCACTTCACTCCCAGATGCCAGTGTGGGCACAACCTTGCCTGAGACACTTTCAGAATAGGGAACAAGATGGGGCCTTTTAATCTTGTGGCAAGGGATCTGAGGCCTGCACACAGGGAATTTCCTTTCCTTCAGATTTCTTCCAACTCGTCTGTATAATTTCCCTTCACATTGCAGTATTGTCCCAAGTGTAGGAAAGTACTCTCTTTTTGGTATGGTTACCCCCCACTTTTGCCTGCTGTCAGTATGTTTTGATTGTTTTGACTGGGATCTTGCAAACCAGGACCCCAGTGATTGTCCTCTCTCCCATTAAATTTAGTTGCTTAGGACTTTGTACATTAAAAAATTGGCATACTGGTGCCCCCATACAAGACCCTCGTAAATGGTACCTATGTACCTAGGGCATTAGGGCACCAGGAGTTCCCCATGGGCTGTAGCATGTATTGCGCCGCCCATGGGAGCCCATGAAAAATGTGTCTGCAGGCCTACTATTGCAGCTTGCGTGAAAAGGTGCATGCACCTTTTCACTACAGGTCACTGCACTAGGTCACTGTAAGTCACCCCTATGGTAGGCCCTCCTAGCCCAGAGGGCAGGGTGCAGGTACCTATGTGTGAGGGTACCCCTGCAAACTCCAGCTCCATTACACTGGACTTCGTAAGTGCGGGGAAGCCATTTTACCCGTGTACTGGACCTGTGACCTGTGTCAATCTACTATATGGTAACTTTGAACCTGGGCATGTTTTGTATCAAACTTGTCATAATAATACCCCAATACTATTGCCAGCATTGGTTGTATGATTCAATGCACTCTGGGGGCTCTTTAGAGGGCGCCCGGCATTGCTCCTATCAGTCTCCTGGGGTTTTCCAGATAGCCAGCGCTTCTGCGACCCCTCAGACAGGTTTCTGCCCTTCTGCTGCTTGACCAGCTCAGGCAGAGGAAGGAGGAACAAAGGATTTCCTGTGGGAGAGGGAGGCAACACCTTCTCCCTTGTAAATAGGTGTTACATGTCTTGGGAGGGGTAGCCTCTCCAAGCCACCGGTTTGCTTTGAAGGACACATTTGGTGCACTCCTTGCATAAACTGGTTTTCACCTGTTCAGGGACCCCCGGTCCCTGCTTTGGCATGAAACTGGACAAAGGAAAGGGGAGTGACCACTCCCCTGTCTATCACCACCCTAGGGGTGGTGCCCAAAGCTCCTCCAGGTGGCCATTTGGTTCTGCCATCTTGAATCCAAGATGTGCAGTGGCCCCTTGGACCATCTGAGTGGCCAGGTCAGGTAGGTGACGTTACAGCCCCCACCTGATAGGTGATCACCCTGCTAGATGACAAGTCCCCTTTCCTGGGCTATTTAGGGTCTCCCTCCAGGATGGGTCTTCAAATATGATGTATAAGATCCAAGCAGGACTGCCCTGCATTGTTTACTTAATCTTCTTACCACTGGGACTAAAACTGGACCCTCCAGGAACCAACAGTCTGCAACTACAGTGACGACGACGCTCTGCAACATTGCGTCTCCGACTCCTTCTAGCAACTGCAGCATTTCCCCGGCTGTGCATCCTCTAAGGGCTATGAGTTTTGAGCCCAAATGAGAAGTATGAAAGAATCTCTCTTGCAGTGAAGGAGTCACTCCCCTGCATCTGCAGGCACCAACTGCGACGACAACTGGCTGCATGGATCTTCTCTCCTCTGGAGCTGCGTGGATTCTGCATCACAGGTGGTGGTCTGGAGTGGCTCCCTTGGTCCTCTCTGCCACCTATCGAACTTAAGAGATGATAAGCCCTTGCCGCTTCTTGCAGGACAGTACCCGTGTGCACCACAACTCTTGCAGCTACCGAGGCTTGTTTGCTCCTCCTCCAAGGGATCTTCAGGCTCCATGTAGCCCCGGCGTCCAGCACTCCCTCCTGCAAAGTACAGTCTCCTGCCTACTGCTCCAGTGATGTGGGACTCTTCTTCAAGTGTGCTGAGTGGGCCTCACTTCAACTCCTGTGCCTTCTACCAGTGGGTTGCCTGTGAGGGTGGCCTCCTCATCTTGGAGTTCTCCCAGCTGCTGTGGGTCACCCTGGATTCCCCTCCTTGGGTTAAGTCCCTGTACCTTGCTAGTCCTCTTCTGCCTTGCAAGACTTCTTCTCCGTCTCCTGTATTTGCCAAGGCTTATTGGTGGTTTTCTAGTATCACTGACTGACTGCATGTCGACTGCTGACATGGGAAATCACTTGCATCACTGCTGGGACTTCTCTTCCTCTCCTGTGCTGCACTGCTGACCTTCTTCGTCCACCGTCGACCTGGTCCTGCATTCACAGAAGGGTGGGTAGTGGCTCCTTACACAACCGGACACTCTAACTTGAACTGGATTTAGTCCCCTTCCTTTGCAGATCCTCTTCTGTCATGAACCACCTTTGGGTTCTTCCAGTCTTGGTTGGGTCTTGCATAATCCTCTTCCAAAGTCCTCCTGTTGGTTTTGGGGAAAACCAGGTATTTACCTCTGCTCTCCTGGTCGCTGGGGGTCACTCTAGTACTCACCTCTTGGGGTTCCTAGTACCCCCAGCTCCATTTTACATATTCCACTTCCTTGGGTGGGGACTCCCTTTCACATTCCACTTTTTTAGTATATGGTTTGGCCCTCCCCTAGGGCCCTCACTATTTGCTATTGCTTTTACCAATACCTATTGCTTTCTATGCTATTTACTGATTGCTAATGTGTATATAATAGCATTTTTGCCTACCTCCAGTTGGGGGATTGCCTACTCAGTGTTCTAGTATTTGTGTTACAAAAATAAAGGTACTTTATTATAGTAACACTGTGTGGCTCTTTCATGTGTGTAAGTGCTGTGTGACTATAGTGGTATTGCATAAGCTTTGCATGTCTCCTAGACAAGTCTTGGCTGCTCATCCACAGCTACCTCTAGAGAGCCCTGGCTTCCTAGACCTCACTAATAGGAGATTCCTGGGCCTGGTATAAGGTGATAACACCATAGGTGCTCACCACACAACAGGCAAGCTTCCTACATTGGTGTAGCAGTGGTGGGATAAGAGACTTGCAATTGCCTTACCACTTTGTCACTTTTCCACAGAAAAGACCATTCCTAGCTGTTAGGTACACAATCCACTTAGTGTCAGGATTTCTAGTCTCCTAAGTTTGGGTAAACTTAGTATGGGTCTAGCATAGCCCTTGCACCAAACATTTCTAGGGATCCTAGTTTTTACAGTAGTTAGGTGCACCCACACCACTCTAGCAAGAATGTCTTCAGTATAGCACACCTCTCAGGCCTCAGACTCTCACAGTGAGAGTCTCACTTTCCAAGATTTGAGGGAGATGTGTGCCTCTAGAAAACTAAAGACAGGGAAAAATCCCAGCAAGAGTCTGATTTCGGGGTTACTCTTCCAGGCTGAACAGGACAATGCAGGCAGCCAGGAGGAGGAGGAAGTGGACAATGACCCTCCAGTCCTAGACAGGGTAGATTTAGGCTACACTGGGGAGGGTCAGGAAGAACATGGGGAACTCCACAGCCCTGTTAAGAGCAATGCAGGTAGTGAGGTTCAGGGGGTGGGGGTTTTGGGAGGGGGGAGGGAGGGCATTCCAGTAGGCCCAGCTTCATGCCTAGCGGGTTGGTTCAGAAAGTTCCCAGGAGAAGGGACAGGTTCTCCTCTGTCAATTCCCATGTCATCTCAGTATCTGCTCCACCTCAGGGGAAGATTCCTTAGATAGGGAGCTTAGGAAACTGAGGTTGGAGGAGGCCAAGCTGAGGCTGCAGCAGCAACAGCTAGCCCTAGATGTGAAGGCCTCAGTCCTGGAATGAGAGAGACAAGATTTGGCGTTAGCTCCCCTTGGTGGTGTTGTACTTTGACTCTTGCTCTAGGCAAGACTGCAAGTTTAACAATGACAGCATTTTTGTTTGTAGGTTACTAGGTCAGTCCTACAACAAGTCACAACTGTCATTCCAACACTCCCGGCTCACAAGCAGTACCTCACCAAAAACCCAAACAGTAGAAGGTGATCTGTGGCAGCCTTTACGCATGGACTCAAGAGTGGGACATCTCGGGGAGGGCGTGGTTAAACAGAGATTACCCCCTTTCTCACATGAACAACATGTCTTGGTCTAACACAGGCAATGAAAGAGATGCAGTGAAGTTTTCAATAGGTTTCATTAACAAGACTGCAATCTACGATAAGTTGCATGGGTTGCAATGATCAGGATAATGATAATGAATAATGCAAGGAACATAATGGTAAAAACAAGAGCCATGAATACAAAGACCCCCACCATATTGCGATAACATAAGATGTGAAATAGGCCCGAATGCCCTTCATGATGAGCCTAATCTCTAACCTAAAGCGAGCTAGGTGTGTTGAATCGAATCCTCTAGTACCATGTCCATGAGAAGAGCCCCCAACCCTCTTTACCTTGTAATGAGGTCTCTAGATCAGACTCTGCAGGGACATGAAGCCTGCATTAAGGCAACGTGTAGCATAGAATGCACCAATGCCATCTGGTAGGAATCTCTCTGATTATCTTGTCTGTGTGTGATGTATTTATATACATCTGTTAGGACCCCTGATGCAGGTATGTTCCCATACAATAGATAACAAAGCATGCTTGGGGCAGCAATTATATGAACAGTTCCCTGAAAAGGTACATTATGTTACTGGCACACGAAAGTCGAAAAGTACATAATGTGACAACCTACGCATCTAATTTTTCTTTGATGTTGATAGTGACGCCTTTACAGAATTGCATTGATAACGTGAAACTAAAACATATTCCTAACTATAAACATGGCAGCCATTTTGAAATAATTAATTAAATAAATGTACTAAAACAGAGCAAGCTAAGTAGGTTAAAAGTCACTGGGTGACAGGGGCACAGGCCTGCAAACCAAAGGCTAAGCTAAACTCATGATTCCCATTAAAATTAAATAGGATCCACTACATCCTCCCCATTGCCGGAGCTAGTATAAAGCCAAACTAATGACGCCAGAGAAAGTGAAGGAACCCAAGCTAAAATGCTCTGGACTAAAGCAAGCTAAAATCATATTAAAAGATAACTAACATCTAATTAAAAAACTTGTTAAAAGCAGCTCAAACATACAAAGTGACATAATGTCGACCATGACAAGCCCAGCAGGCCAAAGTTAAAGGCAATGTTGGCAAACTTTAAACTTGCAAAGTTCAGTATAGGCCAAGGGTCAAATTCATTTAACAGTAGTCATGATCGTGAAGAATGTCTTCTAAACCATCAAAGGGAGAGGCATCCAAGAAAGAAGCCATATCGTCAGATGTTAGGTTGAAGACAGGATTGCCAGATGGACCCACATAGGAGTAGTGTGCAGCAGTCTCAGATGCAGGATCTCCTGCGATAACAGCGCTGTTAGACTTGGCATCCTTGGTGTGGTCTCCCCTAACTTTTCCCAGGTTGTTGATGTGTGCTGGACTCTGTTCTTACTGTTTTTGATACTCAGGGGACTTTTCTACTGATATCCGGCGCTTAAATGCAAGTGCTCCGATGTAAAATGTATGATTGGCCTATTTGATTTACTAGTAAGTCCCTAGTGCAGTGCACTAGAGGAGCCCAAGGCCTGTAAATCAGATGCTACTAGTGGGCCGGCAGCACTTGTGGTGCCTTCCACATTAGTAGCCCTGTAAACATGGCTAATACCTGCCACTACAGTGTCTGTGTGTGCAGTTTTAAATTGCCAATTCCACATCACAAGTGGTCCCATTTGCCAGGCTTAAACTTTCCCTTTTTATACATATAAGACATACCTAAAGTAGGCTCTAGGTAGCCCCATGGGCAGGGTGCAGTGTATGTTAAAGGTGGGACATATACTTATGTGTTTTACATGTGCTAACATTGAAATACTGTCAAATTCGTTTTTCACTGTTGCAAGGCCTATCTCTCTCATAGGTGAACATGTGGGCTGCCGTTAAATGTTATTAAAGTGCAGATTCCCTTAGGGAGCAGATAGAAATATTGATTTTAGTGTCTCAGCTCACAATTTGAAAATACATCTTTTAGTGAATTTGGTTTTTAGATTGTCTCTTTGAAAATGCCATTTGTAGAAAGTAGGCATTTTCTTTCTTAAACCATTCTGTGACTCTGCCTGTTTGTGCATTCCCTGTCTGGGTCAGTTTGACAGTTAGGCTGTTTGCACCTCTCTCTAGACAGTGACACAAAGGGGGCTGAGCTGTAGCCCGCATAGCCTGATGACCCATCTGTGCTGGGAGGGAGGGGACGCGTGGTTACTCACACCTGAATGGGCTGTTCCTGCCCTCACGCAGTGCAGTTTCCTACCCCCTGGTGTGTGGCTGGGGGGCCTGACCTGGACAAGAAAGGATCTTACAAAAGTATTGGACTCAAAACCCCAGACTGTAGATTTCTTCAAGGATTCAAGAGGAACCTCTGCCTGCAGAAGGGCTGAGGAGAAGTGCTGCTCTGGCCTGTGACTGTGCTATGTCGGGCTATCCTGCAGTTGCTGCTTCCTCCTGTCAAGGGGACAGAGACTGGAATTTGTTGCATTCCGGCTTGAGAGGTAACTCCAAGGGCTTGGGGTAGAGTTTGCCTCCTATTTGAAGACTCAGGGACAGCAAAGGCTTCACCAACCAGACATGAGTCTACTTGCTGTGGACTCTAGCTTGCCCGAGGGTGCCATTCCAGGTTCTGGACCCCTGGAAGTGGATTCCTGGAGAAAAAACAGTCTAACGATGCCAGACGATGCCGTGCGACTTCGCAAAGGACGCCGCAGTGCAGCCTGTCCCGAGGCCATGGACCTTGCTGAGTGCGACGAATCCGAAGACTCTATAGGTTGACACTGCTACCCTGGAACCGTGACGCTGCCTGCCCCGAGGCTGTGGGCCTCGTAGATGTCCGACCCTGTAGGCCTCGTTTCACTGCAGCCGCTGATCCCGCCCGACTTCGCTGACACTGGAGTGTCGTAAGTCCAGCATCCATGATGATCCAATGGCATTGCAGCGCCTGCGGCCCTGTGAGGACATCGCGACCCCGTGAGGTTGCCCCACAACATCGTGACTCGTCCAGACATCGCATATGCTGGAACCAAGAGACCGACTTTGCATCTGACGCCGCTTCACCTCCACCGCCCTGCAGTAATGACCCAACGCCGCTGCGCGACGCAGCTGCCCTTCTGCCCGTGGCATTGGAACTGATGCAGCATCGGACCCAGTGACTCTCTCCCCGCCTCTGTGCAACAGCCTGTTTTCTACTTGTAAAAGTACTGTACCTGGGGGTCGAACAACTTCGTAAACAGCGCCAATGGCGTTTCATTGTAGGAAACGACTACGTCACGACGCCGCATAATACCAACTTTCAGTATTTTGCCTCAGAGCGTTATTGTGGATTTTTATTGTGTATGGTCTTTTTTATTTAGATAAAATAATTACTATTTTTTTAAACCTGTGTTGTGTCATGTTGTAGTGGTTCTCTGTATTACTGTGTGTGGCTACAAATACTTAACACATTGCCTCTGAGTTAAGCCTGCCTGCTCGTGCTAAGCTACCAAGGGGGTGAGCAGGGGTTAACTGAGTTTGATTCTCCTTTACCCTGACTAGAGTGAGGGTCGTTGCTTGGGCAGGTGGGTAACCTGACTGCCAACTAAAGACCCCATTTCTAACAGGCACCATCCAAAGTGCCCAAAGGAGCCAGACAGTCCACCAATGGCGGCTCGTAAGTGACCTCGCGAATCAGCCTCGGTCTCATGGGGAACGACCGTGAATGAACCCTCATTTGGAACATCAGCAGTTCCTTGTCCACAGGAGGCACAGGCGAAACAGCAAAACACACCGAAGGTAGATGCTCGAAGAGGCACCAGGTGCACACACCAAAGGACTGGTCGGAATGACAATGACCAATCATGCTCTAATTCTTCAAGCAATGGAGCCCCAAAGAACTGTACCATGTGATCATGGCACCGCTGAGCTGGTGGTAGTAGCTCCATCACTCCACTTAGCTGGGAAGGCACAACCACTGCGTATCAGGAACAACAGCAGCAGTATCCCACCGATCAATGCCAAAGTCAAAGGAAAGCCGCCGAACACACTGGTACAGATTTAATGGATGGCTTAAAGAATAATTCTGAAGACAGCCTGGAAGATGGACACAAATCCAGACCCAACAGCCTTAAAGGAATGGACAATCCCTGTAGTGCTCAGAGCATTGAACATTCTGGATACCAGCTCTCCAAAGTGCTTGGGGAAGTTGGTATTCAATAGGGATTGTAGCTCGGCTGATGATCTTGCTATCTGGAGAGCATACGTCTCTCTAGCCGTTTGCAACAAAACTTGTTTCTGTAACAGTAGCGCCTTTAGTCTGCTTAGCTTGTCATCATTTACATTAGTAGTATCAATGTGAGGCCACATTTCTGCTACTCTTATCTCCTGTGTGGGGGGGAATAAAACATGTCTGCAACATGTTGCGACCTTAGAGACTGAAATTGTGTAGGCAGTTCCTGGTCGCATACCGCAACAGCTTTGGTCGCTCAGCACCACATAACTTCCATTTGAAAGTACATGAAATGCTGGTCGAATCAAAGGGGCGGGAGGCCAAGTTTGCGACCCTGCGCATTGCAAAGGCCATGAAGGGACACCTGTTTGCAAATCATTGAATGACTAACAGTAGTCTCACTATGTTATTTAGGGAATAAATCCTGTTGGACTGAGTGTTCATGCCATTGTCGACAACAGTTAAAGCATTTTCCAAATTCTCTGTGTCTATCTGCCAAAAACACGCAGCAGTTTCTCTTTGAGAAAGCTTCCAGATCTGATTGTATTTGGCATAGATAAATCTTTTAAAGCGTGGCTTTCTCAGACCTAAGAAGAAGTCCTTTAAGTCTATATCTTCAGAAAGAGTGTTAAGGTGTTCCTTAACTGCTGCTAAGGTGTTCGTCTGTAACCCTTGTTGGCACAGTTTACCCATACTGAATGTCGTAAATATAAGTGAGGGTCTGGCTGGCTAATCTTGAAACTCCCTGAGGAATTCACAAAACGTGCCTGACACCCATTTGTGTCTATTGGCCATAATAACCACCCGCCGGGCCTGGAAAGTGAAGAATTATAGGTACCAGCCTGAGCCTTTGCACCTAGTTCTTCCTCTGTGACATTCAGGAAGGACTGCCAATTAATGAATTTCCCCGGTGTGAGTTTGCTGGGTCCATTTATTTCCTTCATCTTTTCTAACCGCAGACAGGATGTCTGTTGAATAGTGTTATTTAGAAAGATCATTTGCACAGCAATAAGACATTCTCTAAATAAAGTTCCCCTACCCAGTATTTGCCAATCTTGTGTTCCCCATACCCTCTTTACATCAATAGTGATCTTACAGTATTCGTAACCTTCAACTGCAAGACAGGAAACAAAGGAATCTGAGTAAATTAACTTTGTGTTAGTTAGTAAAATGTTCCTAATTTTTGAAGGTGTTAACTTGAAATAATATGACTCTGCATTTTGTCATGCCCAGAAACATAAGTGAATTTGACCGAACAATATTTTGGACTCCCCACCGGCGGAGTGGAACAGCGTTTCCACTGTGGGAAATTGAATACTGCTCTATGGCTTGTTGCATGGTCCAGGTAGTAATGCCCCCAGTTGTTATAGCAGAACCTTTCCCCAAAATGTCTTGTTGGTATACACATCATTACTTTCAAATACTGCATTGTCCTTCATTTCAGTTAACATGGAATCAACTGTCTGGACATCCCAAGCATCAGATACAACACCAGGTGTAATTACATCAGTCATGGAAATTTTGAAAACATATGCAATTTGAATGACCTCAGTAGGCCCGTATCTATCAAATGGAACTTTATCCCACACAATCCCATCAGCAATCGGTAAAGCTGAAATGTTCACAAGGGACAATCCTCTTCAGATCTTATGCGAGGAAAGATATGGAGTTAAGACTTCTTGCACAGGCTTAACAGAGGAGCGTTCAGGAAGGTAATGACCATTATAAGCAGGAAGATAACAGTCACAAAACCAATCCATACGAAAAATATAAGCAATTTCAACAATAACTATAGATAATTCCATGGATACATTAAATAGGTATTTTTAGGTAATGCATTCAGCTTACGTGTCTTTGAAATACTTTCAATAGGAGGAGTGCATGAAGTTGAATAAAAATCATCAATATCAATGAAGTAACCAGAAGCAGTCTCTGCAAACACAGGAGCCAGTGCATTACTGATGGATTGATCCATTTACACGTGGAGGCTCATAGTAGACTATGTCATCAGTTTGTGTGGTGCTGGAATAGAAGACCGCTACATCCTTGTTTTGCTTTATTTTCGACTGAGCCTGAAAGGAGTCGAAAAGATTCTCTGGAATGCACTTCATAATCTGAAGGAGACATTTATTATAGCTTTTGCAAGGTTCGTGAAGGAAGGTTTGATTAGTAAAAAATGTACTTCCAAAATGTGCAACCACAACGTGAGACTATGTATAAAAAGTCTCCAATCTATAAACAGAAAATATATATACATGCAAGGATACAAACACTTATATATTGATATATTAGATATATATTCATATGCAAAGCAAAGCAAATAATTAATAAAAATTCATCACCGTAGTAGGGCCCACCAAATGCTTCATCTTTCTCCTGCCAGCAAGAAGAACGACTCGTGTTCAACTGCTCGAAAGAGGTTTTCCACCCCCATTGGACAGGTCAGGCAGCTGACGCTCGCTCCTGACTGAAGTCTCGGAATTCATCGCTACTGAACAGAGTCATCTTTTTATATCTTTGAATAATTATGAGAGAACTTTCTAGAAAGCCCTCCCTATTAGAGGGGAATGATAAACAAAATGCTGGCTATTGTAGGTCAGAGTTGGAAGAAACAAACGTCGCAAGTTGGCCAGGCTTTCAAGGCTGTCTCTTCCAAAGCAGCACTAGAGAAAAACACAAAATATGCGCTTCCCTATCATGCTAGGGTTCGGTGAGAGCAAAATACGAAAAACACAGCTTGGTTTACCATGTGGAAAAACACAGCTCATCTGCAATGTCTCAACTGCAATGTCTAACACCACGATAAAGCCAATAGGCAGCTAAACTGAATGTCTAATGCCATGTTAAAGCCAATATGCAGCTAAACTGAATACAGAATGTAATAATGTCTAATGCCACGTTAAAGCCAATAGGCAGCTAAACCAGATGCAAAGCAGTGTGACACAACATCAGTGGTCAGTACTCAAAACATTACAATCCTGGACAGGTGTTGTCATTGACGTGGTAACGGGAATCAGCAAAAGCTAGTTTTCTACCCTCCCCATACTCAAGGAGATATTGGTAGCATCGTTGGACATGCAGTTGTTGTCAGAAGTGTTGTTGTTTCTTCTTTGAAAAGGTATGGCCTGTTCGGTAGTGAAAGGGGACCTGGAACTACCCAAGGGACCTCTGGGTCTACTGTGCAGGATCGGCCACATGATGGACTTTCATGTTGTCAATGGAGACTAATCTGTTTGCTTTGGAACCAGGCAGCGGTGGTAGGATGACAGTTCTGGTACCTTGTAGACTCAGGACTTGGACTGGTTGTCTGTATGATGGGCCTTCTTCACAGCGATCTTTTCATGAACCAGATCCCCAACTCTAGGAATCAAGCCAGTAGAAGTTGTTGGCAAATCCCTTATTCCTAAGGTGTCAGCACTGGCGGATGATTTATCATCACAAAATTGCTGAAGTTCCTGTGAGACAGTGAGACGTTCATTTATGTCAAAAGGTGTATCTGCTGCCACCAAACTAGGGCCGTCTAGATCCGGGACATACATAGGTATCCCAAAGAGAACCTCATAAGGAATGCATTTCCCCCCCCCACCATCCCCCAGGACCTTCTTGGCAGATTATTCAGTGCTCTATAGACCCAATATAGATGATGCAGCCAGCTGCTGGCAGAACCTAATACTCTAGCTGTTAAGGTCTGCTTTAGATCTCGATTCCTCCGCTCCACAACCAAATTTCCCTCGGGATGTTAGGTTTAGGAGTAATGTAGCTCAACACCCATCGTCCCCATGGTGTCCCTGAATGCCTTAGAGGCAAAGGCAAGACCCAGGTCCGAATGGAATGCTGCAGCTCCATATGTACCGATAAAGATCAGCAAGTCTTTTATAACAGTTTGAGCGTCAGCTGACTGCTAAGGCCATACCCACAGAACAAGACTCTACAGCGACTAAGATGTATTTGTTTTCACCATCAGGTTGTAAGGGGCCACAGTGGTCCAGGTTCACACACTGTAGTGGCTTGTTGGACAATAAGAGGGATGTCTGCAGAGGGTGTTTAATGTTTGAGCCTTTTATCTGCTGGCAGATGTCAGAACAGAGGACATAATGCTTGGTCGGTTTGTATAGCCCTGACCACCAGAATCATTTCTGTAAGAGTGGTGTTGTGGCTGCAATAAGAGCTTGTGCTGCGGCCACACCCTCTTGTGCTGCTTTGTTGAGATCTAATCTCTGGTCTTGGTTGGGGATCACTAGATCTCCAACCCCAGGAAGTGTTGCTTAGGCAACAATCTGTGCACTGATGTGCTAAGAGTATTTTGTAGTGTATGCTTTTGGGAGAGGCTTGCCTTCAGCCGAAGCTTTCATGGCAGCCAAAATGTCACTATCCAATCTTGTTTGGTAACGAGTCACTGCAGCCACAGAAGCCATAGCTACTGCAGATTTGGTGGCTTCATTATTCTGATGAGCAAATTTGTTTTGTTGTCACTAGTGTGTAAGTGTTTTGCTTCTAGCATGTCCTGTTACAGTCCCCTAAGGATACATGTGTGTTCTATTGTCCAGTGTCTGCTAGTAAAATCAGGGCATATTAAGTCATAGAGAGGCTTGAAAAGGTTGTGCATAGTCAGGAATGTAAGTTCTGCCAAAGTTAAGGAACCCACGTAAAGACTGTAGTCTCTTGATTGTATTTAGTGGCTGGAGTTGAGCAAATTTTTCTAGAAAGGGCAGGGACAAGCTCTTGCCCTTGTTTGATAGATCGTATCCCAGTAACAATACGCTGAGAAAGGCTATTTTAGTTTTCCTAAAATTAAATTTATAGCCAAGGGCTGCGAATCCTAGAACGATACGATCGACCCTGGCAAGATGAATGTTGATGTCATCCTCCATGAGATAGATATCATCTACATAAGACCATTCCTCAGGATCAATATCATGCAATATTGATGTAACACAGGCTGAGAACAGCCCTTGGCTGTTCTTGTAGCCTTGTGGCAAATGGCAGAATCGTTTTTGTGAGCTAAATGAGAATGCAACTCCGGTCCTGACTTTTGTGTGCTAAGTTTTGGCAGAAAAAACATTGGCGATATCGGTAAAAGAGATGGAACACCAGGTGGGGAGAAAAGTCCTTTTAATTGTTCGAGCTCGAACAACCTACAGCCTAGTTAGGTGCTCCCTGTTCAGCTGAGGAGGATCTTCCCTAGGACCACGGACATCTCCGTATAGTGGTGCTTAGGGTACCTGTCGTATGTGAGACAGTGATAGTCAGGGTATCCATAAATTAGTGCCTAAACACCATCGTTAGTAGCGCCAGGTCGTAGATTGGCTCTTGCTCTAGGCAAGACCGCTGGTTTAAGGATAACAGCACTTTTTTTTGTAGGCGACAAGGTCAGTCCTACAACAAGTCGCAACCCCCTTCCCCCGGCTCACAAGCAGTACCTCACCAAAAACCCAAACAGTAGAAGGTGATTTGTGGCAGCCTTTACGCATGGATTCAGGAGTGCGACATCTCAGGGAGGTCGTGGTTAAACATAGATTACCCAACAAAAAAGATGCAGTGAAGTTTTCAATAGGTTTTACTAACACGCCTCAATCTATGATAATTTGCATGGGCTACAATGATTAGGATAATGAATGATGCAAGGAACATAATTAAAGTCATAAATACAAAGACCCCCCACCATCTTGCAATAACATAAGATGTGAAACATATGTGAAATAGGCCCTCATACCCTATTATGATGAATCTAATCTCTAACCTAAAGAGACCTAGGTGTGTTAAACCTAACCTGCCAGTCCTATGTCCATGAGAAGAGCCCCCAACCCTTTTTACCTTGGAATGAGGTCTCTAGATCATACTCCGTGGGGACACGAAGAGTGGGTCAGCATCAAGGCATTGTGTAGCGTAGATAGCGTCAATGGCATCTGGTAGGAATCCATCTGATTTATCTTGTCTGTGTTTAATATATTTATTCAGATCTGGTAGAACCCTTGATGCAGGTATATTCCCAACAATAGATAAGAAAGCAAGCTTGTGGCAGCAACTATAGAAACATTTCCCTGAAAAGGTACATTATGTTACTGGCACACGAAAGTGGGAAAGTACTCTTGTATAGCCATTTTAGTTATAGCTCCATGCACGTTATTTTAGCAAACTAGGCCTGCAGATGTGCACTTTAACCTAGATATATTGTATTCACTTTGTTTAATATTTTAGCAATAGCCACATTTGTGGTCTTGTTTTATTTTTCTCTGTCTAGCTGTTCTTTAACTAGGCCAGCACTGCATTCTTAAACAAGACATTTCTTTCACTCTGTGCTTTTCTCAAGGCTGCAGTAAGGTAGGTTGCCGGTAAACATGGTAACGCTTTGTCTCTGGTATTCATAGAAACATACACATCCTTACGTAGGGACATTTTCTCAGAACATCAGCTGTTTTGTTGTAATAAAAACACTTCCCTGCCCCATACCCATTAGAGGAAGATTCCAGCCAGATGACCACGACTGTAAGCTGATTGCGGAACGCTTCACTACAGCTGCTTACACAGACTTCAGGCCTCTTGCTCAGGTATGAGGGATGATGTCTTCCTAGGGGAACCTGAAGGGCAGAACTAGAGCTTAACATGCTGTGCTCTAATATAGCCTAGGTAGGAATTATTTTAATGAGACTAGTGACAACATGGTAGCGTTATTTTTATGCTTTACTCTCCTTGTCCCAATTTTAATCCTGTCATGCTTCATCGTCCTGGTTATTGCAGTACTTGCTTTATTATCTAAGATGCAGTTGCTTCATTAAAACCTTATTGAAACGTATACTGCCTCTGATTGTCGTTGCATATGTGAGACTAATGTAACTGAGAGAAACAGATGCGATCTGAGTGACCACGATTTCACTGAGGAGTCAATTGTGTCATGCGCTCGGCTCCCCAGTCATCCCTGCTCTTGGGTGGAGATGAGGCACTGCTAGTTAGCCGGAACAATACCCGGATTAGGCCGACCGGTGTCACCTGTAGTAGGTTAGAGTCCCCCACACCGCAGGCGATTCTGCTGCTCAAATCCAGTAGTCTCATTAGAATAATGAGAGCCTACGCAACATTACATAATGTGACAACCTACGTATCTCATTTAGCTTTGACGCTGATAGTGACGCCTTTACAGAATGGCATTAATAACATGAAACTAAAACATCTTCCTAACTATAAACATGACCGCCATCTTGGAAGAATTAATTAAAGAAATGTGCTAAAACAGAGCAAGCTAAGAGGGTTAAAAGTTACTGGGTTACGGGGGCACAGGCCTGCAAGCCAAAGGCTAAGCTAAACTCCTGATTCCCATTAAAATAAATAGGAACCACTACAGTGGCTGCAATCTAGCTTCAAAGATACCAGGGTCAGGGAGGACTTCTATGATTCTAGGAATCTGAGCAAGATAGTCCCACCTTACAGGTGGAAGATGGTATATACAAATGGTTTACTGCTTTGGAGAGGGCCTGTAAAGTACAGAAGGTCCACCAAAGACAGTGGGCAGCAATCTTGTGGCTCCCCCTCTCTGACAAAGGCAGAGACAAACTCCTCACTGTCAGAGAGGAACATGCAGACAACTATACAACACTCAAAATGTACCATGAGATGGTTTTGGCTCGACCTCTGAACAATACAGAATCAAGTTCAGGAAAACCAAAAAGGAGTCTTCTCAAGATTGGTTAGATTTTGTGGACTGCTCAGCTAAAGCTCTGGAAGGCTGGTTGCATGGGAGCAAAGTGAGTGACTACCAGGGCTTAAACAATAAGATTCTAAGAGAGCACAGTTTGAATAACTGTAGATCTGGTCAGCTGCATCAATACCTGGTGTACTCTGATCTGACCTCTCCCCAAGAATTGGGAAAGAAGACAGACAAGTGGGTCCGCACCAGGGTGAGTAGAAGAACTCACACAGTGGGATGACCACATATAGAAGGAAGCAGGTGAGCTTCACGATAAAGGTGGGGACAAAGATAAAACTAAAGAGTCTTCATCAGGCCCACAAAAGTCCTCTTGGGGTGGGAACAAATCCTCTTCCTCAAACTTTGAGAAACCTTGATGCTACATCTGTAAGAACAAAGGCCATAGGGCAGGGGACAGCTCCTGTCCTAAGAAAGGCACCAAGCCCCCTACCACTACTAATTCCACTTCTACTCCCTGTGCCCCTAGCAATAGTAATAGTAGTGGTAATAATAATAACAGTAGTCTGTCCAAAAGTGTATCTGGGCTCACCTTGGGGACTGTAGTGGGCTCTGGGTTAGTCAGGGAGACCACTGAGGCTGTGTTGGTCTCTGACTTTGCCACCCTATCTGTCTGCCACCTTAATGTGATTAAGTACAGGCAGCATCCCTTATTAAATGGTGTTGAGGCTGAGGCCTACAGGGACACAGGTACCAGGGTCACTATGGTGATTAAAAAGCAGGTGTCTCCTGAGCAACACCTACTTGGTCACACTTACCAAGTGACTGATGCTCACAATAACATTTTGTGTTACCCCATGACAGTTATTGACTTTAGCTGGGGTTGGGGGATGGTTACTGGCCCTAAAAAGGGTGTAGTGTCCTCTGATCTACCTGTAGAATGTCTGCTATGTAATGACTTGGAGACTTCAGCTTGGACTGAAGTTGAATTGGAGGCCCATGCAGGAACAATGAGCCAGGAGGCTCCTAAACAGAAGAGCGGAAAGGATAAAAAAAGATATCCCCTGCTCCAGCCTCCAGTGCAGATTCAACTTGATAGGGAGAAGAATCTACTCCTTGGGTGGGACCTACACCAGAGGAGCTCAACGCTGACACAGCTGAGCTCTTGGGTGAAGGTGGGCCCACCAGCGAGGAGCTCATCATGGAACAGAATACCTGTCCCACACTGGAGAGCTTAAGGCAGCAAACTGCAGCACAAGAGGCAGTGGATGTCCGTGGCACCCATAAGGTGTATTGGGATAACAGCCTCCTTTACTCAGAAGCAAGGGACCCTAACTCTGGTGCCAACAGGAGACTGGTTATTCCTCTGACGTTTAGGGAGTTCCTGTTAACTCTTGCACATAACATTCCCCTTGCAGGCCACTTGGGTCAAAGCAAGACTTGGGACTGGGTTGTTCCTCACTTTCACTGGCCCCACATGTGGGAAGACACCAAGGAGTTTTGTCGCTCTTGTGTCACTTGCTAAAGTACTGGCAAGACAAGTGGCACTCCAAAGGGCCCTTTAATTCCACTTCCAGTGTTGGATATTGTTGGCCCCTTGGACCCTCCAACATCTCTGGCAATAGATTTATACTGGTGGTGGTGGACCATACCACCAGGTATCCAGAGGCCATTCCTCCTAGGACCACTACAGCTCCTGCAGTGGCCAAAGCCCCCCTTGGAATTTTCTCAAGGGTGGGCTTTCCTAAAGAGGTGGTTTCAGACAGAGGTGCAAACTGCTTATTATAAAGCCATGTGTAAGGAGTGTGGTGCCACTTATAAATTCACCATTCCTTATCGTCCTTAAACCAATGGATTAGTTGAGAGGTTTAACAAAACCCTCAAAGGCATGATAATGGGACTCTCAGAGAAACTCAGAAGGAGGTGGAATGTCCTGTTACCTTGCCTCATCTTTGCCTGTGGGGAGGTTCCTCAAAAGGGAGTTGGCTACAGCCCCTTTAAACCTTTGTTTGGACACCCAGTTAGGGGTCCCCTTGCTCTTGTGAAAGAAGGAAGGGAACAACTTCTCACGCCTCCAAAACAGGACATTGTGGACTGCGGATTAGGCCTCAGATCTAGAATGGCTGAAAACATAAAGAGTGCTTCCAAAATCTTCAGGCCAGCCACGAATTGCAAAAGCAATGGCATAACCAGAGGCTGTGCTGACTGTTTACCATCCAGGACAGAAAGTGTGGGTCTTGGAGCCTGTGGCTCCCAGGGCACTCCAAGTCAAATGGAGTGGACCACACACTATTGTGGAGAGAAAGGGTGAGGCCACCTCTCTGTTTGACCAAGGCACTCTTAGAAGCCCCCACAAGGTGCTTCATGTGAACCACCTGAAGCCCTACTAAGATAGATCAGACATGACATTGCTCATGGCAACTGATGAGGGACAGGCAGGAAAAAGAGAGTGACCCTCTCCATGACCTCTTCTCCCACAGTACCTTGGATAGCTCAGTAGATGGAGTTGTGCTTGCAGACTGCCTCTCTGAGTCACAAACAGATGGCTGCAGAAACCTCCTAGGACAGTTCTCTGAAATGTTCTCCCTGACCCCTGGTCTAAGTACATGGTGTGAACACACCATTGACACAGGGGAAAGCCTGCCTGTCAAAATTAAAATTTACAGGCAGCCTGATCATGTCAGGGAGTGCATCAAAACTGAGGTGCAGAAGATGTTAGAACTAGGAGTTATTGACCCTTCAGACAGCCCCTGGGCTAGTCCTGTAGCACTTGTCCCAAAGCCCCACTCTCTAAATGGTAAGAGAGGAATGAGGGTTTGTGTAGACTACAAAGGCCTCAATACTGTAATTAAAATAGATGCTCATCCTATCCCTAGGGCAGATGAGCTAATAGATACACTGGCTTCTGCCAAGTATCCAAACACCTTTGACCTGACTGCTGGCAGATCAAGTTGCCAGAGGATGCCAAACCAAAAACTGCATTTTCCACTCCTAGTGGGCACTATCACTTTACATTGTTATCCTTTGGACTGAAGAATGTTCCTGCAATGTTCCAAAGGCTGGGGAATAAAGTTCTCCAAGGCCTGGAAAGCTTCAGTGCAGCCTATCTTGGCGATAAAGTGGTCTTTAGCTCCAGCTGGGTGTATCATCTGGTCCACCCTGGGAGTGTATTGGAGGCCCTGCAAAAGGCAGGCCACACTATCAGGGTCTCATAGTGCCAGATAGAGCAGGGAAAAGTAGTTTACCTGGGCCATCTGGTAGAGGAGGCCAGATTCAACCACTACAGGGAAAAATCCAGACCATTCTGGATTGGACTTCCCCTACCACCCAGCCCCAAATCGGAGCCTTCCTAGGCCTGACCATAGTTCTATAGGAGGTTCATTAGGAGCTGTGTCTCCACTGCAGCCCCCTTAAATGACCTCACATCCAAAAAGATGCTTAAGAAAGTTTTATGGACAGCTAGCTGTCAAAAATCTTTTGATGACTTCAAACAGGACATGTGCTCTGCTCCTATACTAAGAAGCCCTGACTACTCCAAGCAATTTATTGTGCAGACAGATGCTTCTGAGGTATGGATAGGGGCAGTACTATCTCAACAACTGTTAGTTGACTCAAGCCTCTCTGTTTCTAAGAACCAAATTTGTTGTTTTAAAAGATGGCGTGTGAAGACCAGGATCTTTGTTTTGGTTTTGTTGATTGCCAGGCCGTTCATAGTTGAATAAGCCAACTTTGCAGACCAACTTTCATGCAACCTAATAGGGCACTAAGTCATCTGCTTACAGCAAATTTGAGTGCTAGAGGCTCCCCAGTTTGAGTGGATGAGAGTCAACTGTGTTCAGAGCTGGAGTTAAGTCATATGAAAACAGATTGAATGGGTTCAGTGAAGGACACTGCTCTGCATAAGGCCCTGCTTAGTTTTGATCGGTCTAGATAATGGAGAGTCATTGCCAATTTTTACTCTGACCCATGTGTCCTTATTCAAAAGCTCCAAGCCTCTAAGAACGCTAGCTGGGATACTAAAATTGACTAGTTGTCTGCAGAGTTTTCTTCTGTCGAGCTAATCAAACGCCGATTTGAAGTCCATGAACCCCAGATAAATTTGATGACTTTTTGCCCTTGCCTGGTCAGACAATAAGGAGAGAGCCATAAGATTGTCTGAGGTTCCAGAGTGCCTCATGAATACAGTCCGGTTTAGAGGGATGACGGTGTTCGCCCGTTTAGGGGTTTGACGTTGTTTTTTTTGTATCAAACACCTTGTCACTGATGCCAGTCTTGAATTTATTATGACATGCACCCATAGGGCATCTTACAAGTGCCTCCTGGAATCTACCTGGCCCTTAGTATGCTGGCTGACTGGTATCGACCAACCTGCTACCACAGACATGTTTCTGACCTCCTCAAGGTGAGAGCCCAAGCTCTCAGAGGACAGAAACAATACCTACTCAGGAGGAAGATGTTATCACGTCCTCCAGCACGATGACAAGTAAATCTGCATGCCAGGGACTTAAGAGTCCCTGCCACTTTTGATATGCAACCCCGGCTTCCCCAGACCCGGGAGTTGCCACACCCTCCTCTGAGGCCCATTTGGCACCAGGACAGGCAGGAAATTAGCTATGCAGGTAGGCATGGTGCACACACCTAAGGTAGGCAGCCTGATGTGCTCCATGAAAGAAGGGTTCCACCATCTTGTTTTTGGTGGAGCTAGGGATTCTGGGATAGGGTTGTGCCCACTCCTCACAGGAAGTGGTCATATAGGTGGTGTAGTCACCTCCGGGGTAAGTAGCCCATTGGATGCTACACTACACTCCCCTAAAAGCCACTAAATTGAGTATTTAGGTTGCCCTTTGACAATAGAAGAACAGATTTATCTTACAAAAGAAGAAGAGGGACCAAGAAAAGCCAAAGAAGCGATAACTGTGGACTGCTGGTGGACTGTGGCACAAAACCTCGCCTACCTACCTGCTCTTGTCCTGACAATTGTAACCACCTGACTCGTCCTGCAGAAGGGCATTCTCCAAAATCTCTCTTCAAAATGAGGGATATGGGGATTTATGGTCCAGTGTATGGCATCCCAAGTATAACTGTTTATAAATGTGAATACACTGTTCAAAGAAAAAGACACAGGGCAACCTTTTTGTTAGAAGCAAGTGCCCTCACACATTCTGTCGGATGTCATGCTTCATTATTGGGCATGTTCCTCGTCAGACCGGCGCTGCAATGTCTGACGGGTACCCCTTTAAGGGGGCTCTTTGCCGGAGATCTTATCTTAATATCTCTGTGCCGTGGTTAAAGATGTAGAGGACAGTGCCCACCTACAGGCACTTTAGGGATAGGAGAGCAAAAAAAGGGGATAAAATTAGCTCAAAACCAAAACAGGACGCCACACATTTATTGATTGAGAAAGGGTAATGGCCAAAATAAAAACACAAATGGGAGAGTGAAAATAGAGATAATGCTCAGTCACTCTCACAGTCCAAGTGGTAAGGGACTACCTCAAACCCCTGTAAACTGGGTCAACATGTTTCGTGTCTCAGTGGTCCAGTTCGATCCAGCCACAGTTCATCAGGACCAAAAATACTCAACACATCTCCTATTGACTCAATCTATAGACCTTAGTGTGTCGCAAACAGTCAATACTATCAAAACTCAGTTCACTTACTAAAATAAACTGCACGTCTGGCTAGTCTACGGCAAGGATCGACCTGTCGGAAAAGAACAAAATAAGGGACAAACATCTACAATGAAATGTATGTCATGTAATACTATGCACACACAAAGGACAGGTGACATACAGTGCACACTCAGTGTAGTCATGCACAGTGGTAGTGTGGGAAACAGAAGTATATTAGCTTACCGTCCCAAGTTATGGATCCGGCTCCGTAGGAGTACACATGCCAAGGGTAAAGCACAGTCACTATAACAATGTTCAAAAGTTATTAAAGGGGTAAGTGGATGGTAAAACCCACAAAAAGAAATCAATAGTTGGAACAACCTCAGGCTGAAACACATTGGGACAGTCCTTAGGAAGTGGCAGAAAACTAGAGCAAAGAACAGCAAGATGTAAATCAGTCAAAACGGCCCATCACATTACAATGCACAATTCACGTCTGGGTCTACACAGGCATAGCACCGTGCCATACAACAATATTAATTAGAAGCATGGTCGATAGATATCCCTTGGACCATATGCAGTGGGTCACTAATGAAAAAGTATAAAAAGTATCTAGCCCTAAAAAAACCCTATTGGAGCTTCCAACCGAACCCAAAAACAAGGGTTAAAGAAATGACGAGATCCAAGCGATTAGCAGAATCTATTACCATTCAAATCAACATAGTAGAGAGTACATTGAGGACAACGATTATGTTGATCGCATTTAAAAGTCGCCTAGTGTAGGAGGCTGGCCTGGCTTGAGTGGGTACCAGAGGTACTTACACTTTGTGCCAGGTCCTGTTATCCCTTATTAGTGTTGAAGAGGTGTTTCTAGCAGCTTAGGCTGATAGAAGGTAGCTATGGCAAAGCAGCTTAGGCTGAACTAGGAGACATGCAAAGCTCCTACTATACCACTTACATCATATGCACAATATCATAAGAAAACACAATACACAGAGTTACTAAAAATAAAGGTACCTTATTTTTATGACAATATGCCAAAAGTATCTTAGTGAGTACCCTCAGTAAGAAGGTAAGTAATATACACAAGTTATATGTACACAAACCAAAATCAGGTAAGTAAGAGCAAGAAAAGTAATGCAAACAGTGTAGAATTACAATAGGTTGCAATAGGCAAGCATAGGTATAGGGGCAACACAAACCATATACTCCAAAAGTGGAATGCCAACCACAAATGGATCCAGACCTATGTGAGCTTGTAGAGGATCGCTGGGACTGTAAGAAAACAGTGAGGGTTAGAAAAATACCCCACCCCAAGACCCTGAAAAGTAGGAGTAAAGTGCACCTACTACCCCAGAGAGCACAATAGTCGTGATGGGGGATTCTGCAGGAAGAACAAACACCAGCAGTGCACTGACAACGGATTTCCGGACCTGAGGACCTGCAAGGCAAGGGGACCAAGTCCAGTAGTCGCGACAGTGTCCGGGGGGGCAGGAGCCCAGGAAACCCTGGATGAAGGGGCAAGGAAGCTGCCTCCGGATGGAAGAAGCTTGGAGTTCTGCAAGAAAGAAGAGGACTAGGAACTTCTCCTTTGGAAGACAGATGTTCCACGTCGCGATGAAGCTTGCAGAGGTGTTCCCACGCAGAAATACTGCAAACAAGCCTTGCTAGTTGCAAGGGTCGCAGTAGAGGTTTTTGGGTGCTGCTGAGGACCAGGAAGGACCAGGATGTCGCCTTTTGGAGGAGGAAACAGAGGGGGCGCTCAGCAACTCAGAGAGCCCTCACAGAAGCAGGCAGCACCCGCAGAAGTACCCCAACAGGCACTTAGAAGAAAAGTGAACCGGAGTCCACGCAAAGTTACAAAAGAGGGTCCCACGACGTCGGAGGCCAACTCAGAGGGTTGTGCACTGCAGGACGGAGTGCTGGGGACCCAGTCTAGGCTGTGCACGAAGGAAATCCTGGAAGAGTGCACAGGAGCCGGAGCAGCTGCAAATCACGTGGTACACAGCTTTGCAGTCTAGCTTGGGGAGGCAAGGACTTACCTCCACCAAACTTGGACTGAAAAGTCACTGGACTGTGGGAGTCACTTGAACAGAGTTTCTGTGTTCCAGGGACCACGCTCGTCAGGATGAGAGGGGACCCAGAGGACCAGTGATGCAGTCTTTTGGTGCCTGCGTTAGCAGGGGGAAGATTCCGTCGACCCACGGGAGATTTCTTCGGAGCTCTGGTGCAAGGTGAAGGCAGGCTACCCCCAGAGCATGCACCACCTGGAAACAGTCAAGAAAGCCAGCAGGATTAGGTGCTACAATGTTGCTGGTAGTTGTCTTGCAACTTTGTTGCGGTTTTGCAGGTGTCCTGGAGCAGTCAGCGGTCGATCCTTGGTAGAAGGCGAAGAGGGAGATGCAGAGGAACTCTGGTGAGCTCTTGCATTCGTTATCTGAAGAATTCCCCAAAGCAGAGACCCTAAATAGCCAGAAAAAGAGGTTTGGCTACTAAGTTAGGAGGATTGGCTACCAAGAGAGGTAAGAGCCTATCAGAAGGAGCCTCTGACGTCACCTGCTGGCACTGGCCACTCAGAGCAGTCCAGTGTGCCCCCAACACCTCTGTTTCCAAGATGGCAGAGGTCTGGGACACACTGGAGGAGCTCTGGGCACCTCCCCTGGGAGGTACTGGTCAGGGGAATGGTCACTCCCCTTTCCTTTGTCCAGTTTCATGCCAGAGCAGGGCTGGGGGATCCCTGAACTGGTGTAGACTGGCTTATGCAGAGATGGGCACCACCTGTGCCCATCAAAGCATTTCCAGAGGCTTTGATGCCTCTTGAAACCTATTTCCAAAGGGAGAGGGTGTAACACCCTTTCTCAGAGGAAATCCTTTGTTCCGCCTTCCTGGGCCAGGGCTGCCTGGACCTCAAGGGGTAGAAACCTGTCTGAGGGGTTGGCAGCAGCTGCAGTGGAAACCCAGGAAAGGCAGTTTGGCAGCACACGGGAATGGTATTGGGGTGACAATTCCATGATCTTCGACATGTTACATGGCCATGTTCGGAGTTACCATTGTGACGCTATACATAGGTAGTGACCTATGTATAGTGCATGCGTGTAATGGTGTCCCCGCACTCACAAAGTCCGGGGAATTTGCCCTGAACGATGTGGGGGCACCTTGGCTAGTGCCAGGGTGCCCACACACTAAGTAACTTGGCACCCAACCTTCACCAGGTGAAGGTTAAACATATAGGTGACTTATAAGTTACTTATGTGCAGTGGTAAATGGCTGTGAAATAACGTGGACGTTATTTCACGCAGGCTGCAGTGGCAGGCCTGTGTAAGAATTGTCTGAGCTCCCTATGGGTGGCAAAAGAAATGCTTCAGCCCATAGGGATCTCCTGGAACCCCAATACCCTGGGTACCTAAGTACCATATACAAGGGAATTATATGGGTGTACCAGGTTGCCAATGAGAATTGGTAAATTTAGTCACTAGCCTGCAGTGACAAATTTAGCAAGCAGAGAGAGCATAAACACTGAGGTTCTGGTTAGCAGAGACTAAGTGATACAGTTAAGCACCACACAGGGAACACATATAGGCCACAAACTTATGAGCACTGAGGTCCTGGCTAGCAGGATCCCAGTGACACATAACAAACACACTGACAACATGGGGTTTTCACTATGAGCACTGGGCCCTGGCTAACAGGATCCCAGTGAGACAGTGAAAACACCCTGACATATACTCACAAACAGGCCAAAAGTGGGGGTAAGAAGGCTAGAAAGAGGCTACCTTCCTACACCTAGCAGAGATTAATTCTGAACTCAATGAAACAAAAGAATTCTTGATGTCACAAAAGATCACTAAGCTGCAGAAAGACATTAATAAGTTTATTAGGGAAAAGGTTTATCCATACATTAGGGATGACTTTGAAGTTGACACACAGTCACGCTCCTCAGATGAGTCAACATCTTCTTACAAAAAGCCGCACAATTACAGTAGCGGTTCTTCATCTGATGGTTGGAGCACTGATGACAATATGCCTCAACCATATTTCAATTACCCACAGTTTGCCAGCAATCACCCAGTGACTTGGCAATCGCCATATCCTTTTTTCCAGCCTTGTTCCATGATGCCCTGCGTACATGTTTTAGGCCGGGGCAGATGAAGAGGCAGAAGGAGAGAAAGAGGCAGACATGTTTGGTGGGCCCAGGGGGAACTGCAGATGGTGACTCGGAGCCAGGGCAAAAACCAACCATTGAGAACCTAGTGGTCAATTTATCTACAAGACACCACTCGCCAGATGAAACCCAGGCCTTGAATAGGGGTTTCGGTTTTGTGCCTACCCCTAATGAAGATTTTTTTAGACTTAATTGTGAACTCTCAAAATGTTTCAGAAATATCCAGTTACAGTTTTTTTCAAAGCTTAACCGATTGACTCTCACAAGTAGGACTCTGGTTTGAAGAAACCTTTGTCCTTTGTTCCTCCGTCCTTAGCAATGCCATGTGAAGTTCTTGCTTTTGAGAAAGCAGTAATGTCTGACCTCAACCAATTAAAACCAAGACATTCCTTTATCAACATCCCTACCAGTGAGAGGAATGCCCTGAAAGTCTTAACAGCTGACCAGTCCATCATAATAAAACCTGTAGATAAGGGTGGGGCTATTGTCATAATGAATTCAGATGACTACAGACAGGAGTGCATGCGCCTCCTTAATGATTCGACTTATTATTCCCCCATCCTAAGAGATCCCACAGAAAGACTCCAGATTAAGATACGGAGTATGATCGAGGAAGTCCCTTAGATACACAAAGGGAAGGTACCTCCTCCTGGACGCCCCATAGTTTTGGGTATTGGCTCTGTCTTGGATTCCTTGTCCACTTTCTGCAATCATTTCCTACAACCTTTGGTGAGGGATTCCACTACCTACCTGAAGGACACTAAGGATGTCTTAAACTTGATTGAATCTTTTGACTCTACTGTGGAGGTACACGCACCTATCACACTTGATGTAGAGGCCTTATATACCAACATACCCCAGGAGGCTACTCTGCAAGTAGTTGAGAATGCCCTTCTAGAGGGTACATGGGAGTCTTCCACTCCAGTCCACTTTATTATGCAACTTGCTCTGTGGCAATGACTGAGAACTTCTTCCAATTCGAGGACCTTCTCTTCCACCAGATACAGGGGACTTCGATGGGCAGCACTTTTGCTCCTAGTCTGGCCTGTTTATACATGTACGATTTCGAAAAACGATACATATTACTCACTACCAACCCTTTCTGTGCCAACATCACACTTTGGCGACGCTATATCATTGATATGCTGATTGTGTGGCAGGGTTTGGTTTCAGATGTCGGTTCCTTCACTGAGTGGGTTAATAGTCTTGACTCCTTTTTGAAGTTTACCTCGACTGTCTCCCTTACTGACGTTCCCTTCCTGGATTTAATGATCAGCATTGACAAATGCAAATTGAAAACACGTACTTTCCAAAAGACCACAGATTGCAGCAGCTTGCTACTCTTTGAAAGTCATCACCCAACAGCACTGCATGACAATCTTGCTTATGGACAGTTCTTACGGCTGCGATGCAACTGCAGCAGCACTCAACTGTTCGAAAGCCAAGCTAGTGACCTTGAAATCAAACTACATGAGAGACACTATCCTCGTCATGTTGTGAACACAGCCCGCAAAATGGCCAGGAACAACAATAGGGATGGATTGTTGACCACAACCTTGAGAGAACCTGACACCCGGTTGACGTGTGTCCACATTCACTTCATTATCAAATAATGTAAAGAAATTGATCAACAAGCAATGGTCGATTTTAGTGAGCGGAGGTCATTCTATTCCCAGACCCTTGCTTGCTTTTAAGAGAACGAGCAATATTAAAGATATGGTGGTACATACTCGTCCACCGACGCATCGTGTGGATGTGAGACAGAGTACACTGTGGAATCTTCCCCCGTCTCAGGTCATTTTCCGTGTGGCGATTGCAATGTCTGCCCTCTGACTAGACGCCTGGATACCCTTGACCTGGAACCTATAGGGACGTCCGACTGGTTAAACATACTAATTGTAATACACGGAATTGTATCTATATGATTACCTGCCCTTGTGGCCTCCGCTACATTGGCATGACCACTAGACCAGTCAAAATAAGGATTAATGAACACCGTAGTAATATCAGTTGTGGCCGCACCACCACTAAACTAAGTACACACTTTCTTGAATTGCGTCATAATCCAGATGACATGTGGTGGGTAGTCTTAGATTCCCCTAAAAACATAAGTAGTAATTCTAGGTCTCTTTTTGAGACTGAGCAACGCTGGGTGTTTAGACTAGGGGCTCATATCCAGGGGCTAAATGATGACATTTCCTTATGTACACTTTACCCATTAACACACTGCTGCTGCTGTGACAATTATCCCTTGTTGGTAGGAGTTTGATAGCTCCAAGGGGCCCCAATTGTTTCTTGAAATTATTTAAATATTTTTCTATAATAATACATTCTTTTTGAGCATTGTCTAAATCTATAGATTGTTCCTTACGTGTGATCCATATGAAGAGACCCCGGATTATGCCCCCACTTTTATCCCTCTTGAGTGTGCATGATCTAATACACACAAAATGATGACTATGAAAGGTGTATTAGTGATAATTTGTTTTTCACCATGAGCATTAGGCTATTTTATGAGGGTCTGACATTCGTTGTCTATACATTTTTTTAATTTTGATTACACTTCCGACCAAAAATATGGCGACAATCCTGGCCCGTGCATGTTTGAGGAGTCCTTTGTTGATGTTGGTAGACGTCTCGAGGACGGGAGTTCACTCCAGAGTCCGTCGTCAGTTTTGACAGAATTTGGCTTTGACTGCGGACAGCCAATCAGATCCCGCTTTTCTGATTGGCGTCTGGGTCACGTCGGCTTTATTTTCCAAGCAGATCACGTTCCTTGCATTCTTGCAGGAACATGGCCACGGGTAGGTCCCGTGCGGGGATTCAGCAGTGTATATGTAAGTGACTACGCATTTACTGCGACTACCTCGTCATTTCTTTAACCCTTGTGTTTGGGTTCGGTTGGCAGCTCCAATAGGGGTTATTTAGTGCTAGATCCTTTTTATACTTTTTCATTAGTGACCAACTGCATATGGTCCAAGGGATAGCTATCAACCATGCGTCTAATAAATATCGTTGTATGGCACGGTGCTATGCCTGTGTAGACCCAGCCGTGAATTGTGCATTGTAATGTGATGGGCCGGTTTGACTGATATACATCTTGCTGTTCTTTGCTGTAGTTTTCTGCACTTCTTAAGGACTGTCTCAATGTCTTTCATCCCGGGGTTGTTCCAACTATTGATTTCTTTTTGTGGGTTTTACCATCCACTTACCCCTTTAATAACATTTGAACGTTGTTATAGTGACTGTGCTTTCCCCTTGGCATGTGTACTCCTATGGAGCCAGATCCATAACTTGGGACGGTAAGCTAATAGATTTCTGTTTCCCACACTACCACTGTGCATGACTACACTGAGTGTGCACTGTATGCCACCTGTCCTTTGTGTGTGCATAGTATTACATGACATACATTTAATTTTAGATGTTTGTCCCTTATTTTGTTCTTTTCCGACAGGTCGATCCTTGCAGTAGACTAGCCGGACGTGCAGTTTATTTTAGTAAGTGACCGGAGTTTTGATAGTATTGACGGTTTGCGACATACTAAGGTCTATAGATTGAGTCAATACGAAAAGTGTTGAGTATTTTTGGTCCTGATGAAGTGTGGCTGGATCCAACTGGACCCCTGAGACACGAAACATGTTGATCCTGTTTGCAGGGGTTTGAGGTAGTCCCTTACCCCTTGTCTCCACTTGGACAGTGAGAGTGACTGAGCATTATCACTATTTTCACTCCCTCCTGTGTGTTTTTATTTTGGCCATTACCCTTTCTCAATCAATAAATTTGTTGTGTCTTGTTTGGGGTTTGAGCTAATTTTATCCCCCTTTTTTTGCTCTTCTATCCCTAAAGTGCCTGTAGGTGGGCACTGTCCTCTACATCTTCAACCATGGCACAGAGATATTAAGATAAGATCTCCTGCAAAGAGCCCCCTTAAAGGGGTGCCCGTCAGACATTGCAGCACCGGTCTGACGAGGAGCATGCTCGATGATGAAGCACGACATCCGACAGGATGTGTGAGGGCACTTGCTTCTAGCAAAAGGGTTGCCCTGTGTCCTTTTCTTTTTCTTATTCTTGGAACAGTGTATTCACATTTATAAACATTCTCCAAAAGCCTCAGAGGTCCTACAGTACTTCGTCAAGCCGTCAGTATCTCCCTTGAAGTGGAGTGTTAGGGAAAATACTTTTCCAACCCTCCTCAGAGTGACACAAAGAAAACATAAACACTAGGCAAGGCTCCTGAACAGATGAAATGTTTGTTGAGATACCAAGGTTTATTGGCAGGCCAAGGCAGAAGGCAGGCACATATCCCAGTGTTACGTTCTACAAGCAAGCATCTTCTGCCCTGAGACATTTGTCAGGCAGTTACGTATGCTTGAAAGTGCTGTCACATCTAAACCCCAAAAGGGGACACAGTCCAAACATGGTACAGGAATATACAAAACAGAAATGCTGCATATGCAAAAACTTCAAGACCACAGAGTAAAATTATACATAATGCAGCGTGGGCAGAAACAAGTGAACAGACAACAGGTGGACTGTAGGAAAAAGTGGGCTGGGTTGCTGACTGGCTGAACTTAAGGTGAGCGCCTGAGCTAAACTTAACAACGTGGCTTGGAGAGGTTTGTTTGCACATTTGGCATAGATGTCAAAGAGGTCAGTAGGGAAGTCTTAGGGCAGTGCTAAAATAGTAATGTGGATACGTGAAACCATTCTGTGAATGAGAATTGAGCAATTGAGCCAGCATCTTGTTAAGAGAAAAGAATACATAGCTTACTGGGATTCAGATAATGACGGAGAGAATTGGAACTAAAGTATGGTATCTATAGGTACATACATGTGGATATATATCTATCTATCCATATATAATATATTCCTCAACATGGAGGAGCCACTTGCCTGCAGGCACCAGCCGCAATGTCCTGCTCACCTTTCTTCTGACCACCTGGTCCACCGAAGCAGCAGCTGCCCAAGAGGAGATCACGGTGTTCTAAGAGGTCAGATCCATCTCCCCACCAAGTGATAAGACACCAGTTCCACAAGAGCCATCCTGCACCAATACCCGGGGTAGCAGACTCATTGCAGCAACTATCTCTTGTGTGAGTCCAACACCGCAACCAGAGACCAGCTGTTGAGGGACATCAGCATCACAGAGGCCAGCACAGAGAGTGGACCAGCTGATCTGTTTTCTACTTTTCTTGCAGGTCCAACTGAGATCTGTAGGTGCCTTGACGCAGGAGCCCCTGGTGACCAAAACCCGCTGCACCAGAGCTCTGCAGCCCGGGTCCATGGCAACCAACGGTGTTCCCCTGCTCCTAGGAACCTCACTGACAGAGCCACCCCATTTGGAGCTCCCAGACCTGTCCCCAAGTCCCCCTGTGCAGCCTGTTTCCAGGTGGCCCTACTCTTCACCAGCAGTGCGTAAGGCACCCGACCCATCCAGCACCTCTGCATTCTTATGCCCTAGAGTAGGTAAAATTGTACTGCTGCTGTTTCTAGTGACCTTGTCCTCCCTCCAGATCCCTAAAATCTGAAGGGGACCCCGAGAACTTGACTGCAAGGACCCCTATTCAGTAAATGTACTGTACCAAAAGAAGTCCTTTACTGCATAAAGGTGCATTTGAGTGAACTTGTTACTTACTTGCAAAATCGATACACTGCAACAGTACTTATCTTCTTTGAAGTTTTTCTGCTGTTGAAACATTCTATAAAAGTAACTATATTTTTCTGAATGTTGGTTTCAAGTTTGTTCTTGAGTGTGTCTCATTTATTGACCATGTGTGTTTCAACAGATGCTTAGCACTACCCTCTGGTAAGCCCAATCTGCTCACCCACACTACCACAAAAGAGAGCATTTAGGGTTACTACCTTAACCTCTGTCAGCAAATAAGGGCCACCTGTACTATCTGCATAATGTACCTCTACAATGGTACACTGCATAGATAGCAAGCTTCCTACAAACGCAAACTCAAAGTTGGTAGGAACTCATTCGCTAACGTGAAGGAGACCATTTCTTGGTTGTTGCCCATCCTGCATATCAAGGGTTACCGCCATCCCTTCTCAGAGGATTGGCTTCTCTCTCCCTCATCGATGAAGCTGGGTGAGAAGATGATACAATTATGCAGCTATTGTTAACTACAGCTCCATTATAAACTGGGAAAAGTCACTTCTGTGTTCATTGTGCTGGTTCAAGACAGGCTTGAAGTTTGTCTTCTCCTGATTCTGTGAGAATCAGGACTCAGGAAGTTCTTTACAGACATCCTAGACGTCAGCAAACTCGAGCATTCTACTGTTTTGTGGTTCAAGAAGAGCACATGATCTCTTGTGTTTTCCTAGTCCCAATGCGCAGATCTCCTCATTCCTGTACACATCAGTACACATCACTTGTTATCCATAACAGAATAATCTGGTGCATATATTTGAAGTTTCCGTTGCTGAAAACTATTTATAGGATGGTTCATATCCATTCTGCTTGTTGCCTGACTGAATCAGATCAACATAGAGATTCCCCTTTGCTATTGAATCTGTCAAGTTGGAGTGAACCTGTTTCAGTCCTCTACAGGGGTCCTTCTTTTTAGCCTCGCACTAGCTAGGCTGTTAGTTAACAATCTACTATAAGAAATTGAGTTTCTATTGAGGGGGTTGAGAACCCTCCTTAAGGAACGAGCATAATCATTGTCAAGGTGAACCACAAAAGTCACTAAATTAATCTGTGCTTAACCTCCTTCTAGCTTGGCCCAAAAACTGTCAGGCTTAAGTTTGAGGCACTATGTTAAGTACTCATGCAGCACACAAACAGTAATATGCGGAAAACACAACAAAAGAGACCCCACACTAATTTAGAAAAACAGATCAAAATAATTTTAAAAAAAGAGACCAAAACAACAAAAAAACAGTCAGTAGAACTGGAGGTATGTAATTTTAAAGATATAAGTAAACATTGTGCCAAGAAGCAGAAAGTGCTCATTGAGTTGTTTGGTTATGCTAGACCAGGACAAAGTCACAAGTGCAGGCCGACCGCAATGGAGTGTGAGTGGTATACAAAGACCAAGTTAGTCCTGATTAAAAAGATACCTTCTCAACGGTGCGCAGAGTTCACAACTTCAGGATTTCACAGGAGTAGCTCAGTAGAAGCCAGCCAACTGTCCAGGACCTGGGGAGGCATCTCTTGGGAATCAGAAACTCAATCCAGCAGAGGCCAGCAGAGCTCAAACAGGTCCAGTTGCAGGGCCAGTTGCTGCAGGTCAGCTCGGTAGTTGCAAGGAGGCCCCTGGAGCTTGCGTCCCTGTAGGTCCAATCAGTATGTCAGCCAACTGACCCTTGTGGTCACTCTAGTAGTCCTGGATTCAAGCAGATGACTTTCTCTCCTTCAAGCAGGAAGGCAGGGCAGTACTCAGAAGAACAAGACATGCCTCGAGAAGGGCAGTCCTCTAGGAGCAGCAGGGCAGTCCTGAAAAAACAGCCAGCTACGCAGTGCATATGTGATAGTACCATGGTCAATTTGATGGCATAGGGCGGCATAAAATTGCAGACATGTAAGAACTACATTACCTTGACATCCCTCCATCCTTGCTCCCTTACTTCATAACAAGGCAAACTGCCTCTCTGACTAACTCTGGCTTCCCCTGCAGAAGTCCTTCTTGTTGTTCCTTTACCTCCCCATTGCCAAGGACAGCCCTATCTCTTTCCTAATATCATGAGAGGAAAGGCAATGGTTGACCTGTTTTTCTGTCTGTCAGTTGACAGACCTTAAAATGTTGTCACCTGGTCTTATTAATGGAAATCCCTCATATTGAAGTTGTTTTGGTGCAAGGACAGGGAAACATAGAGGTAATCTTTGGATTACCTTTGGCAATCCACATTACCACTAGTCACCCCAGCCATAGATTCCTTGGTATGAAATTAGTGACATGCCATGTCAAGCAGTTCTCTCAGGATGTAAGGAAAGAGGAGGCTGGGTCATCCTCGACTAGGCAGCAGTAAAGGCAAGACTTCTTCAGTGGAAGCCAGGGGCTTCTGGGGTCTGCAAGGCAGATTGCCTCACTACATATGTAGTGGCGCAAGGATGGAAAGAATAGCATAATGCAGATTATCAGGTGTAATCAAAAAGGTGGCAAGCATATACCAGTTTCCTAGAGTCAGTACGGAATATGTTATTTTCTTTGCAGTCCGATTCTGGTGGCACCATATTAGACTAAATTTACAAAAACAAAAGAATAGCGGAATCTGTTGCTCAGTTTAGCTCAACATATATTTATGACATCTTTACCTGTTACTCTTTCTCCAACGTTAATCCTCCAAAACCTTTGACCAATGAAATAGAAAGCCTTGGAACCTCTGTTTCGACAACCTCCTACAGCTGATCCAACATGTGAACCCATTTTGCACCCATCTTGCCTCCAGTTTACCCTTCAACGTCTGTTTATTATTTGCTCAAATATTTCTTTGCATTGTCAGTCATTAAACTTAATCAGATGTTAATTCCGTTTAATTTATTTGAAGTGTGGCCCTGGTCAACAGAGAAAGTTACAGTGATCAAACAAATAAGCACAAAGTATTTCATAGTAGCCCATTGACAATCTTAGCTAATAAAGAAGGCTTCTGCAACAAGTATCTCTGGGGATACTGGAAGCTAGCTATCCAGCTAGATCTAAGTTGCTTTCCTATATGCAGCTTAACCAACCAAATTAGAAGCTTTTCTTTGGTTGAATTAATAAATGTATGCCTAAATATAAATATATATATATGAGACAATAAGCAATAAGTGTGCATTTTCAGAACTCATAAGCTGAGGCTTGGAGAAAAATGTCTGAATTTCTAAAATAAATGTAAAGGTGATATTTCACTGATTAGTCATGTTGCATTGGTATGACTTATTACAAATACTATTACATTAGTATCAGAGGCATTGCAACTTTGGCTGTTATGTATTACCTAGGTAAAGGCACTGCACAATCACAGTGTTTTTTTTTTTCAATTGCTTCTAGCAACTGTGACTAATGAACTGAGTTGATCACTACTGGTAATCTTGCCTATGGTAACCACTAATTTTATCCTGTCTAATGAGGTATCTATTCCAACACTAAAAATAAAAGTAGCTTGTGATGATTTTCACTGAACCTAAGTCGCTCTTGTTACAGAATATGTTGGAGACCTCTGTTGTAAGGATCCACTGAACTAGAATCCACCTTCCTTCTAATTTGGCTCCCTTGTCAGATTCCCGTATAGCATAGACGTTAGCTCTGGTACTTCAAATTATCTGTCTTCAAGGAACTATAGAAAAACACTGTAACTCTCCATCTATCAGCAGTTGAATCACATGAATGTTTTATTACCTTATTATATATTTATTTACTATATATTTGCAATGCAGGCCTCCAATAAAATAAACTGGAAAGCAAATGCCTTGTGAATCACTTTTGTTTAGGGGAGGGGGCGATGGGAGAGATATGTTCAGTCATTCCGCCACTAATTTCCCACTGTCATGGTGGCATTCTGGATTAAGTACAGGAGTTCTGACTGTTGTCGCCAGACACCTATACACTTGAAAGAAGGGCAAATTAATCAAACCTTTATAATGTTAATTTTCACAGACACTCTCAGGGCAGTATCTAATGCCAGTTTAGTCCCACTGTTGAAGCAGATCTGGTTCAACTATTCAAACGCTGAACGCAGGATGGATTCAACAATATGTTTCTTACAAAGAATATTGGAATTCGTCTCTATTACAATTTCAGCCTTTCACAACAGCATTCTTTAATTTGAGGATGATAGTATTTGAATAAAACAGGCTTTTCTCATTACAAACAACCGTTTTGTCCTTCAATAAACAAGCAAAGAATGTTTAACTTTTACATTTGTTCTACGTATGTTTGCCTCTCCTCTACTGTAATCTAGTGGGTTACTTGTTGGTTAATGTTAATCAAGAGCCACTGACTAGTTCATAGCACTTGGTTTGTACTAAGCCGCATATGAAAGCTTATTTGAACTGTGAACATTTGTTGGTAATCTATTGTTTTTCTGGCTCCATTTTAGCTGGAGAATTACTTGCAAACCGGTACTTTGAAGAAACTGTTGAGAACAAAGAGCCCATTGGTCTGCATTAGCAATGGAGCTGCCGTATTACAGCAGACAACTTTTGCTACAGCTGCACACTCTATGCAAAGAACAGCACTTTTGTGACTGCACAATTTTCATTGGTACCATTCACTTCCGGGCACATAAACTCATGCTAGCTGCAGCCAGCCTATTGTTCAAATCCTTGCTGGATGACACAGACACCATCTCAATTGATTCTTCTGTAGTGACAGCAGAAGAGTTCACGCTCCTGTTGGAAATAGTATACACTGGAAAGTTGCCACCTGGCAAGCACAACTTGACTAAGGTCATCTCAGTTGCTGATGCCCTGCAAATGTTTGACGTTGCTGTCAGCTGTAAGAAATTACTGACTGATCTCATGAACCGCTCAACACAAAGTCGAACTGTTTTGAACTGTTCGGGTCAGCTCTCTGATACAACTAGAAAAGCTAAATCTGAGGCAAGCCAAGTTAAAGTCATTGATGATGACAGGAAAATACCTCAAGTGTATGAGCAGAATACTACAGTTTCAAGCAAAGTAAAGCCACAGCCCTTAACAGTTTCGCCACATGCAGAAAAATTGCCTCACATGGCAATTGGCATGAGTACTTTACAAACTGATACAATGCCAGCAGTGCATGGAAACCCGGGAAAGAAAACTGCTTTTCAGGTTTCTAGTATGACAGTTGCTTCTCCAGGAACGTTTGAGACAACACCAGCTTTAGAAGATCCAAGTGTGAATAATGACTTTAACTTTGCCACTGTGGCTGCTCCCAGCATTTTGAAGCAGATTGCTAATTCGGAAAATGTGGAAAATATGATTGGCATGGCACTCTCTCAGACAGTCACTGGATCAACTCATACTGAGGTGGCGCTTGGCTCAGCACCCTCAGAAGCCATGACTTGCTCCACACCTGCCCAGTTACTGAATGTTATAACATCGTCTGAGTCAGAGTTTGAATTGGAAACGAATGAACCAATGACTGGCTCATCCCCTGCTAAGGCAACCACTGGCCTGGCCCCTCCGGAGGTGATGACTGGTCGAACATCCCCTGATATGCTCTTTAAAAAGGTACCCTCAGAGGTGGTCAGTGATGTAGAACCCGTTAAACAGATTAATGGTTCATCACCTGTTGAGGAAGTGAAAAGCCCTTCACCTTCTGAGGTGGAGACTGGCCAAGCAACCTCCAAGGTGGTGACCGGCAATGTGCCTTTTGATGAAGCAACTCCCCCAGCACTCTCCGAGGCTGTGACTGAGCTGGCATCCTCCACATCTGTGATTGGTTCAGCAGAGTCCGGGAAGGGGACTTTCTCAGGACTCTCTGAGGAGGAAGTTGACATGGTATCATCCGTGGCAATGACTTCAAGAGAGATCTCTGGGTCAGTGAATAATCAAGTACTTTCTCAGTTGTTGACAACCACTGCAGTTTCCGATTCAATTTTAGCAACTTCAGAGCCTGAGCTTTCCACAACAGAATTGGTAACAACAGTAAGTTCAGCTGAAGTGGAGCTATTACCCTCCTCAGTTGCAATAATAGCTGCAGGTAAGGAGACAAGGCTTGAGGATTCCAACACCATACCATTATCTGACAAATGTGAACTATCTTCGAATCAAGAGAGTCCGCATGCTAGCCACAGTGAAACAACTGAAACTAAAGCTGTGGAGCACCAAACACCTACAAGAAGATGTAGATTATCACATAATGAAACAAATGTTCCTGCATTCCAAACGTTTACTACAGGCTGTGATTATGCCACAAGAAAAGTTGAAGAGGAAGATACCGAGCCTCTAATGAAAAAAAGAAGATTTAATAAAGCAGGTAAACAAAAATATTTTCACACATGGTACACATATATGTTAACTGTTTTAAAGACTAATATTTCGAAATCTGCATCATATTATCTGGTCACATGCGCTATGATGGGCCTGTATTAAAAATAAAATGGTTTATGTGTAAAGAAAGGAAAACTCACTACTTATAGTTGTAAGAGAATTTTCTTCATTTCTGGTCATAATAAAAATAAGTGAAAATAATTGTCAAATGTTTGAATAAAGCATCCTTCATGAATAGCCCGAAGCTCAGTGTTACATCAGTTATCCATTTTGATAGGGAGGTATCAATCTTGGCAGGAATTTGAAAATTGTATAAATTATATTGAAAACATGTCTTAGCTGCTTTGAAAACCTGTTTTCATCTACCTGCAGAGTTCAACAGTTTCAGCTCATTTAACAAACACACACATCATAACTACCATAGTTCCAACCCAATAATATTTGATGGAAAAACAGGAAAGCTTGAACCTTCTGCTCTTCGATCCTGGAACCATGAAAAGCCCAATAACTTGGGTGTCACACCTGGTGAGTATTTCCTATCCCCGAAAGAAGTATGTGATGTTTTTGTAATAGAGAAGACTGGCAGGTTTTGTTCACCCATGTGCTTTTGTGGAATAGGGCTGTTAGGAATCAGAGAAACCTGCAACAGAATGTCGTGCATCTATAGATGTTATTATGAAACACCACCCTGATCTCCATTATACCATTATACACACACAGATGTTGGCATTTTATAACAAATTAGAATTATGTGCTTTTGTTCTGCAAGGTAGACAAGTAAGAATTATCATAATAATAATGAGTACCTCTTTGAACAAAAATCAAATTAGAGTAAAACAAAAATACCCCTGGTCATTGTTTATCACACAACCCTAACATATTAGTACAAACGCCTAATTACTTTATATGAAGACGTTACGCAGCTTACAATGTTACTTGTTATTATTTGCTGAATCGTGTTAAACATCCTCTATAGATGTATGACAGTAGGCCTCAAATTAAGTTTTCTTTTGACAACATCTCTCACCAGCAGTTAGTCTATTGTTAGCCTGGCCTGCCCCAATTGCTGGGGTCTTTACATACTTTTTGCCTCAAGGTCAAACCTACAAACAAGCCTTGAGGCACCACGAACACTGTATTGGAGAAATTGAGAACTCCTTCTTTGGCCGATATATAATGTGAGCAGCAAAACAAACATAACAATTTAGCACATAAAAGCTATGTTAGCTTGCACAAAGTAAATCTAGAAAACACATCTTTAATAGAGGTGAGAAACCTTTACCTAATGCACGGAACTAAATTAATCAAGCATACTGTTTTAAGACATAAATACATAATATGTGCATGCATCAAGGCCTGCGACACATGTAACATTATCTTAACATATCAAACTATGTGTACACAGATGACATCAGTTCTTTTTTCCCTGACCTTTCCAATTTAACAGATGTATAAAACACCTTCCCATATTTCATGAAAATGAGCCATTTACAGAATATCATTATTAATGTTGATTGAGTCAGCCTTGGTTCATTCCTACCCTCAGCCATTTTGTTCGAAATTATCCTTTAATACTATTATTAAGTACTGACATCCTTATAGTTTATCACTCAATTAGAGTATTTTTTGTGTAAGTAGATCTACTGATTGTCATTGAAGTGTCTCTAACATTGACATTCTGCTTGAAGCCCAGGCTACCACCAAGATTTTACAGTGCAGATTTTCTTTTAAGAGATGCTCTAGAAGCATTTCTAACATGCACCCTTGTTTGCTACCATATCAATCAGATTAATTATAAACTTCCAATTCTATCTTTATTGGATGAATTGTGCACAAGAAGAGACAAGGCAAAAAAAGGGCTGTTGGGACGAAAATTGGCACCTGCTTGAAATACAATTGTGCCCCCTGTCCTGACTACCGAACTGCGAATATCTGGTATTATGGTTTTTAGATTTTTGCCACCACCCTCACACTAATCAAGTGTGTGTGTGAAGACCTATGCCTTTTCCTTGATGTGAGTGTAGTTTTGGACTTATCTTGGTTGGGGAGAGCACACCAAGCAATGTTCTCCTTAATGCCAGTGGGATACCGTCCATTTAATGGGCTGTAGCGTGTAGCACGGCAGGGTCAGCTAAACATTTGTAGTGATTTTATAAGCACTACTAGACCTCTTTAATCTGTGTCACAAGAGATGTCACCTAGTGGACTCCTTTGTAAAGTTCCACTTATAGTGAGACCAGGATCCGTATGCTAACATCATATCCCATATTCTGTGCGATACATGCAGATTGTGTGTTGAAGTGAACCAGAAGGCCTGGCGGTTCCATTTTGGAAGCATCTGGCTTGTTCTTGTAAACGATACAGAAGTGAGGTTACTTTCCCAGACACTGAAAAGAGAGTAGGGGAGACAACACTGCTCTTAGAAATTTGATTAGGTTATTTTACTGCTGAGGGCTTCTGGTTAATCTTCCTTAGCACTGTCTTTTAATAGGTGGTGGGGATGAAGAGTGAGATTCGGTCTCTGTTTTTCAGGTTGTGAAGGGTTCTTTAAAGCAGACCAGCTTTTTGTGTCCCTTCCTGATCACTTTCAGTGTGGCTGTTAATAGCTGGGTGCAAAACGTTCATACTTTTCTGTGTCTTTGTTGTTGCTGCTCCAGCCTGGAGACAACTCTGCAGTAAGGGGTATCAAGTTTCATAAAAGACTGAGTCTGAAGGTCTGTGTGAGAAGGGCACATGAGTGGAGAACCCACCCATATTGTTTATGGACTTTGTAGACCGAGAATATATATCTCCGAGCCACTGTACCTGTATAAAAGTGGAGTTGTTGACCCACTTATTGTTCCAGTTGCAAGTTCTCCGTCACCAAGGGGAGGGTTCAAGACAAAGTTCACAGAAGACTGCTGTGCAACCAGAGATAGTGTCTGCTTGATAGCCAGATTCCCAGAGGTAAGGGGTCATCACCTGGAGTCTAATGTGAAGGAAGAGCTGTTGCAATTCTTCTGGGACACCTGCAATTACCCAGTCCGAGAGTACAGTGAAGTTTCGAGCCAACCCTGCAGGAGAAGTCAATTACCAGCATGGTCTAGAGTTGTTGACCCCCAGACCTGAAGGTCCACTCACCTGAGACTCAGTAGCCAGTGAACAGTGTGCTCTTAGTTTGGAGCCCATCATGGTCTATAAAGTGGAGGATCTGCTGCACCTCCTGAAGTGTCTACAAATGAACCCCTTGCTGTTGCAGCCCAAGGCACTACCTCCTGGTATGCCTGAGCAATCTGATGCACTAAAGAATTGATTGTTGCCGAACCAGTGTAATTTTCCCCAGTCTGGGTGACCGGACTGTGAAGTAGTTAGTCTGCGGTATTTGCACAGCTTGTGCCCGAGCTGGCCACTGTAACTGATGATGCTGCCTCATGACCCTTGTTCGGTGTGTGCAAAGTGAACTGTGGCATGACAACCTTGAGTGTGGCTGGCAATGCACTGACCAGGAGTGTGCCTGATCTGGCTGTGTTGGCACAGCTAAGATTGTAAAGTGCCTATAAGCTGTCTAACTTACCACCCTAACCTGAAACCCAAATTGGAGTGCATTGCCGCTCCACAGTAAGGAGATCTGCCCAACTAAGCTGCCAACTCAAAAAGCAGCATGAGTGGAAGAAGGATTTTCCCAAGGCCCATGCTCTCCAACTTCCTTCCAACTTACTGTGTACCTGGAAGACACTCAACGCCCTGAAGACAGTTTGGTTTCCTGCTTGCAGCTGTTGTGGACTGTGCAGAATGGCTGAGCATTTGCGTAGCGAGCTGGCACTTCTGAGGCCAGCGCATCTTCTCTGGATGGAGGGAGGCAGGGGTGTAGCGTGGTCAGTATGACTGGGCGGACGTGAGCTTAAAATTTCCCAACAGTGACCTGGGATATCTTGTTAAAATACGTTGTATGAGAAGCAGGACATGGAGGCTCGTGAAGGGCAGTGGAAAGAGAGAGGAGTGCGGATTGCTAGGGGTACTTAAAACGAAATATTTTTCAAACTAATCATTTTTTTAAGGCCTTCAAAATATAGAGGAGAGAGAGTGACTGTATTTTTGTCAGTGTGGACATTTAAATATCACAGGTAAAATCCGATAGACACTTACATTATTCAAATGAAAGCACTTGTACCAAACTATTTAGTACAGAATACGTTTTTTAAGGGGGGGTAACATCCCACACCCACCTTCCCCCCCTTGGAGACAAGCGCCTGGAGGGAGGACACAGACTGACGCACTTAGAGGCCAACAGAGGAAAACCAGATGACTCATAATTGTTAAGAAACCTATCACTGAGACCACATGACTTTTCCTATGGAAGAGGGGCGTATTGTCCCTGTGCCGTAGACCCACACTAGATTTGCCCTGTTGTAGCAAAAGACTGGTAAGGACTGTTCAGGATAGGGAGGTTGTGCAGGACATAGAGACACTTCCTTGCTGAGGTCTCTGAGAGGGAGTCTGCCTATAACCCAGAAATATTTTCCACAGTCAGGCTGACAAAGAGCAGATCTATTTTTTGTTAGTCTTTTATTTTGTCAGAACTGCTGGGTTGAATGTATATGGCACCCAGAAACAAGACTGAATAAACTGCTATCAGATATGAAGTGCAATTTCTTGGACTGTGTCGGGGACAAAGAAGCTTACATGGTTCAGTCCTGTGAAGGAGAGTTGTATATGTAGTATCTTTGTGCAGAGAATACCAGTTATACCTCACACACACACAGTTTGCATGCACACCACACAGTACTCTGGATTCAAACATATAACATTACACATTGAGGATGTGAATAACCACTGATTGGGGACTAATACGTTTTTACCAGAGTTATCAGAAGGCCCTCCTTGCCCCCCTTAATACACTCACTACTAAGGATGGGTGTACACTTTGGGTTTATACCGTGTGCAGCAGAGCCTAGTGCTTTGTGTCAAAAGAAAAAAACAATTAGCAGCCTCTGTGATTTTGCAGGTTTTTAAGTTCATTGAGGCGAAAACTACAGAGCAGGCAGCATGAGGGAAAATAGGGAGTGAAGGAACTTCTGTTTACAAGGGGCAGTGAGTCATGCCCTCCCAAAAATGATATCCTGCTTTCAAACTTTATATACCCATTGTTTCCCAGCACCTATTCCTCATGTCTTTGTCTTGCCCGAGTTAAACAGATTGTTAATTCCCACCCCCCACTGTCAAGTGGATCTGTCCAATCTACTCACATATCCAGCAAACAGAATTGAGGAGAGGTATATATCTAGGGTGATTTCAATGGCCTTTGAATGAGCTGTAAAAACACTTGTTACGTCACAAACTAACTCTACATTCTTGTGTCTCCCATGTAGGTGAAGAAAAAGAAAATGAGCAATTGTAGACCCAGACAAATATTTAGCTATAAGCTACAGTTTTCTAGAATTGTATGTTAAAGGAATAGTGTCCCATAATTATGACTGAAAGGTGTCAACGGGCAGTACAGGTGGTGTGACATGGCCTTTATTTCCCCCTCATAGATGGTAGATCTAATACAGCCCTTCGTTTTTGTGAATGTAAGTCACTTATTTTACAATATGGTTTAGATGTTAGATTTCATTTGGTTTATAGATCCAGCATTACTGTTTGCCAAATATGTTTTGCTACACGCATCATAGTATGCCTCTTAGCAAAAAGGATTGCTTTCTCTATTGGGTACATATAAGGAGATAAACAATTGAGTGAGAATACCTTTCAAAGATAAAAGTAGTCCCTCACGCATTCCGAAAGAAGGCATAATGATACACCAAGCAGCCATTGCCATGAGTTGACAGAGTAAATACTGTTCCAGGTGGAGCCAAAGGCAACTCTGTGTAACATTACGTTAAGAGATGTCTGCAGTGTAAAATCATACCTAATAATAAATGAAAAGTTGTTGACCATATAGGCGTATTGGTAGGAACTCTACCAACAGCAAGTCAACATCAAAAGCTGTAACACAAATGTTTGTCTTCATTCTTCTTGCAGAAACTTTGGGAAGCAAAGGTGACTTGGATTTTATGCTTCAGTATGAACATGTCTTTAAAGAAGCACTTTCCAGCTGCCCTACTTTACTTAAAAAACTGGTTGACGGCGGAGAAATGGAGGAGAGTGAAAAGCAGGTGACTTTCCAGTGCCTTTACATCCTCAAACATGTTTTTTCTATTCAAAGACAACCAGGTGCTTGATGGGAGCTGTATATTGTTTGTGCGCAATTTCACTTGAGAACTCCTTAATGCTTGGTACCCTTTAAAATAAGAGAAGTAACACTGTTTAAGTTGCATTCTTTCAAATCCTGATTTAAATTATATTATGTTTCATTATACCCTAATTTGCGCTGTAATTCTTAGTGACTACAATGACTAGAGTTTAGGCTACTAGAGTATGATATGTAAATGCAATTTTTATATTGGTTAAAAAAAAGGCTTTTATACTTTTTGTCAGTTGTAACGGATTACTTTCTAACAACTTCACGCATGGCATTTTTGTTGATACTTGTGAACTCTGACTATTGGCAATTATATTAATTGTTTTGCCCAAAGATCTTTCTTTGCTGTTGAAACTATCAGCAGTTTCTAAGTCTGATTTTCAAGGGTGGAGGATAGCACATGCTGAGTTGGGTACATGCTGTGAGAGATTGGAATAAGAGCCATAAGACTAGTGGCAGTCTGAATGCAAACATGGTAATGGCAGGCAATAAGAAGAAGTTGGAAAATAGAAGTCTGTGCACTTCATATTCGTGTTAACATTGCACACTGACTCATAATAAGAAACCTTGTTCTGTCTTTCTTTTAATACATACTAATGAAATTTGAGGAAAACGTCCGGCTGCATACCCTGATTATTCTTCAACAAGTGCAAAAGTATGCAAGCAGAATGCATTTGTGAATGCAACAAAAATCTATACAAGAATGAACTTCAGCTTCCCACTAAAACATTACAAAAGTTTAGACATGTTTTTCTGCTTCTTTCATTGAACATGTTGATTTGTTTGTATAAGGAAAGGAGTTAAATTGTGTGCTTGTATCCTATTCACATTCTTTGATATCTCCTTTTTCAACATTGTGTTATTTGCCACCTGCGTGGACATATCTGGTGCTTGCTAAAGGTTTCAGATTGTGAGCACTGGGGCTTAAAGTCTTCACACCACTGTGAATCTGTCACATGGGTTGTCACTCTGGAGGCCAGTGCCAATTTCTGTCACTTCTCTTAAGTATCATCTCCTTATAATGGCAACAATTGTCAGGTACCAGTGATAGCCAACAGTACCGGCGCTTCATGTTTCTCATCACTTCAATCTTACACTGCCCCTATCCTTTCATCGTTATCTTGCCGATCAGCACCCTCTAAACATATTTCTCACCATTTCCAGCTTCACACTGACAGTAGGGACTGCTGCTCACGTTGCACTCCAGTGCCTTCTCTCTACAGTGCCGCCCAGTCCCAGCTCTTCCCACTACCGACAAGTGCATCATCTCAACCTGGACCTCATTACTTATTTCTCATATCACCTAGCTCTGCTGTGTGCTCAGCTCACTGAAGTGAGTAGTGCAACTCAAAGATTACTTTAAAAAGGTTTATTAATGCTCAAAACACCCACAACACAAACACATCCTGAACACGTTCTTGCTTCCATGATCCTAGCAGCAACTGACAAACTAGTCACTGCTAGAACCTTAAAACCTTATGCATGCATTCCATCATGACTTCATCATTTGTACACTTGCAACACTCACCCTTCCCACCACCAATAGGACTTGATGGTGTCCACTTGATGTCCAGTTGGTATCCTGCAAATTGGTCCCACGGGGCAACATTCATATATTTCATCATTGTGGAACAACACAAAAGGTAAACAAAGAGGGATTACTGATTCATGAATTACAGATATTACTTCTATATGATAAAAGTGATGATAGAAATCAATTGGTTCAGTATATTACTACATAATGCTTGATGTAAACCGGGAGAAACAGGTTTTACTGACCAGTGAAATACTAACTGTTCATTAAGTTGTTACAGGTTGTTACTAAGCCGTTAAATACTAAATGTTCTTACTGCCCACCAGGACCAGCACCTCATATTGTACACCAGCGTATGTGTCACACACTGCTTAGGAGTGCAAAACCTCACTCTCCCCACCAGTTGAGGCCACTACCATTGCCATCCATTGCGAGCTGCTTACAGAAGTTTCTAGGACCATGAGTGCAGGCTCCTTACAATTCCCACTGCACCAACTCCTCACGCATCTCATCAGTGCCAACTCCTTTCATTGACTGCTAGTGATCACCTCTCACTGCTCTCTAAGCATACTAGCTTTAAGCTGTGGTTGCTAATCATACTGCCCCCCTTTTGCCAGCCACTTCATTGCCAAACAGTGGCTGCTCCTCACACTGTACACAAATGTTATCTTCACACCATTTTCTGGGCTGTCTTCTCAGACTGCCCACTGGTGCCAGCTCTTGATACTGTCTGTCTCATACAAGGTCCTTCCACTACGTACCAATGCATGAGCCTTGCAAGACCTTCAAATTTACACCACATCCTCTCTTGTATCTAACTGTGGAATTTTGACTAGTCAGTGTTTATGTCTACCTTGTGGTGTCAAAGCAAAGTGAAGTATCTGGAATATGGCGTAGATAATGTGAGGAGGTCACAAGTCTGTCATAATGCGATGGGGAGATTAATGTGAATGAGGGCTTTAAGTATTGTGAGTTCATATGAATATGTTGCTGAATGATGTGCTTTCTTGGGTTAAACCCACTTTTGATTTTCATGGTGTTTCCTATGATCTCTCTGTGACATTGGTGTACCATTATCACAAGCAACAAGGATTAATTGATAGAAGATTGAAGCATAAAGGTTATCACAATATTCTATCTCTGGCAAAATTCCTTTTGAATTGTTCAGAAAGAGAATGTCTAATTCTATGTTGTGTCCTCTGTGGATGAACAGAATAGGCTTTTGAGACCTTAGTGAAGGGGATTAGAGGCAGAAATAAATAAAGGAAACAGTCTAAAAGGGAAAAAACGGATTGATTAACTCAAGCAAGTGAAATTTACTAAAGTGAGTTAAGGTGACAAACTAATGATAAAAGCATCTGTGAGGTGTCTTTGTGAGGCAAAATGCCCTAAGGCTTTGCGGGTAATCACGTTGTTTGTGTATGATGTTAAAGCAGAACAGGGACTCCTATGTAATTTACAGGAATGTCTTCCTGTATAAACATGATCCAATAATCAACTAATGGTGAGAAAGTAAAGAGGTACAAAATAGGGTTCAGCATGTGACCAGTCTTCTAGAGTCTCTTCAAACATTTTCTGGTGCTAGGTGTTCCTGAAATATTATATTGTTGAGTGATATTTACAGTATTGACATATTTTGCATTTCGTTAGGGGTTTTGCTATTGTTTTCTTTTTAATCGCACACTCTTTTGCTGTCTGTATTATACGTCTGGTTAGCTAGTCTTATTTTTGTTTTAGTAAAAATACAAAATGGAGGCATGTGATGCCTGGAATTTTATTTTAACCTGTATGTAAAGGAACATTTGAGGAGGTCATGATCCTGTCATAATGTGAGAGGGAGATAAATGTGAATAAAGATTTACTGTGAAGTACTTAGTAAATGAGGCAATTATTTTTTATTAAGTCTACTTTTGATGGTCAGTGTGTTTCCAGTGATTTCTTTGTGTTATCGGTGTACTTTCCTCAGAAAGCTTATGCTAACCTTTCTGAAATGTTCTCCTCACATCTCTATCTTACTCTCCTTCTTTTCCCCTAACATCATTAGTACCGTCTCCTGGTAACCTTTTTAATTCTTATCTTCCCTTTTTACTTTTTTCTCTTACTCTCTCTGTATCAGAACCCCTTTCAGAGGGCCAGAGAGAGAACAGGAGCCACTGGGCCCAGCCATCTGGTTTGAGGCCTTATGATCATGATTTCAGAGGGCCAGACCTACTATAGGCCCTTAGCAACTGCACCAAGTACCCCTTTGGATCTTGACCTTCAGTGGTAGCATTGGTCGAGCAGTGCAAGGCTTCTTGAATGGGGGGAGGTTAGGTAGATACGGGGGAGTGAACACAGGCTCACAACTCATATTTTCAGTCGCAGCTATAAATGATTGTGTAGTCAAATACCACCTTTTATGAAAAAAGTAGTATTTATATCCATACCCAAAGTAAAATACAACATACACAAACAGGGCAGGGCTTTAGTGTTCAATAGGCAGGCCCACAAGTCCCACTTATGTCTGCCTAGCGGTTAGTCCCCAAAGGTGTCTGTCAGGTAAGGCCCCTCTAGCAGTCCGAGTCTCAGGATTTTAACTCCTTTAGAAAAGTCAAAAGTGTTCTGGCAGACAAGTTCCTCTGGGACCTTACAACCTTTTGATTGGTGTTACCCGTACCATCAGGAATTGCACGACCAAAGTTTCCAAAAGCACCTCACTTGTGGGTGTAGGGCTGTAGCGGCTGCCTTTGGTGTGTATTATTCGTTGCTCTGCCGGGGCTGGGTGTCCTCGATGCTCCTCTGGTTTGACTGCAAGTTTCCTTTGATCCACTCCTGATAAAAGTTTCCACAAGTGCTTGTGCAAAAGTATGCAAGACTCACAGCAGAGTACTAGTTTCTCCTGATGCATTTCTCAATGCCCTTGAAAGGAAGTGGAGGATTAGGATTACCCATGTGATATAATATCATTAAGAAACAGGAGAGGGCTGGTTATTCTACTTTTGCAAAATTTCTTTTAGCACAGCCCAAAAAAAACTTTGGAGTAGGTTATGGCAGACGATGTCCATGTTTCATGAGATCTTGCTTTTTATTATCTCCAAATTCACAACTATTTTCAGGTTTATATGTCAAAGTTCAGTACGACCCAGGAGCATATTAGTAAAGCACACTTTGTGAGTAAGTTGTCAGAATTGGAGAACTGATATCTTATATACGCATTCATATGAATCAGTTGCTTGCAAGGGTTTTGCTTCAATTGGCATTTGAATGGGATTTGGGCGCACATGTTTTTTTTTACCCCAAACTGTGGGATTTTTGGAACAAACTCATAGCCTCATTGGGTGCAAAACTGCAAATTTGAATTAAACCTGAATTGCAGGGGGCTCTATTTAGGATTCCACCAACTGTCATTTAAGTATCCACCAGCAACAGTATTTTTTTAATTGGGTCACTAGTTGCTAAATTATTGATTCTTCAAAGGTGGAAATCCCTAATTCCCCCTACATTTGCGAGCTGGATAACAAAAATAAAGGAGGTTCAGAAATTAGAGGAGCTGTACGCTCAAAGGATAGGTGCATTTAAGAAAGCGAAGGGAATGTGGGATTCTGCTTACAGGGTTGCAATTGTTGATGATTGTGTATAACATTCCTTAATATTAGGAGGCATACATTAAGCGTTTGCACTATATTCATAAGTATAAGGTGGCATTTGTGCCCCACTTTATAAATAAATGCCGCTGGTAGTTTCCTGCATATATATTTCTCTGTGCATTGAAGTAATTGATGATGTGTATCTGATTAGCATCAAAAATCAAAAAAATAAAAAAGTTTCCTTTGATACTTCTCACAGGTGTTGGGTGGGGGCTGGGCAGGATTTGATCCTTAATCAGGGCTCGGGCCCGCACGGGTTGCCACGACTGCCTCTCAACATCGGTGATAACCATGCTGCAATCTTTATCCTTTCTGGTGACCTCTTCAGGCATACAGGGTCACCGCACCTACTCCAGACTCTATCAACGTCCTGATCGGCACAGTAGCAAGATCCTCTTTACGGCAGTTACCTGGGCCTACAGGGTCACTGACTCTCCAACTGCACACAGTCAATGGCCTGATCGGCATGGCTACATTCAGGGTGACCCTCTCTGGCATACGGTGTCGCTGACTTGCACACTACACATGAACAACTCATGAACAACAGTCCCATCGGCATGGTTTACTTCATGGCACCCCCTCCTACTCCGGAATACGATGTCGCTGGCAGACATACTGTATACAGTCGACACACCGATAGTCGTGGTAGTCCTCTCCTCACACCTTGCTTCAGGGATCCACTTGACAGGATCCCACACAGGACCTCACTCCCTCCAGTGATCTCTTCTTCCTCACAGGGCACATTGATCTTGGCAGGCAGTGATGCTCCAGGGCAAATGGCCTTGGATTTTTCCCGGATAATGCTCCCTTACAGAGCTGGGAGATTAGCAGGGTTAACCTCCAGTCCTGGTCACAGGCAGAAGACTCGCAGAGCTTCTCCTTCTTGCACAGGCCACCTGGCTGCTTGACAGTTGACAATTTTGGGAGCCTTGAGCTCCTCTTCTTATAGTCTATTTTCATTTACTAAATGTGATTAAGGGTCTAATGTTTTGAAGTTTGTGTTGTGGATCTGCTTCCTTTTACAGTGTCCTTTCCTCTGCTCTGCCCTTTCTCCTATCTGTCTGTCACAGCAGGAATGACTCAAAATCTGATATCCTCACAATACAGGCCATAGGAGTGACTAGGGTTTCACACCTGGATGTCAGCCATTGTGATATGCATATCAAAAGGTTACCCCAGGGCCTTTGCCCTACTTCTTAAGATTCTCTTATCAGCCCCAGCTCTTTCCTGAGATGTTCCCAGGTACTGTTGAATAATCTGTTTCTGAATCAAAGAGCACCCTTTGAAGTGTACTGAAGAGCCTTGCTCTTCTTCCTTCAGTCTGTGTGCCCCACTAATCTCATGGGAATGCAGGTATCCACAAATCTGTCTGGCGGGATTTCTCTACCTCCCATACTCCTCCAGTCTGACGTAGGTCTCCCACTGGAACCCAGAGCTCTCCATGAGTTGCACTATTCTCAAGCACACATGAACCCAGCACATATGTACATATAGTCACAGGCACACTGCACAGCACTCCGTACTGACCTTATGAAGCTAAGGGTGAATTTAAGTACACTGCAACAGACCTTTATATGAGAGAGCCTGCAGTTCTCACTTCAGTGGAAAAAAGGCCAGTTCACTTCTACTGATCAATACACAGCATGCTGCAACAACCACACTCTTGCTGCTTAACTCCTGGAAAAAGGCAAGAGCCTTTCACCACTATGATGGTAGCATTTCGGGCACCCCTCCAAGTCCAACTAGACAGCCATCCCCGAGAAAGGCCTATTACATGACGCACACTCATTATCCTTTTTCATCCATGACAAGAAAAATCAGCTTGGGAATCCTGAGATCATTGCAGCTGGGGCACTCAGGGCAGGGGTAAACGCCCGTCACCATGAGAGGGACATTTCCATCCCAAAAACTCTGTTTTATTTCTCACTCTTTGAATTCCTTTATTTTTCTTTCTCTTCAGTCACCTTCATCATCACCATCTTCTGGCAATGATCTGCTGCTCATTGAGTTTGTGGGCCTGTCCCAAACACACCTTACTAATCAGAGCAGCGGTTAGGGTGATTGGGCCCACAAGGCATAACTCTCTAGTGACCCCCCCACTACGATACCATTTTTACCCATATTAGTATTTACAAAAAAAGAAAACTTATGTACTATATTTTCAATTTACCAGGATAATTATTTTTAATAGAAAGTTTGTATTGGATCAGCATGTTATTTCCAAGAAACTGAGATACGTTTACCCATTGAGAGCTAATACCTGCACATGTCCTGGTTAATTATGTAGGAGCTGAATCAAATTAAGGTATCCCTTGCACAGCATTAAAAAAAATTCAAAGTGAAACTATTTCCATTGTCACTTATTGTATTTACTGATTTTGGTTTCATACAATTTATTTGATGTTGTGTCTTGAACAAGACATCACAATATTCCTATTTTTTTAAACTTTGCTTCCCACAGTTTTTTGTGGCCTGCTCACATTGGACAAACTGACGACCTAGGGCCTGATTTAAAGTCTGGCGGATGGGGTTACTCTATCACAAATGTGACCGATATGCCTTCCGCCGTATTATGATGTACATAAGATATAATGGAATCGTAATACGGCGGACAGGACACATGTTACGTTTGTGATGGAGTAACCCCATCTGCCAAACTCTAAATTAGGCCCTTAATTTTTGTTCCATTGAATGACTTTAGACATTGGGCTTCCCTTGAACAATGTTTTTAATTGCTTACAGTTTGCTTGATTACCAAGTTGATAATACATGAATGAATGAATGAATGGATAACTGAGTACAATGTGCATGAATTTCCCATTTCTATGAGAGGGTTTAATTTTTTTTTGCTGTGCTGTATCCTTTATTTCATCTTTGGATTTCTGTTTTTTAATTTAGATGTTGCTGCAGGGTTATCCAGACAAAGAAAGAGAATTGGTCTTTAAGAAAATCCTAGAGAAATTGAAGGATGGACAGACTGCACATGCTCAGACTGTTCTGTACATGCTGGAGCTCTGCAGAGATACCCACCCTGCACTAGAAGAAGCACTCCTTCCCCGAAAGCAGACAATAGCAGAGTGTGGTCCGCTAACTGGTAGGATCTCCAGTGTGTTTCCTTTTGACTTTACTGGCATTTCCTGAGCTGATGTTTCTTTCTAGAAGATGGTATTCTGTTAAGTGTCATGTCCACCAGAAGAATAAGTGAATAATGCTTTTTTACCTTTGGACTCCTGGATGGTTTTTTGTTAACAAAATATTTCACTCCACTCTAACCTCCACACTCCCAAGTCAAGCATAGTTATTAACATACAAATGCTATTTTCACGCTTTCCAGGCCCCTTGCATGCCAGGACTTAAGAAAGATTGAACATTTGGAATATAAGACATGTTTAGGTGTTTCAGAGTGACCACAGTTTTGGTAAACCACAGGCTTGTTCATAGCTTAGCTATAGCTAAGCTTCAGTTTCCTGTTCAGTTGTTTTTTGAGTAAGACATTTCTTTCAATACATGAGGACAACATTCAGTGCAGCTATTTGTCCATTCCTCCAAAGGAAGGGCAGCTTGAATTGCCTATCGAAAACTTTTTTTTTGAGATATGGCGGAGACAACCAGCCATCTAAGTACATTCATAAACAATACATTGTAGATGTTAACTTTGGGAAGGCTTACCAAAAGTTTTCTCTTTTTGCTGTCAGCGCCTAATCTGGACCGTCACAATATCATCAATGTTCTGTACCTTGTTATCTGGACTCTAAAGGTGGGGAAGAAAAGGGGTTGTATGTAACAATAGGAAGTTTATGACATTGCCGTCTAGGGTTGCATCTTCACCCTGTTTATTTCCTAGTTTCACAATTTAATGGCTAATTCACACTTCCAGATCGGTTTGCTAAATGTTGCAAAAGATTAGAGTTTAATGGATTAAGGGTATCACACTTCATGTCATTGAGCAACTTTCTATATGTTTTTATACAAGTATTGGTATTTTTATAGTCAAAGCAAGTTTGTGTTTTTTTAGCATTGCTTTCCAACTGTAAATGTGATCTCTCTTATCTTGGGCACCTATTCAATTGGTCGCTGATGAAATACCTAAAGTAGATCAGTAGTATTGTTTTGGTTATTGCATTTGTATAGCTAGTCATTGATGCAATGTTTATACTGGAAAAATAGGAAAAAATCATAGATGCAATGAAACATAACTACGTGTTCAGAATTTAGGACTGTTAATCTGGTTTACGACATTCACTAAATTCCACTCAAGCATGTACAGTTAAACCAAATAGTCTATGCTAGTAGTTAAAAAATTTACTTTTAACTAGTTGTAAATAAGCCATTGGCATAAAGATTAAAGTAAGGTTTAACGAAATGGAGAAGTTGTTAGTAATGGAAAGAGCTTTATTCCAGTCCAGAATGAAAAAATAAATATGGGCAATTTGACCCAAATTTATTGAATTAATAACTCTTTGTAACTGTCCTATACATGTTTTTCATCCAAAAATTCCAACTGTATCGCTGCAAGCAGATCTCACATATGCCACCATCTAGGAAAGAGTTCACTTGAGCCCAATGTATTTACTATAAAAATGTATCCCTAAAGAAGAACTTTGCTTGATTGAAAATGCAGAGAACATAAAGACCCCACTGTTACTTTGTCAACTTCCATGTCACTTTTGAAGTGGCAGCTCAGGACAAGCTTTGGTGATAAGCTGGCAGATTGAGACATTTCCCCAGGGAGAACTCCCTTCATATGCCCAGTTGGGCTCAGGTGGATGTTGATGTAAGTGGGCGCTTAACCCTCATATTCCAGTAAGTTTTGTCCTAAAACAGGGCTATGTAATATTTTGTTTTTTTATTAGAATTGTTTTAGAAGGACCTCCATCAATATATTTCGGTCTGTGATCCTTTTCCTGTTTTCATTATACAGAGAACTTGACACTGATGGACTACACCCCTGTGCTCTTACAGAGTAAAGGAAATACACTTCACTAGCACTGTATTTATAAAGTTACAGTGAATATTGAAACATGGAAAATATCATTTTGGGCAAGATTAGTGTAAAGAATCAAGCTTTGCAGGTGTCTGGCTCAAGAGAGTTGCATTGTATTTCGATCTAACCTTTTCTAATACTTTAAGTTAGGTTGTTCATTTTAAGTATTTTGTCAGCAAAATTATGTTTTTTTGACTAGTGGTCTTTTGGGGTTTGAGACATAATTTGATAGGACTTTAGTAATCACTTTAATGAAAGACTTTAACTGCAAAATTGGTGGGGATTTTGGCTCTGGATATCCTAGTTAACTGGAACTCAATAAACATCAAATGTTATAAACATCTTTTAATGTTTAAAACCACCACTGGCATCCAAGCTGCACTTGTGTGTTATGTCTTGTGTCTGGATCATTGATTGCTGGAATGTTGTCTCTTAGGTTTTTGCATTATTTGTGAAGTTTCATTTCCTGGGGTGCCATTTTTTAACTTTAAAGCCAACCACCATTGCATAGGATGTCTCTGCATTCATCAAAAGAAAGGCATATCTTTGTGGCAGCAAAAGTGTGAGGGCCCTACTAAATAGCGGGGTGCATCCCCACATGACTGTTGCACTTGGCTAAGAAAAAGAGTTGAGCATTTTGTTTTGATCTGCTTATCATGCAAAATTAAGATAGACATTAGGGTTGTCTTTGTTCCTACCGGAGCTATATTTTCCTTTTTACTTAAAGTACCCTTTTGAACAGTAGCCCCAACTGTTAGCCAGACATTAGATCCAACTCCTAGTCATTCTTACAGATTATATGTTTTTATGGTGCTGGCCTTAAAATTTGTAAAATTTGCAAATGTTTTTAAAACTATTGTTTTCAAAATGCTAAAATATTTTATTTCCTGTCTTTAATGGCATTTGGCAGAATGTCTAATAAATCGATATAATTTAAATTGAATGGGCTGCTTCTAATTGATACTCAGCAGACACAGTAATGCATACCTATAGGTTCCTTAATGGCTAGGTATAGTCAATATTTCCAAACACTTAATGTTAGAATACTATTTGAGCTATATGATTAAAAGTGACGTACCTGTCTGCCTCTGTTCTCTCCTGCCAAACCTAACACCGCAGTAACTTTTAAGAATGTTTACACTATTTAAAATAAGTAATTTATTTTTTCAGCGTTTCAAAATTGATAATAATTGCATTTGAGATTTCGCTGAGCAACGTTGTGCTCTTGTTCAATAATGTCTATTTCAATTCTTGCTAAAATACATTATAAGATTTCCTTCTCTAGAATTAGATATATATGTTATTTAACCACAATTGAGTTTTTAATAGGTTTTTCCTAATATAATTCCTAGGAAGCCAGGAGGGTAGCACAGCCTTGTTTGATCTCCTGCTTGAGCATAAAGATGATCTTGTGCAGAGCATAACAGAGCTGAGCCCCATCATAGAATGCTTAGATACAGCAGAAGATGGATTTTTGAGCCGCATTGAGAAGAAGGTAACTTAAGTACTGGTCATGACTGTGGTGTTGAAATCTGTAAATATACCTTAGATCTCATGGAATTTTGACACATTTTCTCTTGTATGTTAATGTCTAGACAGCTTCTGAATTTAGTTGCTATTACCAGTGCTAAATCACATTCTTGTATATGCTGCGCACATCAGAAATCACTGGCAACTGATTACGGAGACAAATTTAAAGCATGCATGTGCCTTTTTGTTTCCCATGAGCAACAAACCAATATTTTTTTCTTTTTGTGTAGGAGCAAACTGCAGTACTTTTGTGATGTCTTTCCGTTTCTTAAGCCCGATCATTGAGAACTTCTATAAGCAGCTTGTCTAGTTGTTGTTTTATTAGCTCCAAAAGTCCCTCTCTTTTGACTACAGTTTCAGTTTGTCTTTACTTATTCTAAGTAATCATAAAAGAGCAATTCAAAAAATGACTTTCATGCAAGCCGTTATGAAATTTACAAACACATAAATAAGCGAAATGCAATTAAAAAGTGATGATTTGCAATGTTGTATCGCAGATTTTAAAAACCTGCTAACAACATTATATATTAAGGCGGTGCTCAGTATTATTACAAAGTAAAAAACAGGCCTACACTTATTAAAGTAATTATTGTTAAAAACTGGGATTAAAAAATGACGTGTGAAAGGATCGTAAACTGTACAGAATAATACAAAATGCAGCAATGTTTGCATAGAAACGTAAACACATTGGCAAGTTAATATAGCGACTGGCTCAAATTGTCTGTGGGGAAAACTAAGGTGGCTGCAGAGGTTGCCCAATGGAAATCTTGTTAACAATGATCTCCCCCAGAAGTTTGTGATGTAGGGTCACACACAGCTAGTTTCACACATTTCACGACATAACTTGGTCCTAGCTCTTAATATAAAAATTTGTGGGGACTACTAGGTGTAACACCAAGTGGACACTGTAGAAGCAATTTTCCTCTACCTGTAGAATAGGCTATCCCCATATAGCTGTTCCATATGTTAGAATCAGAAGATATTTTCAGTTATAGATTTTAAGAGGGGCCTTAATCCGTTTGTTCCTTATCCCCTGAGCTATATAATGCATCAACTGATTGTTTAAACCTTAGACATCTGGTAAATAAACGGTGTGACCGTGTGCTAGAGGAGTCATAGGTATTTCGTAAAAATGGGAATTGGCTGACCTTCCTGATGTTTTTTCCTTTGATACAAATAGGCTGTGTCTTACTGTCTTTAGGGCACACAAACCACACAGCTTGTTTTAGTAAAATCAGTTTCCATGTCTAGGTTATACATTAATTGTACAAAACTGTCAATTTAGCCTTAAGGCCCATTGGACATCCATGACATAAAAATGTCATTGTAAGCGCACATTATAACTGGGACCAATTTTGAACGCACCATGCTCATGTCCTTTCAGTGTGAAATAAAGAAAAAACCACTATACATTAAGATTATTTGCATACAATAAAAACAATATGGGTCTGAGGATGCAGCTCTGCTTAGCCTCACATTCTAATATTCTAATGCAAATGAATTTGAACATTTACTCCCAACACTGTATCTCACAGATGCAGGGACCTTCGCGTGTAGTGTGCAGAAAAAATTAAGAAGACCCTGCTTTAAGCCCATACTGTATAGGATAGCCCAAAACTTTGACTGGTTAACTCAGTCAAAGGCACTACTAAGGGTCATAAAAACGAAGTACAACTGATCCTGTTGGGACACTGTGTATTTGCTAACTAATAAAAGGAGATTTTACCATTGTTCAAGTGTGCCTTAACCTGTATTAAACTATATTGGATATCTGATGGCACATTGGTCTCTTCCACCCGTACCCTAATTCTATGATGAACTACACCACCAACCAATTTTACAACTGATTTCAACAAAGTAATAGGCCTGTAGCAACACAGAGCTTGCTGATTCCTTTTTTTTTTAAACACCCGAACAATGATTGCAGTGTACCAAGAGGTAGGTAATTTTGTGCTGCTGGCAAAATGTATGGCATTATTGATAGCATGGGCCCAGAAATCGGTGTTAAATTTGTAAAGGTCAATAGGGACCATGTCTGGACCTGGAGCCTTAGCAGAGGGGCTTTCAGAAAAAGTAGCGGGCTCCTCCTGAAGCTCAAACCTAATAGATGATCGGGGGACTGCAATCAGTAGCTCCGTGAGGTCACTCAGGTGATAAATGGACCTGTAGTGTTCCACCCATTGCTCTGCCTTAGTGCTCATGCTTAGGGCCACCACATCCCCTGTGTTGAGCTTGGTTCAAATCAAATCATTAACATTTATAAAGCGCGCTACTCACCCGTGCGGGTCTCAAGGCGCTAGGGGGGAAAGGGGGGGTTATCGCTGCTCGAACAGCCAAGTCTTTAGGAGTCTCCGGAAAGCGGAGTGGTCCTGGGTGGTCCTGAGGCTGGTGGGGAGGGAGTTCCAGGTCTTGGCCGCCAGGAAGGAGAAAGATCTCCCACCCGCCGTGGAGCGGCGGGTGCGAGGGACGGCAGCAAGTGCGAGGCCAGCGGAGCGGAGGGGGCGGGTGGGGACGTAGAAGCTGAGGCGTCTGTTGAGGTATTCCGGTCCCTTGTTGTGGAGGGCTTTGTGTGCGTGGGTGAGAAGTCGGAAGGTGATCCTTTTGCTGACTGGGAGCCAATGCAGGTGTCTCAGGTGTGCGGAGATGTGGCTGTTGCGGGGTACGTCGAGGATGAGGCGGGCCGAGGCGTTTTGGATGCGTTGCAGGCGGTTTTGGAGTTTGGCGGTGGTCCCGGCGTAGAGGGTGTTGCCGTAGTCCAGGCGACTCGTGACAAGGGCGTGGGTCACGGTTTTTCTGGTGTCGGCGGGGATCCAGCGGAAGATCTTGCGGAGCATGCGGAGAGTGAGGAAGCAGGCGGAGGACACGGCGTTGACTTGCTTGGTCATGGTGAGAAGAGGGTCCAAGATGAAGCCGAGGTTGCGGGCGTGGTCTGCGGGGGTCGGTGCGGTGCCGAGGGCCGTGGGCCACCAGGAGTCGTCCCAGGCGGACAGGGTGTTGCCGAGGATGAGGACTTCCGTTTTTTCAGAGTTCAGCTTTAGGCGGCTGAGCCTCATCCAATCTGCGACGTCCTTCATACCCTCTTGTAGGTTGGTCTTGGCGCTGGCGGGGTCCTTGGTGAGGGAGAGTACAAGTTGGGTGTCGTCGGCGTAGGAGGTGATGATGATGTCATGCTTGCGTACGATGTCGGCGAGGGGGCTCATGTAGACATTGAAGAGTGTCGGGCTGAGCGATGAGCCTTGAGGTACGCCGCAGATGATCTTGGTGGGTTCTGAGCGAAACGGAGGGAGGTAAACTCTTTGGGAGCGGTTAGCGAGGAAGGAGGCGATCCAGTCCAGGGCCTGGCCTTGGATCCCGGTGGAGCGTAGGCGGGTGATTAGGGTGCGGTGACAGACGGTGTCAAAGGCAGCCGAGAGGTCGAGGAGAATGAGGGCGACTGTTTCACCGTTGTCCATCAGGGTTCTGATGTCGTCTGTGACTGAGATGAGGGCGGTTTCCGTGCTGTGGTTGGTTCGGAATCCGGTTTGTGAAGGGTCGAGCAGGTTGTTGTCTTCCAGGAAGGTGGTCAGCTGTTTGTTGACGGTCTTTTCTATTACCTTGGCTGGGAAAGGTAGAAGAGAGATGGGGCGGAAGTTTTTCAGGTCGCTTGGGTCAGCCGTAGGTTTCTTTAGTAGGGCGTTGACTTCAGCGTGCTTCCAGCATTCGGGGAAGGTAGCAGAAGAAAAAGAAGAGTTGATGACGGTCTGGAGGTGCGGGGCGATGATGTCGTCGGCTTTGTTAAAGATGAAGTGCGGGCAGGGGTCCGAAGGGGCGCCGGAGTGGATAGAGTTCATGATGGATTTGGTTTCTTCCGTGTTGATGTGGGTCCAGTTGTTGAGGGTGATGTCCGGGGAAGCGGGTTCAGTGGTGTGTGGTTGGGTCTGGTGTCCGAAGCTGTCGTGGAGGTCGCTGATCTTGCGATGGAAGAAAGTGGCGAGGGATTCGCACAAATCCTGTGAGGGCGTGACGGCGTTGGCGCTGGCGCTGGGGTTGGAGAACTCTTTGACGATGCTGAAGAGTTCTCTGCTGTTGTGGCTGTTTTTGTCTAGTCTGTCCGTGAAAAAGTTCCTTTTGGCAGTGCGGATCAGGTGGTGGTGTTCGCGTGTAGCGTTCTTGAGGGCGGTCATGTTGTCCGCGGTGTGGTCCTTGCGCCAGGCCTTCTCAAGGGCACGACAAGTTTTCTTTGATTCTTTGAGGGTGTCAGAGAACCAGAGAGGTTTTTTGGTGTTGGTCTGTCGATGCGTGCGTTTGAGGGGAGCAAGGTTGTCAGCGCAGTTGGAGATCCAGTTTGTGAGGTTGAGAGCTGCGTCGTTGGGGTCGGTGGTGAGGGTGGGTTGGTTGGCGGCGAGAGCGGAGAAGAGTTGCTCTTCAGGGATCTTGTTCCACTGTCGACGAGGGGTGGGTTGAGTGCGGAGGTGGGAGGTCTCGCGTCGGAATGTGAAGTGGACGCAGCTGTGGTCGGTCCAGTGTAGGGCAGAGGTGTGGCTGAAGAAGACGTGTTTGCTGGCGGAGAAGATAGGGTCGAGCGTGTGTCCGGCGATGTGGGTGGCGGTGTTCACCAGTTGTTTGAGGCCGAGGTTGGCGAGGTTGTCGAGCAGGGTGGTGGTGTTGGGGTCGTTGTTTTGTTCCAGATGGAAGTTGAGGTCGCCTAGGAGGATGTAGTCCGGTGAGGCGAGGGCGTGCGGGGAGATGAAGTCGGCGATGGCGTCGCTGAAAGAGGCGCGAGGTCCGGGAGGACGGTAGACGAGGGATCCTCTGAGGGTGGTCCTTGGGTCGGTGCGAATCTGAAAATGCAGGTGTTCAGCGGCGAGGGGGGGGTCTTCGGTGGAGGTGGTGACGCTGATGGAGTCTTTGAAGATGATGGCGACACCTCCTCCTACTTGGTTGGTGCGGTCTTTTCTGGAGATCTTGTAGCCTTCGGGGATGGCGGTAGCGATGTCTGGAGCAGAGGAGGCGTTCATCCATGTCTCCGTGATGAAGGCGACGTCCGGGGCTGTGGAGTCCAGGAGGTCCCAAAGTTCAACGGCGTGCTTGTGGACGGAACGAGCGTTGATCAGGATGCACTTGAGGTGGTTGATGGCGCGTGGGCTTGTGGTCGTGGTAGTTGCGACCTATGAATTGGTTGAATTACCTATGTTCTAGAATGTTCTGATGTCCTTAGAGGTGCAGAAAGCAATAGCATTTTCCCATGATTCTACCCTTAACACTACCTTCCTCTTCTTTAGAGTACGTTTGTAAGTAGTTGTACATCTAAGGATGTCATCTTGATACCTGGGGTTCCCTTTAAGAGCTCTACACGCAGTCTATTGGCTTCCGTTTGGTCTTAGTTACTGGTAATAACATGGCTTCCCTGATGTAACAGCCTATATAGAGAAAAGCCTCACTGATCAAACCCCCATAATTATCCTCATGTGACAAACACATATCAACTAGGATTGGATGAGCTCTCATAATGTTGTTAATGAGTGATGGAATACCAGCAGTCTCCCAACTAACCCAAAGCCCCTTGTCCTTAACTGCTAACTCAGTGAAGCCCCTCTTAGAAGGCCTCTGTAATTTATCTGATACGATCAGAGCTAAAGCATTAGGATTGTAATTGATTGATCCACTCTCCAAAGTTCCTTTAAATGGATTGAAGTGTAAAATGGATCTTGAAATAAAAATGTAATCAATAATTGTCCCATAGGTCCATCCCGTGAAAGTTGCTAGTTGATTCTCAGTCCCACCTGATGTTTCAGCATTGTTGCATAGGTTAACAGAGCTCCCCCCCCCCTTTCACTCCCCCAGTATCCATATGCAGGTAGGAAGGTTCTTTGGGTGCACCTTAAAAGAGGTCCAGAAAAGTAACACTGCTTCCTGTTTTTTGGCATTAAAGTCGCCCCCTAAAATTAGGTTAAAACTTTGCATGGTTACTTTCACCCAATGTCTGATTATCTCAAGCACTTCAAATGAATCAACTATGCATCACTGCTTATTTCTAGAGTAAACATCTTTGTAAATATGTATACAAAATTAGTTAAAGTGCCTGGAGAAGATAATCCAAAATGGATTCTTGGATTAGCTAGTATCCATTATTCATTTATCCGAGTAAAGTGTAACAAGACCACCCTTAGCTCTGACTGAAAGGAAGGAAGCTGCTGGCAAATAGTAACTAAAATATCCATCCAAAGTTGTTTAATCCGTAGTCCATGTTTCTTGCAATATGATAAAACAATTGTAATATAAGACCACCAGTCCTTATCACTTAATTTTGAGGCAGTGCGCCTAAAATGTTTCACCAAACAGCAAATCACACTTGCATTGAAGGATCAGTTATTACACTCATCAATAAAAACGGCATTCATTTTACCATTTATTGGAGGCCAAAGGACGCCCGCTCCTATGGCCTTGTACTCTTTGGTTTTGCATTGGGAAGTTTATGGGTGTGCATGACAGCCTGGTTTTGAGGACCTTTGTCCCCATTTATGGGACCAGAAATAGTGCACACCGTCACCCCCTTTCCCCCCCCCTTTTCTCTGTCAGTCCAGTGGATTTAAATCAGAGAGTGATTGATATCGATTTTGGGTTTCTATGGAATTGGAAGGTATCAGAGAAGTGGGGTTTTAACACCGTAGGTGACTATAAAAAAATACCAAAGGTGACAGACAGATATGCTTGGTGGAGAAGAAAGAGCTTGAAGGTTCTCAATAGAAGGAGATTCCTGGCCAAGTTGGTATGTTTAAAGTTAATGACCACACAATCACCCTTGAATCCTTTGGGTGAGTAGCCAGCTCAGGCCACTCTTCTCACAAGTAGTATATTCTTAAAGTGGGTGATATTGAAGTCCTTGTTCTTGGTTAGCCAATGGCATATTTTTTTTCTTAAGCTGAAGAGTCATTTAAGCTGTCTCTGATGGGAGCAGAAAGGCGTTACCTAAAATTACCACAAAAGAGCAGGCTTCTGGGGCTAGGTTAAGACAGGAGGATGGGATAGTCTGACTCTGAGCCACAGTAGATTCATTCACATGAGCCCTTTGTGGCCTGTTCGTGCTGTATAAATTATGGCTGATGGTGACTCTACATTCCTGTGTATCATGGACAGCATCTTTGGAATTGGGAGTTTTGATGAGTAAAAGGAGAGACATTATCAGGTTGTACTAAGGGGGTGGGGTGGATTGGTTGTGTGACAGTAGAGGGTCGAGTCTGTTAAGGGACTTGGGAGTAGGCATCCATCCCGCTAGTTACGGTAGAGACCTGAGAATGAATACCTAGTTTTGTGATTGCCCCTTAAATAATATTAAGTGCTCAATTAAAGGGCTCACAAACCTCTCAGTTACACTCTTCAGTTGGAAAAGGTGTCCAGAGTAGAAGCACCTCCCTCCAACCTCTGCAACTCGTTACTAGTATTCAGAGAGAGGGCTAATCGTTGGTTTCAGGCCTGTGTGCCCCTTTTTTCCTCTTCGATATGGGTCCTGTTAGAAATGGGGTATTTGGTCGGCAGTCAGGTTACCTCCTGTTCAAGCAAGGACCCTCAGTCTAGTCAGGGTAAAGGAGAATCACCCTCAGCTAACCCCCGCTCACCCCCTTGGTAGTTTGGCATGAGCAGGCAGGCTTAAATTCAGAGTTCTAGGTGTAAAGTATTTGTACCAACACACACAGTAACTCAGTAAAAATACCACAAAAGGACGCAACACAGTTTTAGAAAAATAGGAAATATTTATCTAAACAAAACAAGACCAAAACGTCAAAAATCCAACATACACAAGTCAAGTTATTAATTAAAAAGAGAAAAGAGTCTTAAATCCTTGAGAAAATGGTAAAAACACTGTTAGCGTTAAAAAGTACCTGGGTAGCTTCAAAATAACACGCACGGGTGAGTGTGTATCGAAAAAGGTAAGCAGTGCGTAGATTTCTAACCCGCAAGCGAGGTGGTGTGTAATTTCCCCTTCTCCGGACGGGTCAGCATGTGCCGTTTTTCCTTCCCACATGGTAGCGATGTGTCGATCCAGGCAGCACTCGGGTCCGGGCAGGCATTGAGTTGTTTTTCCGAACCCAGCAAGGCTTGCGTCAAAAATCCTGCCATGTTACCAGCCGCCGTTAGCGATGCAGCGTGTCGTTTCTCCAGCCGCGTGAATCGATCTCCCAGCCGCGCTGTAGGCAGTGCATCGATTTCAGCCGCGGAGCCGGCGGCGCGTCGTTTCTTCGGTCGCTCACAGAGGTTGCGTCGGAAATTTCCCTGCACGCGGTCTGTGCGTGGATTTTCAAGCTTGGTCTGCCAGCTTCACCTGTCAAGGCCTCAGGAACTGGACATCAGAGAGTCCAGGTGCTGGCAGGGGAAGTCCTCGATGTCCCTGAGACTTCAACAACAGAAGGTAAGCTCAGGGCAAGCCCTTGGAGATTCCTCCTCAAACGCAGGAATGCACAACAAAGTCCAGTCTTTGTCCCCTTTAACCAGGCAGAAGCAGCAACTGCAGGATAGCTCCTCAAAGCACAGTCACAGGCAGGGCAGCACTTCTACTCAGCTCTTCTCCAGGCACAGGTACCTCTTGATGTCTAGACGTGATCTAAAGTCTGTGCTTTAGGTTGCCCTTCTTATACCCATTTTGGCCTTTGAAGTAGGCTTACTTCAAAGGAAACTCTCTCTTGTTTGTGAAATCCTGCCTTGCCCAGGCCAGGCCCCAGACACACACCAGGTGGTTGGAGACTGCATTGTGAGAGGGCAGGCACAGCCCTTTCAGGTGTGAGTGACCACTCCTCCCCTCCCACCTAGCAAAGATGGCTAATCAGGATATGCAGGCTACACCCCAGCTACCTTTGTGTCACTGTCTAGAGAGAGGTGCAAACAGCCCAACTGTCAGACTGACTCAGACAGGGAATCCACAAACAGGCAGAGTCACAGAGTGGTTTAAGCAGGAAAATGCTCACTTTCTGAAAGTGGCATTTTCAAAAACACAATCTTAAAAGCAACTTTACTAAAAGATGTATTTTTAAATTGTGAGCTCAGAGACCCCAAATTCCACATGTCTATCTGCTTCTATATGAATCTATGCTTCAATCATAGTTAAAGGCATCCCCCATGTTAACCTATGAGAGGGATAGGCCTTGAAACTGTGAAAATCGAATTTAGAAGTATTTCGCTGTTAGGACATATAAAACACATTAGTATATGTCCAACCTTAAACATACACTGCACCCTGTCCATGGGGCTACCTAGGGCCGACCTTAGGGGTGTCTTACATGTAGGAAAAAGGAAGGTTTAGGCCTGGCAAGTGGGTGCACTTGCCAAGTCGAATTGGCCGTTTAAAACTGCACACACAGACACTGCAGTGGCAGGTCTGAGACATGATTACAGGGATACTATTGTGGGTGGCACAACCAGTGCTGCAGGCCCACTAGTAGCATTTGATTTGATTTACAGGCCCTGGGCACCTCTAGTGCACGGTACTAGGGACTTACCAGTAAATCAAATATGCCAATCATGGATAAACCAATTACATACACATTTTGTATAGGAGCACTTGCACTTTAGCTCTGGATAGCAGTGGTAAAGTGCCCAGAGTAACACAAACAGCACAAACAGAGTCTAGCACACATCAACATCCTGGGAAAAAGAGGCAAAAGGTTAGGGGAGACCACACCAAGGATGCCAAGTCGCAAAGGTCCATCTTGACTCAAATGAGGAATCCAGCGCATCAGTCTTGCAGTTTGGGTCTAGAGAGTTGCCCTCCATTTATATGCTGGCTCCAGAGGCCCAAGATGCAGTTAAAATTGTTATCTAGGGATAAACATTACTCTGCCAAGGCAGTCTCTTCGGAGATGACGTCTACCTCTCTCTCTCTAGAAAAGAGTCCAAGCTAATGCTCTTGTGTTACAAGGTGGGATTGGTGCTACCAATTGTCCACGTGCCCATTTCAACGTAAGGGTTGTATATCCTGTGGATGGTAAGATTGCAGGGCTTTCATGGCCTTACAATAGTTAAGAGCACAACCCCCCAGCAAACATGCAATCAATTCACCAATAGGTAGTGTTAACCAGTAACAATCCAGATTCAGAACTGTTCAAAATATGGTGCAAATTAATTTCACAGATTTAGCACATTAAATTACATAAAGAAAATTTCCGTAGTTGAATGGCGATGACGAGTGAAGATAGGCCTGCTGTTGGCTAGGGTAACTTTCTCACATTTCGAGGGAAGATGAGTGGGAGGGGGTCCACCTCCTCTGCTCCCTCCATGGATGCTAATCAGACTCATGCTACATGGAGTCCTCATTCTCCAATAGCACACACTGTGCAGTAAGTAACCTCCTGCACTTTGTAGGGAAGTGAGTGGGAGGAGCCCACCTCCTCCACCCCCAAGAATGCAGAATGGACTGGTACTCGGAGTCCTAATCTCTAATAGTACTTAATTCCTTTTAGTGGAGCACACTTTGATACTCAAGTCTTGTTGCCCCTATCAGAAGAGTTCCTCTTCATTCTCTCTTAAATTTGTCTCTATCCTGTTGCATCTGGTTTCCTGATCCAAACCTCTTGTGCCCTCTCTGGGGTGCTGTTTGCTATCTGTTGTGTCACCTGGCTTCTTACTCGCATGCAACCAAAAGTCCAGTAGGTTCATCACCCATGCTTGCACCACATCGTGTTCTCTCTTATATACTTTTTTCTCACAGATACCTCTCTTAAAGCAGTATTGTCCAGAAGCCTGACATCTTCCACTTGGATCCTTTAAATGCACAGGTAACTTTAGTGAACTGAATGAGGGATGTTCATACTAATAATAGAATACATATGCCTTGCGCAAACAACTGGTGCCAAAAGTCCACAAGAGGTTTTGATGCCTACTTTCTAATTGCAGTACAAAACTATTTGGTTTTGCAGGCCATTCATGGGACAATTACGTATACACAGTTGTAAGCTGCTCATCTGTTCAAAGCAGAGTTTTTACAGGAAAATGCTCCAATGTAGTTTCCAATTTTGGCGACATAATGGGAATTGGATATATTGTTTTTCAGCCAAGCTCACTATGCCTGGTTTGTATCTGCTTCCAGTGGGCAAGGAGCAGCACTGTATATGCTCCAGAACTTCATAGGGAATGCCAGTGTGATAGAGCAGACATTTCTTCCCAGATTAGTCTATGGTGGCCTGAGTGGCTGCAGGTATTGCACATCTTCTCTAGAGAGCCAATGTAAGGAAAAACTGATGAGCCCCCTTTTGTCTGACCTATTCAGTAGGGCTCATGGGCCGGAGGGCCCAACTAAGCTGGTGAAAGAGACATCTGCTCAGTCTTTATCTTCAGTGCAGGCTGAGGACGAACCAGATATTTCTCCCCGTGGAAGGAGATGTTAGGCAGAATCTTAAGGCCATCTCTAGGAAATTATCCCTTTTGCACACTATGACAATGAATTGGACATCGATCATCATAGCAGTTCTGATTGGGACAATTGTTTTGGAGGCTGTATGTGGCTATGCTTCAGAATGAAAGAGGAGGGTAAAAAGCAATGGAGAGCAGAGACGGCTTAACAGGAGTACTCCAGACTATAACCAGAAGTTGTAAGCCCTTTCTACGGTAGGACTTCAGATCTATATAGCACAAAGGAGTATGTGTCCTGCTCTTTGTGGGTAGAAAAAGACAAAAATTCATTAGAGAAGATCATGATAACTCCCAGGTAATTTGCACAGATGTTCTGCTCAGTGTGTGGTAACATACTTGCCTCTCAAATTCAGTCTGTGATCAGCACCCAGGTTATTAAATTTGTTGGGTTAGCTGCTTCGGTGAAGAGAATGGGAAGTTAAGCTTTCTCAGTTGTGAGCCTTGCGAGTCTGACTTCACATTGACTCTTTTCAAAGGTAGCAGTGGGCACTGTAGCAGCTGAGAAATCATTCTGGCTGCCGAAACCTCAGTTCTAAGCACCAGTGAGATCCATAATAACCTAAATGTTTGGAAAAAGCTGCTTCACTAGTAGGTTCTTATAGGCAATAATATGAGATTGATGAAGGTGATTTATTGCAGACCTAGCTGAAGCAAAACTTTCAGCTTTAGCAGGGTGCAGACAATAACAAATATTATTAACCACTTTGAATTTATCACTATGAGCCTTCGATCAGTCCATTTTTATAGACTCTCCTGTAATCTAATCAGAAAACTGACCAAGATTTTGTGGTACAAATTCCTTCCTTGGTGTTGGGCAAAGGTTGATTCAGGGTAGATCCTCTGATATCTTATCTTCAGACCCAGCTAAAGCTGAAAGTTTTGCAACATTAGGGTCCTGATTTTAAATTCTCATCAGATGAGGCATAAAGACTGTACAAAGTTGTTCAGGTATTAGCAATAGTGCAGTTAAACAGACCACCCATGGTGTTGGATATGCATATTGACTGGCCATCTGTATTGATCTTCACTCTTTGTGTTTTTCGGGCATTTATAACTTACAACCTTCAAGAATGTTATGCCAGGTTTACTGTTTTTTTTTCTTTTCTTCTTGGTTGCAGTCATCTTGCACACGCTGAGAATGGGGATTTGTTGAGTTCAAATTATAGTGATGCACGTAGATGACTAGAGATGGTTTCTCTAGGTTAGCGGGAGAAGAGGGTTTTGAAGGCGGTTGTGAGGTCAGAGGTAAGGGTTCATTGTGGGGAACAAAAAAGGTTAAAAGGTGAAAACCGTGAACCAATTTAGACTTCAGCCATTGCATATGGACAGTGTTGTATCTTGCAATGGATTGTGTTGAATTATGTGGCCATGGTTGAAACAAGGTAAGGTGCATGGAATATGTCCTGCCTACTGATTCAGAAGAAGAGGGATGACATCTAGAGTGCCTTGAGGGATGTTGCAAAAGAGACTCTACTTCTCCCTATGTCATCACGCAAAACTTCATTCAAATTCTTTATTCAGTCTTTTAAAACAATCATATGCAAACAAATATTACACAATAAATACCAGATGATAACATAAAAATCCCTGATAAAATCACAATCGTTTCCACCTAGAAAAAAAATACTAAAATTGATAAAATCCGTGGACATTAAACACTGGCTAACAGGACAACAAAAATAAGAGTTTCATTTAAGTATTTATTTATATGAGTATTTATAGAGCACACTTACTACCATGAAGGTATCAGGCGCTTGGGAGCCTTGGATACTGGGGGGGACAATGACTGTGCAGCCGACCAGAAACATATGCTGGGGTTACTGAGGAAAGAGCTATGTTTTCAGCACTTTTCTAAAAGATAGCACATTTTCTGTAAGTGTGAGGGGGGACAGGAAGCTGATGCTATAGTTGAGAAGCTCTTACTGAAAAAGCCTGCCTTCCCTGTCTTGTTTTCTGAAATTTAGATACACAGGCTAGGTAGGCCGATGAGAAGCATAAATACCTCCTTGGGAAATATCTTTAAAAACGATTCTGCATGGGGACTGATCCAAGTACATGAAGAGCTTTAAAGACAATGCATAGAGATTAAAAAATGATTCTGTGCTTGACTGGTAACCAGTGCAGCTCCTTTAGGGATCCTAGCACGAATCGGAGCCACTTTTGCTGCAGCAGCATAAACTCTATACATTCTAATAGTCGGGCCCCTAAAAGGAGAGAGTTGCAATAACCAAGCCTGCTCAGAAGCATACTGCAAATAATTAAGGTTTTGACGTGAGGTGACAGTATGAGAAGTAGTTTCCGCAGGTCTTGGAGGAGCGAGAAACAAGTCCCAGCTACCTTTGTAATATGATCTTCAAGGGACAGTTTATTATTAAAAGGAACTCCCAGATTACGAACTCAGACTGCGGAGGTAGGCTCATTGTTGGAAATGGGGCTCCTGGTTGGCTAGGGTATGTTTGTTAGAAATAGGGCTCCTGGTCGGCTAGGGTATGTACCGTAGCCAAGCAGAATCCACTCACTCGAGTATGGACAACTCAGACACTACTTAGGCTACCCTGTGCTCACCCTCTGGTAGCTTGGCACAGAGCAGGCAGGCTAAACGTAGGAGGCAGTGTGTAAAGTACTTGTGCAATCCCCAAACCACAGTTCCCTGTATGTACCCACAAGAAGACTACACACAATGCTTTTAGAGAAAACTATACAATCTTTATATATGTAAGTTCAAAAGAAGGTGCATAACGAGAAAGAGCAAATTATCTCAAGATAATGTGTGCAGTTTAATTCTCCTGATGCCGTATACAGGAGCCGTGCAATACTTGCTAGGCACTGGGCGGGAGGTCCACAAAAATGAAGAGGCGCCTTGTCTACAAATAATATGGTAGTACTCCACCACCGTTAAGCTGGGAATGGTGTGTCCTATGAGGTTGGGGTGAGGCTTCCCGCTTGCCCTGCGAGGAAGGCTGGCTGGTGCAGCAAGCCCTCTGGGGCCGAGAGAGAGCTGCAGACTTCCTGGGGAATGCCCGGCCTCAGGCTTGTATAATGGAGATCGTGGGTAGGCCTTCCTCTGTGGCCTAGGATGAGGACTGGCTGGACTTGGCGGTGCAATTGGGACCAGGGAGAGTGGTGGATCTCCTGAGGTGCCGCCCTGTCCCAGGCTCACCAAATCAAGATCGCAAGTAAGTGGGCAATGCAAGGGGTTGGAGGCAGGGTCCCCGTGTAGACTGTATCCGCACTCTGCACACCTGTGCCAGCGTGAACAGGTCACCGGGGCTACTGCTGTGTGGAGAAGGCTTCCCTGGAGACTCCTCTTGGGCCGCTCAGTCCCAGACTGTTCGATCCTCAGTGAGTCAGCGTCACCAGAGAGGACGGAGGGTTCTTTCCTATGCCGGCGGTTCTAGTGCTTCGGCACAACAGCGAAGACCTCCTGGTGGCAATGACCTTGTGGTGGTGGAATTGAAAAGTGGCGGCCTAGGAAAGGGTGCGGGGACAATTCGGTGATCCTTAGTAGCTGGGCACAATGATGAGGGGGAGCCCGCAGCTCTCAATGCTCCTTGGCTTCCCAAGTAGTGGTAACAAAGACAGGGCATGCAGGCAAAGCCCTGGAGACTCCATAGTAGGGCTTGGAGGTGGGATGGTGCTGGGTAGAGGTCAGCAGGCAGAGGGCAGCTGAGCAGAGTCTGGCAGCAGTTCCTAAAAACAGTCAAAATCCTAGCAAAGTGGCAATCCCTCTAGCACAGCAGCTGTTACTCCCGCAAGGTTCCTTCTTGGTCCAGGAAGGATCTAGCTAGTGGGTCAAAGGGCCCACTACTTACACAAAAAAAGTTCGATGTGGGGGATGACCACAAAGAAACCTTCTTAAGTGTGCAGGTTCCCCTTTCAAGTCATTCTCAGCTCCAGGCACCTGGGGTGGGGGGGTGGGGGGAATCAGCCCTCTTGTGTGCAACCCAGCCCTTACTCTTTGAAATTTAAGAGTGAGATCCTCCCCACTCCTTCACCAGGGAGACCAATCAATATGCAGATATGTCTGAGTGTCCTGTTTTGTGGGTGTCTGAAGGGAATGCACAAATGGAACTGCTACCCCACCTAGGCAAGACATGTATTGGAGGGAGGCTGTAGGCTCACAGGGCAGCGATTGCAGAGAAAAAGTGGCATTTCCAGACTAGAAGTAACAAATCCAACCTTACTAGTAAAGAAGATTTGTTATTACCATTCCAATGGATCAACACATGACCCAGCCACTCCTCTCAGATTAGGAATTACAATTTAAGGTTTTTTATAAGGAATTTCTATTGCCGGTCTATGAGAGGGTTAAGCCTCCCAATAATGAAAAAGAACTGCAGGGGTTTTTCATTGCCAGAACATGGGAACGGTCAGGTGCATATCCTGCCTACCTATTTACATTGCACCCTGCCCAATGGCTCCCTAGGGCCTACTCTAGAGGTGATTTAGATGTAAGCAAAAGGTGAGTGTAAAACTTGGCAAGGGGTTTTAAGTGCCAAGTTGTGGTGGGAGCGCACACAGGCTCTGCAGTGGCGGGCTTGAGACAGTTTTACAGGGCTACAGTCAGTGCTGCAGGCCAATTAGTACCATTTAATTTACAGCCCCTGGAGGTACTTTACAAGGGATTTACAGGTAATTTAAATAGGCCGATTGTGAGTATTCCAATGTTATCATGTTTGGAGGGGAGAAGCACATGCACTTTAGCACTGATTAGCAGTGGTAAGGTGCTCAGAGTTCAAAGGCCAACAAAACGATACAGCAACAAAACAGGAGCTAAAGGCAGAAAGTCTGGGGTGAGACCACCTTAAGGATTCCAAGTCTAAGACTCATCCTTTGCTGGAAGAGGCCACAGGTTTTTAGGAAGATTCCTTCGGACTTTATTCGCTTGACAGCATAATAACTCTGTTTTATTCCTATTAAATTTTAGGGTGTTGGAGTTCAGCCACAAGGCATTGTCCTTCACGCAGTTGTGGAAGATCTTTACTGCTGTCTGATGGTCACTTCCCAAATGATGGAATCAGCTGAGTATTTTCTGCGTAATTAACTAATCTGAGATTGTGGGATTTGATAAAACAATTACCATATTTAATTTACATGGAAGCCCCTTCTAAAGTGGTATTCCATTTATCCAGGGCCTGTAAATTGAATGCTACTAGAGGGCTTTCAGCACTGGTTGTGCCACCCACTTAAGAAGCCCTGTAAACATGTCTCAGGCATGCCACTGCTGAGCCTGTGGGTGCAGTCTCACTGCCACTCCATCTTGGCATTTAAAACCTCTTGCCAAGCCTTAAACTCTCCTTTTCTTACATATCAGTTACCCCAAAAGTAGTCCAGATACAGCCCATAAGGACAGGGTGCCATTTAAGTGAAAGGCAGTACATGTACTTTTAATTTGTTCATGTCCTGGTAATGAAAAACTCCCAAAGTCGTTTTTCATTACTGTGAGGGCTGCCCCTCTCATAGGCCAGCATTGGGAATTCCTTGTAATACTTTTAAGCTATAATTCCTGATCTGAGGGGAGTAGCTTCATCATGTAACAAAATGGTAAAAATAAATGTTCTTTATGGGTAAAGTAAGTTTTATTATTTCTATTTTCGAAATGCCACATTTAGAAAATGGCATTTCTCTGGACTCACTGTCGTGTGCCCACAGCCTATCTCCAGTACGTGTCTGACCTGGGCTAGGTGACAGCTACGCTTGTGCATTCCCGCCAGACACCTACAACACAGGATCCTCAATGGCATGTGCATTCATCTCCATAATAATGGGACTTCCTGGAGCGGAGGGTGGGAAGGGGTTGCACTTACACCTCAACCCGTAGTAACCAGAATCCACTCAAAGGAGCTGATTACCTCCCACTGATAGTCTGGTACCGGGGCTTCACTGAAAGGGGGACCTGTGCACTTCACAGACATTCTTTATAGCCACCCCCCACATCAGAGGCACTTCAGTGTAGTGAGCTCCTGACCCACTCAAGTCAGTACACTTCTGGACTCAAGGAAATGGTGGTGGAGTAATGACTGTTGTGTGCGAGGATTGCCACTCTGACAGGATTGACTGATCCCTGGAACTGCTGCGCCACCCTGCTTTGCCGCTCTGCTGCCTGCTGATCTCTGCTTGGGTAGCCCAGGGCTTGTCCACCAACCTCAGAGTGACTCAGAGCGGCTTCTGCTTTACTTTGCCGCTCATTTCCTTCAGTCACCCTGAGTGGCCTTGCTGGACTTCACCGCTGCCTTCTTCGATCACCCTTAGTGGCTCTACTATAAACTTCACCACCTGCTTTCTTCAATAACCCCTAGCAACCTTGCTGGACTTTGCTGCCGCTTTCTTCAATCACCCTGAGTGGCCATGCTGGACTCCGCCACACTTTTTTTAATTACTCTGAGTGGATCTGCCAAGCTTGCTACCCGCTTTCTTCAATCACCCTGAGCAGCTTTGCTAAATTTCACCATCCCTTTCTTCAACCATCCCGGGCAGCTTTTCTGGGATTTGTCGCTTGCTCGCATCCACAACCCAGAGTGGCATTGATAAACTTGGCCGCCTGTTTTGACCAAGGGTCCCAACCAGCTTTGTGCTCTTTGCCCCCTAAGACCTGTGGCCGCGGCATTGACTTCCCCGCTGGTGCCACCGGCCTTTGCCTCACAGTTCCCCTGGAGCCCCCAGCTGCTTTCCTGGTGACCGTGCCTGGGGAAGAGAGCACCCCGTCATTACTGTAATCTGTGGAAACAATGCACATTTGTGTCAAGGAGTCCCCGGTACCACCTCTTCTAAACCATAATCATTTATCAGCTTGTTCTACTTTATCCTGCAAAGTGAATAACTTATAATTGATGAATTGGATCTCTGTTGTTCTGATCTTGGTTTATACAGAGAAACAAACTTTATTTTTCTAAGTTTGTGTGGAGTCGTTTTGTGGTGTACCTCCTGTGACTATTGTGTGTGTTGCACAAATACTTTACACATTGCCTTCTAAGTTAAGCCTCCCTGCTCTGTGCCAAGCTACCAGAAGGTGAGCACAGGTTAATTTAGGTCCCTGACTATGATTGTGGTCCCTACTTGGACAGAGTGCATACCACTGCTAACTAGAGACCCAATTTCTAATACTGCACCTACCCCTTCAGATATCTGGTAGTGCATATTTACCTTATAACCAATGAATTGATTAAAGGTAATATTTGAGCCATGAAAAGCTAGGTGCAGTTTTGGACGACTCTCCCTTTGTCAATGATGGGTAGGGCTTCACTTTTCAAGATGATATCACTCGGACTGCTATACTTATTTAATAATCTACCAGTGATCTTACCTTGATCTCTGTTTAGAGAACTGGGATTGCTCCTAGCAATGCTAGTTTGACAAAGGGGTATACACAGGATTACACTAGAAAAGCTAAAACATCTGCAACTGAAAGAGGGTCTGGGAGAACTGAATTGTGAATGCTGCTATATAGTGGCACCGCTTCAGTTTGTTGATAAGTGGGCTCCCTGTTTTGGAGCACTGGGAAGCACAATATATAAGTGCGTCAAAAGTGTCACATAAACTATGGAGCACTTGTTCTCGGCTGGGACGGGCGCATACACCTTCTTAAATTAGTGTGTATAGCAACACAGTGCTGCTGCAAATCTGATAAACTGACCGGAATCAAACACTCATATGCCCCAGAAATCACCCTCTGATGTTTAAAACGTTGAACCAGTATCAAGTTGGAATTTGCAGCCGGTAGGTGAAAGAGCTTGTTTGAGAATGTAGGGAGCAAGTATTAAAATGACATACTCCAAAGTTTTAAGAATTTTAAGAGACATATTGGGTTCCTCTGTTTCATTTATTGATATATGGGTCATTGGTGCATGCATTGAAGTCCATAAGGCTCCCAGGCAACATAGACCCACCAACAGACATAACTCTAGCGATATTAACGTGGGGCCAGGATGTAAAATGATGTCACAGTTGTACCACTGGGTCATAGATGCTCTATGCCAACCACTAGCTGGTGCTGGGAAGTAGTCACGGATAAAGAGCTTTGGAGGAGGAAGGAACAAAATAGGGGCATATGTGTCAGATGTGTTCAGAAATACTAGGTTTAAATAAGGCGGGTGGAAATTGGCCTGGATGCCAAGCTCCCAGTGCAGATCATTACCACATGCTATGAGATTGTCCTATAAAGTACACACTTAATTGTCCAAGATAATTGCACAGATCAATCATCCGGTAACGGCATCACCCGAGCTTTGCTTATTTGGAGCATTTCCACAAGACAAGAAGTGGAAGTGTAAAAGTGGTTTCAATATTGGTTGTAGCCAAGCACAGAATAGCAATGAGCTGGAAGTTATCCCAGGCCCTTCCAAAACAGTGAGAAGATGTGATATGGCTTGGTGAGTTACAGTGGAAATAGCAATCTAGCACACTGTAGCCACAAAAATATTTAAAAGTGCCAGATTAGAAGAATAAGAGGAAGCACTATAGAGGTATTTTCTAAGAAATCTGCTGAAAGTCCTAATAAACAGCTTACACCACTCCTTTATTAGAAAAATATTTTTATATCTTTCTAGAGGAAGTTGCTTGTAATGTAAGACAAGAAAACACTGATAAAATATGTTTCCTTAAAAAGAAAAGTGACCGGAGATGTTGAGGATGGGTTACTTTTGGAGTTCTGTACAGTCTTTGTCCATGATAACTCTCCCGCCCTCATGTGATTTTGTTTATTCATTCAAAGCATTGTTTTACACAAGTTAATGTGAGATTTGTTAATCTATTTTAGGCCCTATTTTATTGCTTCTCATACAATCCAATCTGTGAAATGTGATGCTAAATATATGCAAGCATTTTACCCACTAGACTTAATTATTTGTATTTTAGCACACAGTCTTTATACTAGTCTGTAGGGATTTATTTGGGAAAGGAGGTTGCAAGAGGCAATATATTTTTGACCAACATGGAGTTAGCAGTTGCTAATGTTCTTCCTTTGATGTTAGTGTTGGTAGAGGGTGAAAAGGCCTTTGATTCACTCTGTTCGGAGTGTTAATAGGTTTTACTGCATTCTCACTGGGTTCAAAGTAAAATTAAGGCTTTACATTAGAGCGCAGAACCTCACACTTGAAAGATGGCTCTGGATAAATGAATAACTGTTGGCTCCTTAATGTATCTGCTTCTAACTATTGACACTCAATTAGAACCTTTCTGTTACTACTGAAGCAGAGGTTTGTGCCTGTGAGGCTTTGACCTTTTACATATTGCTCCATTGCTTCTTTTGAATATTGAAAGTCCTTTCCTATTTGCCAGAAGGTTACCTATGAGACCTTGGTAATGTTCCAAGGCTTCTGTTAAGTGCTTTTTGACCCAGTTGGATTATTTAAGAGGCTTTGGTTTATCAAGTAATGCTCCAGGGTAAGCTGTAGAAGTTTGTTTTCCTTGTGTTTTGTCCTTCGCTATAGGCTAAACCTTGGTACACAATACAGGGAAAGCAGACTTCAAGCTTAGATGTGCTGTGTGTTGACAAAGGTTCCTGTGTAAATGAGTAGAGGTGTTATTGCTGAAATTATGAGCCCTGGCGACCACTTTTGGCGCCCTTAGGTTGGCCATGATATATGGCCTTTTTTTCTACCATTCTACCGTTAATCCATAGACGTTGCACATGCTTCCAAAGAGATGTTCCGTTTGTGACTTGCATGCATCATTGAAGGTGAGATGGCAACAGAAGTGGTCCTCAGAGTCGTTCTGTTATGAAAACACCTTACTTCAGCAGTGGAAATGTTCACTGCTGAACCATCACTGTCCTTTAAATGCTCCACAACTTGTAGGGAGTTGTTGAATGAAGGACATCCTCTCCATTTGCAATCAAGTACATGAGTGACTTTTTCAGATCAACTAACTATTCTAACTTGATGTCCTTGGGGCAATAAAAGAAGCAAGCATTTACACTGAGATTCACCAAATTAGCGTCCAGTCTTCCGTGAGAAGTTAAAACTTTAAAACCAGAAAGAACCGGATAATTCTTTGTAAGGAAATGCCTCCTTGGCATGGTTACCCCCTGACTATTTGCCTTTGCTGATGCTAAGTTTTGATTTGAAAGTGTACTGAGGCCTGCTAACCAGGCCCCAGCACCAGTGTTCTTTCCCTAACCTGTACTTTTGTTTCCACAATTGGAACACCCTGGCATCCAGGTAAGTCCCTTGTAACTGGTACCCCTGGTACCAAGGGCCCTGATGCCAGGGAAGGTCTCTAAGGGCTGCAGCATGTCTTATGCCACCCTGGGGACCCCTCACTCAGCACAGACACACTGCTTGCCAGCTTGTGTGTGCTAGTTGGGATAAAAAGACTAAGTCGACATGGCACTCCCCTCAGGGTGCCATGCCAAACTCACACTGCCTATGTAGTATAGATAAGTCACCCCTCTAGCAGGCCTTACAGCCCTAAGGCAGGGTGCACTATACCATAGGTGAGGGCATAAGTGCATGAGCACTATGCCCCTACAGTGTCTAAGCAAAACCTTAGACATTGTAAGTGCAGGGTAGCCATAAGAGTATATGGTCTGGGAGTCTGTCATGCACGAACTCCACAGCACCATAGTGGCTACACTGAAAACTGTGAAGTTTGGTATCAAACTTCTCAGCACAATAAATGCACACTGATGCCAGTGTACATTTTATTGTAACATACACCCCACAGGGCACCTTAGAGGTGCCCCCTGAAACCTTAACCGACTACCCGTGTAGGCTGACTAGTTTTAGCAGCTTGCTACACCAGACATGTTGCTGGCCACATGGGGAGAGTGCCTTTGTCACTCCGTGGCTAGTAACAAAGCCTGTACTGGGTGGAGGTGCTTCACACCTCCCCCTGCAGGAACTGTAACACCTGGCGGTGAGCCTCAAAGGCTCACCCCCTTAGTTACAGCACCCCAGGGCACTCCAGCTAGTGGAGTTGCCCGCCTCCTCCGGCCACGGCCCCACTTTTGGCGGCAAGGCCGGAGGAGATAATGAGAAAAACAAGGAGGAGTCCTTGGCCAGTCAGGACAGCCCCTAAGGTGTCCTGAGCTGAGATTACTCTAACTTTTAGAAATCCTCCATCTTGCAGATGGAGGATTCCTCCAATAGGATTAGGGATGTGCCCCCCTCCCCTCAGGGAGGAGGCACAAAGAGGGTGTACCCACCCTCAGGGCTAGTAGCCATTGGCTACTAACCCCCCAGACCTAAACACACCCCTAAATTCAGTATTTAGGGGCTCCCCAGAACCTAGGAACTTAGATTCCTGCAACTTAAGAAGAAGAGGACTGCTAAGCTGAAAAACCCTGCAGAGAAGACGGAGACACCAACTGCTTTGGCCCCAGCTCTACCGGCCTGTCTCCCCACTTCTAAAGACACTGCTCCAGCGACGCTTTCCACAGGGACCAGCGACCTCTGAAGCCTCAGAGGACTGCCCTGCGTCTAGAAGGACCAAGAACTCCTGAGGACAGCGGCTCTGTTCACCAAAGACTGCAACTTTGCAACAAAGGAGCAACTTTGAAACAACTCGTGTTTCCCGCCGGAAGCGTGAGACTTGGCACTCTGCACCCGACGCCCCCGGCTCGACTTGTGGAGAACAATCACTTCAGGGAGGACTCCCCGGCGACTGCGAGACCGTGAGTAGCCAGAGTTGACCCCCCTGAGCCCCCACAGCGACGCCTGTAGAGGGAATCCCGAGGCTCCCCCTGACCGCGACTGCCTGCTTCTAAGAACCCGACGCCTGGTAGGGACACTGCACCCGCAGCCCACAGGACCTGAAGGATCCAACCTCCAGTGCAGGAGCGACCCCCAGGTGGCCCTCTCCCTTGTCCAGGTGGTGGCTACCCCGAGGAGCCCCCGCTTGCCTGCCTGCATCGCTGAAGAGACCCCTTGGTCTCCCATTGCTTTCTATTGAAAACCCGACGCTTGTTTGCACACTGCACTCGGCCGCCCCCGTGCCGCTGAGGGTGTACTTTCTGTGTGGACTTGTGTCCCCCCCGGTGCCCTACAAACCCCCCCTGGTCTGCCCTCCGAAGACGCGGGTACTTACCTGCTGGCAGACTGGAACCGGGGCACCCCCTTCTCCATTGAAGCCTATGCGTTTTGGGCACCACTTTGACCTCTGCACCTGACCGGCCCTGAGCTGCTGGTGTGGTAACTTTGGGGTTGCCCTGAACCCCCCACGGTGGGCTACCTTGGACCCAAACTTGAACCGCATAGGTGGTTTACTTACCTGCAAAAACTAACAAACACTTACCTCCCCCAGGAACGGTTGAAAATTGCACTAAGTGTCTCGTTTTAAAATAGCTATATGTGATTTATGTGAAAACTGCATATGCTATTTTGCTAATTCAAAGTTCCTAAAGTACCTACCTGCAATACCTTTCATTACATGTAAATCTTGAACCTGTGGTTCTTAAAATAAACTAAGAAAATATATTTTTCTATACAAAAACCTATTGGCCTGGAATTGTCTTTGAGTGTGTGTTCCTCATTTATTGCTTGTGTATGTACAACAAATGCTTAACACTACTCCTCTGATAAGCCTACTACCCGACCACACTACCACAAAATAGAGCATTAGAATTATCTCTTTTTGCCACTATCTTACCTCTAAGGGGAACCCCTGGACTCTGTGCATACTATTCCTTACTTTGAAATAGTGCATACAGAGCCAACTTCCTCCATTCTTCTAGACAGAAATTCACTTGCATGGACAAATCATCTTCTTCACCTTCAAAGCTCCTCTTTTTCTGAAGGGCATCTGAAATCAAGTCATAAGAATACTACTTTTATGCTTTTGAACTAAATGAACTAGATCAGCCCAGAAAACTTTAAAATGAGATGTTTATGCAGGGCGTCTCTGGGAAACTATGACTGTTTACCACAATTTTTTTTTTTTTTTTTTTTACTTCTGCATGTAAAGTTAAGTCCAGGAACTAATTTTTACTATGTACTGATGTTTGACTTCATTCCATAAACAATTTTAAATTGCTCATCCCAGGTTTTAGGTTTCATCAGTTTTATCCTTAACAACTCATTTTTAAACCAAAGATCTTTTGCTTGCCCATGTACAACAAACTACCTCAGGCTCATCGGAATCCACTTGTCCAGGTACATGATCTCTACCTAAACATCATTTGGATTTTATCTTCTAACTGAAACTGTAGCATCCGTCACAGTCCCAATGGCTTTTGAGAGCAAGGTATAATTGTTGCAATGCTCCACTACTGCTAAAACACCTTGGGTCCGTTGTACAAAGCAATTTTGCAATCATACGCACTGGCTTTTACTGTTTATTAAATCCATTTTACGTGTTGAAAAAGCCTTTTCAACTTGCAAAATGAATTTCATGATCCGTTCCGAATTGCAGTTGAGCAGTGAAAGTGGTGCCCCTTCCTAATTGTGAATAGCAATAAAATGTATCAGTTGTTGTGGTCACAAGCCATGGATCAGTTACCAGCACGTCAATGGAGGTGGTAACTGATTAGCAATGGGAAGGTGCCCCCTTGAGGGATCCTTTTGAATCAAATTGGTTGCCAGCGGTAAGCTGGCCACTACCTTCTACTTCCAAAGTATTCTCTATTGTCCTTACAGGCCACCTTCCTTATGTTTGTAACCAATTTGGGGTACCATTTAGTGGGATGTCTAATTAATAAACATCAAGGAGGTTGTTCAGCGACCTTATGCAAGTGGAGATTTTGTGGCAGTCCTTTGGTACATAGGGTGTGTTGTAACATCAGAAAAACATTGCAAAACATCAGTGCAAAACCTGCAACCATTTTTGCAACCTCTTGTTACACTGAACCTCTCGTAAATTTGATGTCAGAAATACCAAACTGTTGTGTGTACCTTGCACCAAGATTTGTCTGTATTTACATATACTTTTTATGGTGCCAACGTTAAGGAAAAATGGTTCAAACTGTAGCTATCTTCTTTTACTTGTATCTTAAATATCATAGTTAATGAATTCTGGGTTTTTCGTAACGGTGTGGATTCCTAGATTCCTAGACAGTTATGGTACGCCTGCGTCTTCCCAGAGCCTTGTCTCAATTTACACTACCTGTAGTGCAGCCCAAAATAGCTCTCCCTCACAGATTCGCGAAGCACAGTGCTCCCTCCATATGCTTCAAAGCGGATGCTTGGTTTGGTAAAGAGGAACCATTCATGGTGCTGTCATGTCCCAAGGTGTGTTTTTCAAAGAAACCATCACACCTTTTGAGAAGGAATAAGAGGAGCAAGACACAATTTTGGGAACAACTCAGTATGTAGGTTTAGTCTTTTCGGTTTCTCTGCTTCATACCCTGGCTTGTGTTCCATTCTGTCATAGAAGAAATCATTTGAAAGACAGAGGCTGCACGAACACGTGGGCTGTGGGTTGAGGCTGTATCTACACCTGGCCTCATTTTCATGGTGTGACATTTACTCTGTTCCTAATTTTCATGGAAACTTACATTTATAATATTGTGGGCAGTGCTCCTGAGATTGCAAAATACATTATTCCTTGCTGTATGCTCATTAGCTATTTGTGTGTTCCTGGATCTCAACTCTGGACTGCCCCTTGTTACATACCAGACTTTAAAAACGAACTGGTCGATGAGTGGCCAGGCGAACGGGGCGCCAAACTATTGCGTACCCTGTTTGTACCAATTACTCAAAAAGATATGGCACTCTAAAGAGGACAGAGGGGCCACCTCAAACCTCCATATAAGGAGCCCAATGCTTCTAGACACAACAACAGAACAACCCTCCAAACAGCCAAGCGATGATGTCACATTGAGAAGTCCATATGTTAACAGTTAGTCGTTTGTTTGTAGTTTCGGTCTTGAGACTCACAGTTTCGCCTTGATTGTTTGTGCGTCAATCACACTTTCATCTTTGGATACAGCAAAGCTTCTTCTACATAACAGTGTAGCCAACATGTGTCTTGTTGTTTTGGGTTGGGTCACCTAAGACTTCATCAAGGCATTAGTCCAATTTTAGTAAGTTCCAAAATGAAAAAGTATTACTTTCATAAATTCTGGTTCACAGACTATGTGATCTATATTCATTTGCCAATCTGAGGTCCAGACGTTGTTGCATATGTCTTGACTTTAGGTAAAGATAATCCTAGTCACCATCGGGTAGTGTCCCGACATACAGCATATCTATCGGACTCAAGCTGACCTAAGATTGTTGCTAGGTATTTAGCTGTCCCCTGCAATTTAATATTTCAACTTCTTAGATAAGACCTCTTTCTGCAAATGTAAATTATTTCAAACTTCTGGACAACTTGCATGTCAGTATTAATTATTATGCTCAAGTATCCGGTTTCATTTTAGGACAGTTACAATTTTGTGTAATTTTCTTATGTGGCATACCTGTTTAAAATAGTAACACCATATTGGTTTGCAGCTACATTTTTAATGGGAAAGTACAGTCAATGCGTTTTCTTAAACAATTGCTTCTTGTCGCATCATCATAGCCCTGATTGTAACACATAATCAATCTTGTTTGTGACAGGTAATTCTAGACTGCTGTGAAGGCAGATCTCACAGGGAGGCAGTGGAAAACCTACTGAAGAAAGTGACGGATGAAAAGGTCCTGAGAGCTGAAAGTTTTGTAAAACTTCTCCAGGCTGTGAAAGAAGCATTTCCTGAACTATGCCTTCTTCTGGATGCTTTGCAAGGAAAAGTCACAGGTACACACTAGTGTATGTGTGTTTATTAATGACATTCTCAGTCTTCTGAAAAATATCACAAATTAGTTCTGGAGACTGTCCGCATATAGCATAGTGCCTGTATTGGTATGGAATGCATCTCACTGGATTGCTTCTCGGTGTCTTACAGTGCAAAGTCACACATTTTTCTAAAAACAACTTTCAGATTTTTGTTCAACCCTAAGTGAAATGGAGTATCAAAATATGGATATCCATGCTCACTTTGCCTATTCACTTAATCTACAGCACACAGACGAAGCCCAAGATCGCAGACATTGGCTTTGTCTAATGTAGTGAGGGCAAGGGCTAGCAGCAAGTTTATGTCTGTTATTTGTTTTGGTGGACCAGTCTATATTCCATGTGGTTGTTTTTCTGTAGAAAGGCATGTTGAAAGACCTAAAAAGGGATGGGGAGCAGGCCTGAAGAATTCAATGCAATGTTGCAAACATTAATTTCACAACATTCAGATTGGGCTTTATAATTGAACATAAAATACATTGCCACAAAATTGCAGTTTGAATGTCACTAGAAGGTTGCACCATCTATACCAGCAGCAGATTTGGCATGTAATAACTTGGCCTTGAGGGTCTTTGAAACAGTTCAGCCCACTGTGTCATCCACAAATGGACACAACACCTTTCCGAAGCTCCTAGCAAATTGGGCATCTGGGGGCCAATTAACCCTCCTCATTCTCCTTAAGACGGGACAAAGAATGTCCTCCTACCAACACTTCAGGGATAATTTGTGTTGAACCGGCTTTCTGGCGATACTGATCACATTCTCCAGTCTGGCAATGAAAAAAGAAAAAGAAAAACTACACCCACCCACCTAGGTGGCTGCACTACCGTAAAAGGGTTTCCCTTGTTTCAAGTTGTGATGCCATGTTTTTGTTAGATGGCTGCGCCAAGCTTCTACTACTGTCCCGGCTTTCCAGATTACTTAAAAAATTTTCATGAATCTGGAACTTTAGTCATGATAATTTTGTGTTTAGTTTTATTGAAGTGCATGGCTAGTGTAGATTTTTCAGACTGATTAAGAATCTTGCTCTTGTGTTCTGTTATACAAAGTTGTATCTTCCTTTCACTCATTCTGACGTATAATAATCCACATGGTGTTTAATTTGTTATTGATTCGACTGGTTTTAAAATCAGTTTTAGCACTGAGTTAATTATGTTCAATTTTGCAAATTGTGCTTTGTCATTTGATAGATGATGTTTTCTCTCTTTAGAACATTTGACTTGAGAATGTGATGATCACTGTCTCTCATCAAGGATTTCTCAAATGAAATGCGTTGGGGTTTCTCACAGCATACTAGAAGGTCAATTTGATTTACTGTTTCACCTAAACGCATATATCGTTTTAGTTCACAGAATGTGGTCTTCATGGACGTTGTGAAATAAACACAAAAGAGTAATATGCGTACAGCATGTAACATGAATTCACAGTATTGGATACATACTTTGCCTTCACTTTACAGTGCTTTCTGGGTCCATAATTGTTTATGACTTAAATCTTATTCTTAGATTCTAAAGATACCCAGGGGTTGTGCTTTCCCTGGAGGGAACTGAGAACAGTCTCAACATATAGCAACACTGTGTTTTTTTTTTTCTTAATGCAGAAGATAGTATTGCGCAAGAAAATGTTTTTTGCCTTAAAGACTGAGGGTTTCTGTACTACGATCACCATCTTTCTGCCTTTCACGACTAGGTAGAGTTAATTTTTTATTCAACGCATTCTGCATTTTTTACAAAGTGGTAGTTGATTTTTCCTATTCTTGTTGTTTCTGCATAATTATAGTTTGTGGTGGAGAGGGGTGTGAAACCCATTGTTGAACCCACAGAGGTATACTTTTCTGAAAAGTAGACAAAAGTCTGAATTAGCAAGGGTCATTTGATTTGATCGCTCATGATTTTCTCGAAGAAACCAATCGTATGAAAAAATAGAAGGAGGTGACAGTGTTTTCATCTGTAATTTGTATACCCTGATGGCCACTTTACAAATGTAATATACTGTTACATCGATCAGATCCTGATAGTGTTTTACAGCAATTGAATTGCAGCTTTAATTATAGTTGTGTACTGCCTATGCAGCCATTCATACGGAAAAATATAATGAATTACACATGGGAATTCAGGATACTTATGCATTTTTTTTATATGTGCCCAAGATACTGAGATTAGGAGTAGCACTTATTTGTACAACTCTGAATTTGGGGTTACACATACTATCATGATTCAGCAGGTAATTTGCAAAATATGTTCTTTCTAGCTCACCGGCTTACATTTAGAGACCAAAAATATAGAGAAGTTCAATTGATAACAACATATATTCTATTATTGTATATTTCCACATTTCTCTTGATAAAAACGGTGCCCCACTTGTGTGGCTGGACATATCACTTGTAACAGGAAAGGCCCTAAAATGCAGTGTGAAGTCATTAAAATGCTTAGCTTGCAAGGTGTCCAAATTTGGCGATGTGGGTAGCTTCAGTAGCTGGGCCCGAACTCTGGCACCATCCAGGGATGGTTCTGAAAACTTGACACTCAGGAGTCTCCAAGGTGGTGTGGCTTGCTTGTATCCCAGACTGTTTACTTAACCAGATTGTGCTGCAAATGTAAAATGGCTAAAAGAAAAGTTACGAAATCAGCGGGCATCCACAAAATTCCTATCTCCCAGCATCCCACCCTTCTCCTGAAAAAAAAACAGCCCTCCACTTATGTGGCTCGGCCTACCACCCTTGACCCGATATGCCCAAAACACAATGTGACCCATTTTGATGACGTGGGTAGCAGTAGTATTTGGGTCTAGGCTTGGGTGCCAGGCAGAGGAACTTACTAAACATACACACTTCTGAAAAGATGACACCCAGAAGAGTCCAGGTTTGTGAGACTTTTTTTTATAATTAAGTTGAGCAGTACAGCATAAAGAAAGAAGGAAAGGTTTCGTTCGTATACATACAAGATAGACAGATAAACAACACATCATGTGACAGCGTTATCCATGAAGTCAATATAAAGTGCAGGTCATAAAATTGTGTGGTATGATCAATTCACGTTGTACGTGATAAAATCTAACAGTTTTTACAATCAAGGCAAAGCAATTTATTTTTTTCACAAAGAGTTAAATATTCAGGAAGCCCATCCATTGGTGGCTCTCCACTTCATAATGTGGCTTGTTTTAAGAACAAGTTATTGGACATTGTACATAAAAATTAAACAAAGGCAATTACATATAGCAGCTCAAACCACGAAGTCAGTGTAAGCTACTGGCAGAAAAAGTGTCTAGTGCAAGTAATATAGTTGAGTCGCATAGTGGGGAGTGCAATCTGACAAGTCTTGCATTTCCGAACTTGACCAAAAAATAAGGGCCGTGCAATTGGCATAGGATCCAAACTGCCCAGCAGAATAATTCAAAACATGTGATGCTCAAAACCCATCCAAAGTGGTTGTCTAATATGCTGCTTAATACACACAGTATCATTTAACCACTCAGTACTCGACTGGCGAAACAGACATGTTCACCCCTTCCCACCTATATCTGGTGTCCAGCTTGCCCGGACTGTAAATGATGCGCCTGACATTTGCCCATATTGTGGAGAACCTCGAGGGACACCACACCCGGCTGGCATAGGCTTCCTCTGCATTTGAGCCTGCCACTGGTACAGGGAATAGGATCCGTCATTCTCAGTTTTTGTAATATTAGGCTAAGAGCCACCACAGTGCCAATAAACACCAGGCGATGGATGTTTTTATTAGCTTTCCAGGAGAGGAGTCAAATAATGCTAGCATAATCTGGGGGGAAATGTGTAGTATCTGTAAGTGCCTGAAACACTTTTTTTCATAATATTTGGCCAGTCTTCTTCCCCATTTAATTGACAACGAAAACATTGCCTGAGAACTACACTGACCATCTTTTGTAATCTGTGTTGGGTATAGTATGCCAACCACCAAGATAAGAAGGCCATTCTTTTAAAATTTGCAGCCACAGGGATTTAAAACCCAGTTTTACAGTATAAGTCCATTCTTCCTTGGTGATTGTACAACCTGTGGTATGGAGAATTTTGGCCAGGATATCATCTATCAAGAAAGACTTGGTATTCTTGCGCAGAGCCCGATACCAATTCCCCACACCCGCTAGTTTGCTTTTATATAGAAGGTGCATGATGGCATGTGTCTTTAGGCTCATAGTCGAATAAGCTGCTGAAAGTGGGCTACATGTCTGCTGACAACTGAACATTAAACCTATAGTTTCATCCCCCAGACATAGGGTTATTTAATCTCATGTTAAACACCTTTTGCAAGCATGAAAATCGTCTAGCCTAGTGAATCCATTCTTCTTCCAACTTTCCAGAGTGGCTTTAAAAGACCAAGGGCTACAAATCGGCAGTCATCTAGCAATTTAAAAGTGTAATAGTTCAGAACTGGCCAAGCTTTCCAAGATTTCTTCAGAAGATGTTCAAGATTGTGAAGCGACTTATACCTTGTGTTCTTTGGAAGTTTGGCTACTTTTAAAAAAGACGGCAGATCAATTGCTGACTCATTAGCCATTCGAGCCAGGATGAAATTGTCAAATGTATCTGAATCTACCATTATTCGGGTACTATTAGCTAAAAGAGCAGCTTGACAGTATGTTTGACAATGAGGTAGAGGAAGTCCTAGATGAGATTTAACTAGTTGTAGTTCGGTTATTTTAGTATGGGCTGCATGTTCATGCATATATATATTTATATAAAAATAATTGTTCGAGTTCTTTAAGGTAAGACCTGTTTATTGTGATGGGAAGTGTAGTCAATAGAAACTGCAGTGGCAGACGAATCAACATTTTTTATCAAGGTCACCCCGCCTATTAAGCATAGAGGAAGAGAACTCCGTCTGTCTAAAAGCATTTTGATCTTTGGGAAAGTTGCTTTGTAGTTTAAATCAAACAATTGAGAATAATTATTTGTTACGTAGGCACTGAAATACCTAATGAGGCGTTGAGGTGAATATTTGCTCTGGAGATCTCGAAGGAGATCAGTGGAGGATTAACTGAACAGTAGGATCTCTGTTTATTTTGAATGACTTTGTACCTCCTTACCCCTGTGAATTCCGTATTTTACGTTCATAATGTTCTGAATATTCACTATCTGAGGTTTTAAGTGCAATATAATGTCATTGGCAAAGAGCTTGATTTTATACATCCCAGTTAATTGTGAGATTATTGTTGAATCATTGGGAATTATGACTGGTAGTGGTTCAATGAAGATAATGAAGAGTACGTAAGCAGCCCTGGCGAGTACCCTGATTAATTTTGACCCCATCTGCATCTTTTGAGTTGACAATCACTTTGGCCACTGCACCTTGCTAGAGATCCCATAGCATTGTTAAAAATTGTTTGGGAAAGCCACATTTCCTAAGAATAAAAAATAGTGTATCCCAGTTGACCAAATCGATTGCTTTTTCACCGTTCATCATTAAGATTGCAGCCTTGTCCCTGTTACAAGAAAAGTAATCAATTGCTTGAATTAAAAACTAGTGTTCACAAATATTTGTATGCCTGGTAAAACGCTGCACTGATCCTTACATATAAAACCATTGGCTAGTGGAATAATGCATAAAGCTGAAATGTTCATAAATAGTTTATAATCCGAATTCAAGAGACTGATTGGTATGTAGGAATTAACATTAGCGGCACTGTTTCCTCTTTTGAGGAAGCTAACAATTATTGATTCCTTAAAGGATTTGGAAATAACCTTCCAGGTCCTAAACCGGTGAGGCAAACTAGCAAATAAGGGTAATAATTCCTTGGCAAAAGTCTTATGCATTTCCATGGGGATACTGCCACTCCTGCAGGCTTTTATCATTTGGCATACATTTAAGAGCACACACTGCCTCCACAACCTGTATTTCCTCCAAAACTGCCTCCCTTCGTTCTCTCACCACTTGCAGCAGTATAAGGGTCTGAAAGAACTGCTATCATCTAAATCTTGGGCCATCTTCTGTTTTCTTATAGAATCTGTGATAGTGCTGAGTAAAGACCTTCTGCAATCTTGTTGAATTTGTCACTAAAAGATGGGTGTTTGGGTTTTCAATCGTATCTATAATCTGTTTATTCCTTCTGATCCTAGTGGATCATGCAAGAAATGTGCTGACATACTGGCTTTCCTCGTTGATTTTTTGTTGAAAAGCCTAATGACTATTAATCTCTTCATTTAAGAAGAAATCATGCATCTCCTGTTTCGCTCTTGTGAGTTCCTCTTTTCTCACCTGTGGTTGGCATTTATGGTACTATCCAGTGCCGCTTGCAGCAAGCAGACTTGAGCATTATATTCTTTGTTTTTATGGGCCTGGTAGGTTAAGACATGGCACCGAAAGGCAGACTTGAAGGCCTCCCATACCATTACATAATTAGCAGTGCCTCGGTTATTCTCGAGGTCCTTACTAATCAAAGATCAGATATTTTCCAGCCAGACGGAATCTGAAAGCAGAGCAAGATTAAATTGCCATCTGGGTCTTTCTTTTGGCTGGGCATTTATCTGAGATTGGATTAAATCTTTTGAGTGATCGGAAAACGCATTTGCCCAGATGCTAGTTGCTTGGCACTGAATCAACTGTGTGATGAGAAAAAAATCTATTCAAGCAGCCAAGTTGAATTGTTGTGAAGAGCAAGTATATTGCTTAAGTTGAGGAGCTCCACACGCCATGGGTCTATCAAAAAGAAATCACGCTTTGATGCAGTAAGGACTTTAAGCATTCAAGGCTTTATTGTCGAGACCAATGTCTTGAATAAAGTTAAAATCTCCCCCGTTCCCCCCCAAAAAAATCATTGGCCCGTCATCCACCATTGCTTGATTATGTAATTGTACTAATGGCGTTATTTCATCAATGATAGGTCCGTAATAATTTATCAAGATTAACAGATTGTCTTTAACAGGCACCTTAATCCATAGCCATCGCCCTTTATCGTCCCTAATTACATTCCGTATTTGCCAGTCTATTGTATTGGCCAAGAAAATTGCTACCCTCTCATGGCAGCCCCTGCCACAGCATAAAGCAAATTATAGTATCTCTAAGGAAAAAAGGACTTAGTAAAATTGTCTTTAAGGTGAGTCTCATGAAGAAAAATCGCTTCTGGCCTAAATGTTGACAACCAGCTCAACATGGCGCGTTTTTTATGCTTATTTAATAGCCTGTTAGCGTTACATAAATAATCATAACTTTTTTTGCCATGTCATGTAGCAGTGCTCCAGCTGTTTTTGCTTAACTGCCGCCGCCATTCTTAGGTCAAGCGTATAGGCACTCTGACGTATTGTATTCTGTTTGTAGGCTTTTAACAACTCCCAACCCACGCTCATCACTATCACTCGGCCATGGGCTTGCCTTTCAAAAATCCTTTGTTATCATTGGTAAATGCTTTACGTTTGTCCCTCCTTGGGGCAGTTTTGCTACCATCTTGGCCATCGACCCTGTTACATGGATAATTGCACTTTCCCAGATACATTTGACTGTGAGCAAACTTCTTTTTCCTTTTGTGTGTCTCCTTTGAGCTCATGGCGGTCGTGGTGCTTCCAGTCAGCTCACTTATGTCAACCGTTTTACTTTTCATTTTCAATTTATGTGGCAAGAAAAGTCCAGTTAGGAATTTATAACGCTAATAGCTATAACTCGAGCAAATGCGAGACCCATGCATTGCAAATGCTTGTTTACACCTATTGTTGCCACCTAAGCAGATATATCTTGACTGAACCTTAAAAAAGAAAAATACCTTGGTTATGCAACTGCTTGTTTTTACTGCTTGTGACCCACCCTGTCCCCAAGCCCCCACCCAATCTGAAAGGGAGGTATCCCACCGTCCTTCCCATCAACCCAACCTGGTTATTAATGTGCCCTGTTATTGCACCTAACTACGCTCCCAGTGAGCCCCCTGTCCCCAGCGGATGAATGGTGGGATGCCTTAGTCTTGCTAAAAGAACACTCCCAGGGGAGAAACAGAGGTCACCTGGCTACTTAGGCCCATTGACCAGGAAGCACTTAATTTTTTCAAATGAATCTGCACATCCAGGGAGTGAATGACATGCCCTCAACCTGCTCTCAACAGACGGCTTGCACCCTAACGAGCCAAGTTCACCCTGATCCATGTCATCTAAATTTGTAAAAAAGAAAGAGTCTTGGTGCCTAAGTGCAAGTAGTTTTCACACAAAATAACAGAGTGACAAAGTAGAAGAAAGAAAGTACTGAGTGTAAGGTATCCATGCAGACAGAGACTAGATTCTCAAATATCAACAAAAGCATGGTTTAGCAGCATGATATAGCGATATGACGACACACAAAAAGTGCTAATTGCAGAGTGCTAACTGTTGGGTGCAGAAAAACTTCATGTCAGTATGAAAATACAAAATATTGCAATCCTTAAACTACTAGTTGAGGACGTAGCCTATTAAACCTTCACTTTGTCCGGGGCCTGCATAGCTTTTTAATTTAGAACTTTTAGGGTAACACATAAATAAAATTGCCCCTTAAGCAACATTTTCTGTTTTGATTGCTGGACTATAGAAGCTTGTGCGCTAGCTATTTTAAATTGACCAATCAGACCTAAGAAGTCTCTACCTTGGTGAGCTGCTACCACAGACATGTCTGAGAAGACCTGGATCTGTGTTTTAGTAGGCAACAGGACGCACTTCTTTTGGATAGCTTTGGTAAGAATACCTTCCTTGGTACTATAATCTGCAGAGCTGACAATATTCCTTCCGGGGCAGTTTGCATTGGATGTGTGTTGAGGGGGATGATCAGATCTGCAGGGGCGTTCTTGAGGATGTGTGTTTTAATCGATGTTTCCATTAACTCGAGAGGACTCTTGTGGCCCCTAATATTTTCTGATCCATGCAGGATCCCCACAAAACACAAGTTCGACCTTCTTACGTAATTTTCCATTTTGTTTTGAGGCCTGTAGCTTTTTTTGGATCATGTCAGTTTCTTTGTCCCAAACAAGGGTGCGATCCTCGGGATCAGATATCCTTTGCTCAACTTTTTATTTGCCCCTGTCCTATTGTATTATCTCATTTATTTTGTGTAATCTCTGGTGGAACACTGCAATTTCTTGAGCCTGTGACACCTTAGGGTCTCTGATTTTTACCAGAATGATTTGTGAGAGGCATTAGGACTGGGTGCTGCAGGGTGATTTGCATCAATTGAACAGGGGCCCTGCATAGGCAACATAGTTGAGACAGAGCACATATCAATTTCTTTCCCAATCTGAGGTGGTGAGTACATACTTTTCACATGAGGCTGTGGCTGCACATAAGCTGATTTTAATAAAGGCGTAGGCAGAGATGAATCTTGGTCTTCTACTGTTTTGGTTTGAAGACCTGGACAGGGCCCGAGTGAGGCTTTGCACTTCTTCACCTAAATCTGCTACTGTGGGTTGAGGAGTTTATTTATCAGACTCATTGCCAGCAACAGGATCTGTGCATGCGTTCCGAATTTTGACAAACAGCTGGTTATCCTTGCACCCCTTGTCCGTGCCATTCACGCTTTCTGCTGCCAACGATTATCTCTTGTGCTCGCCTCCAATCCCAAATCCCTTCCCCCCGTTTCATCTAACCAAGTGCGACTGCCCACCGTTATGTCACCAGAGCTGGAGCTTGAACTGTGCGGACCTGGTCCAGGTGATATTTCCTCACCCTAGCCTGAGCAAAAAATGGCATTCATGGATGGTTCTACATTGTTGCTTTGCATATTTTATGAAGCCAAGGAATCGCCAAAGTCCGAAGTAGCCAGAGTCACCGGGGTTGCCATCTTCATGCTGTGACCACACGAGTTGTCTCTGTGCAATGACCTCTATTCTCCGCAGCGTGCAGTGCTTTGCTTTTTGAGCAAGAGAGTTTGTACCCGTAGCTAGGGTTCCTGCTTCTCTGGAGTGCAATTGCTGCATAATTGCCCTTCCTGGCTATACTCCATCACAGAGGCATAGGAGCACTAAAGTCTAATCCAAGGTGCAGTCGCAGTAGTATTGCAGCTGCCTCAAGCATCTTGTAGGGCATGGGGGGGGGAGGCTGAACTAGGGACCTTCAACTGGGCAGTGAACAGGCATGCTGCTCTGGCTTCTCGAGACAGAATGCCTCACTTACCTCAGCTAGGCGCCTGGCGGTTGTCCATCACTTGTCTTTAATACAGCATTGGTGCCGCTGTCCAGTCTAACCTTTAGCTGCCGCCTTAGCTGGAAAAGCCGACTCGCTCTGATGCGCAATGTAAGATAAAGGCTCCCGGAGCATCAGTATTTGAAAGTGCGTTTCAAAATGTGAGCCGTTTCGTGTTCAGAACACCTCGCTACTGTGACATCCACCCCCTCTCTATACCCCAGAAGCAAAAACTTCAGAGTCATCTAAGGAGCCGGGAGGTCCGAGCCTGTGGGCCCCAAGTTGTGTGACTTTCATGGAACCCATGTACTTTTCCCACTCAGGATGCCTTCCAAACTTAAAACTTGAAAAATCATGTACCTGCCTGGGTATCTAGGTTATGTAGACACTGGTTCTCTTGTATGCTTAGAAACACTGGTAATTGGTCTTCTCCGGCCCCCTCTGATTTTTATGTGATAATGTGAGCCAGAGAGTTCGATCATACTGTCCGAATTCTGGTACCCCCTCCACTACTTTCTCCTAATGGACATGAGAATTGCTGCAAGACCTGAGAAATGAAGTGTGATTTGTACTTTAAAAATGTAAAATTAAATGCATTCTTTGTAAACTATTCCACGGATGCTGAAAACTTGGCTTTTTAATGGAGTCCTCTTCTTGATGGAAATTGAAGTAGGGATCATGATGCAACAATATTGTTCAATTTTATGCCACATCAAATGTTTTAATTTTTAGTGCTTTGCTGTGAATAACACTGTTTTTTTTTTTTAGATTGCGTCATCTTCTTTGCTTTAATTGGCATCTAGCTCAAATGCCCGGTTGTGTTTGAGCTTGGAGTGTGCAGTGTTTTGAACAAATGCAGCAAAATTGGGTTTGTTAAGAGATGCCTTAAGGTGCCTTTGAGAAAAAATAATTCAGATGCCGGTAGTCTCCTCGATAGGTGCTTATCTTAGGCCATCTGTCTATTGTGAATGCTAAAGGCTCATGAATTGTTTAGTTTACCGACAAAAATTGGTGGAGTTCTTATTACTTACATTTCACCCATCAACAGCCTCTCCCTATCCAGTAGGGCAAATCATTTTTTCATCACATTTTCCTTCCACAAATAGGGATCATCGACCAAGGCCCTACAATGGTATGGAGTGAAAAAGTCATACCTGTCCTTAGACACATATCTACCATGTCTTATGGACATAAAACCCAGGACAAAAATCAAAGTGAATATCCACCTTATGCAAATTGCTCATATTGTTGTGTAGCCTCTCTATTTTTCAATATCGGGGTTTTCCATATTGTGACAATTAGTGATATGTCTCTAAACAGTGTTGATATACAAGAAAAGTTTGGTTTCAACGAGGTGTCTTAGATACCTTTGGGGAGTGAGCTTCTCATGGCTATTGTATTGTATTTATTCACCCTACTATGGAAGTACTCATTGAGACCCATACTTAGTTAATACACTTTGACCGGTATTTAGAATACAGTTAATCCTTGTTTTCTGTGTAAACCAATTGCTACCAACTTGCATTGTGTAAACATGGTGGATATACTTGGCACTCAGGTTTAGATACATGGGACATGAATACATGGATAAGAAAGGGTTTGTGATAGAAACATATAACCACAGCTTCCTCGTCTTCTGAATTCACCCAGGCGCCAGACTGGATCAAGAAACATTTGTAGCTGTTCTGTTACATGTTGACAGCTGGCAGTGTTCAGCTCCCCATCATATCTGTACTGCTCCAGATGTGACGTCAAGACTCCCTATATATATGTGTCACCTCAGCATGCTGATGTGCGTTCTTTTCTTTATGCGCCTGCCAGCGTTGATCCAGAGCTTCTCAAATCCTGTCACTTCTGGCAAAGATTTTCCCTCAATATTGACCAGTGTACTGGCAATATCACCCCCAAAGTCTACTTAGTTCATGTACTGCAAGGCTATCCAGAACTGCAAAGTGAGAGTGGTGTTGGCAGCAACCCAGAAACATCATCATCCAAGGGCTGGGTAGATCTCACATTGTCTGCCTGAGTGACCCTCAGGACACACTACCTCACCAGCAAGTGCTTCCATGGTAAGGCCAGTGTCAAAATGAACTACTAAACCCCTAGATGTTCCCACCTCTTTGCGGGCAAACATTGGGCCTGATTACGACTTTGGCGGAGGGGTTAATCCATCCCAAATGTGACGGATATCCCACCCACCGTATTACGAGTTCTATAGGATATAATAGACTCGTAATACGGTGGGTGGTATATCCGTCACATTTGGGACAGATTAATCCCCTCCTCCAAAGTTGTAATCAGGCCCTTGATCTCTATGTTTCTTAAATACTCTGCAAATCCAGTGTGCATTCTTTATTCAAGCTTATAGATCCAATCTGCTTATGCACCGTAGCAAGGGAATCCACCTGGGCTTATGTAAAACGAAATAAAATATGTGCCTCTTCTGTTCACTAGTCCTGAAAATTTACCTTAATGAAAATCCAGTGTTTAGTTTGCATTTCAGTCGTAAGTAACTTGGTAACTAGAACAGAGTACAAAAAAAAAAAAAGGAGTAAGGTAGTGTATCTGGAAGATGTCTATTGTAAAGTGAGGTAGGATAGAAGCAGATATGCCAGAAGGATGGAAGTACAGTTCATTTCTGAAGGGCTTACTTGATTGTATTGCCTACATGTGTGCACAACCACACAGTATTTTACGATTTTGCCTGATTTAATAAGGTGATTCACTTGATATTAGCATACGTAACTCTATCAGATTTAGGCACTTGAAAGACGAGGGTCTATTATTGAGCCGGGAAGTATACTGTTATGTGAGGAATCCTGTAACTTTATTTGTGTTAAAAAGATAATATATATCTAGTATTTCTGTGCTCTTTATTTGCATTTTAATTTTTGCTGTATTTGCTTGTAGAACACTTAAGCCCGGAGGAGTATGGATTTGAGTTGCTGGGGCGGTACCATGACAATTTGGCTGAAATCATTACAGATCCCCATGTAATACTAAGCGGGCTCACTGAAGCAGTTAATCTAACTCCCAGAGAGCGAGAGGTGAGAAATAGTTTAAAATCCTGCCTGTACTTTTTTTTTTAATCCATATTTTTATTGGTGTTAACATTGAAGATACATATTACAATCTTGTACATAGTCATGCAAAAGTATCACCTGTACCCATTGTCTGTTCTAGTTATGACATAATGTAAACGTAAGTCATACATGTGGAACTCTGGAATCACGTCATGAAAAGCTATGTAGCAGCATAAAAGTTTTTCTATGTCCCGCATGTCTTCTGGCTTAACAATGCTCATAGACTAGGTTTACCGGCAGCCAATATGGATCAAACTGTACAACAAACTAGTAACATAATAATAATTCCTGAGGGTCATCCATTATCATTATCGTGTGTTTTCCATTTAATCATTTTCAGAGGGCTTAATCTGATTGTCACCTATCTGTGCCATTGTAGTGGAGCATGTGGGGGGTCCTGTCAAAGGGGGAGGTCGTGCCCCCTGCCTATACTTAGCGCCTGCTTTATCCATGAAGTCCTTTATAATATCAGAAACCCAAACATGGGTCTCTGGACTTGCAGGTCTCAATTGCCATTATTGCCTACAAGGGGCCATCTAGTTCTTTTGTGATAGGAGCCGCTGCACTCATGTCCGTCCCAGTGTCTTCACCCGGGTGTTCCCAGGTGTCCAATATGTCTGACCAAAACACCCCCAGCGATCCTCTCCATATCCCTCATTTATCATCCTAAAGCAGTGCCCGTTCCTCCGTCCTAGCCCATACTGTCCTTTCTTGTTTCCAGTCTGCCACTGTCAAACCCAACCTAGATTTCCCTTGTTTCGATATATGCATCATTTGGCTACTATCTTGGCCAGGTCCACTAACCTATTTGCCTACCTTTTTAGTTCAAGGCCTATGATATAATCCCATCAAGCAGCTCTCCGGTACGCATTGAAGTTTACGCTTGAGTACCTCATTTAATACGACAATATGTTTCCTAGAAGATATGAATTACAGGACAGCTCCATGTCATATGACCATAATCAGCCTCCAGGGATGGACGTCTTGGGCACTGTTTAGGGTCCCCCATATATGGCTTGTAGTCTGTGTGGTGTTAAATATGTCATGTGCAAATAGTTGAATGGGGTATATCTCAGTCTTGTTTTCCTAGAAACCCTACAGGTATATACCAACATATTACGCCGTTCTGGGTCCAAGATATCATTCCCCAACAGTGTCTCCAACCTCTCTTTGGTCTTTATTAGGGACTTTTGGACGGTATGCAGTAGTGCCTGATATATCCACTTTACCTAATGTCCAGCCTTTCCCAGGGTCAATAAGCTTTGTAATGCTATGTGTGTTTCCGGTTCTTGGTTAGTGCTCAGCCATAAATCCTTAAAGGAATGCATTAGAGCTTAATATGTTAGAAATTCGCCCGGGGGTAAATCGCGCTGTTCTACTAGGTGTGCTAAGGGGTATAAGTGCCCCCTCTGTTGAAAGCAATCTCCCACCGTCGTTAGACCCACCTCTGTCCATGTTGCAAGCTGCCTATGGGTGAAAATGTTTAATGGGTCTCCGCGTGGGAGTCCCAGCAAAGTCAGTGCCGTTCCATCTACCAAAGCACCTGTTCCAGCACCATAAAGCTGCCTCCAACAGAATCCGCGGCCAGGGATTTGCTACCTTTTTGTTAAGTCATTTTGCCAGGAGGGGCCACTGATTACTCAACCCCACTGAATGCCCCAGCAAATCTAGGTTATCACCATCCAGCTACCCCGTTACCTACTGCAGCTGTGCGGCCCCATAAGACAACTCAGAGTCTGGTACACCCAGCCCTTCTTCATCCATGTTGTTGCAGAGGATCTTCAGTGAGACTCTGTTCTGACTACCATCCCAGATCAAGTTATGTAGTAGTGAGTCTAGTTGTTTGAACCATGGGGACTGTATTTTAACCGGCAAATTTACAAAATAATACAGTAGACTGGGTAGCTTTATCATTTTGGCTAAGGAGATCCTTGCTATTATCTGCAGCTTCAGGGACCTCCAGCAGTGTACACAGATCTAAGCGATTTAAGAGTGGCACTAAGTTAGCCTCTTGCAGGTCCATCAGTGAGTGGAATATACTCATACCCAGGTATTTAAAGGAGACAGGGGCCCAGACTAGTTTGTGCAGCATAATATGTGGCCAAAGCTGTCTGCTATTTAAGGGAATTAGTACGTTTTGGTGCTATTGACATGTAGATCAGAATAGGTGACAAAGTTCCCCAACAAAGACATTGCGTTCTCCACCCCTTGAAAGCTGTCTTTCAGATAAAGGAGCAAGTCAATGGTATAAAGGGACATGATATGCACTTTACAATCCAATATGATACCCTGCTCTGCCCCTCTTTGGCGGAATATTCTCACCAACAGCTCAATAGTGAGGGCAAACAGGAGGTGCAACAAGAGGTGCCCCTACCTGGTACCTCTGTGGATTTTGTATTGAGCTGAAACCATACTACCTGTCCACACCCTGGCCTTGTGGGATGCGTAGATAAACTTGAGATGCCTCACCCATCCCTCACCCAGCCCCATTTGGAGCATCACAGCGAATAAGAAGTTCCATCGTATAGAGTCAAGTGCTTTTTCAAAATCGATAGACATTAGTATCCAATTCGGGTGAAGGTCTACCTCTCGATGATACATTCAATGACATAATCAGCTTACTAAATTTATTAAATTAAAGGAGGTTCTTCTTGTCGGAATACACTCATTCTGGTCTGGGTGTATTACTAAAGTTTGCAGATGTGGCACCAATCTCATGGCCAGCAACTTAACTCAATTATTTTGAATTCCAGGTTGAGCATGGAGAGGGGTGAAACGCCGAATCTGGAAACCTGTGATCCACCAACTTTGGAAGCGCTATCACCAGTGCGTTTCTAGTAGTCTCCGTCAGCTGTCCTAATTTAAGGGATTCTGCATAAAGTATCTCTAGCTTGGGAGCCAGTGTGGCAGAAAAGGCTGTATAAAATTCTGCTGGCAGCCCATCTGGGCTGGGGACTTTTCCCATTAGCCATCTCTTTGATAGCTACAGAATCTCCTGTGCTGTCACTGGTCTGCCTAGAACATTCTGTATGTCAGGGTCTACCGTTCCTAAAGGTATGGGGCTCAGGTAGTCAGTCACTGCTGTCTCAGCAAGATCTCCAGGGTGGCTATAGAGTTTTTCGTAGTACGTTTGGAAAATATTGTTGACGTCCCTTGGGAAATACACAAAGAGTCTATCATCACTCAACAGTTGCGTAATAGGTTTCCCCCTAGTCAGAGAAGTAACTAACCATGCTAGCAGTCTCCCTGGCTTCCTCATCATGTGCCCTAGCTATATAGTTTTTATAATCTAAGCAACAAAGGCGATCCAATGATTTAAAGTAGTCTTCTCTAGTTTCTTTATTGAGTTCTCCTACTCCTACTTCTAGCCATATCCGGTTATCCAATTTGTGCAATCTTTCCTCCAGCCCCTTGAGTTTCCCTTCTAGTACTTTCTAGGCCCCTGTCTTCGGACCTATGCAGTGACCCCGGATTACAACCTTGAGGGCTTCCCATTCAATTATCTGTTAGTGGCCGATCCCTGATTGTGGTAAAAAAAAGTCTGCTAGAGCCTTATGTAAAGACTCTTTAAAGGGGATGTCCTCGAGTACTAGGGGATTAAGATACCAAAGGGGTATCACTGGCCTTTCCGGCAAGGGCCAAACTTTCAGTCACAGAGGGCTATGGTCCAGCAAGGTGCGTCCCAGAAATTTGGTGTTTAGTGCAGTGTGGCCAAATGTGGATCGGCATAGGAACATGTCTAGTCGTCTCCTAAGAGTAACCTTCCAGCTCCCATGGTAGCCAAGGGGTTGTTAGATAACTCCCTCAAAAACATCACTTGGTCTTGATTTGGGTGCTTAAATAGATTATAAGATTATCTCCTTACCCAGAAGTCTACCTTTACACAGGACATAACGTCCCTCCTTGTCTATCAGTGTATGCATATGTTCAAATGGGACTCCTGCCCCTATCCATATGAGCACTACCCGTGAGTAGGCCAAGTAGGAAGTTGCATAAATGTGAGTTCTATTTCACCATGAATTAAATGGGTTTCTTGCAACAGGACTATTTGCACCTCTCAATGTGGTAAGTATCTATGCATATTATATCACTTAGTGGCCGACCCCGTCCCTCTAATATTCCAAGTTATAAAGGAAAATGTGGGCTTTGGTTCATCCATTCGAGCTAAAGGCATATGCGTGTTGAATATTCGTTGACAGACCCCTCCTGCCTTCCACAGCCCTCTCAAATATCAATGACCCTTAGGACCAATAAAAACAGTTCCCAATAAAAACTTCCTCACTCAGAGGCAGTCCAGGAACAGCTGGCCATCCAAAACTAGAAGACAAAAATATTATTATTAGACCACCACTCCTAGTTCACTGGAATAGGCAATCTTCCTGAGGGGATCAGATAAAAGATTTCAGTTCAGAGTTCCGCTCCGGCCCTATATGTAACAAACCCAGTTCTTGTCTGATCTCACATAATCCATGTTACCAATGGTGAACCCCTACATAGATTGTGTCGGCACAACATCAGGTGCCGTCCCCCACCATTCATGGATACAGCAGTGGCAATAACCGAATTTCTCTGGGAGAGTCACTCAAGTGACTCTAATGTCACATCATTTCATCTCTCATCTGCGGAGTCACAGCAGGCAATTTCTCATCCAACAAGTGTGAGTACTCTGAGCCACACATTTTCGAGCCAGGCTCCCACGAACTGTCCGCCTTGCTGTCTGTTTGGTGTGTTGATGCCATTTCTGCCATAGCCATCAGCACTGCCTCCCTTTCCTGTTCTGTCTGAGAGGGAGAGTTTTTTTTCAGGAAGGATTCCTCTGGTCTGCCCTCAGTTTTTCTCCTGAGTCTCCATCTAGATTCCCTAGATTTGGATTTGGGCAGTAGGCGTTGTGCTCCCATTCCGTGAGCATCAAGCCAAGTTCAGGCTTCTTCAGTTGTGTTGGTGTAGTGGGTGGTTATATCCTGAATGATCCGTAGTTTTTCCAGGAACATCAGCGACTATTGCAATCCTTCTTCACAGAGCCCCTTCTTCATTGTTTGATAAGGCGCTCCTTGAGCCTGCGCTCTTGCATTGTAATCTGGAAACACCAATACCTTTCCATTCCCCAGTACATAAGGACCATTGTTATGTGCCTTGTGGAGTATGGCATCCCTGTCTTTAAAAATGCAGCATTCGCGTCCCCACTGGGCAAGAAGGACGACCCGGGGCCAGTGACTGTATTGGCACCCTGTGAGCCCTCTCTAATGTGAAGAAAGGAATGAGGCAATCCGGTGCTCCTCTGTTTAGGTCCAGTGTTCCAGAAATGCAACCATGTCAGTGCCCTACGATCCCTCTGGCAGTCCTATCAGGCTTATATAGTTGCGACATTTGCGGTCTTCTGCATCCTCTGCCCTTTGTTATAGTACTTTCACTCTCTCAGCGAGGTCACTTATGTTACGAGTCAGCGCGGCCTGGTCCGGTTTAATCTCACCCACTGTGGTTTCCACAGTTTTAACCCCCTCCTCCAGTTTATGGTGTTTCGCCCGTAGCAGTCCCAGGCCCACAGATAATGCACTGATGTCTTGTAGCATCTGTTTGGTGTCTGCTATGGCAGCCAGTACTTCATCTAGGTGCATGTGTATGGAGGTTTCAATAGTGCCCTGGTTTCCCACCACCTGCTGCACTAGGGAAGTCTCATCTGTGTCCTGGGTAGCTGTGCTTGTTTTATTCTGCGCTTTGCTCATGATGTCCCCCTTAAGGTGTCCTCTCCACAGAACTCCGGGCCGGTCCCTGTGATGGAGAGTTGGAGGTTTATCTAGAAGTTGGGGGTGAGGAAGGGATTGCAATCCAAAACTCGGTTTCCACGTGACGTCTAAAATATCTGGTCACCCCCAACAGCCACAAATGGGGGGCCCCTGCAGCCAGCAACTCCCCCCCCCGCCCCCCCCCCCCCCAAAGCCAAAGAGAGATCAGAATGCTCCACCAGCCAGCCAGCGACAGAACAGCACCCCACAGGAGCACAGACCCCATACACGCTGTTCCCAATAAAGTGTCTGCTGGAGGTCGCGAGTTAAACTTAGGCCCCACGTCAGTCCAACTCCCTAGTCATTTCAGCAGCTGAGATCTGATCCCTCTTCCTTACCGGCCAGCCGGTAATTACCACCAGCAGGAGATTGTCTAGTGGCGTGGGGTCTGCTTCCATCTCTAGTGCAGGTCAGATAGTTCCATTAAGTGTAGGAGGCTCCGCTTTCCAGCCACTAGACGCTAGGGCCCAGGTCACCCATCTGTCTCCGTGCCTGTGCGAGACGCTACTGCTCTCCGCAAGCCGCTTTGCTGATACCACTCTTGGGCGGGTGGTTCCCATGGCACCTTCCACCCAATCCCCACCACTCCAGAGCTAGTGATGCTGCCATGGGGCATCATTCATTAAGTGCCGCCCCCACCATTTCGTGGGCTGGGCTCCATTACTTCACTCGACCTTTGCGCTCCCGGCCGTCTGCAGCCCAGAGATAACGGTTTTCAGGTGCCACAGGATACCCTCAGGGTAAAAGGCTGCTCGGGGTTGCCTCCTAATCGTGCCTCAATATCACTCGTTCAGGATTATTGGACAGGCTGGAGCAGAGCTCTCTGCTCATACATCCGCCATTGCTGGCTTCCAGGCCACACACTCCTCCTGCCTGTACTGTTAATATTAATAAAATAACATATTAGTTTTTTATATAAATGTGTATTTTCATGTTTGTCCTCAAATACCCATATGTAGTTTGTTTATGTTAATGTTACTGAGCCATAATTGAAAATAATTCATTTCATTCCTGTAAGGCACTCTTTTTAACATCAATAACCATGAAAACACAAATTTCACATCTACTATGTGATTGACTTACATGTAGGGTAAGCATACTTCAAGCTACAATGCCATGTATAACTCCGGTTTAATATTTTGGATTCTTGTAGTGTTTATGCAATATTTTACTCAGTTCCTAAAAACTGTCTTTGTTTCAAGGTTTATGCACTTCTAGTCTATTACTATAGGTCTTGGAATATTTTTGAATATTTGTCTTTTATGGATAAATACTGTATATCTACCAAGGTGGAATTTAGTATTGCACACATATTAATATATTTGAATGTTTATCAAATGGAAAATAGTGTGATAATTGTGTACAGTAAATGCACATTTACAAATGGTGCCAACAAACATAAGCAAAGCTCATCATAGGTAATGTGTAATTTATTTATTTATAGTATGTAACTCAGTGCATTGAGAGTTTGTTGTGATGTATGCAATTTCATTGATAATCTCCACCGTAAAATAATCCCACTTAGTTCCTTTTAAAGTTGACTTTCCTGTTTGTGTTGCTACTGTAAACAAATTTTCCCTATTCGCTTGTTATCTCATTCTTTCTGTATCAGTGGGGGTATGTTTCTGTTCACTGTGACAGCCTATGATGTTTTTTGAAAGGTCCCAAAAAAATCTCTTCTGGTGATGGGTTTCCTTGTCTTTGGTGGTCGTCTTTCTGTTTTTAACCTGTTTTTGTTGTAATAGTTGCACCAGTTAACTCAGTGCCAGCAATGTGTTTCGTGAACATGCATATATTAGAAATAAATAGATAAATTTGTGTCTGTAGGAATGTAACACTTGCTCAGTTATCTTCCAATCAGTATGGTTCTCTAATCTCTCCTTACTAGTTTTAGAGATCTCTCCACTGCTTTATCTCACGCCTCTGGATCCCTGAGACAGTTTTTAAACTCAGATGTAACCTGGACTAACCGTTTAATAGCAATACATTATTTAGCTAATGTTGTGAGTGTCCAGTCTTTATTTCCCATTTTATTTTTAAGCGGGTAGTGGGAAGTTGCCCAGCAAGCAGGCTTGGAGATATGGAGACCAGTGTTTATAGCTAGTTTATCTATGACAGCTTCCCAGACTTCTGTGATCCTGGGTCAGTCCCACACCATGTTTAATAATATGGCCATAAAGAATCTAAGTTTGGGACATCCTCCTCTATGCTTATGGCTTATTGTATACATTATGCTTGGTGTATTTAAGATAAGTGGAGGAAGTTGACCTTTAATGTATAAAACCTTTGGTTTCCAGAGGTTCAGTCATCTGCCTGCTTGTCTTAGAACATTGCTGTTTTATCCATCCCCCCTTCCATCCATGGTCACCCTTTGGCCCCTGTCCACCATTGCGAATTAACAGTGGCTCTGAACACAGCTATCTATGTCTACAGAATTATTTTCTCTTCTGCACCTTTTGTAATTGTAGTATTGAGCATATAAGATTCACTTTTGAAGTCAAGAAATGCATTCCCTTGCCCTTGGTGACTTTTTAGCATTCTGCAACTAAGGAAACTTTATTGTTGACGCCTAGGTCCCTCATATTTGCACCCCCTTCCTTCTATTGTGTTATATTTGTGCCTGAGGTAGATTTTAAAAGTTAAAGAGACCCTATAGTGGTACTGTTTCTGCATGTGGTATGTTTTTCTCTGTCACTTTTAATAGTTGATACATTGTGATCCGGTTTAGTTCCTGTCAGCGCAAGAACCCCCAGCTACAAACTAATGTTTAACACAACAATTACTTTGGTATATATGACAAGCTTCTCTGCAAACTATCTGGTCTTATTTTAAAACTGTATAGAGAGATACCTCCGTGATGGCAATTTACACTTCACCGTCCTCAATTCTGAGTTTTAGTGGCTCAGACTTATCCTGATCCTTTTCCTTTCTATGTTCGACTTGATATTAGCTTGTCCATTACTCTAAACACTGCTACATGCACTACTGCAATAAATACACAGATATGGAATTGGCATATGCACTACTGCAATAAATACACAGATATGGAGTGCTACCATTGTAGTTCTTAACAACTGGTTCATCATAGTGAAGTGAGGCTCAGAATTACACTACTCTATACAAATTCATTCCCACTCTTCCAGAATTTAAATTTGGACTCTGCATACCCCAATTTGTGATCATTATTGCTACATGTTTAAACACTTACGGTTCCTATTGAAGTCTAAGTAGCAGGAGAGTAGTTCTTGGTCTATTTCATAGTTGTACAAAACCAAACAGTAATAATATGCCACAAGTAATTCTTAGAACTGTTCCTGCACTAAATTTCTACATATCTCCCAAGAGCAATGTCACTATTTCTGTTGGGGGCTCTCTAGTACATATATGTCAGTTGTATGACCTGTTATGTGACACCATTACATATCCCATTTCCACCCCTATCAACTGTGTTGGCGGCTTATAATACCAATGCCATCCACTTTTCTAAAACGTAGTTCTCCCAACCAGAGGCCTGTGGTAACTAGCAATACGAAGTGCTAAACTAGAAACCTAATATAACTCTAGCAGTTACAATAGTATACAAGAGAAACATTGGACTTTATCATCCACTTCGCTTCAGAGCTCCTGTTCAAAGAAGGCTCAAAAGGTTCATGATCACCTCTCTCAAAACCTCTGCAGCGGGGGATGTGCAATCCACGAAACAAGTCCACCTCTCCTCCCTCTGTGAAATCCTTCAGAACAACATCAATTAATTTTCCTGGTAACTCAGACCCATACTTGTATTTCAGTTCAGAGAATTAATTCCACTCCCTTGTGCTTGTTATCGGTTTTTAGGATCTGAGCTCAGTATACCATGCTCTAGTTCTTGATCATGCCAGTAACACTCCTTTTCCAGGTAATTCTTTGCACAGTTGTTTGAGTGTCTGACCTATGCCAGTGTTCACCTGTTCCGAAAGTATATGTACTTGCCGCACTGTTTCCTACCTTCTTTTCTTTTCACTAAATCCCAATTTATTAAGAGGTGTTGAGGAAAAGGCATGTACCATTGGGTTCAGGATGAAAAAGCAGCAGCATATATTTATTGCCAATAGACTGTAGATTGTTCTTTGGCAAATCATAGCTGTGTCTTTGCTGGTGTACCACTCATATAATCTGAAAACAGTATTATTTCTGCATTGTCATATCACATCAAACCCATTTCCTGGCTTCCTCGATTATCGCGTTCAACATGCATATGATTACTGCTTGGACTGCTGCCCCAGGTTGGGTGGGAGGAACTGTCACTGTGAGCTCCCTTGATGGAAAATAAAGTAGACATACCTTTGTTTTCATATACTTCAGTATCTAGTCCTAGCTTATAAGCTCTATACCGTGTTCTTCAGCATTCTCAGCACACAAATGCTGTCACAGCTGACCGCCCTTCTTCATCATCAGCTTCCTCTTGAATATTTTTGTCCTTCCTTGCAGCTTTATCATCTCTTTTTTGAGTTGGTCTACTTCACTGTGTGCTAGTGGCAATACATTCTCCATCTTTTTCACTGTATCTAAGACATTAAGTAGGTCTGTGCTAACCAAGTTCAATTAATTTGCCACAGATGTATTACCATCCCATCAATCAGAAAACCCAATTATATTTGTGTGTCCCTGATTGTTTTTTACATATGTTAGGATATTGGGGCATCAGTCTCTGCCTCGGTGGCTGCCTCTGTTAAAGCCTGCAAAAGCAGTGCTGGGGCTCAGTCTGTTTTTGTCACTTTTAATGTATGTATCCATTTTGTTTGTCTGTGCCAACTTTTCCTTTTAATCCCTCAACATGTCTTACAATACTTTGCTCCCCTGCCTTGTGGATAGCTCACCACTCCACTGCTCTGCTCAGAGGGTCTCTCCACACATGGGTTGGACAAAGTGTATGTAAGGGGAGGCAGGGAGATTATATGGTTCAGTGTACACTCTCCCTAACAATTATATTGAAAAAATAAAGTACACTGTTCCAAAAGAAAAGCACATGTCTCCTAGGGACTTCTGAATATAGAAGCAAAAGCTCTCACACATCTGTTCGATGTCATGCATCATCATTGGGCTTGCTCCATGTCAGACCGGCGCTGCAATGTCTGACGGGCCCCTAAAAGGTGCCTGTGCCGTAGATCTTTTATAGTGATCTGTGCCAAAATATGGAGTGAATAGGGATATATTTAAACCTATAGGCAAGCGAGAAAAAGAAAAGAGCTGGAGAGATTTTTTTTTAAATTGGCTCGGCAACCCACTTGAGAAACAAATTTTATTCTGCAAGAACGGGAGCCGGTCAAGAATAAAAAAAACGTGCAGAGTGGAAGGGAAGTAATGAACCCACACTCTTCTAAAATAGTGGAGAAATGTATGGCAGCCGTTTCTAAGTGGCTATGACGCCGTAGCAGAGAAAGGGTTGTAATAGATGTTTGTGAGGCCCACTTTGAGGGCAGCTAGAACATCCATAGAAGGCAAGTTGATCTCTGCTTCAAGATTCCCAATGTGAAAATTATTTAAGATGAAATGTTTTGGGTCATTCCTGGGTAGTTCCCGGTAGATCTGTTTTTTTGTTTTTTGTTGTTGTTTTTTTTTAGCATATTCGCATGTGCAGACCAGTAATCACATGCATACTTGAAGCAGGAAGCTAAATGAAGGCTAATTGCTGTTTTTAACTTCAATTGAAACGAAGAATTGCCTGGGGAGTAGAAGGCCTTAGATTGAGTAGGAGCCTAACACACTTCATATCGATTGTATGGAGAATATTAATCTGTTTCATTGGAAGTATGAGTGTAGGATAAAGAAGAATTGGGAGACGCTTAATGTTCAAGGCCAAAAGTGAAGGTGTTGACATGCTTATGAAGCCTTTCGCCCCCTTGGTGACTGTGTGACCTTTTGTTTTTCACTTGATCTAAGTGAGTGGACAAGGTAAGTATGGAGACAGTTCTAGTGACTAGTTACTGTTAGGTCAGAACAATGTCTGTCTGACGTTTTCCTTCGCAGCAACCTGGATACTTCTCCTTTTTCCTAAATGCCAGACTTTTGCTCTTGGAGCTATTAACAGTCAGGCTATTAGACAGATTGAATAGATTCAAGTTTGTTAATTGGGGCTGAAGACCAGAAGGCATTAAGGAGAGGGTTACCATACCCTGCAATACCTGCAATCCAACAAACCACAGCACGACCTCAGGGCGAGATCCAGTTAATGGGCTTGAGGATCATTGGAGCTTCATATTGCTTATTGTTTGTAGGGTCAATGTGCCCAGGGTTTAGGGTAATTTAGGATTTTAAAAGGCATCACAAAAGCAGAAGCCAGGCTTATCCTCCATGCATGCTGCCAGGCCTTATTCTCTCTCTTTATTTTATACATCAGGCAAATCTATAGTTGCCTGTAGATTTTTCTGCCATCCACTAGCTCAAGAGGACTGGCGGGGCTTTAAGTCACTTCATACTAGAAAGATGTTTCAGGTAGACCAGACTGAATGCGGCCCTTAAAGTTACCAAACTGATGTTTGAGAGTGCAGATAAAGCAAAGTATGTACTCTGTTCTTCTACTGTTACCTTCCATTTATTTTCCTGTCTCTTCTCTCTCTACTTTCTGTAATATACCTCTTCCTCTGACTTTAGTTTGAAATAACTAATTTTCTTATGTTTCAACCTTAATAGCAGTAACTCATTTCTGGTATGCCTTTAGATTCTGATATTTCAGGGTGATAGTGCATTAATCAATTTTAGGACTGATTGGAAATAACTTTATGTTGTTTGGCAGACCTCTTGTCATCATAACACACAACACATACAGCACGCAACAATCAAGACCCAACATAAGCTGATGTTTGATGCTGAGCATTCATCTATCTGTCCGATGAGAGAGACGCTGGTGTTGTTTATTTGTCCACTGGAGAAGATAGCAGATATCTGTCAGCCTCACCATTGCCCCATTAGACCATCTTGCTCTTGCTGACACAATCTTCCCCTTTGGATAGGGAGTGAATGAAAGAGTACACTGTGGTTAGTAAGTCCAGTAAGGAGGATCAAGGGTGAGTTGCTGTGACTTGGTGCTTGTTGAGATTCTTCATTACGTTGCTGCGAGTGAGTGGTGTTGAATTGCTGTGAACGAAAGCCATCAGGGAACTGGAGTGAATAGGTGCAATGTGAGACAGTCAATTAATGCATGCATGTGTGAAGGTTATTGGTGAATTAGTGCAAGAAAATGCCTTGGATGAGCTTTTGTGAGTGGATACCTCATGGTACAGTAAGGAAGAGCAAGCGTGTACTGCTTTAAGAATGTGCATGTGACAGGCACCACAGAGCCTGAAATATAGTATATGCTTACCTCTGCTTGTGACAATATGGTTGTTTATTGTGCTAGTTCTAAATGGTCAATTGAAATGCAATACATTTACAGCACATGGTTTCTTTGTTAGTGTGACATATCAAGTGCATTTCTATCTGCCATTGTCAAAGCCACTACTCCTGGCTTGTAGCTGGAAATGCAAGCCACACCTCTTGCCAATGTTTGTTCCTCATGGCTTTTTACTTGGTTTTGCAAATGGTTGTATGTAAATGGTTGTATGCTATTTGAAGGGGAGTTTACAAATTATTAATCCAGTGTGTAATTTTTAAGATCATTGAGGAGATCGTGAAGAAAGATTCCTGTGTGAGTGCTTTTAGCTCCTTGGCCTCAGCAGTATTGAAGGAAAAGATCCTTTCCTCTACGGCATGTTGGCAGTTGGTCTTAGCACTTCAAGGAGGAGGAGTTCCGTTGAATACAATGTTAGAAGACATTCGAAAGGAGCCTGGTGCCGAAATCTTCTTTCAGTCAGGTAACAATGTCCCTTATGTTTAACCCCTTTGACCAGTAAACTTGGAAAGACTGATTTCCATTTTTTCCATTTTATTTAAAATGCCATAATTGTGCTTGTGTTTGTTCATGCCTATGTGTGTGTGTGTCTGTGTGTGTGTGTGTGTGTATATATATATAAATATATATATATATATATATATATATATATTCCAGTCCACTAATCTATTTTCCAATCTGTTTGTTCTATAGAGCCACATCATCCCATGAGGTTTGAGCGGTAAGCAGGTCACAGCAACTCAGCATTCAAATCCATTAGATAGTTGCAATAGTTGCTCTCTCGGAGTGTCAAACATACAAAAGGTGATGAGACGATGCTTGCAGTAAGTCTGACCACTGGCTGTCGCTCTGGGTGGCATTTCAATCCATCGTTTCTTTTGCCCCCCATGCCTCTGCAGATTAGACACAGCTAATTGCAAACCAGTCATGACCATGCTCCCATAGGAACACTCCAGCCCGTAACTGGGAAACCAAGGCCTCACTGAATTTTAACATAAGCAACCCATGACATGTTTTGCCCTGCCTGGGGCTCTTCAGGAGGGTGTAGCTTTGTTCCAGTGGCATATTGAGCAAGGGACCCACGTCTGGGCATACTCTTGACACATAAGGTATTACATCAAACACACAAAAGGTGATGGGAGGATGGTTTATTCACCAAATTGTAGTAGCAACAAGCAAGGCATTTCAGCTCTCATGCAGCCATAATCATGTAGCGGTGTATTCCGCAATCCAACCTAGTAAGTATAATAATGTGAACATAAAAACAGGACTTCAAGTTAGATGGGTTCATCTTAAAGTGACGGAATCTAACCCAGTAGTTATGGCGCCCCAAGTAGTTAAACGAAAACAAAAAGTGGTAAACAAAAAGAGTCAATACAAATAAACATTTTGAATCAACATTATGGCATCAACGTCATATGCATATTTTCATATGTTCAATCTAACCCAAGTGGGTTTTGTAGGAAGCTGGCTTTTATAGTGACCAAAATGAGGTACACTGTGCAGAGAGTCCAGGCAAACCACCATGGTACCATAGAGGCACAAATGACATCCCAAATGCTCTTTTATGGTAGTGTGGGTCAACAGTTAGGCATTTCAGAGGGTAGTGCTAAGCATGTAAGGCACATACGTAGCAGTAGTTGAGACACGTACTCAATAAAGAAATCCAACACCAATTTATAATAGTAACACACACTTTTATATAAATTTAGATGCCAAGATCACCAGAATAAGGTATGTACTTTTTGAGAAAGGAATTTTTAGATTTAAAAAAAAAGGCTTGGTGCACTTTTATGTAGTTGCAATGCTACTGTGTGGGAGAGAAAACGTACATGACAAACGGGTACTTCACAGCAACTTACAGGACAAATCTTCTGGACTTAAGGTGAGTACGAGAGAGGGTCCTATTCCACACCAACAGGTCACTTCGGGCGGCACTGGGGCGGCCGGGTGCAGTGGTGCAGCTCAGCTTTGGGTGCCCTGTGTAAGTCTATGGGGATTGGTCCATGCACAAAGATGCTGCAGAGATTAAATGAGAGTCCAGTATGGGTGAACCACCGAGGGGGTTCAGTTCTTACGATGCTCAATGACGTAGGGACACCAGTGTTCCTGTTCTCCTCGGCCCTGGGCGTCCGGGTGCACAGGTGTTTTGGACCGTCATGTTTACCGATACCGGTGGTGATAGCGGAAGAAGAGGGCCCAAAGAAATAGACTGCAGGCATGGACTGCGGGGTCCAGTCAGCTGAACCAACAAGTGGGCTTAAGTCTCATTAGTCTGGGGGACGTAGAGACATTAGTAGTCCTCTTCCACTGGGTGCAGAGATGCAATGGACCGTCGGGCCTCTGTTACCCGAGGAAGTTGAGGTGAAGGGGAAGTCTGCAGAAAAAGGCTGGTAACGCCATCAGGAAGTCCACACTGGGCAAACTGAAGGTGCACTTCATCTCTCGAGGGCCTGGGAACAACGTTGCTGCTGTTGGCTCACTTCAACTCGGGATAGCCAGCTCTGGTGCAGTGGTGATGCCCGCTGTTGGATTTTTGGGGGTTCCGGTCCTCATTGTTCTTTCTTGGGTTGCCTCCAGATGCAGGGAACCAGCTCCTATGCTCCAAGAGTGTTCTTCTTGGTGATTTCAGAAGCACTGGCAGCTCTCCTGGTTTCTTGGATGCCACAGCGACTAGACAGGTAAGTTGCTCCTCAAGGGTCGGGTGCAGTAGGCAGGCTGGTAGGCTTGGCGCCAAGTCCATCATGCTCCTCGGTTCTCGGGTCAGCAGACTTCTGACAACTCCTTCTTTTGTGTCCAGTGAAGATCTGGTTTCCTGGTATCAGGGGGTCCCCATAAATACTCAATTTAGGGGGCATTAAAAAGAGTGAAGGGTAGTAGCCTATAAGCTACTAACCCATGGGGTCAATGCACCCCCTAGATGACCACTTCCTTTGGGGAGTGGGCATCACCCTGTCCCAGAATTCCTAATTCGACAACACACAAGATGACAGAATTCCTGAGGCTGTCTTCTTTCAGGCTGGTCACCCTAGAGGTGGCCAGCCTGGAAATTCAGCACGCCTCCTGCATAGCAAATTTTCCCACCTGTCCAGGTGCCATGGGTCAGGGGTTTGGCATCTCCCTCTGAGGATGGCCAGATCTGCATACCAAAGGCGGTGGGCTTCTTTGAAGCGTCCTGCCTTGGAATGCCGATTTGCAGGTCCTCCTGTTGGGAGGGATGTGTAACACCCTGCCAGAACAGGCTTTGTTTCTGACCTCCAGGGAGCAAAGGCTTTCACCCTTGGGGGTCAGAATCTCGTCAGTTGGTGACAGGCTTGTTAGAAATAAACAGTTAGCCTACCAGTAGTTGGTAGGTTTTCATGGGGCATCTCTAAGGAGCCCTCTGGGTGCACCTATTAATAAACCCATCACTAGAATCATTGAGGGTTTATTAATACGGGACATTTGATAACAAACATCTTTAGTTTCAGTGACACCATCATGTAACTGGGGAACTTGTATTGACCAGTTTCCTGCACATGTATTTAAGATGGCTTTCCTGTACAATTACTGTGCATAATAATCGACAATTATTGCTTTTGCAGTTATGTCCACACATGTAATATAATGCACCCTGACTTAAGGCTGTAAGGCCAGCAGGGTGACTTACAAATATTACATGCAGTGTGTCTGAGACATGGCACACTGGCTTTGTGCCATGTCGTGTTTTCACTTTTGGGAGCACCTTATCAAGCAGTCTACATTGGAAGTCTGCATGACTTTGGTGCTGTGTCCCCTATAGTGGTGTGGTGAGCAACAAAACAGTGGATTAAACCCAGATCTTTGTGACTGGGGGTGAATGTTTGCATTGTTCAGCATTCCATCCATCATCTGTTCTTTTTGCATTTGTCGCCCCAAGTGGGAGGGGTATGCCCAGACGTTTTATCCCATGCTCACTGTGCCCCTGGATTCAAGCTAGCCTAGCTGATGAAGGGTGATACCCTGAAACCGGTCCTAGGATGCTTGTTTCCGGTTCATGGAGGACCTGGCTTGGCAGTTCGGTCTGGACTGTTCCCATGAGGAACAGGGTCAAGACTGATTTGTATATGGCTAGGTCGAAACTGAGGTGGTGTGGTGAGCAAACAAATGATGGATTAAACCCAGATCTTTGTGACTGAAGGTGAATGTTTTCATTGTTCATCATTCCGGCTATCATCTGTTCTTTTTTCATGGGTCCGTTATAGTGGCACAAGTAGCGTTGTAGCCCTTAGGGACCCTTTGCAGTACCTAGGCACCAGAGGTACCACTTACTAGGGTCTTCCAAAAGGTGCTACAGGGCCGGGCCACTTGGGGTTTTAGAGACCAGATGCCTTGCTTTGGGGACCTTGTTGGCAAGAACCCAGTGCACTTGAGTCAAGGTTACATAAAAAAACCAGACACAAAAGTGGGGGTGGGTGGGTACTTAAATCAGAATCCAGCTTACTACAGATATGTCATAAATCAGTCAATGTTTCTTCACAAATGAGCTAAGTGTTCCGTTCTATGAGTAATTCAATTATAAGGATGTCAACTGACAGGATATAACACTTCAAGACCAAAGTGACAAAATGTCCTAGGTGGCTATGTAATACACTCAGAATAGGTTTTACTCTTCAGTGTTTGTCTGCTGTTATGAGTTCCCACTACTCATACTAAGCACATGTCTATATTGTAAAACTTAACAAAGGTTCATTGAAACTAAAAAATATCATTTATCTGCAGTTGAGTCTTCAAACTGTGCTCATTGCCACCAAGAAGAAAATGGTAAGGGGTTGTACTGAAGGTTCCACCACCTCTCGTACAACGATTACCACCAATGGTCCAAGAGTCACTTCCTCAACCTCCTATGTGTGAAAAAGGAAGAAAGGAATGCACAGTAAAGCTAAATCAATCAGCAATTACCCACAAAGCAGAGACGTAAACGAGACATCTAATCTACAAAGTGTATGACCAATTCCATTGTGTTTAGGACATGAGGATATTTTGTTTCTAGGTCAATGATATACCTGGATTCTTTTCTTTTTAGAGTGAGGACCCAGTCTCCTCCCCTCCTGACCTGCCCAACCTGTTCGGTAGTGAAATATCGTAACAAATTTCTGTCACCAATATGCATTTGTTGAAAGGTCTAGGTGTAGGATAATGTGTGTCCTTTTTGTCCATAGCCCTCATATGTTCCAAAATGTTTCCCTTGATGGGGTATATTGTGGCTGTGCTTAGCTCTTGTTACAGGAATAGGTTAAGATATAAGTCACATAATTAAAGGTACAGGTGATAAACTGTGATATCTCCTTGTGGCCTGTACCATAAGGTAGATAATATTCCTTGATAGTTTTAATATTTGTATAGGCCTTAAATTTTCCACATGGGAAGGAACCCTTCAAGTCTCTAGTCATGATGAGTGTTTTAGTACTTATCTCACTATGTACCGATGAAGTCCCTAAGGGACCCACGATTCCTGTAAGTGAATTTGGAGTTAGGACTAATTGATGAGCCTAAGGTAGAATCGCTCAACATTGTTGCCATTGAGAGTCCATTATATCCCCTGCAATATTTGATTGACTGTTGTAAGTGATCATGAATCTAGTCTCAATCTCTTCCTGACTGTCTACCTTCATGACTCTGTTATAGAGTATGGCATATCTACACATGGTTTCCACCGTTTCTAACTCCTTTTCCCGAACCCATTTAAGGTAGCCCCTTTCCCTAGAGCTTGTTAACATTTCATCCTTCTCCCTGCTAAGGCAGTATTTGCTGCTCTTGGTCTTTTCTCTTCTGTAATGTCATTGAACATGTCACCAGTGATGTAATATGTGATGCCATATGCAAGGAATGGCGTGGGCACAAGTTAAAGACACCCATTACAGTTCAGTGAGCTAACTATAAGTGTTTTGTTTGCATTTAAGATGTGATGTTATGATTTACTTTTTTCACTTAACTAGACATCACTGTAACTGTTGTTTTTGTCAGTGAATTTTCTTTTTTAAAAAGCTTGAAGTATTATTTTATTACCATATCAACTATAATACCACTTTAATCTTTGTTTTTTTTCTGGGAATTTCTGGGGTATTTTTTATCGTGATGTAAGATCTTCCTACTACACCCACCCTCGGGGACCTCCTAACGACCCCCAACACCCTTGAGGGCTAGGCAGTCAGTTTATACCAAGTCTAGCCTCTTCTATTCCTTTTTTTTTTTTTTAAGGATTAAAAAAAGTACGTTTCAATCAGCATGTCAGAATGGTTTACTGAAATGGATGAGAAAGATATTTGAGAAATCAGAACATTTTCCTCAATTTAGCTTTCAATAGCACTAACTATGAGAAAAAGAACCTCACCATTTTGTTCACTTCTGAAAGCAATACATTACTTTTTACAGTTTTGATTCCATCAAGAGGGCAGGAAGGAGATTGTGGGGCAGCTAACTGACCATACAGGGTAGACAGCAGGGGTAGTGGCAGGGGTAGTGGCAGTACAACAAACGACTCGGATGAGACGGAACAGCAGTGGCAGCACACCGGACCAAGGAAGGAAAGGGTGAGGGGGATAGAGACACCAAGGGCAAGCGGAGGGGCGTGGCAGGACATCTGACCATGCAGAGTAGAAGGGAGGGAGCAGGGGTATTGACAACAGAAATCAGTGAGAAAGTGACTGTTGGCAGCAAGCTAAGCACAGAGAACAAGTAGTAGGGGCATTGTCAACACAAAAGACCACACAGGAGGGAGGTGGCAGGGCACAGACTCGGACAATAGCAGGAAGGTAGGAGGTTGGCAGTGGCAGCCGATTGACCACAGAGGAAAGCCCTGTGTCGGCTGGGGCTGCATAAAAGATAATGAGGTCAGTAGTGAGGAGGCTGGAGCACACTCACAGAGAATAACGATCACCTTCCCTCTACCACCTCCTCCTTAGAAGTGGGTGAACCTAATGCATCACAGCACCCATCCTGCTTCAGCCTTTGCCCTACAGTCTCCTGGGTTGCCTCTCATTCCAACAACAGTGGTCATATCCAGTTTATATTGCTATCCTGCTGCAGAGTTCTCCTCAGAACCACCTACAGCTGTGTGCCTAAGTTCTTATGAATACTGCTCAAACTCCTAGAGCCATATTCACTTGTATGTGACTCAAAGGGTCAAAAAACTGAAATATGGATTTTGAGACTGAAGAGAATGCAGGTTATCTCAGTTTTGTATTGGTGTACCCTTTCTACTGTGTTGCTTCAAAGGTTCTTTTAAGTTGCGAACAGTGTTGCCAATGGCCAGTATAAGAAGAGGAAACATAGAGCCTGGCTTCCAATGATCCAAATTATAATTAACAAATTTCTTGGTTTCATGAATGGCTGTCTTGAAAAATTATCTCTCAGTACTATTTCTCTTTAAAAACTCATCAAGAGCACAAGGTAACATCCTAAACCTGTTCCAATACAACATCAAAACATTGCATACTATTTCTTGCATGTGTAGTTTTATTTCCATGTCATCATCCACTAGAGTTAAATTGTATCTTGTACAATTTGAAAAAGCTCTGTTTTTAGAGTAATATTTTGAGAATGTAAATTGATCCATGTCTGTCTCAGCTATTGCTATGTAAAACAGTGTTGCTTGCTTTGTCTTCATATTTAACGTTTTACGAGTGTAATAGAGATTGCCTCTGAAATTACTTTAATTGTGAATTTGTTAACAACATATACTCAACGTGACTTGTGAAGGAAACAACTTTGAATTTCACAAACTGCCTCTTCCATTTTAGTGTCCAAAAGGGAAACTGTGGCCATGGAAGTGTTACTGCGACATAGTGATCTTATTGCAGAGGCCATTAAAGAAAGCAAGAGGCTAGAGTTGGTAACATCTGGAGATGAGGACCTCACCGATTCAGCAAAAGAGGTACAGTATAACATTTTTTTGCAAAGTTGCCTTGTAATCCTGAGAACCACAGATCAATCCTTGGAGAAAATCAACTTAAAGTTTTACTTTTTCATGCAATAAAACCTCTGATTATCAGTTTTAAAATGTGAGTTAAAAGACCACTGACACTTGCTAGACCATGGATCTCTCTGATACCGGCACATGAAAGCCTCAGCATCATATAGCAAAGAATGTTTTAAGAAGATGTGCACTCTGCTGTTATCTTTAATATTTTTAATTTCTAAATCCAGTGGAGTCCTGTACAATTGTATGTGGTGTAAGTAATAAAGACAGATACAGGACATAAATGTAGTTAGAAAAACAGAGATGTTGAAAGGATAGTTATCACATTATATATTATGATCTTAAAAGGGATGGTACAAAGCATGTTTTGAATATAAATTATATATGTAATCTAAACCAATTCTTACTCATACAAATAGATAATTAATCACATTCATAAAATGACAAAACAAGAGTTACGTCCTGCATGTTTAAACCATGGTAAGAGAGATTAGGTATGCTATATATACAGTTTGACCTGTTTCTAAGTTGCATCAGTTTATGCAGCCTGAGTAAGGGGTTTTCTTGACGCTTCCTTCTTGATTTGGTCCAAATTATTTGAAAACAGGATTATTCCCAAATAACTAGATGAATGCCCAACTTCACTGGAAATACTGTGAAAGTGTTATCTTTTGGAGGCATGTAAATATTCATGGAGTTTGCTGGAAAATCCAGATAACCTACCAATAACTGCATCTCCCCTGCCCCTCCATAGATGTATGGATAATCATACTTTTATGTCTGTAGTCGCATTCACCCCTCAGCATCAGGGTCTGTTTATTAGATTTATATGATGTAGGTCCGATACAATGGGAAAAAATTAGTGGGCTGAGCAAATTCCAAAAGGTGAAAATTACTCTGGCCTTCCTGATGGACCATATTGTGCTTTCCTCTTTTTCCTCTGTACCTATACAGCTGTTGATCAGAGCTCCATTGAAGTGTACGTTTGGTCTCACCTACAGGGGAGCTTTACAAGAGTCTGTTTCGGATGTACTTACTTGTCCTATACCTAAAGGTTATGATCATACTGTATGAGCCATCTTGAACACCAGGAACACTTCTAAACAGTTGCTTCATCAAAACGCACAGCAAGCTTATTCCTGAGTTACCATTAAACAACAGTCTGGTGGTTCCAGAGGCATCATGGGTTCATGACCTCGCACTGGAGCTGGGAATGGATGAAAGGCTCCTAGTGAGGCCTGTAGATTTACCTCACCAAGCACTGAGATTGGCTGACAGGATACGTTCACAGTTGAATATTTTATTGTGAATGGTATTTATGGGAAATTAGTGTGTTTCTGGATTTTGTCTGAAATGGCAAGTGAAGGCGGTCCAGTACTATAACCCTATTTTAGACCTGTAGAGCTCGCACCTTTATTTGTGAGATGCCTTACCTAGTACATACATCTGACCACTGTTCTGGTATAGCTGCTGGCAAATTATAGTGTGTGACAATCAAAGCTAGCTTTGTTCGTTGAGAAGTGTGTCCATCATCCAAAGACAATTTAAACTACATGCAACAAATGTCAAATTTGTGTGGCTCCGGAAGTGTTGTGCAATTAGTTAGTCCCAGACAAAATTCACTGATACATACTCTAACTGGTCATACTTTTATTCTACATTAAAAATGGGTTTACATGTTTGTATTTGTTTTTCTTTTCTCAGGTTAGTAGGTAACATGTTCAGGCTTCAAAGGAAATTATTTTGCAAGTTGTTTAATATGGTTGAGAATTTTGCCTTGATTTTATATCCATTTTATTGATTTATGAAATAAAAATTGTAAGAATAAATGAATATGAATAGGCTGTATATTGTTGACTTAATAACTTCCAGTAAAGCCGTACACTTAAACCATATGCATGTTTTTCACATTTTCTTTACTAGTTGCTTAGTGTTATATGTGAAAAAGAAGACTGTGCAGTGTCCTGTGTGAAGCAGTTGCTGTCAGCTGTACTGGAGAAGTCTGTTCCTAGTCTGAAGTTCTGTCAGTTGTTGTGCCGTCTCCAAGAGTCATTTCCAGGCTTACAGCCACTGATGCAAGAACTGGAACAAATGGGTAAGATTACTTAGAACCCAAAGTGATTGCTTATATTGGAAAGATCTGAGCTTGAAAAGAAGTTCTCATTGGCAGGCAAAGGTCAAGAATTACAGAAGCAGTCTTTTTATATTCTAAAGACAGTGTGAACAGTAGGCAAGCTTCCCTCTCAATGGTGCATGTTTTGTTTGTGCCAGTCACTTATGCAAAGAAAACTGAAGAACATGTCCTGCCGTCACATCCATTGGCTCATGTGTGAAAGACAATGAATATGAACAATGATGATGGAGATGAGGAATTTGACAAGGAACCAATTTGCCATGAAATACAATATGCAATGAAAGTGATATAATGTACATGGTACTGCCTAGATCCAGAGGGAGTCAGATATGGCCTCATTTGAGCTCCTCATTTGTGTTATTCCTCATTACACGTACAACCATAGAGTTATGTATAACAGACTGTTCCCTTGACACAATACCTTCGGGCTATACAAAGCACCAGAAGCAAAAACTGAAGTTTTTTTTGTTGCGTTACTTAATTCCCTAGGGGTTATTTGGTTCCTCTAAACTGCATATTTCTACAGATATGTTCAATGGCATGTGTGGCTGTAGATACACATGCTCTGTGTACTCCTGCCAATTAGTGTTGGGTCCGGAGTATTGGAAGGTGTTTATCTTTGAATAAGTATTTTTGGGTCACAGGATCAAGTTGACTTCTTCTCGGTGATACTGCTCATGTGCATCGACTCCTTTGTTACATTGTTTTCTATCAGCTGTTGGGTTCAGACGCGTGTGTCTTCGCTCTGTCTTTCGACTCGCTCCGGTTTGAAATCTTTCTTTCTGTCTTCTCCTTATCAGCAGTAATGTTTCTCGATTGCGTATTCCCATGTTTGACCTTTTGCCCTGTCATCTCCGACCACAGGTCCTCAGTGGCGACCTCGCCTGTTTTGGGTCTACCTAACCATGTGGCACTGAGAGTATGTTGAGCTGATGGAACAGGTGCCGTTTCATATTTGTCTTCGATGCCACTCGAAATGCCCCCACATCAACCAACATCCGGTGTGTAACCTGTGCCTGTCCCCCGATCACAGGAAGCTGCCTGCAATGCCCGCAAATACTTCCGATCAAAGAAGACCCTTCGAGAACGAAGAGCTTGTCGGTTGGAGATGACGCATAAGAGTCTGGACAACACCCCGGACATCTTTGGGGAGGATCACGCCCAGGAGGAAAAGAATAGGCCTTCTCTATCCAGGATTCTAACTCCGACGTCCAGTCAGACATAAAAAACCACAAGGTAACATCTGCAAAACACGTGAATACCGTGGCTCCTCCTGTCCACCCTAGGACTGTTAAAAGCCCCTTCTACAGTTCACCAGACCGCCACTGCCACCAGCTTTGGTCAGATCTGAAAAATTGTTTCGGCTACCTACCTCTTCTGCTCGGCTTCAAAAATAGCCAAGACCAAAACATTGTCTTTGACTTCAACCTCCGGCACCTCTGCGCCAGACACTTTGATCCGAATTTCGGCTCTGAGTACTTTGGGACAGACCTGCTACCACCTCCAACTTGGTGCTGAGCAGAGTGCACCGACCAAAAACGTTTGCGCCGAAAAACCACAGAGGCAAGATATTTGGAGCAGAAGAACTGTAGCCATTTTTCAGCTACTCCCTCACCTTTGGATCCTATTTTGGGGACCATGGACATTCAACAGCATCGCCTCCTTATCCATAAAGGTAAAGGATGCATTAGTGATTCTCCCTTGCACTTATCAAGAGGAAATTATCCTTTCAAGAGGCTTTGGACACTTCTTCACCTCCACAGGATGTTACCAAGGACAAGGCTTCCTCTACACCTACCAAGCCTTCTCCACCTCTTCCTCCTCCACCTCCTGCTCATCCATATCTCCCACCCCTCCTCACTCACCTCCCTCACCTATTGCAGGAGACTTTACACCTCAGGGATCCTCTTTGTGCACTGGGGATGAATTGGGTGGGACACAGTACGATCCAGATCCATGGGACACATATGACCCTGATCCTCTGTTGACCCAGGACCCAGATTTGTACCCCACAGAACTTTCCCCACCAGAAGATAGCACATCCTATCAACAGGTTGTAGCTCATGCAGCTGCCTTCCATAATGATGAGCTGCAATGGGACCCAGTAAAACAAGACTTCCTGTTTGATACCCTTACAACCACACACAGGGATACACAGCTTCTCCCCATGCTACCTGGCATGCTTCATCACGCAGACAACATTTTTAAAGAACCTGTCCGCCCTAGAGTTATCACCCTTGGAGCTCCTCCAATTTCTCCCATATGGGCGGAGCAAAAGAGGGCAGCAGATTGTTGCAGAGGGGCAATCCACAAATAATCCCATCGGCTATGCCCTAGATTCTGCAGACACAGCTGCACGTGGTATTGACACTTAGGCCCTCATTATGACATTGGCGGTAAATGCCGCGTACCACCACGGCGACGGCCGCCAACGTACCGTCACCGTGGCTACCAGCCACAAACCGCATTATGACCGTAGACTGAATACCGCCAGAAGGCTGGCGGTATTCTGTCGATGGTCATGGCGGCAGGCAGCGGTAAGGTGGCGCTGCTGCGAGCAGCAGCGCCACACCAGCAAAACACTGCCTACCGTATCATGAGCCATGATACGGCCTGGCGGTGTTTTGCTGGCGGACGCTGCTGCTGGCAGCAGCGCCGCAGCCTGTAACCTGCCGGAGGACCCCCTGCAAGCAGGTAAGTCGGGTTGTCTGACAGGACAGGGGGTGGGGGATGTTATGTACGTGTGTGGAGGGGGTCTGTTTTTGTATGCATGCATGCGGGTGTGAGTTGTGTGGAATGCATGCGTGAATGAATGAGTGTGAGTGTATGTGTATGTTGTGTGTTGTGAATGCATGTGTGCTAAAATGTATGTTAGTGTGTGTTGCGGGGTGTGGGTATGTATGCGTGCATGCATGGGTGGATGTGGGTATGCATTTGTGTATGAGTGTGGATGTCAGGAGAGGTGGGGGAGGGTGGGTGAGGACTGGTGGGAGGGTGGCGGAGGGGACAACGATCAGTGCTATGGAAGGAATTCCCTGGCACTGATAGTGCCTACCTCCATGGTTTATGTGGTGGTACGCATGCCACGAAAACCATGGCGGTAGGTGGGGATTGTGACAGCCGCCTGGCTGGAGACCGAAGTCTCCAGCCCGGAGGCTGTTAACACCCTGGCAGACGGAGTGGTACATTGGCGGTTTGGCTTCAGCCAAACCGCCAATGTCATAATTTGAGAAAAGGTACTGCCAGCCTGTTGGCAGTATCTTTCCCCAAATTACCACCATCCGCCAGGGTCGTAATGAGTGCCTTAATGTATTAATAAGGAGACACAAATGGCTTTGATGCTCTGGGTTCAAAGCAGAGGTCCAGCAGGCAGTCCTCAATATGCCCTTCCACGAGGAGCACATTTTCGGCTGTCACGTGGACTCCACCCTTAAGGAGCTGAAAAAAGATACCGACACCGCAAAATACATGGGTGCTTTTCAGCCCCCCTCACAAAGGGGCACTTTTCATTGCCCCACAATGAGAGGTGGTCACAAACTTACAACCTCAGAGGCATCTACTTCCCATCCCAGAGTACTTCAGCTTCATATTGTAGGGATTTCTTCAGGGGAGCCTACAGAGGCAAAAACAACTGAGGCAGCGGTAAGAGCACATTCACATGAGGCTCTACCTTCACAGCAAAGGAGTGACTACCTCTGTCTTCCCCCTCCCACGACACAACTTTTGGGGGACAACTTCAAACTTTTTATCCAGAGTGGGTCAACATCACCATGGAACAATGGGTCCTTTCCATTAACCAACATGGTTATTGTCCGGAGCTCATTACCACCCCTCCAAACATTCCCCCTCGCACTCACAGACTATCCCAAGAGCATCTCACACTTCTCAAATAAGACTTCAGTCCCTTCTTCTCAAAGGGGCCATCAAGCCTGTCCCCCTACAACAACAGGGATCAGGAGTATTCCCTATACTTTCTCATTCCCAAAAAAGATGGCTCTCTCAGGCCTATTCTTGACCTCGGACCATTTGACCACTACATTCTCTCAGAAAACTTTCACAGGGTTACTCTTCAAGACGTTATTTTGCTTCTGCAAAAAAGTGAGTTTGACAGCCCTAGATCTAAAGTACGCCTACTTCCATATCCCCATCCACCCTGCAGACCAAAAATACCTAAGCTTTGTGGTTGCAGGCAAATGTTAACAGTTCAAAGTCCTGCCTTTTGGAGTCACAGCTGTTCCCAGAGTCTTCACAAAGTGCTTAGCAGTAGTCGCTGCACATCTCAGAAGGCAAAACATACACGTATTCCCTTATCTAGATGTCTGGCTCATGAAAACCAACACACTCAACAGTGCCGATATCACGCTAAGATGACAGTGGACCTGCTTCCCACACTGGGTTTTGCAGTCAACGTTGTCAAATCCCATCTACAACCTCTTCAGATACAGCGTTATCTAGGAGCTACTCTCAATGCAGAGTTGGGACTAGCATGCTGCTACCAGGCCCACATACAGACTTTTCAGTCTTTTCTCCCCAGTTTCATTAGAATCACACATACACTGTCAGGACTATCATGTGCCTGTTAGGGACGATGGCGTCCTGCATTGCCCTTGTTCCCCATGCCAGACTCCACATGTGTCCCCTACAGCAGTGTCTGTTACATCAGTGTTCTCAGTCACAGGGTCACTTGGAGGATCTAGTGTTGTGAGATCGCCATACTCACCGCTCTCTGCAATGGTGGAACACCACCAACCTGTTGAAAGGCTGGCCCTTTTTTGGACCCTGTGCCTCAGGTCATTCCGACCACAAACGCATCAAGTCGGGTTGGGGCGCTCACCTTCAACACCTCAAAGTACAGGGCCTTTGGGATCTCTGTCACCAATCCCTACATATCAATTACCTCATGCTACAGGCAGTTTTTTCTGTCCCTTAAAGCATTTCTTAATCACCTGTCTCACAAGGTTGTCTTAGTCTGCACAGACAACATAACAGCCATGTATTATTTACATAAATGGGGCGGACACAGTCGTCCTAATTGTCACAGCTCTCTCAGACAATATGAAAGTGGGCTCTCCATCACCACATTCACCTGATGGCAGAGTATCTCCCAGGAACGGACAACGACTTTGCAGACCTGCTCAGCAGGATGCAGAAATAAGTCCATGAATGGGAACTCCACCTGCAAGTTCTTCAAAAATACTTCCTAAGGTGGGAAACTTCTCAGATAGACCTTTTTGCCAGAGCAGAAAACAGAAAAAAAGGCCCAAGCTTCAGCTCCAGGTATCTACACCCACAATCCAAGGTCAACGCTCTGTGTATGAACTGGTCAGTGATATTTGCTTATGCTTTTCCATCTCTTCCTCTCATTCCATTACTTGTTCGGAAGATCAGACAGACACCTCTCACAATGATCCTGGTACCTCCCACGTGGGCTCATCAACCATGGTTCACCACACGTCTGGACCTCTCAGTAGTTCCCCCACGAGAAGCACTCCAAGAGGCCAGACCTTCTCACTCAAAATCAAGGACAGATCAGACATCCAGACCCCAAGTCACTCAACCTTGCGATATGGCTTCTGAAGTCTTAGAGTTTGGTTACTTAGGATTGCCCGTGGAATGGATGGACATTCGCAGGGAAGCTCGTAGACCCACAACCAGCGCATGTTATGCTGTAAAATGGAAACCATTTGTATGCTACTGCCAACCCAAAAGTATTAATTCCATTAAAGCTACTGTCCAAGACATCGTTTGTTATTTGCTACACTTATAGAAAGCAAATTTAGCTTATGCTTACATTCGTTTACATCTTGCAGCTACAGCTGCCTAGCTACAGACTAGACAAAATACTTCCTTGTTTAGAATCCCAGTCATTAAAGCTTTCATGGAAGGCCTTAAAAGGGTTATTCCACACAGAGTGCCTCCTGCACCATCCTGGAAACTCAATATTGTGCTTACCAGGCTCCTGGGCCCTCCTTATGAGCCACTTTATTCATGCCCTCATCAGTATCTTTCTTGGAAAGTGACGTTATTTGTCGCTATCACATCACTCGGACGTGTTAGTGGGATCCAGGCCCTAACCTTGGAAAAACCTGTCTTCCAAAGTCCATAGGGACAAAGTGGTCTTTTCAAGAAACCTGAAGTTCCTTTCTAAAGTGGTTTCCCACTCCATATCACCCAATCCATTGTTGCGGAAAGAGCTTTGCACACTGTAGATGTTAAGCGAGCACTTATGTTTTACATTGACGGAACCAAAGATTTTGGAAAACTAAACAGCTCTTTGTAGCGTTTTCACTACCTCAGAAAGGCACCCCAATATCCAAAAATAGCATAGCCAGATGGATATTAAAGTGTATACAATCTTGCTATGCTAAAACAAAAAGGCAGTTACTTGTTACTCCCAGAGCACATTCTACTAGGAAAAAAGGAACCACTATGGCATTCTGTGGAAACATACCTAAAGCTGACATTTTTAAGGCAGCTACGTGGTCTACACCACATACATTTACAAAGCATTACTGTGTGGATGTACTAGCATGTCAGCAAACCAGTGTAGGTCAAGCTGTGCTATGAACTCTTTTCCAGTCAACTGCAACTCCCACAGTCTAGCCACCGCTTTTATGGAGGGGCTGCTTTAAAGTCTACGCTAAGTCTACGCTAAGCATGTGTATCTACAGCCACACATGTCACTGAACACAAAATGTTACTTACCCAGTAAGCATCTGTTTGTGGCATGTAGAGCTGTAGATTCACATGCGCCCTCCCTCCTCCCTGGATGCCTATGGCCGTTTTAGTTACTTTATACTTGTGCACTAGGCGAATGTTCGTTTTTGGGTTCGGATAGACTGGTTAGAGTAAAGCAATTTGCTTCAAGTTGTTGTGCTTTTATCATCTAAACTGATGATTTTTCCAAGCGAGGTGTACTATGAAGACCTGTTGCTGGGTGCATCGAAAGATGTCTGACGGTATCTGTGATGGATTCTGTTGTTTGCACTGGTGCCTGAGCTAATGTTCATCTTTGATTGGAGTTGCAAAGTACTCCCATTGTACTTTGGTCTCTTTAGTGGCAGCTTGGACAACCATTGTGTATTTCAGGGGACATTTGATTGGAGCATTGCTTGCACATATTTCCCATTTATTAAGGTAATTGTGTATAATGCCCAGCAGATAAAGAAGTGCTAAACCACTTTGTATTACTAGGCTCAGCACATAGAGAAATATATTGATTTAATATAATTAGCATTTTGAAGAAAGCAGGCTTACAAGAATGCAATGGTATATATCTTTGCTGATAACCTGTATGTTGCACTACCAAGGGATCTTGGAGAAGTTGCATTTGTCTACCATAGAACCATAGCCACCACTAATTTTTCTGAGTACTTAGTGCACAACGTGGATCTCTAAAAGCCAGCAGTCCGCTATTCCACATGGCCAAAGTCTTCTTCCTGCTGATCCACTGACCCCTTCTTTTTAGTAATTTTTTTCTGGACTCAGTTTCAACCACTGCTATGGAACATTATCACATCTGCCACCCACACACCTCAACACTTGTATCAGCATGGCTGAATTGCCCCAGCCTGTCTCATTCCTCTTGAATACAGTGAAACACTCCCACCTGACCTTTATTGCATCTTTGTACTCAATTTCATTTAGAGCTGCGTCTCCTAGCTCGTTACTGGCTTATATTTGCGAGCCATACTTTCTTCAGGGCATTTCTGCATTATAATTCAAAGGTTTGTGAGCATGTCCAGCCTTTCAGCAGTACAAGCTTCACACTTCTTATACTAAAAGGGACTTCAGTTGAAAGGCAGCACCACTTCTATGGCCCGAGGTACAGAAGTCCAACAGGTGAGTTCCTCTTTTCTGCATAGACCACCAAATGCTGGAACTCAGTTCAAGGCTAAATATAAAAGCTCTGAAATCACCTGGAAACCCAAAGAACAATTAAAACATATCTGATACTCATCTTACCACCAAAGGTCAACTAATAATTACCCACAATGGAAGATTCCTAAGTAGATCACCTCATTTAGATAAAGTAAGGGCCTATACCAGAAAATAAGCTCAAGTGCCACCTAGTGTAGGTATTCAGTAATTAAGTGTCTTCATATCAATTCCGGTCATGCTTAGAGGTCCATAACGACAAGACTAGTGCACTGTTATGGCTGTCAAGCTCTACACCCAATACTTATCACATAGGTAAAAGTTTAAATGCATGCTTTGCCAACCATGAATACAAGCCATGTTTACAAGAAACTGGTCACGAACAGCACACCGTTTCAAAGCCACACAAATTACAGCAATGCAGTTCGTTGCAATACAATGCAACATATTCCATTACAGTCCTATCCACTTTTAATCAAGATGGCCACAAGCTCTGCCATTGGTTATCTGTGAAGTATATTGAAATATAAATACTCTCCTGTCAATGTCTGAATGTGAGGAAACAATCATTTCTGTCACTGGTCTGGTCAAGTGAATTTTTATTAATCCAGGAGATATGTTAGCACCCACTACTTACAGTATAACCCTGTGATGTTCTACAGCTCCTCCATCTTATTTACTCTGTGCTTCAGTAAGCAAATATTTGGGCGCATGCAATTTTTTATTTATTTATTTATTTTTAATCTTAGGCCTCTTTCTCGAAAGCCCTGTCCACAACATAGCTCACCTCCCCCATACCTCGCTACTACCAGCCAAGTGAATGCAGTCTCATGCTCTTTAAATGGCTCACTACCAACACTTGCAGAACCGTCACCCAAGTCTTTATCTTCAGCAGGTAGGACTACGGCAATGCCTCTATGCTGGAATCAATGCTCAACTTACCTAAAGACTTCAGATGATACAGAACTCGGTGGCCAGGCTCAAACTCAACCTCCCACTCTGCACTCGCATCACGCCACACATCAAGAAGCTCCATAGGCAGCCTATCCACAAACGGGTACCCTTCAGACTCCTCACACACACACACATAGAAAACCTTACACACTATTGGTCTCACGTACCTCAGCAACTGCATAAACTTCCAAAAACCTATCAGTTTCCTCGTCTCAGTCGGAATCCTACTCGCACACACCCTCACATTCGCAGAACCAGATCTGGCTGACATACCTTCTCCTACTTCGCTCCTAGAGCCTGGAACAACTTGGCCCAGCACATCAGAGCCACCTTCTCAGTTTTTAAATTCCAACAGAAACTGAAGGCCTGGCTCTTCACATACTCCCCGCCATGGCTTAGCCCATACCATTCCTGCTTCAGCACCAGGATAACCTCCTGTGTGAGTTTTACACTATACTATTCCAAATAATATAACATAATATAACAAACATAACATCAAGCCTTCTGGATTGATATCCTAATCCAGCTTCTCTCAACAGCACACCAGTGGCGTCAGCAGGAAATCAAAAACTCTGCAGGAGGCAGTGAACCCTATTCATTTATCTGCCAAAAGATTAGGAATCAATGTTTCTTATTTTTTTTGGAACAACACAAAGGACAAAATCAGGAATCCAAGTTTATTTGACCATTGAAAAGTAAAAAATAATTATTAAAAAAGTTCAAATTATTTCTGTTTCAACCCCAGCAGGGATATTGAATGATCACCATAGAATCAGAATGCCCACTTTCAGAGTCTACTTGCAAGAAGACATTGGATGTCTATTTGAGTCACATTGAAGAATACATATTGCCAGTACATGGTATTACCAGTTTGGTTTAAAGTCAGCCCCATGTGCTCTTTTGAAATCCATTGAATTCGGCAGTCAGGCTCATTAGGAAAAAGATAACCAGCTCCTCCTATCTGTGTGACTGGCTGATAAATACCTCACCATATCAGCAAGTGTCATAGGATTTTAAAATAACATCTTTCCTTTGCTGTCTCGAGCTCCAGAAATTCCAATTCCACACTGTCCCTCTTAAAGGTTATTCATTAGCAGTGTTTTCGCTGAAAGCTTTCGAAAGATAAGCATTTCTTTAGGTGTGAAGTTTTCTTCTACCCAAGAAAAATGGTTAATTCTTCTCTACTTCTTGACCCACTGCACATAGCACTGTTCAGGTTCCAAATTCAGTACTCCATATGGAACTGTTTATGAAGAGGCTAGATCAGTGAAGTCAATGTACTATAGAGTGGGAGGAGAACCTGCAGCTGTCAAAACCAAATACTTTCTCAGAAATTGCACTTAGTGTAATAGTTGAAGGTGTATTTTGTCTAATAGCTGATATACATGATTGATCAGTTAGGGAGCCCAAATGTGGTGGTGACCAGGAATCTGACAATCAAAATCATGCATGCTCCAATGGTGGAATGTGTCAAATCAGATAAGAAAGAAAATCATGAGTGGGTATGAACCAATGAATCACAGTTTTGTATCATACACCTTTCTGGATTTGTTCACATTTACTTGTTCAGAAATGCAAGTGACATAAGAGCCCAGATTCTGTGTCCTTTTATTTCAGACTAGAGTCCAACAGCCTTTGGATGAAATGGTTACCAAAATGTTTATTTGTTTTCATCTTTTACTGTTGAGCCCAACAGTTATCATTTAACTGAGACAGTTGAATGAAGAATGATCCTATTTCCCCGGAATGGCCTTGGCAACCACAATTCTCAGATTTCCTCCAGATGCTGAAGAGGCTAGGAAGAAAATTGTTGTGAAGATCCTCCTTTCCAGAATCTCCACATCTTGAACTTGGCTGCCTGGCTCCTGTATGGCCCTGTACTGCCTCAGGTCCGCATAGAGATTCTGAAGGAAGCTCATCCGCAGTGGTGAGCTACTTATTAAAAGGGAAGAAATTCTGCATTTTCGACATGCAGAAATCCATCAGTCATATTCCTGGCCAGGGGAAAATAAAAATGCAGAATGTGAAATCTGCCCTACAGTTTTCCCAGATGAGGTATACAGCTTACAGTAAAAGTCTTCCATAAGTACTGTCAGAACCCATTCGGGTGGGCAGGGCACAGGAAGGGCAGGGTCTTCTGGCCCACAACCATTTTAATAGGTATCATTTGCCACTGATGACCTGGGGTTTGTCCCTCTTTGACTCAGCAGAACGGACCAAGTACACATGGTCTGCCCTTGATACTCACGGTAGTGAGGACAAGCAGTCAGAGGCTTCTTTGGGAGATAGTGTGGGAGGCAAACACTCATAACTCTACAAATAATCAACCGACACAATAATCCACTGTCTAGCCCAGTGTTTATCTTATGTAATCATGTACACTTACTAGAATAGCTTGCTAGTAGGGTAAAAAAAAGTTAGGATACAAGTTTTACATGCAGTCTGATAACTCACAGCACTGTTAAATACCTACACACAAGTAGGGGCATTCCTGTTCCAACAAATATTTTTATTTATCTGTGTAGATGGCCAACACTCAACAGACTGAGCAGTGGCTACCCTGTGGGCTGGGGTTTCACCTGCCTGTTGTGCAGAATGTCATCCGATATTTAAAAAAAAAAAAAAAAAAAAAGGCTATTTCAGTCAAGGACCATCTTTTCCTGTGAGCTCTGTGCTTGTGGTCAAAATGATGAGGGACATTTCCATGGTAGCTCACTGGAAACTATTTTGCACCACTAAACCATGGCTACACCGCTCAAAGCTATTGCTGTTTTATACAGAAAGAGCAAAATCAAAGGAGGGTGTTCCTTTTAATAGCACATGATTATGTGGAAACAGTTCTTTCTAGGAGACAACATGGTAGCCAGACGTGGGATGTTGGTCACTTTCAGTAATGTGGACTGATACATGGCAGAGCATGCTTGAGTGCACAGAAAATTACCACCAGACCATTAATGTGTTTTTTTTTCTTTAGGATTGCTAACTGGAAGAGATGGAGAAATGAAAGACATCAGAAAGTGGAAGGTTAACAGTGAATACCAGCTTGAGGCCTTGGACAAAAGAGAAACATCTAACCCAGAGCCCTCAGAATTGGAAAACGTTGAGACGGTGTGCATCAAGGACAGGTGTGTTTCTGTCAAGCAAGAAGGAAAGCGGGTAGCAATATCTTCCTCTAAGAAGAGCTACATCTGCAAGTATTGCAACAAGATCTTCCATTTCCGTTGTCGCCTGGAAGTACATGTGAAGCGTTGCAGAATGGCCCTGGAAAAGCCAGTACAGTGCCAAGAGTGCAACGAAGTGAAAGCGTCCAAGAAGGAACTTGAGAAGCATAGACAGGAAGCTCACTGTTATCCCAATACTGATAGGACAGCCAGAGGGCGAAAGAAGCGTTTGATGGTTACCTGTGACATATGTGGAAAGGAATTTGCACATCCGTCAGGTACTTCTAAAGCTAGAAGAATGCGCTGATCTGTGTGTAAACTGTGTAAATGGAGAAGGTGTCATTTTGTTCTGGTCTGAAGTGTTAGCATGGTCTGAAAATGCTTTGCAGTGGTGTTTTTCCTCAGTTTTATGCGCTGTAGTGCATAGTCATTTACCTTGTCTTTTAGGCAAGAGAGTAGGGTAACATCATGTAAAAGACATAACTTTTCCTTGGGACCCAGATAGTTTGCAATCAAGAAAATGTATGCCATTTTTGCAAACAGTGTAGTAGTTGTAAACCTTCTCTTGATAGCTATTTTAGGTATGTGTTGGAGTAGCATAACGTACCTACTTAAACTGAAATGGTCTTGTGTGGGATACTCCATCTTGCACCCTCCTTTTCAGCATTTTCATATATTTATTTGTTTACTCAATTTAATTAAATACTTGTAGAGCCCTGGATGCAGGCGAAGCAGCTTCAAAACATTGAAGTATGCAAGTTGAGAGTTGTGAGGGATGGTTTGGAGGGGAAGTAGGAGGAAGGAATAATGGGCAGGGGAGGGGGCTCTGTGAAGTGGAAAGCAAATTAATTGTTTAAAGTTACTTAAACCCAAATGTCTACTAAGATCGTATGATGTAAGTATACAAAAGCACAGGAATGTCCAAAGGTAAGTCGCAAAAGACAGTGCTAGATCAGATGAAGGGACAAACTAACACCCCAGAGCCCTCAGTGAGGCCTGAGTCTTATAGAGTGAAGAGCCAAGTTTTAAGGGCTTTCCTGCAAGCTATGTGGCTTTTCAGGCTCGATAGATGATGAGTGAGGGTGTTCCATAACTTGGGGGCTACCGAGAAGGATCTACCTCCCCATTTTGCTTTCTGAAATTTAGTGACCATCACCAGGTTATGAGTAGCCGAGCAATAAGAACTGGGTGACAGATACCAGTGAAACATTGCTCTGATTGGTTTAGGTCCTAAGGTATGTAAGGCCTTGTATGCAATGCACAAGGCTTTAACCATGAAGCGTTTTTTTCTGTGAGATCCAATGAAGCTTGATTAATTCCACTGAAATTGACTGAAATTTGGGAAACCCCATATCAGTCTCGCTGCTAAATTCTGAACAGATGGCAGCATGGTCAAGGATGACATTGACATTTAAATAAAGTGCATTAAACGAGTAAAGTCTTGAGGAAATCAGGGCTGAAACAAGTACTTTACGCGCTGATACCTGATGTAAGGAAAGTCTTTGTGGATAATCCTTATGATGTTAAAGCATGTTGATATAGTTTGGTTAACCTGCAAATTAAAAGCAAGATGTTGGTCCACAAGAAAACGTAATTTTTTTGCCGAATTGGTGGATGCAGGCAGGATTCCAATTATATCTGTACACCAGTTATTATTCCAAATAGAGGTTTTGCCTTCAAAAATGAAGACTTTTCTCTTCTGCATTTCATTTTAGCTAATTTGCCCTCATCCAGTCGTCAACCGCCTCATGCAGTTGTTGAAGTTGACGAATGTAGAATGCCCATTCGATAAACATAATTATCTGAATGTCATCTGCGCAAGAGAGTGCCAAACAACCGGATTAATTTAGCCAGCCGGGCTATATAGATTAAACAATGTAGGACTTAGAGATGATCCCTGAGGTACTCCACAAGGCAGGGCAAAAGTGCTTGATTTGAATTGCTTAAAGGTTACAATTTGAAAACTCTCACTTAGGAAAGATATTGAAGTTTCAAGGCTGAGTCTTTTATATCTAGATGTAGAATTCAGTCTGTGAGTAGGGAATATGATATCAAAGGCTGCAGACAGATCCAATAGAATCAGTGCTGTAGCATGACCTGCATCGACTAATGTTCTAATGCTATCCACAGCTAAGGTCAAGGCAGTTTCTGTGCCATGATTGCTCCTGAATCCAAATTCAGAGGAATCTAATAGTTCCTGTTCCTCAATAAAGGATGTGAGCTGGACATTCAGATGTTTTTTCAAACATTTACATATGTCAGGAGCAGAGGTGAAGGACAGTGTTTTTTTTAAATCGTTGGAATCTAAATTCATTTTTTTCTTGTTTTTTTAACTGCTGCTTCTTTTCACAAACATGGGTGGCATCCTGTGACAATAGCCCTATTTGTGATTGAGGTCAAAGGGGCGGTGATTGTGCTAGCAACTAACTGGATAGCTTTGATAGCTTTAGGTGGACACAGTGCCAAAGGGGATCCTGACTTGACGTTAAGAAGGTGGAGCTTCATTTGATCTTCTGATATTTGTGTGAAGGAAGAGAGGACCACGTCATGCCCTGTAGTTCCATCTTTTCTTTCTCTAAGGTTTAACTTTGCCTGTGAATCAGTTTGCAGAATTGTAAATTCTGAACAGATGGTATGGATCTTCAATTGAAAATAATTTGGTTGTTTATAACAGAAATCCTGGGATCCCTCTAGATTGATAGGATCTTTAGGTTAGGAAATAAGTTTTACCACTTTGAATAATTCTCTAGTGGAGTTGGCAGTGTTAACTTGGTTCTCCTTTCTGACTGATAATTTGCAGTCCCTAATTAGGGCTCTGTGTATAATATAAAATCATATTTTTTTCATCAGGCTCGTTCTTGCCATCGACATGCTAATGTATGCTGTCTGAGCCGGTCAGAGAACCACGGGGCTGTAGGCAACTCCCTCGGCCTCTGAGTTATCTAAAAGGGGCAACCAAGTCCAAGGCAGAACTGAACCAGGATAAGGACTCCAATGTAGGCAGAACAACATCCTCATGGTCCATCCTTTTGCTAGTTCTAAGGGCAGTAGAGAAGGTGTCCTCTGATAGACACACTTCCAATCTTGCTTGACCACGCTGTGGTTGGCCCTGCTTGAATCCTCGTACATGGGCTTCCAAGAGCTTGTAAAAACAAATGCATGGTGTTCCGACCAACTAAGAGAAAGCGCTTCACTCTGTTGTAGCCAAGAGTCATTGGAAAATATTCCACCCAGTATATGCCCTGCACTGTGTGTAGGAGCATCGACCAGTTGGGCAAGATTGAAACAAGACATAGGTGGTCATTATGACCCTGGCGGTCTTCTGACCGCCAGGACAAAGGTGGCAGTTTCACATTATGAGTGTGGTGGGTTGGCCTCTGCAAACCTGCCACATCTCCACTCATACCACCAGGGTTGTTGGACCTGCCGGGCCAGAGATGAGCATCTCCGACCCGGCGGTCCATTGAAGACCACCAACGATATTAGGAGCTGCCTTTCCACCAGGATTTCTGCGGTGGTAGCACCGCCATGAAAACCCTGGCGGAAAGGCTACCGGTGAAAGGACATTTCTTCCCTGTCACCGGTAGATGACCCCCACCCTCCAGCAAACACAATACCCCCCCCCCACCTCCTCCTTCCAGGTACAGCGCGCCCCACCTCCCACCACCTCCCTCCAGGTACCGCACTCCTCCCTGCATACATGCACACGCACACAGACACCCACACGCACCATGCATACACTCATTCACCTACACTTACATACACACATTCACTCTCACGTATCCATACTCAGCATTCATACATGCATTCAACCAAGAATGCACACACCCATCCAACCACCCATGCACACACCCATACATACACACATACACACACCCATACAAACAGGCATACACAAAGCCATACAAACATGCATACACACACGCAAACACCCACTCATGCACACACGACACCCCTCTATCCTCTCACCCCCCTCTCCTGTCGGACAGTCAACTTACCTGGTCCGGAGAGGAGGTCGTCCGGCAGGGAACAGGAACGGGTGCTTCCACCTATGGCAGCGCTCCACCATCAGGACACCGCCATGCCGTATTATTGCACATAATACGGCGGGCGGTGTCCTTCTGGTGGGGCCGGTGGTGGAACTGCCCATGCGCCTCTGCCCACCAGCACGATTACTACTGGATTTCCCAAAGTGTGTCAGAAAATCCAGCAGTACCCATAATATGGTGGGCGGAACACTGCCAGCACTGGCGATCTTGTGGCGCCTCCGCCTTTGGCGGTCTTCAAAGAAGACCGTCAAAGTCAAAATGAGGGCCAAAGTTTCAAGAAGTGACACATATTCTTTGCATGTGACATCCTCTAAATTAAAATTAAAATCCCTTAATATCGTAAAATTATTTTTCTCTAAGTATGGTTCAGTCGGCCAATTTCTAAAGTCAAGACCTATTTAGGGCCTGGCGGTCTATAGACAAGAAAGCCATAGAAGGATTTTGTGGACTGGATTTTTAATATGAAGTGTAAAGCCTCACAGGGAATGAAACCCCGTACAGGTTCCATAAAGCGGGGGTACCTTATTTTATAGATAATTGCAAAACCTCCTCTTGGTCTGTTTTCTCTATCATGTCTGAGTATCATCTACCCTGGGGGAATTGCCTCCACGAAGTCTGGGTAAGATGAGCAACAAGCCCATGTTTCCATAAGTAGGACACAGTCAGGGTCGTATGCCACTATGAATTCTGCAAATTCTTTTTTGATTTTGATTAATGATCTAGCGTTAATCAGGAGCCCTCTAAACGTGTCTTCTTGGAAGCTACTCTCCTTTAATTGCCCCATTTCTAATTTACTGTAGAGATGGTTAGGCATGCCACGGGAAGATGGAGCAATTCCAATCGCAAACCTGCATAATATGCAGGTCAGTCCCTTTCACTGGCAGAGCCTATTGATGTCAAACTGAGAACAGATTAGTGTTTTACTATAATTTCTCAGGCATCAGAGTTGTGCCAGTAAGTTAACTGTGGGGCCTCTTCTGAGGTAAAATGGCCTGGGGTTCTGGTGCATGCCGCAGTCCGGATGAGGATGGGTGCAGACAAGCTTGCCCTGGCGTTCCTTGCACGGGCGTGTGCTGCACATCCGCGCATGCATCAGCGTAAATAGGCTTCTGCTAATGAAGAAAGACAACTGGAGAGCTAACTTACCAAAATACCAGCTCACGCATCAACCAGGAAGGGGAGCACAGGATAATTGCTCTCTCACACAATGGAGCAAGCCGTGGCAAACTGTAGAGCAAAAGTGAGGTGAAATAAGAAGCAGTGCCACGCAATGCACAGGAGATCACAAGTGAGCAAGATTTTAAAGATGTCTTAATTTTTAAATATGTTATTTTTTCAGATTTAAGAGCAGTATACTGCCACAAGCATGATCTCACAAAATACACTGTTAAGGGAAATAAAAAAGGTAAAATATTGATGAGCTTGCCTGGCAGAGGATGCAGTGTGTCCTGGATTTTCTTCCACTATGTGGAGGTAGTAACTGTAAATATTTTATGTATTGGGTGATAGGTTAATGGGTTTTACATTGAGAAATTGATCCAGTAGCCTGACGTGCTCTGTTCACCCTCTCCACCATCATCTGTTTGGATGATTCTTTAATATTAGAGAAATCAACTTGCTCATCACTTTTTGCAACTATCAATGAGCTTTCCATCTATGTTGTCTGTAAACATTCAAACATTGCTTCCCTTTATTTCTGATATGGAGTGTATAAGTGCCAATTGAGCCTTACCTGTTAAAACTAAAAATGCTACATTTACAAGACTCTAATAATCAGTCACATGTCTCAAGTAGGTCACATTAGGTTGCATTAGACAAAGCATACATGGATTATATGTATTCGCCACCGCCCGACACAACAGATGGCAACATCTCAGCAAGAAACCTCCACCAATAGATTGACGATTGCACGAACACCCTAGCGCCACTCCGAACTACCACATGGAAACACCCCATAAGGAATCCAGCTGGTTCACCCCTGCACTCCAGGAATCGAAGAGCACCTGCAGGAAACTGGAGAAAAAATGGAGGAACAGCAGATCCCCAGAGGACCACGCAGCCTTCAAATCCGCCACAAGATCCCACCAAGGCCTCATCAAATGCACCAGAAAATCTGCCCTGCAGGACTGTATCAACGCCACCACCCACAACACAAAATACATTTTCACCGCCATCAAGGATTTCGCCAAAACCACAAGCTGAGGCCACTAAAATTCCTCCATCTCAGGACCTCTGCAACAGACTTAGCCGCCTTCTTCCATTGGAAAATCAAGGATTTCTACGACCGGTTCAGACCTAAGACTCTCTGAACTCACCAACTCCCCAACCAGGATCCACTGAACACCCACAGTTCCTGCACGCCTGGACCCCCCTTTCACGAAGGACGAGACTCACTTCACTCCGGAGCCCCCACCGACCCCTGCCCCACCACATCTTCAACAAGGCCAGTGCATCGAGCTCCACAAGACCATCAATTGCTCCCTCAAGTCTGCCCATTTCCTTGAGGACTGGAAGCATGCCGAAATCCACCTGCTCTTGAAGAAACCCACAACCAAACCCACGGATCTCGAGAATTACTGCCCCATTTCACTGCTGCCTTTCGGAGCCAGGGACACCGAAAAAGCAATGAACGCTCAGCTCCACCAACACATCGAGTTCAACAACATACAGGACATCTCCCAAGCAGAATTCAGAACTAATCACAGCACCAGGGCCATGCTACTCACCGCCACAGATGGCATCTCTCCTCGACCGCGGCCAAACAGCATCCCTCATCATACTAGATCTATCGGCTGCTTTCGATACATCGTCCCACCGCACACTTTGTGGCAGACTCCACGCAGCAGGAATATGCAGCAAGGCCCTTTGGTGGATACACTCCTTCCAGACAGACAGAAAGTAGAGAGTCAGACTCCCGCCACACCTGTCAGAACCTACACAGATCAGCTGTTGAGTACCCAATGGATCCTCGTTGAGTCCCACGCTGTTTCAACATCTACATGGCCTAGCTCCCCCATTTGTCAGAAACTACGGACTGAACATCGTCTCCTATGCCGATGACATCCAGCTGATCATCTCCCTGTCTGAAAACCCCACAGCAGCCAAGAAGACCTTCCAAGATGGAATGGAAGCAGTTGCCGTCTGGATAAAGAAGAGCTGCCTTAACTTAAAACTTCAACAAGACCTGAGATCCTCAGGCTGGGACGACTCCTGGTGGCCGTCACCACTTGGCAGCCCCTCACCCCTACAGACCACGCACAAAACCTCAGCGTCATCATCGACTCAGCACTCACCATGACAAGACATGTCAACTCCGTCACCTCCTGCTGTTTCTGCACCCTCCAACTCCTACAGAAGATCTTCAGAGGGATCCCAAGCAACTGTTGAAAAACCATGACACACGCCCTGATCACAAGCCTTGACTACTGATCTGAATACTTGACTATGGCAATGCCCTCTATGCCGAACCACCAGGAAGAACCTAAGCAAGCTACAACAAATCCAGAATGCCTCCGCTAAACTCAACTTGAACATCCCCACTGAGAACACATCACATGACACCTGTGAGATCGCCACTGGCTCCCTGTCGAGAAAAGGATCAATTTCAAGGTCCTTGTACACGATTACAGGGCCCTCCACAAACTTGGACTCGGATACCTCAACCTCCTCACAGCCTTTTACTCCCCTGCCAGACCTCTCTGCTCCTCTCAGCAGTCGTTTGCTACTGTACCCCACATAAGGAAGTCCTTGGCTGGAAAGTGATTGTTCTACAGTGTGGCAAAATGTTGAAACACATTACCGCTCCACCTCAGACAGTCTCCATTGTTACCTCAATTCAGGAAGGACCTCAAGACCTGGCTCTTTGACTGAACCTTGAGAACATGCCCTACAGCACCTTCAGACCCTAAGGGTGAGTAACGCGCTCTAAAAATATTGATTGATAGGAAATGCGGCTCAAAGGAAAGTGCTGCAATTTTGTAATTTGTTTTGAAAGCATTTTGTACACTACATGTCTTATTGGGGCTGTTTCAGGGTTCAGAAATTATTACCAGTAAAATGGTGTATTTTTCCCTATTACAGAAGTATGGCATGGTTGAAGAGTAATGTGTAATGCAATATGGAAGAAAAACAAATTGACCTTCATAGGGCTCAAAATTCAAAGGCCATGTGGTGCAGAGGTGAGGTGAAAATGTTATTTAGGAACACTCATTTTCCCACTATGGAAAATCCAAGAATTGAGGGTACGGTTCACAAATAGATTCTGTAAGGGTAACTCCCTCATTTGAGAGCCTGACTCTGGACCAGGGCTTATGAGGTGCTCAGTGGACCTTTGCTTACTTAGATTCCTTCTCTTTGCACCTCCGAAAGCTCTTGTGATATTTCAACAAGCTAAAAATGTAATTGTGTGATGGAACAACTAATGTGCTAACAACGCATGCCTGAACAACGTAGTCGGAACAACGACCACATTGTTACCACAAATGCCTTTACCACGCATGCCTTTACAATGATTTTTCATTGTAAAAGCATGCCTAGTAAAGGCTGGTGTGGGAACTGCATGTGTGTTTCTAGCATGCCACCCCCCCACCCTCCCTAAAAACATAACTACCCTGACCCCCCAACTGCCCTAAAAACAATACTAACCTGATCCCCAAACCCCCAAACCCCCAAACCCCACCCAACCACAAGTGGGAGTTAGATCAGGAATCAATAGATCAGGTATTCTCTTGGTGGGGTAAACCAAGCCTCAACCTATTTGCAACTCCCAAGGATACCAAATGATGATTCTCTGCAATTCGAGATCGCCATCTGGGATCATAAGGGATTGCATTTTTGATGGCATGGTCAGTAAGATATGCTTACGTTTTTCCACCCATTCCCCTCATTCCAAGAGTTCTATCGAAGATCAAGACTGAGCGGTGCAGGACACTCATTTTCCCACTATGGAAAATACAAGAATTGAGGGTATGGTTCACAAATAGATTCTGTGAGGGTAACTCCCTCATTTGAGAGCCTGACTCTGGACCAGGATTTATGAGGTGCTCAGGGGACCCACGTCCATACTTCGCTTACTTCGATTCCTTTTCGGTGTGAAGCAGCAGGGCAGTTGCACCTCCGAAAGCCCTTGTGATATTTCAACAAGCTAAATATTTAATTGTGTGATGGAACAACTAATGCGTGAACAACGCATGCCTGAACAACGTGATAGGAACAACGACTGCGTTGTTACCACGAATGCCTTTAACACGCATTCCTTTACAATGATTTTCATTGTAAAAGAATGCCTAGTAAAGGCAGGTGTGGGGAACGGCATGCGTGGTTCTAGCATGTCACCCCCCACCCTCCCTAAAAACATAACTACCCTGACCCCCCACCTGCCCTAAAAACAATATTAACCTGACCCCACAAACCCCACCCAACCACAAGTGGGAGTTAGATCAGGAATCAATAGATCAGGTATTCTCTTGGTCGGGTAAAGCAAGCCTCAACCTATTTGCAACTCCCAAGGATACCAAATGATGATTCTTTGCAATTCGAGATCGCCGTCCCGGATCATAGGGGATTGCATTTTTAATGGCATGGTCAGGAATATATGCTTATGGTTTTCCACCCATTCCCCTCATTCCAAGAGTTCTATTGAAGATCAAGACTGAGCGGTGCAGGATACTCCTGATAGCCCTGGCATGGCCCCGCCAGCATTGGTTTATGGAGCTGCTTCTCCTCTCAGAGAGCCCCCATATTCCATTGCAATCAACACCTTTCCTCTTGGCAATGAACAAGGGTCAAGTGTTACATCCAGATCCTCCATCTCTTCAGTTGTTGTCTTGGCTCCTGAACACAATTCAACCACTTAGACTTTTCTCCTGACTGAGGAGATATACTCGCCAGAGCGGAGAGAACAAACAAAACCTACCATCTTAAGTGGAAAAGATTTTGTGTATGGTGCCAACAAGCTTACGTTCATCCACTATCGTCATTGCCAGAACAGATCCTCCCATATCTACTACACTTGGCTAGATCGTAATTGGCTCATGCTTCGATCAAGGTACACTTAGCTGTGATATCATGATACAGATGGTTGGACAAGTTACTCTCTTTATGGTCTGCTAGAATTATAAAACAATTCCTCAAAGGTCTTTTTCGAGTCTCCCACCAGTCAGACCATTTCCTTCATTGAGGCAGATGAACACCGTTTTGTCACGGTTGATGAAGCATCCATTTGAACCTGTTTGTTGGGGGGATTTAAAGTTCCTTTCATGGAAGGTTGCTCTTCTTGTGGCTCTTTCCTCAGCTAGCCCTTACCATACAGGACCCATTTCTACAGTTTAAGGAAGGACAAATCCAAAGTTTATCCTCAAAGTCTCTTCGGACTTTTACATCAGTCAACCAGTCATTTTGAAATCGTTCTTTCTGATCCCTACCACACCTGCAGAGCAAGTTCTTCACTCTTTCGACATCAAATGGATGCCTCAAATGTTATCTGGACAGGACCAAGGATTTTAGAAAATCTAACTAGTTTATCGTGCCATTTAGTGCTCCAAGAAAGGGTCACCCTGTCTCCAAACAGGCTTTTGCTAGGTGGATATCTAGTACAATTCATTTTTTCCACTGCACAGCAGGAAAACCTTTACAGACACCAACATATTCTCATTCAACTAGAGCTGTTGCGACCTCAACAACACTGTTCATTGGTGTGCCTCCTCAGAACATTTGCAGAGCAGCCATCTGGAAGAACATGCACACCTTTACGAAGCACTACTGCCTAGATGCAGCACCTCAGGGGATGATGCAGTGGGTGAAGCGGTACTGAGACATCTGTTCCTGTATTGGTGAGCTTTTTCTATTTTCTTCCCACCATCCCTGTATTAGTTCTGCATATTGTTTAATGCTTATCTAATATTACTTTGTCATAACAACATTCGATTATATGCGTCACTTGCCGTTTAAGTAAGATTCAAATTATTTTTTAAACAAAGATAGTTACCTATGGTAATGATTGGTTTGTGTATACTTAACATTACAGTATGCCTCACTGCTGCTTGCTACTCTGATTCAAGCATGTGACTATATATGAAAGTTCAAATACTGGAGTAAGAAAATAAGTTACTTACCTGTAACTGTAGTTCTCCAGTATTGGAATATTTTGTAGATTCACATGTAACCCTCCCACCTCCCCTGAGAGGCTCACCATTCTCTCTGTCTGTCTTTTGTTCTCCAGCACTCGTGCTTTCGAAAATCTGAGGGACTGGAGCTTCGCACAGGAGTGTTCTAGAGGGCAAAGCAGCCTGATTGGCTGAAACCTATGTTTGGTCTCTTTTTTCAAATAGATTAGGAAATGCTACTAAAGTGAAGGACCTAAGGCCTTCAATCACTATACGTGACATTGCAGTACCAGAGACTCCCAACTCGACGACGGGGAATGATTTAAGCATGTGGATCTATGAAAGATTCCAATACTGGACAACTGCAGTTACAGATTAGTAATTTATTTTCTTTCAGTGCATTTTCTTCCACCTTATGATCACGTCACCAGCATTTGAAACCAGCTGCTCATGTTTTCTTTCACTTTACCACAATGTAGACAGCAGTTATCGAATTCTTTATTTCCTTCTTTAAAATAGATCTGTAAAACTGAGTTTCAAATAGTATTTTGTTTAATTGTGTTCAAAGGGGAAATGCATATGATGGTTAGATTTGCATGTTAGCAATATACTTTTACTGCTCTTTATTTTTTTTAAATATGCTCTTGTTTGTTTTTATTGAAATATGTTTGATTACATTTTACAGCATTATTGAAAGAATGAATTTAAGGGGACGGTCGATGCATTAAAAACATTTTTATCAATGGAGCATATGCTTTGTACTGTTACAGCAGTGAAATACAGGCTCTTAGAACTTCAATCAACATGAGAATTTGTGCACAGAATCATCACAAAATAGGTTTTAATTCCAAGTAATCCTTTTCTAGTGAACAGGTTAATAGTAATAATTTATGCTAATTTAAACATAGTGTTTGCTTTTGGCTAGAATTGTTTTGTTTTGAATTTTTGGGAGAGGGGTATCCTGTTGCATCCTCCTGCCTGCCATGTTAAAGTATTTTGCATTATTTTAGAGTTTGGTCTTGCACGGCTCCTCTTTTCTCAAGCTTGAATAACCTGTTTCCCTAGGGATGCAATACCATAAACGGACAGAACACTTTGATGAGAAGCCGTTCTCTTGTAGCGACTGCGGAGCCAAGTTTGCTGCCAACTCCACGCTTAAAAATCATCAACGTCTCCACACAGGAGAGCGCCCCTATATGTGTAAACACTGCCAGATGACCTTTACTCAGGCTGCAGCCCTTGCCTACCACACTAAAAAGAAACATTCTGAAGGTAAGCCCTCGCTGAAAGCTGTTGTGACAGTTCATTTGAGAGAACGCTGCCATTTTGGTTAAAAAACAAAAAAGTAGTAAAATAAGGTAAAATCCTAACTATTGGATTCCTGCCTTAAAATTTGAACACTTTGGGCGAGAGTCATAAAACTCATTGTAGTGTGAAATTACACTTATGAATTCAGAGAGTTGTTTTGAAGAGAATATTTCCAAATTCTGATTTAGATGATCAGGATGAATTTGAGTCATTTTCATGTCAAAAAGTTAAGGTAGTAACGTAATGGATACTAAGACATTTTCAATAAACCTGAAAGGAACTTCTTTGTATTTTCTAGAAGTTTAGAAGAAGGCATTAATCCGGATAAACGTATTTAACTTTTTGGCTAAAACCTAAAAAGCTTAAGTGCACTCTAACTAGATCATAACTGTGTGTATAACGTTTTTCATTGTATCCATGTGCAAGAACTTAGTGGTTTTTTTTGGTGAATACATAAAAATGAACAACTTTGCAAAAAGCGTAAATGCAAGCATACAGCTATAAAAATAACTTTAAATGTTAGGACGAAAACATTAAAACGTCTACCTCTTTCTGCTTTGTTTGATCGTTCTTTTGATCCCAGTCAGTGTCCCCATTTCATTAGACCACAATCGAAAATTGTGGGTGAAATAAAAAGTGCTAATGCAATCCTCACACGCCAATTTTCATGGTATTAAAGAGATTTTCATGCTTAGGATGTTAGCACAATTTTCTCTAAATGGAGGACCCAGCACAGTGTGCTTTATAATTTGCATTGTTGATATTGCCAACTTAGCGAATATAGGTGTGGTGCATTAAGCATTTTTATTTTACTCAAATCACATACTTTGCAACTGCAAAAATGCAGGTCAAAACGTACAGAGCGTACTTAACTTGCCGGAAACATCCTTGTGACTCTCAAACACACTTTGTGACCCACACTGTTGCAAAGGAAAGGGAAGGGTGTACGGGGCATATGTGGTCACCTGTGATAGTTAGTGTGCAATGTATCAATAATTTGTAATTACTGTTGTAGTTGCAAACGAGTCATCAGTTACCAAGACCTGAAAGAGAGTGGAGGAAGATTCTCAAAGTGATATCTGTCCAGGAGTGAAAGTTTCTGTCTTGGGAATGGCGGCTGGGGACATTGAAGGGAGGAGAGTTCAGTTGAGAGGACCGCTGCATGCTCCCTCCAGTGCTATTCCGTGACTGCCAACATTTCCTTTGGCTGCTGCTTTAAAAAATGTTGACTTATATGGAAATTAAAATGCAATTATGGTAGTTTCCTTGCCGCAGAGAACCTCCATCTTCTTTTCACTGCCATTTGTACAGAGTCACAAAAAGACTAGTGCCTCTACATATTAATGTTGCTTAAGTTCTTGGGACCTGCTGGCCACAAAGCAGTTTGTGTCGCTAAAATACTGAGTTAATTGTGACTTGACCTTAGGAAATCAGTGCCTTGAAAAATAAATTATAAAATGTGTTTGCGTTTTTTTCTAATAGAATAAGATTCTAGAAATCGAAATCTCTGGTAGCTCTGTAAGGACTATGCCGTTCATAGTTATATGCTGACTGAACTTTTAATGGCCTTGTTCATTATCAATGTGTTTATAGTCTTTTGACAGAGGAACTGTTCACCTTCTGTTTAATGTATCCTATTAAATATATAAACCAGTGTTATTACTTTTAAGTTCCTTTGCCGATTAGAGCAGAATTGTTTGATTGCCTTAAACTATAATTAGTAGCTAATTCTGAATATACATTTTTGTTAATTAAGCCTTAAAATCGTGCTATGGCTACACACATCGCATTATTACATCATTCATAAAACTAAAATGTGCGTCTAAACAAATAGTGTCACAAGTATCAAATGAGAAAATATTGGATATTTTGAGTTGCAAACGTTTGATGATTTTTTGTAGGCAAGATCATGTTATTTATTAACACTGCCAGTAAGTTGAAAGAACTGTCATTAGTTTTATTACATGGATTACTGACAAAGCCAAACTGAACCTATTTCAGGTGTTTGCCAAACAAAAGAGCGATTTTTATTTATTCTGTAATGTTATTTTTTTAGAATTATTCTTTAGGTAAATATTAGCACCTAAAGAATAACAAACATTGGCAAAGCCAATCGGTCTTTCCTATGGAAGAGCTGTTGGCATTGCCAATGTGTTTTAGCCATGATGTAAAATAGTGTTCAGCATGGCAAAACGTTTATAGCATAGAGGGGAGTGGTGTGGAGTAGCATAGGGTCGCATAGAGTATTGTAGTGTGGAGTGTTGTAGAGTGGAGTGTCTCATCATCGTAAAATGCAGTGGCATATTAATCACTCTAATAGTGGTAAAGGGTAGACTAGAGTGGCGTAGTGTGCAGTGGTACAGAGCAAACTGCATATGCATAGGTTGGTGCAGAGTAGAGTGCACTGGTGAAGAGTGCAGTGGCATAGAGTGCACTGGCCTAAAGTAGAGTGGTGCTGCGTAGAGTGCAGTGGTGCAGAGTAGAGTGGTATTAGGTTTAGTGGCAGAGAGGGAATTGTTTTAGAGTTTTTAGAGTTGTGAAGAGTAGAATAGAGTGATGTAGAGTGCAATAGTGTAGAGTGGCATAAAGTGCAGTAGAGTGGATTGTTTCATAGTATAGTGAAGTAGCATAGAGTGGAGTGGTTCGGGGGGTTGGAGTGGTGCAGGGTAGGATGCAGTGACATAGAGTGCAGTATTGCAGAGTAGTGTGGAGTGGCATAGAGTAGAGTGGTGTAGACTGGAGATGATTAGAGCGGAGTGGTTTAGAGTAGAGTGGGATGGCCTAGACTGGAGTGATGTAGAGTGCATTGGCGAAAGGTTCAGTGGTGCAGAGTGGCGTAGAGTGTTTTGGTATTAAATGGTTTGCAGTAGAATAAAGAGGCTTAGAGTGGAGTGGTGCAGAGTGCAGTGGCGTAAAGTGGAGAATACATGGAGTGGAGGGCACTGCCATTAAGACAGAACATTTTCAATTGAAGTGATCATTACATTTGCACAGACATACAGTTTTACTGATTAAACTATACCACACACAAATGATAATTTGTGGAAATGGCATCATGTACTGTATTGTTTTTTTTTTTTTTTGATCACATAAATATTTGTTTCCTTCACACTTCGGAATTACAGAAAATGCACTTTTTATGTTTTTCTAATTCTGATATATTCTGAAGTGCCTGTATAGTTCATTATAGACCAACATTAAGTGCTAGGAAAAAAAGCCTTTCAGAGCAGTATTGACGCATAAATCCTCTCTCTTTGAAGTCAAAGAAAGAACAGTAAACACCCAGCTCTAATAGAAGACAGAGCCTGACATTTGACCTCTGTCTTTGAATGCACAGGAAATGTGACAAGATAAGAACAAGATTTAAAGACCTGTTTACAGAAGTGGAGCACTCTGAAGGATACAGTGAATAAGGAGGGGTGAACTCTAGCTGGACAGCCTAAAACAAATAAAGCCAGCAAATAGAAAGCAGGCAAATGTGAGTTACAAACCACAAAGCCAATGGTTGGCAATGGGAGGAACTCCCAGGGAAGCTTTTCAAATGCCCCCAAGATGTCTTTAGAAAATCAGACAGCTGTGCTGTCTGGTATCCTTCGACCTTAAAAGATAAGATAGGAGATAATGATAGACTTGGTTTCAGTTATATACAGAATATTGAGTCACCACCTGTGACACTGTTACATTTTTTATAAGCATGGAGGAATTTGTTGAATGTAAAATAAATTAGGAGCAGTGTTGAAACAGGATTCCCTAAGTAGCTTGTGTCTTATAAATAATGGGAACATACCCACAGGCCATTATGGTACCTTTAAACATTCTTGCAGGAGTAAGTAATTCTCCACACAGAACCTAGTTAAATAGTTGAAATGTCATAAAAATGTTTTGGCCACAGATTTCAAATCTAGTCACTGGAGTAACTTTATGAACATTTTGCTCCATATCATGTATTGTATTGTAGTTGTGGGACCCTAGGGTTGCTATCAATAAGCCAAAGAGGGTTCAGAATGTCCAGAAATTCCAGACCGTATATCATTATCCTGTTTTCCCCTGTTAGTTGCAGGTGTAAATGTGTGTTATGGTAAAGGATATGTGGATGTCCCATATTCACAAAGCACTTGACGGTTTTGGCCAATACCTGTGATCCATATGTGCAAATCTTTGTGCTCAGCATCACAGAACCACAATTTTGTGCCTTGAATAGTTGTGGTATGCATCATTGTGGCCAATTAGCAAAAAACATGACTGGCCGGTAATATTCTTCTAGGATCCCAGAGGTACCTGCCTTCCACCAGAAATACATTTCAACCTAAAATAACAGAAGCACCTTCTTCTTTTGTGCTCCTTGTCCTAACAGTCCACACATGGCCCTTCCTTCAGTCACATTTGTTATATATTCTGAATCAAAACAGATAAGGAGCAGGTGGGAAAGAGAACATGGCTATTGTCACAGTTTAGCACCTTCCTGTGTCCTCCCCAAATGCCTTAGTGTCATCCTTTCCCAGAAATGCCTGGCCAACCCCAGGAATGGGTGGGTGTAAGCTAGGGCAAAATCAAGTGGTCCTGGCAGTACCTGCCTGTAGTAGCTTAGTTCTGTATACACAATCTAATCACTCCAAGCAGCTGCTCAGCTGTAGCTATATCAGAGGGAGATCTGCATCATATATCTGCTGCTTTGCTGAAAAAAGTGCAGTCTTAGCCATGTAAAATGCTTCTGGTTTAGGGTTCAGTATCAAGGGAGACTGGTTTGTTTTCATGTTAGGATCTAAGTTCTAACTGAGTGCTCTTTTTGGGAGGAGGATGTGGTCACTCAAGGACAGTGTACTCTAACAGAAGGTAACGGGGTTTAGAATGCTCTTGTTATTTTTAATACATTTATCATCACCATGCAACATCCTAGCCTTCTAATCATTGTCCATTGTGTAACCTTTAGTTTGCATAACGGGGAACTGAGTTGGGGTGTCAGTTGCCCATGTGAAGAACATGGCATGTGATGCATACATGCAGTACGACCTTTGCACAGCTGGGGTTTAATAGCTATCTAGAGAAGCATAGTTGCGTCTCAATACATAAAGGTGAGAGGGGAGAATTTGAAGTACAATTATCCCTTTAAAGTAACGGGTTTTTTATAGTGGTGGAGGGGGGTGTTGTGTGTGCGTGTGCATGTGTGAGTGGGTGTCTCCGTGTATGGGTGGGTGTGTGTATGCATATATGGATGGGTGTGTGTATGGGTGGTTGAATGCATGTATGAGTGCCTAGGTGAATGCGAGTATGGATGCGTGTGAGTAAATGTGTGTATGTAGGTGTAGGTGAATGAGTGTATGCGTGGTGCATGTGGGTGTCAGTGTGAGTGTGCATGTATGTGGGTAAGGGGGTGTGCTGTACCTGGAGGGGTGGTTGGGAGAGGGGGGTGCTGTACCTGGAAGGGGGGGGAGCACTGTACCTGGAAGAGGGGGGTAGTGTGCTTGCTGGGGGGGAGTCATCTACTGGTGAAAGGGAAGAAATTCCATGTCACAAGTAGCCTTTCCGCCAGGGTTTTCGTGACAGTGCTACCGCCACGGAAACCCTGGTGGAAAGTGGGCTCCTCATACCCCCGGCGGTCTTCTGTGGACCACCAGGTCAGAGATGCCATGGAGGTATGAGTGGAGATGTGGCGGGTTGGCAGAGGCCAACCCGCCACACTCATAATGTGGCGGTCTTCGGAAACCACCACCTCTGACCGCCAGGGTCATAATGATTACCATAATGTCTTTGTACATAAACAGTAGAGACAGTGGGTTGTTTTCAGGTACAATAAATTCCACAGTACCATACCAATAAACCATAGATTAGTGAATGAGAAAAAGTATTTTTATCCCACATGTTTCCATCAGCCTACTTGTGTTTGTGTCATCTTTCAATTTAAAGGGTCCCTGTTCTATGAAATCCTGATGTGAATTAGACACTTGTCATTTCATTTGGTATCATGTTGTTTAATACAGGCACATTTTTTTTCTGCTTTTTAATCGTGTGAATATCATTTTGCAGGGAAGATGTATGCTTGCCAATACTGCGATGCTGTCTTTGCTCAGTCGATCGAGCTGACACGGCATGTGAGAACTCACACTGGTGACAAGCCATATGTCTGCAGAGAATGCGGTAAAGGGTTTAGCCAAGCCAATGGCCTTTCTGTTCACTTGCGCACATTCCACAGTAAGTAATGTCATCTTATAGCATAACTGACCATAGCAGGGTCCAGGGTCCATAGTAAATATGTGCTGTGTAACTTCACTACTAGAGGAAAAAGAAGGTGTATAGCACAGTATCACAACTTTTGTATTCATGTTTCTACTGCATTTTTAGGAATTGTTAAAAGTAAGTGTTTAAAGCTATAATTTTCTAGGAACCTTTGGATGTTGATGTTCAGGTTTGTAACTTTATCAAACTTTCCACATTTGAGAAATAATTATGATGTCTGGTCAGCCTGCAAAGGAAAAGGAAGTTCATAACTATTCAGGCACTCTTAGTCCTTGTTTTACTCTGCTTGAAATCTGCATAGCCTTGTTCACCAGAACGTGTTCCATTTGCAAATGATGTAGATAGTAATGGATTAGAGTGATATAAAAGTATTAAGAGTGCCTGAATTGAAACAGTGATTTCTTTTATTTTTTATGTTTCCATTGGAGTCATTTTATATAATGGTTCATTTTCGAGGCACAGTTTTGTCTATGGGCATGTTTCAATGGTGTTCTGTATTCTGTAAGTGAATTGTTTGTTGCATCTTGTGTTTTTTCAGAGAAGTCTTTTGACTCACAATGTCTTGGCAACTTCTCTGGTCGTAAACACATATGGGCACTGACGCCATTGTATGATTGTTTTTCTCCGCCATCAGGTTCTGACGTGTATCAACACTGCTCCTGGGCTTGATGTGTTTAACCCTGACCATTGTGGCCCTTGACTTTTGTTGACTTTCTTTCCTGCCACACTAAAGACTTTTTGACATACCAATCCTTCAAATCTTTCTGCTTGAACTGCCCAGGACATCGTTGTCAAACAACTGGGCCTAGCAGCCCTCAAGGTGCCCCCTCTATTCAGGACAACACACCCTCCTTACCGATGCCAGAGAATGAGGTCATGCAGAAAGTAATAAAATGGACTCATTTCAAAAGTTGCCCTCAGTGCCGCTCAAAGTACCCTTAGGTTGACCTCCACGCTGTTTGTAACCTGAGCCTCTCTCCAGAGCACAGCAAGACCGGCTGTGACCCTTGCTTGGCCTTCAGGACCAAGACCCTTTGACATCAGAGAGACAGATGGTCGGCCCACAACAAGAAGTACTGGACATCTTGGGCAAGGTGACCCACTTTGCACAGAAGAATAATTTGGTTTGTCACCTGATCTACAGGCCCACCAACCCAGTCCCAAAACCATAAAATCTGGCTCCATACAGGAAGAGGAGGAAGAGTCGTCCGCGGACATCCATCTACCTCTTTTGTTACTAAACCTCATCTGAAGACCAGGCCGAGATGTGTGGGTACGGTTGACACCAAAACCTCTTGTAAGGCATATAAGTGGCTGTGGGGGTTAGACTAGTGCATAAGCCACTGTTGCTCCCAGGCGCGCCACTGCCCTCGAGCTCTGGTCGGAACTAAAGCAAGGTGTGGGAGACGAGACAGGATTCAGCCAGGAGCCTTGGCCTACAAGTCCAAGACCTGGTATCTGCCCCAAAGTCTCAAAGTCAATGCTTTACTTGAGGCCAAAACCAACATCGCCGAAAACACTGTCGACTCTGAGGCCGTTGACAGTTGAGATGGGCAAGGAGAGTTAACTGTCTTGATGCTTTTGACAAAAGGGTAACGGTTGGTGCTGTCACACACTAGTGGATCACTAATTCTATAGGCCTCCTGTCTTGCTACGACAGGGCACAGTGGTTAGAGATGGAGGTCCTACTCCAACATCTCCCTTACCAGTACTGGAAAAGTGGGGGGATAGTATAGAATGGGATAGTCGTTTCCAGCGCCACTATCAGGTGTGCCTTGATTTCAGCTGATACAGCTGCCATGGGAGTGAATACCTCTGTCATCCTCTATTGCTGCTCCTGGCTGCATGTGTTTGGCTTCAAGCAGAAGGTCCAACAGCAATTTATCAACCTTCCCTTCTATGTGGAACACCTATTGGCTTGCAGGTTAATGAGATGTTGGAAAAACATAAAGAACACTGACACGTCCAAGGCCATGGGTGCCCTTCAAGTTCTTTCTCCGGGTGCAACAAACAAGGGGTGACTCTAAGACTGCTTCTTCATAATCAACCACATCCTATCAACAACAACAACAAAGTTACCACCAACAAGGCTTAGAGGTTACATGAAGGGCTTCTTCAGAGAGAACAGTTCTAAAGTTCGGGGCAGAGACCCTTCTGAGAACTGACTTTCTTCGCACTCCCTGATTATACAAGACATGTCAGGGGGACAGTCTAGAGATTTCTTCCCTGCTGGGAGATCACAACTGATCTGGTGAGTTCTTTCCATCATCTAGCATTGCTATTGCCTCGAACCTCATTTTCACACTAGCCTTGAGGAATGCCTATTTTCAAAACCCAATCCATCCGGCTCAACTCCCCTGTCTGCGCTTCAAAGTAAGTGAACAGCACTACTAGTTCAAAGTGTTACCCTTCAAAGTCACGCTCGACCCAAAAGATTTTCATCAGTTTTTTAGCAGTGGTATATGCCGATTTCAGAAGGGGTGCCACTCATGCCTTCTCCTACCTAGACAACTGACTCAACAATAGTGCAAGCAGAAAAGACTGCCTAGCCCACTCCAAAGCCATAATCTCTCTTCTACACAGCTTGAAGTTTACAGTCAAAGCCATCAGGTCCCTCCTCGAGCCACTTCAGTTTCAACCCTTCTGGGGTCAGTCATAAATGCAGTCTTTGCCAAAGCTTGCCTGAACACCCAAAGGATAGCCGGATTTAAGCAGCGTCTGCCTGCTTTTTTTTTTTTTAAACTATTTCATCCTCTCACAGTTCAACTGCAATGTCCCTCTTGGATATGAAGGCCTCATGCATAGTCACAATCCCTCACTCAAGGTTCCACATGTGTCCATTCCAATAGTGTCTTTCAGATCCATGGTCACAACTGGAGGATCACTGGGAAGATCTGGTGTTGATAAGGGCCAGCACCCATCACTCTCTTGAGTGGTGGGACAGTGACAGTCTGCTGTGGGCAGGCCCTTCCCAGATCTGGTTGCGAAGGTGATCGTCTCCTTGGACTCATCAGTTGTTGGGTGGGCGGCACATGTCAACAACATGGTAGTCCAAGCTCTGTGGCCACATCATCAACTTGGTCTTTGCAGGAAGCTGGCTTTTTATTATGTAGTGGTACCCATCTACACTATGTAAAAAGTCTGCATAACCCTGGTTGGTTTACAGGGATTACTTTAATTATCCCAGGTGCTCTGTTTGTGGTAGCGTGGGTGAGTAGTTTAGGATTGTCAGAGGGGAGTGTTAAGCATTTGTTGTACACACACAGTCAATAAATGGTTTACACACTCGATAAGATATCTGAGACCGATTTATAAAAATAAAGCAGTTATTTCATAGGAATGTAGACACCATGATCTTTAGAGTAACAAGCAAAGATATTGTCTTTGGCAAATAGAAATATAGCTCAAAATATAGTTATGAGGCATGCCCCTTAAACACTACATTGTTATCCTACAGGAGTAAAACACACATAGCAAACAGGTCTGTGCAGGCGGAGTTAGGAGGGGCCCTTTGGTACCACCAGCAATTTCACTTTACCTGCCCTGGTGTGTTCAGGCGCCGAGGTGCTGGTCGGAATGCTATCCTCGAGTGCCTTGCCATTAAAGTCAATGGGAACCTGAAACAAAGGCTGCAATGAGGGACTTGGTGACACGTTCAGAGAAACTCAAAGAGGGGCTCAACTTGTGGGTACCTATTGGCCAAGGGGACACAGTCAGACGTCATGGACCCGGCCTATGGGGCTTGGGTGTAGAGGATGTTAGCTGGCTGGCCACTTGCGTTTGAGGCTCTCACTGTCAGTTGATCTGCAGAAGGGCGAAAAACAAAACAGCAGGGCCACTCTTGTCGTAGGTCTTGGCTGCGCTGATGTCCCTCGACGTGCAGTAAGGATTCCAAGATGGTTGGGTCCGGTGTGGAGGCAAAACAAGGCTCGGCTGGTGCAAATGCCCTGGTGCTCAGGGTATTGGTGCAGCAGGATCCTGGAGGATTTTTCGTCTCAAAACTCCGCACAGAGTTGGGGCTGACCTAGAGCTTCAAAGTCCTCCTCTTCATGCAGTGCTCCGTTGGTGGAACTGAAGGCCAGCAACACAGTGAACTGGGCAGATGCAATTAGTGCCCGCAGATGCAGGGGGTGGCTCTTCCCTCAAGTGTTGGGGAGGATGCACAGCCGCAGGAGGAATTGGATCGTTGCCATTTATAAGGAGCAAGCAGCAAGGTAGGGTTTGGTGCCAGTTTCTGTGAAGGTTGCAGCGTTGTCTCTTCTGTGCCCTTTTTCAGTTCCTAGGAAGTCGAATCTGTGGGCTTGGTGTTGGCGGACCCCTAAATACTCGTTTTAGGGGCATTTAGGGGAGTACAGGGTAGTAGTCAAAGGGATACCTAACACTAAGATGAGTACGCCATGCTAATTAGTGATCCAATGCCAACCTTGATCTCTAACCCCGAAATGGCATCTGCATGATTCATGCTTATGTCACGAAATTAGAAAGGTTTAACCAATTTTTCTTTTGTTCTGATACAGGCTCAGTGCAAGAGGCACCCAATATTCCTCAAGAGACCGAAGATGACTAGGAGGGGGACAGGTGTTCCCTCCTCATACTGAGGATTCGTTGTATGTAGGCTTACAAAGTGTCATTGGGATAGACATATTTCCTAAAACAGAGCTACACTTGCCACCTGGCACACTGACAGAAGAAAGTGCTTTATTTGCAGTGGTGGTTGGGAAGGCAGCTGAAGCCCTAGAACTGCATTAGCCAGAGATTAAAATGTGTATCGTAGCTTCAGTTTCACTATGATTGTCATTTAATGAAGACCTTTTTCTGTCTGGCCTAAGCCATGCTAGTGCCCGGCAGTTGACCAGTGGCTAGGCAGTATTGACCAGGCCTTGGAAATCCAGAGTTCCTAACTAACAGCGGAGAGCCTAATTGTTCAGGCTTCAACAAGCTAGGGTAATACATATTCCTTTCTGACCAACTCTTTGGATAGCAGTTACAAAAGAATTAAAACTTTCAGAAAGAGAATGTTTTCTGTGGGGAGTCCAGCACTTTGATGACTTATGCTGTTGGCCTTCTGGGGAGGTACACCCAGGCACTATGGGACTTGGCCAGTGACATTTTGCAGGCAGTTCTGGAGGTCTTCACAGTCTCACTTGCCCAACTAATACATAATTAGACTCTGTCAAGTATGTGCTCTGAGCTGATCTCGACACCACAGATTGCAACAATAGAGCTATTAGTGCCTGTATTATGTTTAGAAGGCGTTTCTGGATTGGATCAAATGGGTTTTTCTGTAGACGTGCAAACATCCTTAATGGACATGCCCTTCAATGGCTCCAGGCTATTTGAAGAAAAGTCTGATTTGTCGCTAGAACAATTCAAGGATAGTCACACCACTGTACTATCTTTGGGGCTGTTGACACCGGCTAAGCAATTTCCACACTAATACAGAATATTTAAAGGCTTTTTCATGGAGGTAGCTTACTGACAAAACTACCCCCCCCCCCAACCTGAACCACAACAACTAATCCAGTCCTTTGGAGTCCGTGGATGTGGCCCCATACAGGCCATTCAAACCAGCAGGGGCAGCAATCCTCCCATACTTTTGGGGGATCACGCCAAAATTCTGATCCAGGAATTCAACCTTCTGTAGTCGAAGAGGGCCATCAAATGGGTTACATGCTTGGAAAAGCGAGAAGAATGTTACCCACGCTACTTTCATGTTCCAAAGAAGTATGGAGGCCTCAGGCATATTTTGGACCGCTGCCTCTTAAACGCTTTTCAGAGGAAGGTCGGGTTTAAAATGCTCACTCGGGCTCAGATCCTGCCTGCTCTAGACTGAGAAAACTGTATGGCATCTTTTAACTTGCATGGACAACACAACTGCCATGTGGTACTACAGCAAGCAGGGTGGAATGGCATCAGGGAATTGTGTCAGGAAGTGCTACACCTCTGGATGTAGCTGGTCCAACAGAAATTCTTCCTAGTTGCCACCCACCGGGAAAGGTCTCTGAATGCCAGAGCAGACAAACTGAGCAGGCGTCTTCTGGCAGATCACCAGTGGAGGCTTCAATCCGAGGTGCAGTAGAGTGTCTTCAAACAATGGAGTATGCTCCAGCTAGATCTATTCACCACTGTCAAACACTCCTGCTAGCTGGAGTTTCAACCAAGGCACTTGCTAGGAGACACGTTCCAGCTGGAATTAGTACAAGAACTATTGTACATATTTAAACCACTACCTCGTCTGCCTCAAGATTTGAGGAAGATCATGACACACTGGGCCAAGTTATTTTTATCACCCCGGACTGGGGCAGAAGTGTGAGGTACCCAGCGCTCCTGAGCATTTGTAGTCTAAAATTATGAGGCTCTACTCTCTCGGCATTAGAGCAGAGTTCTACATCCAAGTCTCCATAACTTACACCATCACGCATGGAGATTAAGCAGTGGTAGCTAAATATGTTTGACTTGTTGTCTGAGGTGGTAGTCATCCTTGCGGCAAAGCATCTATCCATGGGCATTGGGACACATTTTTTTGCCTGGAGTGTGCCCAATAAAAAAAAAACAACCTCTTGCAAGCCAAACTTTCAGATGTTCTTTTGTTCGTTCTTTCGATGGCCAAGACCCTATGAAAGGTTGCTTATTGACCTTTTCGGCCTTTCTGTATTGGTTTGACCAACCTTCTTTGTTTGGGTCACCAGTATTGATGCGTTTTATTAAACACTTGAGTTGCATGTTTATCCCAAAATATTTTTTATGCCTCAATGGGATCTGAACTTAATCTTGATATTTCTCAAGCTTGTACTTCTGACACTTAAAAAGGTCTCCCTAATTGCAAAGTTGTCAGCACACTGCATAAGGCAACTGCAGACAATCACAGTGCAATTGCCCTACACCACTCTCTTTGTAGACAAATTGGTGCCAAGGCCCTGTAACTTTCTTCCACCTTGTCCAGTTGATCACTCTGCCAGAATTTTCCAACTCATCACGCCTTAAAAGAGGCTCCACTGCCTAATCCTTAGGATAGTGATGCTTTTTTACATTGTCTGTACAAAGGACCATCGAGTAAATGATCAGCAATTAATTAGTTGTTTTTTTTTGGTGCAAAGAAAGGCAAGACAGCATAAAAGAGTACCCCGTCAAGTTGGATACTTTTCTGCATCAAAGTCTGCAATTTGGTGACCGTGGGACAGTCACCTGAAGCCCTGATAGCCCATTCCACCAGGGCCAAGGCTCATACATCATATTTGACAAAGGTGTACTTGTTCTAGACATCTGCCAGGCTGTGACGTGGGCATTGGTGCATATGTTCCTGAAAATGTACTGCCTTGCCTGTCACGTCCTAGAAGTTCACTTCTGCATGCCTTTCAGTTTAAGTAAACTCCACAGATCCACCGTTGGCAGTGACTGATATTGCATCTATTCTAATGGTGATGAATCTGCAATTAGAAGTATCTATGTCTAATCACAGATTATTCAACTCCCTCCACCCCCATTCTGTGGAGCGGCCTCTTGATTATCTAAAAAAAAAAAAGTCCCAAGTTAGTAATCCAGCATGCTGTCTCAGGCAGTTTGTTCTACCCTCCACCTCTCATGAAACAGAAGGAGAAAGACAGAACAAACTGACTTCCATGCCCAAGGGTGGTGCAATTGGCGTCTCTGCTTTGTCACTTCCTGGAAAGCATAGCCTCATTGGGTGCCAAACAGTGATGCTGCTGGCACACAAGAGCAGATGGCGCTCAGCTCTGGCATCTGGGGACATTCTAAAGGCAAGGAATCTGGGTTAGAATATCCACCACAAAGAGTGTTACTGAAGGTAAGGTACTTGTTCATCAGCACTCTCAAGATGAATTATTCAGATTTGATCTTAGAGGTTTAATTGACTCTGAAACTAGAAACTAAGCTAGAGCTGTCAGCAGCAGCCTTAATAGCTTCTCCAAAGTATTTATTTTAATATGAGAGGATCTACGCATAAAATACTCATTGTATGTAACATCAATAAGGTGGAACCTGTATATATTGTCAGATCATTGTCTGATTAACATTCTTGTCCAACATTTAGTTCAGCAAGTTACTACGCTAAACATAAAGGAACTCATGTTAAAAAGGTCATAGCTCTCTTATACAAAATAGACCATGTAGAATCATCTCTCTCATCTTGAAACTATCATTACTAGCAAAGGCATCCCATGCACTGAAAAAATAATTTGCTTTAAAAAAAAAAGTATCTTCCATGATTTGTTTCCAAACAGACCACCTTTGGTAACTCCAGAAAAGGCAGTTTCTTTTATCCCTCAGTACACCTTAGAAATTAGGTAAATAGTCAAGCTGAGTCAGAGGAGAAAATACAAAATAATACATAGCAAAAGCGGGGGAGTTTTCAAGTAATCTTTTTAAGTTGGTCTCATCTGCACTGAATCCCACACTGGAGGCCACTAATCTCCTTTCTTACCCATGCACTATGTGAACAGCTGAATACCATTTTCCTCACTGAAATTGAAATAGTAAAAAAGGGATGTCTGCAACCTTTGAACACCCCCCTTCCTATCATAGTGTTTAATGGAAAGTACTACCAACCCTAATAAGTGAATATTTTCTCTAGGAACATTTTCAGAAGCAGAGATTGTGAAGGTTTTACATAGTTCTAAACCAGCTTCAGGAATACCTATAACCCCATCCATGTTAGCCAAACACCCTCTGCCTACCCACTATCCTTTTTTTTTTTTTTTTTTTTTTTTTTTTTTTTTTTTTAAATGGAGAGCATTATCTTAGTCCCTTCCCCTATCTTTTTATAATGTGATAAGACTGACCCGTAATATTTTCAGACATTCACCCAGCTAAGTATGGACTCTAAAGAGTTATGGTACTTTTAGAAGATCTAGAGGACTGAGTGGAGAAGGCCATGGTATTGACAGTTTTCAGGTAGGATTTAGAAAAGGTTATGAAACCACCAATAATATAGTATTGTTAAACACATTATCTCAGCTGATATTTAAAAACTCTCAAATAGGTGTTTCCCGGACATCATTTCAGCAGTTCATCAAAACACTATGAAGGGGTGAGAGGAAATTCCTGTCCGACCTCCCTTAACCAATAATATTCGCACAAAGAAGACAAGAAATACAGTCTAGTATCAAACCAGACTGGTTCAAAAAACAAAAATATTTTTGAAAAAACGGCCCTCACCCACAACTTGTAGCATGCTTCATCATAGGGCCCTGCTAACACACTCCAAAATATGAATCGCCTTTGGAGTGGAGCAGTAAGGGTAGGGGAACATATAAGCACAATAGACAAGACCAACAATCATGGCACAGGGACTGAAGATGAACAACAGAAAGAAAGGTAAAACTGACTCAGGCTGACTACTTGTCCTATATTATTCTGGTTCAGCCTGGACAGGATTAAAAAATGTTGTTGGTCGTGTTATCAGGAGTTAGTTACCTGTACACCCCAATCTCTGAGGAGGGTCAACATGTTTCGGCCTATTCACAATGCCAGCTTGGGTCATGCGGCCTTCTTCAGGACCTTCGCCCTGTCCCCGTATTATAAAAAAGGCCCTACCTGCCCTTTGATCAGGAGGCTAATTGATTTGTGCCGCTAGATACACTGTCATTTGTTAGCACACTCAGTAATCTGTGGGGAGAAATAAGAATGATGCCCACAATTCAGTGAGGTGTGGTATCTGATAGTTGTCCCCAAGCCTTCACCTTTTGTGTGTAGGGAAAAAGTTATTAAACTTGTGCTTAAAAAAATTCCCTGATTATTATTTCAATACCTTGTGAAAGGAATAACACCTATCTTAATCCACCCATGTTGATTAAATTATCATCGATATGTATACACCCATGTGGTATACCCAGGTCCATAAACAAGAAAAGAAGGCTGGTGTGTATACACTTACCGAATTTCATTAATGCCCGTTTTCATCAGAGCCGGGTGGGAGCACCACCCTGTAGTCACACACTGCATGAGGATAAATCATCATAAATTTAATATTTGAAAATCACTGTATATACCATATAGTAGTTTTTATCCTTCAGGTTTTTTCAAACAGATAGTTCTAGATTATGAATAATCTCCTATTAGAATATGTCTAATAATGCTGTGGTTGAATGTTTCCGCCCGCCAGCCCGTTAATATTGCCAACTTAATGATACAGACGTTTAATAGTTCTATCATAACCCGCACCCGTCTTTCCGATGGTTACATCTTGTGAATCAGAAAGAGTATGATTCGGCCCGCCGACCCTAAATGTTCAAATTAGAACTGCCCATGTTCTAATAGTACACTCTGACATGCCAGTGAACCCGACTGACGGGTGAATGTAAGTATACTTCGGGCGAAATGGTAAGCGTCCCGCTTATTGAGGCCCACAGTCCCCCTCCTTACTTCGTCATGGATCCGGTGCTGCCACTGGACGTCTCTCCCCGATTCCGCGTGGAAGCAAGAACGCGGAGCCGGTCGCTTCCAGAAGAATACTTCCGGGTGTGACAAAATTGTCGTCATACCAGAAAAACTGAACCGGCACCTATCTTTTAGATGGCGGCCATCTTGGGTGGGATCGGAAAACTCAATACCAACCAAGGCTCAGGAAGTGCCTGAATCTTCATGATGCTATACCGCAGAAGGGGTGACTGGGAAGGGGTAGGCATAAAATATGGAGAGGGGAGACAGACTATTAGAACAACCTAGGCTTCAATACAAGGAAAGGCATTCATCTTTGAATGGGATAGTAATTAGGAAAATAATATATTTTACAATATTTTGAAAGGGATTAATTGGTTATAAACATCAATCCACCCCTTCTGGAAGTGGGGAAGGGGTGGGGGGGAATTGTGTCATTGGCACAGAAGATAGGGAGACCTCAAAGAACCTAATGATTGCTTCTCTTTTCACGTAGGCTTATTGAACCTTCATCAATATATCTTATTTTGTCAGGTAGTACTGATACTGGAAGTTATTGATTGAGTAGTTGTAACCATTGTACATCATCGTTCAGTCCCTGACTGTTGCTCTTAGTGCGATAGATCCAACGTTGTTCATGGTAGAATAAAAAGTCTCCTATATTAATCCCATTATTTTTGGGGGTTGGTTTATCAAGTATGGTCCATGCCATGTCATCTGGTCCATGGGCCTTCTCAAAGTAATGTGCCGTCATTTTTGTATTTGTTTTCCTACATCTGATGTTGCTTCTGTGTTCCATAATTCTAGTTTTTGACTTTCGAGTGGTCATTCCTATATAGAGAAGTCCTCAGGGACACCATATCCCATAAATGATATTCTCCGTGTTACAATTGGTGTGTTTTGTCTGCACCCAAGGTTTTTCCAAACCCACATTGATCGTCTTTGTATTTCTTGTGAGGTGACAACACTGCAAGCTCCACATTTAGTGTGTCCAACCACAGATAAAAAATTAGCTTGTGTTCGTGGAATGTTTGTTGATTTCTGTGTTGGACGGGTGTGTATTAGGAGATTCCGGAGATTTGCACTTTTCTTAAAGGAAAACATAGGTCTCTCTATCTTTAGACCATCACTATTAAGCATTCGCCAGTTCTTATTTATAAGCCCTTTAACTCAGTTAGAAAATGTGTTAAAAGTAGTGATACAGATAAGTCGTTGGTTAGGTGTTCTACTTTTTCCTTCCATGATTGTTGGTCTCGTTTATTGTGCTTATAAATTCCCCCACCCTTACTGACCCACTCCAAAGGGGATTCATATTTTGGAGTGTTAGCAGGGCCCTTTGATGAAGCATGCCACAAGTTGTGGGTGAGGGCCGTTTTTTCAAAAATATTTGTGTTTTTTTAACCAGTCTGGTTTGATACTAGAATGTATTTCTTGTCCTCTTTGTGTGAATATCATTTCAGCAGTTGACATGGTCGACCAGGGTCAGATGTGGGAGAAAGTAAACATTGGGGGGATTATGAACTCTCTACTTAGGGCTATTAAACATCTGGATATTGGCCAAGGTGGGCTACAGCACAAGAGTGATTAACAAAATAAGCACCAGTCACGGCCTGAAGCAGGGTTGTGTGTTCGTCCCACTTCTGTTTAATTTATACACTGGCAATTTGTTTACATGCAGTAGGAATTTCTAAGCTATGTTGGGGATCCAGCATGTGCCTTGCTAGAGTACACAGATAAGATTATCTTCCCTGGCTTAACTCTGCTTGGCCTCCAACTCACCCTTGACAGTCTGAATGAGTACCATATAATGACTTAACTTTGGGGTTAATACAAAATAATAGCATATTGTACAGCCAAAAGTACATTCAGCTGGAGGATTAAAGATAAAAAAATTGAATGTGTAGAGTCCTCTCTGTCCTTAGGAGCTTAGCATGATTGAAGGATGGACACCAAAACAGAGCTGAATGGAATGAAAAAAAAATCTTCTCTCTTGCTATATGCTTTAACCCTTAGGCTTCCATAACTTTTTTCCACATAACCTTGCCAAATTTAGAAAAAAAGAAGAAAAAAAAACTACATAGAAGAAAGCGTCTGTTTTTTTTCTTGCAAATGGCATCAACAAAAGGTTTGCTGTGCTAAAATCACCTTCTTCCTCAGAAACAGGCAGACTTGATTCGGAAAACCACATTTTTGGCATTTTACTTGGAGATAGCCCATTTCTCTTATTTTTAGTGCTTTCAACCTCCTTCTAATTTGTAGTGGAAACGGGTATGAATCCCATGGTGGATCCCACAAAGCCATACATTTCTGAAATCTAGACGAAATTCTGATTTCTGTAAGGGGTCATTTGTGTAGATCTTTGAAGGTTTTCCCAAAGAAACCGAGGGCCAGATGTTCTAATATTAAGAATACCAATTTTCTAAATGCGATTCTTTCTGAATCGCAATTAGGATATTCCTAATATATGAAAGTCTTTTGAGTTTCATTATAATTCCTAATGGGTCCCAAATAGACCTTCCTCATGCATATTAATATGCGCAGTTTGCGACTCATTAGGGATCGCAGCTGAGGCCAGTAGACTACCATGTCTGCGATTGCTTTTTAACAAAGCAATCTTTTTTTTATTTTATTTTTTATTTTTTTTATGCAGCCCTTTTTCTTAAAAGAAAATGGGATGCGTTTAAAAATAAAACTTTGCAGTTTTATTTTGTAAGAGCAGGCAGTGGTTCTTTGTCTGCTCTTTAAAAAATAATATTATTTACATTCTTAAAGGTGAAGGGGTCTCTTGGGGACCCCATCCCCTTTGCAAATGGGTTAGCACCACTTTTAAACTGCTGGTAAAATATTACTGTTTTGCAACTGAAATTCGGTCACAAAACAGTAACATATACTGTACTGATTCGGTATTTGAAAGGGACGCCCTAACCACGTGCCTTACAAATACCGAATCACAAATGGAAAATATGATTTGGTAACATCTTGTACTGTGCATTTTGTACATTAAAAAAAGCATGTTTGATGGCATATGTGGCCGTAGATACACATTCTCTGCATAATTTCACCGTCTAGAGTTGTGTCCGGAAGTTTGCAAGTTGTTTTTCTTCTAAAAGTCTTTTGGGGTGAAGTGACTCCTCCTCTTGCTGGCAATGTGCATGGGCATTGACTCCATTGTTAGATAGTTTTCTTCTGTCTTGGGGTCTAGTTGTGTTTTCACCAAACTCCGGTTTAAGACCGTCTTTAGGCCTCTTCTGTTTGGGAAACCTTCCTAGTTTGTTGGTGGTGTTCATCGAATGCGTATTTCCTTTCTTCTGCGTTCCAGAACTGAAGAAACTCTGTTGGATCGACACGTTTTGATAGAGGCCCTTCAGGCATCCATTTTTTCTGTCTTCCATCTTCACAAGAAGGAAACTCTAATAGAACAGACTCCTTTCCTTTTTGCCCGAAGTGCCATGCAAAGTTCCTCTGGACCGACTAGGTCTGTAACCTCTGCCTGTCACCGGAACATAGAGAGGAGGACTGCAAGGCCTGACAGTCTTTCCAATCGAAAAAGACCCTGTGAGATCAGAGATCCCATTGTTGAAAACTGCGAGGCACAAAATCGAGGTTACTCCAGATATTTCCAGACTCCAAGATACCATGTCTGACCAGTAACAGGAACTTCAAGCGGCCTCAGCTGTAGAGGAAGAGGACTTCTCAATTGAGGATTTGGACTCGGAGGCAAACAGTCCTCGAAATGCAACAGATTCCTCCTGCTCAACCTATTGTGAGTAAAAGTCCCCCTGCTCTGATTGCAAAAGTCCTCCAGCGCAGAAGCGACAGCTATAGGGCTGTCACTGCCTTTGGGCCATGGCAGGCACCACAAATCTCATTCGGGCGCACTGCCATCGAGCTCCGCTCCGAAAAGCAAAATTAAGCCTTCCACTTTGATACTGAGCCTAACACTGTCAGCCTCGACAACAAAAGCTTCTGCTTCCCACTTGACACCAGCTGTTTGGGCACCAAAAATATTATTGCCTACCTCAACACCAATCATATATGCCTTTTGACACAGACCCATGGTTGCAGTACGATGTTGACGCAGATTTAGACACTGAAACGGATGTCTATCCAGCTAGACCATCTCCACCATACGATAATACTTCTTCGGGACATTTTTGGTGGGGCACTCACATACCATCAGGTGCCCTTTCACAAAGAACCAATCAAGGATGACTTTCTGTTTTAGACACTCACAACATCTCACAGGACCACACAATATCTGACCATGCTTAAAGGCATGATGAGGCACGGGGAAGATATCTTGGACTCTTCTAGAGCATGCACATTCACTCGGTGTGTTGAAAAGAATTATAAGGCTTCCCCGTCTGATCCAGTTTTTATTAAAGGTCAGATACCTGCAGATTCTTTGGAGGTATCTAACACCAGGAAATGAGCCAACTCACAAGCTGCTCATGATGCTCTGTCTCCTGACAAGGAGAGCCAGCTAATTGATGCTTCTGGCAAGTGTGTTGCTGCTTAGGAAGCTAACCATTGATGTATCACCAGTACACAAGGGCTGCTTGCTATTTACGATCGTGCCCACTGGAATGAAATAGAGCAGCTTCTCCAGTACCTCCCAGAGGAGCACAGAAAAAGGGGACAAGAGATTGTTAGTGAAGGTCAATTAATTTCTAGCAATTCTATTCGCTGTGAGTTGGGCGCAGCGGACACAGCAGCAAGAGCACTAGTGTCCTCTTACGCAGTCATGCAGGCTACTCATTTCCGGTTTTAAGCAGGAGCTACAGCAAACAATCTTAAACATACCATTCGACAAAGAGCACCTTTTGAAGAAGGATAATGCAGTGACCAAGTCCATCGGAGCACTCCAAACTCCAGAGACTTCATTATCCTACCTAAAAGGCCAACCCTATTCATCCTCCCATAAAGGATTTCATAAGGTTTCCTAAAGAGGAAACAACAATAGAGTATGGGGGAAAACAACCTCCCCTAGAAGCTCTCCACTGCTCCCAAGCAGTGACTCACTTCACTTTCCCTCCTATTATCAGGCACCTGAGGAGGATGACTTCAGCTCTTTCTCCAACACAGTCAAAATATTACAACAGACCCATGGGTGTTGGATGTTATCCAACGTGGTTACTGTCTGAAGCTCAATTCCACCCCTCCAAACATTTCCCCTGCACCCACAGACTTTCACAGGAACATGTCACTCCCCTCAAACTGGAAGCGCAGGCTTTACTAGCCAAAGGAGCTATATAGCCAGTTGCTCTGTGACATCGTGGAACAGGAGTATCTTCTCTATACTTTCTCATACCCAAGAGGGGTGGCTCCTTAAGACCTATCCTGAATCACTGGCCTTTAAACCATTACATTACATCAGAACATTTTCACTTGATCATGCTTCAAGATGTAATGCCACAGCTTCAACAAGGCCATTTTTTATTTGCGCTAGATTTAAAGGACGCCTTCTTTCACATTTCTATACACCCACACATCGCAAATACCTCAGATTTGTGATAGCAGGACAACACTACCAATTCAAAGTGCTCCACTTTGGAGTCACAACAGCACCAAGAGTGCTCACAAAATGCCTCGCAGTTGTCGGATCTCACTTGCGCAGGCAGAAAATTCAGCGTCCTCCCATACCTAGACGACTGGTTCATCAAAGCTAGTACCCTCAATCAATGTTTGCATCACACTCAAGTCACAATAGATTTGCTTCATCAGCTAGACTTCACAATCAATTTTCAAAAGTCACACCTAAATCCACTTCAAATGCAACCCTATCTAGGGGCCATTCTCAGCACACAGTTAGGAATAGCCTACCCAACTTCAGCAAGAATACAAAGTTTTTAGACTCAACTCTCTCATTTTTGTCCCTATCACCCAGTCACAGTTAAATGTGTGATAAGACTTCTAGGAATTATGACTTCCTGCATTGCCATCGTACCACATTCCCATCTTCACATGCGTCCATTGCAGGAATGTCTTTCATACCAATGGTCTCCGGCACAGATGACATAGTGTAGACAGCCGCACCTATTGCTGACTGCATTGTTGGAATGAAACCAATCTTTTAAAGTGGCGGCCTTTCCTATACCCTGTTCCACAGATCATTCTGACAACGGACACCTCTCAGACTGGGTAAGGTGCTCATCTCCAGGACCTTACAGTTCAAGGTCTTTGGGATCACACACATCAAACTTTATCTGGAGTTGCTAGCTGTCCAACTAGCACTCAAAGCATTCATGGTTAATCTCATCAACAAAGTAGCTCTCATATGCAAAGGCAACATGACAGCGATGTATTATGTGCAAAAACAGGGGCGCACATTCTCTACAGTTGTCTCTCACAGACAGTTTGGCACTGGGCCCTTCGCCACAACATTTGCCTGTTAGCGAACACCGCAAGAACGCACAATAATTTTGCCGACCTCATCTGCAGTATGTGGCAACAAGTCCATAAGCAGGAACTCCACCCTCAAGAATTACTACCCTACTTTCAAAAGTGGGGATTTCCAAATATAGACCTATTCGCAACAAAAGAAAATGCAAAACACCCACACTCAGCATCCAGGTTCCCACACCTTAGTCCAAGAGCAATGCTGGTTAGGGATATTTGCCTATACTTCTCCACCTCTCCCCCTCCTTCTATATCTGGTTTAGAAACTCAGGCAAGCATTGCTAACATACATTTTGCTCACATGAGCAAGACAACCGTGAACCTCCACTGGCTAGAACTGTAGTTAGTTCCCACAAGAAGCTCCCCATACACCTGAACCTTCTCAATCAGAACCATTGTCAAATCAGGCCCCCAAATCCCAAGGAATTCAATCTTGCAATTTGGCTCCTGAAGTAGAATTTGGATATCTAAACCTACTTCTAGAATGTATGGATATTCTTAAGGAAGCACTCAGACCAATTACTAGAACATGTTATGCAGCAAAGTGAAAACGTTTGTCCACTTTTGCATTTCTAAAAACTCAGTCTTCTTCATAGTGTCTGTGCAGAATATCATCTTTTATCTTCTTCATTTGCAAAAACCAAAAGTAGCATACACTTCCATAAGGTTACACTTGGCAGCTATAGCTGCTTACCTTCAGAACAGACAAAATTCTACTCTTTTCAAAATCCCTGCCATTAAAGCTTTTATTGAAGGTCTTAAAAGAGTGATACCGTTAAGATTACCTCCAGTACCTTCCTTGAAACTTAATGTGGTTCTCACTAGACTCAGGCCCTCCTTTTGAACCACTGCACTCATGTCCTTTACAGTTTCTGTTGTTAAAAATGGCCTTTTTCATTGCAATCACTTCCCTTAGACGTGTAGGTGAGCTCCAAGTGCTAAGCTTGCAAGAACCTTTTTTCCAAATACTCAAGGATACAAATCCAGACTTTTTACCCAAATAGATATGCTTCCATTTTCTGGCGATAATGGCATTACTCCTAGTCCTACTCCCTCGCCTTCCTTTTAACCAATGAGGCCTCCCGCCTCCCCCCTAGACCCTCCCTTCCCCTTTTTAAAACCCCCCCCCACCCTTATCCCCTCCTGTACAAAAACCAAGCCCAAGCCGCAACTCGGACCATCCATACCGGGAGGGCGGGAGGAAACGGAAAAGGAAGGCGAGGGAGTAGGACTAGGAGTAATGCCATTATCGCCAGAAAATGGAAGCATTACCTCCCGTCCCTCCCTCGCCTTCCTTTTAACCAATGAGACATAGCAAGAAAACACACAGGAGACGGACACCGAGTTGCAAGACCTTTATTCAATATCTTGCACCAAGATCACTCCAAAATCCCACCCCTATTACCTCATAGAGGATAAGACTCGGTGACCTAACACCGACTCCAAACTACCCAAGTCCGACAGCCTGTAACGACGCACAAACGTCGAAGGAGAAGCCCAAGTGGCAGCCCTGCAAATTTCCACCACGGAAATCCCCTGAAGCTCCGCCACCGTAGCCGCCATACCCCTGGTAGATCGACCTTGAATCCCTTGAGGAGGAACCACCCCTTTCAAGGAATAGGCCAACAGAATTAACGATCTTACCCACCGACTCAAGGAAGCCGTGGAAGGTTTTTCACCTTTGCGTGCTGGACCAAAATTAACAAAAAGCGAATCCCCCTTACGAAAAGGAGCCACCACCCTCAGATACTCCAACAAAACTCTGCGGGCATCCAGCGAATGCAAACGGACCTCCTCCCGTGAGGAGGGATTTGGACAAAATGAAGGTAGGATGACCTCCTGACGCGAATGGAACGAAGAATTGACTTTCGGAATAAAGGAAGGCACCGGAACTAGAACCACCCTATCGTGAAAAATCTTACAAAAAGGAAAGGAACAAGCCAATGCCCCCAATTCCCCCAACCGACGAGCCGAAGTAATGGCTACCAAAAAGAACGTCTTCAAGGATAAATGGCGCAAATCACACTCCCCCAATGGCTCAAAGGGGGCATCCGTCAACACATCCAAAACCAAAGAAAGATCCCAAGAAGGAAACGAACGTATAGGGCGAGGAAACAAATTAATAAGACCTTGAAAAAATCTAGGCATCAAGCGCCCTTCATCCTGAAGATTACGCCACGGGCCTCTGAATGCCTGAATTGCCGCCCACTGAACCCGTAGAGATGCCACCGACAACCCCAAATGAGCACCGTCCTGTAGAAACTGCATCACCTCAAAGATAGAAGCGCAAGTAGGATCCAACTCATGACTCAAGTACCAAGAAGAAAAAACCTTCCACTGTCTACCATAAGAAAGTAAAGTGGAACGCCGCCTGGTAGCCAGTAAGGTAGAACTCAAAGCCACAGGAACTCCCAGACCTGTCAAGCCCCGCCGTTCAACCTCCAGGCCGTCAAGTGTAACCTCCTCAATGACCCCAATGGGAGGCAAGGAAACTCCAGGGGAGACGGACAAAGAGGCAGAGGCCACATCCTCCCGTCTGCCATCAGCCTCAACAACGGGAACCAATTCGCTCGCGGCCAAAGTGGTGCAATTAGGATAACCCCGGACCCCAGATCCCTCACCCGTAACAGAAAAGACCTGATCAGTTGAAACGGTGGGAACGCATACAAAAGGCCCCTTGGCCAAGGACATGACATCCCGTCCACCTCCCAGGCCTGGGGACACCGAAACCGGGAGCAGAAACGATCCACCTTCGCATTCTCTGCGGACGCAAACACATCCAGTACTGGAAGCCCCCAAAGTCGAACCAGATGCCGAAACAGAGACTTCCGGAGTGAGAAAAGTTGAGAGGAAGGAATCACCCTGCTCAGTAGATCCGCCCGAACATTGACCACCCCCCGAATGTACGTAGCCCTGAGAGAAGGAACCCACTCCTGAGCCCACACAAAAATCTCCCTGGCTAGACTGAACAGAGCCCTCGACCTGGTCCCCCCTTGCCAGTTGACATAAGCCTTGGCCACTAGGTTGTCCGTCCGAACCAGAACCGCCACCCCCCTCAGGGAACCCTGGAAATGAGCCAGAAGTATAGCTCTCACCTCGCGCCAATTCGATGACCGACTCGCCTCCCGAGGGGACCAAAACCCCTGAATCTGAGCCGACCCCATCCACGCACCCCAACCGGAGAGGCTGGCATCCGTAGTCACCACCACGGGTCTCAGAGGTGACAAAGACACCCCTACCCGCAGATGGTCTGAAATCAACCACCATTGCAACTCCCTGCGAATCAATCCGGATCCCGGAACCCTGTCCCTCAGAGAACCGGACTCCGGCGCCCACCTTCTCAAGAACCATGTCATCAAGCACAGGAGAGATGGAACCGCGCCCAAGGAACCAGAAATATCACAGACGCTAAATGACCCTGCAGACGCAACCATAGAAGAGCTTGGGGTGCAGCCAGTAATACTACCTTCTTTACCAAAGCCTGGAGTACACCCAGTCTTTTTTCTGACACCGTCACCAAGCCTAGACGAGTCTGAAACCGAGCCCCCAGAAACACCAGATCCTGGGACGGAACTAAATCTGACTTCTCCCAGTTGATTAAAAACCTGTGGTTTTGCAGGACCCCCAGAACTTGGGCCACCTGCCTCTGCAACAGGACTCGTGACTGGGCATGAATCAAGATGTCGTCCAGATAAGGATGGAGGAACACCCCCTCCGAATGCAGCAAAGCCACCAGGTGGGCCAGCACCTTCGTAAAAATTCGAGGAGATGATTTTAGACCGAAAGGAAGAACGCAAAACTGGTAGTGATCCTGATCCATCGCAAACCTCAGGAACCTCTGAGAAGACCTCGCCACAGGCACGTGCAGGTAAGCATCCTGCAGATCCAGCGACACTAGGAAGTCCCCTTGTCTGACCAATGGAAAGATAGTCTGAATAGACAGCATGCGGAAATGCACCGTCCTGATCCAAGCATTCACCTCCTTCAGATTGAGCACCGGTCGAAATCCCCCTGAAACTTTTTGCACAAGAAACAAGACCGAATAAGTGCCCTGACCTCGTTCCTCCATCGGAACGCGGGAAATGGCTCTTTTGACCAGCAAGTCCCGAACTCCGTCCAATAATGCTCTTCTCTGTGACCCCCCTGAAGGTAGAGGGGTGGGACGTACCCCTGAATCTGGGGGAACTGCCCCAAAATCTATGACATAATCATTGGCCACAATGTCTAACACCCAACGATCGTTGACACTCTCCTCCCAAGTTGAAAGAAAGTGACTCAGCCTTCCCCCAACCGGCCCTATGCCAGGCCCACAGTGATTGTCAGGACCCCTTCTTGAACCCACCCTGGTTCGCAGGAGCCGACTTCTTAGGAGAAAAACGTGGCTGAAAACGCCGTTTCCTAAATGAAAAGGATTTGGCATCCCTATTCGGAGAAGATCGGGAATGCTTCTTCCACCCTTTACTGGAATTAGAACCCCCTTTATAAGGCAAGGCATGCTTCCGTTCCTTAAACGCTTTGGAAAGCATGGATGGCAACTGCTCTCCAAACAAGCTACGACCTTCAAACGGCAGTCTCAGCAAGGCCGCCTTTTCCCCTGGGTCCGCTTTCCATGAACGTAACCAGAGGGACCTACGAGCCCCAATCAAAGCACCAGAGGCCAGAGCCGAAGTACGACCACATCCGATGACACATCTGCCAATAATCTGGCCTGCTGTTCCATACCAGCCAGGAGCTCTGAACATTCTGCCCCTTCCTGAACAGCCACCGCCAGCTTATCAAAGTCTTGCACCAACGACTGGGCCGCATAAGCAGAATATATACCTGCCCTTAGCGCCAGATTCTCAGCAGCAAATGCCCTTTTAAGACTTGAATCTACTTTACGGTCTGTGGCATCCTGCACTTCCTCTCTGGACATGAGGGGAGTACCTCCACCCGGCAACTGTGAGCTCTCAGGAGTAGAAATGCCAGCCGCGCCTTCCTCCTCAGAGGAGGAAGAAGAGACAATCCTACGTCTTTTCGCCGGCACTTTAGGCATGTTCAACATCCAAATAACACTGTTTGGCACCTAAACTCGCTCCCCATATATAGGATCCTGGACCACCCCCAACAGGGATCCACCAATCCCTAAAAAGGTCAAATTTAATGGTCAAAACCATAAAAACCTCGGGCCGAACGCCCGTCCTACCTGCAGAGCTATCACACTCGTATTTCCTCAGTTCCCCGCGGCTCTGCGGCGCGGAAACCCGGAAACCGATGCCCCAGCCACAAAGGGCCGGCTGACCCCGTCAGCCGGCCCCCAGTACACGCCTCCCGAGCAGCCCTGCTGCTTGTCAAAGACGCGACCAGCCGTAGCACTCCTCGCGGAGCCCCGCGTCCCGAGGAGTGCCTCCAGCGTCGACCTACAGGCCCGCCGTACAGGTAAAAAAGAGAAAAGAAAACGTCTAGCGTGGGCTAGACAAAAGAACAGGAGGGGATAAGGGTGGGGAGGTTTTTAAAAAGGGGAAGGGAGGGTCTAGGGGGGAGGCGGGAGGCCTCATTGGTTAAAAGGAAGGCGAGGGAGGGACGGGAGGTAATCTCAATTCCATCTCAACCAAACTATTGAATTGCCAGTCTTTTTCGCGCAACCGGATTCTGTTGCTGCAAGAGCCCCCACACATTAGATGTGAAAAAAGAGCTTATATTGTACAATAACAGAAATAAAACCTTTAGAAAAACTTTTTTGCCTTCTCTCCACCACACAAAGGTAACCCTATTACCAAATCCAGTATAGCAAGATGGATTCTTAAATGTATCCAAACTTGTTATGCAAAAGGCTGCTTCCTATTCTCCCTAGAGCACATTCAACTCACAAGAAAAGTACATTTATGGCCTTGTTTGGTAACATTTCCCATAGCTGACTTTTGTAAGGCAGCTACATGGTCAACATCACACACTTACGCTAAACATTATTGTGTAGATGTTTTAGGATGCCAACAAGCTAATTTAGGTCATGCAGTGCTACGTACTCTTTTTCAAAACACTGCAATAACCACAGTTTAGCACGGCATTCGGCACTGCTTTACAGTCTATGTAGAGCATGTGTAACTACAGCCACACGTGACATCAAACTGAAAATGTTACTTACCCTATAAGCATCTTTTTGTGGCATGTAGTGCTGTAGATTCACATGTGCACTCCCACCTCCCAGACACATGACTGTTACAGTCTTTTCATATAGTTTTCATATATATTCACATGCATGGACATTATATTTCTATTACCTTTACACTGAACTCCATTAACTGCCAGCGGGAACAACAGTCTTTCAATGGAGTCAATGCCCTTGCGCATTGCCTACAAGAGGAGGAGTCACTATACCTCATGACTCAAAAGACTTTTTGAGAAAAAACAACTTGCAACCTTCTGGACCCAACACTAGATGGCGGACGTATACAGAGCATGTGAAACTACATCACTGCATGCCACAAACAGATGCTTACTGGGTAAGTAACCTTTTCCTTTTCTGGGCGCAAATTGCCCAATTGTGTGATTCGGGCCATTTGCGACTGAAAAAATACTTTGTACATGTGGCCCCAAGTGTTGAAATTAAAAAGAAAAACAAAAAACTGAAAATTAGTAGGAAAAACACGACCGCTTGTGACAATGTTTTCATTTATAAATTCTTGTCACGATGGCTGATTTACAAAGGCAATATACCATTACATCTCTGTTAGAAATAGGGTCTTTGGTTGTCAGTCAGGTTACCCCCTGTCCAAGCAAGGACCCTCACTCTAGTCAGGGTAAGTCGCACACAATCCAAATGATCCTGTCCCTTCCCTCTGGTAGCTTGGCACTGAGCAGTCAGGCTTAACTAAGAAGGCAATGTTTAAAGATTTTGTGCAATAAATCATACAGTAACACAGTAGAACACCACAAAAATACACCACACAGTGTTTAGAAAAATATATAATATTTATCGGGTAAGATGCAGGTCAAAAATGATCAAGATGCAATAAGTATACGTTGAAATATCACTGTAAAGTGATATAATGGGTCTATAGTCTTTTAAAAAGCAACAAGTGTCTCTTGCAAGCACGAACTGCCTGGTTTGCATTCAAATGCTCCGCAAGGGACCGCAGAGGAGGAGATGTGTGGAAAACGGGGAGGTGTGAGTACATTTTTTTCTGGCGCACACAGACGATGCATCACTGATTTTTCACGCAGGGCACGGATTTTAGGTGCGCGGACTTGGATCCTCTTCGGGTTGCGGGGTTTTAGGACAGCAGTGTAAAATGAATTTAGGAGTTGTACACTACCAGGACATGTAAACTACACAAGTACATGTCCTGCCTTTTGTTTACACTGCACCCTGCTCCTAGGGGTTACCTAGGGCCCACCTTAGGGGTGACTTATATGTAGAAAAATTGGAGTTTTCGGCTTGGCAAGTACTTTTAAATGCCAAGTCGAATTGGCAGTGAAACTGCACGCACAGGCCTTGCAATGGCAGGCCCGGGACATGGTTAAGGGGCTACTTAAGTGGGTGAACCAATCAGTGCTGCAGGCCCACTGGCAGTATTTAATCCACATGCCCTAGGCACACATAGTGCACTTTACTAAGGATTTATAAGTAAATTAAATAATCCAGTTGGGTATAATCCAATGTCACCATGTTTTAAGGGAGAGAACATATGCACTTTAACACTGGTTAGCAGTGGTAAAGTGCGCAGAGTCCTAAAGCCAGCAAAAACAGTGTCCAAAAAGTGGAGGAAGGCAGGCAAAAAGTTAGGGGTGACCACCCAAGGCTGTCAGGTCTAACAGTCTCCTAGACCCTTAACTGCAAAATGAAATAGTAACTTGCAGAGCTTCAGCAGTGGTCCGATAGCTTTCTAAAATATGAGGGGCTGTAATAAAAAAAAAAAAAAAAAATATCCACCCTCTCTTCTTGAACAGCCTTCCTAATAGGAATATGAAAAGCTTTTTGTTTCATAAATAAAATGTGTCATCCCAGGACGTTAATTCAGATGTACTCAGTTGCTTTGATTTGGCTCCTAATACTTGCTGTAGTAGTGAAGCAATTTATGTTTACTTTAGTATCCCGTTGTATCACACTATCCTCCCCACTCCTTACCTCCATTTATTTATTCTAGTTGCTCATTTAGAAATGTAAAAGAATAATCCCATCATGACAATAATTTCTTACATTGTCAGGCTTTGTGTCTTTATGCCTTCTTCTCCATCTTTGCCAGAATGGTGTGATTTTATGATATTACTCTCTCTCTTTCTTTCTCTGTTCTGTACCATCAGATATTGAAGATCCTTATGATTGCCAGAAGTGTAGAATGAGTTTTCCCACCTTGGATGAGCATCGGAAGCACATTCAGGAGGTTCATTCCAGGGAATACCACCCCTGTCCAACCTGTGGAAAGATCTTTAGTGCACCATCTTTGCTTGAGCGTCACATGGTTACCCATGTGGGAGGCAAGCCGTATAACTGTGAAATCTGTGATAAAGCTTACCAGGTAAGGGGAACATAGCATTGTTTTCTTATGTCCCTTTTGGCCAGCTATTGAGCATCTTCTGTAAGTAGTTTACCTCAAAACAAATTCTATCAGTGTTTCAAAATAAACTATGAGGATTTTTATTGTAGTAGACCCGTGCGGGTACTTTCCAGTACTCATACAGTGGTGCACCCCATGGTATCCAAATATTAATGTGTTCAAACTAATTTTTTCAAAGAGGAAGACTTTCAGATAAATGCAGTTTTACAGGTACCAATACCTGTGAGCAAACATCTGACTACTGAATGCACCTTCTTGTCTCAGATGGTACTCAGGTTTCCCATTGTGAGAATTGATTTTAGGGACCCAGTTTTGGTGGACGTACAAATACGTATGCATGGTTTGCTGACCAGGTAAGTTAAGCAAGAAATGAAAGTGGCCTGACTTTTAAAACAGTTGTGAATTAAATTATGAAGCCTTTACACCAATATGTTTGTTAAAGTAACCTCCTTTTGTTATTCATGTTATGTAGTTAATCTAGGATTTTAATCCTATCTCATGTTGATTTAATATTCTAATAAAACCTCATTGTGTAAATATGTATGGCTTGCTTTAGTTTACTACCCGTTATTTGGTGATAAGAGGGTAACAGAAGACAGAACAAAAAAAATATTAATTAACATCTTTCCCACAGTTGATGTGTAATTCTTGAATATATAATAATATTGTATTTAAAATGTCATATTTAAAGGTATCAATAATTGAGCTTTATATAGCGTGACTAATTTTATGAGTATATTTGGTATTAGAATACACACTGCTCTTGGCTACTGCTTCATCATGTTTACGGAGATAGTTGTACAGGTGTTGTATGCTTAACCCCCATCATCCACCAACCTCTGCCTACTTTCATTGTCATAGATTCACACATTCTCGTAAACGTAGTTTTATTGAATTTTCCACATATAGATAGATGATTAACACCTAGCTATCTCAATAAAATAAAGATAACTAAAACTAACAAACCAGAAGCAAACTCAAGTTTATAGAGTGTGATCAGTACTCTTTTAGGATCAGGGCTAACTCAATCGAAAGTGCTAAAGAACTTGTGCTTAGTCTTGACAAGCAGAGGATGGTGCAATTGTGGACTGCCTTCCACTTCATTACTCCTGACATGCCAAATCTAGAGGCAACTGCATTGAAAAAGAAGGGGAGGACGAAGGATCCCGCAAACTATCGGCTGATAACATTACTCGACATAGAGGCCAAGGCATGGGCGAGCATCCTCTTAACAGATCTAAAAAGCTGGGCAGAGAAATAAAACGTTGTTCCCTACTACCAAATTGGATTTAGGCATAAAGCCGAGACTGTAGACAATATTGTTGCCTTATACTTGGCCACTCACACAAAAGAATCTTTTGATCCTCCACTCTGTCTGTGTTGTAGACTACTCAGCAGCTTTTGATGGGTGGGTCATCAAACATTTTGGAAGCATGCCTCAAAATCTGTTCAATGCAATTATGACACTGTACACAAACACCTGGGTATGAATAAAACTGGGCCAAGGAAACAAGGCCACACCAAAAAATCACCACAAATAAAACTCACCACAAAACGTGTTTGTAAGATCTTGATCAACTGATAATAGCTAGGCACACATGAACCTTACAGGGCAATTTTACCATCTTTTGGTGCCCCGTGCCTTCAGTACTACCTGAAAGAAGGCCCGAGTAAGGACTGTAGGCGAAGTGTATTGATCGCCAAGTTTTTAATATTACCTAGTGGTGAACTAGGACAACATTGGAGCGATAGAGTCAGCATTACCTCAAATTGCTGATTTCACATACAAACAAGAGCCATTCATTTGCAAACTGTTATGCTGCCTAGAATGTGGGACTGCTTGTCGCATCCTTTTAAAACCAATATAGTATTTTTAGCATATGGAATACATTACTTGTAAGGAGGCATTATCATTATGCATCAACTCTGCTAATGTAACAGTCCTGACCCTATATGGGAAGATGTTTAATATAATGCAAAAAATTGGTGGTTGATGCTTAATGTTCGCACATCTGAACACAAAGGAACAATGTCCAATAATGAATGCAGTGAGTCCTTGAATGGGTGCCAACCTGGTAGAAATACCCAACCACCAAGGGTATTAGTTGCACTAGATCAAAGAAGAAGGCGACTTCCTTCGAGCCGTGCTGGAAAGTAAATTTCAATACAGAGATACCAGGGCACTCCAGAGAGTAGTCCACAGTGAATGAGAGTCCAACGTTCCAGAAGATAGTTTTCACATGGCAGTAAACTTTAATTCCTTATGTTCAACATAAAAACATATGTATGCAGAATGCAGCCAACACGTGTTTCGTCCAACAGGACTTTTTCAAGGCAGAATTGTAAACAAAGGAGGACGTATCCAAAGGGAAACCATGAGCATGGGTTAATTCCTGAAATAATTAATAATGTTTCCTAATCGTAGCCACTCATTACTTCTGATCACAGCGCGTGCACGCCGACATCGGTTTTTCAAATCTCAGGAACCCGGAGAGTACGGGTGAATGGGCTTATCAGGGCCCTCCACTGTTTACTACACTTAAGACTCATCGAGTGCTTGCTTCCATGGCCTTAACGTCATTCAAAACTCACGTTTCCTACGATTAGGAAACATTATTAATTATTTCAGCCATAAATAAGTGAATAAATAGGTTTCACACTATTTGTAAGTCAGCAACTTGTTACACCCCAGCCAGTCAGGTTTTAGGCCACATTATAGCACAGAAACAGCTTTACTAGAGGTTGCAGAATATATTAAAGGCACCCTGGATTCTGGAGAATGCTCGGTATTGATTGTTAAATCTCTCAGCAGCTTTTGATACTGTCCCCCATGACAAGCTGCTGCAGCAACTTCATGATATTGGAATTCAAGGTTAGCTTTGAGCTGGCTTGTGTCTTTTCTGACGGAGGAGTCAACAAGTTTAGATTCCTTCTTGCACTACATATCCACAGGAACTGGCGGTGGGTGTCCCTCAGGTTTCGGCCTTAAGCCCTACCATATTCAATATCTACCTCACCCATTTGGCCCATTGAGCAGAAGTCTTAAGAGCAAAAGGGTATTTGCTCATCTCTTGGGGCAAGAGCGAAGAGTTGGATAGCATTAAGACTAAGGTCAAATCCTGGCTAAAAGCAGTCTTTCAATGGCTTGCGTACTATAAACTAAAATGCAATGAAGATAAAAAAGAAATTCTCTTTTTTGGGAATATTCCTTCAGACTTTTGGCAACGTTTCTGGTCAGAAGATGCCTTCCCCCCCCAAACACCCGGAATGGTTTAGTAAGGAACCTTAGGGATCAAATTTGATAACTTGTCTCGTGATGCCCCATGATTAAATAATTGCTAGGCTCTACTTTTGGAATCATCAAGTCTTTTAGGAATGTACTCCCCTGTCCCTTCAATCTATAAAAATGATGGTGCAGGCCTTAACAACCTCTAGATTAGATTATGGTAACCCCTATATTTGGGAATATCAGTGCAGCTTCTGGAGATGATCCAAGTGGTCCAAAACGAGGCAGCCAGTCTCCTGTTAAACATCCCAGTCAGAACCTGCATCTCCCCATGCCTACAGATGCTACCTTGCCTGCCAATTAGGAAGAGAATCCATTATGCCCTGTACCAAATGGGTGCATCTAATCTTAAAGCCAGATTTACATTCTATAATCCCACATAAAACCTGAGATCCATGAAAAAGATTGATGGCAGTTATCCTCAAATCCAGCGTGCTAGAGAAATTAGAAGATTTCTCACCTATCTTAGTTCAACTTTATGGAAACAGCTACCGCTGGAGCTGCTGGCAGCGATGGTCACAACGGTGTTCAGGAAAAACCTCAAAACATGGCTTTTTGTGCTGCAATAACCGATGCCATTTCTCTGTATGACCTCGCTGTTTGCCCGAACACTACTGGAAGTAGCTGTGTGCCCTATAAATTCATCATCATCATAATATGTGCTTGTTTTGATTTTAATACGGAAATCCCATTTACTATTGATTTTAGTTAATCTTGTACAATAACATTTTATATTACATAACATTGAAAAAGAATGTTTACAGTCAACATCTGTAAAAGACATGTGATGGGTGCTCTGAAAGCATCTGGAGGAAAATGGTTTTTGGACTGATGTCATGCGTTAGACTGTCCGGTGTTAGAGGTGACATCTGGTCAGATGCAGCATATTAATTTACTCTTCGGAATGATTTGAAAGGACAGACACTATAATCCACTTTGATACCATAAACTATGCTTCCCCTCCTATGCAACGTGCAAAATATTGTAGGTATTGCATACAAACCAATGATGTGATAATATTGTAGAAACAAATGTTAGAATGGAAAATTTAGCAGCACCTTGAAAACCCTGAGAAGTTTGAGTCCATGAGTATTTTTTGCATTTTAATTAAGGCTGTGGGAATCCTTGTCAAGTACTCTGTCTCTGTATTACATTCTCTCTATTAACCTGGTTACAAAAGTAACAGTTTTTTGACATGAGTATTCTGGGAATTAACCAGCTGTATTACATCCCTATACTTGGAATTAACCTAGATGAACTTTGTCACATAATTAAAAATCATTCTACAAGATGCTACATCGGTACGTTTGCAAACTGTCCATTTTGTCCTCAAATCCTCCTCCCATCCATCTTTTTGAAGAAAGTTATATTACAAATAGGCAACGTAAGTTACATTAAAAACAGGCGACATAACAATCATGCACAGTCTTAACAAAGAAGGAAGCCCACTGTACCTGAGAAGAAACATCCATATAACAGCAGTCCATCTTTCAAGTATGGAAAAAGTGAATCAAATAAGTCAAGCAAAAATCAACACACAAGGGCCTGATTTAGAACTTGGTGACTGGAATACTCCGTCAGGAACTTGACGGATATGCCGTCCGCTGCATTACAATTCCCATAGGATATAAAGGGATCATAATTCGGCAGACAGGATATCCGTCACGTTTATGACAGAATATTCCATCCTCCAAGTTCTACATCAGGCCCCAAGATGTTACATATGTTTTCTACCAATATAGAGGTTCACAATAGCCATATTGCTATGGGTGATCCTGCAAAATGTAGAGTTTCCTGGAAGTGAAGATGTGGAATTGGGTTGATGATGGAGTATGGTGAGTTATGTCGGCATGTACTATGAATTAAATGGTCTGTCATGTTTCTCCTGAGGTTACAACCCATGAATGATTTATTAGTATCTGAAACCAAGGGAAGGTAGTATAGTAAAGCAAAGAGGTTTACCATGCATTTACTAAAGTAATAAAAAAATATAATTAAAGTGTTACAAATGCTACAGAAATCTGTGAGTCTGATTTGAGTATTGGTACTTGACATGCCTTGCTTTTGTTTCAAGGCACATACAACGTTTCCAATTTCTACATGGGCATATAATTTAAGTTAGCACTTAATTTCATGTGAGAGAAATCCAGCATGTGAAAGACAAACCATGTTAAATTGACGTAATCTATCCTTAAAAATTTCACCAATTTGCAATGCCCACCAACTAACGTACCCAAGGCAAATTTGATCTATTTGAAGAAAACTGGAGGGAGCGTTCAGGGATTCAACCTGGGCCATCCTGACAAGAACAGATTATGGAAACCACATTTTGGATAATTTATGAATGGAGCAAACAACAGTTGCAAAACAGAACCTCCCCACAGCTCGTCCAAAACAAAACAAAGCAAAAGCAAAATATTTGGAAGAAATGGTATTTACCTAGATACATATCAGCTTTCAGTACATAGGTGGTCATTCAGACCTTGGCGGACGGCGGAGGCCGTCCGCCAAGGTACCGCCGTCAGAACACCGCACCGCGGTCGAAAGACTGCGGCGGTGATTCTGACATTTGCCCTGGGCTGGCGGGCGGCCGCCAAAAGACCGCCCGCCAGCCCAGGGCAAATCAACCTTCCCACTAGGATGCCGGCTCAGAATTGAGCCGGCGGAGTGGGAAGGTGCGACGGGTGCAGTTGCACCCGTCACGTATTTCAGTGTCTGCTGGGCAGACACTGAAATACTTTTTGGGGCCCACAGGGGCCCCGCGGCACCCCCTACCGCCATCCTGTTCATGGCGGGAGAGCCGCCATGAACAGGATGGCGGTAGGGGGTGTCAGAATCCCCATGGCGGCGGAGCGCGCTCCGCCGCCATGGAGGATTCAGACGGGCAGCGGGAAGTCGGCGGTACACCACCGACTTTCCGTTTCTGGCCGCGGCTGAACCGCCGCGGTCAGAATGCCCAGCGGTGCACCGCCAGCCTGTTGGCGGTGCTACCGCCGACCTCCGCCATGGCGGTAATTACCGCCATGGTCAGAATGACCCCCATAGTCTTCCTCAAGAAGCAGGTAAACAAGTCTTCACTGTGAGGGGTCAGTTAATTATGTTTCATCAGTGAGAGGGATACGTTGTTAAATTTAAAGGCCTAGTGATCTGTTTACCGATCTTGAGGTGTCCTCTTGTCTGTGATGTGGAAGGGTAAGACTTAATGCAATTAAGATAACTGGTAAGTAAATAGGGCATATTTCCATCTCAGTAACTCGGTGTTCTCTTGTATGTTTTCCTGTCAGTTAGGTAGCATGCTTAAAGCCTCATATTTCAATAATTAAACGAGAAAGGAAAATAAGACAGAGAAGAGAAAGTCTTAAGGAATCTGATTCGTTTTTTGACATTGCATGTATATGTGCTGTTTTGTGTCAGTTCTCACGTTTACAAGGAACAACTTGGCAAAGTGCCTAGTATGTTCTATTATGCCATTACATATTTCATTGTTTTCCAAAGAGTAACCATGTTTTTCTTTACTTTTTCAGCAGCTATCCGGCTTATGGTATCACAATCGCACTCACCACCCAGACATATTTGCTGCTCAAAATCGTCGATCTTCAAAGTTTACCTCCCTTCTCTGCATCTCTTGTGAGAAAGGCTTTCCCACGGCGTCAGCGCTCCAGAAACATGTCAAGGAAGAGCACGCAGGTGAGAGAGAAAACGTATTCATCACATAACACTAACATAAACACCCCTTTTAGTTTAGATTGTTTTTGATGTTTGACTGAAGCAACAGTGCATTAGGGATTTTGGTAAACGTTGTCATATTACAGAATCCCTTTAAAAACATTACCTTTTCAATATTTTCGTACAAAATAACTTTGAACAATTTGAAGTGCACACTGACTGGAGTAGTTTCATTAAAACACTCATGATTCTCTCCTGGTTCTTTTTTATGATGCAGATATCGGTTCCCAATCTAAGTGCTGTGGCACTCGTTTACGCCATCAAAACTAGCCAGGGGCACCACAAACCAAACGCACAGTTAGATGCACGCTCCCTTGTGTGCAGACCAGACAGCATTCTTCTTTGTGTGACATCACAAATGGCATTCTAGGAAACAGAACACATAACTGTCCAGAAATAAACCGTTCTAATTTGGAAACAGAGCCAAGTCCTTGTGTTGCCATTCAAATCTTTTGAGAAGAGCTATACCTGAAAAGTGTGTTCCTGACATTTATTTAATTTTTTTCATATGAATAAACACTGCACAGATGTCTCAAATGTAAAACCTCAGACAGTGAAAGTACGTGACTACGGGGAAAATCAGCAATGAAATTGCAGAGTATTTATATTTTAACATTTTTCCCCACACGTTATTATTAAGTGCACAATAATTGGAAAAGGCTGTTCACTTTTGACCTAATTTTACATAGAATCCGGCTTGGCTTTCTAAATATTTAAAGCCCATCAGGCTGTACCTTAGGTGTTTACAGATAGTGGGCCAGTACCAAAATACTACACTTTGGGAACTCAGACACCACAAAGCACACGCCTAAAAGAGAACACGTACAGGGCTAAACTAGCACACCAAAGCATGCCAGAGGTAGCTTAGGCTGTGAGAGTTCATCCAACAATGCAGAATCTTCGGTACAAAGTTTAACTGAATTTTGCCGGGCAAACTTGCCAGTATATAAGGAGCCACTAAGAAACATACTGAGACGTTTGCTACAGTTTTCAATCATAAATAGAAACTTGGAAATCAGGAATTATTGAGGTAACATTTTCAGGGATCATCTAGGGCTAGGCAATGAGTCTCCTATGCTGTAAAACCAAAGGTTGCACAGATGGCTAAGCAAACCTTCTTTCCAGGTTACCTGTTTCCCTGAAAGAAAGGCAAACATGCACAACTGGTAACCTGCAAATGTAAAAAGTGTTTGGAAGCCAGTCTTTGCTTTAATTGAATCATTTGAAGCTTCCTGATGACACACATTTATTCTGTTTGAGAGGTATTGTAAGGGATCTACCAGCTATGATTATAATACATTAATCCGCTTTTTCCCATTTACTTCATGGAGAAAAATGGAAGTACTCCCGAAGCTGGGCTTGCATCCCCACACTCGCCAAAAAAAAAGTAACATAATGGGGAGCCTCAGCCAACGGCCAGTAGATCAAGGAAGCCTCAGGTCGAAAAAGTTTGGGAACCACTGGTTTAAGGTGTAGAAAATGTGGTATACTTAATGATATCAGTGTGATAAGTTTGGACTTATAATTGCATAGTAATATCATAGCTAATTGTAAGTTATGCTTGTCACTAACGTAGCATTGACCAGACTTTGTTTCATATTTATGTTTATGTGAAATGTTTTTCAATTCAAGGCATGATTACAATGGATTTGTTTTCCAAATATGAGGAACAAATTTGATTTAAGTAATGGGAATAAAATTCACATTCAAAAACTGTTTTCTGTAAGGAAGTCTTGTATGCTTGAAAACATGGAATATTAGCAAAACACATGCCAAATTAACTTACCTATATTTGCCTAAAATTGTGATCCAAATGTGTGATTTGTTTACATTCAGGCCACTGGTCTTCCTTCATATACTGTGACGCAAGTAATATTCGTGTGTGCATGTGTGTAAACCAAACGCTACAGTGACGCTTTAGAAAGCTGCTACTTACTTGTTATAATGAGATAGAGAAACAAATGTCCTTAGCTTCTGCATTAATCCCCTAGAAATTCACTGAGTAGACAAAGTTTAAAGGGGCGTTCTAGTTATGTGATAATTTCAGTCATGGCATAACTTTTTAATTGGAAAAACTACTGAAATTCACGAGTTAAAGTTCAGCGAGTTAACTATAACTTGTCCCCCCACCATGCACTGTTTACAACCCCCACATATTACACCACTTATGACATGTTCAGTGACATTACAAATTACATCATTGATGACATCATACAACAGGTACAACAATGTGTTATATGCTTATCATACTGAAAAGTAATTTCTTGGGGGGGTGTGTGTGTGTGTAGACTCGGCTTGTTTTAGCTTCTGTACTGCTAATTGGTGCAAGCATTTGCAGCATGCTTGGCTCGTAATGTGTGTCAGGATTCCATGAGGTGTAGGAACCGGGGAGAAAACTGTCCGCAGAGGAGCCTTGCCAACCAGTGTTCAGTTGATTGACCATGAGATGTTGCATCTTCTCTTTGTCCTTTTGTGAAGCCATTGCTTGGAGAAGAACAAACCTAGAGCATTGTCTTGAAGAGGTTACCTCAACATTGAATACCATGAGCTTGAAAAAAGTGCCAGCAAGAAAACATAATCCTGACTCAATAATTCTAACATCATGCGTGCATTAAAACATCCAAACATAAGTTCCTACAAAGAAAGACTAGGAGAAAACATACTTATACCCAACAAAGCATTGAGTGAGAGAACAGCCAGCAAGGAAAAATGTGATACCCGAACTTTTGCGATGGGAATTGTTAACCAGTGGGCAGGATTAATCCTTGCCTCCCTGTCCAGTAATAATTAGAATTGAACCTTTCCGTTAAGTCAGCTAGGAAATGTTTCATTCTGTGTCAGGACCAGAGGCTAGGATTATGCTAGTTTAAAACTTGTCCACCACCTAAGAGAGCACATCAATTACAGGTTTAAAGTAAAACCTTTTAAAAATAATGTCCGAGCACCATTGAGCTTCATTATTAATATCCTGTAGCCTAGTCCCTAGAGGTAAAGGCTTTAGAGGCCTGACTGAATGGACTTTGAAAAGCGAAAAGTTCATGCCCGCTTCTTGCATCACCCACTGGGCCCTGTGAGCAATGGTGGGGGAGGAGACCGCATTGATAGGCTTTTTTGGTGATATCAGAAACTGATGTTCTCCTCTTGTTAATTACTCATGCGCTTTAAGGCAGTGCACCACATATAGTTCGGGATACTTGTCCAAGGCCGGTTAGGGTATCACTCTAGAATCTATTTTAGTTTTCCTAGAGATATATAAAACGTGGCCCCTTGCAGAGTAAAGACTCAACTTGAAATATACTGGGCTCTAACATCAGAGATCCTGTGGCAGGAGATCAGGCACAAAAGCATTGCCAATTTTGCTTATCACTCTTTTGCATGAAAGATATACATTTCTTTGCCAATATCTAAAGAGATTCAACTCTAAGTTAACATCCCAAAGGTTGGAGTACCATGGTTCCGAAAGGTAAGGATAGATGAATTCAATGCTGCAGTTTACAAACCAACAGATGTTCTACCCTTTGGGTCCCTTGCACTGGCAAGTGGCACGCCGAGATAGCTGGATGATAAGAACTGACCGTCCGGTAAGCCAAATCTTGAGACTCAAGGGCTGCCAAGAACTTCAAATTTGGGACAGTGTCACACCCCATGGCATCCTCACTGTTTTGAATACACCAGCGTACCCATTTGGACCATTCTGATTTGTATCATTTGGTAGTGCCATTAGCCCAGGCCTTGGACAGTAGTCTTTCAGCTTCCTGTGAAAGTCTTGTTACTTTCCATCTTTCGCACTAATCCTCCAAGCCATTAGTGGTAATCGGCCTTGAAGGACTAGAAGGTGACTCCAGCCTAGGGGACTCCAAAGAATATCAGGAGCGTGGGGAAGAAGGATTGGAAAATCTCAAGAAAGTTCCAGAAGAACTGGAAACCACACTTGAGATCTCCACACTGGCATGCTCAGAAAAAACACACCCGCCTGTTTCCTCCATACCTGAGCCGATAGTCTTGTGATCATGGCGTAGAGGGGAAACGCATAGCCCTTCTCCTTCAACCAGTTCTGAAGGAAGGCATCCATGGCTGAAGCAGGTGGAGCCTGCTTACAGCTGACATACGTTGGGAATTGTTGGTCCAGACAGGATGCAAACAGGTCCAATGAGAATGGGTCCCACCGCAAAGTTGAGAAAAGATGCACGGATGTAACTGCCACAAACTAGTGTCAGGCCACTCCCTCAAGCACCAATCTGCAGTGTGTTTGGATGAATGGAAGATATTCCGCCATGACTGATATATTGTTGCCCAGTCAATAATTCCAGAATTCTTTGGCCAGGTCTAATAGGACGTTTGATCTGGAACCTCCCAGGTGATTTATGTAGCAGACTGCTGATAGGTTGTTCATCTTCAGCAGCATGCATCAAGTTACCTTCTGCTTGGTCCAACATTGCACCGCAATCAAACCTGCCATGATTTTCAGGCAGTTGGTATGGAGGGCTTGCTCCTCTGCTGACCACTTTCCCCCTGTGAAGTAATCTCTGCAATGTGCTCCCAGCCACACTTGCTGGCATCGGATTTGATGATGAAATCCTGATCTGAGCCAAAGATGGCTCAACTGTTCTATGCCTCCATTTGGGCCAGCCACCAATTAATTTCCGTCCATACCTCCTCCATAAGAGGGCGTTGCTCTGAACACAGAAGGCGTTTGCGTAAGTGGAAAGCCTGTGGAGTCCTTGTAGTGTAGAGGGCCGGGAAATATTGCTTGGATAGAGGAGGAGAGGAGGCCCACTATCTGAGCTACTCAGTGTAATGAGGTTGAGGGCTTGGACAGTGTCTTCCCCAGTTCTCTGCAAATTTTCGAGATCTTCCCGGAAGGGTGGCTGAGCAGCTTGTTGACCGAGTTGATCATGAAACCTATAAACATAGTCTGTTTGGATGGCTTTAACAGTGACTTCTTGGCATTTATGATAAATCCCAAACTTTCTAGGCGCTGAATCACTTCCTGCAGTTGATCTCTCAACCGGAAGGGGCACTGATCCATCAGGAGGAGGTCGTTGAGGTAAATTATTAGGTGGCATCCTCTAGCCTTCAAGAGTTCCACCACAGGTTTCAAGACCTTGGTGTAACACTAAGGGGCTAAAGAAAGACTGAAGGGGGGATCTTAAATTTGTAGATCAGAACACAAAACTGGAATTATGAACAGAAGTGATGAGGAGGAAAAATGGGAAGGGTGAGGTATGTGTCCTTGAGATCTAATTGTACCATCCTGTTGCCTGGGAAGGACAGATCAGGGAGGAGAAGGATCCCCTCCATTTTGAAATTGCGGAACTCCTTGAGGTTGATGACTGGTCTCTGACCGTCTTCACGTTTTTCCACTACGAAGAGGTTGCTCAGAAAACCCTGAGTGTGCAGTTGGGACAAAGCAATAGCCTCTTTCTGGACCAACTCCTCCACCTCTTGATAGATAAAATTCTGTTCTTGTTGTGAAAAAACTTTTTTTGGAATCTGGAAGCGTCAGACTATTTGGAGCACTCAAGCATCTGAGGTAGAGCTTCCCAATTCTGAATAAACAGAGCAAGAAGACGACTCACTTTCATATAGGTATGGAAGAGAACACTCATAGGCTTCGGATCCCTTGAATTAGCCTCTGGTGCCTCATCCTCACTGGCCATTTCTGGTGGTGAAGAATTCTCTGGAGCAGAATTGGTCCTGTCTCTTACGATAACTCTGTCCCCTTGGAGGGCCTTGGACGTTGAAGCGACCTGTTGGGTGCCCTCTGCTACGACTGGCCCTACAAAAAGGCAGGGATGGAAAGCCTTTTTAATTGAAATCTGGTCTTTGTCCAGTGACGTGAAGGTGCCCACAAATTTGGTGGATCTATCAGCCTTTGATAAAGTAAAACAGGCAATTTTAGAAGGCTGGTTCCCCCTCTTCTGGCAACCTTAGCAGATGCATTAAATGCCCCAGAGGATGTCCCTATAGTTTTGCTCTCTGTGAATGTGGACAATGATGATTTCCATGGGGATTCTAATGACAAGGCGGGCTCCTCCAGGCTGTGACATCCAACTCCAATCCCGACCCCACATCAGAGACCAAGGGAACCCTCCAATATGCTAGACCCAGAGGACTTGGTCTGTTCCCTCTGATTTATATGTTACCCTTAGGCAGCGCTTGGATTTTATATAAGTTCCCTTACAGGGTGTGCAGTGGTCGCACAATGGCAGGTAGGGTGCCCAAAGGGCCTGGGACAAACAATGTCCCTGTCAGTAGGCCTCACAGGACACAATTAAAGCTGGATAAGCCAGGTCGTATTTGGGCTTGCTAACGCAATGTTACACGGTTGGTCAAGCCCTTAAAATAATGCAGGAAGATCAGCAATGTATGCCTGGGCCCAGTCCTGATGCAGGTAAGTGCTAAAAGCACTCCTTAATCACAGTGTGGGAGGAAGCAATGCCTCAAGGAGGTGTGCCGTAGCAGGTACGGACCGCGTGAGGGTGTCTGCCACTTCCAAAAATGTACAGACCCAGGGTGATATTGGGGCTGCCAGGGCTCTTGGGAAGGCTAGAGAACATCTGCGGGGAGGATTCTATGTCAGTTTCAAACAGGTGCGCTTCCCCCACAGAGAGATGCACAACGTGTGTCACAGGTGCACCCTGCCTTCTATGGGCCGAAAAGCCTCACTGCACTATGGGACCCCGACAGCATTAAAAGCTGCGACTGGAGCAGTGAACACGCTCCTGCTGCAGTATGAAGTTCAGAGCAACACACTTTAAGCACAAATTGAACTGTAATACCCTTTGAGCACAATATGAATACACATCCTAATTAAAAGCCAAAAAGCAGAGATACGTATCTTGTGATGGAGCAGGAGAGAAAGAGGAAGTGCCTATGGAGCTGCTTATTTGAACTGTGCTGTTGACTGTTGATTGGTTATCTTTTGTAGTCCTTTTCCGTGGCATTTTCGGAAAGGTAGTTGTTCTCTTTAAGCACTGCTGGGTGTAATAAAGAAATGAAAGAAGAGCATAGGCCTCACCTCCGGTCCTGACATAGAATCACTATTTGTATTGATTTGTAGGCAACAATAATGCAACACAGTGCAATACACTGTCTTAGGGTACTTTGTGTCATGTAGGCAGATCATGGGTGGTGTATGGCCCTTCCAGCACTTCTGCCAATGGATTTTGATGCAAACCTATATCTAAAAGATGTGTAGATTTGGATTTGCACCACAATATTATACCTAGGTGAGTCTGATGTAAGAAAGATAAATACTTTTATCTCGTAGGGGATTTCCATGTATAGTCATAAGCACTGAATAGTTCCGCGCGCCTGCGGGGACCCCGGAGCACTGATGTGAAGTATATTCTTAAGTGCAAATACCAGCCCTTTGAAAAAAGGTCTGTCAAAAAACACTTAAGAATAACAATGTGCAGCCTATGTGAACAGCTACACAGCCCAAATTGTTAAAAAGAAAAACATTTGTAGTGTAAATTCACGTTTAAACATCTATTTATTCTAGAAATGTAATAACAAATACATTCTCATATTCTATTTACACCTCTCATGAGAATAAAACAATGCAGGGCAGTGTAGCCCATAGGCTGCCATTATACAGAATGTAAATAGAGCTGTGCCTTTAAGAAAGTAAAGTCTTCCTGTTTCCCATCATGCACAGCAAAAGGCAGTTGCCTCAGTTCTTTTTTCCGGCTCCTTTCTGACAGGACCCTGAAGCATTGAGCTCTACCTCACAAAGCCTTTTTGTGACAAAAATTCATTCAAAATCTTTTGAATTTCAATTTCACTCTACGTTTTTAATATTGAGTGATCATTTCCTACTCTTTTCTGTTAAATTCTGACAGAATTTTGAGGTTTTTCTAGTTTAGAAATGCCTTAACTTTTTGATAAATGCCCTTCTTGTGGCAGAAAAAAGGCTAAAACAGATCCACATCGGGTCTGTATAATTTGCCTTCCATCCAGCCACAAACCGGAGTCGTGTGACATCTGTAAAACTTTCTCAGAAGAACTCTTCGTGATAGGGAGAAAATCCGACTTCAGGCGAGAGAGGACAGGAGAAAAAGTGTTCATTCTTCCACAGAGCGAGGAGAAGGTCAGTCTTCTACCAGGGCTCACCCTGTTTCCTCTATAACTCCTACCAGACCTGCTCAAAAACGACACAGGTCTCCGACGACGTCGAGGGCGTCGACGTCGAGACCGGGAACGGCGCCAACATGCGCGCCGTCGAGGAGTGGTTCACGGCGAGGAAGAAGCATAGTTCGCCATCGACAGCCATTTTGCCGTCGAGACGGCGTGTACGCTCGCCGTCGAGTGGATCTGGGTCGCCGTCGACACGGCGAGGACGATCCACATCGAGGAGATCTGAGTCCGGCTCGCCGTCGACACGGCGAGGGCGATCGACGTCGAGGGAGAGTGCTCGCCGTCGGAGACGTTCGCCGTCACCACAGCGACGTCGAGGGTCGTCGTCGAGAGGTTCTCAACGGCGAGAGGAATCGACGTCAAGAGGCACTCGCCGTCACTGCACTTTGACGTCGAGGAGTGTGTCGACGTCGAGGCGACAATCAAAGAGACCTAGAAGGGTTTATACCACGTCAGAATCCTCGGCCTCACTCATCCTGCTTCCAGCGTCTCCACAGCTCTCTCCTAAACAGTCGCCGTTGCCGCAGACACCAGTAACACCTACGGCTCCTCTTCCGGCTCCTCCTTCAGAGTCTGTTCTGAGGACTCCAACGCGATTCGTAAGGCATTCTGGACATTCCTCTAGACGTTCATCTTCCTCTCGGCACCATCGTCATGAGTCACGGCAGACATCTCAGCATTCACATCATAGACATTCTTCTTTGTCTACACGGGACTACTCTCCAACCCTATCGGACTCACCGTCCCCGAGAGTGTCCCCCATAGATGATGTGAATACATTCCAGGAGGTCTTAGTGCGAGGGGCGACCAAACTGAATATCCCGTTGGCGGTACCTGCCCCATCGACATCAGTAATCTTCGAGACCTTGCATCAGAGGACATCTTCGAGACCTTTGCTTCCACTGGTTCCGGGTCTTATTGAACCGGCAATGGATATTTTTCTTACACCGGCAGCAACGAAGTCTGCTCCTTCCAGACTTATTAAGAAGTATCGTCCACCAGAACAAGATCCTCTATTCTTGAGGTCGGACCCAGTACCGGACTCGGTGGTTATAGTAGCGGCAAAGAAATTGCATTCTACATCACCGTCTTCCTCCTCACCTCCGGATAAAGAGAGCAGAAAGATCAATGCTGCAGGCCGAAAAGTATGCTCTACTGCAGCCATCACAATGAAAGTAGCCAGCGCCACTGCTTTATTAGGGAGATACGATCGGGCCCTCTGGGACTCTATACTGCAGTTTGCGGAGCATCTTCCTAAGGACAAAAGGGAAGATTTCCTGGAGGTCGTTGGTGAGGGAGCCATGGTTTCTAACCAGGTAATAAGTGTTGCGGCTGATTCTTCGGTACTATCTGCACATAACTATGCTCACGGAATAGCGCTAAGAAGACATGCATGGTTGCGACTAACATCTCTCAAACCAGAAGCACAGCAGAGAATGCAAAATTTACCTTTCTCAGGCTCCACTTTGTTCGGCTCTCATGCCGATGACGAGATGGCCAGGATGAAGTCTGAGCTAGATACCCTAAAAGCGGTAGGCATGGAACGCCCTAAAGAACAACAAAAGGTATTCCGTCCATATCAGCGAAGACTTTTCACCCACAGGTATCAGGCACCACACTGGATGTCTTCAAGCCCCCAGCAGCAGCAGCATCAAAGGGGCTTCTCCACACAACGAAGGTCGACAAGGGGTCGTTCAACACCTCAAACTCAGACAACTCGACAGGCTCCCGCGTCTAAGCCCTGAATCTTCGCTTCCCCCTCCTCCGTTATCCACTCCGGTAGGGGGAAGTATCTCAAATCATCTGGACGAGTGGCTACACATCACATCAAACGCCTGGGTATTGAATATTGTGAGACATGGTTACGCTCTCAGATTCACCAGTCCTCCACCATCTGTTCCACCCAAACCAGCCAGCCACCACCTCGAAGCTCTTCAGTTAGAAGTCACTATTCTATTATAAAAAAGAGCCATAGAACCTGTCCCGATCAGCCAGCAAGGGAAAGGGATTTATTCGAGGTATTTCCTTGTGCCGAAAAAAGACAAGCAAGAGTTTCGTCCCATTGTAGATCTAAGGACAGCAAACAAGTGGATTCGCAAAGAGAAATTCAGGATGCTATCCTTGCACCAAATTTACCCACATCTTCGTCAGGGCGACTGGCTCTGGGCGATAGACCTTTGCGATGCTTACTTTCATATTCCGGTGACCAAGAAACATTGAAAATTCCTAAGGTTCACCATCGGAAAACGTCATTACCAATTTGCGGTTCTACCCTTCGGCCTCAAATCAGCGCCGAGAACTTTTTCCAAATGTATGGGGGTGGTAGCCGCCCACTTGAGGAAACATCGAATATTTGTCTACCCCTATCTAGACGATTGGCTCATAAAAGCCTCCAGTTATCTAGAGGCGCAACAACATTTCAAATGGGCTCTACAGCTGTTACAGAATCTCGGTCTTCAAGTCAATCTCCTGAAGTCCACAGCAACGCCTGTTCAGAGGTTGCATTACTTAGGGGCCATTATAGATACCAATCTAGGAAAGGTGTTTCCTTCGGAGGAACGACGATTATCGATTCTCCAAAAGTGCAAACAACTACAGGAAACTCCACAGACTACTGCAAGAGTAATAGCTTCTCTACTGGGCTCGATGGCGTCTTGTATCCATCTCGTTCCCAATGCTCGCCTCCATATGAGACCATTACAGGAAACCCTGGAGGATCAATGGTGTCTACTGATGGACGATTAGGAGAGCAAAATCCTCCTTTCTCCCCACGCCCTACAGTCCCTCAAGTGGTGGTGTTTACCCAACAATCTCTTGGTGGGGATTCCGTTCCAACAACAGCCTCCAGCTCAAACCATCGTAACAGATGCGTCACTGCTCGGATGGGGAGCGCACATGGAACATCTTCGAGTCCAAAGCAAGTGGTCACGGAGAGAGAGTCTCTATCATATCAACCTGCTGGAGCTTCGCGCAGTCCACCTTGCGCTCAAAGCCTTCCTTCCCTCTCTGAGAGCGGAAACTCTCCTTCTCCAGACGGACAACGTGGCCACTATGTACTACGTAAACAAACAAGGAGGCACCAGGTCCAGGATTTTATCCAGAGAGGCTCAGACAATCTGGCATTGGCTTCTAGCCAGGAACCTGTCGCTAGTGGCAACTCACCTGCCTGGCATCCAGAATGTTCAAGCGGATGCCCTCAGTCGCGTAATGGACGAGAACCACGAATGGGTGCTACACGACGACGTCGTTCGTTCCATTTTCGCGCTATGGGGTACCCCCTCTATAGACCTATTCGCAAACCTAGAAAACAAAAAATGCCAAAACTTCACCTCCAGATATTACCATCCAGGGACACTGGGGAATGCCCTGTGGATAAGCTGGTCAGGAGCATTTCTTTACGCCTTTCCACTGCTTCCCCTGATTCCGGCGGTCCTCCAGAAGTTATCCAATGCTCAGTCCAAAATGATCCTAATTGCTCCGGAATGGCCACGCCAATGGTGGTTCCCAGACCTTCTTCACCGGTCACTCAAACCACACATCAGGCTGCCTTATCGTCCGGACCTGCTCACGAAGTTCAGAGGGCAGATATCTCATCCCAACCTCTCATTGTTGAGTTTGGCAGCATGGCTCCTGAGCTAGTGCAATATGGACACTTGAACCTACCTCACAACTGTATGGAAATCCTGAAAGAAGCAAAGCGCCCTTCCACACGATCGGCTTATGCAAGCAAGTGGAAGAGATTCTGTGTGTGGTGTTTAGACAACAACATTGACCCGGTATCCTGTGGAGAGGAATCTATCCTGCCATACTTGCTAAGTTTGGCAAAATCGGGCTTACAACTGTCATCAATAAAGGTACACTTGGTGGCTGTAATGGCATACAGAAAGAGCCCTTCACAAACTTCCTTTTTTTGGATTCCAATTACTAAGGACTTCCTGGAAGGTTTAAAAAAGGTCTTTCCTCCCATTAGAAAGCCATCTCCTCCATGGGAACTGAATGTTGTCCTATCGCGTCTGGTGCTACCTCCATTCGAGCCAATACATAAGGCATCACTTCAACATCTCACATGGAAAACTGCTTTTCTGGTGGCAATCACTTCAGCGCGTAGGGTTAGCGAAATCCAGGCCCTTTGCGCTCAAGAGCCCTACACGGTTTTTCATTTTGCGAAAGTGGTAATGAGGACTCATCCAAAATTTTTACCAAAAGTCGTCTCCGACTTTCATGTGAACCAAACCATTTCATTACCAACTTTCTTTCAAAATCCAACTACTCCTGCTGAGAGAACTCTGCACTCTCTGGATGTAAAGAGGGTTTTGAAATTTTACTTGGACAGAACAAAATGCTTACGTAAATCACAACAGCTTTTTGTTAACTATGGCCCAGTTAGAACAGGGTTGGGCACGTCTAAGCAATCTTTATCCAGGTGGATTGTTTCATGTATAATGTTATGTTATCAGTTAGCGAACAAATCCCTTGCTGGTAGGCCAAAAGCCCACTCTACTAGAGGGAAGGCAGCTACTGCAGCCTTGATGAGAAATGTCCCTTTGGCAGAAATATGCAAGGCTGCCACTTGGAAGTCGGTCCATACCTTTACTCAGCATTACTGCCTTGATACAGACGCTAGGGCAGATGCGCAGGTTGGACAGGCCTTGCTTAAGAATTTATTTGCCTGACTCATGTTTTTTGTCAGTATTCTTCAGTCTACTCCACCGCGGTTATGGGGATGGGCTTGCTACTCTATTCAGTGCTTATGACTATACATGGAAATCCCCTACGAGAGAAGGAATGGTTTCTTACCTGTAACTCCAGTTCTCTCGTAGGGGTATTTCCATGATAGTCATAAGCAACCCTCCCTCCTCCCCGGTGGAGTTGACATAGAACAGGTTGCCATAAATATTATTGATGTTGGTATTCCAACAAATGTTTTGTTCCTTCATGTCAGGTTACAAGCCTTCAAAAAGAACTGAGGCAACTGCCTTTTGCTGTGCATGATGGGAAACAGGAAGACTTTACTTTCTTAAAGGCACAGCTCTCTTTACATTCTGTATAATGGCAGCCTATGGGCTACACTGCCCTGCATTGTTTTATTCTCATGAGAGGTGTAAATAGAATATGAGAATGTATTTGTTATTACATTTCTAGAATAAATAGATGTTTAAACGTGAATTTACACTACAACTGTTTTTCTTTTTAACAATTTGGCCTGTGTAGCTGTTCACATAGGCTGCACATTGTTATTCTTAAGTGTTTTTTGACAGACCTTTTTTCAAAGGGCTGGTATTTGCACTTAAGAATATACTTCACATCAGTGCTCCGGGGTCCCCGCAGGCGCGCAGAACTATTCAGTGCTTATGACTATCATGGAAATACCCCTACGAGGGAACTGGAGTTACAGGTAAGAAACCATTCCTTATTTCTATTTGTATTTTCCTCCTTGAATGTGTGCTGCATTCTGCAACATACATAAAAAGAGGAAATTGCCTTGAAGCATAGTTTTTGGGCAGGAAACCATGTTTACAATAACTGTGACACTCTTGTACTATGGCACAAGGCGCTTGGGGTGATGTACGCCTGCAGAAAGTATGTCAGTGCAGGGAGACAGCAGAAGAGTGACATTTCTTTATACATATGGTAAAGTTGTTTTATCTCCAGTTTGAGACACAACTCAACAATTTTCCTTGCTGTCCTGGGTATTCTCAGATCCACCCTTCCTTCAAATGGCACAAATTATTTGAAATAAACTCTCTGTTATATATATTCTTTAGTAACGTGACAAAGTGCTACCATCTTAAAAGAGAGTCCTAAGTAGGAAATTTCTGATATTGGGGCTCACCCTGGTGAAACATACAGTAGCTGTACGCTGGCTTTCTCCTCCTCCCCCGGAGTAGCGATTGTGGATGCGAGATATGGCTGAATGGGTGGTGGCCGAGGAAGAGCGTATGTGCAAATGTAGGAAGGATAATAAACTGGAAGATGACCTGTGAGCGTGGGCTGCAATGTAGATGGATCTCCTGGATCCATCAAATACAAAGCTGCGGTAGGCTGGTGGAGTATTGGAGTAGTCTCTAGTGTGACAGGTATGTGAAACTACAGCCCTCTGGTTGCTATGTATACAGTGCCTTGATTCTTGTGCAGATTAAAACACATCTGACAGTCTAAATGTGAGATATAGCCTTGTATTTTCTATGTTATCTCAGTCACTTCCCACATCTATGTGGTGTGACCCAGGCAATGATGGGTAGGGTGAGTGAGGGTGGGAGGGTGTTCATGGACTTGTTGTTTTATCATTCATATGGTGTATGGATGTTATTCTACTAATATACCATTAAAGATAATAATAAAAAAAAAAAGTGTTACCATCTTGCCCACTGCGCAGGTGTTTCTTACTTTGTTGGGGGACTCCAAGCCCCAGTATTCCTTTCCCCAGGAGGGCTCCAAAGGGAGTTTCGGCAGGGAGAGGAGGAGCCTGAAACCTGTGCAGTGCTACAAAGTGGCATCATCATTCCCGTTGTGCAGGTGTTTGTAACTTTGTTGGAGAACTCCAGTCCCCAAAATTCTGTATGTCAGGGAGTTGCCAGCTGCAGTTTTGGCAGGGGAGAAGGAGCCTGACAACCCCCTGCACCCCCAACTGTACCACACCATGGCGGTAGCAGCCGCCAGGCTGGAGATACCAATCTCCAACCCGGCGGCTGCTACTGTCCCGCCGGCGGCATTATGACCCTGCCTACGGACATGGTTTTCGTGGCATTCGTAACACCATGAAAACCATGGCGGTAGGCCCTACCAGTGACAGGGAATTCCTTCCCTGTCACTGGTAGGAGGCCCACCCCCCCAACACTCCCCATACAACCCCATTCCCTCTCCTGACAAGCTTCCCCCTTCCAATCCTCCCCCCCCATACTCGCAGGCACACACCACGCATTCACACACTCACTCACACAGGCATACATGCATTCATATACGCATGCATCCATTCATTCATGCACACATCCAAACTTACACGCATACGCTCATTCACATTTGCATTCATACATGCGGTCTCACACATGCACACACACACGCAAGCAACACTACACACTCATCCGCATGCACGCTCACAGTCACACTTTCATGCACACCCCACACACACACACACACACACCCCTCACCCCCCTCCCCTGAGGTGGTCACCTGCGTGGCGCTGCTGGTGGTAGCAGCCCTACTTTAACATTGTACGCCAGGATGGCCACAGATGGATTTCTGCCCTTCTTGTGGCGGAAACACAGCTGTGGTCATATTATGGCGGACGGATGTTAGACGCGGCGATGGTCTTTTGGCGCCCGTCACCTCGGCGGTAGGCAGCACTTACCGCCAAAGTTAAACTGTGGGCCTTAGTGCCTTTCTTTCTTAAAGATGGAATCGCAGAGCGCCCGCTTGTTGGCACAAACTTAATTTTTGTTACTTCTCAATGCAGATAGATTGAGAAGTGACCTAAGGGAGGTGATAGTAGTAGTCTCTAGATTGAACTAAATGCTTAAAGACTTTCTTGTTGTCAATAAAAGCTAATTGAGAAACATGTGACTGGCCAGACTGTCGATTTTCCCACTTGTCTAAAGGACCCCCTAGCCCTCTCTCATGTTTTGCGAACTGTGATGGTATCCTGTTGGGCAGTGGAGACACTGGAAATGGAGACCTGCCTCACCATTTTGTCTCCCTTCAAATGAGGGATATTATTGATGATAACAGTGGGGGTTAGTGAGTGCCAATACTATGATGGGCACGTTGCTTACTATTAGACCTGGCATCCTTTGCGTGGTCTCCCCCAGCTTTTTGCCTCTGCTTCCCAGGTTGTTGCTATGTGCTGGGCTCTGTTTTTGCTGTTTTTTTTTTACCCTGGGCACTTTACCACTGCTGTCCAGTGCTAAAGTGCAAGTGGCCCCTATGTGAAATCACATGTGTAATTGGCTTTTCCATGATCGGCATATTTGATTTACTAGTAAGTCCCTAGTAATGTGCACTAGAGGTGTCTAGGGGCTGTAAATCAAATGCTACTAGTGGGCCTGCAGCACTGATTTTGTCACCCACATGAGTAGCTCTGTAAACATGGCTCAGGACGGCCATTGCAGTGTCTGTGTGTGCAGTTTTAAACTGCCAATTCGACTTAGCCAGTGTACCCACTGGCCAAGCCTAAACCTTCCCTTTTTATATATGTAAGGCTTCACTAAGGTAGGCCCTACGTAGCCCCATGGGCAAAGTGCAGTGTATGTTAAAGGTGTGACGTGTACTGATGTGTTTACATGTCTTAAAAGTGAAATACTGCCAAATTCGGTTTTCACTGTTGCAAGGCCTATCCCTCTCAAAGGTTAACATGGGGACGGCCTTTACAAATTATTAAAAAGCAGTTTCCCTTTGAGAGCAGATAGAAATATAGAGCTTTGAGTCTCTGAACTCACAATTTAAAAATACATAATTTAGTGAAGTTGGTTTTGAGATAGTTAGTTTGAAAATGCCACTTTTAGAAAGTAGGCATTTTCTTGCTTTAACCATTCTGTGACTCTGCCTGTTTGTGGAATCCCTGTCTGGGTCAGACTGACAGTTGGGCTGTTTGTGAATCTCCTCTAGACAGTGACACAAAAGGGAGCTGGGTGTAGCCTGCAAATGCTGATGAGCCATCTGGGCTAGAGCGGAGGGAGGAGTGGTCACCTACACCTGAATGGGATGTGCCTGCCCTCACACAATGCAGTCTCCAACCCCCTGGTCTGTGTCTAGGGCCTGGCCTGGGCAAGGCAGGATCCTGTAAAGAATAGGGACTTTTCTTTAAATTTGGGCAACTTCAAAGGCAGAAAGGGGTATAAGTGGTGGACCCAAAAACCAAGACTTTAGATTTCTTCAAGATTTGCTTCTGGAACCAAGAGGAAGCTCTGCCAAGGTGAAGAGCTGAGGAGAAGTGGTGTCCCTGCCTCTGACTGTGCTTTGTTGGCCTATCCTGCAGTTGCTGCTTCTGCCTGTGAAAGGGGACAAAGACTGGACTTTGTGGTATATTCCTACTTGAGAAGAACTTAGACTTGGACTGATCTTGCCCCCTGTTCTGAAGTCTCAGGGCCATAAAAGACTTCCTGTGCCAGCACCTGGACTCTCTGCTGAGACTCCTACCCTACCAAGTGGTGCTTAATTCAGTCCCTGGGCCCTTGAAAGGAGAAGCTGGTGGAAAATCAAGAAGATCCAAGGAAACCAACTTCGTATGACTCTGGACTGAGGCTGCTGCTGAATCCTGTGACACCGCCTGCAACCAAAGCTGTGGTCCTTGCTGGCGTGCGACGACCCCGCAGGCCAGGCGCTGCTGCAGCCTCGCTGAACTCCCGACTCTGCAGAGAGTGCGCAGATCCAACACTTCATACTAACGCCGCCTCACCTCCACAGCTCTGCAGCAAAGACCGATGCTTCTTTGTGACGCCTTCACTTGCCAGCACCGGAACCGGTGCCAACTCAGAACCAGCGACGCCGCGATTCCCAATTCGATGCACTGGCTTGTTTACTCATTTTCACAAGGTACTGTACCTGGGGGTCCGTCTAAGTCCGTGACCGGCGCCATTGGCGTCAGATTGTCAGGGGCGACTCCGTCACAATGCTGTGATATCACCAGTTCAAAGCATTTGTGTTTCTAAGCGCTATATTGAAGTTTGATTTAAAAAAAATCACAACTTTGCCTGTGTATGTTCGACTTATGTCATTTTAGTCTTGTTTTGTTCAGATAAATACTGGCTATTTTTGTAACCTGGTGTTGAGTCATTTTGTAGTGTTTCCACTGTATTACTGTGTTTGTTGGTACAAATACTTTACACATTGTCTCTGGGTTAAGCCTTTCTGCTCGTGCCAAGCTACCAAGTGGGTGAGTGGTGGTTAACTGGGTTTCTCCCTTGCCCTGACTAAAGGGAGGGTCCTTGCTTGGACAGGGAGCAACCTTACTGCCAACCAAAGACCCCATTTCTGCCACTTAGTAACTGGCAAAATTGTATTAAAGTTACAACAGCCAACCCTAGCCTTAACAGAATCCCTTTAAACTCAACTTCAAGTAGTAGTAGGAAATTTGAGCAGGCCATGCAGTATAGTGGAAGTTCTAGCCTAACTAACTGGGGGGCCTCTCCCCACAGCTCATCCCAGAAACCCAGCCATCCCACCGCAAATCATTAAAAAACCCTCAATTTATATGATCAGTGTTCTTGAGTTAAGAGAAGGGCAAAGTGAATCCCCATAATCTTTGATAAATAAGGTGATCCATTTGATATGCTTTAAACTTCATTGTTTTTCTTTAATCTGCTAAGACACTGTTCAAGACCAGTGCCTGACTAATAGTAACACTGAGCGTGAAACTGTAAAGCTAACCCTGAGAGATTCTAATTTAGTTGATGAGTTACTGGCCTTGGATGTGCATACTTTCCTGCCTTTAGGCTCTACCATACAATTCAAAAGTAGTCCACAACCCATATTTTCTGAGGCATCTTGCTTCCAGAACATATGTATCCTCAGCAACAAAACATTATCCACCCATTCCAATTCTTCCTGCACTGTGAGCTTGACAAAGGGAAATTTGTTGCATGATCCTGTCCCCATGAGATTCAATCATTCCCCTCTGGAAGAGAATGATTGACTAAATACTAACAGTATTATTTATAAACACATTCAAATTCGTAATACCTCTATCCTGTTTCTTTTGTTAACAACTGATTATCCACAGAAATTGACATCAGAAAACTCTCACTTGTTCATGCTCCTGCCCGACCTTCCACCTCCTGTGAAAGTGAGCTTTCTTCCAATTCAGATTTTATCTTGCAGTGCAGCAGGACTAGTAGGGAAAACCATACTTCTCTCACAGGGGTTCTCCATTGGTGGCCATAAGCATTCTAATAGTTCGCCCACAAGTGGGTATCCCGGAGCACATCTTCATATAATATTGCCTAAGTGTAGATGTTTGCCTTTTATTCAGGAAGGCCTGTAGAAACACTTAAGAAAAAAAAATTAAGCAGCCTAGAAAACAGGCTACAGTGGTAAAGTTCTTCAGATTGAACTCAGAAAAGGGTAAAATCACCTATCTATAAATGTTTATTTTGAAGTAAATGTTTTACAAAACAGCAGAAGTCTCCTTCATAAACCCTTTTCTGTCAAAGTAAGAGATGCCCCATAGGCTGCTATTATGTGAGTCTAAATCAGTGAGTGTGCCATTAAGGCTGCAGAGACCACAAGTATTCCATCATGCTCAGCAGGTGACAGTTGCTTCAGGTTTTTCTTTCCAGTACCTAGTTATAGGATCTTGGAGCACTGAACTCAGCCTTTTGTTTTTTTTTTCTTGAGAATTCACCTGTGAATTTTGGTTTAAACTGCTTAACTCAATGTCTTTTATCACTCTTGCACCTTTTAAGGCTTAATCTGTCAAAAAATTGAGACATTTTTTCATTTAACATGCCTTCTCTTTTTGACAAGTGCCCTGCTTGTGGAAGAAAGAAGGATAAATCACACCCTCACATTGTCTGTATTCTCTGCGTTCCCTCAGCCATCTTCCAGAGCAGTGGCCACACGTGAAGAACCTTTCACAGTGTATCCTGAGAGAGAGAAAAGATTTGCCTCCATGGGACGGATGAATGGCGCAGAAAGCAAGTCCAGTCTCAAGGTGAGACCTCCGAGTGAGGAGAGGGTCAGTCCTCTACCAGGGTTCTTACATCTGCCTCTGAGGGGCATGGAAGGTCGAAAATGGCGGTCGGCGTCGAGGGGTTTGATGCCGAGACCAGGTATGACACTGACTGATTCGCCATCAAAGAAACAACATAGATCGACACTGAGGCAAGGTAAAACACATTCGCCATTGACTCGTACTGTGAGGAGCATATCAACCTCGAGGCGGCCTGATCCTTCAACACCTGGGAGCGGTGAGATGTCGTCCGAGAAGATTAACATTGAGTAGTCATCAGAGGTCAATGTTGAAGTTCATCTTGACTTTGAGGACAGAAAGGAAGAGAAAAGGAGGCACATCTATTCTTCATCTGGCTCTGAATACTCAAGGGCCTATTCCCCTTCATCACCAATAGTAATACCGGACACGCTGCCTCCACCTCCTCCTCTTCCTTCCCTGTCACCTCCTCCTTCACCGCCTCCTCTAACTCCACCTCCACCACCTGCACCTGCACCTCCAGTGCCAACACTGCAGCCAAGACCTAGATCGGACCCAAAGCAAGCCATCAATCACACCGCCACAGGCATCATTCCAGGCGTTCATCGTCTTCTAGGCGCTGTTGTCATCACAGCCACCAATCTCGCACACGTACAGAATCAAGACATCGGTCGAGACAACAGTATATTACTCACCAACGTTAACAGCTTCTCCGCCTCTTTGTATCTCACCAATGGACGACATCACCTTTCAAAAGGTTTTAGTGAGGGTTGCGACAAAACTTAACATACAGATGATGGTCCCTACACCTACCACATCTGTTATATTTGAGACGCTTCTCCAATGATCATCGTCAAGACCCCTACTTCCATTGGTGCCAGGATTGTTGGAGCCCGCAATGGAACTCTTTATAATCCAGCAGCAACCAAAACGGCCCCTTTATGGCCACAGAAGAAATATAGGCCTTTGGAACAAGATCCTTCTTAGAGTGGATCCACCCATCTGACTCAGTAGTTGTTCTGGTGGCCAAGAAGCATCACTCTACCACTCCTGCTTCTTCTGTTCCTCCTCATAAGGAGAGTAAAGAACTAGACTCCCTGGGTGGCAAGGTTTGCAACACAGCCGCAAACACCATGAAAACAGCCAGTGCCACCCCCCTCCTGGGTAGATATTGTAGAGCACTCTGGGGCTCTGTCCAGCAATCTCCCAAGGGATGGGCGAGTGGACTTCCTAGAGATAGTAAACAAAGGCCTCATGGTGTCCAACCAAGTCATCAGCGCCCTGGTGGATTCCTCCTTATTAGCGGCTCATGAGTATTGTCATGGTATTGCCTCAAGACGACATCTCGGTTCGCCTCACATCCCTAATATCAGGGTCACACTAAAGGATTTTAAATCTTTCTTTTTTTTGATCCATCCTCTTTAACAGCCACACAGACAACGAGATGGCTCACATGAAGTCGGCCATGGAGACACTTAAGACTGTCGGCCTCAAAAGACCAAAAGAGCAAAGGAATACCTTCAGACAATATCAGTGCTGATTTTACCCTCAGAGGGTTCAAACCCCTCATTTGTACCATAAGCAGCAGCAACCACAACAACAGCAACTTTACCAGGAGTGACAACAATCTAGAGGGCGATTGTCCCAACAACCTGCCCAAGGGGGTAAATCTACAACAGGCGCAGAACAACAAATCTTCCCTTCCCCCTCTTCTGATACCAACTCCGATAGGGGGAAACATCTCACACTGTCTCGCAGAGTGGTAAGAAATCACTGGGTGCTGACTATTGTTCAAAATAAGTATTGTCTCATATTTATCGGCTCTCCCCCGACCATACCACCAAAACCATCCAACCATCATTTGCGCATGCTTCAGAAAGAAGTCAACATCCTGATGCATATACATATGGTGCAGGTCGCCCCCCACAAACAACAGGGTACAGGTATCTACTTCAGATACTTTCTGGTGGGAAAAAAAAAAACAAGAACCAGTTCAGACCCATTCTTGACTGAAAAGTAGCCAACAAATAGATTCAGAGAGAGAAGATTTGGATGCTGGCATTGCATTAGATCTTTCCCCAACTATACCAGGGAGATTGGCTCTGTTTCACAGACCTCCAAGATGCTTACTTCCTTGCAACCATCACCAAGAAACACCGCATGTTTTTGATGTTTGTACTGGGGCAGGACCTCTATCAATATCAAGTACTTCCCTTTGGACTCAAGTCAGCTCCCTGAACTTTCTCCAAGTGAATGGCAGTAGTTGCTGCTCATCTCAGGAGGTACCGAATAACACTTGTAAATCACACTGCCACCAAACCTGGTATCCTGGTGCTAGCCATAAGTTTAGACAGATGGAAAAAGCTGCTATGCCTCGAGGGGGGGGGGAGGTATGGTCTGGCCACGGAGCGCGATGGCCGCCTAAACTGTTTACCGCTGGTGTGCAGCCTGCGGTGGAGACTCGGGAATTTGGAGCCTCAGAACCTTGACCCCTTGTGGCCTGCTTTTTGCGGCGGGCCCGACGCCGCCCTTCCAGCTGCAGAGGAGGGACGCTGGGTGCAGCAGAAGGACTCGAGCTGTGTAGGAGGCACTGCGGGACCCATGACCCTCCCCCCCCCCCATTTGGGGGTTCATCTACTCTTTCCCTGTGCCTGCCTGCCCCCCCCTATCCTGCTGTCAAGAAGGGGGGCTGTGACTCATTGGGGGCTGTGGCGGAGGACGGATGGGCAGGTCGTCCTCCCCTTAGTGCTGGGTGCCCTGCCATGCCTGCTGGACCTAGTACACCCGCGCCCCCCAACGTTACTTGCAACAACTGGGAGCCCTGGAACAGCCCGCAACAGAGGGCACAGTGCCGGGGAATGCGAGATGGAGTTTACCACCATGGCTTGAACGACACCCCTGCTGGGCTGCCTTCTGGACTGTGGGGGTGATTCTGACCGTGGCGGACGGCGGTCGCCGCCCGCCACGCGGTTCCCGCCGAAAGACCGCGGCGGTCATTCTGGCTTTCCCACTGGGCTGGCGGGCGACCGCCGAAAGTCCGCCCGCCAGCCCAGCGGGAAACACCCTTCCACGAGGACGCCGGCTCAGAATTGAGCCGGCGGTGTGGGAAGGTGCGACGGGTGCAGTTGCACCCGTCGCGAATTTCAGTGTCTGCTAGGCAGACACTGAAATTCTTTTTGGGGCCCTCTTACGGGGGCCCCTGCAGTGCCCATGCCATTGGCATGGGCACTGCAGGAGCTCCCAGGGGCCCCGCGGCACCCCCTACCGCCATCCTGTTCCCGGCGGGAGAACCGCCAGGAACTGGATGGCGGTAGGGGGTGTCAGAATCCCCATGGCGGCGGAGCGCGCTCCGCCGCCATGGAGGATTCTCAAGGGCAGCGGAAAGTCGGCGGTACACCGCCGACTTTCCGTTTCTGGCCGCGGCTGAACCGCCGCGGTCAGAATGCCCAGCGGTGCACCGCCAGCCTGTTGGCGGTGCTACCGCCGACCTCCGCCATGGCGGTAATTACCGCCAGGGTCAGAATGACCCCCTGTGTCTTTGCCCAGTTATCGTGGACGGGGCCTGGTAGATCCACTATAATAAAGGAGGGGTTACGCGAGATCTAGGTCTCACGGCCGTCCCCTTGGGAGTTTGCCGGGACCCTTGAGGTTCTACCACTGAGTGACTGAGATGATGAATAGAACCCGTGCTTCCTTTTCCACCCCCTCCCCTCTTTCATCATTGTGAGGGCCGGGTGTGGAGGGATGCACCATCTGCCGCAGGGGCTTCCGGGAGACGACCCACGACAAGAAGCATAAGGAGCCGGTGGTCCCTGCCTAGTGGAGTACCCTTGCCCCTGCACGTTGAGTCTGAGGCCCTCGCTCTGTCATCACATTGCTATCGCAACAGACAGATGCCTTCTCCCTCCGGGCTGCAACCTCCTTCCTTTACTAGAGCATGGACTGCATTGCGGACCCCGCTGGGACTGAGCCATCCACCGGCCACGCTAGTGTAGGATCCGGGGCCCTTCAGCCTATCCCCCCTCTGTCACACACCACGATCTGGCGGACTCATCGCAGGAATCCACTATGGATCGTATCCTCCAGGAAATTTCGGCAGTTGGCCGTAGATTGGAGGGGATGGATAGTGCAATGGTCTCACTGATTGCGGAAACAAAATCCATCCTTATGGAAATTGCAAGCTTTCAGACCCGCGTCCTGGGGTTGGAACAACGGGTGTCAACAGTGGAGGCCCACACCTCTTCTTTCCAGGACAGAGACCAGGAACTCCTCTTTCTTTGCAGTAAGCTGACAGACCTGGAGGACAGGAGCCGGAGGGACAACGTCCTCTTCCTAGGATTTCCTGAAAATATTGAGGGAGAGGACCTTCATGGATTCCTGTGATATACTCTGCCTGGGCTGACTGGTATTACCTTTGAGCCACCCTTGGAGTTCCAAAGAGCTCACAGACTGGGCCGCAGGAGACCCGGCATATACGCCTGCCGTCGACTGATCATAGCCTGCCTTCTTCGGCATGCACAAGCCCGCCAACTTATACAGAGAGCACGTACACAAGGTCCTTGCCAGCTGGATGGACACACAATACGAATATCGGCAGACTTCTCCAAGGAAACCAGTGAACATCGAAGGGCATTCCTGGCCCTCCTCCCTCGACTACGCCAGCTGGAGGTGAAATATGGCCTGTTCGACCCGGAACGAATGTAGATAACAAAAAATGGCGCATCCAAAGACTTCTATGACCCAGAAGACTTACGCTCCTTCCTTGATGGCCTGTTGCTCACGGACTCTTCCACCTCGACTCCACCCCGAGATACAACAGTTGCGGATCAGAACACTCCCTCTCACGACCTTGCCCCAGGAGGGTCAGGTCTGTCCGCCATCCTCCTCTCTCCTGCCCCAGGGGACGGGACTTGGAGAGACTCCTCAACAGCCACGATGACAGAGGACAGGTGCTGCATGCGGTGGCACTCCATACGCAGGTGGCGGACAGAGACAAATCCTGCTCCCCTTTGAAGCCCCCAGCGGAGCCCACTTGAACCTGCTATTCCCTATTGGACTGCAGGAACCGAGAGCCTGGCGATCACAGCCCCCCTCCGGCCTGGGGACGGCGGGCCCTTCATTGACCCATCGGCTGGCTGAGTACAGTTTTTTATTCCTGCACAATGTTGGGTGTTTGGTTATCCCTTTGTTATCCTCGTCAAGCAAAGTTTTCTTGCAGACATGATGTGTGGGTCGAGTAGATTCATGAGGATTGTCCAGACCCTGTTGAGACTGATGGTATGTGAGACAATACATGCACCTTAGGCCTAGTAGCCCCACGATTGCTCTAATGTTATAGCTGTTAATATAATGACGATTGATTGTGCTTCACTGTTGTATCCCCTTTTTGGGGCTCTCGTGTTGCTGTTTGCACTCTCTCTTCCTCCTTTCTATTTGCATTCCGCTCCGCCTCCCCCCCCCTTCCTCCCTCCCCCCCTGATATGCATGCAGCAACACTGACACAATCACTGCCACCGACCGATATCTCTTTTGAATGGCGATATTAAGATATTGGCCAGTGTATTGGTGAACCGTCTGTGCAAGGTTATACTGTCCCTCATACACCAATCGCAGGTCGTTTCGTGCCGGGCCGCAGTTCACGGAATCATCTTCGTACCCTATGCCACGCCCTTTGGGGGTTCGGGCTATCCCTGAGGCCGCCTTAGCATTGTCCCTTGATGCCGAAAAAGCATTTGACCGCATAGAATAGCCATACCTCTTTGCAACGCTAACAAAATACGGCCTGGGAGACCAATTTATTTCCAAAGTCCGTCTGCTATACGACAACCCTACGGCTCGGTTCAACTGTGGGGGCTTCCTCTCGGATCCTTTTCCTATCTATAGGGGAACAAGACAGGGCTGCCCTCTTTCCCCTCTTTTGTTTCTGCTGGCGTTGGAGCCGCTAGCGGCCGCGCTTCGCGCCTCCCCTGGGATAGCAGGCATTCCCCTGCCGGATGGCATCACCACTAAACTCTACTTGCATGCTGACGATGTTCTACTCACCCTAACTGACCTGGACCGCTCATTGCCTGCCCTTATGGAGATTGTAGATGGCTTTGCCCCTCTCTCTGGTTATCGGGTAAACTGGGACAAGAGCGAAGCTCTCCCACTGTCACGAGGGACAACCAAATCATGATCCTGGGCTTCCCATTCCATTGGACCCCGAAGCGCCTTAAATAATTGCGGGTCCTTGTTAACCGCTGCCTGGAACGAATGACAGAGGACAGCCTAGATCCTCTTATTGCACATATGAGACACGACTCCGACAAATGGGCCCAACTTGCCCTCTCCATGTGGGGTAGGTTGCAGGCAGTGCGAATGGTCATGGTACCCCGCTTCACATATGTACTGGGACTTCTCCCCATCCAGAGACCCCTCTCCACGTTGAGGTCGGTAGACGCCGCAATCAGGGTCTTTATGTGGGGATCTACGCGCTCCCGTCTAGCATCGGCCAAGCTAATAGCACGCAGGTCACACAGCGAAATGGGACTCCCCTCGGTGGAACATTACGCTCTAGCCCTCCATCTATCACTGTTGGCTGCCACATTGTCTAACCCTGCAGAGTCGCCACAGTGGGTATCAGTGGAGAGAGAGTTGCTCTCCCACAGAGGAGGCCTTAACGGGCTTTACCGCATGACCTCTTCCCCCCCCTGGCGACCCGAATCCGATTATGAAGGCGACGGGTGTGGCTTGGCAGAGGGCCCACCGCCTCCTGGGGGTTCACCCCTCCCTCCACACCCAGGCTCCCTTGTGGCACAACAACAGCATACACATAGGAGGAATAGCCCTCAACTGGCTGCAATGGAGGGACGCCGGTATAACTCGCCTAGATCAGGTGCTGGAGCCTGACAGGCTCAACCCTTTCACTAGTCTGAGGGAGGAAATCCGTCTCCATTCTACACAGAAGTGGAAGTACCTACAACTCTAGCATTGTATGCGTCAAAACCCTAAAATTGTCCGTCGGGGACTACAACCCTCACCTATAATAGCCTACCTGACGACATGGGGGAAGCATAAGGGTGTTATGGCTGGCCTGTACAAAGTCCTTATTAGTCATCTATTCTCCCTACCGGTCCTAGATAATTTCCGTCTGCAATGGCAAACCCGCCTCCAGCAGACTTTCGAAGAGGAGGACTGGGCAGACACGGTGGAAGCGTTAGACAGAGGAACACACGAGGCTCGCTTAAAGTTCTGCCTCTTCACGATACTCCACGACTGGTACTGGACCCAGTGAAATTACATAAGACTGGCCTTCTTCCGCATGCGTCATGTTGGCACTGCGCAGATCCACGCTGTGATCTACTTCACATACTCAATAGCTGTCTGTCGGTACAGCCTCTATGGAAGGCGGTGGAGCATGTCCTGGCAGACTCCATGTTGCTTCCAACCCCCTTACCTCCTTCATTGTTCATGCTGCATGACACAGCATCCCTCCCGACTTTCTCACGACCGCAAAAAGGACTCTTGCATGCAGTCTTGGCAACTGCGAAAATATGTATTCTACGACACTGGAGATCCGCGACTCCTCCTACGCCCGAGGAATGGATTGTGGCTATGATTAGCATAGCCACATACGAGAGAGTCATTTACAACCTTCAGGACCAGGCTGCCAATTTTGCTCAGGTATGGGCTCCCTTCCTTCCTGACGTCTAGTCTGTACCATTGTCACTACTGCTGCTCCCCAGCCAACCTCATGCACCTCCTATTTTCCTTTTCTTTTTCTCTCTCTCTCCCTTTCCTCTCCTTCCCCCCCCTTCCCACCCAACTCCCCCCTCTTCCCACCCAACTCCCCCCTCCTATCCTTTCTCTTTCCATACCTTCCCCCCCTTTGTTCTCATAGCCCTGGGATCACTGTACTTGGCCGTTTGGTTTCTCTCAACCCCCTGCACTCCTCCCCCACCCCCGCCTATTTATTTTTAAGCTGATGTTTTCCCTTTCTTCGACAACGGATCCCTTTCCTTCCTTTTTCCCCTGCCCTTCTCTTCTCTTCCCTCTATCCATCTCCCGACTAACCCTGCAAGACCTGGACCTTCCACCCTTCTACCACCCCTCCTTCCGCAGCCCTTGCTCTCGAATTGCCCAACTATCATGGAGCGACTTCCCCTGTCCCCACATATACCCTGTCCGATAGCCTCTGGTCCGAAATGGTTCCTGCTTGCGACAAATGCATGTTTATTTACTCACATCAATCCTAAATGAGGGAGATGATACACAGAGACGTAGGAACCATGTGTGACGGATACGCTTCAGAACACTGTCCAAGTCTGTTGGTAGATCTCCCCCCCCCCCCCCCTTTTGTCAGCAGATTTCTGAAAGGTTTGCATCCCCTGAACCTCCTGTTTCCCTCCCCCTCCCCTTTCTTAGTACTGACCGATTCGTTCCCTGTCGCTGGTCGCCCCATCACTATTATTTACCTTTGACCTTCTTTCCTTTCTTTCTCCCCGACACTGTTTGGTTCTATAGATACTGATGCACATGCCATGTTTTTTATAGCCGTACTTCAGGCAATATTCTTGCGTTTCTTTTTTGGATCATAATGTGCATGAATTGATGTTTATTAACCTTATTCATATGGCTTATTTACTTGCCTTGTGAGGCTGTGTTATACTGTACTTTTTACTGTATGTTACCTGCTATTATACGTATTTCAAAAAATTACAATACAATAGGAATGCCTCGAGGACCAGTGGGACCAAGCGACAGGCAAATGGGAAGACAAGATCATCCTCCCCCCTCATGTGAAGCAATCTCTGTCGTGGTGGTGCTCTTGGACCAACCTCCTTCACAGGATGCCTTTCCACCAGCAGGGTCCTTCACAAACTGTAGTGACGGATGCATCTATACTGGGGTGGGGAGCCCACATGGATCCTTTCCAAATTCAAGGCAAATAGGCTCCGAAGGAAATGACATATTGCATCAACCTCCTGGAGCTCCAGGCAGTACACCTAGCACTCAAAGCATTTAGCTTGTCATTCAGGAACCCATCCCTGCATGTTGAGACGGACAATACAACCACCTTTTACTACCTCAACAAGCAGGAAAGGAATGAGGTCCATACATTTATCCCACAAAGCCCAAGTAATTTGGAGATGGCTCATAGCCAGAAACCCATTGGATCACGGCAACTCACCTCCCCGGTGTGTATAATGTGCAGGCAGACACCATCAGCAGGGTCCTGCAAGAAACCCATGAATGGGTCCTTCATGATGACGTCATCCAAGACTACTTCCTGGCTGTGGTCTCTCCACACATCAACTTGTTCGCCATTGCAGAAAACAAGAAATGCCAAGACTTTGCCTTGAGGTACTTCCAACAAGGGACACTAGGGAGTGCCCCATGGATCAACTGGTCCAGAATATTTTTCTACGTCTTTCCAACAATCCCTTCGACCCCTGGAGTCCTCCTCAAGCTGTCCCACTCAAGAGACAGACTCATTCTGATAGATCTAGAATGGCCACGTCACTAGTGGTTCTGGGACCCCCTTCACTGGTCACACACTGCCCCTTGAAGAATGGGCCTTAGATCTAGCCAACAAAGGCGTGTTTGTGTTTTGGTAACACAAACATATGCAGGATACTATCCAGTGAGAGATGGATTGCTTGGAAGTGGCCAAACCTTTGTGGAACTGGGTCATAATTGACAAAAGTTGGTCCGATCTGCGCATGACACGCTTCTGGACTCTACTTACATCTAGGGAATGAAGAGTTCTCTTAGACGGAGTGGAAGGATTCTGAAAAAGTTGGCGAAGAAATCATCTGATTGACATGAAAATCAAAAATAACCTTGGGAGGAAATTTCAGGTGGTTCTGATAACTAACTTATTAGAGTGGCAACTGTACAAGGTTCGTTAGCACATAACACTTCGATTTCACTAACCCTATGAACTGATGTGATCACTACAAGGAAAGCTGCTAACCAAGAGAGATTCTCTAGGGATGTATTATGCATGAATTCAAAAGGATCCAGCATCAAACATAAAAGGACTATTTTAAGCTCCCAGGGAGGGGAACGACGCCTGGTGGAATGGAAGTCCTTTTTTTTTGTTTTTTAACCCTTTAAGGAAATCTCTATTACTGGGATTTTGAAAAAGAGGTTTGTGAAGGGCATTTTCTGTAGGCGGTAAGAGCTGCCAGGTGAACCTTTATGGAAGGAAATTCCAAGCCAGATTTTGTCCAATAGAGGAGGTAGGGAAGTGTGGCTTCTTCCTAGCAAGATGTAGGGTTGATGTTCTTGGAAGAACACCAAATACAAAATCTCTTCCGCTTGAAGGCATATGCTGTACGTATCATTGGCCATTTATCCACTTTAAGAATGTCCATGCAGTCCTGTGGCAGGTTTAAGTGTCCATACTGCACTAGCCTAGGAGCCGTGCTGCCAAATCCAAAGAGGAGAGGTTGAAGTGAAACATCTAGCCTTCAAACTTCGTTAGTAGGTCTGGTTGGCATGGCAGTTTTCGATGTGGACACTGTTTGACAAAACAGCTCAAATCTCCTTCACAACCCCTTTTCTGTAAAAGAAAGAGATGACGAATAAAAGGACAGTATAGCCCCATAGGTTGCTATTATGTGAGTCTAAAACAGTGGCTATGCTTTTGAGGCTGCAGAGACCACCACTATCCCATCATGCACAGGAGGTGGCAGTTGCTCAGTTCTTTTTGACAATAATTGTCAGTGATAGGTAAATCCAATACATTCCTCTGCTATGTCCACCAGCGTGGCGGAATGGCTGTTTTGACTTCAATGGAAACTCCCCCATGAGGGAACTGGAGTTACAGGTAAGAAACTATTCCTTATCTCGTAGGGGATCTCCATTGATAGTCATAAACATTTGAATAGAATAGCAAGTCCATCCCCCAAAAACGTGGTGGAAAGAACAGAGGGGAGAAGATAAGACTAGGCAAATACATTTCTGAGGGAGGCTTGCCCTACTTGAGTATCTGCTCTAGCATCCGAGTCCAAACAGTATTGTTTGGTGAATGTGTGCATAGATCTCTATGTGGCCTCTGCAAATCTCGACAATTGGGAGGTTTCATCAAAGCAGTTATAGATGCTTTTACCCTTTTTTAAGTACAATCTGAAGAATGATACCACTGTAGCCTGTTTCCTGTACTGCATAATATGTTTCTCTTAAGTGTTTCTGTGGGCCTTCCTGAAGAAAGATGAATGTCTACACTTAAGAAGAGATATAAAGAAGTGCTCCGGGATTCCCACACGTGGATGGAGCTATTTAAAAGCTTATGACTTTAGTGGAGATTCCTGTGTGAGAGAACTGGAGTTGCAGGGAAGAAACCATTCCTTCCAGAGGGGTAACTTTTCTAGAACAATTTGTCATTGTACTTGTGCAGGAAATATGGGCCTTAAACCTATATTTAGAAGAGGCTATACAAATTATAGTGTACAGACAACCCCATCCAGAGCTGGACACACATATGGGGGTTATAAAAATGATAGTTCGGATATCATTAGCCTGCTGATGAATGGTAGCAACAGACATAAAGTAACACTTTATAATGTATATGATTGCACCACCCCAAAAAATGCAGAATCTCCACGTTAGAAATGCTTCTGCATCAGCTTGAAAAGATTGAAAGTAAGTCAGGTAAGTCACCTATCTTGATTGTTGGGGATTTTCATTGTTACTTTTGAAGCATTAGACAGCATCTCTCATATTATAGACTTTGAAGATGAGGCGCAGGGTATCCAGAAGTTGGATGGTAATCTTTATTCCCCTTGTTTCACTCTCACCAAGCAACTGTTGTCTCTCAATTTGTTATATGGTCTACATGATTGCAAGGGGAGATTCAAATAGGATAGACAGAGAACATTTACATTCAATAGAGGGGAATGTCAGTGTCAAATTGATTACATCTTGTTGCATACAGATTTATGGCAAAGTGTTAGAGTTTGAAGTAATATCCAAGTATGATAGCGACTTTAATGCTCTGACGTTAATACTAAAAGCCGACTTCTTTGCCAATGCAACCATTGCATACAACTGGTCAGAGATAGTTTTATCAATAGGGAATAATAGGAAGACTGTGAAATGGTCCAATATATTTGCTAATCCTAACACATTAGCACAGATTTGTAATTAATTTACCAAATCCCTTTGTCCATTGGAGAACTGTCCAGTTAGTAGGATCCCTATATTAAATCTCCACAATTCCATGTTTAGGGCCCCTGAAAGGCTATGCACAAAATAAATCTCTTCCTTAAAACCAGCCATTCACCATTCTTCCCCTTAGTTTTCTGCTGAATGCCGAAAGGGCATAGTAGCATTAATTAAAGCCATCATATCAGGAGATCGCAATGAGCGGAGCGCATTCTCAATTTAAATATATGGTAGCTTCTTCTAAGTAGAGCTGGATTGATATGAACTGGAATGCCCTTGTTGAGACATCAAAGCAGAGTGATACTACATCCTTTTGGCATATCTTGGCTATCTGGTAGTAGACGTTCTGCCAGTCCCCTTGAGTTGTATGTGCAACCACTACAGTGGGTGCATCACTTTGCAGTAATATTTGCTGCAAAAAGTAATTCAGAACTTAGGGCCAGATGTAGCAAGCAGTTTTGCCCATTCTATGGAAAAATGTGTTCGTACATATGGCCCTTACTTCTAACCTGCTAGATTTCCATCTAATGGCCCTTGATAGAGCTATTCAATCTCTCCAGCCAAGGAAAGCTTCTGGCCCAGATACGATCCCTGTTGACTTGTACCCTTTGGAACCCACTGTGTGGGTCCCTTACATCAATGCTTTGTTAAACAATATCATGGCCGGGGAAAGAATTCCAAACGCATGGCTTGGTGCTGAGATGATTCCATTATTTTAAAAAGGGGACAAGCCATCCCCAGTAATTACCAGCCCATTAGCCTGATTGACAATTTGCAGAAAGTATTTTGCTGCCAGGTTTTAGATAAGCTGGCGGAATGGATTCATTATTCCCAGGTTCTTTCCCCATTACAGACAGGGTTTCATGCTAAAGTGAGCACAATCAGTCTGATCTACCCCTTCAGCCTTTTTCTATGGAAATATCTGAAGCTTTCCGAAGGCCACCTATGTTTGGAAATCGTAGATTTAAGGGTGGGCTTCGACTTAGTGGCTAGGCAACATTAATGGTCCTCACTCATGTCAATGGAAGGTAATCCTGCTCTGCTGGATATTTTCATGAGACTCCATGAGAGTAATCGTGCCCAAGAGGGCAGGTAACGAGCTCACAAATCACATACTTGTGGAGTGTGCATCAAGGATGCATGCTTGCCCCCACTTTGTTCTCTCTCTAACTAAACGGTGCAATAAAATACTTAAGCTCCGGTGATCATGGTTCTCCAAAGTTAGGTGGTACCCCAGGCCCAGCACTGTTGTTTTCTGTGGACAACCTTCTGGTTTCCTGTACCCCATCTGGGCTACAGACCTTGCTTTATAAATATAATAACGTCTGTGACTGCAAAGCATTGGAAATGAAAGGATGGGTCTGCAGTTGCATTCTGTTGATAAATTCGATTAGAGTAGAATATAATTCAATTAAAATAGACAAATGCAATTCGTGGAGAACACACATATTAAAAAGTGAGTTGACCTTGCTATGTAGAGCCCCTGCAGTTAAAGCATAGTGGGTCATATGTACAAAGCTTCTTTCTCGTCTCAAACGGCCCGATTCGCAGAATAGGGTCGTTTGCTACAAGAAAAAATAATTTTGCGATGCACAAACCCAATTTTGAGATTCGGTAATCTCTTTAACGAATCGCAAAAAGGGTTTGCGTGTAGCAATTAGGAAGAGGCGGACCCTTCCTAATTGTGAGTCACAGAGCGATGTATGATAGTTTAGTGACCATGAATGCGGTCACAAACAATCGCAGTTAGCACTAATTTAAAACTACACCAAAGTTCCCCATGGGACTCCTTCCCCTTAGTGAATGCATGCAAAAATATTTTTTCAGAGCAGGCAGTGGTCCCACTTTCCATTTTTTAAATGCATTCCGTTTTCCTTTAAGGAAAAAATTATGAATACAGAGAAAGCACATCAAATCTAATTTTATTGATATAGGCATGGTAAAATGTTGGCATGAACCAGCATCAATCAATAAAAGTACTACTACCTCTTAAAAAGAGGCATTTTGGAATTACACATGCAACTCTTATTTTAGTCATTTCAAAATAGGTGGACGTACACATGCCTTCTTGTCTACTAAATATGTTCCTTATACGGACACAATTGTACCTTTCACGTTTGTTCAATTTAGACTTGGCACGCTGTTGGTCAGTAAGTTCACTGGCAATTGGAAGACCAACCTAACCAAATCTCCACAATGCACCTCATGTAAGAACATGGTTGAGGAGGTAGAACACATTTTATTTTAATGTTCATTGTTTTTTAAACTCAAAAGGGCATGGCTCTGCCTACTGCTTGGTCCTGGGGAGTGCAAAGCTACAGTCTCTCAAGTGGGTGGTTTGCCCACTGCTTGGTCCTGGGGAGTGCAAAGCCACAGTCTCACAAGTCTCTCTAGTGGGTGCTCTGCCCACTGCTTGGTTCTGGGGAGTATAAAGCCACAGTCTCTCTAGTGGGTGCTCTGCCCACTGCTTGGTCCTGGGGAGTGCAAAGCTACAGTCTCTCAAGTGGGTGGTTTGCCCACTGCTTGGTCCTGGGAGTGCAATGCCACAGTCTCACATGTCTCTCTAGTGGGTGCTCTGCCCACTGCTTGGTCCTGGGGAGTGTAAAACCACAGTCTCTTTAGTGGGTGGTTTGTCCACTGCTTGGTCCTGGGGAGTGCAAACCCACAGTCTCTCAAGTGGGTGGTTTGCCCACTGCTTGGTCCTGGGGAGTGCAAAGCCACAGTCTCACATGTCTCTCTAGTGGGTGCTCTGCCCACTGCTTGGTCCTGGGGAGTGCAAAGCCACAGTCTCTCAAGTGGGTGGTTTGCCCACTGCTTGGTCCTCGGGAGTGCAAGGCCACAGTCTATCTAGTGGATGGCTTCTCCACTGGTTCTGGAGGGGGCCTTGTGCCCAGTGTGCTTCATCCTGCCAAGGATACGGTGAGTGGATGCCTTTCTCCACTGGTTCTGGGGGGGGCTTGTGCCCAGTGTGCTTCATCCTGCCAAGGATAGGGTGAGTGGATGGCTTTCTCCACTGGTTCTGGAGGGGGCCTTGTGCCTGGTGTGCTTCATCTTGCCAAGGATATGGTGAGTGGATGCCTTTCTCCACCGGTTCTGGAGGGGACCTTGTGCCCAGTGTGCTTCATCCTGCCAAGGATAGGGTGAGTGGATGCATATCTCCACTGGTTCTGGGGGGGGGGGCTTTTGCCCAGTGTGCTTCATCCTGCCAAGGATAGGGTGAGTGGATGCCTTTCTCCACTGTTTCTGGAGGGGGCCTTGTGCCCAGTTAAGCAACACTTGGGGTGTGGCAGTTCACATTCCCTCATCTGAGTGTCTGAGGCACAAGATTTGCAGTGAACAGGTTGCATGATAGTCCATTGAGGCAGGGCTAGACTCCATCCTGTGGTGGCTAAGGCTGCAAACTGGTGTAAGTGCCGGTGAGGTTGGGGGTGCTGCCAGTGGTGGTGGGAGGCTCCAGCCCTTCTCCTGCAGCCTTGGACGGCTGCCCACTGGTGCTGCTGCTGCTGTTAGTGGTCCTACTGTCAGCGGTGCAGGTGGCGGTGCTCGCGGTGGTGCATATGGCGGTGCTGGCCGTGGTGCAGGTGCCGGTGATGCCAGTGGTGGAGGAAGGCTCTAGCCCTTCTCCTGCAGCCTCGGATTGGCTGCCCACTGGGGCTGCTGCTACTGACAGTAGTGGTGCTAGCGGCGGTGCAGGCGGCGGTGCTTGCGGTGGGGCGCCTGGCGGTGCTGGCTGCGGTGCAGGTGGCGGGGCTGGCGGTTGTGCTGGTAGCCATCAGGCCTTCACCTGCAACCTCAGACGGCTGAAGTGCCTTGCCTGGTGTTTTCTGCCCCTTCCTCACCTTGGTAGATGGTAGTGTGACCTTGGGTCTGGCAGCTGGAGTTTTTGAGGAGGCTTTGCTGGGTGGTTCGTGCTCCTTGCCCTTTCTGCATGCTGTCCCCTTCTTCACCTTAGCAGGGGTTAGTGGCACACTGGCTGGGCTGACGGGTGCCACCTTTGAGCCTCTGTGAGTTGCAGGTACCACAGCGGACGTTGACTTGGTGGCTGAGGTGCTGGCCTGTGTTCTGGACACCCTGGCCCAAGGGGAAGGACGGGGGGAGGGGTAGGGAAGAGGTCAATGTTTGCCAGGAAAATCTTCTTAGAGACACTGGGGCGGGAAGAGGGAGAGGGCTTGGGAGTGGAGGAAGAGGGAGTGGTTGTAGATGGTGTCTGCTGAGTTTGGGCGCAGGTGCATGGGCTGGATGCTGTTGTGAGGTGGTTGCCTGTTGGGTGGGTGGGTGCTTGCGTTTGTGAACTTTGGGAGGAGGGGTCACAGACACGGTGGGAGAGGACACAGGGGACGTGTGCATGGATGTGGGTTGGTGACTGCTCGTGAGGGGTGTGTTGTGATGGGCGTGCTGGGTGATGGAGGTAGTGGATGAGGATGTAGTGCATGCAGGTGTGAGTGGAGACTTTACTGGGAGGGAGGTGGATGACGAGGAGGAGGGGGACACAGTGGAGGCAGTGGATGTTGGTGTGTCTGCATGGGGATGGTGCTCGTGTGAGTGCCTGTGAGATGAAGTGTGGTGGTTGTGTTTGCCTGAGCCACTTCTGGGTTTTGATTTGGGTGAATGCTGGTCTGAAGGTGTGCTTGGGATAGGTTGGGGTGGAGGGGATTGGGTCTTGGTAGAGGAAGTTGGAGGGGGGAGGCTAGAGACAGGTACAAGGGCTGCCATCAGTGTTGAGGCCAGAGCCTAAAATGCTCTCTGTTGGGCTGCCACGCCAGAGTGAATGCCCTCCGGGTATGCATTTGTTTGCTGCAAATGCCTATCGACACCCTGGAAGGCATTCAGTATGGTTGACTGCCCAACAGTGAGGGATCTCAGGAGTTCAATAGCCTCCTCACTGAGGGCAGCAGGGCTGACTAGGGCAGGGCCTGAGGTGCCTGGGGCGAAGGAGATGCGCACCCTCCTGGGTGAGCGGGCACGGGAAACATGCTGAGGGGCTGTTGGGAGGGCGGTGCTGGTGGGGGGGGGGGGGGCGGCTGTACCTGTTGTTGGGGTGGGCACAGAGGTGTCCACCACCGCCAGGAAGCTTCCTTCGGAAGAGGAGTCGCTGTCTGTGCACTCCCCTCCTATCCCCGTCATGGTACTCCCCACGCCCTCCGTCCCACTGGTGTCCTCACCCTCAGTGGATTCGGCCTCCAGGCCCATGTTGGATGCAGCTCCCTCCGTCACCGATGCCTCTGCTCCTCCGCCAGATAATGCTGATGCACACAAGGACAGGGTGACAAAACAAAAAGGGGGGGAGACAGAGGATACACTTGGTCAATGTCAGCAACACCACTACTGTTGGCGTACACAACACAAAGGGAGCAGCCCTATGCACTAGGCCATGCACTACCAGTTACTAAGATAGTCACCAGCCCATGGGGTACAATGCCTCCCGCAATTAGCTGCTCACCTGAAACCCACAGGACCCTGCCCAGTAGTAGATGCCCACTAACACTATTGGGGTAGGAGTGCTTCAGAGCCTGCCCAACAAGGGTCCTGCCCTGCCATCTTCGCCCTGGCCTAGGGGCACCCATAGCCCACATCCCCCACCCAGGTAATTCTTACCGTGCTCAAAGTCAGGATTCAGAGTCTGTACTCACCCCCTTGTGGCTGCTGTGATGCTTTCAAGCGCCCATCCAACTCCGGATAGGCCACTGCCAGGATGCGGAACATCATGGGGGTCATGGTGCGACGGGCACCCCTTTCTCGTTGGGAGGTCACCGCCCCAGCTGGGCCTCCACCGTCTTCTTTGCCCAGTGGCGCAGGTCCTCCCAACTTTTGCGGCAGTGGGTGCCCCGCCTGTCAAAAAACCCCAGGGTCCGCATCTCCTTGGCGATTGGACGCCAAATACCCTTTTTCTGGTGGGCACTGACCTGCATGGTAAAGACAGCAGAAAAGTGAATTAGTCAGTCGTCCGGACTGTCACACTCAGGGCCCACCAGATCCCTCCCATCCCCTGATGCACATACATTGACCACCTTACATGCAGCACTCTAGCCAGGACTCCTCTGCCCCCCCACATGTGGCTTACACACACAGCACTCCATACATTCATGGCCCACGCATCATGCTCGTAGTGTACTCACCTGTTTGTCTGGAGGACCGTAGAGTAACGTTTACTGGGGTAGGACCCCATCCAGCAGTTTCTCCAACTCCTCCGCAGTGAAGACAGGGGCCCCTTCCCCATTCACATGAGCCATTGTCGCTTCCAGACCCAGGTCACAGCAGCACTTGCAGTATAGGTGTTCTCCTGTTGAAGGTCAGGTAGCAAGTGAGTGAAGTGATAGAAAATGGCGATCACGTCCGCAGCAGTGCGTACTGTTACCGCCGGCGTACATCGCTATTGGCTCCTGGAACCCATAGGGCCCAATGATAACCAATGCGAAGTTGCGCGGCGGTCTTCGACAGCCTACCGTGACGCCGCACAACAGCAGCGGAATTAACTCAATTCCACTTGTTCCTCCTCACAGGTCAAGCAGCCTCCATTTCAGGGGGGCACAGGCCATGGCACCTCACTGCCTCACAGCAGACATTGGCACAGCAACTTATTGTCTGATTCACATACTGGTTCTGGAAAGGAAAAAAATCATCATTAGTGCAATAGATGTGTGAATAGGACCCTCTGCTCACCGTTTTCTTCCAAAGGCTTCAACTTCTGAGGCTGAATATGAGATGGCGGCATCCTCCGGTGTACAGACCCCTGGTGAACCTTGCGACAATGGAGGACAGACACATTATCATAACCTACAGACTTGATCATGCCACAATCCAAGAACTGTGTGCCCAATTGGAGCCAGACCTGATGTCAGTTATCTGCCAGCCCACAGGTATCCCCCCCTCTAGTGCATGTCCTATCAGTGCTCCATTTCCTGGCAAGTGGTTCCTTCCAAACTCAGCCAATGTTCTCCAACGTGTTGACCAGAGTGTTGTCAGCCCTACAGATGCAGCTGATACATCAGCCAGTGCAATCAACACTAGTGTACTTATTAGACGACAATCCTGGTTAAGATGTTCAGGATTCAAACCTGAAATACAGCTTGTTGTTTGAAATATGCTTCTTTTCGACCCAGAAGTTGATACAACTATAGACAAACTTAAAAATGATTCTGAAACCGCTAAAGCAATGGGTGCATTATACACCACACCCACTAGATTACATTTTCGTAGATGGTAGTTTAGAGGGGGTTTCAATGCATCAGCCACAGAAACAGCAACTTCTCAACAAAAACAACCCTGACACTTTGATACAAGAGGGTAATTTAAAGGCTCATACAGAGGATCCAACAATAAAGGAAGATGTAAACCATCCACTTCCAGAGGTTCCTCTACCTCAAATAAACAGTGACTTTCTCACCTTTCCCACAGAGCACACGTCTTCTGTGGGAGGAAGGCTGGTAAATTTCTGTCCACAATGGCACAACATCACTACGGACCAGTGGGTTCTGACCATTTTCCAACATGGTTATTGTCTAAAACTCATTTCTACTCCACCAAACATTCTGCATCAATCTCACTGGCTTACTCAAACGCATCTCACTCTATTGAAACAGGAGGTACAATCACTACTACTCAAAGGAGCCATAGAGATAGAACCTATATGCCAACATGGGTCCAGACTATAGTCACTAAACTCTCTGATATCAAAGAAAAACAGTACACTTAGACCAATTTTAGATCTCAGACCCCTCAATCTATAGATCCTCTCAGAACATTTTCATATGGTCACTCTACAAGACGTCATTCCCCTACTACAAAAACAGGATTACATGACAGCATTAGACCTCAAAGATGCTTATTTCCACATTTACGTACATCCAGCACTTCTAAAATATCTAAGATTTGTCATAGCAGGAAAGCACTACCAATTCAAAGTGCTACCATTTGAAGTAACAACAGCACCAAGGGTGTACACCAAGTGCTTAGCGGTGGTTGCAGCATTCCTCAGAAGGCAACACATACATGTCTTCCCATATCTAGACGACTGGATCATAAAGGCCAGTACAATTCAAATTTGTCAACAACATACTCAATATCCCATAGATATCCTACACAGTCTAGGATTCACAATTAATTACCACAAATCTCACCTGCAACCATCACAGATACAACTGTATCTGGGAACAAATCTCAACACTCATTCAGGATTAGCATATCCAAACCCAATAAGGATTCAAGCATTTCACAATCTCATATCTCAACTACAATTCAACCACACTTATACAGTAAAGCTAGTGATTAGACTAATGGGAATGATGACTTCAGTATAGACTGCACTTGTGACCACTTCAGCAGTGCCTTTCCCTACAATGGTCTAAGTCACAGGGTCAAATTCAAGATCTAGTGTTGTTGGACCACCAGACTCTCCTCTCTCTGCAGTGGTGCATTTACACCAACCTATCAATGGGGCGGCCCGTTCAGGACCCTGTGCCTCAGACCACAATCACAACAGATGCATCACTGATAGGTTGGGGATCTCATCTCAACAGCCTCACTCTACAAGGGGAATAGGACTCAAGCCAACAAATTTATCATATAAACTACTTGGAATTACTCGCAATATTCCTAGCACTCAAAGCTTTTCAAACACAAATCACACACAAGATAGTTTTAATATGGACAGACAGTATGACCACAATGCATTATCTGCAAAAACAGGGGGAGGACACACTCATCTCAATTGTCCCTTTTAGCACAGACAATCTGGAAGTGGGCGATTCACAATCACATTCAGTTGGTGGCAGAGTATCCTCCAGGGATACACAATCAACTGGTGGACCTCTTAAGCAGGACGCAGCAACAAGTCTACGAATGGGAAAAATACACACAAGTGATTCAACAATACTTTCAAATGTGGGGAACCCCAGACATCGACCTTTTCGCCATAAAAGTAAATGCAAAATGTCAAAGCTTGGCATCCAGGTTCCCACACCCTCAATCCAAGGGCAATGCTCTATGGATGAATTGATCAGGGATATTTTCATACGCTTTTACACCTCTCCCACTAATGCTATCGCTTATAATAAAAATAAACAAACCTCACTCACTATGATAATCATAGCTCACACATGGACACGTCAACATTGGTACATAACACTATTGGACTTGTCTGTAGTACCACATCACAAACGGCCAAACAGACCAGATTTGTTGACTCAAAGGAGAGGCCAAATCAGACATCCAAATTCCAGCACTGTCAATGTTATGCAGCTAAATGGAAACATTTTGTCTACTATTGTTAACCCAAACATATAGATCCACTTAAAGCTTCAGTACCTGATATCGTCTGCTATTTGCTACACTTACAAAAAGCAAATCTGGCATATTCGTCTATTAGGATTATTTTCACAGCTTTAGCTGTTTACCTTTAAAACCATGGCACTTATGTCACTTGGCACCTTTTTGCGATCCTCCATGAGGGTATAGGGTAACCATTTGGGATAGTAATAAATACAATTGTTGATGAATAAGTAACTCTCTGACAATGGTTTCCTTTTTACTTTTTAGGTTTCTGACTTCCCTAGCAGGGGACTTGAATTAATCTTTTCACAAACATTTTTTCATAAGGATTAGGTACGTACTAAGGTCCTGAAGAATCACATGAGATCATTATTGACTCAAAATAGCGAGAAACATGTTGACTCTTTGATTGAGTAACACAGTGACTCTGTGTGCTCTCCTCTTGTACCATTCTTACTACGAGTCTTAGTAAACTGTTTATATATTTTTGTCTAGGGAGTGTAGACATTAATTTACCATATCCCTATACATTGTTTTTAATCATGTCAGGGGTATTAATATCAGAATAAAAGGTCAATTTTTACCTCCCAATCCTTTTTCACATCTTGACCGGTTTCACATCATTTGTCAATAGATCTCCGGCAAAGAGCCCCCCTGTGGGGCCCGTCAGGCATTGCAGTGCCGGCCTGACGAGGAGCATGGCCCTATGATGAAGCATGTCACCGAAAGGTGAGTGAGGGCTCTTGCTTCAAGCATATTGCTTTCCCCTTTTGGAAACCTTTGGTCTAGAGAACCCCTCTTTTTTAGTGTTTTGGAACTGTGTGTATATATTTTTTGGATCTATTATTGGGAGACATACACACTGGACCAGGAGTTGTTTTCTCCAAAACTCCCACATTGCCCCTCCGTTGCTGTAGTTTGATACCTTTAAAACAGACAACATATTTCCCTGTTTAGGATTCCTGTCATAAAAGCTTTTATGGAAAATAAGAGTTATTCCACCTAGAGTTCCTCCAGCCTCTGTGTAAAATCTTAATATTGTAATCACAAGACTTATAGGGCACCCATTTGAACTCATGCATTCTTGTACTCTACAGTTTCTATCATGGGAGGTTGCTTTCTTAGCAGCAATCACTTTTTTAACAAGAGTTAGCGAAACTTTATAAGAACCTTTTTTTCAAATCTATAAAGACAAATTAGTTCTTAGAAAAAATTCCTACCAAAGGTAGTTTCACCTTTTCATATCAGTCAGTCAGTGGAATTGCCAGTCTTCTTTCCACAGCCAGATTCACTTGCTGAAAGAGCTCTTCACACCCTTGATGTTAAAAGAGCTCTCATGTAGTATACAGATATAACAAAAGATTTCAGAAAATCCACATAAGCCTTTGTGTCATTTTCAGAACCTCACAAAAGTAATCCCATTTCACAACATGGATTAGCGAGATGGATAGTGAAGTGTATTCAAACTTGCTATCTTAAAGCTAAAAGAGAGTTACCAGTAACTCCTAGAGCACTTTCCACTAGGAAAAAAGGAGCTTCAGTGGCTTTCTTAGGGAATATTCCAATGACAGACACATATAAAGCTGCCACTTGGTCTACACCACACACATTCACTAAACACTTATGCGTGGATGTGTTATCTCGTCAACAACCAAGCGTTGGACAGGCAGTGCTTAGAACACTATTTCAAACTACTCCATCTCTTACAGGCTAACCACCGCTTATTTAGGAGGGTACTTCTTTACAGTGTATGCAAAGCATGTGCATCTTAAACTACACATGCCATCAAACAGAAAATGTTACTTGCCCGGTAGACATCTGTTTGTGGCATGTAGTGCTGTAGATTCACATGCGCCCTCCCCCCTTCCTGGGAGCCTGTAGCCGTTGAAGTTCAATTTATTGTAAATATGTATCTACATTGCATGGACATCTCATTTCTTTACTGTATATCTACATGTACATTTATACACTCTTCACTTCACCTGCCTGCGGGTAAACAATCTAACAAAGGACTTGATGCCCATGCATAGTATTACCAAGAGGAGGAGTCACTCACTCCCGTGATTCGAAAACCTTCTTGGAAGAAAAACAACTTGTGACACTTCCAGCTCAACACTAGATGACGGTCTTATGCAAAGCATGTTGAATCTACAGCACTACATGCCATGAATAGATTTCTACTGGGTAAGTAACATTTTCCATATATATATATATATGTGTGTGTGTGTGTGTGTGTGTGTGTGTGATGATTCTTGTTGTGCACGGAAAGTTTCAGGGTGATCCGTCAAGCAGGGGCCCAGAATGGGAGTTTCAAAAAAGTTGCATTTTCCATGCTAATTCCTATATGAACTTTAGACACGACTACAGCCCAAACCACAGCACGGGATTACACCAAATTTGGCAGAAAGATGGCTTTCGGTTCGCAGATTACACTTTTGCATATTTATTGTAAATCCGTTCAGTAGTTTTTGAGAAATTTAGAGAAATTCAAATATGTATATCGCTGGCTGCAAAGTATTTGTGAACAAAGATGAGTGCGTGCAGGGAAATGCACAGCTCTGATTGGCTGTCACACTTCAAACCAGGAAGTGTTGGCAGCCATCTTGGGACTGTGCTTCAGGCGAGTCATAGTAAAAAAGAAAAAAATAAAGAAAAAAAAGGAAAGGGGCCTGGGTAGGGACACCCTGAACCCTTAGCTTTAGGGGGGTGGGGTATGAGAGCAGAAAAGCATTTTTTAAATTATTTTTTTTCTGCGAAATCGCGCTATTCACGAATTTGCGGCAACATTTTTTTCCATAAAAGTGCAAACTCAGCGCTTGTTTTTGATAGGCCCTAGGGTGGGCCTAGTCCCAGGGACATTAATAATTTTGAGTGTGAGGGGGCCTCCCGGCTTCTCCACAGCCTCAGGGACCACCACCTCCACGGGGCGATTTAAACGATATATATATGGGGGGGGGGCATGCCTCTGCTCCCTGAGGACCACCACTGCCCCAGGGCAAATTGGTTTAGCTGTGTGGCGGAGGCCCATTGGCCTCCACCACAGCCCTGGGGACAACCACCTCCCTGGGGCAGTTTTTAAATTTGGTGTGGGGGGGGGAGTCCTCATGGCCTCAACACCATCCCCCATTCCCCCTCACCACGCAGCCCCGGGGATCATCACCTCCCCGGGGCAATCAATGAAAATATGCCCTGCCTATACCACTTAGCCCTGGTGACCACCACCTTCCTGAGCCTTTGTTGGTTGGAGGGGGACAGCATGGCCCCCCCTCAAGGAGCTATAGATGGCCCTGGGGACTGCCGCATCCCAGGGCTGACTCATGCTATGTCTCGGGGTGCACATCCCTAGGACATAGCAGTTTGCTGTGGTTTGGCTGCAGCCAAGTCACAGCAAACACTCCAGTTTCAAACAGCGGGATCTGTAAAGCAGGTCCCACGTCTGAAAGCAGATCTTTCATCTCTGTCCCCTGCACGTGTTAGGAGCTCCTTTCTTCCTGAAGCAATGGCACGGTGAGGGAAGCCTTAAGGCTTCCCCCACAGCACCAGATACCCGTTAAAGGGCATTTTGTTAACATTAAAGAAAAAGTAAATACGTAGGGCCCGCGGGGGAGCCACTGAGGGCTCCCTCGTGGTCCCAGATAGCCCATAGAGGGCTAAAAAAAAGCAGTAGTTCAGTGTGAAGGTGCGTGTTATAGTTACCTTAGGGCGAGAGTTACAGTTACTTGAAAGAACTCAAACTATAACTGCTGAATTTCTGTTGTTTTGTAGGAGTAAATTCAGAACCTACCTATAACTTCTTTTTCAGTTAATATAAATGTGTATGTATATATATATATATATATATATATATATATATATATATACACGCACACACACACACACACAGTGGTGGTCACAGTTGATGCACTGTGGTGCAGAGGCTACAAAACAAGATAGGTTGCATGGACTCAACAGTACACCTGGCCCATACCAACGGGCAGTACTACACTACTGGCACTTTAAGACACTCTCATTACTAAAGCCTTCAAACAGACCTTTGTTTTAAATATGGAGTGTCTCAAGTTAGCTTCTGGGGAATGCAAGGTGATTGTCTACTCATTCAGTTAAACTCAGACTCTTTCTTTTGTCTTGTCTTTAGTTTTCCAGTATGTTTGCACTGTCTTATGTTAAGTGTAGGAGTGCATGCATATCTGCAATAAATACCTCAATAAGTATTACCAGCAATCAGGTGAAAAACTAGGTTGTTTCATTCAACAGCCATTCACCTTGCAGGGTGCATGGTTAGGATGATTTATGTAGTTGGTTCACATTAAGCTGTGCATTTGGACCACAGAAACCTAGCATTGGCAACATCTCATCTTCAGTGTCAATCTACTCAGTGTTAAGAATAGCCCTTTCACTCTGTAGTTTTTCCCATGCTTGGAGAGCCTTTTGTCTTGTGTACCACTTCTGTGACATCGTTACATGTTTGGTGGGTCATAATCTTTCTCAGCAGAAGATTACAAAAGCTTATTTTTTAAGTCACAGCCTATCAAACAGCACAGCTGTCTGGTTTGCTAAATACATTTGGGGGACATTCAGAAAGTTGACCTAGGAATGCATTCCACCCGTTGCTTACCATTGGCTTTGTGGTTTGTAACTTATATTTCTGCATTTCTATTTGCTGGCTTTATTTATTGTAGCTGTCCAGCTTGAGTTCCTCTTTCACGATGCTTATACCTTGAATAATGTATTCTTCCATGAACTGGCAACCTGTAAACAGGCCTTTAAATCTTGTTCTTCTGATGGATACTAGTACCTGTGGATTCTTCACCTTATGAATTCTCCCAATGCGCCAGCCTTCGACGGAAAATCTTCTTCCCAGCTCTCCACGTCGACGTCACAATTGCACGGCTCCGCACGCAACTCCGTCTGACGTCACCGTGGCAATAAGAGGTCCTCGCCGGCGTGCTGACGTCAGTTCCCTTTTTTCTGTGCCTTCAACGCTAAAAGGTTTTCTCCTAGCTCTTGTTACTGTTTCGAAGGTATCCCTTTTGTCTCTGGTTACAATGTCTCCTCCTAGGAAGTTGGGGTTTAAACCTTGTCGGGAGTGCGGGGGTCGCATGTCGGTTACGGACCCTCACGATGACTGCCTTTGGTGCCTAAGTTCGGAGCATGACTTGGAGGAGTGTGTGTCCTGCCAAAGCATGAATCCGATGGCGCTGAAAGAGAGAGAAGCCAAACTCTTTCTAGTTAAGGCGAAGAAAGGGCACGGAAGTCATCGTAGATCGTCTTCACACACTTCTTCGAAGAAGCATAGGAAGCGGTGCCGACACGACTCTCCGCGTCATTCGGCTAGAAGTCGATCACGCTCCAGGTCTCCATCTAGACTGCGACATGGGAGGTTAGCCCTACGGTGACTCCACAGACTGAAAGCCCTCAGGCTTCTCTGGCGCCATCGGTCTTTGAGTGGTTTCACCCCAAGAGAGTCCACGCTTCTCGCCTGGGGTGCAGGATTCTGATGCCCAGCTGGCACAAGTGCCGCCGGAAGATCAACGGTATCCTGCCTTCCCTGCTCCGGGAGCGGATGAGGCGGCATTTTTGAATGTCATGTTTAATATGTTCAATGCTATGGCCCCTGCTGGTACACCAGCTGGTCCCACGGGTCCCTCGGCATTCACCTTGGGCTCCCCGGCCCCTCATAAGTCGGCGTCGTTCATGCCCTTTTATCTGGCTGAGGGTGCCGGGTCGGCGCCGATAACTTCGCCTCATAGGCTTTTGACGCCGATGACATCGCCTTACAGACCTGCGGCACCGGTGATGTCGCCTCATACACAGTCAACGCTGATGACGGAGCCTCAGGTGTCCACGGCGCCGATTGGATCAGCTCAGGCACCGGATGGATCTGGTTTGGATCGTAGTGTGTCTCCTTGTTCCCCTGGTCTGCGTCTAACGGTTCTGAAGTCGGTGTCATCGACGCCGAGATTCTATGTCGACATCGAGATTGGAGGCCAGGTTGAGTGTGGTCGCGCAGAAGAGCACTGAGGCTCTTAGAAGAACAGGAGTATCAAAGACAGCTACTAGAAGAAGGAGAGATTGTTGAGCCCTTGACTCAGCCAGTGGGCTAGACACTTCCCCGGAGTGGGATCTTTCATCTCCAGGAAAGATTACAGAGGAAGCGGCCTCTTTCCATTCTTTGGTCAGGAAGGCGGCAAATTTCTTGGATCTTCCATTGCCGGGTGCTGAGGTGAAAACAAATATTTTGACTGAGGTCCAGCATCCTTCTTCGACTTCAGCCGAACCCTTGCTTCCATTTAATGATGCTCTTACGGAGCCTATATTGGTGATTTGGAGGAAGCCTGTGTCATCGCCAGCTGTGAACAGATCTGTGGCAAGATGGTATAGGGTGGCTGCGGGAGATCTGGGATTTTTGTCAAAGCATCCGTCTCCGGAGAGTTTAGTAGTCCAGGCCTCATGTTCAGCACGTTCTGCACCTGGCTCCTTCCCTGTTATTTCTTCGGACAGAGAGTCCAAGAGGATGGTGCAGTCGGCCAATAAGACTTTTTCTTTCTGCAGTATGGCCATGAAAGCGGCAAATGCCACTTGTGTGTTAGGGAGATATGTCCACGCCCTTATGGACATGGCTAAAGCTATAGTTCCAGATTTGCCGCAGTATGTACAAGGGCAGTTTGGTGAGCTCCTGTCAGACGCTCAAGCTGTGGCTAAGCAAATTACACAGTCTGGTCTGGAGTCTACAGATTCAGGGGCCAGGCGATGGGTACCCCAATCGCTACCAGGAGGCATGCGTGGTTGAGGTCTTCTGGCTTTTCTACGGATGTCCAGACCACTCTTTTGGACCTGCCTTTCAATGGGGAAAAGCTGTTTGGAGCCAAAGCTGACTCTGCCTTAGTGCGCTTTAAGGACAGTAGAGGCACAGCGAAGTCTTTGGGTCTGCAGGCTTCCACTACTACCCCTTTCAGGTCCTTTCGGAGGTTCAGGGGGTTTGGGCATGGAGCCGTTTACCGTGGGAGACCGTGGCAGTCCACAGTCCAACAGCCTGCCAGCCTCCCATATAGGTCTTTATAGGGCGGGGGAGGGTTCTGACAAGAAGGGCCACCCGGCAGCACCCTGCATCATCCTCTTCCTCTGGGGGACAACAAGAAGGGAAGCAGCCTTAGTTTTCTGCCCATTTTGAGTCACACTTCTCCTGTAGGGGGAAGGTTACATCTTTTTCTCTGCGAGTGGGAGTTAGCCACATCATACTCCTGGGTTCTAAATATTGTGAGGAAAGGATATGCCCTTCCTTTTCAGGAGTTCCTCCTCCCAGCCCTCCCCGTCCCTCATTTTGTTCAGAAGACCATCTCCTGTTTTTGCAGCAGGAGGTTCCAATCCTGTTATTAAAAGGCACAGTGGAGTTGGTTCCAGAGCAGGAAAGGGGTCAGGGTTGTTATTCAAGATATTTCCTGATCCCCAAGAAGGATGGTCGATTGAGACCTATCCTGGATCTGAGGATTTTGAATTGGTTCCATTGCCGGCTGCTGAGGTGAAAACTAATACTTTGACTGAGGTCCTGCATCCTTCTTTGGCTTCAGCAGAACCCCATGCTTCCATTTAATGATGCTCTTACAGAGCCTAAATTGGCGATTTGGAGGAAGCCTGTGTCATCGCCAGCTGTGAACAGATCTGTGGCAAGATGGTATAGGGTGGCTTCAGGAGATCTGGGGTTTTTGTCAAAGCATCCGACTCCAGAGAGTTTAGTAGTCCAGGCCTCATGTTCAGCACGTTCTGCACCTGGCTCCTTCCCTGTTATTTCTTCGGACAGAGAGTCCAAGAGGATGGCGCAGTCGGACAAGAAGACTTTTCTTTCTGCAGTATGGCCCTGAAAGCGGCAAATGCTACTTGTGTGTTAGGGAGATATGTCCACACCCTTATGGACACGGCTAAAGCTATAGTTCCAGACTTGCCACAGGATATACAAGGGCAGTTTGGTGAGCTCCTGTCAGACGCTCAAGCTGCGGCTAAGCAAATTACCCAGTCTGGTCTGCAGTCTACAGATTCGGTGGCCAGGCGATGGGTACCCCAATCGCTACCAGGAGGCATGCGTGGTTGAGATCTTCTGGCTTTTCTACGGATGTCCAGACCACTCTTTTGGACCTGCTTTTCGATGGGGAAAAGCTGTTTGGAGCCAAAGCTGACTGCCTTCGAGCACTTTAAGGACAGTAGTCCACAGCGAAGTCTTTGGGTCTGCAGGCTTCCACTACTACCCCTTTCAGGGCCTTTCGGAGGTTTAGGGGGTTTGGGCGTGGAGCCGATAACTGCAGAAGACCGTGGCAGTCCACAGTCCAAAAGCCTGCCAGCCTCCCATGTAGATCCTTTACAGGGCGGGGGAGGGTTCGGACAGGAGGGGCCACCGGCAGCACCCTACATCATCCTCTTCCTCTGGGGGAAAACAACAAGGGAAGCAGCCCTAGTTTTCTGTCCATTTTGAGTCACACTTCTCCTGTAGTGGTAAGGTTACATCTTTTTCTCTGCAAGTGGGAGTTAGCCACATCAGACTCCTGGGTTCTAAATATTGTGAGGAAAGGATATGCCCTTCCTTTTCAGGAGTTCCCCCTCCCAGCCCTCCCCATCCCTCGCTCCCCATCCCTCGTTTTGTTCGGAAGACCATCTCCTGGTGTTGCAGCAGTAGGTTCAAATCCTGTTATTAAAAGGCGCAGTGGAGTTGGTTTCAGAGCAGGAAAGGGGTCAGAGTTGTTATTCAAGATATTTCCTGATCCCCAAGAAGGATGGTCGATTGAGACCTATCCTGGATCTGAGGATTTTGAATTGGTTCCTCAAACAGGAGAAATTCAAGATGCTGACTCTAGCGCAGGTGCTTCTCGGGTTGAACAAAGAGGATTGGGTGGTTTCTGTCGACTTGCAGGATGCTTACTTTCATATCCCTATTCTCAAGTCGCACAGGAAGTATTTCCGGTTTGTGGTGGGGTCGCAACACTACCAGTTTGCGGTCTTTCCGTTTGGTCTTACTTCAGCACCTCGAGTCTTCACGAAGGTGATGGCAGTGGTTGCAGCAAGTCTCAGGAGGAAGGGAATATCGGTATTCCCTTACCTGGACGATTGGTTGATCAAAGCTGAGTCTCCAGAGCTCGTGCTGCATCACTTGCAAATGACAACTCAGTTGTTGTTCAGTCTGGGCTTTTCGATAAACGTGCCCAAGTCTCACCTGGAGCCCTCTCAGCCTCTCCTGTTCATAGGGGCAGTACTGGATACAACATTGAATCAGGCCTATCCTCCGCCTCAGTGGATTCTGGACATTCAGACGTTGATTCCAATGTTTCAAAAAAGAGCGGTTGTTCCAGTCCTCAAGGTCCTGCGCCTGCTCAGTCTGTTCGCTTCTTGTATTCTGTTGGTCACTCATGCACGCTGGCACATGAGGGCTCTTCAGTGGTGCCTCCGCAGGCAGTGGTTTCAAAACAAAGGGGATCTCAGGGACTCGATATCGATCTCCAGAGACGCTGCAGCGGATCTACGATGGTGGGCTGTGGACGGCATCCTTTCCCAAGGAAGGCCGTTTTCACTACTGCCTCCATTGGCCACGGTCATAACGTATGCTTCCACTCTAGGAATAGACTTTTCATATCAATCTGTTAGATACGCCTGGCTCTCAAGGCCTTCCTCCTGTCCCTTTGCAGTCAGTCAGTTCAAGTCTTGACGGACAATACTACAGCGATGTGGTACATCAACAAGCAGGGAGGAGTGAGGTCTTACTTTCTCTGCAGAGAGGCTCTGCGGCTCTGGTCCTGGGCTCGGGACCATCGAATTTGCTTGGTAGCAAATCATCTGGCCTGAATTCTCAACGTACGTGCGGACAATCTCAGTCAGCATTTCTCGGCTGATCACGAGTGGCGTCTCCATCCGGATCGGGTCCTCTACATCTTTCGGATGTGGAGTTTTCCACAGATAGACCTATTTGCCACTCGGGAGAACGTGCACTGCCGGTCGTTCTGCAGGCTCCAGTATCTGGTGCAAGCAGCTTTGGGGGATGCGTTTCAGATGTCTTGGGGTGACAGTTGTTTTACGTGTTTCCCCCATACCCTTGATTGCTCGGGTTCTGATGAAGATTCGCCAAGATCGGGCTCAAGCCATTTTAATAGCTCCGGATTGGCTGAGAAGGGTATTCTCCAACTCTCACTGTGCCCTCCGCTCCATCTCCCTCTCAGGGAAGACCTCCTCTTGCAGTCGCAGGGGCAGGTTCTACACCCCCACTTCCAGATCCTCCACCTACATGCCTGGAGATTGAACGGGGCAATCTAAGTGCTTTCTCTCTCCCACCAGAAGTAGTGGATGTTATTTTATCGGCCAGAGGACACTCCACTAAAACTGTTTATGCCAGCAGGTGGGCAAGATTTGTGGTTTGGTGTGGAGAGAAACAAAATGATACCTTGAGAGCCCATCTGTCTGATGTTCTGTTGCGTTAGCACAGAGGGGTTGTGGAGTTGCGACTGTCAAAGGCTATTTGTCAGCACTGTCAACCTTTCTTTGCCTCCCAGATCAACCTTCCTTGTTCAAATCACCTATTGTTGTTAAGTTCTTGAAAGGTGTGCAAATAAATTTCCTCACTCCATTTCTTATGCCTCAGTTGGATTTAAATCTGGTTTTAACTTTTTTAATGAGTTCACCGTTTGAACCCATGCATTCTTGCCCTTTAAGGTTATTGGTCTTTAAGACAGTTTTCCTTGTAGCTATTACGTCTGCTAGGCGTGTGAGAGCTTCAGGCCCTTTGTGTCAAACCTCCCTTGACATCATTCTTTCCTGACAAAGTGATGCTGAAAATTAGGGCAGCTTTCCTTTCTAAAGTTGTCACACCTTTCCAGATGGGGAAGTCTATTACCCTTTCATCTTTCTACCCTTCTCCTCATCCTTCGAAAGAGGAAGAAAGACTCCATCGCTTGGACCCCAGAAGGGCTCTCAGTTTCTATATTGAGAAAACAAAGGACTTTCGGTTGGATGACCAACTCTTCGTTGGATATGTAGGGAAGATGCTGTCCATAAAAGAACTATATACAGATGGGTTATTCTTTGCATTAAGATCTGTTATTCGCTAGCAAAGAAGATTCCTCCTGACGGTATTAGAGCTCATTCTAGCAGGGCTAAGGCTGCCACTTCAGCTTGGGCTAGGCGTGTGCCAGTGGTAGATATTTGTAAAGCTGCAACTTGGGCTTCCCTTCATACTTTTGCGCAGCACTACTGCTTGGATTCGGAGGTCAGAAGGGATGGCCATTTTGCTCGTTCTGTGTTGCAGGATTTCTTGGTGTGACTAGTCAGACACCCACCTTCGAGTGCGGTACTGCTTTGGGACTCTATTCATAAGGTGAAGAATCCACAGGTAGTTGTATCCATCAGAAGAACAAGTTACTTACCTTCGATAACGCTTTTTCTGTTGGATACACTAGCTACCTGTGGATTCCTCACAGTCCCACCGCATCCCCGTTGCTTGTCCGGTCATACCAAGACTTTTGTATTACAAGTGTATATATATGTTTTGATTAATTTTTATATAAATAATTGTGGTAATTGTGTTACATCAATATGGTTATATGTATGTACTTATTTGAGCTATCGTGAGGTCGGTTTTCACCTGTTCGCCTCAAAGGCATGTAAAAAATGGGTGAAACTTACTTCATCACGCCAGCGAGGACCTCTAATTGTCAGGGTGACGTCAGACGGAGTCCCGTGCGGAGCCGTGCAATTGTGGCGTCCTCTTCGACGTGGAGAGCTGGGAAGAAGATTTTCCGTCGGATGCTGGCACATTGGGAGAATTCATAAGGTGAGGAATCCCCAGGTAGCTAGTGTATCCACCAGAAAAAGCATTACCGAAGGTAAGTAACTTGTTCTTATCTTCTCAGGTTTGTTGGGCATTCAAAGACAGAGGTCAGATGTCACGCTGTGTCTTCCAGGGAGCTTGGTGTTTACTTTGCTTTCACTAAGTTCAAACTGAGAGCGTTGACAAGAAAGAGGAATTAAGGTTCCTCTCCCCATTGAGCCCGCTCATGCCTCTCCTGTGCTCCAGTGTATGAGGCTGTAACATAACCCTTAATAGAATAGCACATCATGTAACATGCGGATGATAGATTTTTATTTTGGCGAGATAGGTAAGTGGGCACTGCTTTTAACCTCTTAGCTGCTGGGCATTTTCCCCCCCAGTGCTGAGCCCTTTTTTGACTATTTGGGGTAGTTCGTGCTAAGGCCGTCATAACTTTTTGTCCACATAAGCTATCCACACCAAGTTTGCATCATTTTTTTCCAACATCCTAAGGATTCTAAAGGTACCCAGAGTTTGTGGGTTCCCTTGGAGGATACCAAGAAATTAGCCAAAATAAAGCGAACATTTTGTTTTTTGTTTTTAAAAAAAATGAGAAAAAAGGGCTGCTGAAGAAGGCTTGTGGTTTTTTCCCTGAAAATGGCATCAGCAAAGGGTTTGCAGTGCTAAAATCACAATTTTCCCAATTTTCAGGAACAGGCAGACTTGACTCAGAAAAACACATTTTTCAAAACAATTTTGGCATTTTACTGGGACATACCCCATTTTTACTATTTTTTGTGCTTTCAGCCTCCTTCCAGTTTGCAGGAATGGGTGTGAAACCAATGCTAAACATTTCCGAAAAGTAGACAAAATTCTGAATTCAGCAAGGGGTCATTTGTGTAGTTCCTACAAGGTTTCCCTACAGAAAATAACAGTTGAAATAAAAACAAATATTGAAATTGAGCTGAAAAAAACAGCAATTTTTCTCCACGTTTTACTCTGTAACTTTTTCCTGCAATGTCAGATTTTTGAAAGCAATATACCATTAGGTGTGCTGGACTCTTCTGGTTGCGGGATATATAGGGCTTGTAGGTTCATCAAGATCCATAGGTACCCAGAGCCAATAAATGAGCTGCACCTTGCCATGGGTTTTCATTCTATACTGGGTATACAGTAATTCATTTACTGAAATATAAAGAGTGAAAAATAGATATCAAGAAAACCTTGGTATTTCCAAAATGGGCATAAGATAAGGTGTTGAGAAGCAGTGGTTATTTGCACATCTCTGAATACCGGGGTGCCCATACTAGCATGTAAATTACAGGGCATTTCTCAAATAGACCTCTTTTTTACACACTGTCTTACATTTGGAAGGAAAACTGTAGCAAATGACAAAGGGCAATAACACTGGTTTTGCTATTCTGTGTTCCTCCAAGTCTCCCGATAAAAATGGTACCTCACTTGCGTGGGTAGTCCTAATGCATGCGACTGGAAACGCAACATGGACACATCACATTTCTACATTTTGCAAAGTGCCTAGCTGTAGATTTTGGCCTCTAGCTCAGCCGGCACCTAGGGAAACGCTCCTATGCTTAAAAACTTTGCTAGATAAGCAGACATTTGAGGTGAGCAAATCTAGAGTGTCGCTGGTGTTGCAGGGTGCTCCTTACTAGAGCGGCTCTCCACCTAAAATTGGGAATTTCCCAGAGTTCTCCTTTGTTTTTTTGCATAACTTATGCGTCACTCTAACCCTGAAAGGGCCTTGGTTTGACTTATACTGGGTGCTCCCTTGTGTCTAGACAAAGCTAAACCCCTCTGAAGAGCTCTAATGAGAGCGAAACACGTGTCAGGGGTTGCTTTACTCATTCCAGGTTGGCTTGGACGGTATTTGATCAGTTCAAAGCTGTAATACTGTGCCTGGAGTGGTAAATGGCTTTTGTCATTTTACAGCTCGGCGAGGATGACACTGTGTCAATCCTATGCTTAAAGATTTTGCTGTACAAATGGCAAAAGATTTTGTCACTATCTAGCTCGGCGAGGATAGCACTGTGCTGATCCTATGCTTAAAAACTTTGCTAGATAAGCAGACATTTGAGGTGAGCAAATCTATAGTGTCGCTGGTGTTGCAGGGTGCTCCTTACTAGAGCGGCTCTCCATCTAAAATTGGGAACTTCCCAGAATTCGCCTTTGTTTTTTGCATAATTTATGCGTCACTCTAACCCTGAAAGGGCCTTGGTTTGAGATATATATATATATTATATATATATATATATTTATATATATATATATATGGATCTATATATTTATATAGACCTATATATTTTTTTTAGTAGTTGTATGGTTTCCTTGGGGGCCATAAATAGAAATTATTTCCCCCACAGGGGGTCGCTCTGCCCACAGGCGACCCCCTGTCAATTTCTTTGGAAAAAAAATGTATATATATATATAAATATATAGAGCCCCGGGGGGCGCAATCGCGCCCTCCAGGGGACACTTACCTTAAGTTAAAAATTTTTACCCCTGGCGGGGAAGGGGGGTGGCCCGTTCCGTTCTGTTTGCTGAGGGGGCCAACTCCCCCCCAAGTGAAATCCCTGGCGTCTAGTGGGGTTTTCCTGGCCCTAAACGGGTTAACACATATACTTTTATTACTTAATTGTAACCTTTTCAATATACCACAGTGAAGGACCTGTGACGACTCCACCTTGTAACCCTCACTGTTTTATGCAACAAATATCTTGTACATTGATTTACATACTTACATGATTTATTGTCAATGTACAATATGTATGTTATGTAAAGCGCTGAGAAACCCTACACTGGGATAAGTAGCGCTATAGAACAAATAAAATTGTGGTATTTACATTATTATTTGTGAAAATAATTGGAAAGAGAAAAACAACTCTTACGTTCTTAGTGCATGTATTTCTCTCATAAACAGGGACTGAACAAAGACAAAAACATAACTCTCTTAAGCACATGTGAAGTGATAACAATCTGTGAGCCTTCCCCCCCCTTCCAATTTGCATTTAAGTGTGAGCCTCCAGACCGCATCCATTCAGGATCAGATTGGAACTAAAGGAGACTGGTGGCCCCTTAACTTTGGCCTTTGTGTGTTGCCCAGATGGAGATCAAAATAAACTTTTAAAAAAACTCCCACCTGCATATTGCTGCTTAGAATGAAAGCAGACAACAGTGCAAGCACTGCTAAACGTGTCCCAGTGTCTGAAAATTACACTGTCATTCGGCATAGGCAATGTTGTTCTTCACAAACAACACAACATCACTGCTATACAGTATGCCTTAAAAAATAAAATTGCAAATAATAAAGAAAGATTTGGATTTTTTTCTTTAAACTTTCAACCACACTGCACAGCAGCCACACAGCTGTGCAACATGGCTTAAAACATTATAAGTCCAAATAGTAGAGAGATTTGAAATGTTTTCTTTGCCATGTTGTGCAGCTGTACGGTTGCTGTGCTGCACTGTTAAAAGCAATATATATATATATATATTTGTGAAGCTAACAGCATTAACGCATCAAAGTAGTTTCTAAAAAGAAAAATCGCCATGCTGCGCTGCAGTGCAGCATGGCTAAAAAAAACAATTTACTGACCAAATAAATCTTGCATAGGCAAGACTTGTTTGCTTTGTCAATGCTTGATGCTTTTGTTACTGTAAACCATTAGCATGGGTGCAAGAGCTAAATAAGAATATGCAATATAATATTATTCTCCGCTCTCATGCTGGATATGAAGATCTGATTTCTGAGTGTCTTTAAGTCAAGAGTGAGTCTGCACCAGACTGGTGATGGGTACATGACATTGGAGTACTCATTCTACTGCCATGACAGGAGACTCTTTTCCAATGAGTATGACCTTTGTTCTGTTTGTGGTGCAGTATTGTGGATGAAAGCACTTTTATTACCCATCATGTGTGCTCCATAACCTCACCGAAGGTGACCTGCTTACCATCCAGCCACTGTTCTTCCATTACGTTGGCAAAATAAGGCTCTTTCTCGAGTGCACATGTGGTATACTCTCCTGCCATTGTACCATATGCCATGCTAGGATTTCTAACTGCAGCCACTGTATGTCGGGGAGTGGCGGACAGAGGACTACAGGGTTTCTGCGGGTAGATCTCTAGTGAAATGCCACCTGCCCCTTTAAAGTTATAATTTCCATTAATGGTTTTCTAGTTTTGCTCTTTCTACCGTATATTTAATTTTTGCCCTTTTAAGTTTGTCAGTTACTAGCGTGTTGTGTTGCTCCATCATTTTCTTCCTGTTGTCTTGGATTACAGATATGAAGCTCCCAGAATGTGATAAATGTCAACAGATCTTCCCCTCTCCTGCTGCCCTGCAAGTTCATATGAAGTGCAAACACTCAGGTGAGATTGAAGGTAAAAAAATCAATAAAATGTAATCAAATACTTTGTGAGGCATAGCAAGCTCCTGATTATATTCCTAATATTGAGATTTACGCCTATGGGGAAAAAAGTGGGACCCAGATACTTGCCCATGTATATATCCGAGGCACATCTATGTTTTTCCTTTTGTGGCCAGAGTACTTGAAATGAATTTATATAATCCTCTGTTTAAAATTCAGGACCATACCATGATGCCACAGCAGGCGTCCTATGTTGTGTCTTTTACTAGAATGTTAGAAACAGCTCGCTCGCATCAAATGCTTAATGAACTGGGCAAACGGGGGCATAGAAGTGGGGAATAGTTTACATTGGATTCTAGTCTCCCCAGCTGAGGACATGTACTAATTGGCCTCCTGGCCACCAGCTTAACAGGTGTTTGGCTTCTTTCAGATTAATTGTAGCTAAAATGTATGTAAAGCATATGTGCCTGGACCTTTTTCTTTCCTGTATGATATCAATGATACATTTCAGATCTGGCTACCGTTACGCTTCTAGATGAATGCGAGATTAGTTTATTTGGAGAGTGTTTGCATAAAATACAGTCCTTTCAAATGAAGTCGACCCTGGGAAATTATTTTTCCTTTAATTATACTTTCATTTTTACGTTTCATCAGACATGTAATTGATCCATTTTCAAAAGGCAAAGTACGTGATTAAATCATTGCTTGCAAATTACATGATTAAATCATTGCTTGCAGTGCTTGTATAAATAAATGAATAGTGAAATTTAAAATATTGTCAGTTCGTAAGTTCAGATGATTCAGTCTCTCAAAAATGTTAAATTCAGTTCAGTTTTAGACAACATACTACAGTTGCCATTTTCAGTCGGTCCTTCGATGTATCTGGGTAGCTCATGCACTGTTGTGCGTGCTTATCCATTATTTGGACAGTAGGTGTCACCCTTCCATTGCAGTTCTTGCACCCTCCATTTTTTTCAGCGACAACCTTTATATGGACGTACATTCCTCTCCTTTTCTTCTATTATACACTCTCGCCTTGATAGTTATTTACATTTTGCGTATCATTTACCTCTACCAAAAGGTACCCCACTTTTTTAAAACTACACAGATGGTCTTTGCGGGACCCTGGGATTTTCCAAAAGGTAAGTGCAGTTTGAGTCAGTCATGTTCAGTTGAGTTCTGCAAGGACTATAACGGTGGGGTTAGTTAAAAAAAGAAGAAACTTTACATGGCCTTCAGGTGTGGTCCCAGCTCATGTGGCATCGAAAGTCATGGGAATAGTTTATTTTCAGGTATTGGTTGTGATGGAGGACTGGGCCATATCTAGAAATCTGGAGTCCGATGAATCTTTTCTTCTCAGTTCCGAGGGAAATGGAGAACCTGTATCAACTTTATGCAGAGCAATTACAGTGTAACGCAGAAACCACACATTAAGTCTCAGAGACCGTCTTAAGTTTCAAAGGGCTTTATTACAGACTCAAAGTCAAACTTACATAAATTAGTCTCAGAACCATAGTACAGATATACACAATCACCAAAGGAGAGTTAAAGTGACGTACTATATTAAATTTCATAAGCATATAAAAGTCAAGTATCTCAAAAGTGATAATGCAGAATATCAGAAACAAAGACTGATGCTTAAATTCTAAAATCAGGTTATCCTGCCTGACCATTTATTTTACGTTTAACTATTCAATTACTAAAGATTTCTGAGTAAAGAAACAGTAAACATAATCTTCAGTAGATGTTTCTGTTAAGAGGGTTGCAGCAGCATGAAGCCATAGAGAATCTAAGAATATGGAAAATCTCAGTAAGGTCTGCCCTCTGCTAAGGACAATGAAAATCTGAATCCTTCACTGGATAGACAACACTTTTAAATCCCGTCCTTCAGAGCTTACATTATTTCAAAAGCGTCTTCACTGAAAAACAGATTGACAAATTATTTTTACTTAGCAAGTTAACTTCAGAAACTGTCCACTCCTAGCTTGCACCCCCCTCACATTCCCAGGAACTTCAGAAGCATTAGAGCCACCATTCCAAATGACTCCACTCATAATAATGGCACCTCTTGTGAGTTTTCCCGTCTCTCAAACACAATGGGCTCTTCATTAGTTTAACTTCAGATCCTGGCACATGCATCTCATAGAAAAACATGCAAAAACAGCCTCATGTTGAAGGCAAGGAAAATCATTTTGGCCTTCAATTCAGCCAAGCTAAATAAAACACAAATTGACTTCAGTTTAAATGAATACTGTTACTTCTAGATGAAATATAAAATGATTATGCAGAGTAATACTTTTAAAACATTCTAACATAAAATAATTTCAAGCAATTGCTATATTCAGGTTCTTTACAGTGTTATATTCAATTGTGCACTTTGTTCATATGTATTGCAATGCACCATTTAAATGAAAACATCTCTTCACGTTATAAAGAAATGTGACTTTAAAATTGAGACCACCAGAAATGTGATCACCCTTTCACATTAATGTTTAAGAGGCATAGTGGCACAGCCAAACTATGCTCTCTGTTTTATTATTAGCTTTATTTCGGCTAGAGCCATAAAAGCGTGATATGCACACAATCAATTAGAAAATAAGTAATATTGTAAAACAAGATATTTAGCAGCACATATAATCTTAAATAAGTAAATCAAAGTTCATAAAATAACTAATACAAAGTATAAAAAGAAGTTTCAAATTTTGAAGGAACCCGATGGGGATAAATGCACGCAGTTCATTTAATAACTTTTGGTTCTTGGCAATAGTAATCATTTTGTTATAAGCTAAGCCCTCATCTGTGTGCAAGCATGGTAATTTTAGGCGTACTGTTGGAATGAAATAAAGGTAGCATGGACACTAATGCAAACTCAATTTTCAACTGGTTACCACAGTAGAGGGATTTGAAACTACATGGTTGAGAATTCCCATAGATCTCGCAATCCAAGTGCAACGTAAAAAGCTAGCAACTGCAAACACTAGCTTTCCGCTTGTGACACTGATTAGTATGCAACGCGTCTACTGATGTTTCAAGAAACCAAGGGACCTACATAGAGGAATGATCCACTTTCTCCTGGGCTTTAAATATCTTGAGCAAAAAAACATGAAATGAGCTAAGGATTCTGTTTCCGTCGGGCAAAAAGGGCAAAAACTAGTCGCACCATTATCTTTTTTCCAGTTGAAGGTGACGGAATTCAGGGACAAGGTCCCTAGTCTAAATTTAATGAACAGATTTTTGGCCTGAGCTGGATATATGCTGTCCATGTAGTGTTCAAAAATAGGTGAGCACTTATGCTGTAAAAATTGCTCCGTTCTTTTGCCTGTTGTCTGGTCTTGCCAAATCTGAGTTAATACCGCCTCACAATAAAGGTGCTTTACACGCTGTACCATTCTTCTCGTTATACTCTGTGGGAGCCTCCATATCTCCTCAATTTTGATCCGATGGCACAGATCCTTGATGTATTTTCGCCAGGGGATCGATACCATTTTGTCTATGGATAATAGCTCTGACATAACTGCTCTATAGGAGCCCAAATACTCAGAGGGCCATAAACGCACCCAATATAATAACGGTTTTAACACAATTACACAGAGTATATTGTTTAAAGCCAGATTAAATCTACGTGGAATAAGGGGTATACTGACAGGTAAATGTAACAACTTATTTTCAGTCAGGGTTAGTCTATATGAGTTGCAGTGACCCCAAAGTTCCGCACCATAAGTTGCAGCTGTCATTGCTGCAGTCTTATATACCGTAAGGGCTAGAGAAAGGGGCCCTCCCATAGAATTCTTAATTTTCCTTCTGATTGCCATTGACCGTTAGAAAAGAGTAACAGAACTTTTTTCTATTTGCGGGATCCAGGATAGGTTCTCTGTTAATCTTATACCTAGGTAATCAAATTGCCTGACTTGCTCCAGTTGAGCACCCCCTATGGTAATTTTCCCCCTAAAGGATTTGTGTGGATTTAAGGCCATGAACTTTGATTTCCCTGGATTAATTTCTAACCCCCTCATTTCACAGAACGCCGCAAAGGAGTCTAGTTCGTTTTGTAATCCCATTGGGGTTCTTGATATCAGCAGGGTGTCATCAGCGAACATAAGAATTGGTAGAGATTTTCCATCTAGTTTGGGGGCATTATGATTACACTCGACCAGCTGATCCACTGCGCCGTTTATATAAAGACTAAACAGTGTGGGGGCCAGAACGCACTCCTGCCTGACCCCTCTCGTGATGGGAATTGGGCTGGTTAGGTCGCCCCCTTGGGTCCACCTAACTCTTGCGAAGGTGCCTTCATGCATGTAGATTACTAGCCTTGAAAGGTCACTATCCAGACCATAACCATCTAGAACTCTCCAGAGGAGCTCCCGTGGGACTAGATCAAATTCCGCCTTCAAATCAATGAAGGCGAAGTACAAGTGATCTCGTTTTAAGATCAAATATTTCAAGCATAATGATTTGAACCTAAACACTTGATCCACTGTACTCACCCCTTTCTTGAATCCTGCCTGCCAGTTAACAAGAATCCGATTGCCATTGATCCACAAATGTAACCTAGTTAAAACTTGTTTGCAAAAAATCTTTTGACTAATGTCAATTAAGCTTATCAGCCTATAATTCCCTGGGAAATAACTGTCCCCCTTTTTGTAAATTGGAACTCTTGTTGCCTCCCGCCACAACGGGGGAATGCCCTCTCCTCTCAAAACAGCGTTACTTAGGCTGTTCACGTACGGTATCCAGTCCTTTGGGCGTGACATATACATGTCTCCTGGTATACCATCTGGGCCCGGTTCTTTTCCCTTATGTAGCGTTTTCAAGGGTTGGAACGTTTCCTCCATGATAAAGCCAACCAGATGAAAACTAGGACCGGCAAATTTGTTGCTCGATTGGCCGTTAATGGCACCCTCAGATGGTGGTTGGAGTGCCTTGACGCTATGCTTTCCCCTATAAAGATCTTCGAAATGGATTACCCAATGTTCAGGTTGGATTGTAGAACTGATCTCAGAACTGGGGGATCTTTCCTATCTACCACCAGTTTCCAAAATAATTTGATGCCCCCCTCTTGGAGGGCAGCAATTAGACTATCCCACTGGCTCCTATTCCACCTTTTTGTAGCATCTCTTAATGTTTTTTATAGGAGCATCTAGCAACCTTTATCTCTGGTATATTCCTCCCCCCCCCTTTTCAGTGCACCTAAGAACTGAACCTTCGCCAGCTGACATTCCATTGAAAACTACCCCAGTCGTTTATAGGTGGCAGTCCCCCTACGTCTTACCATCGTAAAGAGGGGTTTCAAGCGATTCATCAAACTGCAATGTAACTGGTCAAAGTTAACCATTGCAGGATGAGTAGAATCCAAGGACAAACTTTCTCTGACCCATTGGTAAATTTTATGTGGCTCGTCATGTCATTCGCCACCGCTTCCCCCAGGTTCTTCTTATTGTTAGTTGTCTTGGTGTTATTGCCCATTACCCACATGGGCAAGACATTATTTTTAAATAGAGGGGCTGAAAAGTCTGCACTAAGGGCTTGGTGGTCACTATGTCACTATCAGCTCTTGGAATCACTACCATGTCAATAAGGGAGGGCCAAAGCATTTGACCCAATTTTTTTTAATCAAGATTACTTGTGAATGTTCTCTTTTAAACGTAGGTGCAGCTGGAGTGTCTGATCTTGTGTTTCCATTAACCTGCCTTAGCCCGATACCGCTAATTAGGTTCTCAATTGGTCTGCCACCCATGTAGCCCTTAGGATCTCCAGCTGCACAGGTCCCAATCTACCCAAGGGTTTTGCGTAGCTAGGGGGCAACTGAGAAGGATCTATATTATATCTCAGACGGATATTACAGTCCCCTGCCACTATTACCCTTGTTCCCCTGGGCAACTGTGTTAGCACATCCGCTACATGGGCTACCATAGGAGTTTGAATATTTGAGGAAGTTGGTTTAATATAAATATTTATGATAGCTATGTAGCTAGTCCCCCAATTTGTGATCTTAAGTTCAACAGCTAGGATATCCCTACTGTTGCAGGTAATTACCTTTACCTTGAGGAATAACTCCTTTCTGAGCCAAATTGCTAGCCCCCCTGAGGCGCGGCCTGACTCTGAGGGGAATGCTGGCTTATAAAAGTCAGGTACCCCTCTCTTTGCACTGACTGAAGTGCCCAGGTTTCATTCATCAAGGTTATATGATGCAGTTCAATGAAATTACACCATTCGGGGTCACTAAGCTTTGATCTTAAGCCTGCTACGTTCCACGAAAGGAACTTAATTATGTCACCCTCACAAGTGTCCATCCCCATCCTTTTATATAAGTTGGTACTATATGGCATTTCTTCCACAGCCTCAGATTCGTCACAATTTGTCGCCCCCCCCCCCCCTCGTTTATATTCGCTCTAGGCCAGTCAGAATTAAAATTAGGATTTGCCAGTTTGTTACAATTTCGCAAGGAGATCTCTCACCATCGGTAGCTGTTGTACCTCCTGTCAATCGATATCTGACATTTCCCTGGTGGGCTCCTGGTTAACATAATTAGGCAGTTGGGGGAGAGGGGTAGTGGACCTGTCTTCACAATCTGTGGGTGCTACGGGGATGTCTAGTCTGATTTTAATCTGTGAGACTAATCCTAACCTAGGTCTTTTCTAAAGAGATAGTAGACCATCTGCTATCTCTTGATTTGCCGATTTCAGCCCTATGTAGTCCTGTCCTGAATAAATTCCTTGGATCCTTGTGACATACCTTATATTCTTTCTTATCATTGATCTACATTCTTGCGTTTTCCTAACCCGATGGATTACTTTATTTGTAAGTGGAGTCACAAGATTCTCTATTGCCTGGGGATAATTTCGGGACATTTGTCAGATGCAACTCGTACTGCCTGTCCACTTTATTAGGCTGTGGAAGTCACTCTACTGTTCAGGAGAAGAGCCCTTCTTCTTATGCTGCCTAGGGAAGGCTGTTCCGGCCTTCCTACTAAGTTAATTACTCTGGCTAATTTCAATCTGCGGATTAATCTTAAGAGCCCAAATTGGTCATCTTCAATACCAAATCCCTGGGACAGCAGTAGATATATATCGGATAAGCCTGGTTTTGGCAACACTGCATCAATCCTCGGCTCTCCTCTTTTACTTATTTCTCTTACCAGTCCCCCCACCCCACCAACTGTCTCTCTATCTTTCCCTTCTGCTTGACCAGCCTGTTTATGTACATGGGTCATTTCCCTTGAAGATAACTTTTTACAGAATATAAACATGTAAGCTTAGCAGTACTGTACAGCACAGCATCTACAGTGCTTTATATCCTAATATAGACCACAAATAGGATGAAACTAGTCACCCTATCTAATGGTCCATGGACATCACCGTCCAAAAGACATTTGAGTACCAAGCCATCTTTGTTTTTACATAACTCTCCTCTCTAATGAAGCCTCATTTTTCAAGACCTATCTTACGCTGTCTATCTCTGCCACTATCTTCCACCTCTCCACAATAGTGGTTACATTGTAGCCATTTCACTTGAGGTACAACAAGCAAAGATCCAGGATTATGGCACTCACATTAGAAGGATGAGAGACAATGTCCTGCTTTCTGTGATTCCTTTCTAGAGGCTAAATACCAGCAATCTCAAGTTTTCTCTTTTTATCTTACAATACCTCCTCCCCACCCCCCAACAAAACACACGCACACGCACACACACACACACACATATACTCCATTGGAGGCAGGCTATTGTGTGCTTCATATCATTTCTATTTTCCTTCTCTGCCTTTTGCTTTTTCCAAAATAACTGCAGCACTCTACTAAAAAACTCCACCCACCCAACCACTCCACACCATCCCACATTGTCTTTGTAATCACAAACGCAGATTGCCATCACTCTTAATGGTAAAATTATATCAAATTAAAAATAGTTGAGGTGTATTCAGGTGAGCCGTTTTAGGTGACAGGCTAGAAGATGTAAGTGAAGTCATGCTCTTTAGAAGACTGAGAAAGAGGACGCTATTTGACAACTATTTACGCCACTGGATACCATTTTCAAGTCATTGTGTGGTCCGTTATGGTTGGTGATTTTCTGTTGTTGCAGTTTGTTTGCTAAGGTTATACTAGAGCTGTAGTTAGAGGGGTATTCTGATCATATGATGGGCTTTAGGTTTGGTAGACTACTTACAAACCTCAGTATTGTGAAAGCAGTGTAGAGCCAAGATTTTGAAGGGTGCAAGGCAGAGGATATAGGAGCGTCACTGCACCCTGCAGTAGGGCATGCTGAGTTGTCATATCTAGGATAGTTAGTGCCTCCGAACAGCTTGGGGTATCTGGCCTTTAAGCACAGTTAGTTCTGCAATCCAAAATGGGATGTAAAAATGATAGTCATAGGATCCTAGTCTGGACACTGCCCTCTTCTAGCTCCACTCTCAATACTCCCACACCAGCACACCAGTCTTTTTCACCCACAGCCAGACTGGGCCTTTACATTTCTTAATGGTTAATATAGTTAAACACCCTTAAGATCCCCACGATCCTGCTGCACTGTAAAGTAGGCAGATGGAAGGAACTCCTACATATAGTCACAGGTTCTAATCCTAGCACATCCAATTAACTTTTTAGTCTTTGCAGATAAGGACAATGGGCAGCACAAAGTTGCATCTGTTTTCTGCAAGTAGCACCAAAAGAACCCCTAGTTGGTGAAAATGTGCTCCATAGATCATCCTGTTATATTAGATTATATTTCTTTTGATTACCTGCTTAATTCTTCCAAAAATTAATGTTCCTGTGTTTGGATTTATGCAGAACTGTAGAGTGATTTCAGCTCACTGCTGCTCTGTGGCAGATTGATTTTTTATTTCTACTGAACCCCATTTGCTGAGAGAAACAGAACTGATAGATTCTTCTAGATGCAGATTCCTTAGCTTTATATTTTCCCCAGGCATCAGACTGGATCCGTAAGATTTTTTTTGAGTACCCCTACATGCCAGGAGGTGGTGATGGTCGGTTCTCTGGCGGAGTCTGTGCCAGAAGTGATGTCCGCTTTACTTATCAAGGTGCCATCTCGAGACTCTGACATCATCTCTTTTCTTTCTGTGCCAGCCAGCGTAGATCTGGAGAGAGCTACCACTTTGTCACTTTTTGACAGAATGTTTTTGATGTATTGTCAAATTTGTCTGAGGTTTTTCCCTCCTGGTGTGCTTAGGTAAAGATGTCATTGAAGAAGACAGGTTTTAAACCCTTTGGTACCTGTCAATGCACCCTGTCGGTGATGGACCCACACCTCGTATGACTGTGTCTGGAGCCCTACCACAACTCCAAGTCGTGCTCCTACTGCGGGCATGGCGCCGAAGGCTTTGAGGTAGCGATCTCTAAAACTGCTCCCATCCCCTGCAGGTGACTGTGTGACCGGTTTAGAGGGAAGTCCTAGGATCGTTCCAGAAGTCCCAAGTCCTCAGTCCTCTTCGTCTGATCCAATGAAGGAACATCAGAGTTCGCTGTATGGTTCTCCGCAGCCTGTGCCAGGGCTGATTCCACACCTGCCCTCGTAAAAAGAATTTTACGAAAACAATGCACCTTATTTTTTAGCGGTACAACCCCTCCAGAGTGCTTGGGCCAACTGGGTCAGAGGGGACCCTATCTGGTTCCATGCCAGCGGCTCCAATCACGGCTCCAATGGACCCCCATGGAACAGATCATGTATCCTGACCTGCACCTGTTGTGCTACTGCAACCTTTCAATGGGGCTTGTTCGGACGTGCAATACTGCCGATGCTCCTGCTGCCGCAGGTGGTGCCAGCCCCAAAGTGATCCCCAATCTGACATGGAGCCACATTGACTGATACGGATTCCAGCGCCTACAGGACACTGGTATCCTAGGTCTGTGCCTCAGCCTCATTCTGAAGGGCTAGACCTTGAGGAAGAATGGGAGTGATCTCTGAACTCTTTAGACTAGTAGTCAGAAGAGAGGGATATGGACAGGTGTGAGGAACTGGTTGATGCCAGTGAACAGGACATGTCTCCATACACCAGCATGCTTTTTCCCCCTAACATGTCTGTGAAGGGGGGAGCTACTTATGCTATGGTTGTGAAGAGGGCAGCTGAGGCTCTGGACCTTCAGTTGTCCTCAGTGGCAGTCAGGACCACCCTCTTGATGGAGGTGCTGCAACTTGGGAGCTTCTTCCGCTGATCCCCTGCTCCCTTTCAACGAAGAGCGCATTAGTGTCCTACTGGGAACGTGATTCAAGCCCAGTACAGGGGTTCCTGTGAATAGGACAAGTACCCACCAACACAGCCCGCGGCAGAGGACCAAAGCTTCCTAACCCAAAATCCTACCCCGAAAAGCTTGCTGGTCTGGACTTTCACTTTACATGACACGTTAACCTGCTGCACCCTTGGACAGGGAATCAAAGAGGCTGGATAGCTTTGGGAAGAAAATGTTTTCTTCCACCAGCCGTGTATTCCAGTCTGTGAAACTGCATGCTTCTTTGGACTCTATTCCCACACACTGTGGGACATGGTTGCACAAGTGTTACCGCTCCCTGAGGAACCAGCGTATCTGTGCAGATCAGGGGTGTCAGTCCCCAGGCTGTCGTTTCCTACCTCCTGACTAAGGCGTGCCTCCTCCATTCACAGGGATTCACTAAAAACCTGCCAAACTCACAACTTACTCCTTCTCAGATGCTCCTTTTCATCAGAGCTGATCTGGGACACAGTGCAGTTTCTGACTTATCCTCAGTTTCTGACTTATCCTCCAGAGTGGCGAATCCAGGATATTCAGGCTATGATACCAATGTTTCGGCCTCTATCCTGGGTTTTGGTGAGACTGACTCTGAAGCTGCTGGGACTCATGGCCTCGGGCATCCTGCTAGTGACTCAGCAGTGGGACCTGAAGTGGGCGAAAAATCAGGGGAATCTCTTTCGACATGGTCCAAATCTCGGCGGAACCTACGAAAGATCTGCAGTGGTGGCTAACGAACTGCGATTAGTTCAAAGACAGATCTCTCTCCCTTCCTTAACCAGATCTCACAGTAGTGACAGATGCATCACTGCTGGGATGGGACAGCCACCTGGGAGAGATACCAGAGGACTCTGGTGGAACCCGGACTCCACATAAACATGCTTGAGTTCTGTGCGATCCGACTGCCATTGAAAGCCTTCCTACCCTCCTTCAACAGAAGGCTAGTGCAGGTGTTCCTGGATAACACCACCGCTATGTGGCACTGCAACAAACAGGGCAGGTGGGGTTGTGGCCCCCCTGTCCAGAGGCTGTGCATCTCTGGAGATGGCTGTAACAGCAGGACATATCCCTGGAGGTTCAACATTTTGCAGGCTCCCTAAACGCCAAAGCGAACAAACTCAGCCATCAATGCCTAATGGATCACAAGTGGCGTCTCCACCCAGAGGTTACTCAAGGTCTCTTTCAGCAGTCAGGAGAGCCTTGATTAGATCTGTTCATCTTCAAAGAGAACGCACAGTGTCAGCAGTTTTGCTTGCTGGAGTTTCCAAGGCGGCTCTCGCTCGGAGGCGCTTTTCGTCTCAAGTGGATCTCAGGCCTCCTGTACACCTTTCCGCCCAAACCACTCCTACCCAGAGTTCTAAAGAATATCAAGGACGACAGGGCCAAGGCATCATTGTGGCTCAGGACTTAGCATGGAAAGTCTGGTATCTTGAGCTACTGAACATGTGTTGATCCTCTGATCAGGCTGCCTCATTCAGGAGGATCTTATGTTTCAGCAGCAGGGGATGATCCTCCACCCTAGCCTGTCATCTCTCCCCCTTCTTGCGTGGCGTTTGAGTGGTGCAGTTGTTGACAGCTTTTAACCTTCCTGCTGAAGTCTGCAATGTTAGTCTCGCAGCCAGGCGACCCTCCACCAAAACTGCTAGTGGAAGCGATTCAAATCATATTGTACAGTAAAGTCTACTGATCTCCTTTCTAATATTTTGCTTTGATCCTTACTCTTGCTGAGCAGGGCTCTGCTTTGGCACTCTGAAGGGTTATCTTTTTGCTCGGTCTACCTTCTTGCATCTACCTGACCAACCCTCTTTATTTAAGTCCCCTATTATAAATGTATTCCTGAAGGGCCTTGTATATATGTGTTCCCACTTCTCCTTTTATTGTGCTTCAGTGAGACCTCAACTTGGTCCTCACTTTCTTGATGTGTGCTCCTGCCGAGCCCGGAAGGTAAGCGAGCTGCAGGCAATATCTGCCAAGCCTCCATTCTTCTCAGTTTATCCAGATAAACTGGTGCTTCACAGTAGGGCCTCTTTCCTGCCGAAAGTTTTAACACCCTTTTGTGTGGGCCAGTCTGTTACCTTGCCCACCTTTTACACTCCTCAACATCCCTCTAAAGAAGAGCAACGACTCCACCGTCTTTACCCAAAAAGAGCATTGTCGTGTTGTCTTGATCAAACAAAAGAGTTCCGGTTGGAGAATCAACTCTTCATTGGGGTATGTTGGAGCAAAGAAAGGCTGAGTGGTGCAGAAACGGACAATCTCTCAATGAGACAATCTCTGCTTCTGGATCTGCTACGCAGTGGCAAAAAAGCAGTCTCCTGAAGGCCTACGGGCTCATTCCACCAGAGCTAAAGCTGCAAAAACTGTGTTGGCATGGAGTCGTAGTCCTAAACATCTGCCAGGCACTAACGTGGGCTTCCTTGCACCCATTTTCCAAACACTACTGCTTGTCCGTAGAGTTGGACATTTCGCATTTTGGTCCTGCAGCACTTTGTAGGTTAAATGTGTCTGCAGTACCACCACTGAGGGGATTCTATTGCGTGGGTATCTATTCAAAAGAAAGGAATTTGTAGCTAGAAGTCTCTGTAAGGTGAACAAGTTATTTACCAGCATTAGCGACTTACCTGGTAGAGACAATGTCTAGCTGCAGATATCTTACTGATCCACCCATCCTCCCACTAGACCAATTTCTTGGGTGAGGGATGATGCCTTTAAGGGCTCTAGTTTGGACACACCAGGGTCAGTGCATCATGGCTCTATGCTTCTGGCGTGGAAAAGTAACTGACGTCCGCGTGAAAAGTTGGCACCTATATTGGTGAAGCGGACATCACTTCCGACTGCACTGGCGATGCAGTGTGGAGTCGATGAACGCCACCTACCAGTGCACAGGGGTACTCTAAAAAAAAACTCTTGTTGCAGTCTGACGCCTGGGGAGAATTCAAAGGTAAAGAATCTGCAACTATATACTGTCAGTACCATATAAGACGCTACCAAGGGTAATTTCAGTTTATACAATGGGGAGGATACTAATGAGCACATCATACACTGGGAAGTCTTCAAAAAGACTTTAAAGCAAGTCAAACTTCTACATTCACATTTCCTAAGAATACCCATTCCAAGTTCTTCCTCTGCCTCCCAACTTCCTCAGTATGCTTGATTTTTGTCTATCTGTGTGTGCCTGTGTTTCAGCACTCTGAGGTGACATAGGCGCGGTGTTGTGCTGGAAAAAACATCTGAATGAAATAAATAATTAGTCAGTGAGTGATGATTCTGGTAATTTCTAGGTAGATACTACAAAGTTATGCTTCACAATATCCCTTCATATTCATATTTGTCATTGAATGTCTTATGGTTATTACACACATATTCTGTAGATGTTCATTATACTACACACAAAGACTACAGAAGGCTGTAACATCAGGACACCAGAGAAAGCTGGTAATATGTATTTGTGCTCTGATATCAGAAGATCTATTCCCTACTTACATATAACTTGAAGTGCTTAGAAACTACTTTCTTGGTATTGCTACCAAATTTCACTACTTTCTATGCAATGAGGGTATTAAGCATTGGTCACTTTTAAGTGGAGTTAAAATAATTTTACACCAAATTGTTCCTATGTGGACCTAGTGGCAGCTAAATGACTTTTAAAACCGAAAGTACAATCATGACATTTAATCTTAAGTAATAATTAATTGAAAAATATGCCCAAAATAAGAGTAGATTTTTGGCTCAACTACTTTTGGGCAGTGGTGTTCAGAAACTGAAAACTCCAGAAACAAAGAAGCAAGCGTTGCAGACTAGCAAAAGTTAAGTACAACTAAGACTGATGTCGAAGAGTTTACAAATAGCAGGGCTGGTTCTAAAAGGCTACCACCAACCCAAATCAATCCTTTGAGTTTGCATTACAAGTTCCATCAAAATGCATTTTCCTGTAAATAAATATTAACTAGGCAGAATTCTTTCCTTCTACATTTGAAAAGGGAAGGAAGTCTGAGAGACTACAACTAGACAACAGTGGGAGCTAAGGTATTAGAATCTACTACCTATTTGGGGAAATAACATTTTCTACCTCTCACAAGATAATTTATTCCTATTCAGGATGATGTCTGATAATTTCAATTAAAATATGGTATAGAAATGCCCACCTATCCTGACATTTCATTTTTTTGCAGATCTAGCAGATCAGGAGGACATTAATTATTAAAATTACCAATTATAATAACCATTATTAATTATTATTAATATAATTACTTATTATTAATCATTAATAATTAATAATTATGATGATGAATTGTTATTAATAATTAATTATTATTGATTAATAATTAGAGGCACTATTATAGTTACGTTTGCTATTCAGATCATAAAAGAGGCCCCACTGTGTGTTCTTATATTTGCTGGAGGCCAACTTCACTTATGTACTTTTTTCTTTTAGTGGCAGGATCTCACTTAAAAATCATTGTTTCTCTTGTAGGGGATTTCCATGTATAGTCATAAGCACTGAATAGTTCCGCGCGCCTGCGGGGACCCCGGAGCTCTGATGTGAAGTATATTCTTAAGTGCAAACACCAGCCGTTTGAAGAAAAGGTCTGTCAAAAAACACTTAAGAATAACATTGTGCAGCCTATGTGAACAGCTACACAGGCCAAATTGTTGAAAAGAAAATCAATAGTAGTGTAAATTCATGTTCAAACACCTATTTATTCTAGAAATGTAATAACAAATACATTCTCATACTTTATTTACACCTCTGATGAGAATAAAACAATGCAGGGCAGTGTAGCCCATAGGCTGCCATTATACAGAATGTAAATAGAGCTGTGCCTTTAAGAAAGCTAAGTCTTCCTGTATCCCATCATGCACAGCAACAGGCAGTTGCCTCAGTTCTTTTTTCCGGCTCCTGCTGACAGGACCCTGAAGCATTGAGCTCTACCTCACAAAGCTTTTTGTGACAGAAATTCATTGAAATATCTTCTGAATTTTATTTTCACTCGACGTTTTTACCTTTGAGTGATCATTTTCTACTGATTTCTGTTAAATTCTGACAGAATTTTGAGGTTTTTCTAGTTAGAAATGCCTTCACTTTTTGATAAATGTCCTTCTTGTGGCAGAAAGAAGGCTAAAACAGATCCACATAGGGTCTGTATAATTTGTCTTCCATCCAGCCACAAACCGGAGTCGTGTGACATTTGTAAAACCTTCTCTAGAAGAACCCTTCGTGATAGAGAGAAGATCCGACTTCAGGCGAGAGAGGACAGGAGAAAAAGTGGCCATTCCACTACAGAGCGAGGAGAAGGTCAGGCTTCTACCAGGGCTCAACTTGTTTCCTCCATGACTCCTTCCATACCTGCTGAAAAACGACATAGATCTCCGACGACGTCGAGAGCGTCGACGTCGAAGCAGGGAACGGCGCCAACATGTTCGCCGTCGAGGAGTGGTTCGCCGGCGAGAAAAATACATCGTTCGCCGTCGACAGCTATTTCGCCGTCGAGGCGGCGAAGACACCCGACGTCGAGAGGATCTGGGTCGCCGTCGACACGGCGAACACAGTCCACGCCAAGGAGATCCGAGTCGGGCTCGCCGTCGACACGGCGAGGGAGATCGCCGTCGAGAGAGAGTGTTCGCCGTCGGAGGCGTTCACCGTCACTGCACCGACCATCTAAGAGGCCTAGAAGGGTTTATACAACCTCGGAATCCTCGGCCTCGCTTATCCTACTTCCAGCATCGCCACAGCTCTCGCAAAGGCAGTCGCCGTTACCACAGACGCCGGTAACACCTACGGCTCCTCTTCCGGCGCCTCCTCCAGAGCCTGTTCCGAGGACTCCAACGCGATCTGCAGGGCGTTCTGGATATTCGTCGAGGCGTACATCTACCTCTAGGCACCGTCGTCAGGAATCACATCATGGACATTCTTCATCGTCCACACGGGACTACTCTCCAACCTTATCGGACTCACCGTCCCCAAGAGTGTCCCCCATAGATGATGTCAACACATTTCAGGAGGTCTTAGTGAGAGGGGCAACCAAGCTGAATATCCCGCTAGCAGCTCCGGCCCCATCGACATCAGTGATCTTTGAGACCTTGCATCAAAAGACATCTTCACGACCTTTACTTCCACTGGTTCCGGGTCTTATTGAGCCAGCAATGGACATTTTTCTCACGCCGGCTACAACAAAGTCTGCTCCTTCCAGACTCATTAAAAAGTACCGTCCACCAGAGCAAGATCCTCTATTCTTGAGGTCGGACCCAGTACCAGACTCGGTAGTTATAGTGGCAGCGAAGAAATCGCATTCGACGTCACCGTCTTCCTCTGCTCCTCCAGACAAAGATAGCAGAAAGATCGATGCTGCAGGAAGAAAAGTATGCTCGACGGCATCCATCACCATGAAAGCAGCCAGTGCCACTGCTTTATTAGGGAGATATGATCGATCCCTCTGGGACTCTATACTGCAGTTCGCGGAGCATCTCCCTAGGGACAAAAGGGAAGATTTCCTAGAGGTCGTGAGCGAGGGAGCTATGGTTTCTAACCAGATTATAAGTGCTGCGGCGGATTCTTCAACACTATCCGCACATAACTATGCTCATGGTATAGCGCTCAGGAGACATGCATGGCTGCGGCTTACATCGCTTAAACCCGAAGCACAGCAGAGGATACAGAACCTACCTTTCTCAGGCTCCACTTTGTTCGGCTCTCATGCCGATGACGAGATGGCCAGAATGAAGTCGGAGCTGGATACCCTGAAAGCGGTAGGCATGGAGCGACCTAAAGAACAGCGAAAAGGATTCCGCCCATATCAAAGAAGACTGTTCACCCACAGGTATCAGACTCCACATTGGACGTCTTCACGCCCTCAGCAACAGCAGCAGCATCAGAGGGGCTTCTCAAGAAGGTCGACAAGGGGTCGTTCAACACCTCAGACCCAGACACCTCGACAGGTGCCCGCGTCTAAGCCCTGAATCTTCGCTTCCCCCTCCTCCATTACCCACTCCGGTAGGGGGAAGTATCTCAAATCATCTGGACGAGTGGCTACGCATCACATCAGACGCCTGGGTTTTGAATATTGTGAGACATGGTTACGTTCTCAGATTCACCAGTCCTCCACCATCTGTTCCACCCAAAACAACCAACCGACACCTCGAAGCTCTTCAGTTAGATGTCACCATCCTATTGCAAAAAAGAGCCATAGAACCCGTCCCGATCAGCCAGCAAGGGAAGGGGATTTATTCGAGGTATTTCCTTGTGCCAAAAAAAGACAAGCAAGAGTTTCGTCCCATTTTAGACCTAAGGACAGCAAACAAGTGGATTCGCAAAGAGAAATTCAGGATGCTATCCTTGCACCAAATTTACCCACATCTTCGTCAGGGCGACTGGCTCTGTGCAGTAGACCTTTGCGACGCTTATTTTCATATTCTGGTGGCCAAGAAACATCGAAAATTCTTAAGGTTCACCATCGGAAAACATCATTACCAATTTGCGGTTCTGCCCTTCGGCCTAAAATCAGCGCCGAGGACTTTTTCCAAATGCATGGCGGTGGTAGCCGCCCATTTGAGGAAGCATCGAATTTTTGTCTACCCCTATCTAGACGATTGCCTCATAAAGGCCTCCAGTTATCTAGAGACGCAACAACATTTCAAATGGACTCTACAGCTGTTACAGAAACTCGGTCTTCAAGTAAATCTCCTGAAATCCACAGCAACACCGGTTCAGAGGTTGCATTACTTAGGAGCCATTATAGATACAAATCTAGGAAAGGTGTTTCCTTCGGAGGAACGACGATTATCGATTCTCCAAAAGTGCAAACAACTGCAAGAGGCTCCACAGACCACTGCAAGAGTAATAGCTTCCCTACTGGGCTCGATGGCGTCTTGTATCCATCTCGTTCCCAATGCTCGCCTCCATATGAGACCATTACAGGAAAACCTGGAGGATCAATGGGGTCAACTAATGAACGAATGGGAGAACAAAGTCCTCCTCTCTCCCCACGCCTTACAGTCCCTCAAGTGGTGGTGTCTACCCGACAATCTCTTGGTGGGGATTCCGTTCCAACGACAGCCTCCAGCTCAAACCATCGTAACAGATGCGTCACTGCTCGGATGGGGAGCGCACATGGGACATCTTCGAGTCCAAGGCAAGTGGTCACAGAAAGAGAGTCTCTATCACATCAACCTGCTGGAACTTCGAGCGGTCCACCTTGCGCTCAAAGCTTTCCTTCCCTCTCTGAGAGCGGAAACTCTCCTTCTTCAGACGGACAACGTGGCCACCATGTACTATGTAAACAAACAAGGAGGCACCAGGTCCAGGATTTTATCCAGGGAGGCTCAGACAATCTGGCATTGGCTTCTAGCCAGGAACATGTCGCTAGTAGCAACTCACCTGCCGGGCATCCAGAATGTGCAAGCGGATGCTCTCAGCCGAGTAATGGACGAGAACCACGAGTGGGTTCTACACGACGACGTCGTTCATTCCATTTTCGCACTATGGGGTTCCCCCTCTATAGACCTGTTCGAAACCCCAGAAAACAAAAAATGCCAAAACTTCGCCTCCAGATATTACCATCCAGGGACACTGGGGAATGCCCTGTGGATAAGCTGGTCAGGAGCATTTCTTTACGCCTTTCCACCGCTTCCCCTGATTCCGGCGGTCCTCCAGAAGTTATCCAATGCTCAGTCCAAAATGATCCTGATTGCTCCGGAATGGCCACGACAATGGTGGTTCCCAGACCTTCTTCACCGGTCACTCAAACCACACATCAGGCTCCCTTATCGTCCGGACCTGCTCACGAAGTTCGGAGGGCAGATATCTCATCCCAACCTCTCATCACTGAGTTTGGCAGCATGGCTCCTGAGCTAGTGCAATATGGACACTTGAACTTACCTCAGGACTGTATGGAAATCCTGAGAGAAGCTAAGCGCCCTTCCACACGATCCACTTATGCAAGCAAGTGGAAGAGATTTTGTGTGTGGTGTTTAGACAACAACATTGACCCGATATCCTGTGGAGAAGAGTCTATTCTGCCATACCTCCTAACATTAGCAAAATCGGGCTTACAATTATCATCAATAAAGGTACATTTGGCGGCTCTAACAGCATACAGGAAGAGCCCATCACAACCTTCCTTTTTTCGAATCCCAATTATTAAAGACTTCCTGGAAGGTTTAAAAAAGGTTTTTCCCCCCATTAGAAGGCCGTCTCCTCCATGGGAATTGAATGTTGTCCTATCGCGCCTGATGCTACCTCCATTCGAGCCAATACATAAGGCATCGCTTCAACATCTCACATGGAAAACTGCTTTTCTGGTGGCAATCACTTCAGCGCGTAGGGTCAGTGAAATCCAAGCCTTTTGCTCTCAGGAACCCTACACGGTTTTTCATTCTGCGAAAGTGGTAATGAGAACTCATCCAAAATTTTTACCGAAAGTCGTCTCCGATTTTCATGTGAATCAAACCATTTCACTTCCAACTTTCTTTCAAAATCCAGCTACTCCTGCTGAGAGAACGCTGCACTCTCTTGATGTAAAGAGGGTTTTGAAATTTTACTTGGACAGGACAAAATGCTTACGTAAATCACAACAGCTTTTTGTTAACTATGGCCCACTTAGAACAGGGTTGGGCACGTCTAAGCAATCACTATCCAGGTGGATTGTTTCATGTATAATGTTATGTTATCAGTTAGCGAACAAGTCCCTCGGTGGTAGGCCAAAAGCCCACTCTACTAGAGGGAAGGCAGCTACTACAGCCTTAATGAGAAATATACCTTTGGCAGAAATATGCAAGGCTGCCACTTGGAAGTCTGTCCATACCTTTACTCAGCATTACTGCCTTGATACAGATGCTAGGGCGGATGCACAGGTTGGACAGGCCTTGCTTAAGAACTTATTTGCATAACTTTAGTGTTTTGGCACTATTTTTTCTGTCTGCTCCACCGCGGTTATGGGGATGGGCTTGCTACTCTATTCAGTGCTTATGACTATACATGGAAATCCCCTACGAGAGAAGGAATGGTTTCTTACCTGTAACTCCAGTTCTCTCGTAGGGGTATTTCCATGATAGTCATAAGCAACCCTCCCTCCTCCCCGGTGGAGTTCACATAGAAAAAGTTGCCATAAATATGGTTGATGTTGGTACTCCAACAAAGCTTGTTCCAGGTTAAAAGCCTTCAAAAAGAACTGAGGCAACTGCCTGTTGCTGTGCATGATGGGATACAGGAAGACTTTGCTTTCTTAAAGGCACAGCTCTATTCACATTCTGTATAATGGCAGCCTATGGGCTACACTGCCCTGCATTGTTTTATTCTCATCAGAGGTGTAAATAAAGTATGAGAATGTATTTGTTATTACATTTCTAGAATAAATAGGTGTTTGAACATGAATTTACACTACTATTGATTTTCTTTTCAACAATTTGGCCTGTGTAGCTGTTCACATAGGCTGCACAATGTTATTCTTAAGTGTTTTTTGACAGACCTTTTCTTCAAACGGCTGGTGTTTGCACTTAAGAATATACTTCACATCAGTGCTCCGGGGTCCCCGCAGGCGCGCGGAACTATTCAGTGCTTATGACTATCATGGAAATACCCCTACGAGAGAACTGGAGTTACAGGTAAGAAACCATTCCATTCTGGTGTTTCCTACTTTTGACACCAAGTGGTATCCATAGTCATACAAATATTTAGAAGATATCTAGAGTACCCAAAGAAGGGCCATTGCCAAGATGAGAACATCAGATCTTCTGTGGAAGCCTCTAAGCTAAACCTGGTCAAAATTTTTGTTTAGCTGGCAAAATTACTTTTTACGTGACATTTCTCAAAATTATGCGTTACTCATTTTCACATGTTTTTTTTACCTAAGGAGTCTTCTCACAATAAAACGCCTTGCACAACACCAGTTGAAGAGTGCTTCACACAGGAACTTTCTTGTGAAGAGAAATGTTGTACTCAAACCAGTCTTCGCCGGAATCTTACAAGATTTTCTGGAGTGAGGTGTGCAGTCGATTAAAATAAAAAAATAAAAAAATAAAAATAACAAAAAATAAAAATGACATATACTGGAAAATCACGTTTCACCACCAAAATGTAATTTCACATAAATGTCCTCAAATTTCACAGAAAATAATGTGATTTCACCAAACCCTACTTTGCTCTTCATTATGCACTTGCAAGCTTCAGACCCATGAGTGCATCAGAGCGATTCTATTCACATTGTGCCTTCATTGCAGCATCTTTCTGGCAGAATAGCCTTTTCCTTGATTGTCTTTACATCCGCTCAATGGAAGAGCTAATTACTAACACTATCAGTTGTGGAACCAGTCAAAGGTTTTTTTATGCAAGTGGAATGGTCAAAAGGCTACATTCATCTTTCTTCCCCAAAATCTTTCAGAATTGTACTTGATCCAAACAATCACATTGCCTGACTTTTTCCCAGTCTATTCACAGCTGCTAAACATTCACCCCATTCATTAAAGGTTAGATTGGTGCTACACCTGTACCTACAAAAAAAGGTCTTTTATGCTTGAATTATGGCTATCAATTGACAAATAAACATCTTCCAGTAAAAACGGAAGCTTATTGTACTAGAAGTAAAGCAGCCTCCCCAGCCTAGCTCAGAAAATTTCTAATAACGGATATTTTCATAGAGGCCACATGGGGATAAGCTCAGCAGTTCATAAGACATAATTGTTTAGGTTCAGACAAACAGGCTGATGCAAGAGTCGTCCAGGAAATCCTGAGAAATCATTTCAAATAGTAAAGATTCCCTATCTGGGAGTCTCTTTGACAGCCATCCTGTTTTTTTTCCCTACAGCCCAGTGTCCAGCATCTGAGAGTGTTGTTAGCTTACTACTCTGTACTAATGTTGATGATTGGTTGTGAGGAAACGTCATACACCTGTAATGCTGTTTGTGCATCATTGTTTTTTTTATATAAATAACTGTCGTAGGTGTTCTATTCTTTGGAGCTTCGCTTACATTGAAACATTACAAAAACATGTAGTATAGCCTTCTTTCTTGAGGTTAGGATGCCTGTAGGCAGGTATGTCTTAATGTGAAAGGTGTTCTGAGATGTTATATGTAAGTGGCTTAGAGCCATCATTTCATCCAGGATGGTCCGACATTGCACAGAGGTTCCATAGTGTGGCACAAACAACCTTGTACAAAGAGGAAATTATGTTTGGATAACATAGACTTTTGTTGTGGTGGTTGCCTTGCTTTTAGGCCACTGGGTTGTCCAGAGCCCTACCAACCACCATAGATTCCCAGGACCTTAAGTTTTAAGAAATGTCCATAGTTGTTAGGGTTCCCTTTGTTCATGCTGACCTTAATACTGCAGCAGTCTTCCTTGCAAAAATATGTGTAATGGGTCTTTTAAGTATTAACACTTGCAGGCCACACAACCCTGCATTCCTCTGGGCATTTAAATGCCAGGGGGCCCAAGGTTGCTCTGGTTCCTGGATGCTGGGTTGCCCATACCCAAACACTGCAACCATTCCCCGTGGAAACTGAGAACTAATTTGGAGGTTATTTAGTCACAGGATTGCCAATTCCAATTTATTCTGGCTAGGAAAACCTGTAGGAAACCCTGAAAGCAAAACCATCTTAGAGTCCCTCTGGGCACCTTGTTGCCAGAAATTACAGGGTTTGGTAGGTTTCCCTGGGGCCCAACCAACCTGGGCTCAAATACTGGATCCATCCTTCGTGAAAACTGACTATAAATTTGGGGACACCACCTAATATCCCACTGGGAATTTACTGGTCAGAAATGCATAGATTTGGTAGGGATACATGGGTTCCCAGCCAGTCACAGACCTAAATATTATGACCATCCCCCAAGAAACATCAGGAGAGATTGGGTTGTCTTTTGTTGAAGTGCTAGTATGTAGAGGTAATTTTCCTGCACCCAGGTATGAGGGAGATGAGGGCAGAAAGACAAGCATGGATCATGGGGTGGATCGATCCTATTCCTATTTATACACCAGTCCGCCAAATGCCCTGGCAATGGACTTGGTGAGCAGCCAGCCAGAAGAACAGAAAGCCTGTCTGAGGTCCAAATAGTAGGAAAGACTGGTCCATCCCTCACATGTGAGCATTTGACATTGTGCAGCTCTGCATCTGATCTGTCCCACCCTGGATTTGAAATTGGGCTACCTTATAAGTGCCATCTCTGTGGGCTAACATCATATCCCTTCTTTCTGCACCTGCTGATACCATACAGATCTTATCGGCTTCAGTCAGCCAGAGTACTTCGAGCTCGGCTCCTCCAATACCAGCCCCAGCTCATCATCAGACGCTTACTTCAGGTGCAGTAACCAACACATCCAACAAGAGTCTTGATGCTGCCACCATTCCCGGAAATGGAACTGATACTGTTTTCGGACTTTGAGACTCATCCGCCACCAAAACCAAGGTCCTATACACCACAACATTACACCTATTGGGATCCAGAGATATATATGCCATATGATGTTGGTGAAATTGGAGATGGCAATGCGTCTTTGCCCATAATTATGGCAGTGACATAGTTGATGACTTACAGGATGCCAATATCCTGGACACCTCAGAAATTTGTCTGTCATCCCGCAATCCAGTTACAACAGTAGATTAATCTGACTGCTTTGCTGTGGTTATCAGGAGGGCAACAGCAGTTTTGGACCTTACTCTGCTCACAGCAGAACTTAAAACAAATGTCCTTACTTAAGCTCTCAATCTTGAACAAACCAACCCAGAACCTTTACTTCCATTTAAATAGTCCTTGATTGATGTACTGGTAGACACATGGATGAAGCAAAGATCTTGTCCCCCAGTTAGTAGGCAAATGGAATGCAGCATAGGCTTGCTCCCAGAGATCCAGATTTTTTAGTGCAGCACCCCATTCTGGTGAGGTTGATGGTACATGGGTCCACAAGTTGCCTAAATTCCTAATGCCTTCCTTTCAACCTCTTCTGCTAGAGGCTCAAAACTAATGGAGGCATCCGCCAAGTTAATGTTTCGCCCGACCAGCCTTAGTCTGTGGCACACGTTGGTGGTTATGGGGATATCTTACCGCCTGCCGCAAACCCACTTTAATTCACTCTCTGCTGTTCACAATCGCCTGTTGGGAGGATGCATCACCTTCTACAACACAGGATGGCAGAACATCAGATCCAAACAATGGGTTGTCCAGATTGGGAAAGATGGTAACGCCCGACTTTCGGAGGCTGGCCTGGCTTGTAGTGGGTACCTCGGGTACTTACACCTTATACCAGGTCCATTTATCCCTCATCAGTGAAAGGTAGTAGTGTTCTAGCAGCTTAGGCTGTTAGAGGTAGCTGTAGCAGAGCAGCTTAGGCTGAACTAGGAGACATGCAGACCTACTGCAGTACCACTATAGTTACACAGTACTTATACATAACAAAAGACAATACTCAGCGTTACCCAAAGTAAAGGTACTTTATTTAAGTGACACAAGGCCAAAAATATCTTAGAGGCAATACTCCTTCTGGAGGTAAGTATTATACACGATATATACTAGACACCAAAATCAGGTAAGTAAATAGTCATAGGATAGTGCAAACTATAGAAAATACCATAGATTGCAATAGTAAGAAATAGGCCTAGGGGCAATATAAACCATATACTAAGAAATTGGAATGTGAATCACAAATTCCCCCCCTAGGCAAGTGTAGTGTGTAGAGGGTCGCTGGGAGTGTAAGAAAACCATAAAGGTGAGTAAAATACCCCACCCCAGAGCCCAGGAAATTAGGAGTTAAGTACTGCAAGTTTCCTCAGGACACACTACAAGTCGTGATTAGAGTTATTGCAAGAACCATGCAAGACCGCAAGGAACAAATGGTGGATTCCTGGACCTGAAGACTTGTAAAGAGAAGAGACCAAGTCCAGAAGTCACAGAAGATTCCAGGAAGGACAGGAGCCCCCGCCAACCTAGAAGATGGTGCAAAAGAGGATTCTCCAGTTGGAAGAAGTCTTCAGATGAGCACTAAAGAAGATGGCTGCGGGTTCCTGTATGAAAAACAGGATGTCCCACGTGGAGATGTTGGATGCAGGCAAGTTGCAGTGCTGGATTCGTCCAACAAGCCTTGGTTCAAGCAATGTCATGGATTGCATCAAAATAGTGCTGCCTGGACGCAGGAGGGACTTGGGGGCCTTAACTCGGAGTGAGGAGGCAGAGGGGGCTCCCAACACTGGAGGGAACTCACAGATGACCAGGCAGCACTCACGGAGGTCCCAGGACACGGGGACAAAGGAGGTGCAAATTGCGGTTGCTGCAGCACTACAAAAGAAGGTCTCACGCTGCCGGAGAACAACTCATTGAGTTGAGCTTCACAGGATAGAGTGCTGGGGACCTGGGCCAGGCTGTGCTACATTATTCTTTTGAGAACAGATTTGGGTGCACAGTATAGGTGAGACACTGGGGAATAAATATACCATATGGAGCTGAAAGTGAAGAATTGATAAACTACAAATTATATCTCGAACTTATAAGCACATAACACCTTTCCTGTAGCCTACCTATAGCCTATCTTAGGCGTAACTTACATCTAGTAAAAATAACTCTAATTCTTGGTAAGTGGTTATAAATGCCAACTCAACCTGAAAGTGAAACTCTGCATTTAAAGCCTGCTGTAACATGCAAAAGACATGGTTTTAAGCCTTCTAGTCTTATTCATTTTCTCAAATAATAAATACCTTACTACACATGTCAATTAAAGTATCCATACCTCTCTGGCTGTATCTGAGAAACTATCCTTTTTCTCTGTCATAACAGTTTTAGCCCCCTAATCCACACACATACCTGTGAGTACACATTTAATCTAACTATTCTCTCTAATTCACATACCTGTTAAATGGCTTTTGTTGCTAGGTAAAATATTCTCACAATATAACTTTACCTCTTTTCTTGGTATAGGCATGAAATCGCAGCATAGGAATGGTACACCATTTATACTAAGGAACCATTAATGACAACCTTTTCAACGTTGGTCTCAGTGATACTGTCCTAGTTAGCAAATCAAAAAACTGTGTTTCATATTTTATTTTTCTTATCTTATATCTTAATGGTTTCCTTTCAACCTAAGGACCCAGCCATGATTCCCCCGTGTAAGTTCTCAACGGAGTTGCAACTCCAGACGGGGGTTCTAAAATGTATATACTATTGTTACTGTCATTTTTCAGGTACATTTAACATACAATGATGTTAGTGAATTGGAAAATTATTTTTTTACACTAGCAACTGTACCAAAACCACTCTTATTTGAAGTTTTTAACTATGCTTTACCCACTGCCCTTCCCCACACAGTCTTTCACCTCAGCTGCCATAGCAACCTCCTTTGGAACACTCCACTGTATCAGTAGTTCAACAGGTCATAGCACTTTCTGTCAGAAGCATACCAACTTTATGTTGTTCTGTGGCAGGTGTAGTTGACTGATTCAGAATGTAAGTATATCCAAAATAGCAATACTTGTTTGTGAAATAATCAGAGCCAATCACGGATCTACCGACTTAATGTTTTAAATCACTACCTATTGTTATCTACTGATGTATATACAATAGCCTATGAAATTTGTGTTTATTTCAAACCAGGTGCTGCCTACCATTTTGACATCCTCATATTTTAAAAACTGGCTCATTCAGCTGCAGCCTTCTCCTGTGTGCTACGGATCCTTTCCTTCAAAATGGTTAGAGTTTGGATTGTAGGTTATAGCTATGTTTTGTGGCTAGTGAGTATGCTAGAAAGAGTGGCATTGACAGGAACCTAGGTTTGCCTAAAGTGGATAATACTTTGTTAAAGTGGCAGCAATTGCTTTCATTAGTTGAAAGCATTATGGATTACCAACATCCAGACCTCATGCTTGTGCACTGTGGTGGTAATGACTTGGGTATGCTGACTGGGGTAGGACTGGAAGTCCTAATGAAGGGTACCTGTGTTCAGTTAAAGAAACATTTCCCTCACACTGCCTTGGTGTTCTCTAACATATGCCAGAGGCAGAAATGGAGGTGATCAACTGAATTCTGTCCACGGATAGACAAAGCCAGGAAACATGTTAATAGAACTGTTTCTGCATTCCTCATAGACCATAACAAGGGCTCTATCTACAATAATAGCCTGCGCTTTGACATAGATGGAATATATAAGACCAGATGGTGTTCACTTCACAGATGAAAGCAACAGGGTGTTTCTGAGCAACTTGAAAACTCTGCATCCACTCTTCTGTTTAGTACTCATATACACCCAATAAACACAAAGGTTCTTCTCAGACCCATACTATTTCTCAAACACTAGTTCATTTTCAAACAAAATCTGATATTTTTTTTCACAAACATTTTGGAGTAGCTGATTCACAAGCCAAAACCACACATTCAATGCACAACATCAAACTTGTTATCCATGTCTTTGTTTCGCTCTGTACATGTCCCAATAGCTTTCCGAATACCTTTGTCAATGTCTAATTGAGTCTGTGAATGGGTGCGTGAGTTGCTGAGTGGGTCTCTGAGTGTGTGTGTGTGTATGTGTGTGTGTGTTTGTGTCTGTGTGGGTCTGTGAGTGGGTCCATGGGTTGCTGAGTGGATCTGTGAATGTGTGTGTGTGTGTGTCTGGGTGGGTGTGTGAGTATCTGAGTGGGTGTGTGAGTGCATGTATAAGTGTCTGTGTCGGTCTGTGAGTGGGTGTGTGAGTGTCTGTGTGGGTCTGTAAGGGTGTGTGTGTGAGAGTGAGTGGGTCTGTGAGTGGGTGTGACAGTCTGAGTGGTTTTTTTACTGCGTGTGTGTCTCTGAGTGGGTCTGTGAGTGAGTGCATGAGTCACTGAGTACGTCTGTGAATAGGTGTACAATTTTGTGTGGGTTTGTGAGTGGGTTTAAAAGAGTGAGTGGGTCTGTGAGTGTCTGAGTGGGTGTGTGTGTCTCTGAGTTTGTGAGTGGGTGTCTAATTGGGTGTGTGAGTGAATCCATGGGTGTGTGTGTGTGTGTGAGAGTCAAAGTGAATCTGTGAGTGGGTGTGTGAGTCACTGAGTGGGTTTGTGAGTGTCTGTGTGGGTCTGTGAGTGGGTGTATGAGTTTATTTGTGGTCAGTGAGTGGGTTTGAGACTGCCTGAGTGGCTCTGTGGTTGGGTGTGTGAGTGAGTGGATTTGTGAATGGGTGCATGAGTCGCTGAGTGGGTGTGTGAGTGTCTGTGTGGGTGTATGAGTGGGTGGGTGAGAGTCTGAGTGGGTCTGTGAGTGGGTGCGTGAGTTACTGCATGAGTCTTTGGGAGGGTGTATGAGTGTCTGCGGGTGTGCGAGTGAGTGTGTGAATGTATATTTTTTTACAAGGTTTGTGACTCAGTTGTTACGTTATATGGGGAGGGGCTGCACTAATCGCAGCAACAGAGTCACAACTCCATGCATGTAAAAAGGAAACTGTTTTGGGCTCTAAAAAATTAAAAGGGGTCCCTCAGACACCCATGAAATGCCCCCATGGGGCAGGGTTCCCCTACCCTAGCCTCTTTGATAGTTTTTACCCTCTATTTTCATCCCCTGGGACCACGTCCTGGTTTATAAAATGGCGGCCTCGACGTTCTGCACAGGTTAAGACCACCCAATCACAGTACTGCTCCTGGGACGTGGAGCTGCGACACTCTGCGCAGGAGTCACGACGAATCCGCATCCCTATTTGTACAAGTATGAGCCACATGTACAAATAATTGGAATTGCGATTCCCTAATTGCGATTCCATGCGAATCGCAATTAGGGAATTGCAATTCCAAATGTAAGAAACTCCATTGAGTTTCTTTTGCGATTCCTGTTGGGTCGCAAACAGACTTGCCTCATCAATATTAATGAGGTTGGTCGCAATTTGAGACCCACGGGAATCACAAAAAATGTCTGTGATTGCTTTTAAATAAAGCAATCTTTTTTTTAAACACAGCCCGTTTTCATTAAAGGAAAACAGGCTGCGTTTAAAAAGAAAAAAATGAAACATTTCAGTTTCATTTTTTTTAAGAGTAGGCGGTGGTCCGTGGGACCAATGCCTACTCTTAAAAACCGTTTTTGCATGCATCCAGAAAGGGGAAGGAGTCCCTTATTTGAAATTGATGCTAAATGCAATTGTTTTGTGACCGCATTCACGGTCACTAAACAATCATACATACCATTTAGATTCGGTATTAGGCAGGAACGCCCTGGACATGCCCCTTCCTAATACCGAATCGCAAATCACAAATTGCGATTTGGTAGCAAGTTACTGAATCGCAGTTTGGGCTTTGAACATCACAAAAAGCATTTTTCTGCAAGTCGGCCTGTTTGCGACTAGAAAAATGCCTTGTACTTCTGGCCCCAAATCACAACAAGCATTTACAATGCAACGGGTCTCGCGTTTGCTCATGTTAGAGCTGATCGCGTTGTAAACTTCTAACCCGACTTTTCACCTATCGGGCAAAAGTGCATTTGTGTACACAACCCGAAAAAGTGTAATTAACTATATAAAGCTCTCGACTTCTGCCAAGCGAGATCGCGCTCGTAAATTAGAGAAAAAGAAGTCCACGAGCCCGATGGAAAACAGCGAACCTCGCATGTTTTCTGTACTTGATCGCTGCGCTCGAGGAGGGCTAGCCACCGGAAAAGGCATGACGTATGCTTGCCTTCGACTAATGAAAGCAAGCAGATTTTATTGGGCAAGCCCATGAATCAATAAAAAACACTGACGTGAAGTTGACAGGGCTCCGAGCCCTTTTCTAAATACAAAAGCGTCTCGCTGCGATACGCATGCGCGAGCGCATGCAACGCAGGCTCGACCCTAAAAAGGGTGCTTTCTGGACCAAGAGCTAGCTTTCTGCCAAATTTAGCATTAATCCATCCTGTAGTTTGGGCTGTAGTCGTGTTCAAAATCCTTATAGAAATTAACTTGGAGGAAACAAGTTGTGCCCCTCACCCCTTTTTCTCGATCCCTGCTTAACGGATCACCCAGAAACTTTCCAGACAGCAGCTGAAATGAGTGTCAAACTTTTTGGGGAAAATTTTGTGAAGATTCATCAACTGGCTCGAAAGATATAGGCAAATAAAAAAATGTTTTTTCAATAGAAACTTGGTCCTAACTATAACTACCTATAGGTAATAAACATATATTGCGGAGCCTCACACCACCACCATCCCGAGAGATTTGCTGCCAACAGTTTTCGGATCTAGTCTGCTGCCTGGGGAAATTAACAAGGTGGGGAATCTGAAGTTAGATAGTCTATATTAGCAAAGGCATTTCAGAAGGTAATTATTCATCTAACCACCAATTTTGACTTAAAAACTTTCCTTTGCATACATACCTCTCCCATATAAAAAGATGAAGGAGGAGCTGGGCAATCACCGTGAGCACAAGTCTAACTGAAAGCAGCTGGATCTGAAAAATTGTGCTTCTTTTAACTTCACTATAGATGCTGTCAGCTTATTGTGGTTCTCTGCTTGTCAGTGATAACTAAAGTAAACGCATTAGGCTTCATGGGAAGTACAAGCATTCTAACTTTAGTGACATGACCAGGTCATGTAACTATCACATCATTCCAGTGTAAATAATGGAACAACAACATTTTCCGGCCTCTGTCACCATGAAATTGTTCAAATAAGAACTAAGCGCAATTTGTGCCACCTGAAACTTTAGTTTCATAATTAGCAGTACTAGTTGTAATGTTTCGTCCATACATTTGCATCCTTTGTCTTAAGCTTTTATTGATTGGTTTCATTGTAGCAGACATTTCAGTTCACTCATGCTATAAACATTAACAGATTAACATTCTTATTATACATGTTGCCGTTTCTTTCCTCAAAATTCCATCCATCACAGTCTTGCTCTTTTACTGCCACTAGGGTCTCAGCCATTTCGCTGTCTGTATTGTACGGATGCCTTCCGATTCCCTGGCGCTCTGCAGCACCACGTTGCAACTGAGCACTTCAGCCAGACAGAAAACGCGTTTGGGTGCCAACTGTGCGGGGAGCTGTTCACATCACAGCCACAGTTACAAAGACATTACGAGACGGAGCATCCAGAGGTAGTCATTGCAGAGGGACATGCAACTCCTACACAGGTGATGCAGGTGAGTGTGCCTTATAGAACACCTTGAAAAAATAAATACAAGTTGTAACTTTTTCTTAAATGTCTCAAAATGTTGACACAATGCAGTTTAAAATGTCAATCCATAATACTTTGTGCTGAATTCACGAAATAAATTGTAAAACCCTGCCTTAAATATGTACAGCTGCAGTTCTACAGCTTTAGCCATTTCACAAAACACCCCAGTAGAAGTCTAGAGGAGTCAAACTGTGCCATGGCTGTGAAAACAGATGTCAGAGGAGTACCTCTGATGTTTGGGCTCAGGACACAACTTCGTCATTTGAATCCACAAGAAGTATATGCCCTCATGCACTCAAAGTCAGAGACAGTCAGACGACCCGAAACCATGAAGCGAAGCTCTTCATCGCAGAACATCAAAAGAAGTAAGGGAACTTGCATAAGTCTCACTCATGTTTCATCTCCAAGTTGAGAGCACGGACTCACTCCTGCTCTCCAGATCGCTCCCTCAACAGGTCTTCCTTACATTCAACATCATCTGGTAAATTGAAATCAAAGTCAAAGAAGAAGCATAAGTCGAAGTGGAACTCAGCCCCAGCCCACTGCTCTGTCCAAAGAGAATTCAGTACAGTGTCAAGGTTCCAATCTATGTCACTCCCGCTTGAAGGGCTGATTCCACAACTTGTGCTGATGCACCATGTATTTCCTATGCCCTCGTGATGCAGCAGTTGGTCAAGACCTTTAAAGAGCCCATGCTGTGTATTTTTGGCACTCTTCTGGCTCTCTCAAGGGATCTGCAGGGGCATCCAATAGTGGCGGGTCTATCCACTACATCATCTGATCCCTAGAATCCACCTTTGGTTCCTCACCAGCTCCATTGCGAACTTTCATTCTGGGTCCGAGACCCACACCAGTCCTTTATTCATCAACAGCTGTCCAGATTTTGCCGGCACTAGAGTTCAAGCTTCTGTCGACTCTGTTGTCCAACCCCGAGCCAAATCCATGTCATCTCTGTCTAAGCTCACGCTTTGACTCCCCTCCAGCACAACCGATTACAGTCTGTTACGATTCAGACGAAACACTCCCTCTGCCACAAATCCTTTCTCAGAGGCTCCATTGTCTTTTTACCTCTAATTCTGACCTGAGTTTGCCACTACCTGATAATGATGACAGAGTTTATGATTATTTACTCCATATTATGAAAACAGTATCATGTTTATACATACATACATGCTGGAGAAGGCCAATGAGCTTGATACCTCTCCTGATATGGGTTTGATTTTGCTCCTAGGGCCCCCAATGGAGAAGAGTGCTTGCTTCATTTCCCATAGTCATTAGACATGCTTCTTACCTCATGGACCTACAACTGCTTTCGGTGGAAGTCAAGACAAATGTCCTTACTGAGCTTTTGCACAGTTGGGAAGCATTGTCGGAGCCCCTACTTCAGTTTAAACTTCCTTATGGGCTCTTAGGCTATCCCTTGCTCCTTATGAAGCTTCCCACCGCTTTTGACCGTCCAGGCTTCCAACAGCAATGTAAACACTAATGTATTCCCCACAGCTGCTCCTGACACAGAGTAAAAAAGGATTTAAGTGTTTTGTAAACAAAGGAAGCAAATTTTCTCCTCACAGCTGGTCATTGAAGTCGGTCATTGTGCCCTGCCTGCTAGACACACGTCACCAGGGACGTAGCCAAGAAGATTTTACTGGTGATTTAAATTAAGTTTGGGGTCTCTTTAGTTCAAATCACGCAGGACAGCCAGGATACAGCCAAATATGCAAGTCAAGTAGGACTGGCCTTGCTGCTGTTGACTGCCTGGGCAAGCGGTGTGCACTAATGTGGTGCTTGCGTGCCATGCTTTTTAGCATAGGAAACATCTGAAAGGATCGCAGGACATGATATTTCTTGGTCTCAGCACATTGCTCTTTAACAATGTGCTTTGTGGATAAGTCACTCTTCTTGAGAACTGTGTCCACAACACCCACTTTTAGTCGATATTTTTTATTTTTATTTGTCATATATCAGTCTTTGAAATTGTCATTACTATGCTCATGTTGGTGACAGGTACTTTACCAGATATAACTTCAATATGTCATTATGTATTTTGTGATATACTGCCCCTCTTTTTCAGTTCTGTGGGTGCTGTGCAATACTGCATCAAACTGTTACAGATCCATCTTTGAAGTTGTTATGAATTGCTCATGTTGGTGACTTAGGCACTTTAACAGATGACATGTCAAGATGTCATCTTTAATTTTGTAACACACAGCCCTTTTGGTGTAGCTCCCCCCTTCTTCCTCATTGTAATACTTGGAATGGGAGGATTAAAATGGTGTAGGTCGGTAGCAACTAAATGACTAGAGTATTATGCAGTCTACTTTATTTTTAAGGGGTGATGGGAGAAGGGCTAGTCCCTTTAAACAAAACACTCTTCACTTGTAACTCTCTGGCCTGGTGGAAGCCTCCAGCCGAAACGTGTTGCCATGTTCGCTATTGCACTTTCTGGATGAAATTAAATAAAAGATTATAAAGGTCTGCTGACATAGCCAACAAGATTTAGCTGGTGATTCCAGATTGGAGTATCTTTAGTTCGAATCACTCAGGGCAGCCAGGATGCAGCCAGATATGCAATTAAGACTGACCTTGCTGCTACTTACTCCTAGGTGCAAACGGTGTGCACTGATGTAGTGCTTGTGTGCCATGCTTGGGTCCACTGGCTTTTGTGGAGACGTGCATGTATCATATATATACATATATCTGAATTTGCTGCTTCTACCCCCAAACGCTTTAAAGAAGGCAGAGCCACAGCATGTTCCTTGACCCTTTCTATCCCTGCTTGACAATTTCCTCATCACTTTTGTCCCTTTAGGGCCACTCCAGAGGGTGTCATATAGACAGCGCCTGGTCACTGCAACAGCCAACCCAGTCCTTTCATGACTGGAACGGGGGTCAGGCAGACATTGAGCACATCACCACGGACAACGTTCCTCCTAGCCCTCCTCCACTTTGATGTTTATGCCCCAAGCTGCTCTAGTTTTCCTAAAGCAGCATGCAGTAACCCTGGGGGAGGCAGGAGCAGATATTTTCTTCCTAGGTGGCAGTCTGTTCTATACTACACATGGTTCCTGCTGATCTTCCAACAGGGTTATGCCCTCCCATATCTTCCCCCCTTTAGAATGTTGCATAACGCTTTACCTACTCAAGTTAATGTAACAGTGGGTAGAAACTGTCCGGTTCTTCTTTAAACTGCTATTAAGACATGCAGTAGCTCGAGGTTTGGGGTATGTACCAAGAGGTAGCATTTTAGTTGTCTTCTTGGTGACATACATTCATTTGTGTGTCTGAGTGTGTGTATGAGGACTTCGTGTAGTGGAAGTGTCAGTGGCACCAGATCATGAAAAGCCTATGGGGAAGAGTCCCACACTTTGTAACCACTGCCACTCTCAGCATGATTGCCTTAACAGAATTCATAAAATCAGAGTTCTGGCTGCCAGCTTAGCTGTTGACACTTAAATGGACACTGCACATTTTGATGGAGAACTGTCTGTGTGCTGTTATGGCCATTAGGGATGTAGCACATATTTAGAGAATGTATGCCTCTTAGAATGTATGTGTGTAGTTTGCCGGTGTATGTTAGTTTCCAAAGCTACTACCACTCAGCCTTAATGTGTTTCCAAATTATCTTGCACAAGTAACAAGACAAACTTTCATGTGGCAGGACTGCGCATGTTAGGTAGTTGGAGAAGTGGATGTGAAGGGAGCCTCCTTTTGTCTCTCCACTGACATGGTAACCATGGGGTTTGATAGAATTGAGAAACTAGACTCTGAGCGGTGCACATGTAAACATCTGGGAGCTCCTTCAGATATGATTCATAACATGGGGGGTGACATTGAGGCTGCTTCATAGGTACCATCAACCAACTTGGTTTCTCTAAAGCTTCCGCTTTATGAAATTCATGAAGCTGGTGCAATCCCAAAAAGAAGTGCATATCACAAGACTTTGTGAGGAGTTGTTACAGGCAATGCAGACTGTCACTTGAGCCATGCAACCAGATACTCTTAACCTAATCAATGAAGCAGATGGAGAGGACCCAGTTTAAGCCAAAGATTAAACACACTCCAAGGTGCCTATTCCTGAAAGGATATAGCTTGAAATTAAGATTAAAAATATTGCCACCCAGTATCTTGCTCCTGTGGCAAGATTACCCTTTTGTTTTACAAAACCTTTGTTAAATGTCTTCAAAGCCATCTGTTGGTTAAGTAAATTCTAGCCATGGCAGTCCCAGCTTTTATTCTCCATGTCAACATGGCCATAGGTTATATTCATATATTTGACCCTAATCGATCTGTTTGTTCATCGTCAGATTTTAGCAAGCTTCCTTTTTGTATATGAAGAGCACGTACTTAATAAAGGTAACATGGTTTGGCTAGTTGTTTTGGTCTCACTGGATTTATTTTCCACCTTTGACACTATGGGACAAATGGTGCTACTAAATCGCCGCAGCAGTAATCTGGGGGTCAGAAATGGGGCAGGAAGTAGTTAGCATAAATCTTTAGTGGTAGATGGCTGCAAGTGAAAATGTATTCTCGTAGGTCTAAAGTTGCATTATAGATTTGTTAACTCCCTCAGAGTTGAGATCTCTAATCTGCAGTAATCGTATACGATGGTTTAGCAATTTTGGGGTACCATCAGAACTCCCAGATATGTGGCAACAATATACACATTTGCGGTCAGACTGGAGAGAGGGAGTGGGAATAGCATTCAGATTGCCTCTGCTACATCCAGGCATTAATGTGACACTTTTGACTGATTTGAAAAAAGGTTTTGTGAGTCATTTGAGGGGTTGGGAGGTCGAGGGCAACAGTTCAACCCCTTCCCTATATGCCATGGACTTACAATGCCTATTATTGAAAAGTTAGTTGCTGTGTTTGACTGGACTCTTCCAAATGTAAGCGGTCTGTGTGATATCTTGTCACAAGTGGCCTTCATCATCACCCACTTTTCACCCACACCTCTTGTACATCATCAGAGAGAATCCTCTCTCGAGCATTTGCTTCTTACATTAAGGTTCCTACCAATTTGCAGAAACTCATCTTTACTGATCATAAGTTGAAGGGTTTCTATTTGTTGCTCATGACCAAATGAATAAAGAAGTTGCACTCTGTCTTTCTAGTCAGGCCTTGTTGTACGAAGGGCTGCTGTAACGCCAAAAGGACTTAGTGACATATTATACCATTCGAAGATCACAGTATGCCAATTTGATGTCACTCTGAAATGGAGGATTCGGTGGTCAGCATGTAGGTTTTGGATACCCACAGTTTACTTACATGCAACACTCTAATGGGTACTTCGCAGGTAGGGTAAATTGACTTACAATTCCCTGAGTTTCTGGAAGCACTCTTTTTACACAAGACTTTCTGCAAATGTACTGTGCCTAATGGACCAACAAGAGATTTAGAGTCTTCTGCAGCTGGCGTGTTGTAGACATGCACTCCGTAGCTGTAGAAAGGATGCATGAACCAACGAGAGAAACCAGCTTAACTCATTGCTGTACCATCGTTTAGGTGGACAATGAGTGGCATTGATTGTAACTGCTCTCCATGCTGGTGTGGATATTTGCTTCTTAGGCCAACATTCATAAGAAGACCCATTTTATGAATTTCTTGTTAAATGAACGTTGAAAAAACATAAATCATTATTTGTGAGACCACAGAGTTCCAGGTCCCTTTATTGGGGTTAAAGCTAACACACATTTCCAGTCAAAATAGGAGTGCCTTATACTCGGTCAATAAGATATTGCTTCAGTTATATTCGTGTCCAGTTCATTCCTGCAGTATATTAGCGTCACATTCTGTTACACCAGAGAGACACTTTAATTATATGAAATGCAGGTTTACATTTTTTCAGCTATAATAATGCAATTAGATTATATCAAATATATGTCGTGAAATTAATTTTAAATGAATCCTTAACGTTTATCTTCAGTCATATTCTTTTTAATTTCTCCTTTAGTACTGAAGGTATTGCTGTAAACGTTCACTGTCTGATAAGCGGCTTGGGTCTCTAGGTACACTGCTGTGCAATTTGCTGGGTTTTTCTGATCTAAGACTTCTTACTGTGTTAAATTATATCTGTTTTTCTGAAAAGAAATGTTGAAATTCCCTCCCTTCCGTTTCACTTTCATCACCGCTGGGCGAGGTTTGGCATTTTCAATTAAGTTGTTGCATTCAATAATTGTGAGCCCGACAGGTGTGAAGCTGAATACATTTTGTCTGGAAAGGGTAGATTTTACAGCTATTTGATGTATACCTTCAAACACCACCCCAAGTTGCGTTGTTTCTCAGTAAGTCATTTGTGCATTGGATGGATAAAATAAACTTGATCCAGTGTATGTAGTTGATGATTGACTGTGACATTAGAATATGCTTGTGGTGTATTTACAAAATTAAACTAAAGATATTTTGAAAATAAACATCCCAAATGTTTGTCTGTGTCTTTATAGCTGGATTGTAGCGTAAAAACAATACTGTGAATCGTTTTTGTGATGCTTGCTCTTTTAATACATGATCTCTTCATGTCATATTTTGACTGGCAGGTCTTGGTTACTGATGTGCTTTTTTATGGTATTTTATTCCTCTGTTCTCATTCTCCATATTGTGCAACATTATTATAGGAATATTATTCTGACCGTGTTACTGCTTTGGTAGGCATGTAGGCCGTGACCACCTTACAAACGTTTCCCGTGTACAGCCCTGGGAAGGCACTGGTTAAACGGACAGTGTTGTTGTTGTTTAGGCTTCCCTGGCTATCCCAATAACATGACTGTGCAATTCAAGAGCTCGCCATTGACACTGAATATGATCTGCTGGTCACAAGACAAAATCCTGGCAAGTCCAATTTAACCTTTCATCCTAACAAGGTCGATAAATGGAGTCCCATTAAAATTGTGTAATAACAACAACACCTATTATAAAAAGCGTGGGATTCTTTACTCAGTATTTGCTCAGAATTTACCAAGATCTAATCATCCATTCCTAGAGCCTTATGGGTGGGTTTTTGTGATTTATCATCGTATTCCAGCCAAAGCACGTTTACTGGGAGAAAATTAAACAAATATTTCATAAGTGAGACCGTTGCAAATCCACTAGGTTGAAGATTGGTATCTATGAGAACTAACCTTTTGAGAAATATCCACCAGAATCACTTATGTTAAACCTTAGCAAAGGATTTTCTGTTCTAATTGGGTTCACGTTCCTGTACCCTGAAAGCATAAGGTGAGAGGTACTTCTCTTGGGATGTGGGAGGTCACTACTTGCCTTTTTATTTATGCCATCATATGCTAAGTGGTGTGTTAGTAAGTGTTTTTGCCAAACTTAAGCAGCGTCTTAAGATCTTAATGTGGTTATTCATATTCACTCACCTAAGAACCTGCCTAGCCTACATCCAAGGGCCCTACAGAGGAGGACAGTGTTAGTAGAGAAGCGTTTTCATTGACATTTTCCCCTCTGTCCAACTGTTCTGCCTACCACCATGTAGCCACTTCCTTCTCCCTCGAAACTCAGGCAGTAAAACAGTAGCCTGACAGGGTATTCCCAGCTATTCAGTCCACAGAGGTAAGTCAGTTTCACCTAATGTTATTATGGCTAATCTTTGTTACCTGAAGCCTGAGGAGCTAGACAGTCCTCTGAGAACCCGTGGGAGGTATTAAGTTTAATAGCGCAAGCATATGAATGAATGAAAAAAAATCTGTGTAGCACCGAAGGACGTTGTGTCACTGATCACACTGTCCATTGGAGGCAAGGGGAAGTTTAAGAAGATTGGAAAGACAAGTCTTCAAATGTTTCTTGAAGAGGGAGAGATCAGGAATGCTCCAAATCCAGAGGGTTAGGGCCTACCAAGATGTTGTGACCAGGTGGAAGAAAAATTGACCAACATACCTGGAACAGTTAACTCTCCGTTCTGACAGTGAAAGGCATGATTCTGATCTGAGGGCCCTATTAGGCTGGTGGTGCATGAACCTGATTTCAAGGTAAGGGGAATAAACCTAGAAAAAGTTGAGTGCGTAAGACTGAGGATTTTAAAGCTGATCCTTTTCCGCACCGGAACCCAATTTAGGAAACGTAGATGGAATTTCAAAATTTGGGTTATGGAAATGCAGAGTATAAGGCAAAGTGCAAAGTTTGTACATTGTACTGTTGTGTGCCTAGATATAAAGAGCTACAACAGTCCAGTCTCATAGCAATAAGATCCTGGACAGTTGTCTTATGAAAGTCAATAGGGAGCAAAAGAAATACTTCATACAGAGTAAGTAGTAATAGAAAATGTGGTTGCTATACGATTAGCTTATGTATCAAATGGCAAAGCAGCGTCAAACAAAATTCTCAGATTTCTGACGAATGCAATTGAGGCATGAGGGCTTGCCCAAGATCTCCAGCCACTAATTAGAGGAGCAGACCAAAAGCATAATTGCCAGGAAAAAGGATTTCAGTCTTCTCATCTGTAAGCTCAAGACAGCTCAGCTTCATCCACTCACCTGTGGAGGCCATATCCTTAATAAAGTTAGCTTTGACGGAGCTGTAGGTTTTCAGAAATAGTCACAAGGATCTGTGCATCAACAGCATATGATACAAATAAAAAACAACGTTTTTGATTATGGTAGCTAAAGAAGAAATGGCTATCAAATAGTGTTGGGCTCAAAGAGGACCCTTAAGGTCGCAGCACACAAGATTAAAGGCCTTTGATTGAAAAGGAGGCATGTTGATACCTTAGTTTCTGTTCCAGAGAAAATAATGAAATCATTCCAGGGCATCCCTATATATTTCGAATTCAGAGAATGGTGTGAGACACCTTGTCAAACACCACATAAAAGTCTGTCAGCATAAGGGCAGTTGAATTACCTTTGTCTAAGGTCAGCCTGATATTGTCACCATGGCCAGCAAGACTGATTCTGTGCCATGGGTACCTCTGATGCCTTGCTGCAAAGAATCAAATGGTTCATTAATCTCAAAATACATAAAATTTAGATCGGTAACAGCGAGTTATGGGGGTGTTTTTGACTGAGGGGGTTTTGCGTGACATCTAATAGGCAATGAGAGCAAAGCTTGAGCTGTCTATGATGTCACTCTGACATCTGAGGTTTTGTTATGTATAGCCCCCAATATGATCTGCCCTTGTTTTCAATTGCTATGCAGTAGCAAAGGAGTGATAATGGAGCCATACGTAACATGGATTTTTATGTATCCTTGAGCCAAACATTAAAAAAATCTTACCTGTCATCCCTGAATAACCCCCAAGACCTTCCCTCATTTCCTTCCCCTTTCTGCAGCTGTGTTTTCTGCTTTCATTCAAAACAGTTAGACAGCACTGCGTTGGCAGACTCTCGGAGAGCCATGTCAGCCCAGCCCTTATGACATAGCAGCAGTGGGTAACAAGTTTTGTCATCAACTATTGCTAGGTCATAACAGTGAGTGCTCAGAATTTAGAAACTGAAATATATAATAGAGGCTCTCTATCAGAGCCATACATAAGAAGCCAATAATGGAGCTTTGATGGCTTATTCCAATATTTTGATTTTCGGAGGCAGCAATGAAATAGGTTGATAGTTGAAAAGTATGGCAGGTTTGGTGGAAGTCTTTTTCAAGAGACAGTGATAAGGGCTTTTTTCCAGGTTAGTGGCAAATTAGTAAAGGTTATAGATAATTTGCAGATAAAAGTGAGGATGGGGACATTATAGGTATCTATTCGGTGAAGAGCAGAGGTCGGGTAGGCGCCTAAAGGAGATCTTGATTTAATAGAATGAAGAAACTTAGCCACCTGAGTTACATTAGTCAAAGAACAGTTTCCCAGAGAAGAGCTTTTAGTGGCTACAGGACTAATTTCAAATAAAGTTGAACAGCTAGAAATAGAAAAGTTCAGGAACGGAGCTCAGCGGGGTAGTCTCTCCTATATCAAAAGTGACATATCTTTAACATACATTAGAACAGAGCAGAGGTCAAAAATCCAATTTCAAATCGTATGAAGGGTGTGGGGGGGGGCACAAGTATATGAATAGAGTTCCTGTTTAAGCCCTGGCTCATCCCATGATAGCCGCCCCATTATTTACCGATCGGACTGAAAATAAATCTAATTTGGCTCCTTAGCGTTTTCACACTGTAATCCACCTTATAGAGTTAGACCCTTTACTACATTACCTTAAGAGTCCCATCAAGCACAAACCCAAAACTAAACCCTCTTGTTTTCATTCCCTCCCTCAAAGAGCTAAGACATCTTGTCCCTCGGGTGCTAAAGGCATTTGTGCGCCCCACACCCTTGAGAAACAATCTCTCATCACTTACCAGGAAAGCCAAGACCGTCCTTGCCACTTCATTGAGAGTTTAAATGTGTGCATGTTTTTGTTTTGTCAAGCTCTTGAACCCACACACTCCCAGGATGTTTCAGTGCGACCTGATAACTCCTTTCTCTGCATAACTTCAGTAATTTCTCTGACCATACATACACTGACAAGTAAAATGTAGCCACACAACCATCTCTGTATCCATTTTTTTGATTATGCTATCTGGTGCTTCTACGTAGCAGAGAGGTGTAAGCTACTTGAATATGTTGGCGTGCCAATGGAGTCCTCTTTGATGCTACTAGTATGACTTCCACAACCTCACAGGTCACCATTATAGGCAAGCCTCTATGTAGGCAGTAGACTGGGGTGGGGTCACGTCACTTTCATTTCTGAAAGCCGAGCAAACATTTTTAAAAGCCACATCACCTAAAAAGTAAAAATGATTCAGTGAGAATCTATCAATATTTCGCCTCACCTCTTGTGAGCTGAGCTCTGTCACCCCATGTGAGTGTCAAATCCAAAGCCCTCTCAAGATCCTAGATATCCAGTCACTTCTAAACAATAAATACTCTGTCTCATAATCCTTACACACACTAGGATCTTGACCCCAAACCCCTATTTTTTGTACTTACCTCAACCATTTTTGTACCATGTGCTGTTCCTACCTCCAAACATCTATTTGTAGACTGGAAACAAATCCTCCCATTTCCTCTGCATGTTAAAGCTAAGCTTGCATAAATGTTATTTTTATTTTTATTTTGATAAGAAACATCTGGTATGCTCATATCCAAGCTAATGTCAGGTAGAGGTGCCTGAATCATACTGATCCTTGTAAGATACAGTAGATGGAATTTTTCAGTTTTAGCGAATGCAAAGATTTCCATACCCATGCACACCTTCCTTCAGTTTGTAGCACAATGTCATCACATGGAAAACTATCACCTAGAAACCTGTTTTTCAATTTATTGCATTTGGACACTGTTCAGAATGTCTTCCAACTTAACTTATGACCCTTATCCCCCACCAACCATCACATAAAATCCACATGACAGAAATGAGCATCTGAAATGACCGAAAGCAGCAAAGGCATGTCTTTGCTGGCCAGTAGACATCATGGCTATAATGTAAGGCTAAGGTATTCCGCATTGATGTATGGATATTTGAATAGCTAATTATGCATATCAATAAGGGAACATAAAACTAAGTATTGAGTATTAATAACGTAACAGCAATAAATGCTTAGTATGACAGGTAAATTGTAACTATTGACTGACTAGATAGTGTTATTTAGATACATGAAAAGGAATGCCTATTTGCAATTTAGACATTAAAGAGGTAAAGATGCATGATATATCTGCTACTTTTAAACACCACTTCCACCAGAGTTGCTAATTTGCCAGTTGCTCCCATTGTGCCTCTGTGCCCCCTGGCCAAATTATTTTGCTGCCACGAAATAGGATATAATCCTCCCGGAAGGTGATTTCCCTAGCATAACTTACCAAACATATTACTTACCAAGCTGCCAATTATTGTTCCACCGTTTTCAAAGATCACTTCAAATGGTCTGATCAAAATCCGCTTAAATCCCAATAGCTATTTCAACATGCACATGAAATAAATCATATCATCCAACACCTAGCATTGAAGGAATATTAGCAAGCCAACAACTTGAAAACTGTACCAGAGAAAATTATGTTCAAAGATTGTAAATTAAGCCCCATAAAGTAATGAGGTTGGTGTGTGGCTGTCTGGTTTAGGGCTTGGACCTACTGAAAGAGTATGTGGCAGTATAGGGCTTAACTACCCTTTCAGTGACTTAGTATGTTTTCAACATTATGATTTTTGTTAAATGATTTTATTAAACCACTAAGCAAGGCAGGCAATTGTCGTTTCATCCAGCTAAACAGTGAGCTCATTAAATAATCCACAGTTCTAAACAGGTCAATGCTTCATTAAAGGTTGTCTATAGATTACACCACTTTCAAATGAAAGTGAATTTCCTATGCCTACAGGCTGGATAGTTCGACAGACTGTTGGATCATTGCATTTATATATGGTTAATGTAATGTAAAGGCATGAATCCTGATGGGTGCACTTAACCTTTCGAAGATAATAAAATAGGTGATGTTATGTTAAGTAATTGTAGCATTTATTTCAATGCAGGTGCACCATTGGGTAAACGAAGGCTATTCCCACTTTTGATTATGGTGCAACGTGTCTACTGTGGTCCCAATTATAAGCAAGATTGGGTATTTTCTTAGTAGGGAAACAGATCTGTAGGAACACTGGGGCCAATTTAAGCGTCTGAAAATTGCAGGAGTATTGGGCACAGATTGTAGGTACCACTACAGCGTGCCCCCCCTGTTCATATGGATCTGTGGGAGCATGGCTTGCTCCCATGTCTCTTGCTCCATCCTCCCCTTCGCCCTCTGTACCTACCTCCCGGACCACAGCGATCCCCCGCTCCCATTTACCAACCGTTCAAAACAGTTGGTAAATGGGGCATCCAGTTACTGTGGCTGGATTGATTTTTACTCAGTGAACTTGATCTACGAGCAGCTCCCCATTCCAAACATGGTAACTATGTGTAGCAGGAGTTAGAATGCTTTCGGCCATTGTCCTTGCATCTGTCTTGCCACACATTATTCCACACCTATATTTTTGAGTCACTCATAATCATGGCCCATGTATGTCCATTTCAATATAGAGTGCCGATTTCTTTAGTAAGAAGTAGCTGTATTCCAACAGAGGAAAATACACAAAAATCTACCAATGTGTGCTTTCTGATGCCAGGTCTAACAGAACTGTCTGGTGCGCTGTTTGTTTAAAGGAACACAGTACGTTTTTTGAAATGTGTAATATAAATTACAGCCCGTTTTGTTTTCATTATTTTTAGGTGATTCATACGACAGACGATTTAGAATCTTCTGAGCAAGTGGTCACCATGGAGGAGTCCCAGTTGACTGGACCACAGCTTATTGTTTCGGTGCCGGGATCTCAAGAGAACGAGGATGGCTCAAAGATTGTGGCTGTTAGCATGAACGATTTGCTAGATGGCTCAGTCACCCTCATTTGCGGAGAAACCAAGTGATGGCTGGAGCAGTGTAAAAGTACTTTGACCTTAGTATGTGGAAGTTGTCTCACTACATAAAAGAAAAGGATCTTGATTCCACAGTTTTCTTTTCTTACAGTGGCCTAAAACATTTCATGATATAGTAACCCTGCTGCCTGCATTTGGAGAATTTTTACAATGGATGCCAATGTTGAACAGGGGAGATCTTCAGTTTTGGTTTATGCTTGCACCAATATTTAAAACCACTAACATAATTGATGAAAGAGGTGCTGTTGAGTACGACTTACAATAATATGTATGGTTGCATGTGCTTGTTGTCACCAACCAGTAACCAAAAGGGACGCTAAATGAAGATGGATCGCAAATGCAGAAACAGGCCAAAATAAATGTAAGTGATCAGAGACAAAGGAGAAGCCAGTACGGCCTTCTGGAGTTGTGCATTTGAAATAATCTAAGCTAATTCCATAGAAAAAGAAAATATAAATTATAAGAGGCGTGCTTAAGGCTTAAGATGATATGTCATTTACTCAAATCACATATTGCGCTGGAAAAGTATGAACCATGAGTGTATAAGGAAACAGTGAATTTAAATGTAATAGTTGAGACGAAGTGGGAAACCAAGAAAACGGGAAAAAAAAGGAAAAGAGTAGCAAAAGGGTTAACATAAAAAAGATATGGGAGCGCATTTGTTTTCCCAAGGTTCAATGGAGTACCTTTAAAGAAATTAGAATTAATTTTTGTTATCTGAACAAAACCATCCTACACATATTTATTTCACCACTGGAACATTTTGCCTTGATCTGGGATGCTAATTGGGTACTCAATTATTTGTCTTGGCACTCTCGAAGCTTACAATTATTTCTGGTTTTACACTAGTGATATTTTTACCTCTTTGCTTGTTAACTTTGCCTTAAGAGGGTAGTGCGAATCTGCAAACCTTGCTGAGAAAAATATATTATTGGATCGTGGTATGCTTTAAAACTGTCTAAAACCAGTTTATTGCTGTCTTTTACAAAGCACCAATAGTCGTTTTACCTCAGACATGTTATGTTCATCCAGGACATGCCCAGCTAGAGTTCAATTGCTCTAAACAAGGGCAAACTGCACAAGGCCTTCAGTGACATACTATACAACAGGAAACGAAAGTGTAGTTTTGACAGCACTTATTTGCCCTGGTGGTGGTTATCTTTTCCTTTCAGGCAAGAATCGCAATCTAGTCCTAATCTGTAATTGTGGCTCTCACTGTACCACCTTTGAATTTTCTTAAAAGCCCAGTTTGAGCTCTTAGCATATGTGGAAAAAAACTACCCTAGACTTGACATATTTATAGTCCGAGATCATTCATAAATGTGTGTGGGTGTATGCTGTGTTGTGTTGGTTGCTTGCAAAGTACATGTCCTACTGCAAGGGTTACAAAAAGGAGGGATAATGAGGGAGGAGATTTGTGATTTAAAATAATCTGTCCCAAAACCATCGTACCATGCTAGCTGACCTAGCATTAATGCATCGTTTATAGTCAGTCTTAATGCTTAGTTGGCTGCACTGTAGGTTGTAGCAGAAAAGCAGAGGTGAAAGCAAGAAAGTTATAGGGGGGCCCAGAGACCCAATAAGTAGGAAGTCAGAGACAGTGTAACACAGAAATATATCGGTACCACTGATAGTATGACAAAGGCTTCTTGTAAGTGCAGTTCAACTTCTTCATACGAAAAGTAATTAAAGAAAAACTACTTACTAGACAACAAAAATACTTATGTTAACATGGGTCATTGATGCTGTCGAGATGTGGTACTTACTTTAGAGAAAGGCTAATAAATTATGTGAATGGCAAACTGCATTATCAATATATCAGTTTGGCCTTATTTATTTGTTATTTGAGTGTGATCGTGATAACCAATTTCCACATTTCCATGGCACACCATTTGAGGTTTATCACGGTTCTTTCTAGCCCTTCCTTTTAACATTAAGAGAAAAAGGGAATAAGATTCTCAAGCTGCAGTTGCACACACTGTATTACAAGGAAGACTTCAGTGTAAAGCTATCCTGCTGTAAACCTGATATTTTAACACCACATGACACTTTCATTTTAGGGTCAGGATAAGAAAACAGAGAAGTTAAGTATTAAAGAACCGTGGTTGACCTCTGATTGGTACTTATTTAGAGGGCTTGAAGAGTTCCCTTTTATTAATTTCACAATATCGATAGCACTAAAAGTGGAGAACGAAATTACCTTACTTAAGAGTTTGACCTGGCTGTTCCCAAGACAATAACACCTTGTGTAAGAAAGGGGTGAAAAAAAAGTTTTCTAAAAAAAATGCCTTGTTCAAATGCTTTTGATGCAGCATGATTTCAGGGAAGAATGCATTCTGTATCGACATACTAACCATTTTTGCTTTTTAATGAGTGACGAATCAGAAAGAAAATATTTGCCAAATGCCAGTTTCTAAATGCCCCACTTGTACCCTGGTCTGCTGCTTGACATTTCTATGAAACCACTGATATTTTGTAATTGTACTAGCAACCAGTGGAGAGAAATCTTTGAATAGGCTTTGAATAGGCTCACTTTATGTGCAACTGAATTGTGTACTAGAGAAAACATTCAACGTTACATATATAGACATAAGTTTCCCAAGGTTGGTGTCATTGTCTCAACATCCGCCCTCTAAAGCCTCTCTAATTTGTTTATGAATAACAGAATATGCAGGCATGGCATGCTGTTTTCTTAAAAAGTTGCCACCTAAAATTACCCTAAAGATTCAATAGTATGAAATCCATAAACTCCTGTAGCACATCCTGACCAGGTCAGGACTAAAACTATTAGTACACTATTAACTTATTTTGTGCAATATATTGAAGCCATGAGTGCTTATATACGTTGACATGATAGTGTTAGGAGACATATATGGTAATGTAGAATTCTTTGCCATAGACCCCACTGCATTTCAGTAGCTGCTTTAAAGAAAATGTGCTGATCTGCAAGGAAGACCTGGACAAAGATTACTTTGAACATTGATTATATGTTATGTAGTTTGTTTTCAGTGATTTCCTGGTTACACTTTGAAAGCAAAGAAACCACAACGAAAGACTTGGTTTTCATTTCTGCTATTCATTGCCACCTTTAAGGCTAGTTCTTTTGATCAATATGCACAAATGCTTCTAAATGTCCTTGTAGAAGTGACAAAGTATGAGGTTGTAGCTAAGAGCCGACATGTTTCCAGAAATTATCACAGTTGGCAGTCACATCGCCTGATTATCCTTTAATAGTTTTTCAGCATTAGGAGTAATCGATAACAGCCGTTTGCCACCCATGGCTTGACAACATCTCTCAGTAACAACTGATTGTAAGGTGCGATAACCATTGTAGGATAACTTTTGCACTTCAAGGCGTAGTTTAAAAAAATATTCAGAGTTAAATGGAAAAAAAAATTCAATTCAACTCCATAACACACGTATGTGGCTTTGGCAAACTCGGTCTACAAACATTGCTGACCAAATGAGTTCGCTTATGGGATGAACCAGGAGAGGCGCTGTTAAAAGATATTTCAGAAGTGCACCCGTTACATAAATTAAACTCCGTATTGTAATCCAACAACTGGTATCAAAAGAAGAAGAGGAAAATGGATACAGGATTTGCAGAAAAGCACCTGGAAAGCAGACTTTAGTTAAAAAAAATGTTAAATGGAGAGCATTTCAGAAGGAACATTACCAAGGTTTAATCATGCATTATAATGTTAAATTAGCTTCCTAGAGTTCGAAATGATGGAAAAGATATATAAATTAAGCTGAAAATAAAAACCGAAGTGAAATTTTTATGTGAAAAATATATTTTTGATTTACTGAAATCCTAAATTGTTTCTTGTCTATTTTTGCAAACAAAACATGTTTCTGAAGGTGCTGTTTGCTGTTCACCAATGAGACGACGTGTGTTTCACAGAAAAATAAGCTAGTGTTATTCTCGTTCATAAAATAAAAACTTTGCCTTTTAGTTCAGTATTTAGAGGAACTTATTCTAGTTTTTTGCATCATAGGGAAATTGGCTGTGCCTTTCGTTTTGAAATGACTTTTCATCAATATTTCTTTTGTAGTATTTATAGGAACATCAGAGATACACTTCCAGGAAAAAGGAACAAAGAAATAGTCATACCAGAACCTATGCCCAATACAATAAAAACGAAGTAAGCATGAGATCATTGGTGTAGTATTAAACCTAATGTAAAGGACCACTGCACATTCTCCAGTATTGAATCTTTCAAAGATTTACATGCTTGAATTTCGTCATGGTGGGAGCCTCACAGTATTTCGAAACAAGCAGTACTATATCTGCATTAAAAGACATAGATAAAGCAATTGACATTGTCCACCAATTCACATTGTTTTAATAGACCCAAACTTCAGACAAGACCCTGAACCACTCTTCCCCACAGGGCCACCATACTTCAGATTTCTAACCATAGGTGTGTGTCTCCCTGAGCTCTGCTCAGTTGTTTCAGAATTGTAAACTTTTGACCTTTCTCTTGTCTCACACTTTCTCTTGTCTCACAGAAGAAAAACATTGGACTGCTACTGCCCTGAGTTAGTGTTGTTTCTCAGTATTTTTTCAGCATGTCCGAGGGATCCAAGAAAATACTTTTTAGAAAATGCAAGTCTTGTAGAAAGCCCAGAGTTTTCAGAAGATCCCCATAAAGCAGCACAAGTCTTTAGAATGTAAATACTTCTAAGACACTGAAGAACAGGGAAAGCAGACTGTTATATGGCTCAAGAAGAAAAAGTCCAGATCGAAACCTGGCTCTATTCAGGATGACGGTACAAGTCACTATCCACCTGAATGCAAATGAAAAAATTAGAGCGCTACCTTATGTGTCAAGGACCCAAAAAAGACTAACACCTGCTGACAAAGCCTCTGGATCTTGAACATCGGTTACTGAGGATTCCTTCTCAGGTTCAACTCACAAGAGGTCCTCTATCTCCTATTTTGTACCTGTCACTCCTGCGAAGGAGTCATCTTCGATGAAGATTAGATCGTCGACGGATCCGTTGTCGATGACAGCTGCATCAATGAGACAGTCGTCGATGGTACGTTCCAGGTAGCTTCCAATGACTACTGTGATGACTATGACTCCAACTGCGTTGTCGATGACGACCGCATCGTCAATGACACTGGTGAAGATGACAACCTTGACAATGTCGGTGACAGCCTTCCCTTCAACAGCAGCTTTTAAATCTGCATTGTCGAGACTGTCATTGATGGCTGTGTCTAGTAAAACGTTTACCTCTTCAACCAGATGGAGCTATCGTTGATGGGCTCGGAAAAAGCAGCGATCTCAAAGATGAGGCTTCCATGCAACTTAAGACCGGATTTGACATCACTGAGTGAGATTTCTCTGTTACATCTGTGTATCTTCTTGAAATAGCTGAATCAGGAGATAAAGGACTCTTTGGTCAGCGTACAGTCCTTCCCAACTGAAGGTAAAGTGCCAGGACCTGGATGAAGAAGAGGATCCTACCAGAGATACTTCCACCTACCTAGAGGAAGATTATTATTTCTCTTCACACCAAAAGACTGTGTCTCAAAGCTATGAATCTTTAAGAGCAATACATTGATGCAGAGCTCTATGAGGAGCAACAAGGATCAGAACAGGATGCCATCTCAATGTCTATCTCTTTTGTCACTGAATTGAGAGACATTTAATGGCTATTACAAATGCTTCCCAGAAACGAGTGCCTGTTTGCACGAAGGAAGACTGGACAGTGTTACCTCGCATCACCATCAGGGATGATTACACTTAGGGCAATCCGGATGACCACCCTGAGGCAGGGGAGCTACTTAGAAACCCAACTACATCAGGTTAAGTGTATGATGATTTTGTTGCCCCTTCATCACCTTCACCTTCGCCAGCAAGTTCTCCTCCTGAGGACATAGGCGGATGCCACGTGTTGCTGGAACGTGCTTCTAAGAGGTTTGAGCTGGCTTTCCCGGTGAAACAAACAGAATGCTTTCTGTTTGATTTGAAGGACTCTGCAAGAAAGTCTATAAGATCTATCCCAGTCGTTGACTGTACTTGGGAAGAAGTCCTTATCTGATGAAAATCCCAGCATCGGTCACCGCTGTTGTTCCACGGCATAACAAGAAGTGTAAGGTGCCAGATTCTTCACAAGCCTGTTTGATAGAACAACCTTGTCTGGATTCAGTAATGATGCAAGCTGCACAGCTGTGCTCCAGAAATCCTTGGCACCTTGTTCTGCACCACCAGTTAAGGAAGGCAGAAGGCTTGATACCATCAGAAAACATTTCACTGCAATGGCTGTTACTTCCATCGGAGCCTCATATGCACTGGCCGTTCTAGGTCACTATAACTATCAAATATGATCTGGTGCCTTTCTTTAATTTTGTTGGAAAGTGGATTATTAGTAGGTACAGGTAGGTATGTACAGCTAGTAATAAGGCCACAACCACACATAAGCCGGGGTCTCAATATAATAATCCTTGCTCAACCCGTGGTTGCTTGGCTCATGAGCAGTCAGGTTTAATTTAAGAGACGTGTAAAGCATTTAATGTCATCAAAAACAGTAAATAATTAAGGCACAACACACAATAAAAATCCAACAGCAATTTATAAAGATAGAAAATATTTTTATCTTTAAAATGACACCAAAACATCAAAAGACAATGTAGAAAACAGGAGATATAATTTTTTAAAGATTACAAATGAAAGTAGCACTTAGAAGCAAATAACCCTCAAAGAGTTGAAAAAGGTTATGCTGGGCCAGGACAAAGTCAAGAGTTATGACCGCGCACACTTAACACTTTTAAACTTACTTCAGAAGTGTTTCTTGATGCAGTAAAAAGGTCCAAAACGCCAGCCAGGGGTTCAGAAGCTCTGGTTTGCTTCTTGGGCACTGGAACTATAGCTCCCACAATGCTATAGTCAGCTGGAGTTGTCCTTGTTGATGTGGCAGGTAGCCCTCACAGCACATTTCTAGCTGTTGGTGATCATTTTGTCCACTCCTTATCATTTAAGACAGGCAAAGTCATTTTGTTGTGAAGCCTTGTGGGTGCATCATGTGCAGTCCTTATGAGTGCAGTCCTCTCTTGTGCAGTCCAAGGGTCAAGCAGGGCATTTCTTCTTCTCCAGATGTTTCCTTTGGGTCTTTTAGGGTCCACAACCCCAGCCAAGGGTCCAGAAGCTCTGATGGGCTCCTTGGAGAATTGGGACTACAATTCCCACAATGCACCTGGTCAAATCCTTAAAGGTCCACTGGACGCTGGTTAGCTGAGCTCTTCTTTCAGGAGTTGATGCAGGTGCATCCTTGTTGCTCTTTTTTGTACCTGTTATTTTCAGGGAGTCCACTCCTTAAACTTTGAAGCAAGGTAAAGTCCTCTTTTGTGAAGCCTAGAGTGTGCAGCAGGTGCTATCCTTGTGAGTGCAGTCCTCTTGTGGTGCAGACCAGGGGTTCAGCAGGGCAGTCCTTCTCTTGTTTCCATGCAGGGATCTGAGTTGCTGAGCAGCTCTCCCACTTTAATCTAGGTTTCTGGTCTAGCAAACAAGGGGGGCACTCCTGGCCAATTGGGTGCAGGATGCCACCCTCTGTAATGACCACTTCCTGAAAAGTGTGGCACATTTCAGTCCCAGAAAGCAGTGGTTCTCAAAAATTCAAGATGAAGAAAATCGATCCTGGAGGTTCAGGTCTGGCTAAGCCTACCCACAGGTGTGGTTAACTTTTCCCTACACTCCCCTTTCAGCCCCTCTCCTAATCTAATTACAGGGCCTCCCATGTGGCTGGGGGTGCAGGATATGGGGGCGATCTGGTTTCTGTTGGAACTGTCATTCCCTCCTTTGAAGATTAGTTTGCCCATCTAGCACCCTTCTCGCTCTAGCATCTGCTTCTGCATTTCTCCATCCACCAGATGGTTCCTTTTTTTCAATCCAGGTTACATCACACTGATTAAGACAGCTTGACTAAGCCTGCCAGAGGCTAACCAATCAGGAAAGGCTACTACAGGGCTGATTATAGGTAACTTTAGGAAAGAGTTCTAAAACTCCCTGTAATAGTTCTAAAACATCTAACATGGACACATTGTTGGATTTATTCTAGCTTTTAATGTGATGCCAGGAATGACATTACTAGCCCACTCCTATCACAAGTAAGACTTTATAAATTTTAAGTGAAGCCTTCCCATTTTAGTCTATGGAACTAATGCACTACAGTGAGGAAAACTAAATTGGCGGTTGTTCCTCACCAGTGCTTATAAGACACCTTTATAAGGTCCCTGCTTAGAGTTACAAGATACCTTATCTCTGCGGCACCTAGGGGAGACTTTAGGGGTGACCGGTATCTAAAAATACTGTAGTTTAAGACTAATTTCGAATTCCCAAAGTCGAATTTGCATACAATTTTAAATTAAAAACAGCCTGCAAAACAGGGCTGACATTTAAAATGTCAGCAGGCCACACAGTTAAGTGCATTAAATCTACTGGCCCTCTAAACTCACATGCCCTACTATACACTAGGGACTTACAGGTAGGTTGTCAGTACCAACTGTAATTATACCTAATTACCATTTACCTTTTAGCTCTGGCCCTGGGCTGGTTAGCAGAGCTGAGGGCACAATCAAGAGTGATCAGTCAAAAATGGGGCAAAAATTTGAGTGGACATCTGCAAAAAGCCCGGTTTCTCACAGATTTCTTTCCAGATAACACGGAGGAGGAGATGAGGGAGATCTTACAGGAAGGTGCTAAGGTATCCTCTGAAATTGTAAATACTGCCATGAGCATTTTCTCCACTACATTTAGACAGATGGCAGGAGCAGCAGTATTTCAAAGACAGGGCTGACTAAAAGCCACCTCTTTCCACTCTGGGGTTCAAGCAAAGACTCTCGTCATGCCCTTCGATGACCAGAAATTCTTGGTAAACATGTGAATGACGCTCTTCAGGCCATCAAGGCTTATACTGATACAGCATGTTCACTTGGAATTTTGCAGCGGAAGCTCTTTCAATCCTTTTGGGGAGGAAGAGGAAAAGGACAGCTCTCTCAATGGCTTTTTCATCAGTCCTACAGATATCAGCCAAATTCACAACAGGGCTATCATCCCCAATTCACTGGGCAATAGTCATTCAGAAATTCCAACACAAAGCAACCAGCATGAAGCTGTCCCCCGGCTACGGAAAAAACACAAGAAGGTGCAGGACGACAGTGACGTTTCTCAGGCACCAGTCTCCCCGCAATCCCATCATCCGTTGAACCACTAGGTCCATGTCTTTTATGATCATTGGGAGCGCATCTCTTCGAACAAATGGGTTTTAACCACAGTCCATCATGCTCACTTCCTGGAATTTGCTGAAATGTGCCCCACTCTTTCCTCTCCAAAAAGAAGGCATCAACATCTCACTCTCTTAAAGCAAGACGTATGCCTGCTTCTCTCAAAGTGGGCTATAGAGGAAGTTCTTTTTGAACAGCACAGCAAAGGTTTCTACCCAAACTAATTCCTCATGCAGAAAAGGTCCGGGAAATGGAGGCAAGTCAAGGATCTCAGGCAGCTAAACAAGTATATCAAGAAACAGCCTTTCTGAATGCTGTCCTGCAAGAAATTCTATTGCTGCTCCGCAGACATTTCACAACATCTCTCGATCTCTTGGGCACTTATTTTCACATTACCATCAATGTAAAACATTGGCGGTTGCTGAGGTTTGAGGTGGCACATGTCACTATCAGTTCAGAGTCCTACTATTCGGCTTGCTTTTAACTCCCAGGGTCTTCACTAAGTACATTGCACCAGTGGCCTCTTTCTTAAGACGAAAGGGACACTGAGTTTTCCCCAGCTTGCTGAATGGTTGATCAAGGGGCCAACTTTCCTCTCTGCAAAAGAATATCCTGTGGCTTGTCAGCAGCTGTTCAAGTCTTTGGTGTTGAAAAAAGGTGCATACAAATTGTCCTCGTTCTGTCCCAGTCGCTGGTATTTCTAGGGATGGTTCTGGACACCACAGTTGCCAAAGCCAAATACCCAACTGCAGAGAGGATTCAGAAGATAATGGAGTCCGCTAATTCCTTTTAAAAAAGAAGGTTCACTTCAGTAGGAAAATTCAAGTCAGTGTTTGGGATGCTATCTTTGTGTATTCCATTAATTCCAAACTGCTGTCTCCACATGATGCTATTTTAGGAAACTTGGATGCACAGGGGATACAGATTCATGGTTGATTCGAGGACATGGTAGACATCACCCCTACAATGAAACAAAGCTTGCCATTGTGCGGAAGAAAAGAAAACATCACTCCAGGTCTAACATTTGAGGCAGCACAACCATGTTTCATAATGATGACAGATGTTTCATTGGCAGGTTGGGGGAGCGCATCTTCTGGAGCTAGAAATCCAGAGAAAATGGTCTGTCCAGGAAGCACAAATGCACACCAGTCTTCTTGAACCAAAAGCTGTATTCCTGGGCCTGCAAGTATTCCTGCCCAGAATTTGCAACTCTTCTGGTGAGAACGGAGAATGCTACCACCATGTTCTATCTCTCCAAACGGGGGGAACCAGATCAAAAGTCACTCCTTGCAAGTTCACAGAATTTGGAAGTGGTTTCTAATGTACGGTATTTCTTGTCAGATCGAGCATGTCCCGGGCATAGAAAACAAATGGGTTGACTCTCTTAACAGAACAACAGGTTTATCCACAAATGTGAAATGAATCAGGATTAATTGTCTCAGATCTTTCAGAAATGGGGTATCGAAATCTAGAATTCTTCGCAACTCAACTCAACAAGAAATGTAGAGGGTTCACAAGCAGGTTCCCTCAAAAGGGGTCATGGGGGAATGCTCTTTGTGTACACTGAATGGGAATGTTCACCTATGTGTTTCCTTCTAATTCCCATGGTGATATGCAAGATGAAGAAAAAACCATGCCGTCTTATTCTCGTAGCATGGCTGAGACAGTATTGGTACACAGAACACTTCCTATCTGTATGACCACCCATCCAGTTTCACCCAATAGAGAACCTGGTTTTCCATGAGCAATGGCCTGGTGTTTCATCCTCAAATAAACTCTTTCAAATTGTACGCATGGCACCACAAGACAGTGAATTTGGATCCCTGAATAGATCAGCTGAATTCAAATTGATATTAGAACACCCTAGTGCTGTATCCACAAATAGGTTTTTTGTAGCAAAGTGGAAGAGGGTTTGCTGCTGTTGTATAAAAAATGAATGGCATTCTTTTTGTTCTTCTCCAGAACAACCTTTGTCACATCTTCTTCACTTGACGAAGTCAGGCATGCTGCATTAATTCAATAAAACTAAAGCAATTAGCAACAATTTCTGGATTCAAGAGACAAGTGGGGAATTTCGTTGTGGTCCACTAGACTTGTGAAAGAATTCATGAAGGTGCTTGTTCAGAGCCTTTCTTCCAATAAATCCTCCTGGAATATCCTGGCAGCTTAATATGTTTTTTCCCCAACTTATGAGCGCACCATTTGAATAAATCCATAAAGTGGATACAAAGTAGGTATCATGGAAGACAGCACTTTTATAGCCCCTTACATCAGTTCGAAGGGTCAGTGAAATTCAAGCCTTTACAGTCATAGATCCTTTTCTGCAATTTAGAGAGGATAAAGTATTATTTATTGATAGGCAACCCTAAGTTCATCCTGAAAGTTCCAACCTCTTTTTACTTGAATGAACCTGTAGTTATGTCAATGTATTTTAAGAAAAGTTCTGAGGCGGAGAGAGCTCTCCATTCTTTGGATGTAATACGCTGCTTGAATTTCTATATCCACAGAACTAAAGCTTTCAGGAAATCGTATCAGCTTCTCATCTCTTTCCCACCTCCCCGGCAGGGTTATTCACTTTCAAGAAGCAGTTCAACCTGTTGGCTGTTGGCGGCAATAGCATTCTGCCGCCACAAACCAGTAAGACCACTGCCCTCAGAAATTGCTGCATATTCAACCAGAAAGATGGCTACATCCACTGCTTTGTTTGCCAGAGTATCACTTCCACACATTTGCAGAGAAGCAACGTGGTCAAATGCACATGCGTTCACCAAGCATTATTGTTTGGATTCAGCTTGGAAAGTGGATGCCGCTGTTCGAAAGGCAGTTTTATGTCACCTCTTTAATTAAGGGACAAATGTGCATTTTCCTAATTTCTTTTATTACTGTATATTTATAAGGATGTATTTTTGTTGCTTGTATCACCATTGTGTCATCTATTGAGTTTATTTTTCAGGTGGCTCATGTCTTACTTACTTTATACTTCTTTGGAGAGTGCTTTCACCTAACCCTCATCCATTTGTTGTTTCGTAAGTTATAGCTAATCTGATTCAAACATGTGAATCTATGAAAGATTCAGTAGTGGAGAAAAAACAAGTTATTTACCTGTACACTATGGTTCTCCAGTATTGATATCATTTATAAATTTGCACGTGACCCACCCACCTCAACATTTAGACTCACCACTTCTATACCTCATTATGATAGATATATTTATTATACTTGTGTGCGAAATTTCAGGTACGATGGCCCTGTTTGGGAAGAGTAGTTCAGGGTCTAGTCTCCGATTAGCTGACGTTTGGGTCTATTAAATCAATGTGAATTGATTAACAATGTAAATTGTTTTCTCTATGTCTTTTAATGTACTCTATAGTACTGCTTGTTTCTAAATACTGTGAGGCTCCCACCAGGACGACGGGTAAAATTCAAGCATGTGAATCTATGAAAGATATCTATACTGGAGAACCACAGTGTACAGGTTAGTAGCTTGTTTTAAATTTCAAAGTGAGAGAGTTATTGAAATAAAGTCTGCATTCTCTAATAAGAGGCTGTGGGATTGATAGAATAAACCTGGTGAACTATTATGAAAATGGTAAGTATATAGAGTTCTCGTCTTATTGGAGAATACACCTGAGGCACAGTAAAAAAAAAAGTTATCACATCAAGAGCAACAGAAAAGGGGCCCTTATAGTCATACAACTGGGTTTGATCAGTTAGATCAGTGGTTCCCAACTGGTGGTGCCGGGATCCCTGGGGTTCCAAGAAGCCTCCTCAGGGGGTCCGCGACTGCTTAGAAAATGTAATAATATTAACATATTAGGTCCCCATCTTTGAGTAATGACTCAGTGGGGGGTACCCGCATTCCAATAATGATTCATCGTGGGTCCCTGGGCTCCACTATTGATAAAGTGGGGGTCCACAAAAGTCAAAAGCTTGGGAACCACGGAGCTAGATGATAAATAAATCTCCCATGCAAGGCATCAGATGCCATGTTTTGCAGCCAGTCAGCATGGGTGGTGACGTTGCTTCCTCTTCCACAGTATACACACTTTTGCCTCTGCCAATGCTTTGCCCATCTTTTCACGTTTCAAGTCTGGGAGACCTGGCATACCATGTCAGAAGATCAGTGCGTGGCAGAAGTTTAAAATAATAGCACTTGAGATTCACTTGCTAGAATTGTTGTAAAGATCCATAGGACCACAATAGGTACAGCATATCTCCCTCTGTGTTGCCACGTCTCCAACAGTTCGATTAGTGGGAGAGATTAGCAACTCTTAGTCTTTGCAGGGACAAGTGCCAATGATAAAGCATTTTAAAACAGCAAAATCTTAATTGTGCTTCTCAAAGCCCTTTACTGTGAGTGTCTAGTCAGACATGCAGGTCTTCCCCTGAGTATTCCTTTTTGAGAACATTATACAGTCCAGAAATTGCCCTCTGAAATCACTCCATCTACAGGGTTACACCAAAACCGGATACTGTGGTAGTGAGTTAATGAACACTTTGGAATTTGGAGCGCAGGTAATGCTTTATTTACTTATACCTCAGTTTCTGTCTTCCATCCACTTGGAATTGAAGTTGGAGTTCTTCAAAATTTTCATTCTTACAAATCACCAAGACATGGTCTAAGGGATCTATCCTTCATGCTGACCCCTCCACCCAAAAAATCATATGACAATACGTTTTCAGTGCCATGTTTTGCCAATGGTGTGTTTGAGTGTTTAGTTGTCTATGCACCTGTACTTGCTTACAGAGGAATGACCATGTATTTTATGTCTTTTGTAGCAGAAGGTTCATAGGGTCCTTGGTGGAACGGAAATCTCTGTATAACAGATCTGGACCTGAGACTGTATTTATTTTTTCTCTCTCAAGATGCACCAAATCATGTACCTCCTTGGTAGAGAAGAAAATTACTTAATGAGCCAGATGGTGAGCTGCTGCTTGCAGCTTCGAAAGCCATAGCCAGTCTCATTGTGGTCCCCATATATAATCTTTAATTATATATATCAATGGGATGTAGAGAAGATTTATAAAAGGAGAGTTACATTGTGGCAAAGATATACTTGAATCCTGGTGCTGTAACCATTTTAACTGTCTTCACTTCCCAGAGTGACAGCCGGAGGCCTGACCATTTACCAAAGTCAAGAGTTGATCTATTGGTGAATCGTCAGAATCTTGTGTACTGTTTCTTTCATATCCTGTCCAACATGTATTCCAAGGTGTTTGATTAGTTGTGATTACCATGTAAAAGGAATACCAGCAATCCACTGTAGGACCTTTACAGGTATTTATTTAGAGGCAAGGCTGTACACTTGGTTCAATTAATTTTGCATCCGTAAAACATTCCAAACTCAAACATTACATCAAGTACAGCGGCTAGTCTGTGTTCAGGATCTGTGAGAAGAAGCAGACTAAAGTCCATATATAAAAGCAGTTTAATTTTCCCCTATATCTGTTTTTTTCCCAGATATCAGCAGAGAAGACTGTATTTTGGCTGCCAGCGGCTCAACCACTAGTAAAAATAAGAGCAGTGACAGTGGACACCCCTGTCTTGTACCTCCCTCAATAGGAACATAGGCCCTCATTATGAGTTTGGCGGTCAGTATACCGCCGCAGTGGAGTTGCCAGTCGCACCGCCGCGGGCACAGCAGTGAAGACCGCCATATTACACGTCCTGGAAAGGTACCGGCAGAACACAGCCAGTCACAGTTCGTCCTGCCACAGCAGAAGTACCGGGGCACCAGGCAGGAGCACTCTCCAGCCTGGCAGATAGGCAGCATCCCACGCCCATATTACGAGGTTGCACACCGCCAGGATTTCCGGGGTGGACCCACTGCCACCAAAAGCCTGGCGGAAACAACCAAAATAAAGGGAACACTCACCTTAAGGAACACAGCCAGGTTCGTAGGCGCCATGGCACATGAATTGCAACTCCTTCCAATCCTCTACCTGGCCCTGCAACTCACGGACCAGCGACAGTGACCAAGACACCAACCGTAAGTGCACCAGCCTAGCACACACTGGAGGGAACTGCGTTATTACAAACACACACAATACACACTTGGCACAGGAAGCCATGCCCACACACACAAACACCAGTACCAACACACACACACACACTCACTCACTCCAATTCCCTCCACCACCACTCATACATGGTGAATGAAAGCCAGGACTAGGTAGGTAACAACATCAATGTGTAGTGTCGCATGAGAACCACATATTGCAACAACAAATGTACACACAGGCCCAAAGGCCAGTCCAAATTCCATAGTCCCCCGAGCACACTGGGCACAAGATGACGCCCCAACTTGACTCTGTGCATTTGGGGAGTGTGGGTAGAGATGGTGGGAGTGGGGTGGTGTTGCACGCAGAGGAGGGGTGTGGGGTTTTTGGGACCGGGTCAGTGGGGTGGGTTGCAGTGGGTTGGTGAGTGGTGGGTGGCTTGCTGGGCATGGTGGTTGGTGCTTGGGGGGTATTACTAACTTACCAGTGTCGAACTCTCCGCTGATGCCAGTAATGCCCTCAGGATACATGATGTCCAGGACCTTCTCCTCCCAGGTTGTCAGCTGGAGGGGAGGTTGTGGGGGCCCACCCCCAGTCTTGTTACTGGCTATCCTCTGCCTGGAGGCAATGGGCCAGACCTTCCCCCTGAGGTCGTTCCACCTCTTTCCTGTGTCCTCCCTTGTGCGTGGGTATGTGCTGAATGTGTTGACCCTGTTGACGATCCTCTGCCATAACACTGTCTCTTTGGCTATTGATGTTTGTTGTACCTGGACATCTATGAGCTATGGCTCTACTCTGATGATCTTGTCGACCACGACCTGCAACTCATTGTTGGTGAACCGTGGGTGCTTCTGGTGTGACATGTTGTAGGGTGGGAATGTGTTGTGTGTGAAGAGAGGAGTATGGGGCGTGTGGTGATGTGGGGGAATATGGCTGTGTGTGATGGTGAGCTGCGCTGTTGCTTTGTGCATTGTGTGCTGTGTGATCTTTGTTTACTGTGTTACGTGGGAGCTTGGTCTCGGGTGTGGCTATGGGTGCTCCTATTTGTCGCAATAGTTTGTTGGGTGGGAGGGGGTTATATGGTGGCGTGGTCAGGTGTGCGTGGTGTGTGTATGGTTATCAGGTGTATGATATTTAAACTAGCCAATGTGGTGTTAGCAACCCTCCGTGGTGCCTTTTTGTTCCGCCGCCATGTGAACCGCCTACGGAGTCCGCTGTGCAGGTTCCGCTGTGCTAGAGGTTGATTCATACTATGACGGTTGGAATGGTGTCGGCGTAGCAGGCCTGGCGATTGATTAGTCACTCGTTCACCGTTGGTTGGCCTGGTGGTGTTGGTTTTGTGTCTGTATTTTGGCGGTTTGTGTTTTGTAACTAGTAATCTGGCGGTCGCTATTCCGCCACCGCTGCCAGTAAGGTGGCGCCATTTCTCACAGCGGTCTTGCCCGTAAACTGCCAAACTCGTAATGAGGGCCATAGTCTTATTCTGGTAATGGACCATTATTTTCGCCCACATGTTTTAAAACTTTACATAGTACTGGGGTCACTTGTTTCATGTTTCACTCGTAAAATTTGGTGGGTAGCCCTCCTCTCCCAGAGACTTACCTGATAACATAGACATAATTGCTTCCAATATCTCCTCCTCTGTAACTTCCCCCTCCAATTGATCTGCAGCTTTTCTGCACAGTTTAAGTAGTTGTAGCCACTCAAACAGATTTGTCTTGGAAGTTGAATGATCACCATTATCCTTACAAATTTAGCCACGATCTGAGACAGGAGTGTAACCGGCTTATCTTCTCTCGTTCTGAGAGCTGGTATAGTGCATGACAAGCCCATCTGTTTCAACTGTTGGGCACAGAGTTTGCTGGCCTTTTCACTTTGATCATTTGTTGAACCATAACGAGCTATAAATCTTTCTCCACCACAGATGTGAAGAGAGCATTAAAATCTTTGCTTCTGTGAAATCTTTTAAAGTTTCTACAGACGGGACCACCAACACCCTGGGATAATAGTAAAGAATATTGTGCCCTAAGGTAGATATAACTTGCGCCCTCGCCATGCACTGCTAATTTCCCCAGATATAACTTCATTGATAATATCACTGTAACATTTGTTGTAAAATTATTCTATAACTATAACAGGTGAATTTCGATGGTTTTGTATGTTTAAAATGTGAGCCTAACTATAATGTCTATAGAACTTATTATTATTATTATTATTTTTACTGAATTGCTATGGTTTTTTAAATTCTATTTTCTAACTATAACGTCCCTGTAACCTTTGTTTTTTTCAGTGAATATATGTATATATATATAGAGAGAGACTCTCTCTATACATGTATTTATATGTGTGTGTGTATACATACAATTATATATATATATATATATATATATATATATATATATTGTTCACTGAAAAAAACAAAGGGTACAGGGCCGTTATAGTTCGGTTTTTGAATTTACTCTTACATAACCATAGACATTCAGCAGTTAGTTATTTCAAGTAACTCGTGCCCTGAGGTAACTATAACTCATGCCCTCGCAATGCACAGTTTTCTTATCAATAGTTTTATTGCAAATGTTGCAGTGATAATATCAAAGATGCCGTAGAAGATGTCATCAAAGATGTAATATGTGGAGTAATTATATATGAACGGCGAAGGCCCAAGTTATAGTTACCATGGGGAGCGAGTTATAGTTACTTGATATAAATATAACTGTTGAATTTCAATGGTTCTGTACGAGCAAATTCAGATATAACGTCCCTGTAACCTTTGTTTTTTTCAGTGAATTTTTGTGTTTTTTTCACGTAAAGTAATTTTAATTACTAAACATTAATCCAATGACTGCTGCGTGCGGCGGGGGTTGGCCGCAGAGCTTGCAGCCAAGCCTTTATAATCATTCAACCCCGCGCCACTCACAGCCTTTGGCCATACGCAGCGGGGGTTGGCCACAGGGTCCGTCTCTGTCAGTGGCTCTTGAGTAGATCTGTGAGTGTCTGAGTGGGTCTGAAAGAGGGTGTGTGAGTCTGAGTGAGTGCATGAGTGTCTGAGTGGGTGTACATGAATAAGTCTGTGAATGTTTTAAACATTTTCTTTTTTTAATATTCTAAAATATCATCGGACATTTGTGAATATAGCGCATGGTGAAAAAAATCATTTTAACTCTATAATTTAACGATCAAACACCCCTAAATCACATCCCCGGGACCCTGGTCCCACCTTCCTGATTGCTTATGTCACTTTTAATTTTATTTTTCAGCCACTGGGACCATGTCCCGTTACTCAAAATGGCAGCTGCAACTTTCAAGTCAGATTACGGGCAGCCAATCAAAGCATTCCTGCTGGCACGTGCATTCGCGAATTAGGCACGATAATCGCGAAAACGTTGCGATGAATCCACGGCCCAGATACACAAATGTATTTTCTCTTTAATATCTCAAAAACTGAATGAATTTACACCAAATAAGTGAAAGCACAATCTGCTTACTGAAAGCCAGCTTTCGGCGAATTTTGGTGTAATTCCGTCCAGTGGTTCGGGCTGTAGTCATGTTCAAAGGTCCTATGGGAATTAACATGGGAAATGCACTTTTTTTTAAACCCCCCTTTTTTTCTTGGCACCGGCTTGACGAGTCACCCAGAAACTTTTGGTGCTCAACAAGAATCACTGGCACACTTTTTGGGGGGAAAATTTCATGAACATTCATCAAACAGTGCCAGAGAAATAGGCAAGTCAAAAAATGTTTTTTCTATGGAAACATGGTCCTAAGTATAACTACCTACTGGGGCCTGCCAGTCGGTTATTTATATATTCAGAACCTAACTATAACAGCCCTGTAACTTTTGTGTTTTTTCCGTGGACACATACATATATATGTATATATATATATATACATACACACACACACACACAGCAATAAACCGCAAGATAACTCTTGTGATTACGTTCCTGATAGAGAGAGATCAGTGTTTTGTGGCAGTTTTGTCATAAAATTGCACAGAGGATTAACATCCCTTCTGCAAAGAACAGATCTGTATTTTATGTGAATAGCCTAGTTGGTTAGTATTACAAGAGCTTTAAAATAAATCAAATTTATGTAGGAGAGAGGAGATGGAGAGATGAAGGGCCTTTTTGCTGGGTGGTAATGAGGCACTAAAAGGATAAGGTTGTGGGATGGGAGCGCCAAAAATAATTGTTATCCTGGACGCCACCAACAATATAGCATGTGATGTTGGGTATGTGCAAGGTGACGTAATAGTGTGGTTTCTTTAGTGTCTTTGGAGAACCTGCTGATTGAAAAAAGAAGAGAAGGTAAGGTGACTGACGTTATTTACTGCTGCACACATCACCCACACACCCACCAACAGTTTGCGAACAACATATCTACCTTCTATGTAGGTTAGCATTTTAGAAGGATGGTTTAGCTAATAGCAGAGATGGCATCTTGTTGGATGACTGCTACTCAAGCCCTAACTCAGGTTATGGAGAACAGTTCTGAGACAGGATCAAACTGAGACAGCAGATACTGAAGAAGCATTTCGGGGAGACGACAATGAATCAGAATCTCGAAGTGATTTTTAATTTGGCAGCGTTTTATCCGATGACTCATCTTCCAATGATTCTGAGGGAGATGATGATGACAGTTGTGCTGCCCCTTAGCAACCACAGTCTGTGAGGTGAGACAAGAGTAGCAGGTTAGACCAACCCATAGCACAAGCGTGTGCAGCGGTAACCATTGACAGAGTTCTCACTTGGCAGTCCCCCAATTTGGTTGGCCCCAAATTCCACCTTTCACTGGCGACGCTGGATGTAAAGTTGATATTCCAACTTTTTGCCAATTGACTATGTCCATCTCTTTTTCGTTGTTGCCTTCCTTGAGCAAATTGTGCAGTAAACAAATTTGTTTGCCAAACAATTTCTGAGGGAGAATGGATGCACTCTAGGGCCCTGTTGTAGGGCACGCCAGTGGACTCTCACTTCGCTGGAGGAGTTGAAGATATTTTGGGGCCTTACGCTCAAAATGGAGTCAGTGCAGAAAGCAAACTTGTAGTCCTACTGGTCTACTTGCATAGGTTGGGTAAACCCAACTTTGCACCATACTTGAGCAGAAATCGTTTTGTGTTATTTGCAGTGCATGCCACATTTCAATGACAATTCTGCTGCATTACCCTGGAACCATCCAGACCATCACAGGTTGGTCAAAATTTGGCCTGTTGTGGAACATTTATCTGCCTGGTTTCCAGAGGTTTATACTCCTGGGAAGAATATAGCCCTTGAAGAGTCACTGATCCTGTACAAAGGGCAGCTGATTTTCAGGCTCTTGTTGTGAGCAAAAGAGCTTGCTGTGGCATCAAGCTGTACCTGCTGTGTGAGAGCTTGAACCGCTATGTGTACAGCTTCAGCGTGTATACAGGGAAGGACTCCACTCTAAACCCTACAGGTTGCCTTCCCATGCTAGGTGTCACAGGAAAGATTGAGAGCTTTTCCAGCCACTCCTTCACAAAGGCTTTAACCTCCATGTGGACAATTTCTACATGGTAATATAGCTATTCAGTGAGCTCTACAAAGCTGCCAATGTGGCCTGGTGGACAGTTCGCTGTTGCTGCAAAGGATTCGCACAGGAGCTTGTTTGCAAGAAGTTCCAGAAATCCCAAAGCACGGCATTGAGTTCCAACAAACTGCTCACAGTCAAGTTCTCGGATAGGCGTGATGTGTACGTACTCATTACAGTTCATGATGAGAGCACTTCCCTCGTCACGGTTTCGGGTCAGGTGGCCAAAGTCCACCAACCCACTTGTATAACAAGTGCATGGTCAGAGTTGACAAATTCTTTGGCCATACAAAGTAAGTCATAAAAATCACACTTGGTAAAAGAAACTGTTCACCCACCTGATCCAGATGCATCACACAATGCGGATGTTGGTTATCATCAGACATCCACAGGAAGACTCATGTCTTTCCTTGCCTTTCAGTTGTCTGTGATTGATAGTCTCACTGCTGCTACAGAAAAAGCAGCCTCCACTGCTTCTGGAGGCTGTGGCAAGGATGCAGGAGTGACACTTTGCTGACCGCATTTCTAAAACACCCAAAAAGGATCAACAATGTTGTCATGTAAAGTGTGCTCAAATCAGGGAAAGAGACAGGAGAGTTGTGTTTACTGTCCCCAGCACCCATCTCAGCCAGGCCTGTGTTTCCCTACTTGCTTTATTTTCAATCATACGAAAGCAAACTTCTGGTAAATTGAATGAGGTCATAATTATCATTATAGGAACATATGTGAAGGCCAGAAAAGGTGCTTTATACATGGCTTTTATGGACCTTTCCTGTGCCTTCGACATAGTTGATAGAAGGGTTTTGTGGGTACATGATGAAACTTGCAGGAATAAAAACTCCCTTTTTACATCTCATTATGCAACTCCACTGGGATTATGTTACTAGAGTTCACTATTCAACTGCAGGAGATTGAACAAGCCCAATAACAGTAGAAAGAGGTGTTAGACAGCGCTGTATTTTAGTGCCTTGTCTTTTCTTATTGTATACATATTCTTTAGACATAGCACTGAGCAGGTGTACCGAAGATGTCCCCAAATTTGGAGATCAATTAGTACATGTTATCTTTTTGCAGACGATGCAGTCCAACTGGCACGTACAGCAAATGGGCTTCAAAAACTTTTGGATGGTTTTAACGATTTTATGCAAAATCGTAAGCTAAAAATAAACAAAAATCCTTCATAATGTCACGCGGCCCACAAAATCTTAAAACAAAAACATTTTATATGCGGGGAGAATAATAGAGAAAATATCACATTTTAAGTGTTTAGGCATTTTATTTGATGCAAGGGGACATTGGGATAGACTTTTAACCCAAAGGGCACAAAAGATGGGGATGGTGGGAGAGGCCATATTCAGACTATCAAAACATTTGAAGTAAAAGCCTGCGTGAGACTTGCTCCAAATTTATAACAGCAAATGTCTGGGGTTTTGCTCAACCCAAGAAATTTCATATTGTAGGAAACAGCTTTATAATAAGACTTGTAGCAGTCCCCAGCGCTTCAATGTCCATACTGAGTTAGGTATGGGGTATATCGAAGATCACATAAAACTGGCACCCCTACTCCTGTGGTTTAAAATATGGAAAAGCCTGCAAGCTAGCTTTTCTAGGAAAGTGTTATCCGATTGGTTATGCCAAGATAATATGGAGTTGATTCCCTGGTTGGCCTATATTTAAAAAACTACCTTTTACACTCTTGATTGTGAGTACGCTTTTGTTAATCCGGGGAGTACCCCTGCTAACTTCTAAAGTTACATTTAGGCACTTTTTGGAGCTGCCATAGAGGAACCTAGACTTAAAGGTTTTCTAAGTAAATCCACAGTTACAAGGTATATGCAAATCATTATGTCAACAAGTGTGGAGCTCTATTTTTTATGGATATTTAATCCCCAACATTGATTTTCCCTTACTAGATTGAGGCTGAATCTAGTACACCATCTAGTGGGTTTTCCAAAAAGTGATTCTTGGCAGGCTTCCCTGCCCCCTTGCCCATGTGGTGGGCACACCAAACATTTTTTGCTTTTTTGCACGTTGTAGTCTTCTCCTAGGCAACGCTTTTTACCCACTCTATTATCAAATAAGCATTTCACCACTTATAAAGAAGGTTTACTATTTCTGTAAACTTTGATGTCAGTGGATATTTTTGCCTCTGTTCTAAGCTACATAACTGTCTCAATTATTATAAGTCAAAAATATGCATCTTAACAATTTTCTTTTTTTTATTTGAGTCACCGTTGAGGCTGGGGCTATTTGTCTCTAAATCAAATTGCTATTTCTGTTATGTTCTGAGTGTATTGCTATGGACATTTTGGGGGGTCAGTTGAACGATGTGATGACAAAGGTGTGTATTTGTGTAGACTTTATTTTCTTATTTTCTATGCATTTTTTTATTTTTATGTACTTCTATGGCCATATATTGGCCGAATAAAGTTTATTGTGTGACTGGCTGAGGTGGAGCTGCTGTTAGGTAAACCTTTCAATGGCTGTGTATGGATACCTACCGTCCATAGGCCAGTACTTCTCTAGGCAAGCAGCCACAGAGTTCTAGTTCCTCTACTTCAGGAAATCCTTATGGCCTGCTCAATACCTCTATCCACCATCAGAACGTTGTAGGTGTTCTGTTCACCGATTGACAAGTGCGTTATAGTCCCCACACAGCACATACTGGTGGATATAACATATGTCACATTGTCACAGAGTACCCTGTGTGGCAAAATATTAAAGGCATGACTGAATTTTGAAGTGTTTGTTACAGAACTTATGTATGCTACACAAGGGCCAACCTGATTGCCCACGAGAACCAGAGTAAGTGTAATAAGTCAAACAAATGTCCTACAGGATGTATTCACCAACATTTCTACTTGCTTTGATAATGTGAAAACTCAGTTAGTAACTTGTATCATACAAATGTTATTGAAAAAGGGTACAGGACACAGTATCTTGTATGATGAATCTGTTCACATCTTTAGTATAAGATGTGAAAACAATCATCATACAAGATTTTGTGCCCTGTACCCTTTTCAGTAACACTGGGTATGATACAACTTAGCAATTGTGTTTTCATAGTTCCAGAGCAAAAGTCAGAAGTGTTGATGAATGAGTACCGAAGGACATTTTTTGGCTTTTTACTTACTCAGTATTCCCCAGCATGTCTGCCTTAGTTTCAACAGTAGATATGCTCCCTCTGTTTAAGGCATAGGCATCACAAGTCATTCTCAAACACCTTCAGCTTGCATCCATAAACTGGAAAGAGTTGAATTTAGCACAGTAAGTGTGGTGATGGCACATGAAAGACACGTTTTCTTGAGCTTCAGAAGCTAGGTATGGAAGGCATTTGTATATGTTCACTTGCAATTATACAGGATTAGTCAGGACTCTGTTGAGGACAGGCGTGAACGGGTAATAGAAGCTTACAGTAGTAGTGCTTTCCCAAGGATATTGCATAGATGGAAGGCAGATAGTAAAGTAGTACTGATACACATGTCATGGCTTCATCTTCACCTAGGGATTCAAACCCATTGGTGCCACACTCGCACTGAATTACTTTGATACATAGGGGTCAATGTTTGATCTCTTTGCCATGTTCATCCTCCATCAGAACTTAGTAGATGTTCAGTTTGTTGTAAGATTAGTGCATTACAGTCAAAGCCCTGAACATAATGGTGGAATGGGACACATGCTATGTTCCCACAGACAACGCTGTGTTTAAAAAACTACCATTCTTCATAGTTTATGATGTTCTCTTTAGAGAACTTCACAAAAATTCCCCAGCATGTCTGCTTTAGTTTTCACGGTAGATATGCTTGCTCAGTTTGAGGAATAGGTCTTGCAAGGCATCCTTGGACACCCCCATCTTGCATCCACAAACTGGAAGGAATTAGATTTAGCACAGTGAATGCGCTAAAGGCAGATGAAAGTCATGTCTTCCTGAGCCTCATGTTGCTGTTATGGGAGCCATTGGTAAGGTTTCACTACAAATGTATTCAGTAATGTTTAGGAAGAAGGAGGGAGTTACATGACAGGTGGTAAAATATAGTCAAACGTATTCGGTCCTGTGGCTTATGAATGTGATGGGCCCTTGTCTGGCGGTGGTAAATTGATGTGAGTGCACTGATTGATTGAATTGGGCCCTTGGCCGGCAGTATTCAAGTCTTGTGAGTGGTGCGTGAATGGCATCTGAATGGACCGTAAAGTGATTGGTGCCATGAAAAGGATTTATGGCTCACATTCAGAAGGCTTGGTTTCAATATTCAGATACTGTGGTAAGTATTTATGCTTTGAAACCAGAATCTCTGAAGGTGCTAAAACAAACCAGTGTGAGTGGTGGATTAACTTTAACAAAGTAGTGCCAGATTTATATCTGTGACCGTAAGATTGTTGTTTTCTTTTTTTTTTTCTTGTGATCATGGTAGCTGTGGATTTTGGACCCTAGCTCAGCCGGCACCTAGGCAAACCAGCACATTTTTTAAAACTAGACAACCAGGGTAGTCCAGAGGTGCATGATTTGCATGGCTCTGACCAGATGTTTTTACCCAGAATCCTCTGCAAAGCTCAGACTTTGCCTAAAAAACAAATTTCTTTGCATTACTATGAGCAAAAATCCTGGGATCTGAAGGCATCTACAAACTTCCTACTACCTAGCATTCCCTCAAGTCTCCTGAGAAAAACAATACCTCATGTGTGGGTGGGCAAAGTGCCTGTGATGGAGAGGGGGCTCACAAATTATTGAAGAGACATAAAAATGATCACAAAAACAACCTGATTTTGTAAGGGAGGGCACCTGCATTTTGGACCGGGGCTCAGTGGCTGTATAGGGAAACTTACGAAACCCAGATATTTCTGAAAACTAGACACGCTGGAGAGTTCAGGCAGTGTGGCTTGCGGGGATTCTTTAATGTTTTCTTATCGAGAAGATCCTGCAAAGGTGAAATGTTGAATAAAACTCAATTTTTCCTTGCATTTCTGTGATGTAAACTACAGCAGTGTGCAGGGATCCATAAAATTCCTTCCATCCAGCATTCCCTAACTGCAATGCTGGATGGTAGGAAGTTTGTGGATCCCTTCATAAGTAGTTTACGTCACACAAATACAAGAAAATTGTTTTTTAGTCTCCATTTCACCTTTGCAGAGTATTCTGGGTTAGAAAACTTTGGGGGATCCACACAAACGATACTTCCCTATACTCCCCTCAACGTCAACTTTTCAGAAATGCCTGGTTTTGTTAGATTTTCCTACATGGTTCCCGATTCCAGGACTAATTAGTACACCCACCATAGTTCTCATTATTACCCCCCTATGTTTTGGGCTCTTCCTTGTTGTGGGCACTTGGTCCACCCACAAAAGTGAGGCACCATTTTTCTTAGGGTATTTGGAGGAGCTATGGGTGGTAGGAAATTTGTGACTGCCTGCGGATCGCGGAGGAGAATGTGTTTTTTGATGAAAGTTTGGGTTTGCTAGGGATTCTGGGTAAAAGAACGTGGTGTGAGTCATGAAGGCAGCCCACCTTTGGTGTCTAGTTTTAAAAATGTACAGTTTGAATAGATTTTCCTAGGTGCTGGCTGAGCTAGGGACAAAATCTCAAGTTACCCAAATTAGAAAAAAGGGTCAGTATTCAGTGGAATAATGTGATGTGTCCATTTTGCGTTTTAGCCATTTCCTGTCGGCAGCACTTGGCCTACCCACACAAGCGAGGCACCATTTTTATTGCGATTCTGGGTGAAAAAACATGGTGTGAGCCTTACAAGTTAGATCACCCCTGGCACCCCTAGGTGCCTAATTTTCAAAATTGTACAGGTTGACTAGGTTTCCCTATGTGGTGGCTGAGCTAGGGTCCAAAATCTTAAACTGCCCACATTGGAAAAAAGGGTCAGTTTTCAGTGGAAATATGTAATGCATCCATGTTGCATTTTGGGCTGTTTCTATTTGGGGGCACGTGGGGCCAGATGTAGCAAATCTGCAATTTGCGACTTGCAAATTGCGAGTCCCTGCGACTCGCAATTTGCAAGTCGCAAATTGCTATGCAGTACGGTGTCTCAGACACCGACTGCGACTCGCTATGGGGTCGCAATGACCCACCTCATGAATATTCATGAGGTGGGTCGCAAATTGCGGCCCCATAGCGAGTATAGGCACTCGCTAACATGGAGGCCTGCTGACGTCAGCAGACCTCCATGTTCGTGACCTGCTTTTAAATAAAGCAGTTTTTTTTTTTAAGTGTAGTCCGTTTTCCTTACAGGAAAACGAGCTGCACTTAAAAAAAAAACGAAACCTTTTGTTTCGGTATTTTTTCAGGGCAGGGAGTGGTCCCTTGGACCACTCCCTGCCCTGAAAAAATATTTTTGGGTCCAGTCACAAACTGGAAGGGGTCCCATGGGGACCCCTTCCAATTTGCGAGTGGGTTACCATCCGCTTGAAGTGGATGGTAACTGCGATGCCATTTGCGACCGCGTACGCGGTCGCAAATGGTATTGCATCCCACTGCGACTCGCAAATAGGAAGGGAACACCCCTTCCTATTTGCGAGTCGGAAATGCATATTGCGAGTCGGTAACGACTCGCAATATGCATTTCTGCATGGCAAACCCACGTTTGCAACTCGCAAACGGCGATTTTCGCAGTTTGCGAGTCGCAAATGGTTTGCTACATCTGGCCCTAAGTCTACCCACAAAAATGAGGTACTATTTTTATCGGTAGATTTATGTGAGCATAGAATAGTAGAACATTTGTTATTATCTATTGGATTTCACTGCATTTGCCCATTTCAAATGAAATCCAGTGTATAGGAAATATGACATTTTGAAAAATACCCTCCAAATCAATTTTACTCTTTTTTGCTTTTGAATTGGTCTGTCCTCAATGAAAAACCATTGTAGTTTGCACCTTATTTGTTGGCTCAGGGTACCTTGGTTGTTGGAGAACCCAAAAACCCTATATAATGACGCAACCAGAAGGGTCTAGTGGACGTAATGTTATATTGTTTTTGTTAGTCGGCATTGTGACAAAAAGTTACAGATGAAAATGCCACAAATACCTGGTTTTTACTTCTCATTTTCAATATTTCTTTAATTCAACAGTTATTCTCCTTGACAAAGCTTTGAGGGACCTACACATATGACCCCATGTTAAATTCAAAATGTTGTCTACTTTTGAGAAATCATAGCTTTTCTGGATCCCCTGCAGGGTTCACACAAGTTTCTACCACAAACTGATAGCACAAAAAAATAGGGAAAATAGGCTACCACTTAGAAAAATGCTTAAGTTGTGGTACAAAATTAGGTTTGTGGATTTATCTCTACATGTTCTTGAAAGCTGGGAAGATAGTGACTTTAGTACATCAAACCATTTGTGGATGCCATTTTTAGGGAAAAAACAGACACTTTTATCTGGAGCATTTTTTCCCTGTTTTTCTAAAAAAAACTCAAAACGTTGCTATATTTCCCTATTTTCTCAGTCCCCTCAGAGGACGTCACAAACCCTGGGTACCTTCACAATCCCCAGGATGTTGAAAAAAAAGGATGCAAATTTGGCACGGATACCTTATGTAGAAAAAAAGTTAGGGTGCACTAAGCACGAATTGCCCCAAATAGCCAAAAAAGGGCTCAGCACTGAAGGAGAAGGGGAAAAGGCCCAGTAGCTTAAGGGGTTAATTTGGTTCTGACTTTTTTGATGCACACTCGCTTCCAGCCTCTTCATACCTGTCCCCTCAAGCTTCTCACATTGAAAACAGCCTTCCTAGTGGCAATTACATCTGCTTTCAGAGTAAATGATATGCAGACCTTATTGTCTAAGCCACCCTACCTCTCTATCTATCCAGATAAATTGGTGCTTTGCTTTAGGTCCTTTTCATGTAGTCCAATCTGTCACCCTGCCTAATTTTATGCAGCCCCCACATCCTTCTAAGAAAGAGGAGAGACTCCACTGCCTGGATCGAAAAAGAGCATTGGAGCTCTACCTTGATCGTACAAAAGAGTTCCGGGTGGGTAGGGTAGATGGGGGCAAAGAAAGGTCGGGCAATGCAGTAGCAGACCATCTCCATATGGGTCATACTCCACATTAAGATCTGCTGTGCACTGGCCAAAAAGCAACCCCCCCCAGACAGTCCATAGGGATGGGCACTTTGCCAGTTCAGTCCTGCAAGACTTGCTTGTTTGAAATTGGTGCGCAGACCCATCTTCGGGGATTGTATTACTTGGGTATCTATTCAAAGGTAAGGAATCTGCAGCTAGAATGCTCTATCAGATGGACAAGTTACTTATCTTCAGTAATGCCTTATCTGGTAGAGACTATGGCCCTCATTATGACATTGGCGGTCACGGTTCTGCCACGCCGGTGATGGCGGTTGGACTGCTGCCAGGACACAGCGGTCAACCTACTGAAACATAGCCAGTTTGCCGACAGTACCGCTAGTGCAGTCTGACTGCCGATGATGGCGGTTTCTATCTCCAGCCCGGCGGTAGCTACTGCACCGCCCATCCTATTATAACACAGCAGACCGCCATGATTTCTGAGGCGGTATGACTGCCACCAAAATCCTGGCGGAAAAAGCAAGTATAAAAGGACCCACTCACCTCCACACACACAAGCAACTCCGCAGAAGCCATGGAACGCCACCTTGAAGTCTTCCCAGCACTCTTCCTCACCTTCCTCCTCTGACCACCAACGCTGACGCCGTCAGTGAGTCCACCTGCAGAGCACACGAGGGGAGAACTACACACCCACACACAACATACACACCATGCACGGAGTACAACGCTCACACATGCCCACACACGCTACACAACACCGGTACGGAGACACACACACACACACACACACACACACACACACATAACACAGCCACGCCAAACACACACATCACATACACACACCGCAGATCAAAATTTCACAACCACACCAATATCACTAACAAGCAGAGACGCACAAACCAATACAAATACACAGCAATACATACAATGACCAAATACAAGAAAGAACAGTGAACTTGACTAAAAAATATGTCTAGAAATGCACATTGTACAGCACATGATAGCTATACGGAAACTTACCTGTAAAGAAAAAGACTCAACAAATGGTAAGTAATCCAACAGGAATCCTGTTGTCTAAATTTCTAAGACATCAAATGGAATGCAAAGATGCAATAAACACAACAAGGCCCATAGCCAGTACAGAGTCCAAATGTCTTAAGTGTGCCTGGCAAAGAACCCAACTTGACACTTGACAGCCTAATGGCCTCCAGAAGGTAGGGGCATCAATGGGGCAGGCTGGCACCTCAAGGGTCTGTGGGTGGGTGTGATGGTGGGGGTTTGGGTTTGGGAGTGGGGGTCCTTGGGCCTTTTGCTTGGGAGGGAGGTCCTTTGTGTTTGGTCTGGGAGGAGGTGGGGGTTTCACCTTTGCTTTGGACTGAGGGGCAGGGGCTTTGGACCTATGGTTTGGGGCAGGGGAGGCTTTATGGTGGGTGGAGGGGCAGCAGATGTAGAAGGGTGATTGTGAGAGGGCTTGGAGGTGGAGGGACCTAGTTATGGGATGGAACCAAGATGATGAGGGGCAACACTGGTGGGACAGGTGCAGGGAACAGGTCAAGGTGGGCAATGAAAAGCTTCTTAGGAACAGAGGGGATGGATATGGAAACAGGTGTGCGAGGCTAGGTAGAGGGAGTGATTGTAGGATGTGTAAGTGTGCTGGACATGAGTGCAGATGTATGCAGAGCATGTTTGTGTGAGGTGGAGGAATGTTAAGTGTCTGAGTGTGGGCATTTATGTGCTCTGGGCGGAGGGGGGAAGAGAGGCTGGTAGAGGACAGACAGGTCATGCAGATGTATATTGGGGTGGTGTCTGCATGTAAGGTGGGTGTGCTGCATTTGTCATTGATTGTGGATGTGTTGGGTGCAGATGTGGTGCACGGGGTGCACGTATGAGAGTCTGCTGTTGTAGTGACCGAGGGCAACACAGAAGGATGCAGTGCTGGCAGGTGTGAGTGGTGATGTGACTGTAAGGGAGGAGGCTCTGGGGAGACATGGGAGGTAGTGGCTGATGTTGTGTCTGCTTTTTGTGTTGAGTTTGTGCATGCTTGTGATGTGATTTGTGGTGCCTGTGTTTGTCTTTTCGTACCTAGTCTGTTGATTTGGGTGACTGCTTGTCTGTATGTGTGGCTTGGCTAGGAGAGGGCTCTGGGATGGGGCACAGGTAGCAGGAGTGAGGACGGAAGTACTAGGGACACTGGCTGCCGTCAAAGAAGAGGCGAGAGGCTGAAATGATCTCTGTAGGCCAGTGAAGGCACCGTAAATGCCCTCCAGGTAGGCATTACTCTGCTGCATCTGGAATGCCAGGCCCTGGATGGCATTCACAATGGTTGACTGCCCTAGAGAGATGGACCTCAGGAGGTCAATAGCCTCAGAATTGAGGGCAGCAGGGCTGACTGAGGCAGGGGCTGGAGTGCCTGCGACAAAGGAGACACCCACCCTCCTGGGTGAGTGGGCACAGCCAACTGGGTGGGAAGCTATTGGGAAGGTGGTGCTGGTAAGGGGGGTGGTGGATGAGAATGGTGCTGGGATGTCCCAGATGGTTCCACCACCGCCAGGGAGCTTCCATTGGAGAAGGAATCATTATCAGTGGTTTCTGCTCCAGTCTCCCCCGTGGTGCTCCCCTTGCCTTCCAACCCACTGGTCCCCTCAGCTTCGGTGGTCTCTGCCTCCTGCATCCCCACTCGTGGGTGCCCCTACTCCTTCACCTGCTGATGCTAATACACACAAGGATATGATAGTACAAAAAAGGATGGGAGGAGGTGAAAAAGATGGGAGCATAGGGTCAATACAAATACCCTTTGCACATTTGTACAATTCAACAACATGACTCTTTGGAATTTCCTGACTGCACTCTCTACAACGTCAATAGAAATATCTCCACACATACTCTGCATACATTCTGATGTGCATACTTAATCATGAAACCTCTACAATAACACTCTACACTGTCATGGCTCTTGTATACAGGATCATTACTGTGATAAGTCAGTCCATGTGTGACATTTGTACATTGTCATACCTACCTGTGTCACCCATAATGGACATGAATAGATATGAATTGAAAGCAATCGCAGGCCCTGTATGTCCATGTCATATCCTACAATTTGGCAGAGTTCAAATGCCTTGGCAACCTGTTGCACAGATACTCATCTGTCACAGCAACTAACATTCACAGCATAGCTACACTAGACATCATTTATCCTATGACTAACATACCCTTTCCAGTCTAAAGCAAACAGTACTGGAAATATACTCTGTAACTCACCCCTTGTGTCTGCTGTGTTGCCCTCAAGTGCCTATCCAACTCCGTGTAGGCCACCGCCAGAATGCGGGCCATTAGTGGGGTCAGGGTCCGACGAGCACCCCTTCCTCGTTGGGAGGCCGTCCTCAACTGGGCCTCTGCGGTCTTCTCTGCCCCGCGTCTCAGGTCCTTCCACTGCTTCCTGCAGTGGGTGCTCCACTGGATATGGACCCCCAGGGTCCGCACTTCCTTGGCAATGGCTTTCCACAAACCTTTCTTTTGATAGGCGCCGACCTGCATGGGAGACACAGAAGGAAAGGCACATTAATGTAGATTCAACAAGCTATGACATTCATAGGCCTACTAACAGTACACATATCTACATCGTACATGACTTCACACTTCCACACATTCCTAGCAGTCCTAGCCGAAGCTACACCCTCCACTGGAACATCCTGCATACACATACTAACACACTTACATACCCATGTAGCACCAAAAATACCATAATGAGACCTTCCTGCTGTCCTGGAGCCCCCTACAGCTTTTGTGTACAGAGTAGGACCCCATCCACAAGTTTCTCAATTTCTTCTGTGGTGAAGGCGGGGACCCTATCCCCCGTAACACGTGCCATAGTGGCTCCCAGGAACATGACACAGCGGCACACTCAGTGGAGGTCTTGATGGCTGGAGAGTCAGGAGTCAAGTGAGGTACACTGTACAAAATAGCGGTCACAGCCGCAGGGGTCTACACTGTCACCGCCGGTGGTAATCGCCATTGGTCCCTGAACGTCATAGACATCGATGTTAACCAGTGAGGAGTTGCATGGCTGTTCCGTACTGCCTACCGCCATGACGGCATATGCCAGTGGAATGAGCTCACTTACATCTGTCCCCTGCATGCAGGACAGGCTGCAGCCATTTTGCACTTTTACTGTTACGTAAACATAATTTTAAAGTGTCACTTAACATTTCCATCATGGACATGTGATAAGTTATGCTCTGGGCTATGTACAATACAATCAGGCAGTATAAACTTTGAGTGTGCACAGATACAGAAAATGACATCATGACAGATTGGAACAAAACTAACATATTGATAGTGACTGTACACTAGCAGTGACAGACAACCATCTTTCTGATGTTATCCTTTGCGAAAGCCAGAAGTATGTGCAACTAACATGAGTATTTCAACAGCTCAGCACTTTGAAGTCTGATTTTTATGCAACAAGTGGTAGCAGATGTAATGTCGATTCTCCATTTGGGACCATGTAGTAGGATGCTTGAAGTGTAATCGTTGACATTCTTGTGTTGCATGCCATGTGTAGAAACCAACCACAGTGGAGGGTGAGGCATGCACCTGTGTACCAGCCCCTGGATGACTTGGCAACGATGGAAGAATGCCACATCATCTCCGACTATCGACTGAACCGTGCTACAATCAGGGAGCTGTGTAACCAGTTGGAGTGGGATCTGTTGCCAGCCATTCAACAACCTACAGCCATTCCTCCAACTGTGCAGATGCTATCCATCCTCCACTTCTTGGCCACTGGCTCATTTCCGGGGATAGTGGGAATGGCAACAGGCATGTCTCATCCAATGTTCAGCAATGTGTTGAGGAATGTCTTGTCCACCTTAGTAAAACATATGGACAGCTACATTAATTTTCCCCGTACTATAGATTTGGCCAGTGTGAAGTCTGGTTCCTATCCAATGGGACATATCCCTCACGTGATTGGGACCATAGATGGCACCCACATTGCATTAATACTACTCAGGGCTGATGAGCATGTATACAGAAACCGTAAGAGATTTCACTCCATCACTGTGCAGATAGTATGCTCAGCAGACCAGTACATCTCCCAGGTGACTGCAATGTTTCCAGGGTCTGTACATGATTCCTACATCCTCAGGAATGGCAGTGTCCCACTGTTGATGGCGCTTCTACAAAGAGTGAGGGCCTACCTCATCGGTGAATATGATGAGTGTATATGTAAGTAATGTTACCCAGCCTTCCTACTCAGTCTGTATGTGACATAGTGGATAGTAAATGTTAGTTTGCCCTATTCACAGGTGATTCAAGTTAACCCATTCTCTCCTGGCTACTGACACCAGTGAGGAATCCAAGGACCAGGGCTGAAGGACAGTACAATGAGCTCATGGGAGGACAAGAAGGGTGATCAAAAGGACATTCGGTCTGTTGAAGGCAAGGTTCGGATGTCTGCACATATCTGAGGGCTACCTGCAGTACCCACCACAGAAGGGTGGCAGATTGTGTTGGCCTGCTGCATGCTCCACAATCTGGCACTAAGGAGGAATATCCAATTGCTGGAGGAAGAAGGAGTTGGGACAATCCAGTGGCAGAGGAGGGAGGAAATATGAGTGATGAAGATGGGGATGAGGAAGATGTAGGCACAAGGACACAGTTCATCCAGCAGTACTTCAGCTAACATTCTGGTGGGTACATCTCTATATTTACCATGTCTCATGTTGGAATACAGGTTGGGTGTACTTCCGTATCCATTCCTGACATGAGTAAGTGTTGATCGCATTTGGCTATCAGATGAGTGTATAGAAGAGTGGTCTGACAAGTAGGTCAACAGTCCCACTGTGATATTATCTAGTTCATCGGTCTGTTTCATATATTTCAGTCATCCTATCTACTTCTTAACACATTTGTGACTATTACATTCTGGTATCATATGTTCATATGCATGGTTTGCTGCTTATTGTGACTTCAATTGATGTAAATACTTGACATCCAAGGATGTGAGCTGTGTAGTACAACTACAATGAGTGTGTGTTACTCAGTTCATTACTGTTAGACACAACGATTATCTCATAGTACCTGAACAGGGTTGTGGGCATGTGTGCAATAGCATTGGATTGTCTATCAATGTGTACACCTACATTGTAATTTGTTTAACCATCATGATGTGCAGGTACATACTGTTGGCAACTGTGCAATTTATATGTGATGTACCTTCTGTGCTATCAATTGCAGAAGTGCTGAGGATGATGTTTGACTACTCTTCCCTCTCTGCTACCTGAGGACCCAGGGATGTGTGGACACTGACTTTGCTGCAGGGAACCCGATGTGAGGATGATTCATTCACATCTTCACCGTGTATTAATACTCAGTTTCTGTGACGTCACACTTTTGTTGCACTATTACAATGAGTGACCACACAAAACAGCATAACTTGTATGCAAGTGTATTTATTGTGAATACCAAAGGGTAGATAGGGTGCAAATAAGTGGGACCATGGTGTTCAAAAACATCAGTCTGTTAGGCCAAGCAGTTGGTGGCACAGGTCCAGTATCCATTTAACATTGAAAAATGGGGTTATGGCAGTAAAGAGTCAACAAGGTGCCTCAGTGGCACACAATGGAGACAGTTCTGGAAGGGCTCATTTCCTGGCTAGGGGGTAGATCTTGGCTTCAGTCCCTGCAGGATGTCTGGATCTGCGACCACAGCTACAGGGGGTGGTTCAGTAGTGGCTTGTGAGTCCTCAGGCACGGCCTCCATCCCACTAGCTGAAGCAGATTTAAAGGGCTGGCCAGTAGGTCGGCTAGTAGAAGGGGTGGAGGACTCACGCAGGACTGTGATGAGCTCCTGCATCAAGCCTTTCATGGAGGCTATGGTGGCATTGAGGACATGCCACTCCTGCATGGCCTCTTGGTCGTACTGCATCTGCAGCCTCAGGTTTTCCCCCAAGATGTCTAAGATCGTGCCCATCTTGTCCAGGGATAGGTTGTATGCTCCCAGGACTTGTGCTATTTCCTCATGGGTAGGTGACTCTCTGGGTTGCCCCTCCCTGTGGTCCCTAGGTGCCCTCCCAATGGCCCTAGCCCCATGCGCCTGTGTCTCCAGCATGGTGTGCCCACTTCCACTTACACCAGGACCTTCGTGGTCTTGTGTGGTGGATGCTGACTCAGGTCCCTTTACGGGTGGGCATACTATGGATTGACGTGGCCTGGTAACACTGGTTTGGGGGTGTTGGGTGACAGGTGTTGTGGTGGCAGAGGTTGTGGAGGGCTCTATGGTGTTCGGGGTGAGACGGAGGTGGACTGCCCAGAGAGCCCGGATGGGCTAGGTAGGTTGAAGTACCTCTCTTTCATCTCTAAGGATTTTACTACATTTTGGCGACGAGGTGGTAGTTGAACCTGTGCTGGATCAACAAGAAACTTCAACACACCAGCGACTGAGTCACACGTTAAGGTACTGAGGTTGTAACTTGTGTGACATGTATTTCGCTTCATTTTTTTTTCTTCTTGAATTTGTATACTCAGTAATAATTTGTGGCCGTGGAAACGTTATTTTTTCTTTTCGGACGCACGTCCCTTTCACGTGCCGTTGTCTTGACAATGTGTGTCTGCTTTATTGCGACTCACAGCGTGTCTCGTTGCCGTGACAACGCATGTCCGCTGACTCGTGGCCCACAGCGTGTCTTGTTTCACGATACGCATTCCCAGCAACTTGTGCCCGTGTACGCGCCGTGCACATGACGTTGTGTTACCTACATGTCTGCTTCCCAGCGGCACGTTCTGGCTGCAAGAACGAACGTGCTTCATTGTTGCTACGCGTCTGTTTCAAAGCATACTTTGACGCGTTACTTCGGGTGACTCATTGTTTCATTTCAGCATTGTAGCACACCTCAGTTACAAGCTAACAACTATTTGGAAATTTTCCTCGAGCTTCTGTTGTTTGGTGACACTTCACTATTGCTACAAGAATCTTTATTTATATACCAGAGAGCAATTTTTTTATGCTTTACATCTATACTTAACAGTTGTTGCAATTCATCTGGAGATTGCAGAGAATTGTTCTTCTTACATTTTTTTTTTCTTTCGTCTTCTGTTTCCTAATTTATTATTATTATTTTTTTTAATGCCACTTCAAGTTTTCTGAGTGTACATATATATATATATATATATTCATATCTTTATTTTTTTTGTTTTTTTCTCCGGCTATTTTTCAACAACCTTGGTACAATTGGTGAACTATGCAGAACATTTCTTCACCACCGTTTTTTCTCTCCATACCGGGAGACCCACCTATCCCATGGAACAAATGGAAAAAAGTATTTCTTACATATATCCGTGTTTGTGGCAGCAATTTGTCAGCTGAAAGGAAGACATCTGTTCTACAGCATTGTTTAGGTGCGGAAGGACAAGAGATTTTGTAGACCCTACCTTTTATCAGTTATGGAGCGGAAGGAGATTCTTTCCTAAACAAATTTGAGATAACGTTGCTTAAGTTGGACAGACGTTACTTACCTAAATCTTCAGTTATTCTTCAGAGGTATTATTTTGGTAAATGTAAACAAAGTGACACAGAGACTGTTGAAGACTTTGTGACAAATCTGCGGAAATTAGCAGCACAATGCAAGTTTGGTGATCATTTGGGTGAACGCATCCGCAATCAGTTCATGCTAGAGTGCAGAAGTGACAAAATAAGAGAAGCTCTATGGTCGAAAGGCGATCCAACGTTGGATGAAGTTTAATTGTGGCCAAACAGATTGAGCATTCTGAATCTTGTAATGAGAACCTAAAAATGTAAATAGTACTATTCACATCTTAGATACCAAAACTAAAACTAAGGCAAATTCTAATGTCAAAGTGAAGTTACTGTGTTTCAGGTGCAATTCTGCATCGCACCTGGCTAACAGCAAAGTTTGTCCTGCTTTTAATGTGGTATGCAACAAATGTGGCAAGAATGGACATTTTGCCAAATGTTGTAGGTCTTTGGAAAAAAAAAGGGGTGAAAGTAATGAGATTGGGTGTGATAAACAGGATGAGGATGAACACAGTTTAATTCTCCAAATAGTTAATGATGTCAATTGCATTTCAAATGTTCATTGTGAGTATCCTTCGGATATTGTGGAGGTGGGTGGTGTCAACATTTCAATGATGATGGATTCTGGGGCAAAGTTGACTCTAGTCTCGGAAACTGATTATGTTAAATATGTTCTAGGTAAAGTATTGCTTCACGAACCTGATGTTACACCTTACAGTTATGGGGGAAAACCCATTGAGTTAAAAGGCTACTTCAATGCTAGGATTAATTTCAAAGGAAACAAAATTGAGGGCAAAGTGTATGTTCCTGCTGTAGGGGATACCATACTAAGCTGGTCACATCAGAAGTTGTTGGGAATTATATTAAATCCCAACTCTGTGCCACAAGTGCAAAAAATTCTAGTTTAGGTGAGGAGTTGATGAGCGAGTTCCCAGATGTCTTCAATGGTGAGGTGGGATGCATCAAAGGTTATTAGCATCGTATTGTGCTGAAGGATAATGCATCTCTCATTGCTTGTAAAGTCAGGAACATTCCTTTCAGTGTTCGAGATAAAGTAAAAGTGGAGCTTCAGAGGTTGCTGTCTCAGGGCATAATTAAAAAGGTAGAAGCGGCTGAATGGATTGCAACTATTGTGGTTGCAACAAAAGGTTCAGGGGAGATTAGATTATGTGTGGACCTACACAATCTTACCAAGGTTGTCGTTGAGGCTAGATTATCCCAGCCAAATATAACTGAGATGGTTAATTCTCTGGGCAATGCCAAATACTTTACCACTTTAGATCTTAGTTCAGCTTATCATCAGGTGCAGCTGTGTGAGGAGTCCAAACTTCTTACCTCTTTCATTACACCGTTTGGAGTGTTCATGTTCAACAGAATGCCTTTTGGACTTTGTTCAGCAGCATCTGTCTTTCAAAGACTAATGGATGATATTCTGGGAGACAATGGGGGTGTGGAATGTTTTGAAGACGATGTTTTTATTTTCTCAGATACTATTGAACAGCATAAGGAATTGGTCAGGGAGGTGCTTGGAATATTTCAATTGAAAGGAATCACCTTGAAAGGTGTTAAATGTAAATTTTTCAAATCTGAGATTTCATATTTAGGTCCCATCACATCAAGTGAAGGAGTTAAACCTAAACAGGAGTTGGTGATGTCTATTGTGAATTTGGCTGCTCCTGAGAATAGGGGTGAAGTTCAAGTTTTCTTGGGTATGGTAGAATTCTATGCCAGGTTTATTCCGGATTTTGCTAGAAGGAGTTGTTCCATTAGGAATCTACTCAAGAAAGGTACTGATTTTGTTTGGGATGCCGATTGCCAAAAAGAGTTTGAGGATTTAAAGCATGCTTTGTCTTTGGCTCAATCACTTAACAGCTTCCAACCTAGTCTTCCTTGTTATGTTACGACAGATGCTTAGGAGAAAGGTTTAGGATGTGTTTTGAGACAAATGAATGATGGTAAGATCAATAATATTGCCTTTGCTTCACGTAGTTTGCGGGGAGCTGAAAGAAAGTATTCTACGATTGAGAAAGAAGCTTTAGCTATATTTTGGGCCATCAAGAAATTTAGACAGTTTCTTTGGGGTACTCGGTTTGAAGTACAAACTGACCATAAACCGTTGCGTGAAGTGTTTGAGAAGAAAGGATTGGACAATATTTCTGCTCGCATATGCAAATGGATTGTTGGGCTTCGAGATTTTCATTTTACTGTTAAGTATGTGCCTGGCTGTGAAAATTGGAATGCAGATTGATTATCTAGAATGAGGGTGAAAGATTTGGTTGAGAATGACAATGATGACACTTGGTGGGTTAATGAAGAAGTTAAAGTTTGTAATATCACAGATGGGTGTGTAACTGAGGAAGAATAGAAACGAGAATTAAATAATGATGAGGAGTTGCAGAAAGTCAAGAGCTTACTGTCTTCAGGTTAATGTCCGAGTAAAACTGTTGAATTCACTGGACAATTTAGGAAAATTTGGCATGAACTTTCATTACACAATGGATTAGTAGTGAGAGGTTGTAGATTGATACCACCTAATAGGTTCTGTGAGCGATTGATTGATCTAGCGCATGGGGGCCATCAAGGTATATGCAAAACTAAAGAAAGAATGAGGAGTGTGTATTGGTGGCCTGGAATGGATTTAGCTCTGGAAAGGAAAGTTCGTGATTGTGTAGAGTTAAAACTTAGAACTCAACCAATGGTTTTGAAAAAAATGCCCAAAGAAGTGTGGGAGGAAATCTCCATTGACATCATGGGTCCCATAGGTTGTGGGACTGCTTCCCGGTATGTCATAGTCGTTATGGTTGTTTTGTCACGGTGGCATCAAAGGTTATAAGCACCGTATTGTGCTGAAGGATAATGCATCTCCCATTGCTTGTAAAGTCAGGAGCATTCCTTTCAGTGTTCGAGATAAAGTAAAAGTGGAGCTTCAGAGGTTGCTGTCTCAGGGCATAATTGAAAAGGTAGAAGCGGCTGAATGGATTGCACTATTGTGGTTGCAACAAAATGTTCAGGAGTTATTAGATTATGTGTGGACCTACGCAATCTTAACAAGGTTGTCGTTGAGGATAGATTCCCCCTGCCAAATATAACTGAGATGGTTAGTTCTCTGGGAAATGCCAAATACTTTACCACTTTAGATCTTAGTTCAGCTTATCATCAGGTGCAGCTGTGTGAGGAGTCCAAACTTCTTACCTCTTTCATTACACCATTTGGAGTGTTCATGTTCAATAGAATGCCTTTTGGACTTTGCTCAGCAGCATCTGTCTTTTAAAGACTAATGGATTATATTCTGGGAGACATTGGGGTGTGAAATATTTTCAAGACGATGTTCTTATTTTCTCAGATACTATTGAACAGCATAAGGAATTGGTCAGGGAGGTGCTTGGAATATTTCAATTGAAAGGAATCACCTTGAAAGGTGTTAAATGTAAATTTTTCAAATCTGAGATTTCATATTTAGGTCACATCATATCAAGTGAAGGAGTTAAACCTAAACAGGAGTTGGTGATGTCTATTGTGAATTTGGCTGCTCCTGAGAATAGGGGTGAAGTTCAAGTTTTCTTGGGTATGGCAGAATTCTATGCCAGGTTTATTCCGGATTTTGCTAGAAGGAGTTGTTCCATTAGGAATCTACTCAAGAAAGGTACTGATTTTGTTTGTGATGGCGATTGTCAAAAAGAGTTTGAGGATTTAAAGCATGCTTTGTCTTCGGCTCAATCACTCAACAGCTTCCAACCTAGATTTCCTTGTTATGTTACGATAGATGCTTCGGAGAAAGGTTTAGGATGTGTTTTGAGACAAATGAATAATGGTAAGATCAATAATATTGCCTTTGCTTCACGTAGTTTGCGGGGAGCTGAAAGCAAGTATTCTACAATTGAGAAAGAAGCTTTAGCTATATTTTGGGCCATCAAGAAATTTAGACAGTTTCTTTGGGGTACTCGATTTGAAGTACAAACTGACCATAAACCGTTGCGTGAAGTGTTTGAGAAGAAAGGATTGGACAATATTTCTGCTCGCATATGCAAATGGATTGTTGGGCTTCAAGATTTTCATTTTACTGTTAAGTATGTGCCTGGCTTTGAAAATAGGACTGCAGATTGTTTATCTAGAATGAGGGTGAAAGTTTTGGTTGAGAATGAAAATGATGACACTTGGTGGGTTGATGAAGAAGTTAAAGTTTGTAATATCACAGATGGGTGTGTATCTGAGGAAGAATGGAAACGAGAATTAAATAATGATGAGGAGTTGCAGAAAGTCAAGAGCTTACTGTCTTTAGGTTCATCTCCGAGTAAAACCGTCTACTCTTGAAGGCACTTCTTTAACCGTGGTGCGGTTTTTGTCTGAGGTGTTTGGAAGAGAAGGTAACCCGAGATATATTTTGACTGACAATGGTGTTCAATTCACATCAAGATTAATATGTGACTTTTTGAACTCAAGGGGAATTGTTCACGAAAAAAATGTGCTCTGTATCATCCTGAAACAAACGGGATGATAGAACGCTTCAACAGAACTTTGAAAGAAGCTGTTCAGTTAGCAATTCAGTTGGGTGGAGATTGGGAAAGTATGGTTAGACTCAAAGTTGAAGATTACCGATTTACTCCACATACAAGCACCAGTCAGTCTCCTTTTGTTATTTTCAGGAAACTTATTCTTCACACAAAAATAGATCCTCCATGGATAAAAAATTATGCTCAGAATCAATTTGATTATGGGAAGCAAAAAGAAATTGCCCTAAAAAAAGATTTGAGTTGTCAAAAGAAAAGAAAACGTATTTATGATATACGCAAATCTGCGAAAGAAATACTTGTCAATGTAGGTGATTCTGTAAAAATCAGATTGCCAGGGAAAACTGCCAGTGGACAGTCTCACTATAGCAACGTTTTCAAAGTTATTAAAGTATTTAAGGGGGGCGATTAAGGTAGATGATGGGCGCATTTGGAATCTGAATAGAGTTATTAAACTGAAATGAACTTTGATTTTATTTATTTTTTGTTTATGTTTTGTTTTGTTATGTTGTAAAAAGGGGAAGGTAGTGTAGTATATATGTGTTAGCTTATTCATATTTCATCCTACTGTATTTTGTATTTATAATTCATGTGTAGTATATATTGCACTTGGTATGTTCTGCTTTCCCCTCCTGCACCAGCTCTTGGGTGATCTGGAATGCTCCAAGGGTCTGGTCAGTTGGAGCTGGAGGAGCGGCCTGCAGGTGTGGCTGGAGTTTCTGTTATCCTCATCTTTTTAAATAAAGGAAGATCATCATCTCATCTTCTGGAGTAACTCTTCTTTCATGTCTAAGGATTTTACTACATATGTCTTCCAGTTCCAGACATCCTGTGTTGCTGTCATCACTGCGTCTTCATCTGGTGGAGGACTGGCTCTACGTGGCACTGGTTGTCTGACGACATTCTCAGTGGCACCTGTGGATAACAGGGATTGTTATTCACATCTACCTGATGTACTTTACAGGGGCTGCAAGGTGAGTGCTATATGTCATGTCTCAGTACTCAGGTGTACTTATACGAGGGGAATGTGCATTTTTGGGTGGCTAAAAGGTGATGCATTGAGGGAGTTGTAGTTCTTCATGCTGTACATACATTGGGTGCATTTGGGTGTTTAGACTTAGGGATTGCTGTTAGTGGGGTAGGGTGGCCATCGAGGGGATGGGATGCATGCATTACAGGTATATTTGAAACAAGGAGATTATAGATGACTTACCAGTTTTCAGTCCTATTGGGATTCCACTGAGACCCTAAGGGTGCAGGATCGCCAAGATCTCCCCTCCCAGGGTGTGATCTAAAGGGGAGGAGGTGGCCCACCGCCAGTCTTCATGAGGGCGATTTGGTGTCTGGATGCGATGGACCGGACCTTCCTCCTCAGGTCATTCCACCTCTTCAGTATGTCCTCCTTTGTGCGTGGGTGGCTTCCCACTGAGTTCACCTTGTCGATGACCTCCGCCATAACTTCATCTTCTTTGCCATGGACGTTTGATGAACTTGTGCCCCAAACATCTGTGGCTCTACCCTGATGATTTCGTCCACCATGGTTCTTAATTCATCATTGGTGAAACTAGGGTGCTTTTGCCTGGAAATGGTGAGTGTGATGTGAGTGAAAAATATTTTAACTGAAGTGTGATGCGTGAGAGGTATGTGAATGTCTGTGTGCAGTGCGATCTTCAGAGTGGTCGTGCAATGTATGGTAGTTGTTTGTCTTAGCAAAGGATTGTGGGTTGTGTCGGTGTGTGTTTTATAATGGGGGGTGTGGTGTGTGTTTCAGGTGTGGGGTATTCGCATTGGCCAATGTGGTGTTGTGTTGTAGTGGAGAATCTATTTTGGCCGCCGCATTCTGGACCGCCAATGGATTACCGCTGCGCTAAGACCGCTGTGCTGATTTGTGGGTTGTATTGGGGAGCGCGGTCTTTTTCTGCAGTGTGGGTGGTGGGACCGCCTCTCTGCCACAGACGTTCGGCCTGATGGTATCAGATTTGTGGCTGTATTCTGAAATTTTGTTTTTGTGTGTTGTCATTGGGGGTGGATTACCACCGCCACTGCTGTCTTTTGGCAACCCCAGCACTGCGGTCTTCGGGAAAGACCATCAATGTCATAATGAGTTCCTACATCTAGCTGTAGATTCCTTATCGATTGACCCATCCTCCCTGCTCTGCATTAAGAATTGTAGGGGCAGTGACTTCCCTTTTTTAGGGCCCTAGTTTTGACACACCACTCGCTCCACGCTTCTGGCTTGTAAAGTAGAGAAAAAACTGATGTTGGCGCTCTTGGGTGGCACCTATATAGGAACTGCAACGATGGACATTGAGCCAATTAATGGCAACTATCGGCACGCGGGGTACTACTCTCGAAGATTTTCCAGATCCAGTCTGGCGCTAGGGGAGAATTCACAGGTAAGGAATCTGCAGCTAGATTTTGTCTCCACCAGATAAGATGTTACAGAAGGTAAGTAACTTGTCCAATAAGGTGCAGATCCAGATCCATTTTTAAAATATGCATACGCCTTCAAAGCTAAAACAAGCATTGGCAAAGCCAATTGGTCTGGTTTTCATTTCAAGCCTTTTGACTTTGACAGTGGTTGTTTTGTCATAGTTTTTGTAAAACATTTTGCCAAGGCAGCTGCTGGGCCATCATCAGTATTAAAAAAGAGAACATTGACTAAATGCAAACCACAGATGAATACACCAACATGTTTTGACTTCACAGGTAAGGAATCTGCAGCTAGATTTTGTCTCCACCAGATAAGATGTTACAGAAGGTAAGTAACTTGTCCAATAAGGTGCAGATCCAGATCCATTTTTAAAATATGCACATTCCTTCAAAGCTAAAACAAGCATTGACAAAGCCAATTGGTCTGGTTTTCATTGCAAGCCTTTTGACTTTGCCAGTGGTTGTTTTGTCATAGTTTTTGTAAAACATTTTGCCAAGGCAGCTGCTGGGCCATCACCAGTATTAAAAAAGAGAACATTAACTAAATGCAAACCACATTTAATCTAAAAAAACACATTGGCATTGTAGTCACTCACTGAAAAGAACTACTCTGTTTTTCGATGTGCTCCTTGTGAAAATGCAGAGTGCCATAGCTCACAGTGAAGTTATCCATTGCAGAGTAGGCTCACCCAGGGCCCCATGCTCTAGGCTGTAGTAGGTGTAAGAAAATGTGGATAGCACAACAATAGAACAATGGAGGGTTTACTGACCGTCTCTTTAAGTTAGTATATTATATATCTATTTGTTATTTTAGTAAAATCCAACGGTATTAGCTAATGCCAGACCTTAAAACAATGATCACTGTAAATCAAATGGCTTAGTACTGGCTAGATATTAAATATTACTTGCCACCAAGCATTTATTGTAATTTATTTGACAGGATACCCAACAAAAACAGAAGTTTGAAATAATTTTTAATCGATTCATGTAGTGGTTTATTTTTTTGCAGATGTTATTTTTTTCCAGATGATGTATTAATAAGTCATTTTGAGGGATTCCGGTAAGGTTTAAATGACTCTTAAAAGGATCAAGATGGCAGTTTAGGGTGAAACCAGTCAGGTAAAGGGTGAGGCTAGCTTTTTAAGTTATTTGAGTAAGATGTGAAAATTCAATGTTGGTTTAAATTTGCTGTTAAATAGTTAGCTTGATTGAAGTTATTATGTACTAGGGTGATATGATCTGTTTGAGTTCCAAGGTCCATTTTGCCTATCCTACAAGTGCAAAAATTAGCTAAAGTCAAGAAGGCCCAAAACACTTTGTCTGCACCTGCCTGAAAAGGCATGTGACTATTACCAGAAAATAAATTATTATGGAAGCACGCATCTTACAACCTTGCCGCACGTTCAATCAAAAATACAGATACATAACTAATTTAGGATATTAACATAAGACACATGGTCTGAAAGGGCTACCTGGGCATTAGAAGATGTCGACCTTTACTGGAACTGGAAACAAGGAAATCTTGAGCCAGAGTGAAAACGCTCCTAGCTGAGGAGCAAGCTACAGATACTGTCTGTGTTGAATCTCCCTAAATTGCCTGCAGTAGCACCGGGTGATCTTCATCCCAACTGAGATAAGCCTTGACCTCTGTTGGAGAGCTACATTTGTGGTAGGATGAATGACCATAGTTTGGGGTCTGTAACTGAATGTTTTTTACAGGACATTCTTCATTCTTTCTTCCACAAATTGCATGCATAAACTCAAATTACTTTTGAAATATAGACTCCGTGCTTAGCTTTGCAGCACTTTTTTAAGATGTGCTGGAATTATACAATTCTTGTGAAGGAAAGTTTCAGTTCTATTAAGAACAATGAAGTGAGGATTATACAATATAAACAACAAGAACACTACATTTCCTATGCGACCTCGGGAACGTGGTAGTTTAAACAACAGCTAATCATAGGCCTTTAATCCTCATGTAACTCTCTGTAATATCCCCCTCCTTTTCAGTCTGTCCGTCTGCTTCGATCGTTCTCTTTCCTCCTTCTACTAAACAACTCATCTAAAGAAACTAATTAAGTATCTAATTCTATAGACAATTGTTGTAATAATCTATATATATCACCATTAACACTGTAAATATTAACAATAATTGTATTATCAAGAATCAATAGCATTAGTAATGGATCTCCTTAGATCAAATGCAGATATATGATAAATGTATAAGCATTTTACGTTGGGTGGGCCTCCAAGTCGATTACATCCACCTTGACAATGTCTTTGCCGGTGGGATAATCCTTGCCTCTTTATCATTTACAGGATTGAAATTTTCCTTCACAATAGCAAGAACTTGGGGGCATATTTATAATCTGGTTGCGCCGGAATTGCGTCGTTTTTTTTAAACGCAAATCCGACGCAAAACTAACTCCATATTTATACTTTGGCGTTAGACCCGTCTAGAGCCAAAGATCTTGGAGTTTGCATCATTTTTTAGCGTGGACACCTTCCTTGCGTTAATGATATGCAAGGTAGGCGTTCCTGTCTAAAAAATGACTCTGAGGCATGTGCGCCGTATTTATACTCCCGGGCAAAAATGACGCCCGGGAGTGGGCGGGTCCCAAAAAATGACGTCCAGCCGCTTTAGCGTAATTTTTTAGCGCCTGGTCAGGGCAGGGGATTAAGGGACCTGTGGGCTCAGAAGGAGCCCAGAGGTGCCCTCCCATGCCCCCAGGGACACCCCCTGCCACCCTTGCCCACCCCAGGAGGACACCCAAGGATGGAGGGACCCATCCCAGGGAACTTAAGGTAAGTTCAGGTAATTATTTTATTTTATTTTTTTGTGGCATAGGGGGGCCTGATTTGTGCCCCCCTACATGCCACTATGCCCAATGACCATGCCCAGGGGACAGAAGTCCCCTGGGCATGGCCATTGGGCAAGGGGGCATGACTCCTGTCTTTGCTAAGACAGGAGTCATGTCAATGGAGGGTGGGAGTCAAAAAAAAATGGCGCAACTCGGGTTGGGGCAGATTTTTTGCCTCAGACTGACTTGCCCCATTTTTTGACGGCCAAGCTCCATTTTCCCCCACGCCGGCGCTGCCTGGTGTAAGTCATTTTTTTTTACGCACACCAGGCAGCTCCGCCGGCTAACGTCATTCCATAAATAAGGCGCCCGCATGGCGCTTTGGAATGGCGTTAGCCGGCGTTAAATTTTTTGACGCACAACTGCGTTGGCGCAGTTGTGCGCCAAAAAGTATAAATACGGCCCTTTGTTTTTCTCTCATGAACGCAGGCAAGGGTTATACTATTTTAAATATTGCTAACTGCTAGCAATGCTACACTCACTGCAGACTTAAATTACAAATGCATGAAGGTGGACACAGATGACCAATCCGCTGCCTTTATAGGATCTTTCAATCTGGGACCTGAAATGAATGCTTTGGAAGCCACTGCTCTCGTAGCACAGTGAGCATCAAACAAAGATACATCAATGCCTACATCTTGCCTAATTGATCTCACTGCTTACAAATTGCAGAATATAAAAACAGATGGAAAAACTAGCTACCTCCCAGAGGTCTAACCTTGTCCATCATTGCTTCGTAGTACTCGATTCATTGGACCAAACACATCTTTGGACAGAAAGAAATCTCCTTAATATTTTCTGTAGTGCATCTAGACGCTATAAAAGTCAACCCGTCTGGAGTGAACGTTCTGCCAGAAATGCCAAAGTCATGGGCTTACAGTATAAAATTCTAAGCACAGAGGCATAGCTAACCTCCCTGAGTTTCTTCCTTGCCAAAAGCCCACTTTGCTATCAAGAGTGAAACAAGTTTACCACTCTGTTTACATTACAATTTACTGACCTGTACGCTTAGCCTTCCTTAGCCATTTTCAAAAAGAAATTCAGGAAGTGACAGGGTGTGACCCCTTACATGGATCCAAACAACTTTCCAGATCCTAGCATGCCTCTGCTCTGTACTGCCACCTTCTCAGTAAAGGAAAAGATATGGATGTATGAGCAACTCTGTGTTTCACTCCTGAAAAAAATAGCATCGCTGGCCACCACTCCTGCATTTAGTTTCCAACTGAAGTACCTGTGGAACTCATGATCCAGTTGGGACGTAGACTTATCTGTTCTACAGGGCCCTCATCTTTCCATCAGTGCCTGAAAGGTGTCCAGTTGGAGTTTCCAGACACTGGAGTCCTGGTAGTGTCTTGATTGCCAATCCACTGATTAATTCTGTCAAGTCTGCAGGTACTCCATCGACACTGCCACCTGATTCCCAGATAGAAAGGCCAAAAATGATTGCCCAGCTCAGTAATGATTGACCTTATTTTTTCCAAATGATTTATTTACCAAACTGCTGAGATGTTGTCCAATTTCGTTATTAAAGACCCCCTTGTTGTCTCCTTGGTCCAGTACCATATCCTCCCATCCATCCCATATGGGGAATTCCACTGAATTAACCAACATTTCTCTACTAAAAAGGAATTAGGAAAATGGAATACAGACATTGAGAGGAGATTTTGGAACAGAGGCTATTCCAAAACTGTAATTCAGAAATGAGCAGAAAGAATGGCAAAACATATCAGACATGATTTACTAATAATGAAAAAGGAAAGAGTGAAAGAAAGAAATGGAAGGAAAAGAAAATTAAATAAGGATGATTAACATCCTTATTATCCAACATCCAATTATCCAACAGTAAGGAATCCACAAGAATTAAACAAATATTGAAGAAAAACTGAAAAGTAACCCAACGATGGATAAAATCTTGGGTAATCAACCAACAATCATATGCAGAAAAGCCAAACGCATAAGGTACACAGTGCTTGTAGGACAATAATAACAAAAACTTGGTTGAATTCTTAAAAATGATTTTCTAAGTGTAATCAATGTAAAATAAGCAAATTTATGAAACAACCACAGAATTTAAATGAGAAATGGTAGGATGAGAACCATCAATAAGACAATGACATGTAAGAGCCGGTATATTGTTTATGTGATTAAAGGCCCATGTGATTTTGAAAATATAGGTAGCACGACATGCACGCAAGTACTAGATCATACACAATCGATAATAGAGAGAAACTATCCTGTGACAAGGCACTTTGAGAGAAAAAATGCAATTGACTGGAATAAATGAGATTATGTGGTATTCACATGGTTAACCAATATGAGAGAGGTGGAGATAGAAAACTGTGTTTGAGAACATTTTAATCATGGTACATTTTGAACATTGGAACATTGACCCCTAATGGGTTAAATCAGGAGGAAATGTGTGTTTGCCTGCTGTAATTGAGTAAAGATAAATTTTGAATGAATAAGGATAGAGATGAGGCCAGAAAAATAGCTGAATTTAGTGTGTTTTTGGAAAAAGCACCCACTCCAAGACTTCAATTGTGTGAAGGATAATCAAATGTTATTGCTATGACCCAATATCGAATCAGTAAATATGATGTAGTCACATATGCAAATTTTATCACCAAGACTACAATATACAGTGGATTATGCAGAAGTTGAAATAAGCACTCAAAGGACACACTTTGTCTGCCACTTTTGAGAAATCCTATTTGATCAAATCATATTATTAGTTGATTAACAGTTTTGCCATATCATCATATATTCATTTCTTTTAACATTTGTAATGGGATGGACTTTACACCCCATAATGCGTTGTGATTGTATGATCTATACAAGTGCTCATGTGGCTCGATAACCACAGTATATATCGATTGTGATGATGGATTAGAGACTCACCGTGAACAACACCAGTTAAAGTCAAAACATGTTGGTGTATTAATCTGTGCTTTCAGGTAAATAAAAGTGAAATAATCCTGACTTGAGTGAGCCCGTTTGTTCTGTTTTGATCACAGAACTTAGTTCTGTATTAAAAACGGCTGGTCACCATGTGTATGAAGCTTTCCTGGAGCAGCTGAGAGCCGACAAAGGAAAGTTGACAGTTTGGTTGCTTTGAAAATGTTTGAGTATATATATATATATATATATCAGTCATTTTCACTAAAAAATTCTAAAGTAAAGTTATACATGAGTAAGGTACAAAGATTTTAACTTGCACTAAAAAAACCTTAAAAGTTCACTGAAAAAGCTGCTACTTTTAAAACCAAAAAATCACAAATTCTCAACTTAAATGTAACTTACAGAAGAATAACTTGCACCACTGTAGATTTCAGATGTCATCAGTGATATAATATGTAAGGACATAAGCAGTGTATCATAGCGGTGCAAGTTCTACTTGGGTTTTTTTTTGTTTTAAATTGGTAATGATTGATTTTCGGTGAATTTCTTAGTTTTCGTTCCATAAGTTAAAATCTTAGTACCTTACTTATGTATAACTCTACTTTAACCTCTGCTCTTTTCAGTGAATTTCTGTGTTTTCTTTCAACATTAACATCTTATTATTATACGCTTTCAGGGAGGCCCTGCACCCAACCCCATGCTGGCAACTAACCCTTGCCACTCATGACCTTTGGATGTACATGGCATAAAGTGGACCGGCATTATTTTTTTGACTGTTTTTCAGGATGACCACTGCTGGGTTCCATGGGAGGCCTATGGGACTGTGACAACCCTCCAAGTATTTTTTTAGTTTTGTGCTTAGGGATGTTCCTCCTAGGACCTTCTCACAAGGACTAGGGTGTCAGGTATCCTTACCTTGTCCCATTATATTGTTCTTCATTTTTTCTTTCTGGACTGGGAGACTGACTCTCCAAGTCCTGTAGTGGCAGTCACATTTTACTTTAGGCTGGGGCTGCCAGTCACATCTTTTAGTCCTGCCTGACTAGCCAATCACAAAGTTTCTTTTGATGTTTGTTAGACCTGGCATCCTCGGCGTGGTCTCCTCTAACTTTTTGCCTCTACTTCCCAGGTTGTTGCTGTGTTCTGGACTCTGTTTTTGCTGTTTTTGTTACCCTGGGCACTTTACCACTGCTGACCAGTTCTAAAGTGCAAGTGCTCCCTATGTGAAATTGTATGTATAATTGGCTTTTCCATAATTGGCATATTAGATTTACTAGTAAGACCCTAGTAAAGTGCACTATAGGTGCCTAGGGCCTTTAAATAAAATGCAACTGGTGGGCCTGCAGCACTGATTGTGCCACTCACATAAGTAGCCCTGTAAACATAGCTCAGACCTGCCACTGCAGTGTCTGTGTGTGCAGTGTTTAAACTGCCAGCTGGACTTGGCAAGTGTACCCACTTGCCAGGCCTAAACCTTCCCTTTTTATACATGTAAGGCACCCCTAAGGTGGGTCTTAGTAGCCCCATGGGCAGGATGTAGTGTATGTTAAAGGTGGGGCATGTACTGATGTTTTTTACATGATCTCACAGTGAAATACTGGCAAATTAGTTTTTTACTGTTGCAAGGTCTATCTCTCTCATAGGTTAACATGGGGGCTGCCTTTAAATAACCTTAAAGTGTAGTTTCCCTTTGAGGGCAGATAGAGATATAGAGTTCGGGGTCTCGGAACTCACAATTTAAAAATGCATTTTTTAATGAAGTTGGTTTTAAGATTGTTAGTTTGAAAATGCCACTTTTAGAAAGTAAGCATTTTCTTGCTTAAACCATTCTGTGACTCTGCCAGTTTGTGGATTCCCTGTCTGGGTGAGACTGACAGTTGGGCTGTTTGTGAATCTCCTCTAGACAGTGACACAAAGAGAGCTGGGGTATAGCCTGCATATCCTGATGAGCCATCTGGGCTAGAGTGGAGGGAGCAGTGGTCACTTGCACCTGAATGGGCTGTGCTGCCCTCACACAATGCAGTCTCTAACCCCCTGGTGTGTGTCTGGGGCCTGGCCTGGGAAGGCGTGGTCCTGTAAACAACAGAGACTTTTTCTTTGAAGTTGGGCAACTTCAAAGGCAGAAAAGGGTATAAGTAGTGGAGCCAAAACCCCAGACTTTAGATTTCTTCAAGATTTGCTTCTGGAACCAAGAGGAACCTCTGCCAAGGAGAAGAGCTGAGGAGAAGTGGTGCCCCTGCCTGTGACTGTGCTTTGTTGGGCTATCATACAGTTGCTGCTTTTGCCTGTGAAAGGGGACAAAAACTGGACTTTGTGGTATACTCCTGTTTGCGAAGAATCTCCAAGGGCTTGGACTGAGCTTGCCCCCTCTTCTGAAGTCTTAGGGCCATGAAAGACTGCCTCTGACAGAACCTGGAGTCTCTGCTGCGACTCCTGTCTTGGCAAGTGGTGCCCAATTTAGTCCCTGGACCTTTGAAAGGAGAAGCTGGTGTAAAATCAAGAAGATCCAAGGCAACCGACTTCGGATGACTCCAGACTGATGCCGTTGCCGAATCCTGGGGCACCGACTGCAAACGACGCCATGGTCCTCGCTGGAGTGCCGCCGGATATCGATTCCGCCGGAAGTGTGTGAATCCAATGCTTTGCATCAACGTCTCCTCACCTCCACCGCTCCGCAACAGGGACCCGACGCCTCTTTGTGACACCTCCGCTTCTCCACAGCACTGGAACCAACACCACTTCAGATCCAGCAACGCCACGATCCCCGACTCTGTGCACCAGTTTGTTTCCTCATTTTGACAAGGTACAGTACCTGGGGGTCCATGTGACTCCGTGACCAGCGCCATTGGCGTTGGATTGTTGGGAACGACTCTGTCACGACGCCGTAATATCACCAATTTGAAGCATTTGTGTTTCTAAGTGCCATATTGAAGTTTAATCTTTAAAAATTCATAACTTTGCATGTGTATGTTGGATTGTTGTTGTTTTGGTCTTGTTTTGTTCAGATAAATAGTGGTTATTTTTCTAAACTGGTGTTGGCCATTTGATAGTGTTTTCACTGTCTTACTGTGTGTGTTGGTACAAATAGTTTACAAATTGTCTCTGGGTTAAGCCTTTCTGCTCGTGCCAAGCTACCAAGGGGTGAGCGGGGGTTAACTGGGTGTGTTTCTCCATTGCCCTGACTAGAGTGAGGGTCGTTGCTTGGACAGGGGGCAACCTGACTGCCAACCAAAGACTTCATTTCTAACAATGATTTTTCACTTGGGAGTCCCGAGGCAGGAACAGGTATCTGTAAATTAGCTGAACAGATTCACATCAAATCACACAATGCACACTTTCTAGATAAATGTCTACCATTTTGGCAACTTCTATGTCATTTTTTCAGTTGTTATTTTTTATTGTTGTTGAACTTTTCTTATGAAAGTAATTAGCAAAAGAAAAAATGCTCTTCCTATGAAACACTGACCTATGTATACATACACAGCTGCGACCTCCAGTGTGTAATATATATGTAGTTCGCACAGCATTCGCCCTGTGTATAATTCATCATGGGAAGCCCATTCCCTCCAGACACCCAAGCCCCTTTAGATCACCAAGTCTCTACTATGTGCAGCCGTTGCCCTGTAATGAACACTTCGCTGCTAGATAACCTCTTGTGGGCAATCACCCAGACATGGGTAGGAATTCTTTGCTGCAGTTTGTCTTTGTTCTGTATATAATCCCTTACAGGCAAGCCTGTCTCTTTAGACACTGAAGCTCAATGAGGCCTCCTTAGGGATGAAACCTGATCAAGCCATTTTTTATCCTTTTCACATGTCCTTTTGAGGGGGCGATTGGAGTAAAATACTTTTAAAAACATTTTTGATTAAAAAATGTTATATTGGTCTCACTATACTCCCTCTTTACCAGCTAAATACCCCAAAAATTGGTTATTTACTAGGTATGGTACTGCAGGAGTACCGCTGTACTAAAAACACATTTCAGAATTAGAATTTCTTTCAAATAATTTGTAGAATTGGGAGGAAGAGTGGCTCTGAGAAGAGCTGTTGTGTTAATTGTGTGTTCAGCACACTAATAGCTAGACATGGATGCATTCCTTCCTGGTGATAAAGAGGATCATGTTCCTTTCTGCATGTTATCTTATATATTAAGGTGCAAAGGGAAGCGTTACATAGAGCTGGCACAACACAGGGCAGCAAGGAAAGCTGCTGTTTTGTTGCATGTGCACAACTCTCCATAAGTACAAAGTCCTGGCACAGTTCAAGCAGCTATGCACCAACGCATACAACACACATTCGGAGACAAAAAAACTAAGAGGTGTAGGACAAGTCATTGTAGATAGGGATTTGTGTCAAAATCCATAAGTGGTAGCACAAATGCACCTAACGCCACCCCTGGGGTGGCTTCTTGACAGAGAGTAAAAGTAAGGCAGCACATTGCATTTCTTTTGGGCAAAAATGTGTTTTGTTATGTCCACTCCTTTTTTGGCTCTCATTTTATGGATCAACCTGAAACTCTCAAGTAAGGAGCTGAGGTGAATGAACTTGTTTTGATGGAAAGATTCACGACAATTTGGGTAATGGGTGAGCGTGCAAGTTCTAGTTACTTTAGTTAACTGTAGATGGGGATTTTCAGTGATTTTATAAGTTTAAAATGCATTTTTTATCTGGCATTTACGTTATAACATCACTTTAATCTTTCTTTTTTTCAGGAGATAGATAGATGGCCAGATAGATAGATAGATAGCTAGATAGGCAGATAGATAGATAGGTAGAGAGTACATTTCACAGCCACACATCATTTGACCTTGGTCCTTCTTCATAATGACTTCTGACTATAATGTCTTGAATTGTTTTTGCTTTGTGAAATGATACTGTGGGACTTAGTCAAATGCCAGTGTTTTTTTTTAGATTTTTTTGTTTGATTCTTTAGGTTATCATCCTCTTCCCTTTCATCTTTTTCATTGCTCTCTACATATTCCTGAGCCACTGTATCCTCCATTTTCCAGTCTTTTGCTTCCTGACTACCTTCTGCTGTTATTTCCTAAGAATACCATCTATCGCAAAATCTCCTTTCCATTTTCTCTTCTTCCTTTTCAAAGTCCTCATCCAATCAGAAATTTCTTTGAACCTTGAAAAAATCATATTCCGGAACAGTTTGCACCTTCTTCCTTGATAAAAAAAACTGCTATCTTGTAATGTGATGTTGAACAAATATTTACAAATCCAAAAATGTCACCCTTTTATTACTAATTTGATATGTGACTTTTATATGGCAATCATCATTGTTGATTGAATTTCTCTGCTGTGCCATTCCAAATTATCACTAAGTAATTAATATGGTATAGCCATAAGGATCATCTTTTCCATGGAACGACATGGCTCTTCTCTCTATGCTATTCCTTTTTCCCACCGGCCCATTGTCAAATCTGTATAGCTAGATGAAAAGAAAGTTTCCATGGCATTTTCACACCTCTATCAATATGTTTCACTGTCGAATTAAGATTAGTTCCAAAGGCAGGTTGGCATCCTCTCCATTAGCGTATCTGTATAGTTATCATTTTATTTAGTACATTGATTATGTTAAATATGAAATGAATTGATTCCTACTTCATATAGAATGAAAAATGTCCTCGCTGTCGTAATGTAAAGTTTCAATTCTAATAAGGACATGGAGGCGAGAATTATGCCTACTTTCTTTCCTTTAATCAAACACACATTTCCTTGAACACCCTGAGACAGAACTGCACAATTTGTCAGCCAATCTCCTTTATTCCCCAGTCCATATCTTGTCGCACATCTTCAGGCACTTCCTCTTTCTTGACACAAGAAGAAGAAGATAATGGACGAGTCATTCACCCTTGTTGTATTCATTACCTGTTAAAGAAAAAACAACAAGAACAACATCTGAAACACAAATGTCAAAACCGTATAGCCCATCTTATTCATTCCAGGCAACAGGCATTACCAGTATCATGACAAACATAGCAGTATACAAGGCATTATCCTGTGTGTCATTAAAACATTTGATTAGTTACTCTTAACCAGGCCTCCCATCCATGGAGCCACCTATTGGGTGGGGATCGGACATGCAGTATCCGGGAGGGAATAATCCTCTCCTCTGTGTCCTTAATCGAAATGAAACTTTCATTTACGACAGCTAGGAAATTTTTCATTCTATGTCAAGACGGTAAGTGGGGATTATGCTTGTTCAAAGCTTATCCACCACCAAGGATGCCATGTTTATTACTGGCTTACAGTAGAACCTCTTGAACATGGAGTCAGATGACCAATCAGCGACATTGATAATGTCCTCCAGTCTAGCCCCTAGTCAGAAAGCCCTAGATGCCATTGCACCCCTGACTGACTGCACCCGAAATGAGCCACATTGATACCTGTCTCCTGCATAATCCATCATACCCATTGGTCTATGGTTGGTGATGAGACAGCCTCGAAAGATTACCTGATGGATATTAACAACTGATGCTCACCAGGGGGCCATATGTCCTCAGTTGCCTGTTCGTATGCTTTGAGGCATCTCACCACGCACAGCTTAGGTGCCTTATCAAAGGTGGGATAGGAGATCAACGTTGTGTCTGTTTTCGTACACCGAGATACATGAAAGGTGACCCCCTGAGGCGTAAAGACCCCCTTCTCGAAAGGCCCAGGGCTCTAACATCTGAAACCCTTCTGCATGAAACAAGGCAATATAATATTGCTAGCTTGGCCAAAATTTCGTTCCTCAAAAGGTATTTGTTTGTTTGCTAGGATTGGAAAAGATTAAGGACCAAATTAACATCCCACAAATTTGAATATTGGGGTTGCGGAGGAAAAGCAAGGCGAATGCCTCGTAACAGCTTACACACTAAAGGGTGCTCCCCCGCTGGCAGATTCTGAATAGGAAAAGGACCTGCTGAGATAGCCGGCCAATACAAATTCACGGTACTGTAATCATATCTCTAGAAGCCAAAGAAGCCAATAAAATTAAAGGCAGGGACAACCTTGCACCCTATGGGGGTCTTCTTTGCATTGAAGACACCCACCCACCCATGTTGTCCATGCAGATTTATAGCTCTTAGAACTGCTGTCTGCCCAGGCTGCAGCCAGAAGTCTTTCAGCTTCCAATGAAAGGCCTGGTACTCTCCATAGTTTCCTGTAATCCTCCAAGCCATGAGAGGATGGCGGCCTTGGAGAACCAACGGATGACTCTGACTCAGATGGTTCTTTAGAATATCTGGATCTTGGAGGAGAGGGATTGGAAAATCCCAGGAAAGTTCCAGAAGAACTGGAAGCCACACTTGAGATATCCAAACCGGAGTAGTCACTACCATTTGGACCGTCTGTCAGCGCACTTGCGCTGCGAGATGCGTGATCATGGCAAAGGGCAGGAAAGCATAGCCCCTCTCCTTCGTCCAGTCCTGGAGAAACGCATCTGTCTCCTAAGCCTGATTGTCGGGCTTCCAGCTGACATAGCGGGGAATCTGGTGATCCAGCCGTGACTCCAAACGGTCTGTCGTGAAAGGATCCCAAATTTAGATGAGCTTTGCAAAAAACGTTGGATCTAAACACCACTAACTCGTATCTGGCCACTCTCTTGAACACCAATCTGCTATATGTTTTGCCGACCCTGTGAGGTGCTCCACCATGACAGATATATTGTACGTCAGACAATATACCCAGAGTTCCTTGGCCAGGTCCACCAGGACTTTGGAACTGGGGCCCCCCTAGGTGGTTGATATAACAGACCATGGACTGATTGTCCATCTTAAGTAGAACCGAGCAATTCGCCCTGACCTTGGTCCAGCATCAAATCGCGAAGGAGCCCGCCAAGAGTTCCAGGCAGTTGATGTGGAGGGCTTGCTCAACCGATGACCACTTTCCTCCGATGAAAGAATTAACACAGCGTGCCCCCCAACCAGAGCTGCTGGCATCGGATTCTATGATAATGTCTGAAAATCGCCCGGCCATTTCAGGCCTCCATATGAGAGAGCCACCAGCTCATCTCACTCCTTGAGTCCTCCATGAGAAACACCTGCTCCGAATAGGAGAGGCCCCTGCGCAAGTAGGAGGCTTTCAACCACAGAAGGGCCCTGTAATGCAGGGCACCTAGAAAGATAGCTTGAATGGAGGAGGCCAGAAGTCCCACTATTCAAGCAACCTGGTGCAGGGATGTTGTGGTCTTTGAAATTGTTTTCCTTAATTCCATACGTATCTTCGCTATCTTGTGAGAGGGTAAGCTGAGGGTCTTGTCCACAAGCTTATGACAAACCCCAGAAAGGTTGTTTGTATGGAAGGCATCAAAAGCGACTTCCTGGTTTTGATCAGAATCCCCAACCCCTCCAGAAGAGAGATGGTACACAGTAGTTGGTCTCACAACCTATAGGGGCATTGATCCATCATCAACAGGTTGTCGAGATAGATAATCAATCGGACCCCCCAACCCTAAGATGCTCCATTGCCAGTCTCAATACTTTGATGAAATACCAGGTGCTGAGAACGGCCCGGACGGCAGGGTAATCGTAGACCCTCCCTTTCCATTGGAATTGCAGAAAACGGCAAGGGGAGGAATTGGGACCACGAGATTGGATGGTGCACCATCCAATCATTGGATCGCAGAAGATCACGCAATAGATGGATACCTTCCATCTTTAAATGGCGGTGTAGCAGCCAGCCATTGAATTCTCTGAGATTGATTACCGGCCGCTGGCCCCCGTCCCGCTCGTCTACCAAAACAATGTTGCTCAAAGAACCCTGAGGATAAAGCAGGGCTATCGCCACCTTTTGGAGCAGCTCCCTCACTTCATGGCTCACCAGAGCTTCTTGGGAGTGGGAGAAAAACAAGGGACCCGGATGTGAGTCTTGCACAGGGGTCCCGAAGAACTGTAGCTCAAAACCTTGGATGGTTTGGAGAACCCACGGGTAAGGGACTCCCAATTGTGTGCGAACTGAGCCAACCGCCCCCTCCCCCCAGTCAGTAAGAAAACCTTTGACATTACACTCACCGGAGTGGGTACCTTGCAGCTGTCCCCGGAAGAACCGTTTGGCGCCTCTGCCTCGTTGACCCCATCTGGTGAGGAAGAATTCCCCATAACAGGGAAGTTCCGCTGCCCTGCGAGGGGGATTCCTCTGGTGTGGCCCTGCATGTAAAAACGGCCGTCGAGCTCCCTCTCCCGTGACTGGGCGTGATGAAAAGGTTGAGGCTGGAAAATCTTCTTTATTGTTGACAGCGCCTTGGTCAAGGACGTGAAGGAAGAGACGAACTTCAACAGCTCCTTTATTAGAGGGGTCCCAGAAGAGGTTTCCCTGAGCAACTGCACCAGTCTCCACAGAGCCAACATCCCCCAGCTTCGGGCCCACTTTTATCAAACGAGACCTGCGCCTCTCCACTGAGAATGCACAACTAGGGTTTCTCAGAAATATAATAGCTCCCTGTACCCAGCCGGATGCCACCTGTAGGAGGGAGGTCTGGTTTGTAGTGGGTACCTTGGATCCTTACACCTTACACCAGGTCCAGTTATCCCTTGTTAGTGAATGTAGTAGTGTTCTAGCAGCTTAGGCTGATAGAGGTACCTATAGCAGAGCAGCTTATGCTGAACATAGGAGACATGCAAAGATCATGCAATACCACTTATAGTTACACAGTACTTATACACAAGTAAAGACAATACTCAGTGTTATCAAAAATAAAGGTATTTATTTCGGTGACACAGTACCAAAAATATCTTAGAGACAATACTCCTTCTGGAGGTAAGTATTATACACAATATATACACTAGACACCAAAATTAAACAAGTATATAGTCATAGAACAATGCAAACAGTAGGAAATCCTATAGAATGCAATGGGAGAAAATAGGTCTAGGGGCAACACAAACCGTATACTACAAAAGTGGAATGTGAATCACGAATTCCCCCTAGACAAGTGTAGTGTGCGCAGAATCGCTGGGAGAGTAAGAATACGGTAAAGGTAAGTAAATTACCCCAAGCCAGAGCCCCATAAAGCAGGAGTAAAGTACTGCAAGTTTCCTTAGGACACACTACACCTCGTTTTGGGGATTTTGCAACAGCCAACCAGCCAGTCTGCAAAGACAAACTGCTGGATCATTGGACCTGAAGACCTGCAAAGGAAGGGGACCAAGTCCAGAAGTTGAAAGAAGTTCTAGGAAGGACAGGAGCCCCTGCCAACCCAGAAGAGGGTGCAAAAGAAGAGTCCCCGGTTAGTTGAAGACTGCAGAAATGCACCCTAGGAAGATGCCAGTAGGTTCCTGCATGATGCAAAAGATGTCCCATGGCGTGAAGATCGTTGCAGATGAGATTTGGTGTTGGAAGGCACCAACAAGCCTTGGCTAATCAAAATGGCACTGATTGTACCGAGGAGGGACCTGGGGGCCTCAACTCTGTGTGAGGAGGAAGAGGGGGCTCTCAGCACTTTAGAGAGCCCTCAGAATGCCAGCCAGTACCCCAGAAGCTGCAGGATCTGGGTTCAAACACGGTTGATGCAGCACAACAAAAGAAAGTCCTACGTCGCTGGAGAACAACTCAGCGAGTTGAGCATCACAGGGTGAAGTGCTGGGGACTGGGGGCTGTGCACAAAGGAATTTTGCAAAGAGTGCACAGAGGCATCAGGAGGCAAAGAAGACACAAAACACAGGGGTACCATCGTTCTCGGGGAAGGCAAGGTCTTACCTCCTCTAAATTGCATCAGCAGGACCTCAGGACAGTCTATGTGGATGATGTTCACCCTCTGTGTCATTAGGAGCACGCTCATCGCCGTGAGAGGAGTCCCAGGGTACCGGTCGTCACCTTGTAAGGTGCCTGCTTGGAGCAGGGGAGTGACTTCGTCACTCCACAGGAGATTTCTTCAGTCCTTCGGGTGCAGGATGAAGACAGGCAGTCCCCAGAGCATGCACACCATGGAAACTGTTGCAGTTGCTGACTTGGAGCTGAGGTTGCTGAAGAAAAGTGTCTTGTAGACACTTTGTTGCAGTTACAGCGTTAATTGGAGCAGGCGGCTGTTGAACCGAGGTCAGAGGATGCGGAAGTTGTTGCAGAGGATTCCTGAAGGAAACTTGCAAGCAGAATCTGAAGAGAACCCCCAGGTGAGGCCCTAACGAGACCTGAGAGGCGTCTTGGCTACCTGATCAGGTATGGACCTATCAGGAGGGGTCTCTGATGTCACCTGCTGGCACTGGCCACTCAAAGCCCTCCAGAGTGCCCCTACACCTTGCAAAGGAAGATGGCTGAAGTCTGGGACACACTGGAGGAGCTCTGGGCACCACCTCTGTGGCGGTGATGGACAAGGGGAGTGGTCATCCCCTTTCCTTTGTCGAGTTCCCCACCAGAGCAGGGGAGAAAGGGTCCCTGACCCGGTGTAGACTGGTTTATGCAAGAAGGGCACCATATTTGCCCTTCAAAGCATTCCCAGAGGCTGGGGGCGGCTACTCCTCCCCAGCCTGTAACACCTATTTCCAAAGGGAGAGGCTGTAACACCCTGCTCTCAAAGGAAATACTTTGTTCTGCCTTCCTGGGACTGGGCTTCCCAGACCCCAGGAGGGCAGAACCCTGTCTGTGAGGTTGCAGCAGCTGTAGCTGCAGTGCAAGCCTCAGAGAGCTGGTTTGGCAGTGCTGGGGGTCCATAGTAGAGCTCCCAGGATGCATGGAATTGGCTCCCCAAAAAACAGATTTGGAAAGGGGGGACAATTCCATGATCTTAGACATGTTACATGGCCATATTTGGAGTTACCATTGTGAAGCTACATATACGCATTGACCTGTATGTAGTGCACATGTGTAATGGCGTCCCGCACTCACAAAGTCTGGGGAAATGGCCCTGAACTATGTGGGGGCATCTTTGCTAGTGCAAGGGTGCCCTCACACTTAGTAACTTTGCACCTAACCTTCAGCAAGTCAAGGTTAGACATATAGGTGACTTATAAGTTACTTAAGTGCAGTGAAAATGGCTGTGAAATTGTGTGTTCACTATTTCACGCAGGGTGTAGTGGCAGTCCTTTGTAAGAGTTTGTCTGAGATCCCTATGGGTGGCAAAAGAAATGCTGCAGCCCATATGGATCTCCTGGAACCCCAATGCCCTGGGTATCTAGGTACCATATACTAGGGACTTATAAGCGGGGTCCAGTGTGCCAGTTGAAATTGGTAAATGTAGTCACTGGCCTACAGTGACAAAGTTAAAAGCAGAGAGTGCATAAACACTGGGGTTCTGATTAGCAGAGCCTCAGTGACACAGTTAGGCATTACACAGGCATACACATTAGGCCAGAAACTATGAGAACTGGGGCCCTGGCTAGCAGGATCCCAGTGACACAGTACAAACACACTGACACACACTCACAAACAGGCCAAAAGTGGGGGTAACCATGCTAGAAAGAGGCTACTTTCCTACACCACCTCTGGGGACAAAGGGGTATCCGTTGTCTTTGGCTGTTCCGCAAACTGAAACATCTAACAACATGTCCTGACAGGCCCTCCAAGATCTGCCAACCCCTTATTTGGGATCCTTGATAAATTTCTGCAGGAACATGGCCATTGTGGGATTGATGTACGGAGTGGAAGAAACCTTCCCCGGGAGGGATGGGCGAGGTTACTCTGCTCTCAACCTTGCCCGAGCCTCTCCCTCCAATGGCTTTTGCAGCCTGCAGACCACGTGTGAAGTGACCTTGTCCGAGGGAATTCATTCAGAGGAGCGAGGGTGAGCCAGGTTGTCGGGGTCTAGCATGTCCAACAATGCTGTTGCGTGGGGGGAGGGCTCCGAGAGAGTCTGAGTTGGCCTCCAAGCTCTAGAGGGGCCTGCCTCATCATTGGAATCATGCGAGTCATCCTCATTAGCGTCTGCTGACGGCAACAATGAGAGTGGGTCGCTGTGAAAGACTGAGAGGTGCTCCCCGAACACCTGTTTGACCCTATCAAAGCTGAGATATCCAGTCCTTTCTACAATTTGCATTTAGGGGGACACTGCGCTGACTGTTCCCAGTCTGAGGAGCTTTTAGTAGGGAGAGAAAGGTTAAGAGGACCTGGGCGGGAATACGCCAATTGGAGCAGACGCCTCTCCAGAGGCTCTATCGCGGCGGCCACCCTATGATGTATTGACTCATCCACTGCCTCACAGAAGTCACTGTCAATGGGGAGGACCGAGATGGTCTCCTCCTCCAAGGAAAATACCTTGTTTTGCATAATGGCATTTAGTATGCAGGCCGGCTGGGAGTGAAACTCTCTGATGAAGAGCAGGCAGTATAGGCTGAGTCTAGCTCAGAGCCTCCCTTTTGGGCTGTACAGTGTCAGCAGATTGATGCACAGCATGCAGTTTGATGAGGGGGCTCCCATATAGTTCACAATATTTAAAAGGTTAGCACCTTTCCTAAGGCATTTGGGGTAATCCCCAGGGGCCAACCTCCCTTTAGATCCTCTGGGAGATACTACGCGCCTGGGCCCGGCCCCTGCAGCGGGCTTTGGCACTGTCTCATGCCTGAGTGAACTAAGTTACAACAATGAGCCTCGGTCTTGCTACTGACTCAGAACCCCCGGCCGTCTACCGTTGCTGCGGAAAACAGTCGAGGCGACTTGTCTGACCGAGCAACAGACTCCTCTTATGGGGCATCAGGATTTGCAGGGCTTGCAGTTGCTCCGACTTGTTGTGCCACCGTCGGATGCTGTAGTAATATTTGTGTTTTGACCACTGACTTAATTTTGCACCACTTTGCACTTGGCTTAGCTGTCTACCATCACATTAGCGGTCACCAGTTACAGACTCCATTTTGTCTTCATCTTAGCCTTAGCTTCACTGCCATGTTAAAGGTGCAAGTAGTTTTCCGTATAAAACATGTTATGCAACGTGTTTTCCATTCTGCGTGTTCTTTTCGCATCAAAGGGCTACAACATAACGTGGAGGAGTCAGTCAGAAAGATAAGGATGTATTAGAATTATGTTTATGGTACAGCAGTGAACGGTTTAGCTTTGGGAAAGACACCTTGGGATTTTGTCAAAGCTCCAATGCGTTTCTTTCAAAGCTGACCTAAACTAGCAGGCATTTTTTAATACTTCTTGCAGAGCAGGAGGGTTTTTTCTAGAAATCTCCTTCCTTGCTTGTTTAAGGTACATAAGGGACCCAGGTCGACAGTGGGAGATCCAGAGACCTCAATCAGGATTGAGACATTGAATGCCTGATATATTTTCCATGAGGGTAGACCCTCTTTCTTGTTCCAGTCGAACCGGGGTTCATGACTTGCTGGCAGGAGAAGTATGAAGCACCAGATATGCCCCACTGTGATGCATTTTTATTAATTATTTGCTTTGCATTGTGTATGAATATATATACATACTGTATATCAATATAGGTGTTTGTATCTTTGCATGTATATATTTGCTGTTTATAGATTAAATATTCTTTGAACATGTTGTTACTTCATTGTTGCACATTTTAAAAGTATACTGACCTTCCTTCACGAGCCTTGAAAAGAGATATAATAAATGTCTTTCCTAGATTAAGAAGTGAATTCCAGAGAATCTTTTTGACTACTCTCAGTGTGTGTATTTTGGCTTGGTAAGCAGTAAAGCAAAATAGGCGCTCCCGTCAAAGATGGTGCCTCTTGAGGCCGCACAAATCCCAAGGTCACTGCAGTGCTTACTGGGGAAACAAAAAGCTGTGAATGGGGTCGGTGAAGAACGCCCCATGCAGCCCACTTTCCTGGAAGGGAAAAGTTAGCGTGATGAAAGGAACCTGTTACGTAGGCACGCGACTAAATACCACACCGTCCTACAACAATAAATCTTAAACACAGAAGGCACTTATCTTCTTCCAAAGCAGAAAAGAAAGATGAAGTGCCTGAAGGCATGCAACGAGATTTGGACTGGAGAATGAAGGGGATTGGCTGACAAGTTTTGTAGTTCTATGCCAGGGAGTTCTGGGAAATGTGTTTTTTTTGCTTCTAACTTCTGCTGGTTTGATTAAAGCAAAGAAAGTAAGCATAATCCTCACCTCCAGTCCTGACAGAATTATATGAAGACAAACCATTCATTGTAATTGGTTGATATTCCTCAGCACAAGGAATACTTTCTTGGCGCTTAGAAGATATCCATAGGACCTTAAATACAAGCTTAAAGTTTTGACCATTTCTGCTAATTGAAGTTTCCTCAAAAATGATGCACAGTGTGCAGTTTGATGGTGGGGGGTGCTGAGACTACCAGTCTTCCTGGTGAGTGTGTTTATAAATTTTCAGAAGAAAGTACATTGTCTGAGTGATGGGATAAGTTGAAATTGTGTATCTCAAATTACGGTGTGTTGAAAGAAAGGGTAAAGAAAATATGATCAAGAGTTGCACCATGGAAATAAGTAAGCAGAGTGATTAAGTAAAAACAATCCTTAATCAAATGAAAAGAAAACAACAGGCAGAATATCAAGTTTGGGAAGAAAAACGGTGACAAGCCTTCCACAGTTTGTACGTCACTTGCCATTAATCTGTTAAGATATCACCTGTTTGTCAGCAGGCTAAAAGTTTATTTTGAAGTGACAGGACTAGCTCTTGGTTTGCAGAAATTATTCTTGACTAACCTACCATCCATTACATGTTAAAACTGGCTTATTCTTCCACCAAAGCCAGTTTTTTAAAAGCCAAGTTCAAATGCCCCCTATGCTGTCCACATAGCACAGCAGTTGCAGTGGCACTAGTGCCTAGAGGTCTGATGGTCTTCTGTGGCCCAATAATAGCTGCATTTGAGAGCCCTACCAGAGTACAGGATTTGTATTTTTACTTTCTTGCATTAAGACCTGTAGCAGCTTTGCTTCACCAGTGTGCCCACAATGCTTCTCAATTTTAACACAAGGGCGAGTCCATTAGTGAGCGTTATTGAAAGCTCCTGTCTTAAACTCCAAATGTACATAAAGACACTTAGGTTTTTGATTGCACCAGCTTCTGACAATATCACTTGACCTATTTATAGAGCAACCGATGTCCCCTATATGTGACAGCTTCAGTGAAATTCAACAATTCGGTCTCCACAGATCTCCATCTTACCTCTTCAAATGTCTAACTTCTCAGTTCTTCAGCTTACAATACAACAACCACTCAAACCCCTTCCTTCCATCCAATATCTCAACCAGGTTGTAAAATAGCTACCAAAACTCTTCCCCTATGAAAGATAACCCTATCCGTGCCTCTTCAATAAAAGCTGCAAGGTCAAAACCGTTATTTTCTCCATGCATCATTAAGGGCTCATTTCGAGAGTAGCAGTCATGAGACCGCCAGCCTTGCGGTGACAGTCGGCCCGCCTCACTCCAGGCTGTCCGACTGCCATATTACAACCCTCATACTCAGACTGTCAGGGGACCACCGCTCCCACCAGGAACATGGTTCTGGACAGGCTGACTGCAGTCTGAATTGTGGTCAGTCAAGGGGGTTCACTGCACTCAGGGCTGCCGTGCTGATTACATCTCAACTTACCACCAGCCTTTTCATTGCAGGGACCTCGCCAAGAAAAGGCTTTTGGAAAGCCAGTGCAAGGGGAGCCCCTGCCCGTCACCCTCAGAATGCGCACTGTCTTCTTTGCAGTGTGTATTCCGAGGGTGCTGGTGTGCTACGGTATTGGCCTCACCAATACCATAGCACTGTGTGGTGATCTCATACATTCTACATTCCATGCTATATGTGGAATGTCGAATGAGAGATCCTCAGGGACATTCCAGAGGGGACAGTTGTAGAGAGCAGTCGGAGCAGTTGATGACTGTGGCTAATAAAGATCCAACTTCATTGAACTGATCATTGGAGTTTATTCCCATTTTTATCACCACAAAATCTGGCGACGAGATGGCCACAGTCAAGAACCCACTTCCAGTTTTTCAGAACCTTCAGGGGTTCCCCTTCATCAAGCGTTAAAAGTGCGTAGAGCTTGCAGACTGCGCTACACGGTTTCAGCTCAGTTGCTTGTTTTTGTTGTAAAGTTTTGACAGGCTCCGTGTCAGAGACCCATCATGTATGTTCATTTCGCTTAAATTTTAAAACTTTATATGCGATTGTTACGTCCGCTCCCCAACAGTCTCCTTCGTGCGCTACATAGCCTAACGCGTGTCCAGCATCACACGCATTCAAGAACGTCCTGCATCATGTTACATCATTACGTACCTTCATCCCTACTCACGTTGAGGCACCCACGCTACGTGGCACGTACAAATATGCATGTGAGCCATATTTTGGGAAACTACGATCCACATGCATAATACATATGGCGGACATACTATGGCAAAAACTATTACAGAAACATGCGATCCGAACACATAATATGTAGTGACACACACGGAGATCTAACCCCTCACAGAAGCATGTGGACTTCACTGCAATCTGCACGCATAATAAACCCCTCACAGAAATGTGTGGATTTAACTGCGATCCGCACACACAACAAAGTGACTGAGAGCCGCACGCATAACACTCACGAACTGGTGGATTTTACTGCGATCTACGAATAAACTCACTGTGAGCCGCATGCATAATACTCAGGAGTTAAGGGATTTTACTGCGATCCACACGCTACTCGGGAGCCACTGAAATAGAATCGAAGCAGTGTTAAACAAATGTATTTTTATATACTACTACAGCACTTTATCAAAGCAGAAGAGAAGTAGTGTTAATCAAATGTATTTTTACATACTACTGCAACACATTATAATAGCCATTATGCAGAGCGTCAAGGCTCCGCCACTGTTCGTACAAACGCCTGTAGATCCACCAATACCTTGAAGAAGTTGGCATAAGGCTTTCACTAAATATTTAGGAGCTATAGGTGGTAATAGATATTGCCCAGAGAGGAAAAGATTTTTATTAGAAAACAATTTAGGGTTCGAAGGCCAATCGGTTAATGAACACTTACCACCGTATGAATTACCAGACGGTGCAGCAGATGATATTGATGAGTATCAACTTGCAGTAAAAAAAAATGAAAAGCAGCTTGATGTTCAACCAAGCTTGATAGTAAATACACATATATTTTTCGCACAATGTCACAATGAATCAATTGACAGTTATGAAGCAATTTTACATACATTAGCTTCCGAATGTGAATTTGAAAGCTTTACGGCACAACTTATTCGCGATCAAATATTGGTACACTGCTGGGATAAGAAAGTTCAAGAAAAACTGTTAGCGTTAAAAAATCCTTCTTTGTCAGAAACAGTAGAAATTGTAAAAAGTATAGAAATTTCTCAGAAAGCATGCAAGGAACTATCGCAAAAAGAACATGTTGGAGTAAACACATTCAAAATTAAAGGGAACTCCAGTGATTACACTAAAGAACAAACCAAGAGATCAACACAGAACCAAACTAAAGATGACTTCTTCAGCAGAAGGAACATATGTTTCAGATGTGGTAATCCTAGACATGGTAACAATGCTCGTTATCCAGCTAAAAATGTCAAGTGCAGAATATGTGGGGAAAATAGGACATTTTGTCAAAGTTTGTCACAGTAGTAAAACACCTGCTAAAGTGAATGTGATTTGAAGAACTTGATCTAAATGAAAGCTCTAGTGATGACGTGAACCCAAAGAAAGATGTAATACTAGTGGTCCAATGTGGTGAACATTATTGCATAGACCCTCATGAAAACATTGAGGTTGACGGGAAGAAACTATATCTACTAATAGATTCTGGGGAAACTATGACCATAATTATTGAAGAATTGCTATTACAAACATATGTAGAAAAGAACTTGTTACCCTCTTACAGAAACCATGTGTCGTTCGATGGAAAAAAATAGACCTCATTGGTTATTTTGAAGTACGGATGAAATATAAAAACAAAGTGATCCTTGGGAAAGTTTATGTAGCTAAAAAAGGTTTGAATATATTCTGGTGGTGCCACCAGGGGTTATTCGGTATGACATTAAGACCAGGGAAGAGTGTTCAAGTGTCATTAGTTACCAATAAGTCAAATTATGAATCTCCGGTAGTTCAAAACAAACAACCCAAGAATATTTGGTTACAAAAGTTCAATAAGGTGTTCAGTAATAATTTGGGCAGGATCACAGGTTTCAGACATAAGATCAAAGTACAAAATGGTGCTGCACCTGAAAAGCATAAATTGAGAAATGTACCCTTCAGTGTACGTCAGGTTTTAGAGAGTATTCTCAAACAAATGGTTGTTGATTGAGTTATAGAACCTACAGAGTCATCACTGTGGTTATCTCCATTGGTAATGGCACAAAAAAAGTACAATTAAGAGTTTGTATTGGATTGCGTAGTCTGAACAAGATCATATGGGTTGACTCACATCCTTTACCACGTATTGATGACATCACATCTACTTTTGCTGGAAAAAACGTTTTCAGCAAAATAAACTTATCTATGGCATATCATCAGTTTTGGACCTGGCTTTTTTGAAAGGGTCATCCCCAAAATGTTTGCCTCCTTCCTCCTATTTTTTCTGACCTGTTGTTGTTGGCTTTTGAACTCAGCGAAGACCTGGAGCATGCCCCTGCTGTTGTGGGCCTGGGTCCTTGTTCTATTGCCTCAAACAGGGAAGTACATCAGGATAGTGATTTTACAAGTGGGCTGTAAAAGTGCTCTCCGCTTGCCTCCTGTTCCCTGAAGTCTCAGGACCAAAAAGACTTCTCTTTTTCATTTGGACTCTTCGTGCGCTGAAAATTTAGACGCACAGCTTGCTCTGCGGTGAGAAAATCGCCGCACACCGACGCTGATCGACGCGACACCTCCGGGGCGACCGGAACTTCGACGCACGGCCTTGCAAGGACAACACCGCCCGACTTCCAGAGGGGAAACACACGACGCCTGCCGTGAGAACAAAAATTCCACGCACAGCCTCCCGGAACGACACGCAGCCGGAAAACAAGCTGAAGAATCCACGCACAGACCCCGGGACATCTGGTAATCCTGCGACCCACAGAAAGAGACTGTCCGCGCGCCGGAAAACGACGAAGGACTTCCCCGCGTGAAAAATAACGACGCAAGTCCGTGTGTGCTGGGGAGAAATCGACGCACACACCATTTTTTCACGTATCTCTTCTTCTGCGGCCCTTTGTGGAGATTTTCCACTCAAAACCAGGTACTTTGTGCTTGAAAGAGACTTTGTTTACTTTTTAAAGACTTAAGACACTTCATATCACTTTTTAGTGATATCTTTACAAGTTCATATTGCATCTTTGATCGTTTTGACCTGCAAATACCCAGATAAATATTATATATTTTTCTAAACACTGTGTGGTGTATTTTTGTGGTGCTATATTATGTTATTGTATGATTTATTGCACAAATGGTTTACACATTGCCCTTTAAGTTAAGCCTGACTGCTCGTGCCAAGCTACCAGAGGGTGGGCACAGGATAATTTGGATTGTGTGTGACTTACCCTGACTAGAGTGAGGGTTCTTGCTTGGACAGAGGGTAACCTGACTGCCAACCAAAAACCCCATTTCTAACATTGGTGATCAGCGGTGAGGATAGGACTTGTATTTGTGCAGTGACATACAGTAGCTAAGTATTTCACTACCTACCCACAGTTGAAGGTCAACTTGATTTTTAATCTTTTTGCTTTTGGTTCTCTGATGTCCTTCTGGATATATTATTGATATTTTGGACTTTGGATTTTGGTTTTTGCCTGTGATACCTTATCAGATTGAGAATGGGTATCTACCGTGTGTCACTCTTTGTGCCTACTGAATCCCTCACTAAGGCTGACCTAAGGAGGCTTTGCAGAAAATGGGGACTTCCTATGTCAAGGAGATCTACTAAGATGGAACTGCTAGATACCTACATAACCTGGGGGGGAAGAAAGATGGGCAGAGGAAGAGGCAGCAAAAAACCAAATCACTAAGTACTCCTCAGATGAGGAGGAGGACTGCTCAGATGAGGAGGAGGACTACTCAGATGAGGAAAGAGAACCAGTGAGAGATGAATGGCTCCTAGCTCGAGAGCGGTCACTGGAGGAGCTAGATTACTTTATTGAAAGGGCTGAGGCAGCAAGAGCCTTAGCCCTGGAAAAAGAAAGGATTGCAGCTCAGGAACTGAGCTGTGAAGAGCTGAAACTGGAGGCCGGAAGGGCTGAGTCCAGTTCAGATGGTGGCAGCAAAAATCTTGCATCCAGTACTGCTGAAGAAGGGCACAAGCCCAGAGATGTGGTACCCAACTTGAAGAAGGGAGTTGACACACACCAGGCGGTTCAAGAGTATGAGGTAGTTCCTGTTATGCACAGGGTCCCTGAGAAGGATTGGGGAACTGGCACAGGGAGTCATATTCCGACTGGGGGGAGGGACACTTTACTGGCTCTAGAAGAGAGTGACAGGGAAAAGGGTTCCTCCCTGGTGGACGTCCTGGATACAGAGTGTGGAGACATCCCAGAAGAGTATGGGTTGAGTGTCAGGGACAGTCAGATACTGTCTCACCAGTCTCAGGAGGGTGATGTAGAGTGCTTTTTCAAGGCTGAGTCACTGGATGGTTGGGTGAAGGGTACTGTGGTTAATACATGTGAAGGGCAGAATGATGTAATTGCTGGAGAGCATATGTCTGGTCCTTATTTTCCAGAGCTACGCCCACACCAGGTGGAGTGTGAGTTCTCTGACCCCAGGGAGCTTACAATGGAGGCAGACTTCTGGGTGCATACCAGAGAGTCTGAAGAGGCATTTGGGGGTGCTCCTGAAGGGAGTGGTCTAGGTGTTTCCCAACCAAGTGAGGTGGGAGAGGATTTTAGTGTCCCAGGTAGGTCCTAGGCCCTAGTGGGTTCCATGAGGGAACGCCAGGAGGGAAGCATAGCCTGTACCATAGGGCCACCTGTTGAGGGAGGCCCCGCAGTGTCAGAAGAACTTTGGGGGGTGACTGTAGCCAGCATCCCAACAGTTCTGGTGCCTGGCAGTACCACTCATAGTGAGGGGGTGCAGAAGTCCAGACAGAGGGTTCGGAGGGGGTTGCGGACCCCAGTGGAGGTCCTGGAGAGTCAGGGGTCAGCTCTGAGAGCAGAGCCCCACAGGAATCACCCAGGTGAAACCGTTTCTGGTTTGGGGGAGATCCAGACTCTGCCGGATGGGCAGAGGTCAGGAGACCTGCGCCAACCAGACTCTTGTGTGGCCCTTGGGGACGGTGTGTCCCTTGTGGGAGGTGAGGGTGCCCCAGGAAGTCCTGGCATGCCAGGCAATGGTTCAACCTCAAGGTGGTGACTCTGGGTTGGATAACCAGGTTCAGAGGTTAAACTCTGACCTGGTGGGGGGTAGGTGTGCCCCCCAGGAAGTCCTGGTAGGCCAGGCAATTGTTCAACCTCAGGGTGGTGACTCTGGGTTGGATGGCCAGGTTCAGAGGTTAAACCCTGACCTGGTGGGGGGTCAGTGTGCCTCCCAGGAAGTCCTGGCATGCCAGGCAATTGTTCAACCTCAGGGTGGTGACTCTGGGTTGGATGGCCAGGTTCAGAGGTTAAAGTCTGACCTGGTGGGGAGTAGGTGTGCCCCCCCAGAAAGTCCTGGTTTGCCAGGCAGTGATCCAGTCTGAGGGTACAGACCCTGGGCTTGAAGACCAGGTTCAGGGTGTCCCCCCGGACCTGGAAGGAGGGGCTACTGATAACAGTGCCCCTACCATGTTGTCTTCTGAAGAGGCCACTCCTAGTTGGAGGGTGCTGGACCCCAGAAGGGAGGGCACGGGGAGGGAAGCCCTAGTCCAACCTGAAGGCACAGACCCCAGGTTGGAGGGCCAGTTGCAGGTTAACAGCCTTGCACTGGTGGAGGAATGGTGCAGGGCGGCTTCTATAAGCACCCTGACCATGTTGGACTCTGGGGGTACCGCTCCAGGAGGGAGGATACAGAGCCCCAGAGGGGAGGACCAGGTTCAGGCTGTCATCCCCGACCTGGTGGAAGGGAGAGTGGTTAAAGGGTGCCCAGCACCTGGGGCTACCACCCCCCTCTCTCTACAGCCACAGTGGTGGGAGAGCTTCGAGAGGCCTGGGGCCTGGCTCTCCTCCCTGACAGCTGTCAGGAACCACTGTGGCTTGCTGTCCGGGTGGACCGAGTTATCCCTGGGGAGGGGACAAGTGTCACACCCCAGGGGTAGAGTTGGCAACACCACTGTGTTGGTCCTGGTGGAACTATCCTGCTCCTGGGATACGTCTGTGAGCAAGGTAAGGTTAGGTGCTGCACAGATGGAATCCGCAGGTAAGGAGAAAGGTTCCCCATGGGTTGGCTTAGTGGGCCCTGAGAGTATGGACAGAGGGATCCAATTGGAGTCAGGAAGGCGAAGAACTGGAGCATGCCCCTGCTGTTGTGGGCCTGGGTCCTTGTTCTATCTCCTCAAACAGGGAAGTACATCAGGATAGTGATTGTTCTCCCCTGGCTTTAGGCTGGTGGGGGGTCATGTTGGACCTGGCTTTTTTGACAGGGTCATCCCCAAACTTTTTGCCTCCTTCCTCCTATTTTTTCTGACCTGTTGTTGTTGGCTTTTGAACTCTGGGCACTTTACCACTGCTAACCAGTGCTAAAGTGCATATGCTCTCTGTGTAAATTGTACTATTGATTGGTTTATTCATGATTGGCTATTTAATTTACTGGTAAGTCCCTAGTAGAGTGCACTATTTGTGCCTAGGGCCTATAGATTAAATGCTACCAGTGGGCCTGCAGCACTGGTTGTGCTACCCACTTCAATAGCCCCTTAACCTTGTCTCAGGCCTGCCATTGCAAGGCCTGTGTGTGCAGTTTCACTGCCACTTCGACTTGCCATTTAAAAGTATTTGCCAAGCCTAGAACTCCCCTTTTTCTACATATAAGTCACCCCTAATGTGTGCCCTAGGTAACCCCTAGAGCAGGGTGCTGTGTGGGTAAAAGGCAGGACATGTACCTGTGTAGTTATATGTCCTGGTAGTGTAAAACTCCTAAATTCGTTTTTACACTACTGTGAGGCCTGCTCCCTTCATAGGCTAACATTGGGGCTGCCCTCATACATTGTTGAAGTGGCAGCTGCTGATCTGAAAGGAGCAGGAAGGTCATATTTAGTATGGCCAGAATGGTAATACAAAATCCAACTGACTGGTGAAGTCGGATTTAATATTACTATTCTAGACATGCCACTTTTAGAAAGTGAGCATTTCTTTGCACTTAAATCTTTCTGTGCCTTTCAATCCACGTCTGGCTAGGTTTAGTTGACAACTCCTTGTACATTTACTCAGATACACCCCAAACACAGGGTACTCAGACTCACTTGCATACATCTGCATTTTAAATGGGTCTTCCTGGGCTGGGAGGGTGGAGGGCCTTCCCTCACAAAAAGGACTGCCTCACCCCCTACTGGGACCCTGGCAGACAGGATTGAACTGAAAGGGGACCTGGTCCATTTCTTAGCCACTCTTTGAAGTCACCCCCACATTATACAATTTAGTATAAAACAGGGCCTCTGCCCTACCTCATCAGACACTTGCTGGAGAAGAAACCTGAACCAGAAACTACATCCTGCCAAGAAGAACTGCCTGGCTGCTTAAAGGACTCATCTGACTGCTTTCTACAAAGGACTGCTGCCTTGCTGTTGCTCTGCTGCCTTGCTGAACTCTTGTCTGGCTGTGAAAGTGCTCTCCAAGGGCTTGGATAGAGCTTGCCTCCTGTTCCCTGAAGTCTCAGGACCAAAAAGACTTCTCTTTTTCATTTGGACTCTTCGTGCGCCGAAAATTTTGACGCACAGCTTGCTCCGTGGCGAGAAAATCGGCGCACACCTACGCTGATCGACGCGACACCTCCGGGGCGACCGGAACTTCGCCGCACGGCCTCGCAAGGACAATGCCGCCCGACTTCCAGAGGGGAAACAAAACAAAACAAGCCGAAGAATCCACGCACAGACCCCCGAACATCTGGTAATCCTGCGCCCACAGAAAGAGACTGTCCGCGTGCTGGAAAACGACACAGGACTTCCCCTCGTGAAAAATAACGACGCAAGTCCGTGTGTGCTGGGGAGAAATCGACGCACGCACCATTTTTCCACATATCTCTTCTTCTGTGGCCCTTTGCGGAGATTTTCCACTGCAAACCAGGTACTTTGTGCTTGAAAGAGACTTTGTTTACTTTTTAAAGACTTAAGACACTTCATATCACTTTTTAGTGATATCTTTACAAATTCATATTGCATCTTTGATCATTTTGACCTGCAAATACCCAGATAAATATTATATATTTTTCTAAACACTGTGTGGTGTATTTTTGTGGTGCTATATTATGTTATTGTATGATTTATTGCACAAATGCTTTACACATTGCCTTCTAAGTTAAGCCTGACTGCTATTGCCAAGCTACCAGAGGGTGGGCACAGGATAATTTGGATTGTGTGTGACTTACCCTGACTAGAGTGAGGGTTCTTGCTTGGACAGAGGGCAACCTGACTGCCAACCAAAAACCCCATTTCTAACAATCATGTTGAGTTAGACGAAACTTCAAGGCATTACACGACTTTTGTGTCACCTTTTGGCACTTTTCAATTAAAAATGATGCGTTTTGGGTTGGCATCCACTCCTTCTGTCTTTCAGAGGGTTTTAGAAAACATACTTCAGGGTATTGAAGGGGTCGTAACTTTGTAGGACAATATACTCATCGCTGGTGAGGATGAACATACCCATAATGAAGCAATGAATAAAGTGTTACAAAGATTACAAAAATATGATGTAGTAGCAAGTGTAAAAAAATGTGAGTTTGCTAAATCCAGCATAGAGTGCCTCGGTCATGTTCTCTCAAAAGATGGGGTTAAACTAAGACCAGGTTTGGTAGAAACGATCAATAGTGCACCTGAACCAAAAACAAAAGACCATGTCACTTCTCTTCTGGGTTTATGAGAATTCTATTAAAATTAATTAAGAATTTTTCTACTAAAATAGCAAGCTTACGGGAACTCCTCAAGAAAAATAAAGAATTTGTGTGGGATGCAAAATCACGGGAAGAATTTGGAGCACTTAAAGATGACATGGTTGAGGCAGGAATTTTAGAGCCATTTGATCCTATTCAACCTTGCACTACTACTGTAGATGCTAGTAACGATGGTTTGTGGGCAATGTTATCCCAAGAAGACAAAACAATTGCGTTACATTCTTTGAGTGTCAACAAAAAAGTTTTTTTCTCTGATAGAGTTATTGGATTGCTGTTGGGCTGTTGAGTGATTCAAGAACTACATTTGGGGGAGAAGGTTTACACTAAAGACTGATCATAAACCATTGTGAACATTCTTAGTGGAGAAGTTATCAAAGAACACACTCTGAGAAATGCTAGATTCAGTTCAAAACTACTACAGTATGATTTCAAAGTAGAGAATATTCCTCGTGGGAAAAATATCAGGGCCGATTATTTGTCTCGTTCACCATTAAATTCAGACGAGAAGATAGAGGTGGTGGATGAAGAAGATGAGGAGTGTTTGATTGCATTTCTAGATGTGTGTGATGGGAACACTTTTATGGAGACTGAGTGGAACGAAGAAATGTTAGAAAATGGAGATATGGTACATATAAACAACTTTTTGACCCATTGTTGGTCCAAGGAAAGTTCTCTGCCAATAAATTTACAAGCCTACTCTAAAGTTGCAGACGAATAATCGGTAGAGAACAATGGTATTTTGATGAGGAACCATAAATTAATTCCACCCAGAGGCTTAAGAGACAAAATCAATATGATTAGTCATCAAGGGCATTTAGGACAAACCATTACTAAGAGAAAGATAAGAGAGCGTTATTGGTGGCCAGGTATGGACCTTGAAATAGTTACCTGTGTGACGAATTTTGTGATCTGTGCAAACAGTGACAAAGTGCTGAAATCTCAGCTAACACCTTTAACACCAAGTATTTTGCCTGAAGGACCCTGGATTAAGCTGACCATTGATTTTTTTGGTCCCTTTAGCACCCTAGCAAGGAAGATCTAGATTTGCGTTTCTGGTGGTGGTCTATTATAGCAAATGTTAGGAAGTAGAGTTTAAGAATGAACCCAATACAAATGTGGCTATTAAAAGTTTGAAGAGATTATTTGCCAGGGAAGGAGTCCCTAAATAATTAGTGTCTGACAACGGGGTACAGATTATTTCTAGAGAAATGAAAGAATGTTTGGGAAAGCCTGCCATCCAACACATTGGGTAGCTCTTTATCATCCTCAAGGAAATCGTCTAGTTGAAAAAATGAATCGCACACTGGTTGAATGTGTACAATGGGTGATTCAAAATAAAACAAAAGTTAATGAAGCAGTGGAGGATTTGTTGTGGTCACATCGTTCCTCTTCAAATGTGGTACTGGTGTAAGTCTTTTTGAAGTGATGAGAGCTCGTGTTTCGACCTCTCAGCTGTGCCCTGCTTGGTTGAGAGAAGTTAAGATCAAAGCCGATAAAGCTAAGTCTTTAGATTAGATCATTAGACCTTGTGTTCAGAAGTTTTAGAATAAAATGAAAGATGACTATGATACAAAACACAATGCATGGGTACAAAGAACCAAAATTAATATAGGTGATTGGATATGAGTAAAAGACCCCACTCATGTGGCTAAGGGGTTGTCCAAATTCGGAAGTCCAGAGAGAGTAGACTCTGTTTCCAAAAATGCAGTACGCATCAAAGGTCACGAATGGTGGGACAAAAGCAGAATAGTGAAAATTAAGGGAGATTACTATGGTGGCACTGGGGGGAGATCTCACGATGTTATTGAAGAACCAAGTGGGATTAAAATCACGGTGAATAAAAAAAAAAACCCGGTTTGAAAGCCAACAATGAGGAAATATTAAGACACAGAGCTAGGAGGATTATTAAATACCTGCTAGACACTGTGATTAAGCTTTTACTTCTGTAGTTTTAAATGCATTTATACTCAAGTGTTATTATTTTGTATAGAGAAGGAAGATATTGTGGTGATCTCATACATTCTATATTTCATGCTATATATGGGATGTGGAATGAGAGATCCTCAGGGGGGATTCCAGAGGGGACAGTTGCAGAGAGCAGTTGGAGCGGTTGTAGCCAATAAAGATCCAACATCATTGAACTGATCATCGGTGTTCATTCCCATTTTTATCACCACACACTGTTCCCACTGTCTGCCCGGCGGGTACATTGTAATATGATGGGGGGAAGGGCACCACCAGCATGATGGCAACGTCCTTCCCACAAATTTGGCGGTTAGCTCGTCCGACCACCAAACTCATAATGAGACCCTAAGCCTATTCTCTCTACCCTGACCTGCTCAATGAACAGACCAGTAAACACTAAGGCGGTCATTACAACATTGGCGGTAAAAGCCGCTTACCACAGTGCAGAAAACCGCCAATACACCACCGTGGCCGCGGAATTCCGTCACAGCTATTATGACACACATCTCGGAATCCACCGAAATTCAGACACCCACACAAGTCCGCCACACCAAAGGTCAGTGATAAACTGGCGAAAACAAATCCTCCTCCGTCACGCCAACAGAAACACGCCCATGCTATTACGACCCACGAATCCACGTGGCGGTCTTTCAACCGCGGTATTCTATTGCTGTACAAATACACATACAAACACCTCTCCCACACACCCAACACAATATAAAATACACACCCACATCACCCACAAACCCCTACGACCAAAAATTAGAGACGAAGGTGACAGAGAGAGCACAGCAATAGACAACCCCACCACACAGAGGCACACAACACCATCACCCACACAACATTCACGCACATACCACCCCACACCACTACACATCACCACACTCATCACCACATATACTACCCCACACATCACCTACACCACCCCATGGCACTCCAAAGACACGCCAGGTTTTCGGAGGAGGAGCTCAGGGTCATGGTGGAGGAAATCGTACGGGTAGAGCCACAGCTATTTGGATCACAGGTGCAGCACACCTCTATAGCTAGGAAGATGGAGCTATGGCGAAGAATCATGGACAGGGTCAACGCAGTGGGACAGCACCCAAGAAATCGGGAGGACATCAGGAAGAGGTGGAACGACCTACGGGGGAAGGTGCATTCCGTGGTCTCCATGCACAACATTGCATTTCAGCGGACTGGCGGCGGACCCCCACTTCCTCCCCCACAACTAACAACATGGGAGGAGCAGGTCTTGACCATTATGCATCCTGAGGGCCTCGGAGGAGTTGGTGGAGGAATGGACACTGGTAAGTCAAATCTTAACTATCATATCCCCCACCCTACCTGCATGCTATCACACACCCCCACCCTCACCCCCTCCCCTCCCCTATCACTCCAACTCCTCACTAATGTACTAATAACACAAACCACACATCCCAACATCAAGCCCTGCATGACACAACAAAGCATGGACACCCATCACTAAAGCATGCCCACTGCACATACCCATAACAACCCCTAACCATCATCTCACAAGCCCCCACACAGGAATGCTAGGACTGGGGTACACGGTCACCCACCCATTGCACACCATGACACACACAGATGCAATAATCATGCTTTTATACCCCTGCAGGACCACTACCTAACGTCACCAGACTGGAGGGTCCAGACATCTCTACCACACCCACTGAAGAGGCCCACAGTGATGACAGCAGCTCTGGACAACTGGATCCAGATGACCAGCCCGGACCATCGTGGGCCTCTGGACAGTCGGTTCCCCTCGCACAGGCACAGCCCAACATTGACCTTCCACCCTCTGGAAACACCAGTACAGCACCCACCCAGCGGGCCCATACCTCCGTCCCCAGGACACGTCAATTAGCTGTCTATCCACCACTACAGGGAACCCAGGATAACCCACCACCCCAACAACAACAGGGACCTGAGGGCAGTGGTAGTGGGCACACGGTCCAGGGGATGGAGTCCCAGGAACACAGGGGAACTGGGAGGGCTGCTGTGCGACAGGGAGCGGACAGGCCAAGGGAACCCACTCTCCACGAGGCCCTATCCTCCATCATGAGAGCATACCACCGCTCTCAGGAGACGATGGCTACGGTCCTGGCCAAGTTTCAGGAGACCCAGCGCCTGCAGGAGGAACAGTATTTGGGGTTCAGGGAGGAACTCAGAACCATCAGCTCTGCCCTGGGCACCATCGTAGGGGTGCTGAAGGACATACAGAAAACCATGAGGGACACCGTTGCACTCCAAGGGGCCCCTGACACTAGCATGGACGATGAACTGCCCACCACCTCCGCCCGCGCTAATGGACAGGACGCCCCGCCACAGGACCACCAGCACCCCACCCCCTGCAGATGGAGAACCACCCCGCAAGCGGTCCCTGAGATCCAGGAACAGGACAGAGCACGATGGCAAGACCCCCGCCAAGAAATTAGACCACCCTGATTGTCATCCCACTGTCCCACTTTGTAAACCTGTCCATATTGGAACTACCCCAGCTCCACTTCCTATGCCCATCTGGGCAGTGCACCTGTGAGACTAATAGACTGGACTCTGCAATGGACATTCCTCCACCATCACCCATCACCATTTTACCATCCCCTCCAATAATTAGCACTTCAATAAACACCCTTGAACCACAAAGCAATCTGGAGTCAGTCTGTGATTTTGAAAATGTGTATTAGCTATGACAATGACAAAATCCGTTTGAAAATGTAATGTCAACATACCTATGTCAAACATCATAAGTCCATGAAGGATGCAAGCAGATGACACACGTTGGTAACCACACCTGTGAAACCTTAATGGAAATGTACAACTCAGTTACCAAATACTGCTTGTAATTGACAGACAAGATAGAGGTAGAAGTGTGAAAGTAAATGTATTAGTAAAGAAAGTGTTCTCACCTGTGTGTCACTGGAAATATTGCTGTATGACTGAGTCCCTGTTGTCAATGTCTTCTTCCTCTGCTTCCTCCTCATCACTGTCCACAGGCTCCACAACTGCCACAACACCGTCATCTGGCCCATCCTCCTGCAGAAAAGGCACCTGGCGTCTCAAAGCAAGATTGTGAAGCATAGAGCAGGTGATGATGATCTGGCACACCTTCCTTGGTGAGTAGAAAAGGGAACCACCTGTCATATGGAGGCACCTGAACCTGGCCTTCAGGAGGCCGAAGGTGCGTTCGATCACCCTCCTAGTCCGCCCATGGGCCTCATTGTAGCGTTCCTCTGCCCTGCTCCTGGGATTCCTCACTGGGGTCAATAGCCATGACAGGTTGGGGTAACCAGAGTCCCCTAATAGCCACACCCGGTGCCTCTGGAGTTGACCCATCACATAAGGGATGCTGCTATTCCGCAGGATGTAGGCGTCATGCACTGAGCCAGGGAACATAGCATTTACCTGCGAGATGTACTGATCTGCCAAACATACCATCTGTACATTCATCGAATGATAACTCTTCCGGTTCCTGTACACCGGTTCACTCCTGTGGGGGGGGGACCAGAGCTACATGGGTCCCATCAATGGCACCTATGATGTTAGGGATATGTCCCAGGGCATAGAAGTCACCTTTAACTGTAGCCAAATCCTCCACCTGAGGGAAAACGATGTAGCTCCTCATGTGTTTCAGCAGGGCAGACAACACTCTGGACAACACGTTGGAAAACATAGGCTGGGACATCCCTGATGCCATGGCCACTGTTGTTTGAAATGACCCACTTGCTAGGAAATGGAGCACTGATAGCACCTGCACTTGAGGGGGGATTCCTGTGGGATGGCGGATTGGTGACATCAGGTCTGGCTCCAACTGGGTACACAGTTCCTGGATTGTGGCACGGTCAAACCTGTAGGTGATGATTAAATGTCGCTCCTCCATTGTCAACAGGTCCACCAGCAGTCGGTACACCGGAGGATTCCACCATCTCCTCACATGTCCCAGCTGACGGTGCCTAGGAAGTACAACAGGGACCACAGAGTCAAGCAATTCAGAGGTATGTACCCACAGCTACACAGAACACAAAACAAAATCCAAAAAGTTGTCTGTATGTGTGTTGAGTCCAGGCCTAGGTATGTGTGACGCAGTTGAAAATGAAGCCATGTGGGCCCCTGAAATGGCGGATGCCTTACCTCTAAAGTGGGACAAAAGAATGTGAGGTAACAGCGCTGGCGCGGTAGGCGGTCGTAGACCGTGGCGCAATGCTGCATTGGTTAACATTGGCCCCTATGGGTCCCAGGAGCCAAAGACGAAGTGCGCCGGCGGTGATGATACACACCGCCGCGGACGTCAGCGCCGCGGACGTGACCGCCATTTTCTATCTGTTCAATCACTCGATACCTGATCTTCGACAGGAGAGGACCTACACTGCAAGTGCTGCTGTGACCTCGGTCTGGAAGAGACAATGGCACGTGCGTCTGGGGAAAGGGCCCATGTCTTCACTGCACAGGAGTTGGAGAAGCTTGTAGACGGGGTCCTCCACCAGTACACGATACTCTACGGTCCTCCAGACAAACAGGTGAGTACATAGGGTGCAAGTTGTATGGGCTATGCCTGGGTGGAGAGGGCTGGAAGTAAGAAGGAAGGGGGCAGAGTTCTGCTAGCATGAAGGAGTGTGAATGCATGTGCCACATGGCAAGGGCAGGGATGTGGGCCACTCACTTCGACGGTGCAGTTGGTAATGACTTCTCTCCTTCCCCTGTACATGCTATGTAGGTCAGCGCCCACCAGAAGAAGGATATTTGGCGTGCCATCGCCAAGGACGCCCGGACCCTGGGGGTCCACCAGAGACGGAGCACCCACTGCTGTAAAAGATGGGAGGACATTCGCCGCTGGAGCAAGAAGACGGCGGAGGCTCAGCTGGGGATGGCCTCCCAACATGGGAGGGGTGCCCGTCGCACCATGACACCCCTGATGTTCCGGATCCTGGCGGTGGCCTACCCTGAGTTGGATGGGCGCTTGAGGGCATCACAGCAGACACAAGGGGGTGAGTACACTCTCATTCTGCTGACTTTTCGCGCAGTGGAGGTGTCTGGGAGGGGGAGGAGGGCTGTGGGTTTCCCTAGGCCAGGGCGAGTTCCGTAGGCTAGGCCCCTCCGTAATGCAGGCCATGTGCCACTCCACCCCACCTCTGTAGAATGCCAAGTACAGGTATACATGCCCCTGTGTCATCTATGTGTGCAGATGTCCACCATAGCCATGTAGGCCATATCCCAGGAACTGCATCTGTAGAGCCCAAAAGCGCGGCGTAGTGCAGGGGGCTGCTGTGTCTGTATTGTCCGCCAACGGTAGCAGTAAGCCATGCACTCAACCTGTCTTTCTTCTGTTCCCCCCCTTTTTGTGCTCTCCCTGTTCTTTTGTGCATCAGCATCATCAGGTGGAGGTACAGTGGCACCGGAGCACGAGGGGGCTGCATCCCACATGGCCATGGAGGGCCACACCACGGACTCAGAATACACCAGTGGGACGGAGGGCGAGGGGAGCTTCACGGCAGTCACTGGATCAGCAACCAGCGACACGGACTCGTCCTCTGATGGGAGCTCCCTTGTGGTGGCGGCACCATCTGTGCCCCCTACTTCTACAGGTACAGCCGCCACCCCCCCTACCAGCACCGCCCTCCCAGCAGCCCCTCAGCCTTCGCCCCGTGCCCGCTCACCCAGGAGGGTGGGCATCACCTTCGCCCCAGGCACCTCAGCCCCTGCCCCTGTCACCCCTGCTGCCCTCAGTGAGGAGGCCATTGACCTCCTCAGGTCACTCACTGTTGGGCAGTCTACCATTGTGAATGCCATCCAGGGTGTAGAAAGGGAGTTGCAACACACTAATGCATTCCTGGAGGGCATTCATTCTGGTCAGGCTGCCCATCATCGAACCCTGCAATCTCTGGCCTCAGCACTGATGTCAGCCATTGTCCCTGTGTCTAGCCTCCCCCCTCCAACTTCCCCCACCCAGACCCAATCCCCTGTACCTCAGCCTATCCCAAGCACGCCATCAGACCAGCCTGCACACACCTCAACACACAAGGGCAGCTCAGGAGGCAAACATAGGCACCACACATCCCACAGGCACTCACACAAGCATCACACACATACAGACACAACAACATCCACTGCCTCCCCTGTGCCCCCCTCCTCGTCGTCTCCCTCCTCCCTCCCAGTGTAGTCTACACTCTCACCTGCATGCACTACCACTACAGCCACTAGGACTCGCACTAGAACACCCAGCACCGCACCCCGCTCACCTGCACTCACCACCCCCACTACCATTTACACGTCCCCTGTGTCTGCTTCCAGTGTGTCTGTGACGCCCCCTCCCAAAGTACACAAACGCAGGCACACACACACCCAACATCCATCCACCTCACGACAGCCTCCAGAACATGCACCTGCACCCAAATCATCAAAAGTTACACCTCCTACAACCACCTCCTCTTTCTCCACTCCCAGACCCTCTCCAGCTACCCGTCCCAGTGTTCGTCAGAAACTTTTCCTGAGCAACGTTGACCTCTTTCCCACCACCCCCCCTCCAATTCATAGGTCCCGTAGTAGCACCTCAGCCAAAAAAATTCCGGTACCAGTGGTGCCTGTTAGAGGTATGTGGAGTGCACCGGTCACCAGGGCAGCCAGTGTGACACGGAGCCAAAGCACAGCCATTTCCCCCCCCCCGTGAAGCACCAGAAGTTGGACAGTGCCCGACAGGAGAGGGTGAAGACTCCTGCCGGCAAAGCCGCTCACAAGGGTCCTGGGAGGAGTGTCGAGTCAGCTGTGACTCCTCCCAAGGTGGGGAAGGGGCAGAAGAAAGTGCCAAAGTCTGGGAAGAGCAGCACGGCGGAGAAGGCCGCCATCATCCCCACTACCCAGGACGCCACCGCCAGCCCCATCATCATTGGTCAGGAGGCCACCGCCAGAGTCAGTGCCCAGGAGGGCAGCCCAATCGTCACTGGTCAGGAGACCACCGCCAGAGTCAGTGGCCAGGAGGGCAGCACAATCGTCACTGGTCAGGAGACCACTGCCAGAGTCAGTGCCCAGGAGGGCAGCACAATCATCAGTGGGCAGGAGGGCAGCACATCAGTGCCCAGGAGGGCAGCCCAATCGTTACTGGTCAGGAGACCACCGCCAGAGACAGTGCCCAGGAGGGCAGCACAATCGTCACTGGTCAGTAGACCACCGCCAGAGTCAGTGCCCAGGAGGGCAGCACAATCGTCACTGGTCAGGAGACCACCGCCAGAGTCAGTGGCCAGGAGGGCAGCACAATCGTCACTGTTCAGGAGACCACCGCCAGAGTCAGTGCCCAGGAGGGCAGCCCAATCGTCACTGGTCAGGAGACCACCGCCAGAGTCAGTGCCCAGGAGGGCAGCACAATCGTCACCGGTCAGGAGACCACCGCCAGAGTCAGTGCCCAGGAGGGCCCTGGCAGCCACAGCCCCACTGGGCAATGAGGGACCGCCATGGCACACACCGCTGCACAGGTCAGAGACAGCAAAGTCAAGCACCGCTAAACAGGGCAAAGACAGCCATGGCAAGCACCGCTGCACAGGTCAGAAACTGCAAAGTCAAGCACCGCTGAACAGGGCAAAGACCGCCATGGCAAGCACCGCTGAACAGGGCAAGCACCGCTGAACAGGGCAAAGACCGCTATGGCAAGCACTGCTGCACAGGTCAGAGACAGCAAAGTCAAGCACCGCTGAACAGGGCAAAGACCGCCATGGCACAAACCGCTGCACAGGTCAGAGACAGCAAAGACAAGAACTGCTGAACAGGGCAAAGACCGCCATGGCAAGCACCACTGAACAGGGCAAAGACCGCCATGGCAAGCACCGCTGCACAGGTCAGAGACAGCAAAGTCAAGCACCGCTGAACAGGGCAAAGACCACCATGGCAAGCACCGCTGCACAGGTCAGAAACTGCAAAGTCAAGCACTGCTGAAAAGGGCAAAGACCGCCATGGCAAGCACCGCTGAACAGAGCAAGCACCGCTGAACAGGGCAAAGACCGTCAACTCAAGCATCGCTAGCCCATGTGCGGCAGGGGCAGTGACGGAACTGGAACCGTCACAGGGAGAGTGATGCACTCTGGGCAACAGTCCCCCTCCAGAACCAGTGGAGAACAGCATCCACTACCTGAGTCCTTAACAGGATGAAGCACTCTGGGCACCAGTCCCCCTCCAGAACCAGTGGAGACTGTTATCCACTTGAGATTCTGTGGCTTTGCACTCCCCAGGATGGTACAGTGGGCAAACCACCCACTGCAAAGACTTGTGAGACTGTGGCTTTGCACTCCCCAGGATGGTACAGTGGGCAAACCACCCACTGCAAAGACTTGTGAGACTGTGGCTTTGCACTCCCCAGGATGGTACAATGGGCAAACCACCCACTGCAAAGACTTGTGAGATTGTGGCTTTGCACTCCCCAGGATGGTACAGTGGGCACACCACCCACTGGAAAGACTTGTGAGACTGTGGCTTTGCACTCCCCAGGATGGTACAGTGGGCAAACCACCCACTGCAAAGACTTGTGAGACTGTGGCTTTGCACTCCCCAGGATGGTACAGTGGGCAAACCACCCACTGCAAAGACTTGTGAGACTGTAGCTTTGCACTCCCCAGGATGGTACAGTGGGCAAACCACCCACTGCAAAGACTTGTGAGACTGTGGCTTTGCACTCCCCAGGATACATCAATGGACATGGAGCCCCGTTGTGGATCTGGCGTGGTGCTGTCATCCGGCTGAGGTGCCCCCCCTTCCCCTCCCCCTGAGGTGCCTGTTGTATTTCTATCTGATGCCCCTGCAGTGTTCTCTTCGTTTCTGGACAGGTATCGTGTGTGGGCCTCGCCCGTGCATTTTGGGTCCACTGGTCCACGGACATTGAATAGTGCATACCTGCACTACTAATCATGATGTATATTTTTGGAATGTGTATATATTAGCTTACTGTATTTTTATACATTACAATGGTTGTACTCATTTCCTTTTGTCTTTGCATTCTTCCGGGGGGGTTGGGGGTTGTTACTGTGATGTTTGGAAATGCATTGGTGTGTGTGTTGTAGTGTGCGAGGTTCAGGGTGGAGGTGGGGGTGTTGCGTGTGTGTGTCCCTGAGTTTTGCCTCCCCCCTCCCCTATGTCGTAGGTGCAGTACTCACCGTTGTCTTCGGCGCCGGCATTGCTGATTTTCGTAGAGGAGCAGGAACACTGTCGCAGGGAGTATTTGGAGTTCCGGCTCCATGGTTCCCTCCTTCCTCGTGGAGTGTGTTAAGGTGAGCGTTTTCCCATTGAAATGGCTGTTTCCGCCGTGTTTTTATCCATGGTGAATCGGCCCCGGAAAAGGTGGCGGATTGGCCTGTTGTAATACTGTGGGCAGTACTTTGTCTTCCGCCTGTCTGTTGGCGGTGACCGTCGCGCTGCTTATCTGTACCACTGTGGTGGTCGGAGTGTTAAAGTGGCTGTCTATGTTGGCGGTTTCCGCCACTGTCATAATTCCCTTTTTTTACCACCAGTCTGTTTGCGGTAATACCGCCGCTTTAACACCGTCCGCCAGGGTTGTAATGACCCCCTAAGATATTAACAAATAAAACTTTCGAAGTCTAATGAAACCTGAAACCTTGTGACCCAACTGGTGCAGCCATGAAAAAACATAGATCGCTGGTAGTAGCCTACATTTAATTCAGATATCTGTGCTTCCAACTCAACGCAATCCACCAAAACCAAGAATCAACAAATACCCAATGACTATAAACTGCACCAATAACATCTGGTTTGAATTTCCAAAACATATAAGACAAAGACAAGGCAGTCACTGCTCAGCAACCTCAATAATGTCCCTGCTGCAGTACTCGCTAGCTAAATCTGGCCCTCTGAAATAATCTGAAGATTTATCTGTTTAATACTGATCCGATATTACGGCCACAATGGAGAAATCAGTGCAAGTGCCCTTTAGTTGTGTACCTGTGCATTAAAATCCCTTCCTCGATTTTGACCTGCCCTTTCATTATGGCCATTGTAGTTGAGTATTGCACAGTTAATCTGTTGCATTACAGAGGCAGGCTTAAAAGTAGGGGTGCATGGAATTCACTGAGTTTCACTCTGTGGAATTCTGCAGAGTTACATGGAAACTCTGCAAGATTCCACAGAGTTCTGCAAACGGGTGGAAGTTGGCACACTGCTCTGCTCGCTCTGCCTTTTAGAGCCGGCAGCTGGTTCCGCATCCCAAAATCAGCACGAACAGCACCACGAGACATGCCAGAAAACATGCTTCTCAAGTTGGTTTGACTGCCACTCAAGTAGATTTTCTACTCAAGCAGCAGCTTTCTCACCATGAACGGTCATGACTGACTGCATTCGGAAAGTCTCGCCAGGTGCCCTCTTGGTGCTCGGAAATTGCGTTAGGGGACACCAATTCTTGCTCGCACTCACCAAATTATGTTGGTGAGCCGCTTGCGAGAAAAAATTCTGCCACGCAGTGGTTGACGGTATTTGCCAGGACTCCCCGTTACAAGCGTAACACAGAGTGGCAAAAATTCCGCCAACTTTGCCATCCGAGCAGTATTTATCGCCCACTCCTATTTAAAAGGTCACAAATACAAGTGTGCCAACACATTATGGTTAGGGCAGTTGTTCATGGAATATTACACTTCCTCTCATTATGCTTCAATTTAAAATCAAATATGTATTTTGCTCTATTTGGTGCTCGTCAGAGGAGTGTAGCGGGGTGCAATACTATTGCCACACAGTTACTACATCACAATGCACTTAATATTTACTCTGGGATGCCCTTGTATATAGGAGCCAGCATATCATGAGTCAATACTTCACAACGTAAGGTAAGTATTTGAAATTTTTGTAAAATGTTTTAAAATTAACAGTAAACATTTAAAAATATTTTGGGCAAAATATTAAAAGAGTACAAAAAATGTATTAATTGTATATTAAATCATTTCCATTAGTTGTTAAAAATGTACAGCTAATATTTAGAGAAAAATATAAAAAATTGAATTCAATTAATATTTTTAAAAACAATTAACAATATCTACTACTTATTGAATACTACTACCGCTACTACGACTTCTACTACTAATCATAATAATAATAATAATAATACATCATAGTTATTAAAAAACATGTTTTAAACTTTTTAGAAAAAAATGTATTTTCACAGGAAATTCATTGGTCCCAATGGGAAATGTGTGCCTCAAAAAAGAGGTGTTAGATTAGGGTTAAGTGGGCGCTCAGGGTCCCCTATCAAGCAGTATAAAATTAAAGAATGAGAGGTGCCAGCACCAGGGAAACACCCAATCCCTAAGGTCAAAAAACCCGACAGATAGGAACAGCAATGTGTGGCAGGTCTCCCATTCAAAAAAGATATCAACAAGCAAATATTGAAGAAAAGACAGTCCACATTTAATAAGGTTCACACCACCCACTGCAAAGACTTGTGAGACCGTTCAAAGCTTTGGAGGAGACGCGCACTCGCGTCAAGGCTATGCTGCATTTTTATTCGATTTCAACGCTGATACGGCAATTCAAATATTCGTAGCCTTATTAGAAGACGGATTAAAATGATATAGGACGAAAGTTGACCTGCACATTACCTGTATCTTTAATGACGTCTGACTAAGGTTGTAATTTTGGAGATTGGCCCAAACATAAGCCCTGAAGAAGTCGTTCGGGAATTCAAAAGGAGATTTCCCTTGACGAAACACGTGTTGGCTGAAAAATGGCTGGAATTGGGCTGGAATAATTGTCATCGAGTCGCAATATTTGTATCATTGTACATATGACAACACTATGGAAAGACTCTTAGTTATTATTTGTTATTAGTTCTATACAATTTCATTGGGCTGTATTTAAAATGTTAAGCCACACTTGTACTATTACGGTCAGACACTTGCTTAATATGTGAACCTTATTAAATGTGGACTGTCTTTTCTTCAATATTTGCTTGTTGATATCTTTTTCCAATGGGAAATGTGTCTTTGTTTTTTTTTTCTTTTTTGCTGCATATTTTCTTACATGACCGTTTTTAAGTCTGTTTCAGGAGTCGGTGGAGCTGCACGGATGGGAAAGGATGGGTTAAGCTGCTGCCCTTTGGTAAGAAACTTAATTTTTAAAGGGTTTTAAGTTTTAGGTAACTGTGTATTGTAGGCAAAGGTGAGTCAGGGTTAGTAAAAGGATAGACTTTTAGTAAGGGGAGGTATGAAACCTAAACCCTATGTTCTCATACCATTCCAAATAATCTGCCTCAAATTCTTCCAGTGGCGTCCCTTCACTTTAATAGTCCTTCCTCTGTTTCTAGTTTTTTGTTGTGGTGAACATTGTGCAGCTCTATGTTTCACAGATAATCTTTTTCTGCACACCTCAGGATGATCCAGCACATCTGGATTTCTGAATGAAAAATACAGTTGTAAAATGATATTAAAGTGATTTTGACAAATTCCCTTTAACCTAAATTACTTCTTCGAGTGCAAAGTTATTCTTTGCATCTAAATATTTGTTTCTTTTATACTTTGACACTATCATTTAAGGTATTTAAATAGAAAGCGCCAGTGCTTAATTTGTAAATAAAAAAGTGCCTGTGCTCAAAGCCCTCCTCTTAAAAAGCGGCTGCTGCAATTGAATGTGCGAGCACGGAACACTGAGGTAGCGTAATCCTGAAGCCACCTCGGGCCTCTTTAACCTATTTACAGCCACTCTATGCAGCTTCAACTCACTCTTGTAGCTTTCTGCTTTCTGTCTTTGTGAAGCTTTTTATTGTTTCTCTTCCTCCTCTTTCCCATATGTATCTTTTGCTCGGAGTAAATACCTGAGGGTGAAAAATAAGTGCCGGCCCTCAAAAGTAAGTGCCGGTGCTCCGCACCGGAAACAACAAACACAAATTAAGCCTTGGAAAATCGCGTTCGTTGACAGTGAAAACGGAGCAGATTTTGATCTACAGCACTAAAGGCCTAGAAATTGTATGTACGTATTATAAAACCTACAAATCTTTCTTCAGAGAGTGATGAGATGTCTGCAAATGTTCACACCATACCATATGTTTCTGCTTTCCGTGTTAAAGGTCGTCACACCTACGGAATGGTCATTTTGTCATTCTTTTCTCATTTGCATGTCTGTCAAAGACAAGTCATCATTGTAGAAAAAAACGAATGCAATCTTGGTGACTATTTCCCTGCAGCTTTAAAACCATTACAGTTGATTTGGCAGTAATGCAAATATTTATTTATGAGTGCATAATGGCTAGCGTCGTTCCTCTGCATGCAGCCATTGCTCTGCAGGAAGGCAACTCATTTCAGTTTTAAAATGGCTTTTTGGTACCTTGTGCAAAGATTCGTACTGAAGAGCTCATACAATTCAGGAGCTTTAATAATTTATCAAAATCAGGTTGTGGCCTCCATATATTTTATATCACGTAGCTTCTCAACTGTATTTTCCTAAAAATAATCTGATAATTAATGGTTTGCTGGAACCGTTATGAGGTGCAATTAGATTGATGCTGGGCCCTGTGGCTTTCAGAAAATTGATGGCACACATCTTCCACTGATGTACAAAGGTTAAGCCCTGCCTTCCCCGTGCTTACATCCATATTAGTGATCCTTGCTGTGCCTGAGGGACAGAGCCCTGCCGAGAGAGGGGCCTACTTAATCATTCTTCGATGTGGCCACGCCAGGTGAAACATGAGGCTGCTCTGTACAGCTGCCCGCGGGCCTCTCATGCCTTCTCAGGATTTCATGCATGAACACAATACCGCCTCTAGTACTGATTTGCTTTTTGGATGCCAATATTTATTTTCACTAACTATCACTGTGGTTCAATGTGAAAATGTCATCAAAAATCAAATTTAAGAGTAATTCAAGGAAAAACGTTGACTGTTCAACAATAGCTATCCACAAAGTTGTATGTAAAATAATTCACAAATGCCTGCTCACAACACTACATTTAATCTGAGACTAAATTAATAATTTAACTCCATTCCTAGAATATATGGAGTAAGTGCTGGATGGTGGTTTGGCCCCATGCTGCTATTTCTGCAGCTAGATGTTACTGTGCTGTGATCTTTGTGAAGTACATCTGTTTTTTCTATAATATTAACCCATAACGAGGATGCTTTATATGAAAACTGACAGGCGCATGTCTTTTCATCTTGAAAGGTGAAAAGATTGGGCCCACTTTTGCAAAGGATTTGTTCCGGAGCAAAGTCACGCAAAGTGAACTAAAGTGACGTAAACGCATACAAGGATAGTTACTCTCCCGTTCAAAAGGTATTTTGCGCTGGAAAGGTGCCCTTCTCTGAATCCAAATAGTGCTTGGCGCCACTTTGCCTCAAGAGGGCGTTATTTGCTGTAATTTTTGCAGAGTCAGCACCAACAGTTTTGAAATAAAGCCCAATCTACTACTTGAACCAGACTGGGCTTTGCATAAAAACAACACCTCCTTGAAGCAGGTGTTAACAAGGAAAAAGTATTTCCCCCAAAAAATATGTGTGATGCACTGTCCAGCAGACAAACAATGTGTGGAATGATTAAAAAAATATATAGGCATGTGATTTTGTACCAGAAAGGTACATTTCCATCACCATCCCAATGCTAGGAAGCACACATACACCTCTACATAAAAGTGCAACATGTGGGTAGCTCCAGGCAGCCTGTTTGTGCCCCAACGCAGGCACAATAAGCATCAGCAAGCCATTGTACATAAATATTGCTCTTTGTTGCTTTCTTCTCTTGTGCAATGCAGTGCTGCACATTTGGTGACTGCACTGCATTGTGCATCACAAGAATAAATCTGTCTCCAAGTCGACGTATAACATTCCTTGATTTTTACTCCAATTTGTGTGGCTTCATGTGGATGGTGATTTCAGCATATCATTGATATATTATTAAATACATTGAAAGGAATGTATATAGTGAAAGTTGGGAATCCCTATGTGCTTCTGTGTTCACCTGAATGTTGGATATGGCCATTTCTGCAGGGTTCCCCCTGACGTTTGGCCTCTGACCTCCAGCTTTTTGTTCCTGTGCTGAATTTTATTTTGGCTGGTTTTAGGACTCTGGGCACTTCACCACTGCGATCAGTGTTAAAGTGCAAGTGTTCTTGGTCTAAATTCTATTAGTAATTGGTTTATCCATTATTGGCATATTTTATTTACCATTAAGTCCCCAGCAAAGTGCACTATGTGTGCCAAGGGCCTGTAAATCAAATGCTACTAGTGGCCCTGCAACACTGATTGTGCCAACCACATCAGTAACCCTGTAAACATGTCCCACACCTGCTACTGCAGCATTTGTGTGTGCAGTTTTAACTGCCAGTTCGACCTGGAAAGTGCACCCACTTGCCAGACCTAAACCTTTCTTTTTGCTACATGTAGGACACCCCTAAGGTAGGCCCCAGGCAGCCCCATGGATAGGGTGCAGTGTATTTAAAAGGTAGGACATGTACTGGTGTGTTTTACATGTCCCCCTAGCAAAAGACTGCTAAATTCGGTTTTCACTATTGCAAGGCCTATCTCTTCCATAGGTTAACTTTAGGATTGCCTTGAAATATCTTTTAAGTGTAATTTCCCCTTTGGGAGCAAATATAGATTTGGAGTTTGGGGTCTCTGAATTTATAATTTAAACTTACATCTTTTGTTGAAACTGTTTTTTAAACTAAGTTTTAAATTCCACTTTTACAAAGTGGGCATTTCCTTGTTTAACCACTCTGTACCTCTGCCTGGCTGTGGAATACATGTCTGCGTCAGGATGACAGTTGAGCTGTTTGTGAATTCAATCTAGACAGTCACAAAAAGGGAGCTGAGGTGCACCCTGCATATCCTGATGGCTCTTCCTGGGCTAGAGTGGTGGGAGGAGCTGACACCTACACTGAATAGGACTGTGCCTGTCCTTACACAATGTAGTCTCCAACTCCCGAGGGTGTGTCTGGGTCAAGGTAGGAAAGGCAGGGTCTTGTGCACTACAAAGACTTTCCTTTGAAGTCTTCCTACTTCAAAGGTCGAAATGAGTATAAGTATTGGGCCTCTGAGACCACAACTTCAGAACATTTTTCTTCCAGGCAGAAGATCTGGATGTTGTAGGAGGAACTGCCACTTTGCCTGTTGCTTTGTTATGCTGGCCTGCTGCCTCTATCCTGAGAGTGAAAGGACTGGACTTTGCTTTCTGTATCCTGATTTCCAAGGTTCTACAAGGGCTTGAACTGAGCTTGCCTCCTGTTAAGAAATGTCAGGGACATCAAAGACTTAGGGCCTGATTCTAACTTTGGAGGACGGTGTTAAACCGTCCCAAAAGTGGCGGATATACCACCTACCGTATTACGAGTCCATTATATCCTATGGAACTCGTAATACGGTAGGTGGTATATCCGCCACTTTTGGGACGGTTTAACACCGTCCTCCAAAGTTAGAATCAGGCCCTTAATCTGTCAGTGCCTGGACTCTTCTGCTGAGAGTCCTGACTTGCTAAGTGGTGCCAAATCCAGGCCTTTGGAAGTGAAAACTGGTGTCCTAAGGAAGAAAATCCATGCATCGGATCCCCGCTGCTGAAAATCGACACATCGCTGACCTTGCGGCAGAAGAATTGACCCAGCAACTGCCTTGCGGCTGAAGAATTGACACAGCGCCTGCCTTGTGGTGGAAGGATCGACGCCACGATTCTAGGACCGATGCAGTGCCTGTTTCACCGGTGGCTCTACATCACCATGCCTCTGGATTTTCCCACACATCATCCCAGGGTGTCATTTTCACATCAGCCCGCACCGTAGCAAAGGAACAGAGACTGCATAACCGGAAAACAATGCTTCATCTCTCCTCCGGGGAGAGAACCAATGCATGACCTCCTCTACCAGTAAGGAACCAGCGCATCACCTCCCCTGCCAGTGAGGAACCGACGCATCATCTCTCGTGTTAGGAGAGAATTGACGCATCACCTCTCCTGTCAGTAAGGAACCAATGCATTGCTTTGTTTTACAGCACTTCACCTCCTCTGCGGCCCGCATCATCTTTGTTTTTGATGCAGCCCAGGTACTGTGTGTTAAAAGGAGACAACTATTGAGCCCTCTGGATTAAGAGTCTTTGCCTTAAGTGATATCTTTGCTTGTATATGTTGGATTTTTGTTGTTTCTGTCTTGTTTAATTCAGACAAATATTGGCTATTATTCTAAACTGTGTGTGTGTGTGTGTGTGTGTATGTGTCCAAATACTTTACACATTGCCTCTGACATGAGCCTGACTGCTCGTGCCAAGTGGTGAGCAGGGGTTATATTAGCTGTGTGTCTCCCTTACCTTGACTAGAGTGAGGATCCCTACTTGGACAGAGTGCAAACCACTGCCAACAAAAGACCCGATTTCTAACACTGTACATGTAATATACAATATCTATTGATGAGCCTAAGTAACAAGGACAATATAGCTCTATGGCCCTCATTCCGAGTGGTTGTTGGTACTCCAGCATCAGGTAACTATCAATGTGGTATTGGCTCCCCATTCTGAGTTGCGCATATTGGAATGAGGATAAGATGGTAATACCACACTTTTTCCCTGGCACAAGCTTCGGAAATAGGAATAATACACATTGCCTATGCAGATATTGCCTGGTAACATTTTTGTGAAATTTGAATATAATTTCTAATTCCAATTAGACTGCAAATTCCTCTTGTGTCCAAATTGGCCTGGACAAAAGGTAAATTATGCCGGCATAATTTGCGTGATTTGGGGAACTTTGCATTATACTTCTTAAGTAAAGTTGCTGAAAAATTACACCATCACGCCACTTCCCATAATTATGCGCTTTTTGTGGTAACATTTACATCAAATGGCACAATTCGCAGTAACACTTTACCCCAAAACACAGGAACAACAGAGTGGCTGTTGTCAGGGGCGGCCCCTCCACTAGTTTGGCTGGCCATCTGAGGCTGGCCAAAGTGACATGCGCACTTAGAACTTTCCACCTGAGCTGTATTTTACAGCTGGGGTGATACCAAGTGCAGGCTCCCACTCCCTCCCTGAGTGGCATTTCAGCCCCCTCAGGCCAATCCTGGCGCTTCTCTCATGTTGTGTAACATCAAGAGAGAAGCGTCTGGATTGGGTATGGAGGGAAGCAGAGAAGCACCTAGGCAATGGGAACACTGATGCAGCATCCAACAGCGTAGGTAAGTGTTTTTTTATTTTTTACATTTATTATTCCACTGTCATATTTAATCACCTCCTCACTCCTCTCTTCCAACTCATAGACTCTTAAGTAAAGTTCCATACATTGTTTGCCAATACTTGGCTCTGGATGTCTCTCCAAATTCTTAAGTAGGTTACAGCCTTCATGTAAAATGTGTTTGTGGCACTTTTAGAGCTCAAACCTAGTCTAGAAATTGCCTATTTCTACATTGTTATGTGTTGTGTTGTTTTAAGGTGGTATGTCTTCAGCTGTATGATAAACTAGGAGCGGGCAGGAACGGACTGGGAACAAAAGCAACTGTGGTAAAAATGTTCAAACCAGACCCACTCATTTTTTCATCTCTCTCTTCACTCACTTTCCTCTGCCCCGCAAGGCCTGCTTTAATTTCCTTGGTAGGCTGGACAGTTTGACAGAGGTGCCAGCAGCGGTCGCTGCCCTACAAGCTAGTGCCCGAAGGCTCCAGCCCTTCAGGAAAATGCCCAGCGGAAAAGCGAGTAGTCCAGGTTTGAGCTAGTTTTAATTGATTTAAGGATGTTTTTTAAGATTTTGGGTGCAGAGAGGGAACTAAGGTACTGTATTATATTGTCTAATCCATTCTCTATGCATAAGGCGCAGGCCATCATGCAACACAACGTTTCTGCTGGAGTCCCTAAACTCCAATATGTACTTCACACTTAGAAAGCTTAAATAATGAGACTTAATTCCCGTGTTCCAGGAGGATCCTCGCACACTACTATGCCAAGAGGCAAGCCAGGCTCAATGACTCCCTGAGCACCTATGCGCCAGCAGTTGGAACACTTCGAGGAGAATGAATGGTATTGTATTGGTAACTTGGTCATGTTTTTCTCTAGTCAGGGTCGGACTGTGACATAAAATAAGGCTGGGAACAAAAATAAAAGTGACCCACATTAGTGAACCAGATAGCTAAAAAAGTGGCTACATTTTCAAATCAGGTCAGATTTTAAATTGTAAAGGCACACTACATGGGTGTTTTTCAAGGTGTGGAGCTCACATGGATTTGTGTTTGCTAGTGCATTATTTTGGTAATATCAGGAAAATCAACAGTAAAAACTGGCCTACCAGACCATAAATTCAGCCTACAAACTGCTAAAAACCAACCCACACACTTAACTGTGAGACCAGCCCATCGGGCACTGCTTGATTGTACTATCGGCCAGTCCGACCCAGCCTTTAGCTGCCCTTAGGTGTCCCAATTGGTTGTACAATCTTTTATACATTAAATGTATTTTATACTCTCAATTCGTAGTCAAATAACCTCTCTTTAACTTGATCAGTTGACTTTTTGCTGGTGCTTTTTAGCTGGCCACTATGTTCTCTCTTTTCTGCACAATCGTAGGCCAAATCATGCAACATTTCTTGCTTTCAATTGCCTTTGTATTCTTCTGAACGTCTATTTGTTCTTTAACTGTTTTGTGTTTTTCTCCCATAAAGACTTGTAGCCTCTCTTGCTGACTTACTTCATAACCCACCTCCTTGTTCAAATGTTCTGTTCAAATAATGTTAAGTAGGATATTGAATGGTGGGTTTTGCTAATTGTTAGACTTTTCATCCTTGGCGTGGTCTCCCTTAACTTTTTGCCTCTGTTCCCCAGGTTGTTGATGTGTGCTGGACTCTGATTTTACTGTTTGTGTTACTCTGGGCACTTTACCACTGCTAACCAGTGCTAAAGTGCAAGTGCTCCTTTACAAAATGTGTATGTAGTTGGCTTATTCATGATTGGCATAATTGATTTATTAGTAAGTCCCTAGTACAGTGCACTAGAGATGCCCAGGGCCTATAAATCAAATGCTACTAGTGGGCCTGCAGCACTGGTTTTGCCACCCACATAAGTAGCTCTGTAATCATGTCTCAAACTTGCCACTGCAGTGTCTGTGTGTGCAGTTTTAACTGTAAATTCGACTTGGCAAGTGTACCCACTTGCCAGGCCTAAACCTTCCCTTTTCTTCGATGTCAGACACCCCTAAGGTAGCCCTAGGTAGCCCCAAGGGCAGGGTGCAGTGTATGGTTAAGGTAGGACATATAGTAATGTAGTTTATATGTCCTGACAGTGAAATATTGCTAAATTCGTTTTTCACTGTTGCAAGGCCTGTCCCTCTCATAGGTTAACATGGGGGCTACCTTTAAATCTGATTAAAGTGTAGATTCCCTTTGGGAGCGGACGGACATGTGGAGTTTGGGGTCTCTGAGCTCACAATTTAAAAATAAATCTTTTAGTAAAGTTGATTTTAAGATTGTGTGTTTGAAAATGCCACTTTTAGAAAGTGGGCATTTTCTTGCTTATACCATTTCTGTGACTCTGCCTGTTAGTGGATTCCCTGTCTGGGTCAGTTTGACAGTTGGGCTGGTTGCACCTCACACTAGACAGTGACACAAAGGGAGCTGGGGTGTAGCCTGCATATCCTGCATATCCTGATGAGCCATCTGTGCTAGGATGGAGGGGAGGTCTCCAACCCCCTGGTGAGTGTCTGGGGCCTGGCCTGGGCAAGGCAGGATATCACATTCAAAAGAGACTTTACTTTGAAGTAGGCCTACTTCAAAGGAGAAATTGGGTATAAGAAGGGCACCCAAAACCACAGACTTTAGATCACATCTGGACATCAAGAGGAACTTCTGTCTGGAGAAGAGCTGAAGAGCTGAGGAGAAGTGCTGCCCTGCTGTGACTGTGCTTTGTGGAGCTATCCTGCAGTTGCTGCTTCTGCCAGAGTAAGAGGGCAAAGACTGGATTTTGTGTGTGAAGAAACCTCCAAGGGCTTGATTTAGAGCTTGCCTCCTGTTGTTTGAAGTCTCAGGGACAGCAAAGACTTCTCTCTGCCAGCACCTGGAGTCTCTGGCGAGACTCCTACTCTGCCCTGTGGAGCCCATCCAGTTCCTGGGACCCTGAAAGGAGAAGCTGGCAGCATAAAGACAAGGAAATTCATGCACAGAGTGCCGTGCGGGGGAAAGATTGACGCAACTCTGATCTGCGGCTGAAGAAACGACGTGCCGCCGGCTCTGCAGCTGAGAAACGACGCTCGCAGGAAATGCGACCGAAGAATCGACGCACGGAGCAGGAGAAACAATGCGCAGCATTGCTGACGGAGGCTGGGAAATCAGAACCTGCGCTGCAGGATTTTCGGATCATTGTGCGGCTGGATTTCCGACTCAAGTACCGCTGTGCGTGGAAAAACAACGCAAGGCCTGCCCGGACTCGAGAGTGCTGACCAGATCGACGCATCGCTCTCCTGCGGAGAGAAGAAACGACACGCTCTGACCCGGTGAAAGGAGAAACGACGCACGGTCCCGCTCATGAGTGGAATAAACACCTCGCAACCCCTTTTTGACGCACACTCACCCGTGCAGGGTTATTTTTGAAGCGCACCAGGTACATTTTCACGCTAGCAGCGCAAGTGTGTGTGTTTAAAACTACTTAAAGACTCTTTTTGCATTTTTATTGATAACTTGACTTGTGTATTGTGGATTCTTGTCGTTTTGGTCCTGTTTTGTTTAGATAAATATTTCCTAATTTTCTAAACTGGTGTTGTGTCATTTTGTAGTGTTTTCATTCAGTTACTGTGTTTGTTGGTACAAATACTTTACACCTAGCACTCTGAAGTTAAGCCTACTGCTCTGCCAAGCTACCAAGGGGATAAGCAGGGGTTAACTGAGGCTGATTCTCTTTTACCCTGACTAGCGTAATGGTCCTTGCTTGAACAGTGGGTCACCTAACTGTCAACCATAGAGCCCATGTCTAACACTACTATTCACCCTTTAGGAATATTTCTGTGGTAGTTTGCTGAGATCCACTTATCCCTATTCGAAATTGAAGGTAAATAGATCTTTAAAGACGTGTTATCCACATGAGAGTTACTGTAATGCGATTGGAGATTAACCCTATTGAATTGTGTAAATCTGATAATTTGGCTAACACGTGACTTGGACTGCCTCAACCCTATCGACTTTCAGAGGCCCGTGGCTGTTAGGTAATTTGGAGTTTACCTAACTATCCAGTTAGTCTTACTTGCTGACAGCGCTTGGTGTTGGGCTGATTCAGTTATGTCGGGGGTGTCCTGGCCAAAGCCATGTAGAGATGGCCTGTAAGAGTGTTTGTGAAAAGGAAGGCAAACTGTCCTTGGGCATGTTACACAGTGAGCTATGTGCATGTAAAACAGATGGGAACTGCAAGGAGCCCTGGAAACACTAAAGGACAGTTTGCAGGCTCAACTATGGCAGCACAGGGAGACTGAAGACACACTCTGTCAGAAAAGGACAGACGATCAGGCCTAACACCTCAGTCTTAAAATAGAATTGATGAACAAAGACTGCTTTATTGACGTTGTCTAGGGTGAAGGGAAAAATCGAACTCCGTCAGCTTAACTAGTGATCTCTGGCCACCGACGAGGTGGAGGTTGTCAATGACAAACTACCGGCAGGTGATATCCAGAAATATGAAATACGCTGTTTTTCACCTATATATATGTGGAGTTTTCCTCTCACTACCAGTGAGGTATTAGAAGGACGTAAATTACCAGGGTTTTCTTAAACCTATATGATATGTTTAAATAAATGTCTCATTTTTTCACATAGTGAATAGCTAACACAAGCGCTGATAAGTGTAGGTAAAAATAGAATTCCCTCATCTATGTAACACATCATGAATGTTCTCAGGGTGATAGATTTTTGTGTATGTTTTTAACCTGCAATGAGATTCATGTGTTGAGTAGTGCTTGGTGTACAGTAGATGGGTTGCAATCCGCGGTCTGTTAGTCTGCGGGGATCAGGATTCGGAGTAAAGGATGTAATAGTCTTAGTTTAGGAGGTAAAGGTGGTGTGGGATTGGGGCCTGAACCCATGGAAGATTTCAGTAAAATCAGGTCCTACGGGGTTATTAAGGACTATAAGAGATGTAAAAAGTTCCAAAGGTTTTGACTCGGCAAAATAGAAAGTTTTACTTAAAAATTACGTGTATTAATTTTGGCAATTTTTAAATGTTTGGTTATGCATAAAGCATTTTCCATTATTTGTATTTGGGCTTCTGGATGATAAGTATATGGCAGATGCAGTGCTTCTTAAAGAAATAGGTATAACTTACATTTAGAAAAAAGTATTTTGCCAGGGGAGAGTGATGAAGCAGAAAAAGAAAGGCTAACAAACATTCATATATCATATAACAAAATCGTATAAGGCAATGCGATTTTATTAAAGAAGAATAATGTGTGTAGAAAATGTGCCCACAAAGTAGTTCGCCATTAAGTATAAACAAGCTTGATTAATCACGAAGAATCGACAATGTAGTAATCCGTCATAATTGCAGATGTATTTTATGATTTTCTCGTTAAAACTGTTGTATGCTTAGCTTAAATTTAGCAGAGGCTTTGGCCTAGTTGCCTGGTCTCAATTTTAAATGCGTAGTTTTCACTTGTATAAACAAAGACATGTCTTATATCTTTAAAGCTGTTTTTTTCCAGTAGAATGACTAATGCACTTATCTCAAAAGTTGCATGCTAGGCAAGTTTCATCCCCTTTGAAGCAAGGTCAGTTTCTGCAGGTGCAGACAATAAAGACACTGAAACAGAAATAATTGGCAAACTTTGTTGCTACTTGTGTTCCAAAACTCCAAGGACACCTTATGCATAAATGAGTACTAAGAAAAAGACACTATTCATTGGTCAAAGAGTTTTCTTACTTAAACTCACCGGACAAAGAGAAGCCAGCCGTTTTCTTTGATGCCATTTTGAAGCCAGATTCAAGACGCCATTTTAAATGACACTTTGATGCTTTTTCTCTATCCCAGAAAGAGAGAGACTTTAAAGAATTCTCACCCTAGAGACTTTAACTTTAACTTTACCCCGTCTTGCCCATACGATAACTTTTGCCCCATTCTCCTTGCTGCTGCAAGGAAAACTTGACTTAAACTTTGCCCCTTTGAAATCTGCCCCATGCTGATCGAACCGGTACCTGAAGGACGAAGACTTACCTTGAATGCTGATTGTATTTGGTAATTATGAAAGGATAAATGTATTATTCATTGTATTTTCCTTCTTAGGTACCAACTGCTTATTTTGACAGAGCCTAAGCTAGAAGTTTTCTAATTTTATGTTGATTAAATTCTTTTGCATGAAGCCCCACATGCCAATGCTAATCAGAGGTTAGTTGAGGTATTCATTTGATGCACCATGCTGAATTGAAATCTTGTTATCCTGACCAATGTATGCAATTAGTCAAATTCAGTTACTTTTATTAGTGATTTGCATTGCTATAACCGAGTGCATTATAATCCAAATTTTGCATAGATTGCGTTTCTTCCGTTGTTATGGACAGCTAGTAATGTTCGTATATGTATATCATTTGATTTTGAGACTTACTTATATTGTATTAGCTTTGTTAATATAGGGAAATAAACTCATTAACCTTTAATAAACAGGTGTGGTTATTCATGACTGAAAGGTCATGGTGTGTCTAATTACTGATTTTCTGTTTAATTAAGTTGTTGTTTGACCACTAATTGAGTATTGGTTACCGATTATAAATGGTTATTGATTATTGATTTGAGGGATCCGACAATTCCTTGGATGAGGAGAGCTCAACCAGGTCAAAAGATTCACCGAACTCCAGCGTGTCCAAGTATAAGTAATTTATAAGGACTGGACGCGCTATCAGTAGATGGTAGCAGAGTTTGATGGTTTGGCCCTTTGGGACCCCATCCGAACTATAGACGGATTCAAGTTAGAATTTTCTTTGATGAAACAAGTTGGAGAGATGATGATGCCCTAAATCCCCAATAACTTTCCCGGAATCTCGGAGCTTGAGACTGGAGGAAATGGAGTTGTGAGAATGTTTTCAGCGTTTCTAGTGACGGTATGAGTGAAGTTAGGGTTTTGCGCTTGCATAGCTTATGCCGCAGATGAATTGTGAAGTTTGTGAGGATTTTAGGGGGTTACGAACTTCAATCAAAATTTTAGAGGAGTGATACTCCAAAGTGTGAGAGTAGGGAAGTCGTCGAACTTCATGTGAGTGTAGCGCTTTGCGCAAGAAAAATTGTCCACATGGTTGTTGATGTTGAGACGGGCCCTGCGAGGTCAAGAGACTCCGGAGTATGTTGAAAGTGTATGAGACACTTGATTGATGTTGTAATTTGTTTGGTTTAATAGGTTGATCGGGCGTGGTCAACAAGTCGGTACGAATGTTGAGGAATAAAAGAAAATTTTCGACTTTGAGATTTGACAAATTCTAAGGTGCACTAGAATAGTTCATTGATCAGATGAGAGTAAAGTTTGCAGGTCAAATTTTGCTTGTGAAAGTGGGAAACCGAGAAAGATGGAATAACTGCAGAGGCTAGTGAAAAATCCCTAAGGTTTCTGAAGCGATTGTATTACCTTTTCCTGTAGTAAACCGACAGATTTGTTTTCTTCTTTTTGGTTAGTGCTCGCGATATATTGCAGAAATTAGTTTTGAGTGAAGCTGAATGAAGGAGGACAAGCCGCAAGACTTTGTCAGCCGCAGTGTGTGAGCGTGACGTCACTAGGAGCCACGCTGGGATAGGTTTGTTGGTGAGAAGGGTCGCGCACGGATTGGACGCAGTCCGTGAAGTGCAATTGGTGGGGAAAGGCAAGCGAAGAGTATTCTGGGAATTAAAGTAATTTATTGATTACATTTTGAGAAAATAAAAGATGGAAAGATGAAATTTTTCAAAGCACTTAAGAGTGCCATGAGGGGATATGTATATATTAAAGCAAATGTAGGAGAAAAAACACCGCCTGAGGGTACACCAGCTTACATCGTAATTGAAGAAAAGGGTGTCGCACCATGTCTTTGGTTAAAGCAATGGTGTAAATTAACAGAAAAGCATGGAAGTGTAGCGTTCCCTATCCATGGGTCGTTTAATCTAAGAGTTTTGGAGAATTTAAGATTTGCGCTATATAACATGAAAATACCTCCAAGACCAGCACAGTTTGAAGCATTAGCAATTTGGGAACAAATGGCTAGAAGGCAACTACAAAAGAAATTTGAGACAAGAGTGAGAAAAGTAGTAAAGACACTAGCGGATGCTAGATGGGATAGTACTCAAAAGGTTTGGAGATCAGACATATTGCAGGGAATTAAATTGTTTCCAGCGATTACTGACGAAGCAGAGATGGAAGGAAGGAAAGTTACCCATAAAACAAACAGGAGTCAGTCCGGAGATAAAGAAAACAAGAAAAACTCGAAAAGGTCAGACGAATCAGACGTTGAGGAGTTCATTCTGCAATTGCTAAATGACCGTCCACCACCAAATGTGGAAAACGAAAATGGCCCAAGCACTAGTACTGCCCCTCCAGAACCAATACAGGGTACTGTAGCCCCGAATTTGAGAATATTGCAGAGGCAAAGTAGTCCCGATATGCCTTTTACACCAGAAATATCACAAGTTCAGAGAGTATATCCTGACATGACTAAACTGAAACCTGTTAATGATTATCAGCCACAGGTTCAAAGACGCTACTATGATGAGCATAATTTGGAAATGACTTCTAATTTAATGGCGCAGGGGGGACAGAATTTCCAAAGACCGACATTGATTCAAACCGAATCAAAACTAATTTTGATGTCTCAAAAGCAGATGCAAGAATTGCCGAAGTACATTCAAACAGCAGAAAACCAGTTAGACATGCCAGCAATGATGAACCATAATGCAATATCTTTGCCTATCACTGTAGGTCCGCCAGTACCATTATATATACAGGCAAAGCCGAGTGTATGCGATCAATGGGTAATGACACAAAATGAGACAGGAAGGAGATACATAGAAAACACTCAAGAAACGACACCCGTGGGAACACTGTCAAACAGATCTGAGTCTTTGTTGGAATTTAGTCCAATTCCAATCTGTGTTCCGTCAACTGTGGTAAGGTCAAGTCCACCACTGATAGTACTGTTAACTTCAAAAACAGAAACATTACAGAAACCATCAGTAGCAGTAGACGTAGACGCCACATTAATGGGACTAAACGCACAACAGTTAACACAATGGTTGAACAGTCTGAATTCCCCACAGAACACACCCAAGGGGAAAGGAGAAGAATATTTGAATCAAATAAGATTGGGCATGGAAGCAGGTGAACTCGTAGATGGAACGATGGGTCTGAACAGGTTAGAATCATACACAGAAGAAGAGCTGAGATACATTTGTCCTAGAATTACAAGAGAAGTAAGCAGCATACATAGGAGGTTACAAGAAATTGCAGACAGACACAAAATAGACATAAGTAAAACCAAGCATTTGAGCAGAAGTTACAGGTTAGACTTTGAGACAAAAGATTTTGAACACATGAGGTCTGCAGGAATGAAAACACACCTTAAAGAGATACTGCAAAGCGCGCAGGTTTGGAGATGTTTAGACAAATGGGAGAGTAGGTGGGTTAAGAAAAAGGATAAGAAGAAAGAAAGTACCCCAGATCGGAATGAGAAAGACAACAGAATGATGATCTTATAACGATGTAACCAATGAGAAAAACAACAGGGGGAAAACTTGTCCATGTACCATGGCACAGGTGTGATATTCAATCCTTTACGGATGATTACCCTATGTTAAGAGAGAAACCGATCGAATGGTATCAACAAACAGATAGATTTGTGAAACTCGCAAAATGTCTTTGGGAAGACCTGAATTCTTTATTTGAAATTGTAGTTCCGGCAGATTTGTGGGAAGATTGTAAGAGGGCTGTAGATTGGCCAACAAGTGAACCCGAAAGAGATAGAGACACAGATGCACCATCGCCTAGGGTAATGAGCATGTTCCATAAAGTGATTGAGTACCTGAAAACAAAAGTTGCGTCGAAAAATGTAGATTGGCAAAAGATTGACAGAACAGCACAGGAGGTCAAGGAGTCGATACATGCATACTATGAGAGATTGTTGAAAGCATTTAAAAATTACAGTGGCACGGAAATGATTGAGGCAAAGGACATGCTCATTTTGTATTCAGATTTGTGGAAGGATTGAGACCAGAAATTAGCCAAATGATTAAAATGCATTTGATTTGTTGGCAGTCAAAATCGATTGATGAGGTGTTGAGCTATGCAAAATACTGTAGTGATGAGATTGAGACAAAGCAGAAAAGGTTGAAAGAGAAAGTGATGGTAATGCAGATTAGAGCAGCTCAGTCAGGTTTGCAAGGTTTCCAACAACAGTTGCCGCAGCAGCAACAGCAGGGAAATGCTATGTTTCAGCCAAAGATGAGAGGCAGAGGCCGAGGAGGTTTTGTGAATAATGGTCCTGATTTAAACACTGTCGTGATTCCAAATGGTATACAGGCAATGAAGAAGGTGATGCCATGTCACACGTGCGGAATCGTCGGACATTGGAAACGGGAGTGCCCAATGTTGGTGCAGAAAGGTGTAGGTCAGCAAAACAATGATGTCAACACATTTCAGAATATGAGAGGACCGAAATTGAGAGGTCCAAATTTCCAAAATAATGTAAATCAGATGCAGTGTCTACAACCAATACAACAACAGCAGGTGCAAATGCCCCGTGTACAAATGGCACTGTTGCAGCCAATGCAACAGCAGTTTCCTTTGGTACTTAATCAGCAAATGCAAGTACCCTTAGCACCAATGAATCACCAACAAGTGATGCTTCCTCAACAGGTAACAGGTCAAGGAATGAATCAAAATGACACAGTACACCAATTCCCGTTACACAGTGAGAATGGAATAAACAATGTATGGGAGAGTGAAAGTTCAGATGAGGAGGGAAATTGTATGCTTGCAGCATCTTTGGAAGTTGATCAAAAGGGACCATATGTGGAAGGAAGAGTTATGGGTCACAGCGTTTCATTTTTGGTTGACACAGGAGCTACACGCTCCACGGTTAGAAGCATTGAAGTACCAAATTTGCCACTTTCAGGGAGAACAGTTCAAGTAGTAGGAGTAGCAAATAGGTATCTGACAAACCCAATTACAGATCCAGCGCAAGTCAAAATTGTTAACTTTCAAGGGTTGCATAAATTTGTGGTGTGTGACTCAAGTCCAATATCACTGTTAGGGAGAGATTTATTATGTAAATTAGGATGCTCAATTATGTGCTCACATAATGGAATTAAAATTCAGACAAACAGTGATGAAGAAGAAGAGGACAGTTTAGAAGAAGACGAAATGGAAACTGTCGATGAAGAGTATCCCCTGATTACTCTTTATCCTATGATCACTGAAGCAGATATTCCAGCTGATTTACAAGAAACAGTTGGAAAGGAAGTGTGGGATATGACAGGGAAAGAAGTAGGATTGGTCAAAGGAGCAGAACCAGTGAAAGTGACTGTAAAACCTAATGTGAATTTTCCTCAGACTCCGCAATACCATATGTCACAAGACACTCTCATGAAAGTCGCCCAACTCATTGACGAGTTTGTGAAACAGGGAGTACTGAAAGAAGTACTAAGTAGTCCATGTAATTTGCCAATCATGGGACTAATAAAACCAAGTGGAAAGGTCGGAATTGTTCAAGATTTGAGAAAAATAAATGACATAATAGTCAAATGTTGTCCCGTAGTATCAAATCCAGCTGTAATAATGTTTCAAATTCCCTGTGATGCAGAATGGTTCTCAGTCATTGATTTGTTGCAAGCATTCTTTTCTGTGCCTCTTCATGAGGACAGCCAATTTCTCTTTTGCTTCAAATTCCTGGACAGAGTCTACAGTTGGTGTCAAATTCCTCAAGGGTTTTCGGAGTCACCATCAATTTTCAATCAGATTCTAAAGAAAAATTTGGAATCATTGGAATTACCTTTTGAATCAACCTTAGTACAGTGTATTGACGATTTATTGATTGCATCCAAAACAGAAAATGACTGTACAGTTGACACTATTGCCCTACTGAACCATTTGGGAAGGAATGGACACAAAGTGTCTCCTTCGAAATTGCAATTCTGCCAGAAGAAAGTGAAATATTTGGGTCACCAAATAGAAAAAAGGGTCGAGAAGAATCATGAAAGAAAGAATAACGAGTGTACTTCAAATGAGTCCACCCAAAACGAGAAAAGAGGCGAGAACGTTTTTGGGAATGGTGAGCTACTGTCGCCAATGGATTCCCAATTTCTTGACTCTAGCCAAACCTTTACTGAAACTGACCCAGAAGGATTCGAAGGATGAAATAGTGTTGCAAAGAGATGAAATGGATGCCTTTGTTGAATTAAAGGAATGCATGTGCAGAGCTCCAGCTTTAGGTATGCCTGATTACACAAAGCTGTTCACATTGTTTTGTCATGAACGTGATGCATGATCCTTGCCTGTCTTGACTCAAGCCCATGGTGGCGTATACAGACCAGTAGCATATTTTTCAGCTACTTTGGATCCAATCGCAGCAGCCTTAACAGGATGCTTGCGTGCTGTAGTGGCAGTTGGTATAAGCTTAAATCAGAGTTAGGGAATAGTAATGGGACATCCCTTAACAGTTATGGTCCCTCACTCAGTCGAAATACTTTTGACACGTTCCCGAACACAGCACATGACTGGTGCTAGGCTTACAAGGTACGAGACAATAATTTTGGGATCACCTAATGTGCAGCTGAAAAGGTGCACTACGTTGAATCTAGCAACTTTGTTTCCCAGTGAAAATGTCGAAATTGAAAACGCCGAAGACATCGAGCACGACTGTCTTCAGGTGGCTGAATTTTGTACTAAACCAAGACCTGATATCAAAGATGCTCGATTGGAAGAAAATGATCAGATTATTTTTGTTGATGGTTCATGTTTAAGAGATACACTAGGAATATTGAAAGCAGGATATGCTGTATGCACAATAACTGGTGTTCTAGAAGCATCTTGGTTTCAGGGAGTTTACTCTGCACAAGTAGCGGAACTAGTAGCCCTTACTAGAGCTTGCCAACTTTCCGCATTAATGAAAGTCACCATTTACACTGACAGTCAGTACGGATTTGGAATAGTGCATGATTTTGGACAATTGTGGTCACAAAGAGGCTTCATGACCTCTTCAGGATCACCAGTGAAAAATGGTGAAAGAATAAGAGAGTTGTTACATGCTATCCAGTTACCAGGAGAAGTAGCAGTGGTAAAATGCAGTGCACACTCGAAATCACAAGACTTCGTTTCTTTGGGAAATGGATATGCGGGTCAAGTCGCAAGGTTTTGAGCATTGAACTGTATATTGCTCAGAGACGAATGGAATTTGATAAATGAACCAGAACTTTAACCAAGTGAAGCCTTTGCTCTAAAAGTTGTAGACACAATAGAAGAATTAAAATTCCTACAAAATAATGTTAGTAAGGATGAAAAGCTCTCACTGAGTAAATTACAATGCATAAAGAAACCAGACAATTTGTAGGTTTCAAGTGAAGGATGATTGGTTTTGCCAGACATTCTTTTGACGCAATTAGCCAGGTTATATCATGGACAAGCCCACCTTGGAAGGGATGCCATGATTAGATTATTCAAAATTGATTGGTTTAATCCCAAATTTCGCCAAGTTGCTGAAGCAGTTTGCCATCGTTGCGTCATTTGCCAACAAATGAACGCAGGAAAGGGAACCGTAGTAAATTTGAGCCACGTTGGAAGAGCAGGTGGGCCATTTAGCAGGATGCAAATGGATTTCATTGAGATGCCTATGCATGCAGGCTTGAAATATGTGTTGGTGGTTGTGTGTATTTTTAGTCACTGGATTGAAGCATACCAGACATGCAGAAATGACAGTCTCACAGTTGCAAAACTACTCTTGAGAGAACTAATACCACGTTTCGGATTCCCGATCTCTTAAGAAATAGGATAGGGGAAGTCACTTCAATAACGAAGTAATCAAATTACTATGTGCAGCATTGAACATTGAGCAAAAATTGCATTGTAGCTATCGCCTTGAAACATCAGGACTAGTGGAGCAAATGAATGGCGCGCTGAAATCAAGAATGGCGAAAATATGCGCATCCACAAATTTGAAATGGCCTGACGGGTTGCCCTTGGTGTTAATGTCAATGAGAAACACACCTGATAGAAAAACTGGACTATCACCGCACAAAATTCTCATGGGCAGAGCCATGAGACTTCCAGCAGTTCCTGCAAATGCTCTTGTAAATATTACAGATGATATGGTATTGGACTACTGCAAAGGTCTGGCTGATGTGGTCCGTTCTTTTTCTCACCAGGTGGAGGCAACCACCTTGCCACCGATCCAAGGTCCAGGACACGCCCTGAAAGCAGGTAACTGGGTGGTGATAAAGAAGCACATGAGGAAGTCGTGCTTGGAACCCCGTTGGAAAGGACCCTTTCAAGTGATTCTGACAACTACCACCGCTGTGAAGTGTGCGGGAGTTCCCAACTGGATTCACGCCAGTCACACAAAAAGGGTGACGTGTCCCACAGAAGAGGAAATTGAAGCACTGAAATCATAAACAGCTGACAGGAAAGTACCAGGCACTGAGACAGCACGAAGAGAGCCTGAAAGCGAACAAGAAGAAATTGAGACAGAAGAAATATTCTCTGAGGAAGGCGAAGTCGATCCTTTTGAGGACAACAGAGAAGAAGCCTCAGGAGCGGACAAAGATCCTATCTCAGGTGAAGAAGCAGGAGAGCCTAATAAGAGGAGGGCTTTCCCAGAAGCAGACGATACAGGAAAAGAAGGAGAAGACCTGACTGATCTCCCAGGTGAAGGAAACAAGACAGAGCAAAGTGAAATTGTTCAAATTCTTCCAGAACCGGTTGCAGGTCCATCAGGTGAAAACAACGCGAAACGGAGACAAAGCATATCACCAGTGAAATCAAAGACTAAAGAAAAATTTAACGAAAACAAATGGCCAAAATTGAAGGAGAAGAGAAAGGAAGTGTCCATCATAACCACATCGAATGAAGAACAAGACACAGCCAAAGATCAAGACATAAGCGAAAGGGAATCGAAAGGAGATGCAAAATTGAAAAGGAAAAGAATACCGAGCAGAAGACATTCTGGTCCAGAATGGGCATACACAGCCACTAACGATTGGTCAGACGAATTTCTATCTTTTAGTCTTGAAAACGAAGAAGTAGAACAACACTTTGGTACTTGAAAAGTGAAACTTCATGAACATTACCGAATGAAACATTGATAACCTGATTGACTTTTGAAACCGATTTTGAGACAAAGCTGCTAAACAGATAAGAGACCAAGCCGCTAAAGAAAACCGTGTGAACTAGGACCTCGTTCCTCTTTATATATCTATATATATATATATATATCTCCGAATTTGATTTGATAGACTATATTTAGCTTTCTGATTCTATATAGATCATGCCAGGCAGTACTACACAAAGACATAAAATGAAATATTGTAAATACATGTGTATAGGTCTAATAATTGCATGCGTACTAATAATTATGGCAATAGTTCTTGGAATGCATGGAGGGAATGAAAGAGACGCGAATGATGCTTCTACTCTTAAAACTACTACTGAATTAACTCCTTTGAAGAAACTCGAACAAGACGAAAAATATTTACACGACAGGAAAGAACTTTCTTCTAACGTTTTCTATCGCTTACTGAATGAGTATGTTGAGACAATGGACGCAAAAGATTGTTATGTCTGCACACAAATACCTACCTCAGTAATAGAAGGGGTGACATATCATAGCATGCCTCTTATGTATGGAATAACATGTAGCTTGTTACTAACCAGATTTTATGGCCAAGAGTATATTCAATATTTCTATTCCAATCATGATGTCATATTTTCATATGGCCCCATAATAGAGTACTTGAGTAAAGTAGCAAGAGATTATTATATAAAAATAGTTAGGGGTTTCTTTGAACCATTATCACCTTTTTCCACGTTTCACGCTCATAAAGAAAACCTTACATGCTTGCTTTCACCAGTAGAGAAAAGCTTTTTAGATCCACTGAAGATAGAAGGAAAATGGTAAAGGAAAAATTAGAAAAAGAATTACACAAAAGGACATCTGTAGATAGCTATGCTTTTGCCGCAATAAAGACACAAGGAAAACTAGCTTTAGATGCAATACACATAGGGAAACTTTGTATATATAGACCTAAATCATACTATGACACAATCTTTGTAGGAACGAGTGAATGTAAATACGTGTTTTTGTTCCAGAGTAAATGGACGTTCATGTTAAATGGCCTAGATCCAGCTACTCCAGGAGTATATTATATTTGTGGACCCAATGCCTATTATCGTCTTCCAAAGGGATGGTATGGGAGATGTTATTTGGGAATAGTATTTCCAAAGATTTATCAACTAGATGACTTAAAGACATTTCCAAAGCTGTCTGAATTACATCGTATTCAGAAAAGAGAGACAGCTTCTGGTGTAGTAGGAGATATATTTGGAGCAATGATTCCTTCGATAGGAGTTATATTGAATTCAATCAAAATACGAAAGTTGTCTACTATTGTGGATAACATGCTGACAAAATTCTCAGGAGCAATGATCCTGATGGATACTGAACTTGCTGCAGAAAGAGCTATGACTCTTCAAAATCGGCTTGCTTTAGACATTCTTTTAGCAAAGAATGGCGGCGTTTGCAAAATGCTTAGTGCACGTCACTGTTGTTCATGTATACCAGACAACAGTGGGCAAATTAGAAATATGCTTACAAATTTAACTAACGAAAGTACAGATTTGAAAGAATTGAAAGAACCAGGAGTATGGGAAAAGGTTGGAAAAGGATTTGCTTCAGTGGGAAATTGGCTCAGCAACATTTGGAACGGATTGTTAATGAAAATAGTAAAAGGAATATTAATAATATTAATTTGCTTAATAGGTATTTGGGGAATATGGAAAGCTATTAAAATATTAAAATCAAGAGAAGAATAGAAAAGAAAGAACAAAAGAGAATGGTAGAAATCTACAGGGAAAAGTCAAAGGGAGTGAAGAGAAAAAGGGAACTGACTGAAATGCCAAACTACTGAAACAGAATTTTAATGAAATAAAATTTGTGATGGAAAATTTGATGTGATGACATAATTAGTCATCAGAGGAGGGCTTGATGAAGCAGAAAAAGAAAGGCTAACAAACATTCATATATCTTGTAACAAAATCGTATAAGGCAATGTGATTTTATTAAAGAAGAATAATGTGTGTACAAAATGTGCCCACGAAGTAGTTCGCCATTTAGTATAAACGAGCTTGATTAATCATGAAGAATCGACAATGTAGTAATCCGTCATAATTGCAGATGTATTTTATGATTTTCTCGTTCAAACTGTTGTATGCTTAGCTTAAATTTAGCAGAGGCTTTGGCCTAGTTGCCTGGTCTCAATTTTAACTGCGTAGTTTTCACTTGTATTAACAAAGACATGTCTTATATCTTTAAAGCTGTATTTTTCCAGTAGAATGACTAATGCACTTATCTCAAAAGTTGCGTGCTAGGCAAGTTTCATCCCCTTTGAAGCAAGGTCAGTTTCTGCAGGTGCAGACAATAAAGACACTGATACAGAAATAATTGGCAAACTTTGTTGCTACTTGTGTTCAAAAACTCCAAGGACACCTTATGCATAAATGAGTACTAAGAAAAAGACACTATTCATTGGTCAAAGAGAAACCACCCCATGGACCCTCCAATGGAAGACCCTGAAGGATTTGGAACGTTTTCTTACTTAAACTCACCGGACAAAGAGAAGCCAGCCGTTTTCTTTGATGCCATTTTGAAGCCAGATTCAAGACGCCATTTTAAATGACACTTTGATGCTTTTTCTCTATCCCAGAGAGAGAGAGACTTTAAAGAATTCTCACCCTAGAGACTTTAACTTTAACTTTACCCCGTCTTGCCCATACGATAACTTTTGCCCCATTCTCCTTGCTGCTGAAAGGAAAACCTGACTTAAACTTTGCCCCTTTGAAATCTGCCCCATGCTGATCGAACCGGTACCTGAAGGACGAAGACTTACCAAGAATGCTGATTGTATTTGGTAATTATGAAAGGATAAATGTATTATTCATTGTATTTTCCTTCTTAGGTACCAACTGCTTATTTTGACAGAGCCTAAGCTAGAAGTTTTCTAAATTTATGTTGATTAAATTCTTTTGCATGAAGCCCCACATGCCAATGCTAATCAGAGGTTAGTTGAGGTATTCATTTGATGCACCATGCTGAATTGAAATCTTGTTATGCTGACCAATGTATGCAATTAGTCAAATTCAGTTACTTTTATTAGTGATTTGCATTGCTATAACCGAGTGCATTATAATCCAAATTTTGTGTAGATTGCGTTTCTTCCGTCATTATGGACAGCTAGTAATGTTCGTATACGTATATCATTTGATTTTGAGACTTACTTATATTGTATTAGCTTTGTTAATATAGGGAAATAAACTCATTAACCTTTAATAAACAGGTGTGGTTATTCATGACTGAAAGGTCATGGTGTGTCTAATTACTGATTTTCTGTTTAATTAAGTTGTTGTTTGACCACTAATTGAGTATTGGTTACCGATTATAAATCGTTATTGATTATTGATTTGAGGGATCCGACAATTCTTTGGATGAGGAGAGCTCAACCCGATCAAAAGATTCACCGACCTCCGGCGTGTCCAAGTATAAGTAATTTATAAGGACTGGACGCGCTATCAAGGGTGAGTGCCTAGAAGGCAAATTAGCTCGTTATCATTTTCCCTGGTACGTCGTAGATCCTAGTACTGAATCTGGTGCAAAACATGGATGTTTCTGGCTGTGTGAATCACGAGGGGGACTGGCTGTAGAGATGGCATGAAGATACATGATGGTATGAAGAATTCCAGATGTGATCCAGGGGAGTGAGAGGGAAGGGGGGGAAACGGGAATGCAAATAAGGTGGACGATCAGACAGTTGCAATTGTGTGGGTATTCCTATATTTATAAGCATTTCTATAGGTCCACCTGAATGATACAGGTGCAGAAGGTATGATAACATGGATCAGTGGTAATCATTCTCAAATGTAATGTGTAGGAAGGGGCAGCTTTCAAAGAGTGGCCGTGCTGATGAGTTGCGGCATTAGGTACTCCTAAATAAATATTGAAGACACTTTCACATTAGGCAGTACTAACCCTTACCCCCCACCCCCCAAAAGAAAATTGGTTGATACTACTACAACTATTGAAGGTATTGGAGAGTTATTAAGAAATTCAATCCTGGGTTTTCATTCAAATGGAAAGGGGTTATCCTTTTAAATGTGTACTCCTAAACAGTGACAACACCTGGAAATATCTGATTTGCAGTTATTATAAATTCTGCAAAATTAGGGATTGTTTTGCACTTGCCACACAATCCATCCACTTCTTTGTCAAGAAAATATTTTATTCCGATGTTGATATACATACGTGTTTGAGTCAGAATGTTCTCTAAGCAGTAATCATTCCCAGAGAGCACTTAGAAGAACCCTAACCATTTAGCATCATTTTTAAGGTCCAATGTCTCGAATCTTAAAATTCCTGCTGACAATTACATAATAAATATATGATGGACATTATAATCTGTAGAACTGCTTCTTACTGGAAATAGATGCTTCCAGGCCCACTGCTGAGTGAACAAATAATACATCTGGCATTGAGCTCTAGGATAATGATTTTAAAACATATGTAGTTTACACAGAATACAAGATGCTCACATTCTCTTTCAAGAAGTGTGTAGAAGTATGTTTGTGGAAGTAGAGAAGTATAAATAGTGTAGCGTGTTCATGCTTTTATGCAGCACAAAAACAAGTCATTGAGGAGTTCCGTGACGGTAGAGGAAAATGAAGCTGAAGACCGAGTTCCTTTATAAATTCATGGAACTCCGAGGTAACTTGCAATACTTAACATGTGGCAGAGGTTATTTTATTCCTTATAGAACCTGATCATACCCTCGCCCTTCAAAGCACTTAAAACCTAGATGTCCTGCTTCTGCATATTAAAAAATAGTATGATTGTAGATATGAAGAATAAGAGCAGAGTCTGTGGTACAAAACTTAATGCACCAAAAAGCATTTAATAACTTATTGTAACAATACATTAGAATCAGCTTAATGTAAGTTTATGAAAACGCTCAGAATGAGCAGAAACATGCAGAGATCCTATCCTTCCTTTCATGAACTTTAGTAAGCAAAAAAGCGTTTTTATAAAAATCTAATTTATTCTGGTCACTCTTCATTATAGAAAAACTGATCACAAGTAGGAAAACAATGGCGCATACCTGACTCCAGCACGCATTAACAAATACTTTGGGAAGGTAACAGAGTGCTGCCCGAGATGTGGGTCGATTTCAGCAGAATTCAGACAATTGTTCTGGGAGTACCCCCTGCTGGAACCTTTCTGGTCAGAGGTATGCCAGACCCTGGTGCGCCTTCTGAGTAGAGATGTGCCCTGTTCCATGGACCACTGCCTCTTGAACGGTTTTATTCACTCCTCCAAACACAAAGTCGTGGATAGATTCCAGGACCTGGCCTTATCTCTGGCTAAACGTGAGATCGCATCTAATTGGAAAAACCCGAGGGGACCTAGAACGACTCAATGGAAAAGTGAATTACTTAAGTGGGTGAACACAGAAGGGACAATCCTCTACCGTGAGGCCAAGAGAGGAATTAGACCCCCCGAAGTAGCGGAGGACTGGGAGGTGATAATGGACATGCTTAGAGCCGACACCCAGCCCTGAGTTTTCTCCTGATGATCACTTGAGCCAGGAGGCTTACATGACACAAGAACTCATAGCTATTGGGACCCCAGCCTGAGCCCTGAAACTCAGGATTGAGAATCTAAAATAAGAAGAACTATGACGCACCTAGCCCCAGTTGTTAAACTTCACACAAGCATGACATGGGTCACTCCACGAATACTTTTAACATATGAATCAGGGTTCTCTAAGGGGGAGAGATTGGGTTGGGTTCGGGAGGGGGAGAGTGTTAAGTTATAACTTAGTAACTTGTTCACCAGGACATATGATAATGTATTACATCCAGCCTGCTAAATATGTTATTGAGAATCGCCCTGCAGAAGATCACATTGTTTATGTATAAAATGAGCAGCTGAAAATCCTAATAAAATCTGTTTTTAAAAAAAAGTAGGAAAACAACGGCAGCTGTGATTGTGCTCTCTGACGTGTCGGTTGCATAGACTCTGGTAGAAGAGATTATGATGTCACAGCTGACTGTAATAATTTATGACTTTTGAGTAGCTATGGCTTTCCTCCAACTCATCTGTAATGAGGAAATGAAAGACAGCTTTTAAAAAGAAATTGAAGGTTCCCATATTTTATAAAGGTAATACTGGCACAGAATGTACAACATAATATGATGCCTCATTTGCCTTTTCATTGTAAAATTTTTCTTTCATTGCAACTAATTCTGCAACCTGTTGTTAATGCCTATGGTATGTTTACAAGACAGCATGTTGTACGCCAGGGTGGGTGGCAGCAGAGTGAGTTCACTATATGAAGCACAATTAAGGAACTTCAGTTACTGCTGTAGAGCAATGGTTTCCCAACCTTTTGACTTCTGTGGACCTCCTCTTTATCATTACTGGAACCCGGGCACCCCAACTGAATCATTATTGCAATCCGAGGACCCCCCACTGAGTCTTTACTGAAAACCGGTGGCCTAATCTGATAATATTATTTACTTTTCTAAGCAGTTGTGGACCCCTTGATGAGTCTTTTCGGACCCCCAGGGGTCCCTGGACCACGGGTTGGGAACCACTGCTGGAGAGGGAGAGGCTCCAATCAACCAAGGAGAAATGGGCTACAGCGCTGGTCCAACTATTCAGTGAAGTCAAGTCATCAAACACTGAGAAGTGGCAGTTGTAGACTGGGAGCTAAACGCAGCCCTCGTAATGTGTTTAGAAGGACTGGAAGGGGCACATTTTATACCTGTCTACAGGAAAAATGTGTGTGCTCTCACAGGACTATTTGCCACAATGAATGTTTGACGATCCCTCAGTCAATCCTTGTGTAAAAAGTAAACACTCCCAGTAGCACTCGGCCCACTGGAGAGGGTGGGGGTGGGAGGGGAGGGGGGGAGTTCTCTTTGGTCTCTATGGCAATTTCAGCCCTGAAAAGTAGATCTTGACGTTAGGAAACTGGGTTGGTTATTCATTCCCACAATACTATGAATAGAAGAGAAAAATGCATTCTTTGGTCTGACACCGCAAGACAGAAGGTCTGCTACGGCCAACATAGTTAAAACGTGTGAGGTGAAGAGTGTATATCCAGAAACATGAACAGTTTATGGGAACAAAACCACACAGAGTGAAATATGAGAGTAAACAATACATCCGATAAGTAACCGTAGGTAATGGATAACGTTACAGTTTCTGCCAATTTCCAGACACAATCCCAGCTTCGAATGTATTGTTCGCAATTGGCTTGTGTGTCTGAAAGGGTTTCTAGTTCTAATGATTCCTTAAGTTGTTTGGCATCTTTAGTACCATTTTTAGTACCACGTTTTGGCATTATCATCATTTGATAAGGTGGGATGCGAAACCTGTGCAGGGATACCATTTGGTTCACTTGACAGTGTGTAGGCTGAAATTAGCGAAGTAGCAATGGGCAATGGTCAGTGGATGGTTCATAAACTGTCAAAACAGTGTATGTGAAGGCTCAGCTAATGACTGTGGTTATTAGCAAAATCTGCAGCAAGTTTAGTTTTATCAGTTAGTAACACCATAAGAGGCGGTCATGCCAGCTGCTGTCTCTTTCACAGCAGGAGCTTCTGAGGGGGTGAACTGAGATTTTGAAGGGACGAGCATGTGGAGAACATTTTCTGAGGGCTGATTTTAAAGGAAGACGAAAAAACATCGAATGAAAGACTGTGTACAGAAATTACAGACCTAATATTACCTCCTCGTGCGTTTTCCACGTCGCAGTCCTGACAGTGGAGACATCAGCCTTGTTGAGACAGTTTATCCTATTAACCGTAACTAGAAAGAAGGAACTTCTGTACCCATAAAAAAATAATACTGGGGCAGATGTGGGAAGGCAGTTGTTGGTCGCAAACCATGTGGATCTCTAAATCACAGGGTTTGTGACAGGTAAATGGCTTTTTGGAATGTACAGAATCCATTTTGTGATTCAGTAACAGGTTACCAGAATACAAAATGGGTTTTGAAGGGCACTGTGGATCGCTATATGGAATGGGCTGGTTTATGGCGTCCCTTACAAATAGTCATTTGTTAAGGTACGCATCAATGTTTAGCGGACAAAATCCAGTCACAAGAAACTGACATTTTACCCACTCCCTACATGAGGTAAGGCACTCGCAAAAGGGAATGGGTCTTTTTGGTACCCCACCCCCTTTGTAAAAGTTCATTTTTTAAGATGTTTAAAACTTTCATTTTCAACTCAGCCCCATTTCCTTTAAGAAAATGGGGTGCATTGTTTAAAAAAAACCTGATTACATAGATGGTGAACTTTGCTGTGATGGCTACCAGTCTGACTGAGTGATTATATTCGTAACCTACTTCTTGACTCTTAAAGAGGTAGGACTTCTAATGAGGTAGGTCGAATTGTGACCCTCTGTGACCCACTGCTATCTGGAATGTTTTGAACCGGCGTACTCGTACATAACCTTGTCACCCTGTTCACAAATTTCCACACAGGTTGCAAAGACACTGGTAGTATTTTGTGACCAGTGTTTTGTAAATCTGATCCTCTGTTTTTTATAATATCTATTGTAAGTATGATCCCCTCCTCCTCTGGACGACACCTTGGTTCCGTTTCCTTTGAAAACATTTCCTTTAAATGCTGTACGGAAAGTATGTTTCTTGTATTCTTCTCCAATGCTCTGTTATTACTTGAAGGGTTGGCTCCAATCTATCATTAGTTTGTCTTCCCCTGTCATGCTATCAGTGTGCTCAGTTGAATGGCAAGGACCTTTGTTGGGCCCTACTCTACTGTGGAGTCGGAGGCTTCCCTTTTTTGTGTGCCTCCTTCAAATGCCTGATGTAATTTAGGCACAGTGGAGTCTAGAATGCACTTTTTGATGTTCTTCTGCGGTTTGGTATACAGGGTGCCCTGTTTCCTGTAAAAACCAGAGTTGCAGGGTGTGGAGTGTTGTACACAGCCTGCACCTTCCTTGCAGGATTATGCTTCTGACCCCTTCTTTGGGTGGTAAATTTTTTCTCAAGCGAGTCATTTCCACATCACTCACCATATTTTGCGGGAGCAAGGTGTAGAGTAGAGGGATCAAGTGACTCACCAATATTGGTTGCCCAGTTTCTGTGATTCCAGCTCCCTGGATCCTAGTTGCTTCTGATCTACGACAGCAAGGTCACTGACAATGTATAGGCCCCAAAAGACACACTCATAGCAGATTCTCTACCTGTGCATAATATCATCAGAGCATGCTGTGGAAAGAGGTAACAGCGAGACTCCACTGCTGTGCACTTCGGGACTTTTGTCTTATTTCCTTTCAGACATTGCATTTGATTTTCTGTGAACCCCCATTGATTTTGCTGTGGCCTCCATAAATGGCTGAAAGTTACTTGTTGGTAAACTCTGGAAAATGGAAAGGGAATATAAGGCTGGGAGTAACCATTTGCCATTCTTAGGGCCTGGTTGGGCTGAATCATAACAAGGTCATCCAGAAATCTGCTGAGCAATGTTAGATGCTTCCACCTTTTAGAGTTGATCCTGCTTGTTGCCAGTTCTTTAGGCCTTGCAGCACTCCTCAAAAAGATACAAGAAGTTCACTACACTGCCAAGCCTAAAGCCAAGGGTCTCTACTGTTTTTCAAATCCCAATCAAAGCATTAGTAATGACACAGTACAGTCAGACAGTACCATATCTGACTTCCCCTGGTGAAAGACAACTGGGTTCTTCGTGTGGTAAAACATAATTATCAAGTTTTTTCTTCCTCCATTGGAGCCACATTTCACGGTCACCTTTCCAACTTACCAGTCGGAGAGGCGTCATGCTCAACTAAAAGGGGGTTCTTCCCTGCTGGAAAAACATACCATTGTTCTGGATAGATTTTGATCCAGTTTTTGATTTGGAGCAGGTGAACACGTTTGTTCGCCACATCCTCTTCAGAATGTTCACCCTGCAATTCTGATGGTGCCCTTTGGAGGACTTTCTTGTGAGTCTAGACCTCGAAGAATCGTGTTTCCATATACCAGTTCATTATAACAGTTTGCGTTTCCTGTAGTTTTCAGTGAGGATTCAACACTTCAGGGTTCTCTTCGGTTCTTCAAGTCTTAACTAAGATATTGGCTCCTTTATTGATTTTTTTTACAAGTGGATCAGTTACAGTTGTCGCTTATCTTGATAACTGGTTAATTTCTGCCCCTTCTTTCTCAAAGGCAGAGTTCTACGAACTGGAAGTTTGACGTCGCCGGACAGAGCTGGACTTTCTGTTGAAGTGGAAGAAAAATCACCTCACTCCTTCTGAAGAATGACAATTCATAATGGCTCTTTTTCAGACCAACCCGTGCTTTGTGTTTCTTCCGGAGGTCAGGCACTTCTGTCTCCAGTTGCACTTGTCAAACATGTTGGCTCTTCCATCTGTGTCTGTGAGGGAATTTTTAGGGGGTTCAGGGGTTTATGGCAGCACTACTGCACTGGTTTCTTGTGCCCGATTCCACGTCAAGTCTCTGTCATCTTCTTTCACAATGGCTGTCATTCAAGAAAGATGTGGCTCTACCCCCTCTCCCTGCCAGATGCAAGCCATTGGGATACAGTGCTACACTGCAGGATCAGGAGTTGAGCACACATGGTATCCTCTCAAACAACATTAGTAATGAAACTGGAGAGAGCTTTCAGCCATCCTTAGAGCCTTTCAGGAGTATGACTTTTTTAACTGATAACAGATCGGTTGGAACAGCTGTGTCTGGAGCTCTTTGCATCATCAGATACTGCTACCCTTCCCTACTTCTGGTTCGAGGTTTGGTGCCACATGGCCAAGTTGAATGGATACCCCTATTTCTGGTTTGGCCGAAGGAGCTTCTGGGTGCCTTTCCTCTGATTTCCCTTCTCCTAACTGTGCTAAGGAAGATTCAGATGATATCAGCGACTGACATATTAAATGATCACATCACCCTTTTTTTTAAACACTATGGTGGTCATTACAACCCTGGCGGACGATGTTAAAGCTGCGGTAATACCGCAAACAGGCCGGCGGACCAAAAAAGGGAATTATGACCCTGGCGGAAACCACCAACAAAGACAGACACTTTAACACACCACCCGCCACGGCGGTGCAAACAAGCAGCGCGGCGGTCACCGCCAACAGACAGGCGGGAGACAATGTACCGCCCACAGTATTACAACCCGCCAATCTGCCACCTTTTCCGGGGCGGATACTCCGTGGATAAAAACACAGCGGAAACAGCTTTTGCTATGGGAAAACGCTCACCTGAACACATCCCACGAGGAACGAGGACTCCATGGAGCCGGAACTCCAAATACTACCTGCCCTTGTGTTTCTGCTCCTCTACGACCAACAGCTACTTAGGCGCCGAAGACAACGGTGAGTACTGCACCTATGACATAGGGGAGGGGGGAGGCAAAAGTTAGGGGGACACACACCAAACACCCCCACCCTCGCATATTACAACATACACACCAATGCATACACAAAAATCACAGTAACAACCCACAATCCCCCCGGAAGAATGAAAAGACAATGCGAAATTCGGTCAAACATTGTAATGTGGCAATATACATGTCATACAAAAATATACAGATATATATTTGAAAATCAGTCAGAATCATATACAATACGAGAAGTAGTGCAGATATGTACACAACAATGTCCGTGCACCAACAGTCCAAAAATGCATGGGCAAGGCCCACAAAGGATACCTGACCACAATCGGAGAGAACACTGCCAGGGCATCAGATAGAAATACTACAGGCACCTCAGGGGGAAGGGAAGGGGGGGCACCTCAGCCGGATGACTGCAAAGCCAGATCCACGACGGGGCTCCATGCCCATTGATGTATCCTGGGGAGTGCAAAGCCACAGTCTCTCAAGTCTCTACAGTGGGTGGGGTGCCCACTGTTCCATCCTGGGGAGTGCAAAGCCACAGTCTCTCAAGTCTCTACAGTGGGTGGTGTGCCCACTGTTCAATCCTGGGGAGTGCAAAGCCACAGTCTCTCAAGTCTCTACAGTGGGTGGGGTGCCAACTGTTCCATCCTGGGGAGTGCAAAGCCACAGTCTCTCAAGTCTCTACAGTGGGTGGGGTGCCAACTGTTCCATCCTGGGGAGTGCAAAGCCACAGTCTCTCAAGTCTCTACAGTGGGTGGGGTGCCAACTGTTCCATCCTGGGGAGTGCAAAGCCACAGTCTCTCAAGTCTCTACAGTGGGTGGGGTGCCCACTGCTCCATCCTGGGGAGTGCAAAGCCACAATCTCTCAAGTAGATGCAGGTCTCTAGTGGTACTGGGAGGGACTGGTGCCCAGACTGGATGAGTCTCCCCGTGAAAGTCCCTGTCCAGTCACTGTCCCAGCTGCACATGGGATAAGGATGCCTGATGTGGCGGCCCATTCATTCCTACCCGGTCTTTGCCCTGTTCAGCGGTGTTTAGCCATGGCGGTCTTTGCCCTATTCAGCGGTGCTTTGCCATGGCAGTCTTTGCCCTGTTCAGCTGTGCTTTGCCATGGCGGTCTTTGACTTGTTCAGCGGTGCTTTGCCATGGCGGTCTTTGCCCTGTTCAGCGGAATTTGCCATGGCGGTTCTGCTACGGACATTGGTGTGTGGCATGACGTTCTCTACACTGGGCATTGCTGTGTGGCATGACGTTCCATCATTGCCCAGTGGGGCTGTGGCAGCCGGGGCCCTCCTGGGCTGTGAGTCTGGCGGTGGTCTCCTGACCAGTGACGATACTTGGGCCCTCCTGGGCTGTGACTCTGGCGGTGGTCTCCTGACCAGTGACGATACTTGGGCCCTCCTGGGCTGTGACTCTGGCGGTGGTCTCCTGACCAGTGACGATACTTGGGCCCTCCTGGGCACTGACTCTGACGGTGGTCTCCTGACCAGTGACGATACTTCGGCCCTCCTGGGCACTGTCTCTAGCGGTGGTCTCCTGACCAGTGACGATTCTTGGGCCCTCCTGGGCTGTGACTGGCGGTGGTCTCCTGACCAGTGATGATACTTGGGCCCTCCTGGGCACTGACTCTGGCGGTGGTCTCCTGACCAGTGACGATACTTGGGCCCTCCTGGGCTGTGACTCTGGCGGTGGTCTCCTGACCAGTGACGATACTTGGGCCCTCCTGGGCTGTGACTCTGGCGGTGATCTCCTGACCAGTGACGACGGTGCTGGCGGTTGTGTGTCGACCGCCGGATATGATGGCGCACTTCTCCGCCGTGACACTCACAACAGGCTGGGCAGACTTCCTCGGGCCCTTCCACAACTTTGGTGGAGTCACAGCTGACTCTCCAATCCCCTTGGAACCCATGTCAGTTGTTTTCCCACCAGGAGTCTTAACACGGTCCTGTCGGCCACTCTCCAATTTTAGAGCCTTCACAGGGGGTGGGCTGCCAGTGCCTTGGCTCCGGGTCCTACTGCCTGCCCTGGTGGCCTGTGCACTCCACAAACCTTGAACAGGCACCACTGGTATTGGTGGCTTTTTGGCTGAGGCGCTACGACGGGACTGATGAATTGGAGGGGGTAGGGTGGGGGCAAAAAGGTCAACTTTACAGAGGGACAGTTTCTGACGAACACTGGGATGGGTAGTTGGAGGGGGTCTGGGAGTGGAGGAAGAGGAGGTGGTTGTCGGAGGTGTCACTTTAGGTGTTTTGAGTGCAGGTGCAGGTACTGGAGGCTGTCGTGAGGTGGATGGATGTTGGGTGAGTGATTGCCGGCGTTTGGGTACTTTGGGAGGGGGCGTCACAGACACACTGGGAGAGGACACAGGGGACGTGTAAATGGCAGTGGAGGTGGTGAGTGCAGGTGAGCGTCTTGTGGTGCTGGGTCTCCTTTTGCGATTCATGGTGCCTGTAGATGTGGTGCATGCAGGTGTGTGTGTAGACGAGACTGGGAGGGAGGAGGGAGAAGAGGAGGAGGGGGACACAGTGGAGGCAGTGGATGTTGCTGTGTCTGTACGTGGGTGAGGCTTGCGTGAGTGCCTGTGGTGTGTGTGGTGCCTATGTTTGCCTGAGCTACTTGGGTGTGTTGACTTGTGTGCATGCTGGTCTGTAGGTGTGCTTGGGATGGGCTGGGGTACAGGAGATTGGGTCTGGGTGGAGGAAGTTGGAGGGGGGAGGCTAGAGACAGGGACAATGGCTGCCATCAGTGCTCAGGCCAGAGATTGCAGGGTTCGCTGAAGGACAGCCTGACCAGAATGAATGCCCTCCAGGAATGCATTACTGTGTTGCAACTCTCGTTCTACACCCTGGATGGCATTCACAATGGTAGACTGCCCAACAGTGAGTGACCTGAGGAGGTCAATGGCCTCCTCACTGAGAGCAGCAGGGGTGACAGGGGCAGGGCCTGAGGTGCCTGGGGCGAAGGTGATGCCCACCCTCCTGGGTGAGCGGGCACGGGGCGAACACTGAGGGGCTGCTGGGAGGGCGGTGCTGGTAGGGGGGGGTGGCGGCTGTACCTGTAGAGGTGGGGGGCACAGATGGTCCCGCCACCACAAGGGAGCCCCCATCGGCGGACGAGTCCGTGTCGCTGCTTGGTGATCCGGTGGCCGACGTGAAGCTCCCCTCGCCCTCCGTCCCACTGGTGCATTCAGAGTCTGTGGTGTGGCCCTCCATGGCCATGTGGGATGCAGCTCCCTTGTGCTCCGGTGCCACTGTGGAGAAGTGTGGCTCAATGGTTAGAGCGGCAGACCCTGAAGCAGAGATCTGGCTCAAGACCAGGGTTCAAGTCCCGCTTCGGCAGGTCTTGGGCTCAATTCCCCTTGACCAGATAATTCTCGCCTCGGTGCCTAATCTAATTCATGGGTCCCACTCTGCAACTCTGGGCAATAGCTTGCTTAATCTCCACAACGGCCCCAACAGCGCTTGGATGCCTGGCTTCACCCTGGGGGTGCTCAGGAGTGGGCCCCTCACAGGGAAAAGCCAGGAGGGGTTCCATAGCGGTATGAGTACAGCGCCTTGAGACCCTAACGGGTGAGTAGTGCGCTATACAAGTGCTAATTTACCTTTACTGTACCTCCGCCTGTTGATGCTGATGTACAAAAGGACAGGGAGAGCAGAAAAAGGGGGGGAGACAGAAGAAAGAGAGTATTAGTGCATGGATTACCGCTACCGTTGGCGGACAAGACAGACGCAGCAGCCCCCTGCATTACGCCGTGCTCCTGCCCTCTGCACATGCAATTTCCGGGATATTGCCTACATGGCAATGGTGGACATCTGCGCACATGGATGCCACAGGGACAATTGTACCTAGACTTGGCACTCTGCTGAGGTGGGGTAGAGTGCCACATGGCCTACATTACGGAGTGGCCTTGCCTACCTAACTCGCCCTGGCCTAGGGACACCCACAGCCCACCTCCCCCACCCAGACCCCTCCACTACGAGCAAAGTCAGCAGAATGAGGTTGTACTCACCCCGTTTTGTCTGCTGTGATGCCCTCAAGCGCCCATCCAACTACGGGTAGGCCACCGCCAGGATACGGAACATCAGGAGGGTCATGGTGCGACGGGCACCCCTCCCACGTTGGGAGGCCATCCCCAGCTGAGCCTCCGCCGTCTTCTTGCTGCAGCGGCGGATGTCCTCCCATCTCTTACAGCAGTGGGTGCCCCGTCTCTGGTGGGCCCCCAGGGTCCGGACCTCCTTGGCGATGGCACGCCAAATGTCCCTCTTCTGGTGGGCGCTGACCTACATGACATGCACAAGGGAAGAAGAGAAGCCATTACCAACTGCACCATAGATGTAAGTGTCCCCCCTCTCTACCCTTGCCATTTGGCACATGCATTAATGTTCCCTGAACTCTGCCCCCTTCCCTCTTCCAACCAGCCCTCTCCACCCAGGCCTAGCCCATACAACGTGCTCCCTTTGTACTAACCTGTTGGTCTGGAGGACCGTAGAGTAGTGTGTACTGGGGGAGGACCCCGTCTACCAGTTTCTCCAACTCCTGTGCAGTGAAGGCAGGGGCCCTTTTCCCAGACGCAGCAGCCATCGTCGCTTCCAGACCGAGGTCACAGCAGCACTTGCAGTTTAGGTCCTCTCCTGTCGAAGGTCAGGTATCTAGTGATTGAACAGATAGAAAACGGCAGTCACGTCCGCGGCGGTGACGTCCGCGGCGGTGCGCATCATCACCGCCGGCGCACCTGTTCATTGGCTCCTGGGACCCATAGGGTCCAATGTTAACCAATGCAGCATTGCGCTGTGGTCTACGACCGTCTACCGCGATGGTGTGCAACGCCAGCGCTGTTACCCCACAATCCAATTGTCCCAGTTTAGAGGTCAGGCAGCCACCATTTCAGGGGCCCACATGGCTTCAATTACTACTGCGTCACACATAGCTAGGCCTTCACTCTACACACATACAGGAAGGGTTTTGTGAGTGGTGTAGTCTTGTGTGTAACTGTGGGTAAATACCTGGAGGAATACTGACTGGTTCTTCGCTGTTGTCCTTCATAGGCAACGTCAGCTGGGACATATGAGAAGATGGCGGAATCCTCCGGTGTACCGACCGCTGGTGGACCTGTTGACAATGGAAGAGAGACATGTCATCGTCACCTACCGGTTTGACCGTGCCACAATCCAGGAACTATGTACCCAGTTGGAGCCAGACCTGATGTCACCAATCCGCCATCCGACTGGAATCCTCCCTGACGTGCAGGTGCTGTCAGTGCTCCATTTCCTTGCAAGTGGGTCTTTTCAGACAACAGTGGCCATGGCATCAGGGATGTCCCAGCCTATGTTTTCCAACGTGTTGTCCAGAGTGTTGTTTGCCCTGCTAAAACACGTAAGGAGATACATCATTTTCCCTGAGGTGGCATATTTGCCTACAGTGAAAGGTGACTTCTATGCCTTTGGACATATCCCCAACGTCATTGGTGCCATTGATGGGACCCATGTAGCTCTGGTCCCCCCCCCCACAGGAGTGACCAGGTGTACAGGAACAGGAAGAGTTATCATTCAATGAATGTCCAGATGGTCTGTTTGGTAGACCAGTACATCTCGCAGGTAAATGCTATGTTCCCTTGCTCAGTGCATGACGCCTACATCCTGCGGAATAGGAGCATCCCTGATATGATGGGTCAACTCCAGAGGCACCGTGTATGGCTATTAGGGGACTCTGGTTACCTCAACCTGTCATGGCTACTGACCCCAGTGAGGAATCCCAGGACAAGGGCAGAGGAACGGTACAATGAGGCCCATGGGCGGACTAGGAGGGTGATAGAACGTACCTTCTGCCTCAAGGCCAGGTTCGGGTGCCTCCATATGACAGGTGGATCCCTATTCTACTCACCGAAGAAGGTGTGCAATATCATCATCGCCTGCTCCATGCTCCATAATTTGGCATTGCGACGCCAGGTGCCTTTTCTGCAGGAGGATAATCCAGATGACGGTGTTGTAGCAGCTGTGGAGTCTGTGGAGCCTGTGGACAGTGATGAGGATGATGCTGAGGAAGAAGACAACGACAACAGGGAGTCAGTCATACAGCAATATTTCCAGTGACACACAGGTTAGAACATTTTCATATTTACCATTACATTAACTTTCACACGTCTACCTCTATCCTGTTTCTCGTTTTAAATCACTATTTGGTAACTGAGTTGTACCCTTCCATTACGTTTTCACAGGTGTGGTTACCTACGTGTCAACTGCTTGCATCCTTCAAGTGCTTGTGATATGTGACATAGGTATGTTAGCCTTACAATGGTAAACCCATTATGACACTGTCATTGATAATACATATTTAGTAAATCACAGACTGACTCCAGATTGTTTTGTGTTTCAAGGGTGTTTATTGAAGTGCTCTGAAATGTGAGGGGTTTGTAAAATGAGGATGGGTGATGGTGGAGGTATGTCCATGGCAGAGTCCAGTCTATTAGTCTCACAGGTGCACTGCCCATCTGGGCATAGGAAGTGGAGCTGGTGCAGTTCAAGTATGGACAGGGTGACAAAGTTGGACGGTGGGGTGACAATCAGGGTGGTCTCATTTCCTGGCGGGGTCTTGCCATCTTGCTCTGTCCTGTTCCTGGATCTCATGGCCCGCTTGCGTGGTGGTTGTCCGTCTGCAGGGGGTGGGGTGCTGGTGTGTTGGTTCTGTGGCGGGGCGTCCTGTCCACTAGCGCCGGCGGAGGTGGTGGGCAGATCATCATCCTGGCTAGTGTCAGGGGCCCCTTGGAGTGCCACGGTGTCCCTCAAAGTCTGCTGTATGTCCTTCAGCACCCCTACGATGGTGGCCAGGGCGGAGCTGATGGTCCTGAGCTCCTCCCTGAACCCCAAATACAGTTCGTCCTGCAGGCGCAGGGTCTCCTGGAACTTGTCCAGGACCGTGGCCATCGTCTCGTGGGAGGTGTGGTATGCTCCCATGATGGAGGTGAGGGCCTCGTGGAGAGTGGGTTCCCTTGGCCTGTCCACCCCTGTCGCACAGCAGCCCTCCCAGTTCCCCTGTGTTCCTGTGCCTCTGTCCCCTGGACCGTGTGCCCACTAATACTGCCCCCAGGTCCCTGTTGTTGTTGGGGTGGCTTGTTATCCTGGGTTCCCTGTAGTGGTGGACACACCGCTGATTGACCTGTCCTGGGTAGGAAGGTTTGGGCCCGCTGGGTGGGTGCTGTGCTGGTGTTACCAGAGGGTGGAAGGTCGGTGTTGGGCTGTGCCTGTGCAAGGGGAGCCGTCTATCCCAAGGGTGGAGTGGTGTTGTCTGGACCCTCTGGTGTGGTGACGGTCCTTAGTGTTCCTGCAGGGGCATAGGAGCATGATTATTGCATGTGTGTGTGTAATGGTGTGCAATGGGTGGGTGTCTGTGTACCCCAGTGCAAGCATTCCTGTGTGTGGGTTTGTGTGATGATGGTTGAAGGTGTGTTCTGGGTATGTGCAGTGGGCATGCTTTAGTGAGGGGTGTCCATGCTTAGTTGTGTCATGCAGGGCTTGGTGTTGGGATGGGTGGTTTGTGTTATGGGTAGATTAGTGAGGAGTTGGAGTGATAGGGGAGGGGGTGAGAGTGGGGGTGTGTGATATCATGCAGGTAAGGTGGGGGATATGATAGTTACGAATTGACTTACCAGTGTCCCATCCTCCACCGACTCCTCCAAGGCCCTCTGGATGCATGATGGTCAAGACTTGCTCCTCCCATGTTGTTAGTTGTGGGGGAGGAGATGGGGGTCCGCCGCCAGTCCGCTGTACCGCGATGTTATGCCTGGAGACCGTTGAACGCACCTTTCCCCGTAGGTCGTTCCACCTCTTCCTGATGTCCTCCCTATTTCTTGGGTGCTGTCCCACGGCGTTGACCCTGTCCACTATTCTGCGCCATAACTCCATCTTCCTAGCTCTTGATGTGTGCTGTACCTGTGAGCCAAATAGCTGTGGCTCTACCCGTAGGATTTCCTCCACCATGACACTGAGCTCCTCCTCGGAGAAGCGGGGGTGTCTTTGGCGTGACATGGGGTGGTGTGTGTGATGTGTGGGGTGGTGTATGTGGTGATGAGTGGGTTGAGTGTAGTGGTGTGTGGTGTTTTGTGCGTGGATGTTGTGTGGGTGATGGTGTTGTGTGCCTCTGTGTGATGGGGTTGTCTATTCTGTGCCTTTGTTCGTGATTTTTTTGTCGTAGGGGTTTGTGGGTGATGTGGATGTGTGTTTTATATTGTGTTGGGTGTGTGGGAGTGGTGTTTGTATGTGTATCAGGTGTGTGTATTTCGATTTGTCCAATGTGGCGGTGTTTTGGAGATGTGTGTGTATTTTGAGCGCAGCGGTGTGTACCGCCAATGGAATACCGTGGTTGAAAGACCGCCGCGTGTATTAGTGGGTCATAATAGCATGGGCGTGTTTCTGTTGGCGTGGAGGTGGAGGATTGTTTTCCGCCAGTTTATCACTGACCTTTGGTGTGGCGGTGTTGTGTGGGTGTCTGAATTTCGGCGGATTCAAAGATGTGTGTCATAATAGCTGTGGCGGAATACCGCCTCAGCTGCGGTGTATTGGCGGTCTTCTGCACGGCGGTAAGCGCCTTTTACCGCCAATGTTGTAATGACCCCCTATATTTATTATTTTATTGCTGTACCATACAAAGCATACAAATAGTCTCCCGATCTCGGGGATATGTCAAGGCACTGGTTAATATTTGTTACTGTGTCGTCAAGTGAAAAATACAATCTTGACAGCAGTTATTAAGTAGGAAGATACATTAAAGGGAACCACCCTGTTAATAGAAAGAGCAGAGGGCTCTCAGAAGACAGCAAGTGCAGGGCAGCAGCACATAAAGGCTTTGGGCAGAGTATTGCAGAATTATCGGGTCCCACAGATCACTACCCCTGCATGGGGGTATCTATTGTTAACAGATAAGTCCTCAGGGGCTGCCATTTGTTACAGGGCCGTGACGTGGGTGGCTGAAGAGTTACATATATTTTACTGTTGGTGTCTCAGTAAATGAGACTCTGGAGCCAGGTCTCCACCACGGGCAAAGCCCCACCACCCCCAGCACCTAGCTATTTAGCATTTGGTTAACAGTAGGGCGGTGGCTATGCGTCGTGTGGGTTTAGGGAATTCTTTAACATAACCCAGTAGGGCCAGGAGTGGACCTAGTTTAAGCAGTAGTGCAGTCATCACCGCCAAGCGGCTGAATATGCCCTGCCAATATTGGGCAATTCCTAGGCACGTCCATGTCATATGTGTAAAGACGGCTGATGGCGCGTGGCATTTGGGGCATGCTGAAGAGCAGGAGAAGTCAAACTTAGCTAAGTCAGGGGTAGTATAGGCACAGTGTAAGAATTATTAGTGTATGAGCTTGTGCAATGTTTTATAGAAACCAATCGAGTTTGGGCACAGCATGCATTCCAGATTTTGTCAGTGAGGGGGCGGCCCAGCTCCAACTCCCACGTGTTTCACAACTTTGCATCATGACAGGGTAGTAGGTCCAAGCAGGTGAGGTAGAATTTGGAAATTAATTTCCCACCCTCTGTGTCAGTGATTACCTAGGTAAACAGCTTAAATTCTTCCAGTGCAACCGGATATGAAAGGATTAAGGCGCAGAATTCATGTTTAAATTGTCTGAGTTCAAAATGATGCATATGTATAGCAGTGGTCAATCTAGGATCTTCCGTGCATGAGAAGGTATTTCCTTCTGGGAACAGGCCCCCACAAAGGTATGGAGAGACAGGATGTTCAGCGTGTGCTGAAGCAATTTTTCTAGGGTGTTTCTAGGGTGATTGGAAGCCATAGGTTATTTGCTATTGGTAACGCAGGGATGTGCAACATCCCGCTGCGAAGGATACAGACAAGTCGTCATGGTTGTGGAAACTGTTTGAATATCATGGGGGTTCAGAAGGTGATCTGCAGAGAGCAGCACTTGTAACAGATTAGGGGAGACCAGATCCCTTTCTGATATACTGTACAGTAAGTGCGCGTCCGTGTGGTACCAGTTGTGTGTGAAGGGACATTGTGCGGCTAGATAGTATAGGTGAAAGTGAGGGACTCCAAACCACCCCCTGTTCATAAAGGAGTATCATGACATCCCAGCAGATCCGGGGTCTTCTATCCGCTTGAACTAACTGGGTAAAAAAGCTCCAAAGAGAGGCAAAAAAAGTTGCTGAATAGGTACAAGAAGCGTGGGAGGACTACCATTTTTATGATGGCAATGCGGCCTGCCATTGATAACGGCAAGCGGATCCATCTGTCAATCTATGTCTTCAGCCTATCAACGGCTGGGCTTTAATTTAACTGCACAACCTGTTCCTGCCACAATACACATGTATACACATGTATGCTAAGATACTTGATGGAGTCAGTGCACCACCTGAGAGGGAAATCGGAGTGGACAGGGGTGGTGACCTCCGTGAGGGGGAACATCTCTGATTTTGCCCCGTTGATGCGCAGCCCCGACAGCATCTCAAACCATTCAATTGTAATGGATCCAGGTTGTCCTCAGAATGGAGAATAAACAACAAGATGTCACCATATAAGGAGATAAGTAAGGGAACTGGCTTGAATTGCAATCCTCTATGCAGCTGTGTTGCCTGGAGGTGGCGTACCAGGGGGTGCATGGCTATTATGAATAGCAGGAGTGAAAGTGGGCACCGCTGGCGGATACCTCTAGTAATTGCGAATGGGGAAGAAAGTGAACCATTAAGTTGGATCCATGCAGTTGGCGGTGAAGCCCTAATAAAGTCGCTAGAGGTGCCCAGAGCCTGTGAATCAAATGTTACTAATGGGCCTGCAGGACTGATTGTGCCCCCCACATGTGTAGCCCTGCATACATGTCTCAGACCTGACATTGCAATGTCTATGTCTGCAGTTTTAAACTGCCAGTTCAACCTGGCAAAGGCACCCACTTGCCAGGCCCAAACCTTCCTTTTTCCTACATTTAAGGCACCCCTAAGGGTAAGTCACCTTCAAAGGCAGAAAGGGGTATAAGAAGAGCACCCAAAACCCCTGAAAATTAGATCACTTCTGGAATCAAGAGGAACCTCTGCCAAGGAGAAGAGCTGAAGATATGAGGAGAAGTGCTGCCCTGTGCTTTGTGGAGCTATCCTGCAGTTGCTGCTTCTGCCTGTGAAAGGGGACAAAGACTAGACTTTGTTGTGCATTTCTGCTTGTGAAGAATATCCAAGGGCTTGAACTGAGCTTGCCTCCTGTTGTTGAAGTCTCAGGTCCATCAAAGACTTCCCTTGCTAGCACCTGGACTCTTTGCTGAGACTCCTGCCCTGCCAAGTGGTGCCCTATAAAGTTCCTGGACCCTTGCAAGGTGGAGCTGGCAGACAAAGACTGAAAATCCACGCACAGACCGCAGTGCAGGAACATTTTTGATGCACCATCCGTGACGGGACAGATAAATGAAGTGCCCTCGGCTTCACGGCTGAAATCAACACTCCACCTGCATCGTGGCTGGAAGAATGACGCAACATGGCTGGAGAAATGATGCGCAACACCCGCTAACGGAGCAAACCCCAAGCAGGGCAGTTTTGTGATAGCGTGCAAAAGCTTTATAGAAAGCACTGGTGTATCCGTCTAGACCGGAGGCCTTGGAGCCATCTAGGGCATCTATCTCAAGGATGGTCTCCTCACAAATGAACGGTTTGCTGTAAAATTGTTGTTAGGCATTTGTGAGCCATACCATGGCCCCCTCATCCAACTATTGAGCTCTGGCCAACATGTCAGCTCGATGTGGGGTGGTGTATACATGTGTGTAATAGGTAAGGAATACAGCCTGGATCCGCTTAGGGACCGCAATACGTGTACCATCTGCTGCATGCAGCTCAGGTATGTAGGAGGTGATTCTGGGGAATCTGACCCTCAATACAATGGCTACATAACCTACTGGTAAGCCCCACTCTTGGAGTGTCCTGCAAGTCATCTGTGATGTATTTTCCTTATAAGATCCCTGGCACCTGCACTCCCCTACTACCCCAGCATACAACTATTACTCAGCCCCAAACAACATATGATCCCTTTCTTATTCTTAAAGAGTTCTTGTAGAGTTTGGCTGTCAATGCTTTGGTGATACATGGGGCTGCTTTTAGGTCATTTTGAGTATCATGGGACCCATTGGCAGAAGGGATTTCTTTGGCAGCCCAGGTCCCTAAGACTTTTCTGAATAAGAGTCGGGTGTTCATTCTCCTCCCCATCCTTGGAATCTTTCAACAGGCTTACAGGGATTGCAGGGGCCTCTTCTTAAGCTGGTACAATAATTGCATGTGTCATGGCTCTTGGCTAGGCTTGTCTTTGGTATTGAAGTCCTTTGCCTGAAGATTGGGTGAACTCAAGCCATTGACGGCCTTATCCTGATATTTGAGGGGTTTTTCTGCTTTTGGGTTTGCCTTTACTTCAAAGGATCCCTCGCCACTACATCTTCAAAGAGAAGTGTCTTGAGTTTCAGCCTAAGGTAGGGAATGATGGGATGGTTCTCTTCATTCCTTAGACATCAAAAGGACTTTCTCCATTTGAATGGAACAGAAGAAGGATTTATTTTCCTTCTGTGCCTAGTTTTTTTCTGTTGAAGTGGCAGTAAGGTGAAGAAAACTTCTCTTGCTTCTTTGAGGGGTTGGCGATTTTGCAAGTCATGTTGCCTTGGGCCAGGATGTCTTTGAAGGGTTCAAGGTCAATCCACTAGAGGATTAGCTGCATCCTGGGCTGAGGTAAGTGGGGTTGCATTCCATGAGATGTGTAGGCCTACCATAAAGGACCCAACCCCATTCTTTGGTATCTCACTACCGTCCGGATTTGTTGAGTTCTGGTGGATCTGTTTGTTTTTGCTTCCTAAGTACAGAAAGCAGGTTCTAGATAACACTGCTGGTGACTGCCAGGAGGAAATCAGAGTTCACATGTACTGACAAAGGTGTGATAAGGGACAAGAAGAAAAAATTACAAGAAAAGGTGATAGGGGTGGGCTTTAGAAGCTCAGTAGACCGGGGCAGTTGGGATCAAAAGGTAGAAACTGCTGGGAAAAATGAGGGGTAAATATGAAATTTAGATCAATCCAGCAGAAACGTTGGTGTATTTGCCAGATAACTGAGTTTGTAGGGGGAAGGAAAATAAATAAAAAGAGCGAGGAGGAACTCTTTAGTTCATGGTATCAGGAGAAAGACCTGACAAAACCAATGAATGACAAAGCTAAGACAAAGAGAAAAGAAGGATAAGCTGACGTTAAAAAGACAAGGTAAAATGGCCTTATGCATATCGTTCTGCCACCATCAACTTTCCGTCTCCACATGGGCGAAGTAGCTACCAATCACTGTTGGTGTGGCCACACCTGAGCACTTTGGCTGCAGCCCCATTTCAGCAGAGACGAGTGCTTTGATGGTGGAAAACCAAATCAGTATATGACCTCTTCGTTGGTGTGAAAACAGGTTGGGTGAACCAGAACATTACAAAAAGGTCAGGATGGCATATCTGACAGCACAATACAGGTCTTAAACATACTGAAACATAAATGTGCATACCGCACAGCTGCTTAAGCCATAACCAACTTGGGTATAAAAAAGGAATGTTACTTGGCTCAACACTTAAGTAAATGAGTTACAAAACAAAATGGATTTCTACGAAAGAAAAGTTTGAAGTACACTTTACAGTTAGTTTGCTTAGAGGTGTTCTATTATATTGTTACTGGTTCATTTTAGCGCCTTTTTTTCTCAAAGTTGGAGTCCGACAGCCGGAAGGTTTGCAGCCATCTAACAGAACGGGGGTTTCTGCAGAACTGGAAAGAATCCCATAGTGGCTGCTTTTAAGACCAGCTCCCACTCTGTGTTTCTTCTGGAATCTAAAAATTGGCTAATGCATATGGAAGAAAAAGTTACGTTTGCTCTGAGACCCGAAGATTATTCTGCCAGGTAGGGTTCATCAGGTACTGTTTTCTGGTATTCAAAATAATTGTATGACAATACAGTATATTAGAACATTGGAATGTTGGCAACTTCTTTGAAAACAATGGAGTTCTCCCGGCTTTTTCTGGCCGGTAAAAGCCTGGAGCGCCAACATTCCAATCTTCTTTGTTCACAGCAGCAGCCCTCCTTCGGCTCGGGCCTTTAATGCGGGAGCGGGCCTTTAATAGCCGTTAGAGCCCGCTACGGCGGGTTCTAAGGCTATATCAGAGCTTTGGAATGATCAGAGCTCAATGGAAGACAATGAAGTGTCTCAGAGTTAATAGTGGCCGGTATAATGCTTCTACACCAACTTTTCAATGTTTGTATTTCTGTTTCTCCATTTTTAATTTCGAATATTCTACCCTCAACGTGTGTAATGTTTTAATAGCCCTACTGCATCAGACCATACCAGTTGTTAAAGGTAATTACCCTTGTTATAGGCCCATGCATGTGGCTCAGGTCTATAACTCGGAATCAGGATCTTTAGCAACTGCAGTAGCACCTGTAAGCGGACTATAAGGCTGCAATAATCGCATCAGAGAACATCACTTAGTCTCAGAAGTCTTGTGCCAAAGTCTTGCCTCTAGTTTGTCAGAAATTGAGTAGGTGCAGTTCATACTGGAAATATCACTATTTACATTAATCCACTTACTAAGAAAATCAATTTCCTATCTAAATGATACGAAAAATAGGCGGCTCACTGTCTTGTTATGCAACGAGAAAGGCGTCTCATCTGATGTACTGGGACCTTCTGGGGGCGACCCTAATATGTTTTAGGATTCCTGCCTAGTTCATCAAGCCGATCACTTACCCATATAAGGGAGCTTGGGCCAGACCTACTGTTCACTGAAAAGTGGGAGAAAAATATCAATGAAGTGTGCGACTATACATGGCTACTCTCTTTCTCCGCTCTTCTTTTTCGTCCTAGTTATCACACCATTAGCGACCAATATCAGTAGTGACTTAGGACGTATAGCTGTCTCCTGGGAAAGGGCTAAAATGTGGCGCTATTTAGACATGTCATTGCAATATAAAAAGGACACTGACTTTTGTTTTTGATCTTTCAAGAGTAAGGGGTTATCGAAAAAAAATAAAAACAAGACGACCATCTGTTTTTAAGCTTTGTCATAATCACTACTGATAGGGCTTCCCGTCGCCATGAAGGAGTTGACGAAAATGTATTTGAGAACTCGAGTCAGTAAAGAGGCCGATAACCTTATCGACATGAATTTTGTGACACTGTTGATCAAGATTTTGAATCAATAAATCTTTGGAATAATTTACCATTTACTTTAGTTGGTGTAGCTAACTTGATTAAAATTACAATACTTCCCCAATGCTCTTTGATGTTCGTAGAAGTCCCTCAGCACCTTTCCAAAAAGTTCTCGATCTCCCTGAATTTCATGAATATAAAATTCATCTGGGCTGGTAAACGGAGCTGGATTAGCCTGTTGTAAACTAGACAGCCAGTGCTATCTACTCCCTGATTTTGAAAAGTAGCATGTCAGCTGATTCTGTTTACCTAGCCAGATTTGCAGGGACAGATTATGCTCTGTAGACTGATCTGGGTATCATCAAAGAAATTATAAAATCCTGTGACTTGACATATTCCAATATCCAACATTTTTGATTATAAAACGATTCAAGGACAATTTGAATTTACTATGTATACGTGATTATGTTTCCAGAAAAGTGAACGTACCTATGTGGCACAATTTCAATCTGCTCTAGGACAACCACTCAGTAGAGACTGCTTTTTCTGAAGCTGGAATCAGTTGGAACACGCGAGGGTGAAATTGACTGAGCTCAAATTATGTCTAGAAAATATTGTTTTGTTAGACCTGAGAATCTTAGGGTGGTCTTCCTCCTGACCTTTTGCCTACCTCCTCCATTTTTCTGACTTCATTTGTGCTGGCTTCAGGACTCTGTGCACTTTACCAGTACTAACCAGTGCTGAACTGCTTGTGCTCTTTCCCCTAAATAATGGTAACATTGGCTTAACACTAATTGGCATATTTAATTTACTTGAAGTTTCTAGTTAAGTGTACTACATGTGCCCAGGGCCTGTAAATTAAATACTACTTGTAGACCTGCAGCACTAATTGTGCCACTCAATAAAGTAGCCGTCTAACCATGCCTCAGGCCTGCCATTGCAGAGCCGGTGTGGACAGTTCTGCACTGTAATATCGACAGGGCAAAATAACTCTTTTGCCAGGCCCAAACCTTACCTTTTTAGGGTTGAGCGCGCAAACACTCTGGCCTCGGTTGTAATCTCTCTGTGGGATTTTAAGCATGCCCATCAGTTTGGTTGGTTCATTGGCTTGCCTTTTAAAAATTGCTTGATTTCATTAGTGAAAGGCATGCATACTTAATTCCTTTTCTGGTGTTTAGCCTTTCTCAAGAGCTGTAAACTGCTGAAAACATACGAGGCTCTGTGTTTTCTGCATGGCTTCAGGAATACTTTTTCTTTTTATTTCCTGCACACCGCAATCTCGCTGGGCAGTAGTCGAGTGCTTGGCTTGATATCGACCCTGTTACATGGATAATTGCACTTTTGCTGGTTTAACAGATAATTGTACTTTTGCCGATACGTTTGACTGCGAGTTAACTTCTGTTGCCTTTTGTGTGTCTCCTTCATGCTCATGGCAGCCGTCGGCTCACTTATGTGAAACTGTTTTACTTCTCATTTTTAGTTTATGTGGCAAGAAAAGTCTGTTTAGGAGTTTACAACGCTAATAGCTCTAACTCGCGCAAATGCGAGACCCATTGCATTGCAAATGCTTGTTAAACATACGTCACCCCTAAGGTAGGCCCTGGATAACCCAGAGCGCAGGGTGCAATGTATTTAAAAGGCATGACATGCACTTTTAAGTTTTACCAGTCCTGGTGGTGAGAACCTCACAAAGTCGTTTTTCACTACAGCAAGACCTATCTCTTCCATAGGATAACATTAGGTTTACCTTATTACATTTTATATGTGTAATTCACAATCTGGAAGTGTTAAGTTTGTAAAGTTTGCTGTCTGTGTACCCTCAAGTTAAGTCACAACTTATGGTCATCAAATTTTAAATTTCAGTTGTGAAAAAGCCACTTTTAGAAAATTGGCATTTTCTTACTTTAGACATTTGGGCGGTCATTCTGACCTTGGCGGTCCATGGACCGCGGGAGCACCGCCAACAGGCTGGCGGTGCTCCCAAGGGCATTCTGACCGCAGCGGTACAGCCGCGGTCAGAGACGGAAAACCGGCGGTCTCCCGCCGGTTTTCCGCTGCCCTGGGGAATCCTCCATGGCGGCGCAGCTTGCTGCGCCGCCATGGGGATTCCGACCCCCTCACCGCCATCCTGTTCCTGGCGGTTTTGACCGCCAGGAACAGGATGGCGGTGAGGGGTGTCGTGGGGCCCCTGGGGGCCCCTGCAGTGCCCATGCCAGTGGCATGGGCACTGCAGGGGCCCCCGTAAGAGGGCCCCACAAAGATTTTCAGTGTCTGCCATGCAGACACTGAAAATCGCGATGGGTGCTACTGCACCCATCGCACCCTTCCCACTCCGCCGGCTCCATTCGGAGCAGGCTTCCTCGTGGGAAGGGGTTTCCCGCTGGGCTGGCGGGCGGCCTTCTGGCGGTCGCCCGCCAGCCCAGCGGGAAACACAGAATAACCGCGGCAGTCTTCTGACCGCGCGGCGGTATTCTGGCGGCTCCCGCCGGCACCGCGGTTACCGCGGCCGGCGGGAGTCAGAATGACCCCCTTGGTGTGTGCTGCCTGTCTACAATACACGTGTGGGTTGGGTGACAACTGGACTTGTGCATTCCCTCCAGACAGCCATACACACAGAGAACTAAATGTGATTGATGGGCCATCCACAACCTGATGGGCCATCCAGCCCAGGATGGGAGAGAGGGGCTGACACTTGCACCTGAATAGGCAGTGTCCTGCTCCCACACAAAGGGCTGCATACCCCCTGCAGTGAGTCTGTAGCAGGGGCATGAATGGAGGACCTCTGTGCTCTTCAAAGACCTATCTTTGACGTCTCCCCCACTTCAAAGGCACAACTGGGATAAATACTGGGCAACTGACACCACCAACTCAGTACATTTTTGGACCTGTGGAAACTGCCAGGAAGGACTGCTCTGCTGCTGCAAGGGCAGCCACTCTGCTGAGCTCCTACTCTGTTGGACTTTTGGGACCAAATTTACAAGAATCTGACACATCATTATCAATGCGTCAGATTTCTTGCTCTTGCCTCACATCCCCCAACGACGCCATAGATGCGCTGTATTTACAATTCCGAAGTCCATGGTGCACCTTTTCAGAGATGATCTGTTGGTGCTGAACTGGTGCATTGCTGGAGTTCTGTCATTAAACTGACACAATTCCAGCAATGCAAGGAGAGTCCCATAGGAAAAAGCCCTGCGTCAATTTTACATCTGCTCTGAGCAGGCAGTAAAATGTTGCAGTGAAAAGTTGTAAATTTCACTGAGTCAACTCTACATGGCTTTTTCAGAGGGAATGCCTACCTTGCATACATTATACCTGGTGCAGGTAAAATATGACCCAGGGTTTTACCAGGGTATTACTGTGAGAAAGTAGCCTCTTTCTAGCCTTGTTACCCCCACTTTTACCCTGTTTGTGAGTATATGTCAGGTGTTTTCACTGTCTCACTGGGATCCTGCTAGCCAGGGCCCAGTGCTCATAGTGAAAACCCTATGTTTTCAGTATGTTTGTTATGTGTCACTGGGACCCTGCTAGCCAGGACCCCAGTGCTTATAAGTTTGTGGCCTATATGTATGTGTTCCCTGTGTGATGCCTAACTGTCTCACTGAGGCTCTGCCAACCAGAACCTCAGTGGTTATGCTCTCTCATTTCTTTCCAAATTGTCACTAACAGGCTAGTGACCAATTTCACCAATTTACATTGGCATACTGGAACACCCTTATAATTCCCTAGTATATGGCACCATCTGTGCCCATCAAAGCATTTCCAGAGGCTGGGGGAGGCTACTCCTCCCCAGCCCTGACACCTTATTCCAAAGGGAGAGGGTGTATTTCACAGCCATTTTACACTGCACTTAAGTAACTTATAAGTCACCTATATGTCTAACCTTTACCTGGTAAAGGTTGGGTGCTAAGTTACTTAGTGTGTGGGCACCCTGGCACTAGCCACGGTGCCCCCACATTGTTCAGGGCCAATTCCCCGGACTTTGTGAGTGCGGGGACACCATTACACGCGTGCACTACACATAGGTCACTACCTATGTGTAGCTTCACAATGGTAACTCCGAATATGGCCATGTAACATGTCTAAGATCATAGAATTGCCCCCCCCAATGCCATCCTGGTATTGGGGAGACAATCCCATGATTCCCCGGGTCTCTAGCACAGACCCGGGTACTGCCAAACTGCCTTTCCCGGGGTTTCACTGCAGCTGCTGCTGCTGCCAACCCCTCAGACAGGTTTCTGCCCTCCTGGGGTCCAGCCAGGCTTGGCCCAGGAAGGCAGAACAAAGGACTTCCTCAGAGAGAGGGTGTTACACCCTCTCCCTTTGGAATAAGGTGTCAGGGCTGGGGAGGAGTAGCCTCCCCCAGCCTCTGGAAATGCTTTGATGGGCACAGATGGTGCCCATCTCTGCATAAGCCAGTCTACACCGGTTCAGGGATCCCTCAGCCCTGCTCTGGCGCGAAACTGGACAAAGGAAAGGGGAGTGACCACTCCCCTGCACCTCCCCTGGGAGGTGCCCAGAGCTCCTCCAGCATGCTCCAGACCTCTGCCATCTTGGAAACAGAGGTGCTGCTGGCACACTGGACTGCTCTGAGTGGCCAGGGCCAGCAGGTGACGTCAGAGACTCCTCCTGATAGGCTCCTTCAGGTGTTGCTAGCCTATCCTCTCTCCTAGGTAGCCAAACCTCTTTTTCTGGCTATTTAGGGTCTCTGCTTTTGGGAATTCTTTAGATAACGAATGCAAGAGCTCATCAGAGTTCCTCTGCATCTCTCTCTTCACCTTCTGCCAAGGAATCAACTGCTGACCGCGCTGGAAGCCTGCAACACTGCAACAAAGTAGCAAAGACGACTACTGCGACCTTGTAACGCTGATCCTGCCGCCTTCTCGACTGTTTTCCTGGCGGTGCATGCTGTGGGGGTATTCTGCCTCCTCTCTGCACTAGAAGCTCCGAAGAAATCTCCCGTGGGTCGACGGAATCTTCCCCCTGCAACCGCAGGCACCAAAGAACTGCATCACCAGTCCTCTGGGTCTCCTCTCAGCTCGACGAGCGAGGTCCCTTGAACTCATCAACTCTGTCCAAGTGACTCCCACAGTCCAGTGACTCTTCAGTCCAAGTTTGGTGGAGGTAAGTCCTTGCCTCCCCACGCTAGACTGCATTGCTGGGAACCGCGTGTTTTGCAGCTACTCCGGCTCCTGTGCACTCTTCCAGGATTTCCTTTGTGCACACCCAAGCCTGGGTCCCCGGCACTCTAACCTGCAGTGCACGACCTCCTGAGTTGTCCTCCGGCGTCGTGGGACCCTCTTTCGTGACTTCAGGTGAGCTCCGGTTCACTCCACTTTGTAGTGCCTGTTCTGGCACTTCTGCGGATGCTGCTTGCTTCTGAGTGGGCTCCTTGTCTTGCTGGACGCCCCCTCTGTCTCCTCACGTAATTGGCGACATCCTGGTCCCTCCTGGGCCACAGCAGCATCCAAAAATCCTAACCGTAACCTTTGCAGCTAGCAAGGCTTGTTTGCCGTCTTTCTGCACGGAAATACTTCTGCACGACTCTTCACGACGTGGGACATCTATCCTCCAAAGGGGAAGTTTCTAGCCCTTGTCGTTCTTGCAGAATCCACAGCTTCTACCATCCGGTGGCAGCTTCTTTGCACCCACAGCTGGCATTTCCTGGGCATCTGCCCACTCCCGACTTGATCGTTACTCTTGGACTTGGTCCCCTTGTTCCACAGGTACTCTCGTCAGGAAATCCATCGTTGTTGCATTGCTGGTGTTGTTGTTTCTGGCAGAATTCCCCTATCACGACTTCTGTGCTCTTTGGGGAACTTAGGTGCAACATGCACCCACTTTTCAGGGTCTTGGGGTGGGCTATTTTGCTAACCCTCACTATTTTCTTACAGTCCCAGCGACCCTCTACAAGGTCACATAGGTTTGGGGTCCTTTCGTGGTTCGCATTCCACTTCTAGAGTATATGGTATGTGTTGCCCCTATCCCTATGTGCCCCCATTGCATTCTATTGTGACTATACACTGTTTGCACTGTTTTCTATTGCTATTACTGCATATTTTGGTATTGTGTACATATATCTTGTGTATATTTGCTATCCTCATACTGAGGGTACTCACTGAGATACTTTGGCATATTGTCATAAAAATACAGTACCTTTATTTTTTGTATATCTGTGTATTGTGTTTTCTTATGATATTGTGCATATGACACTAGTGGTACTGTAGGAGCTTCACTCGTCTCCTAGTTCAGCCTAAGCTGCTCTGCTAAGCTACCTTTTCTATCAGCCCAAGCTGCTAGACACCCCTCTACACTAATAAGGGATACCTGGGCCTGGTGCTAGGTGTAAGTACCCCTTGGTACTCACGACAAGCCAGTCCAGCCTCCTACATTTACAAACTGAAACATTGGGCCCAATGCGTCAGTTTGGAAATATGGAGCAGTGTAGTGTACTGCTAGCGCCACCTCTGTGTAAAAAATCATGACGCAGCGGTGGTGCAAAGGACCTCTAAATGAGGCCTCTGTTTTGCTTTACTGACCACTTGCCCCTTGCCTGGGAGTTAGAAAGACTGGACCTGCATCTATACAACCCAAAGTGACTCCAAGTGCTGACTGGACACCTGTTTTCTAAAGTCTCAGGGACAAAAGAATTCAACTCACCCTGCTACAGCACCTGCACTTTGCTTGCTGCAAGTCTTGCCCTGCCAAGTGGTGCCAACCCATTAGTAACTTCACTGGCATTGTGAGGGTCATGCTTGAAGGTTTAAGAAATCTGGTTTGCCAAAGAAGATTGAGCTCTGCGTGTGTAGGTATTTAGAACCCTTGGTGGCATAACTGCTGGTCGAAATTGTGAAAAAACAAGGCAGTACTGGCCTGGCCCTAGAGAAACTTGAATTCCAGCAAGTATGGACCAATATGCAATCTCTATTGTGGGAGGCTAAAATGCACTTATCACAATGTTTTTTCAATTTTTTGGTTACACTATACCATGGTGAGAATCAATTTGTGGTTTCCTGAAGCTAGCTTTTTCTGTAACAGATGCCTAAACGCTGAGGGCATATGTGTTCATATGATGATATAATATGCCAGAATGGCAGAATTTTGAAATAGGATAGCAACCCTCTTAGAGTAGGAAGTGGATCAGAATATATCATTTTCTACCAAAACAAAACTAAATGACTTGCTCATTCAACGTACTCAAAACTAAGGTTAGCAAGAAGTTCTGCAAAAAAAAGGAAGTAGGAAAACACACATTTCATCTTCAAAGAGAGGGTTCTTGAGATACAGTGAATAGCTCAACTAGAACAGTGCTACTGGTTGAGGATGGGCCTGATTCTAAAAATGAATAAAAGATATGGGAAAGGTCCCTGGATAAAATTGGAAATTAGCAACACCTCCGAGGATAAGAGCAAACGATGACCAGGGCTATTGCAACAAAAAGACACTAAGGGCCTAATTATGAGTTATCACCCCAGGTGAAAAACCGTACCACAGGGTATGAGTGTCTAACTCACCAAAATGCGCATGATATAGTAAATTCTATGGGGCTTATTTACAAGCCCCTTGGGCCGCAGTAGCATAATCTTTTGATGCTACGGTGGTGCAGCACAGTCCCCATCCCGCATTATATTTACAAAGTGGTGCATTGGGACCATTGTGCCAGTTTGTAAACCCTTGCGTCAGGAAAATTTTTTGACACTAGTCAAGCAAAGCGCTACAACTGCATCAGAAATTCTGATGCAGTTGTGCTAACAAGTGCCATGGTGTGCTACATTGTAAATACAGCGCTATCATGGTGTTCCTGGGGGGGCACAGGCCGGGGCAAGCAAACTGGTGCATCGTAATCAATGCACCAGGTTGTTGTAATTGAGGCTCTACTTGTTTTCCCCTGTTAAATGTCGTCATGGCACAGAATCTAACAAGCCACTCATAATTAAACCCAAAAGATATACCCATAATGAACATCTCCCTCCAGCCACTATTAATTGTAGTGTTTTAGATAAACAATCATTGGCAAAGCCAACAGATCTCGTCAATACGAGAGCTACTGCCGTTGTCAATGTCAATGTCTTTAGCCATTTGTTATGGATTGGAGTCGCGTGGATGTAAGTGGTGTGTAGCTGAAATATACCTAGTGTGTAAATATGTGGCATGGTGCACAGTGGAATTATGTGGAGTGTAAACATGTTGCATGGTGTGTATTTACGTGGTGTGGCACTGTTTGGCGTGGAGTGGCACGTAGTGGAGCTGAATTGTGTGGAATGATGTTGAATTATATTGTGAGGATTGCAAGTATCTTGTGTGAAATTATGTGGGTTTGAGTGGTATTGTTTGTTGTAAAATTGTGTGACATTGAGTGAAGTTAAGTGTAGTGGAATTACGTGGCCTGGTGTGCAGTGGAATTATGTGGAGAGTAATTATTTGGTATTACATGTAATCAAACTATTTGTAGTGGTAATGTGTGTTGTGGAGTGGCATGTATTGAATGGAATTATGTGGTGTGGTGTTGAATTATGTGGCATGATGTAGGATTCTGTGTTGTGGTTTAGATGTATGTGATGTGTAGTGCAATTATTTGTTGTTGAGTGGAATTATGTGGTGTGGAATGCAAGTGTGTGGAGTTGAATTCTGTTGTGCAAACGTAGAACAGAAAGGGTGGCAATGGCAAAAATAAATGCACCTCCCATAAGTCTCCAACAATAAATAGATGGATTATTCTATATTTCACAAATGTCCACACAGGTGCTAAATGGTTGTCTACCATGCTACCTACAAGTAGAAGTATGTATTAATAAACACATAATAAATTCAAAACATTACAACCATAGCACTCTCCTAGTTCAGAACATGTAGCACAAAGTCCAGAATACGAGTCTTTCAGACCAATCGGTCTTGTGTTGCCAGGTCTTCTTTTTATTAGAAAACTTAGTTTCAGTTCATGTATTCATATAAATTCTTCATTGCAAATGTTCGATATTTGAACAGCCAACACGTGTTCGTAAAGAAGGTGACTTTATCAAGGCAATAAGTGTTCCACAAATTTCATGGAAAACTTGTTAACATTCTAAGCTGGCGCTTCACTGTTTAACAAATCTTTCCTTAACCTGGTTTTACCTATGGTTATCACCTTTTCAAATTTTGATCGTGACCGGCCTACAACATTTATATAATACATCAGGGATTTTTCCCTTCTTTTTGGGCACTTAACCAATACTTTCCACTTATTTCCTCTGGGTTTTGACCATTTGATGTTTATAGCGCTGCCTTAAAATAATGATATATTATTCTGACTACAATCACTCCTCTATACCTCGAGGTTATCGCACTATTCTATTATTACGTATGTCATTATCTGCTACTACTCGTTTACAGTCAACTTTCTATTTATCCACATTTTTCTTTTCTGCTTACAGATTACGGGGCTTATCATGGCCTAGTTATGTGAGTTCAATTAATACTTTCTCAAATTTACTACTTTGCGGACATATCTCCTATATTATACTTCGCACTGACGATTATACTGGCTGATTTCTTTGGAGTACACTATCTCCTGACCGGATTTGTTAAACAGTGAAGCACCAGCTTTGAATGTTTACAAGTTTTCCATGAAATTTTGGAACACTTATTGCCTTGATAAAGTCACCTTCGTGTTGGCTGTTCAAATATCAAACATCTGCAATGAAGAATTGATATGAATACATGAACTGAAACTAAGTTCTCTAATAAAAGAAGACCTGGCAACACAAGATGGATTGGTCTGAAAGACTCATATTCTGGACTTTGTGCTACATTTTCTGAACTAGGAGAGTGCTATGGCTGTAATGTTTTAAATTCTGTTGTGTGGAATTCTGTGATGTTGAGTGACATTTTATTGAGTGAAATGATGTGACAAAGTGTGGCGTGTATGTGGATTTATGTGGCGTGTAATCATGTGGAATGGAGTAGAGTGTAATTATGTTGAATGGTGTGGCATTCAATTGTGTGATGTGGAATTGTGTGGCATGGTGAGGAATTCTGTAGAATGTAAATATGTGGCACAGTGTGGAGCTGAACTTTATTTGGTGTAATTATGTGTTTTGGAGCTGAGAGGATATATGTGGAGTGTAATTATGTGGGGTGAAGTGTTAAGGCGGTTGGAGCGGAATTATGTGTAGTGGAATTATATTGAGTTGAATTGTGCTGCGTGGAGTGTAATGGAATCAGGTTGCATTGAGTGTTATTATGTGAAGTGGAATTATGTGGCATGGAGTGGAAATTTGTGGAATTTAATTTGTTGGACTGTCATTATGTAGCATGGAGTAGAATGATGTGAAGTTGAATTGTGTGGGGCGAAATTATGAGGTGTTGAAATGTGTGGTGTGTAGTGTAATTATGTGATGTTGATTTGTGTGGTGTGGAATTGCGTGGCTCTTAATGGTGTGGTGTTGTGTTGAATTATGTGGAGCTGAATGCCTGTTGTCTTCATAGGCCAGCTGAGTCCAGGGCGGAGTCTGCATCAGTTGGCTATATTGTCCCGTGATTTTGCAGGCCTTAAATTGCTGTTGACTTGGAATACTTTACCAAAGCTACCAACTTTGGAATTGGGAATCCAGGTTTGGAACTGGGGCACCAGGTTTGGGTCTCAGAGTCAGCTCAACATCCTGTGATCCTGTGCAGCTCACTGTGTAAACTAAATTAATATGAAGTTGTGTTATGTAGCTGGTGCTTTTGTGAAGCGTTACAACCTCTTCAGGTGGAGTTTTCTCTATTTAAAACTTCAAAAATAACAATGATTTGGCAGTGAGGGCTGTTTGTTCCTGTGGACTATATGTGAAACTGGGTTGGCGAGATGAGGGAACAATTATGTTCTAGAGGAGGACTATTTCAGTTTGGGGCTTACTTTTTTAGCTTGAAGAATCGTTTTTCTTTAAAATGATTAATCGGGAAGTAATGGGTATTTTGTTTTTGGGGGGTTGACCAGCTGGGCTGGGAAAGACTGCTTCGGTTTGTGAAAATACATTGTTGACATTTTTCGAAGCACAACTTTGATAAGACGTACTGTGTGGAGGAGTGAAAAGGGTTGGGGGCGGTGAAAACGCTACTTGTGGAAATGTGCAGCAGTGGCAAGCACTTTAGACAGGATTGTTTAGGTGAAAGGGCTGGAATGTGCGTTGTTTACAGAATGAAGGGGGCAAGGAGGTATACCGTGCACTTTTGCAGTCAATGTCTCAAAGCTCAGGGGTCAGATAAAGGTTAAATGAGGTGTCAATATTTTGGGAAACATTCGTGATTAACCATGTGTATGTTGATTCGTAAAGTATGCGTTTGGTAAATATCCAAACAAAGATGCACAAAACTTTAGGAGCAGGTGCATTTTGCGATGCACTTTTAAAAGCGCTTCAAGTCATCACTTTTTGAAGTTTGAACACGAGCCTGTGGCAGAACAGAATAAAGCCAATTATGGAGCTGCTGAAAACCTCACCGAAGATCCCTGACAAAAAGGTCAATTAAACTGAGCAAGTAAAGAGGTTTTAAAGGAGAATAGAAACGTACTCAGGCTGCTAGCTGCATGTAAATTAAATATCTCTTATATTTTTTCCTCTGAAATTTGGTTAATAGAAAACATTTCAATTAGTGAAGTATTGTGATGCAAGGTTGGATTGGGGTTTAAAATAGGCATTCTAAAAAAGTGGCTCACAATTGCGGATTATGCCTTTTCTCATACCACTGCTTCAGTGTTTGAAGTAGTATCAAAATAAGGAGGGGGTTCACTAAAAGAGGCGTGTCCAAAAAACTGAAACAGAATGATCTCAGTCTAGCTGTCTAGATCTATGAGTATAACTTTTGTTTTCTTAACTCCACTGAGATTAAAACATTGCCAGCACTCCTTGCGCATGGATTGGTTCACGCTAGTGAAACACAGCTGAATATCAGTGAGACCACTTCTGTTCATGCCCTCTGCCCCTGATCAATCTACATACATTAATGTTCCTATAGCCAGCCCAAGTTAGCTTTTAATATTAATGGGCCGGCCCAGCGAGGCGCTGGGATTGATCATTCCTGCCCTGTTGATGAAGGGGAGGTAACAAACGCCCATTTACCTTCTGAGACAGGCCTCTAGAAAGGCCGCTTAGACTCCCACTGGGCCGCTGTTTGCGTTTTAGCAGGCAGAGATCAATCTGAAATCGGCCGCCACTCTGCCTTGAAAAGCAGCCCACAGCTGCATCTCAGACACTGGTCCATCGGCCATTGCCCGAGTGCTCACTTTACCAATCCGACCCTGTTGTGATGTTGTGTTGTTCAGCTGAGAGGGTGCCATTAACCAAATTACAGCACACTGCTCCAAGTTGTTGAACGGCATAAATAAGATTCTGTCTGCAATAGTACCCCTGGGGGCTGTGGGCACAGATCATACTCCTCGAATGACAGCAAGACGGCGGACTGACAGAAACCCAGAGCAGTGAGGGGGTTTCATGGCGGAGCAGGGGCACCATCACAGGATCCAAAAACAAGCTGCTGGAAGAGGAAAAGGGAATGGGAGGAGGAAGGGCAGGGAGGGTGCAACAGGCAGACTGGAAGCTGCAGGAAGAGAGCTATGTGACTAAATCAAGCTTGTGAAGTGGAATGTCGGTATCTATTTTTTTTTTTAATAATAAAACGTCATAAGCAAGTTACAGAATGGAACAGAAATGGCATGAGGAGGTGAATGATTAAACCGATCTGTGAAGGAAAAGAAGCAACAGGGTTGGGGCAGGTGGGAGGGAGCTTGTAAAAACAGAAGAACTTGTGTTGAGTGCTCAAACACAAAGAAAAAAGTAGCTCCTGAGATGGGAGGGGTGGGAGGACACAAGTACTTGGGTCATACTCTGGGGGAGGGCTAAACACAAGAAGAGGCATGTCCATGAATGCCAAGGACAAATGGGCACAAAGGATACAAGAGCGACGAGTGAGCAAATAGTAAGGCTATGGGTGGGCTGAAGCCCAGAGATTGAAAACTACATGCCTCTTTGAGCCAGCGCATGCTCTGCATAGTCGAGACCTAACAAGGGATAGCTGAAATGCTCCCTGGGAGCCCCTCAGCTGCTGAATAAAGAAATAGTGATTTGTTAAAGACATTGCCATTTCAACATATTGTTTATCGCTTACTGATTTTATGGTTGACCAACCTGTGTTGAACCAAAACTTCATAACAAAAGTGACTCTTACTTGAATTAAAACATGATAAAAATGAATCTTGCCTGCTTTCTGTTGTACGCTGTTTCGTATTGTTTTCTATAGTGCTATGTCACTGCAGAGATATTTTTCTCTTTTAATGTGGCATCACCACAGAATCCTTGCCAATACAAGTAGAAAAGGTATAGATTGTTGATGATCATAGCATGATAATGTTACACTAAACCACATAATAGCTTTTGCTCTGGTTCCCACGAAATGAAAGACGAATATCCTGTAGCAGATGATGATACAATGAAAGGTCAATGGCTGGATCGTTAATGAATGCAACAAATATTTTAATGATATTCACTATGAGTGACCACAGAAGAACAAACAGCTAAGTGCCTAGATTTAGTGCATTGATTGAAAGATTAAGCAGGTGATACATTAAAGTATTTAGATCTGCGCACACACAAGGACACACTAATTCAATTTTATAAGCCATCGATTATTCAACCCTACTAAGCCCCAAAGTCTCTTGTTAGCGAGAGTTGGTCCTGACTGCTTTCTGGGGTGCTACAGTGATGCCTGTTCGGCTTGTTTGAAAGAGGTCAAGGCTTAAGAGGAATAACAAAGGTTTTAACCCAACATGCTTGTAAACATCAGATCTCAGCAAATACTTTGCTGCTTATGCCAACTTGCGTTAGAGTATGGTAGTCATAAAGACATTTACTATAGTGACCCTCCAGTCTGGCATGACTCTTCGCTTTGGTAAATCAGGGGTTGTTCTCTCACTTCTCATAATTTTTTTTAATGATTTGATTATTTTCTAACGAAATAGTAACAGCATTTTACAGAGGTTATTATGCAGCACAGAGTGAGAAGGTAAGCACATTGCAAATACAGTCATTTCATTGTGTAGATACAGTAATTTCATTGGGCATTGTGTCTTGTAAAGCATCACCATCATTATTCCACAAACTGAGTATCACATTTAGAAATTATTTGCTAATGGCCCGGGATCTATTTCCCGAAAAGTGTTGGTCACGTCACCATGTTGGAAGATGTTGGCAGGAGTCGAGAAAATTGAATCTATCAGTGCTCCCCATGCGATTAGGTCTTCATCTACTTTATGATCTGTAAAAACTTGTTTCATACCCAACTCCTCTGCAAGTGCCCACTGAAGGATATTTCCCAACCATCCATCTAGTATCAGGCCCCATTTTTGCAGATGCACTATTGTAAACCCCTTCTAGCCCATATTAAACTAATTCTTGCAAATTTAAACCTAATTTTGTCCTCCTTGAGTTTGCTGTGAAGCCCTTAATCCATACTAATCTCCGTTATCGCTTCCCCCCAAATATTTCCATATCTCAACTGATCTCCACACCGTGTGCATAAAGTCTTCCTCTGAATGACCACATCTTGGACATTTATCATCCCAGGTTAGAGATATTTTGTGCAAAGCCCTGGGAGATTTTTTTACTGGGTGTGGGATTTTAAACTACATGAGCTTGAATGTAGCATTACAAGAAACTTATTTAGTCTGTATATATAATTTAGTCTAGACTGCTCCAGTGAGCAGTTCGTGAACTATTGGTAGCTCTCCATCTACCCGTAAGTAGCTCGCCTGTGAGCACCCCAGACTACTAAATTTGAAACTTTGTCTGGCTGAATTAACATATGCATACTGAAATTGAAAGTGTAAATTTGAGATGAAAATGTTTACATTTCCAATGCTCATAAATTGATGTTTATAGAAAACTGGCTGAATTTCCGAAATATATTTGAAACTGATAATTGAGTGATAAATTATGTGCCATTGGTGAGACTTACTAACAATATTACCTTGGTGCTTGCGGCATGCATTATTTATTTCCCATGTTATTGCATTTCAAATTGACAAAGGGCATGATTTAGAACTTGGCGTACGGAATACTCCGTCACAAATGTGTCAGAGATACTGTCTGCTGTATTACAATCCCCATAGGATCTAATGGGATTGTAATAAAGCGGATGGGATAGACCTCACATTTGTGATGCAGTATTCCATCCGCCAAGTTCGAAATCAGGGCCAAAGTCTTTTTTTACATTAGTGTTCACACGCATGCCTAATGCACTGAGGAGAACGCAGCTAGTAATTTTGCAGATGATAGCCACTAATGTAATCTTGACCGATGTGTTCACTATTCCAAAACTAGTAATATTAGTGGCTCTGGATGATTTCCTCTTATTACAGAAAAGGTTGAAGACCCCGTTCTGGTCAATAGTGTTCTGTTGCAGTATTCCTTCCATTCTGTAGCATGCAATATAGTAAGAATATGGCATGCTTGCTTGGTGTTTGAGCACCTTGAAAGGGAAGAAAAACACACTGGCTGTAAATGGACCATCTGCGTTATCCCTTCTCCCTTTCCCCATATCCAGTTTGAGGCCACTCTCTCTCTCTCCTTAAGGTACTGAAATGTGGTGGGCCTCATATTGGGGTTTCTGGATGGGACAATGTATGTCCTCCCATCCTGCGGTTATACATTTGCCATACATGTTGCATTTCGATGAACATATGAATTTCCTCACAAGGGGTCTCAGCCATTCCCACATCCATTTTATTTAGGTCCCAACCTTCAAATGGTCCAGCCCATGGTGCCTTCTAGTTATAGGCCTCCCTCAACTAGCTAGCAGGATGCTCCAATTACAAAACCAGATAATAGAGATCCATATTAGGCACTGCCAACCCTCCCTCTCCATATGACCTTTCCACGGTCTCCAACTTTAGATTGTGCTCTAGATCACGCTTGAAACAATGGAATTATTCCATATTTGAAACAGAAGAACCTGCTTGGTCACTCGGTCTGACCACAGACCTCTGCTGTGAGTTTCTTACATTGGCTGCCTGTTGAGCAAAGATGCATTCTTAAATCCTTTTGCATTGCACGAAGCCTTCTACAGGCCTACCCAAGAAAGCTCACCAGTCATTTCAAGTACTGTTTCAATCCAGTGCTCTGTGCTCCTCTTCTGATGGTCTGGTCAGGATCAATAGAACATGATAATTACGACCATTAGACAGATCCACTACAGTTCAGTCTGATGAAAAGCTTCACCTCATTAGTGCCAGTTTGCCACCTGACAGCAGCAATCAATATGAGAACGGAGACCTGTTAATCTTTGCCAATGGTCTGCAGCCTAGGTGTAGCACTTTTTTCAAAAACTGTTGAGCCATAAACATTTTGTTTTGCTGAAAACTGCAAATTATGCAGCAGGTAGTGGACTATGTGGCAAGTGTGGGAAATCTACAACTATGCAAAAAATGCCATAGAAACAAAAATAGAATTATAGACTGGTTCCTAGTAGGGGGTGGGTTCTGCCCTTCAAATCCGATTGGGTTTTTCACTTTTTGATTACCTGGTTTTCGACTTTTTAACTGTGGATGAACCTCACAACTGATGATCCACCCATGGTAAACACACTGTAACTGGACTGTGGATGGGTACTGCCAGTGTCCGTTTTTTAACCCCTTCGCTGCCAGGCCTTTTCCCCCTCAGGTGGCAGGTCTTTTTTTGGCTATTTGGGGCAGGGCTCGCTTAGGCCCTCATAACTTTTTTGTCCAAATAAGCTACCCGCGCCAAGTTTGCATACTTTTTTGCCAACATCCTAGGGATTCTAGAGGTACCCAGACTTTGTGGGTTCCCCTGAAGGAGACCAAGAAAGTAGCCAAAATACAGTGAAAATGTTGTTTTCTTTAAAAAAAAATGGGAAAAAAGGGCTGCAGAAGAAGGCTTGTGGTTTTTTCCCCAGAAATTGGCATCAACAAAGGGTTTGCAGTGCTAAAATCACCAGCTACCCAGCTTTCAGGAACAGGCAGACTTGAATCAGAAAACCCAATTTTTCAACACAATTTGGCATTTTACTGGGACATACCCCATTTTTACGATTTTGTGTGCTTTCAGCCTCCTTCCAGTCAGTGACAGAAATTGGTGGGAAACCAATGCTGGATCCCAGAAACTAAACACTTCTGAAAAGTAGACAAAATTATGAATTCAGCAATGGGTAATGTGTGTGGATCCTACAAGGGTTTCCTACAGAAAATAACAAAGGAAATAAAAAAAAATATAAAGTGTGAGTGAAAAAAGCAGCCACTTTTCCCTACGTTTTACTCTGTAACTTTTTCCTGCAATGTCAGATGTTTGAAAGCAATATACTGTTACGTCTGCTGGACTCTTCTGGTTGCGGGGATATATAGGGCTTGTAGGTTAATCAAGAACCCTAAGTACCCAGAGCCAATAAATGAGCTGCACCTTGCAGTGGGTTTTCATTCTACACCGGGTATACAGCAATTCATTTGCTGAAGTATAAAGAGTGAAAAATAGGTATCAAGAAAACCTTTGTATTTCCAAAATGGGCACAAGATAAGGTTTTGAAAAGCAGTGGTTATTTGCACATCTCTGAATTCTGGGGTGCCCATACTAGCATGTGAATTACAGGGCATTTCCCAAATAGAGGTCTTTTTTACACACTGTCCTGTATTTGGAATGAAAAAATGTAGAGAAAGACAAGGGGCAATAACACTTGTTATTCCTCCAAGTCTCCCGATACAAATAGTACCTCACTTGTGTGGGTAGGCCTAGCGCCCGCTACAGGAAATGCCCCAAAACACAACGTGGACACATCACATTTTCTCAAAGAAAACAGAGGTGTTTTTTGCAAAGTGCCTATCTGTGGATTTTGGCCTCTAGCTAAGCCGGCACCTAGGGAAACCTACCAAACCTGTGCATTTTTGAAAACTAGAGACCCAGGGGAATCTAAGACGGGGTGACTTGGGGGACTCTCACCAGGTTCTGTTACCCAGAATCCTTTGGAAACCTCAAAATATGGCTATAAAAACACTTTTTCCTCACATTCCGGTGACAGAAAGTTCTGGAATCTGAGAGAAGCCACAAATTTCCTTCTACCCAGTGTTACCCCAAGTCTCCTGATAAAAATGGCACCTCACTTGTGTGGGTAGGCCTAGTGCCCGCAACAGGAAATGCCCCAAAACACAAAGTGGACACATCACATTTTCTCAAAGAAAACAGAGGTATTTTTTTGCAAAGTACCTACCTGTGGATTTTGGCCTGTGGCTCAGCCGGCACCTAGGGAAACCTACCAAACCTGTGCATTTTTTAAAACTAGAGACGTAGGGGAATCCAAGACGTGGTGATTTGTGGGGCTCTCAACAGCTTCTGTTACTCTGAATCCTTTGCAAACCTCAAAATGTGGCTAAAAAACACCTTATCCTCAAATTTCAGTGAAAACAAGTTCTGGAATCTGAGAGGAGCCACAAATTTCTTTCCATCCAGCGTTCCCCCAAGTCTCCCGATAAAAATGGTACCTCACTTGTGTGGGTAGGCCTTGTGCTCGCAACAGGAAATACCCGAAAACACTATCTGGACAAATCAAAATTATCAAATAGAAAACTACCTGTTTTTGCGGGGGAGGCACCTGCGTTTTTGGTTGTGGGTTCAGCAGCCATCTAGGAAAACCTACCTAACCCAGACATTTCGGAAAACTAGACACCCGAGGGAGTCAAGGGAGGTGTGACTTGCGTGGATCCCCCAATGTTTTCTTACCCAGAATCCTCAGCAAATCTCAAATCTAGCTAACAAAATCACATTTTCCCACACTGGGACAAATTTCCTACCAACCAACGTTCCCCTCAGTCTCCCGGTAAAAATGATACCTCACTTGTGTAGGTGGGCCAAGTGTTTGTGACAGGGAAGAGACAAAAACACGTCGAAATTGAGGGGGAACCAAAGTTGGTCCAAAAGGGCAGTTTGAAAAAAAAACATTTTTAGGCTGACAAGTGCAGCAGAAATTGTATCGGTATAGATGAGACAATGCTGGGTGGTAGGAATTTTGTGGATTACTGCAGATACCGGAAGGTTAGCCCCTTCAGTTCGGGTGGGTGCATAACCAGGCCCATACTGGTTGGTAGCCACCACCCCACTATTTTCTTGTATTTTTTTTTATTCCCTGGCATCTAGTAGACTTTCTGTCCCACCGGGGTGTGGATCAGGGGCAATTGCCCATTCTGCCCACTGGAGGGCAGAACAACTTTGGCCCCATTTATTTGGGGTGGGGGTATGGCCATACCCCCAACATCTTATCTTGAAACAAAAAAATTCCCTGGTCTCTGGTGGGCTTTCTGCCTCCCTTGGGATCAGATGGGCCTTCCAAAAATAGGCCAATCTGCCCCCAAGGGGGGCAGTTATAGTCAACAGTAATGTGCCCCCATGGGGAGCAACCCTTGCCCAAGGGGCTGCCCCCCCAAACAAAACACCACATACACACACACACCAATCCATGGTGTCTAGAGGTTTCTGCCCCCTTTGGGGGCAGATTGGCCTAACTAAAATAGGCCGAACTGCCCCCAAGGGGGACAGAAATGGCCTAAATACAATTTGTCCCCGAGGGAGCAACCCTTGTCTAAGGGGTCGCTCCCATACATAAAAACATAAAGTAAATAAAAAAATATATGTATCCCTGGTGTCTAGAGGTTTCTGCCCCCGGGGCAGATCCACCTAATTATATCAGGCGATCTGCCTTCAGGGGGGCAGAAATGGCCTAGAAATAATTAGCCCCCGAGGAGTGGCCCTTGCCCAAGGGGCCGCTCCCCTTATTTGAAATAAGAAAAGAAAAAAAAGTCCCTTGTGTCTAGTGGGCATTTCTGCTGCCTGATTGCATCGCAAATGCGCCTTCGAGACACGAAAGGAGAGGAAAAGCCTTTCCTCTCCTTTCATGCCTCTCTGCCCACTCCATATGATCAGAGGAGAAATGCTTTTGCATTTCTCCTTCGATCAGGTGCTGGAAGCTGAGCTTCCAGCGCTGGGGGGAAGGCCTCTGATGAGGTCAGCGCGCGAAAGCACTCTGATGTCATCAGATGCCACGGGGCGTCAGCGGTGGGGTGGGGGTGGAAGGGGAAGCGATTCCCCTTCCATCTCTGCCCAGGGGAGGAGGGTGCTCGGCCATCTGGGGGAGCGCTCCACCAGGGGCCCATAGCAGGAAGAGCTGGTCTCGTCCTTGGCACCGGGCAACCAGTGCTGAGGACGAGACGGTGCCGAGGACGAGACCAGCTCGTCCTGGGCACCCAATTTATTAACATAAAGGTGCTGCAGAGCAGCAAGAGTAAAGGGCACTTGGCTGGTTACATGTGAATACATGTGTACACTTGTATTCATATGTGTGAGGGGCTTGCATGTGTAACTACACACAGGTAGTCTGGCACAGGTAGTCTGGCACAGCGGGGACTTTTCAGAATTAGATATTGACCTAGGGTAGGCCTCATAATGTTAATGTGCACTCGTAGGGAAAATCAGTGTGGTTCACTGTCTTGTCTGCAGTGACACTCCATTATACACCAATAGTGCAGACTGCCTTAGAGCGCAGTTTCACTTCCCTTTGGCCTTCAGAGACCAGTGATGTATCAAAATGGGATGGAACCCGTATGCCAAACCCAAATCTAAGAGTTCCAAGAAGATATCTGTACAGTTTATTGGTCATTTAGGATTGTCATATTTCTCTGGATCAGCTCAGGAGCAGAGCACAGACCTTTTGTCACCCTGCTGTGCCAGGTTAATTATATTTATCTCCAGCAACAGGATCAAAGACCTAAGGTGCTTTGCTCGGTTGGACTGCTCTGCTTCGCTACCCTGAGAGAGTCAAGCGCTACAATAGGGTGTTTGGTTACAGGTGGACAGTGAATGTGGACCCTTTACTTGTACGGGCCACACAACTAATCACTTGTTTCCTGAACACAACAGTGAATTGGAAGGATGTATTTCACTGAGGGATTCTGAGTGACATCCAATAGATAACAAAGATGAAGATCGAGTTGACTGCGATGCCACTCAGAAGCCCACTGTGAAAAACATTCCTGTAATTCACTTTTCACCAATCTATATTTTTATGTTTTATATGGCCCCTTGCTCACTATGCCACTGGATTCAAGCTAGCCTGACTGATGAGAGGTGATACCCCAAAACAGGATGCTTGTTTCCCATCCAGGGAGAACCTGGCTTGGCAGTTCAGGAAGGACTGTTCCCATGGGGAGCAGAGTCAAGGCTGATTTGCACATGTCTGGGTCCAAACTGGGATGGCATGGTGAGCAAAAGAACAATGGATTTAACCCAGATCTGTGGCTGGTGGTGAGTGTTTGAAATGTTTCAGCACTCCGTTCATCATTCGTTTGTGTTACCGGTATTTTGGATGAAACAGAAGAGTTACCTACCTTTATTGTTTTTCTTGAATATAATACAATATCGAAAACAATATGATGTAGCTGGGTAGTTATGTTACATTCTTCGATTTTTCTCCAATTATGTTTTTTCTCAAAGGCCTACATCTTAGAACAGCGTTTCTTAACATTTTGACTTCCATGGATGCCCAATGACACACTACTTGGACCCCGGCCTGAAAAATTTCTAGAACATGAAACATAAAAAAACCACAGAAGCATGTGTACATCAAATAGACACACAATTATGAAATATTTTAATTTAATAAAAAACAAAACTATATAAAAAAAAATATATATTTTAGTGGAAAGTTAGAGTTTTTCCAAATTTGATTTTATTTGTAAAAGAAGAAGCAATATGCTAGATTCTAGCATACCAATTTGTATTGTTGTCCTGATGCATGTTCCCTTTAGTGCTTCAATTGAGGCTACCAATCAAACATACTAGATTCTGTTTGTTGTACTTGCATTACATCCTTAAATTAAGCTATGGATACCAACTAAGGGGCATATGTGTATGAATGTGAATCAGCACAGTGCATCAAGTCACCTGGACTGGTGCTGTTTTGGCTGCCTAGCACCAATGCAGCCACCCTTGCACCATGGTGCATGGGTGGCTGCGTTTTAGGGAGAATTGTTTTTGTGCAAGAAGTGGCACCTTCCTGGGCAAAAACAGTCCCCCGTGGCATTTTCCTTTTTCTGTGTGTACCGCAGAATGTAGCCCACATTGAGGAAGTAACAAAGACAAATAAAGACATTTCTCCATGTTACACCTCGTATGGGAAGGCATAGCACTTTGGCGCATTCCCTGGTCTACAACTTCTGGTAAATCTGGCAATGTGTCAAAATCCATGGGTTTTATGTGTATATACTTATATATTATTTAATTTAAAAAAACAGTTGTGTACTTATATTTAGGAAACATTGTTGTAGAACACAAAAAAGCTGGTTATTTCTTCATGTTTTCTAAAAAAGCTTTACACTCACTTTATCATATCAACATGCCCCAAAGGCACACTGACAAGCTATTCCGGTGCCAGTAAGCCACGGCAGAAGATGACATGATTTTCTACAAGTTGAGCTCTCCTTCTCGCAGTGTGTAATTCTGCGGCGATCGAGCTGGCCTCCTTGGCTTGCCCGCTATTATCCACAAAACACTCGGAGACTCTGAAAAGTGTTTTGCTGCCTGTCTCTTGTACTCAGCGGGTTTCCCTATTGATTTCTTTATTTCTTACCTCTGCCCCTGTGAGACCCCTGAGGCTATCCATTTAACTGCAGATTTGTGTCTCCTTTTGAGAGAACAGTGAGGTAGATGAAGCTTAATCTTCTATTGATGTCCCCTAACAAGATTGTCTGGAGTGTTAGGGCATAGAAAGCTAAAACTTTCATCCAGAACTAGCTCGTGCTTTGCCATTAAATAGTATCTCCTTGAACTATGACTTAGAAAGAGCAGTGTATGTATACTTGTCTATTAGTGAAATTATGCTCAGTAGAATATGGAGTCCACATTTTCATACACATCATAATAAATGTTGAAGTATGATTATACAACTAATTTAAACTTCCTGCCTTTCACTATCATTCACAAGATTTTCTTCAAACATTGGAAATTCATGTGTTGAGGACCTATGCCTATGATTTATGTAAAAGTGCAAATGTTCGATGAGTGCACCTGGTAAATTATGTGACTTTCATATGCCTGTGTCTCCATGTCCAATCCAGGTGATTGTATACAAAACACAAAAGTCAATGGCAGCACACAATGGATAAATATGCATTTGCATATTTTTTTTTTTTTTTAACAGTGAAGATGATTTTTCCACTGTGGAAGAATGTTCTCTCCTACGTAATCATAAAATATGATGTATGGGGAGGGGATACTTTCCAATCCCCACCACGGAAAGGTACTCCCTCCTATCCTTGGTAGATGTAGTTTTGAATTACATTGAATTGCTATCTAAAAAAATCCTTTTGTGCATTTTGTATCTATGTGCACAAGAACCATTGTGATCTGGACCCATCATGTAAAATGTGAATGCAGATCTAGTGCCAATTAGATCTCTTACTATATCTTTACTATAAATAAAAATGATGTTATATGCCTGCCTGCCTCTTACCTATTATCATGTGTGTCTGATAAATACTGTATATTTGTCATGTAGTGCTGAAAGTTCTTGAATAAACTCTTGAAAACCAGTGTACTGTTTGCACACCTCGGCAGAGAATAGTTAATCCATCCTTTTGTTCTAAGAACACCTAGGGCCAGGTTACAAGGCTGGTGGTTGTGGTGGCTGTCTGTCCGCCATAACTGTGGCGGTTCGACCACCACACTGTGAAGTTGGCGGGCAGACCCGCCGACCTCCTGCTGTCTCCGCCAGGATCTCAGATTCTGACGGGCTGACGGCGGTGCAGGTTGCGATCAGCCAAGGCGGCGCTGAACTAAGTGTCGCCCTACTAATTACAACCTTGTTCTCCACCAGCCTTTTCATGGCGATTCAACCACAGGGAGGCCACTGCACTACCCATGCCACCCCTGCCCAGCAACCTCAACATGAGCACTGTCTGCTGTGCCACCTGCAGGTGGCAGCATTGCCACCAGTTCTATTATGAGCTGGAGACAATACTGCCGTCCCTTTCCCACTGGGTTGCAAGGTTTCCCCCAGTCAGCCCACAGGGAAATTCGTAATGGGGCCAACGGGGAGGTCAACTGCATGGTGGTGACCACCCCATTGGGAGTTTGGCAATCAGGTGTTTCCATCCGCCAAACTCTTAATCAGCCCCCTAATTTTCAAAGAAAAGTTTACCCAAAAGAAAATGGGAGAAGATAAAATCCTCATTTTTAATGTTTGGTAACTGGTCTTTGTGATCCATTCATTTTACACAGCAAACTATGCATCAGTTGTAAATGTGAAGGTTGCAACAATAGAATATTAGTCATTACCATGCTTTACAATAGATTGTGGTACTTTAAAATGTTTTTTTTACTATACATGTCTTTACTGCGAGAGGCAAAGTACACTTATTTAATTTACACCCACAAAATACGTCTTTACAATGATTTTTATAATGCATAATATTAGAAAAAAAGATTCTACTTACATAAAAAATATAAGGTAATATTACATTTATCAACAAGTACACAAAAGGCACATGAACAAAACATTTAACAATGTAAAAAGGTCACTCTAACAAAACATGGCATTTACATGTTCACACAAGTAACAGTCAAAACGCACATTTGAAACAAAAAGAAAAACAAATATGTTTAGTCATGGTTTGATGCAATAAAAATGCACATGCCTAGTTATACTTTGAAGATATTAATGAATACAAGCGAAAGAACATATATTAGATATCAGCCACCACTGTTTAGTCACTCGTCAAGCCTGCTACCATTGAGGCGACAGGATAGGTTATTGAAGAGGAGGAGCTGGATACAAACCATGTTATCTAGCCAATACTCAGGTAAGCACAAGAATAAATAAATAAAAATGCAAAATGTATTTACTATAGAGAAATTGTTGTGTACATTCTGAGGAAATGAATCTCTGCAGAACGTTCTGCAAACAAAGGTGAATAAATAAATGGGAAACCTTGCAATTTAATAAATTAACAGTTGTGTTTACCGCAAGATAAAAACTAACTAAACTTTATGTTTTTCAAGCAATATTATGAGGAAACTAAATATGTTATTATAGCTAAAATATTTTTAAAGCATGTTATTTATTTTTGCTGATTTGTGTACTCCCTTTGAAGAAGAATGATTTTGTCAGTAGCACACCACTTTAAAAACAATAAAAAGAGAAGTATAGTTATTAATAGAATTAAGAGAATGTTTAATTAAACTAAAAACAAACAAAATAACATTTAACTTAGTAGATGGATAACTCCCATTATCTACCTCAAAGGTAAACACATATAATTCCAATTTACAGATACAAGTTAAAAAAAAGAGGAACTGAAGAAGAAAAATATTTTTAACAAAAGATATATTTTACAATTTTTTTTTTTTAGCAGATTACTTCAAGCCCATGAAGAAAAAAATAAACAGTGAGAAAAATTAAATTTGCCTTCTTTAAAGATCAACAGAAGGTAAGCAGTAAACCTAAACAGTGAGAAAACAGCAAACTTTTGATATATATAATATATTCAATATTTTTATATATAATTTAAAAAAATGGAGATCATGCCTCAGGCACATTTTCTGTTTTCCAAGAGGGCGAACCAAGGTAGTCAAACTTGAAAGTAACCTTTATTGTAAGGAGAAGCATCCTGACCCCAAATCTCGTTGGAGATGTATGAAGTATTACTCTACCCTCTGCATAGGCAGAGCTGTCAATCTGTGTAAATATATTAAAAGAACCCCAAAGCATAACAACTCTGCCTTTGCAATCTGCAAGTGAAATTATAGTTCGAGAACATTTTCAACAAAAAAACACTAGCTACCTGTGGCGGGTTCTTTTTATCCCGAGCCGAGGGGATGCTGGAAGAAGGCGACAGACGCGACGCTGAAGGGTGTAGTACGTTTATTTATATGTTCGTTGGAATTGTAGCCCTAGCTTTTCCGCAAAAGGGTGATATTCCAGTACAAAACTAATATATAAAGTCCCTTTTCTTTCAGGGTTCCTTGATGCTCCCGGGATGGGCTGGTCTGGTCCGGAGGGAGAGGTCTTGTTCAGCCGGCTCTCATGGCCCCAGGATTTCCCCAAAACAAAGAAGGAGAAAGGAACAGGTAAGTGGGGAGATTTATTTATATACGGTTAATTGGGGTTAGTAAGGTGTGAGGGGGGGGGGGTTGTGTGGAGGTGAAGGAATGTGGGTTTGCACTCCTCTTGTGTCTTTCTTTCGTCGTGCCCTGTTTGTGACCCCCTTACAGTTTCATTCACTGGTCTGGGTATGGCCCTTGTGGGGTTATCGTTCGGTTTAACCGTGGTCCTGCTTAAATAGGCTCCCCTTCCTTACACGACCTCAGTCCTCCCTTCTTAACCCCCTTAAAACCAGCCAACCACCCAGAACCCCAGTCCCAGCCCCGGTACGCTCGTACCTGGTTTGGCCACGCCCCTCCGGGGACGTGGCCGGCTTGTAAGCGATCTCCCGACTTTGTCTCGGCAGGGGCGGGAGGCGCCCAAGCGTTTCTGCTCTCCCCGCGTTGCTCCTTCTCCGCAGCGGGGTTTGCCTTCTCTCTGTGTGGTCCGCGGCGTTCTTCTCTCCGGGTTTCCTTGACGTCGGCGGCTTCCTCTGGGTCGCGCGGCGCTCCTCCTTCTTCGGTCGTCCTTCCGGCCTCTATCTGACAGATGACGTTGGACGTCATCGCGTCAGGAATTCCTTGGGTGCCCCCGGGGTATCCTCCGGCGGTCGTTCGCTCCGCCCAGGAACCGGCGTCCGGAGGCGCCCGGTTACACATCCCCTCACATGAATGGGGCTGATCGAGCCCCATCAGAACCGGAACCCGGGACAAATAGTCAGCCTGACCCATAAGGTCACCAGGGAGGTGGCAAACCTGGAAGGAGAAAGGTTGGAGCTCCATGAACCATCTCAATATACGATTGTTGGTATTCTTATATCTTGAGAGCCACGTAAGGGGTGCATGGTCCGTATATAGTAGGAAAGGTCTGCCCAAAAGATAGTATTGGAGACTTTCGATAGCCCATTTAATGGCAAGACATTCCCGCTCTATAATGGGGTATCTTTGCTCCCTGGGAAACAGCTTACGGCTAATAAAGACGACGGGATGGCTCACTCCGTCTTCATCCTTTTGAAAAAGAACGGCCCCTACCCCCACGTCGGAGGCATCCGTTTGGAGATGAAAGGGTTTGTCAAACTCAAGACATTTCAATATCGGTTGAGTGGTGAGACACCTTTGCAAGGTATGAAAACTATGAAGTTGAGTCGGGTCTAGTCCTGGGATATTGTTGGGCTGTCCTTTTCTTAAGAGATTGGTTAGGGGGGCAGCTAAACTGGAATACTGGGGAATGAACCTTCGATAGTACCCCACTAGACCTAAAAAGGAACGAATTCCCTTCTTCGTGGTGGGAGCACTGGTGTGTAGAATGGCTTCGATTTTATTTTTTTGGGGTCGCAGTATACCGTTGCCAATGTGATAACCCAGGTAGGAGATCTCACTAAAAGCCATTCGGCTCTTGGCGGGGTTGGCTGTCACTCCAGCCTTCCTTAAAGCCGAGAGGATGTGGTCTATGTGGACCACATGGTCTTCCCAGGTCTCACTGAAAATAACGATGTCATCCAGATAGGCCGCCGCATATCTGGTATGAGGTCGTAATATGGTGTCAATGAGACGTTGGAAGGTGGCGGGGGCGCCATGTAACCCAAAAGGGAGAACCTTAAAGTGATACAATCCTGAGGGAGTAGCGAAAGCCGTCTTTTCCTTGTCTTCGGGATCCAACGGGATCTGCCAATATCCCTTGGTCAAGTCAAGGGTAGACATGTACTTCGCTTTCCCCAGTCTTTCTAAGAGCTCGTCTATCCTAGGAAGAGGATATGTGTCAAATTGTGATAGGGAATTGACCTGTCTAAAGTCGATACAAAAACGTATAGACCCATCAGGTTTGGGTACCAAAACCACGGGCGAACACCAGGGGCTTTGGGAAGGTTCTATGATGTCTAGATCTAACATCTTCTCAATTTCGTTTTCTACGAGGGTTTTCCTAGCTTCAGGGATACGATAGGGTTTTAATCGCACGGTTTTCCCAGGTGGTGTGAGGATTTGATGATGTACCAACTGTGTCCTACCGGGTACCGAGGAGAACACCCGCCCGTTTTTATCGAAGAGATTCTTCAATTGTCTATTTTGTTGAATCGAGATCTCTGTATTAATGATAGGAACCTCTCTCTCGCCAGGGGGATCAGTGGAGCACCACCCTATCTCTAATTCCTTAACGGTATTGACTTGGCAGCCGTGTCTTGGGTCGTTCGGAGGTTCTTCCCATCTTTTTAATAAATTAACATGGAAGATCTGTGACCTAGGGGGAATGTCGTTAAGCTGAATTCTATACGTTACGGGGGTTCCTAGTCCTGTTACGGTGTAGGGTCCCTGCCACTTGGCCAACAATTTGTTGTCTGAACTGGGAAGAAGAACTAACACTTTATCTCCTAGGGAAAAGGACCTCAATTGGGTATTCCGATCATAATTCCTTTTCTGTTTGGGCCCTCTCCATGTGTTCCCTTACGCTTTCCCATACTGTATGCAGGTGGGTTTTTAACTCACGGACATACTTTAGAATGGTTTTTTCCCCGTCTTCTTCTTCCCACATCTCAGCGGCCATATCTAGTAGGGTCCGTGGTTGTCGCCCAAACAACAGCTCAAACGGACTATGGCCCGTGGAGGCTTGTTCGTGTGTCCTGATTGCGTATATTACTAAAGGGAGTTTCTTATCCCAGTCCTTACCAGTCTCTGAGATAGTTTTCTTTAGTAGTGTTTTGAGAGTACGGTTGTATCTCTCCACCAAACCATCGGTTTGTGGATGGTAGACTGACGTCCGTAACTGTTTAATCCCTAATAGCTGACATATTTGCGTCATCAGGTTGGACATAAATTGGGTACCTTGGTCCGTTAGGATTTCTCGAGGAAACCCAATTCGGGAAAAGAACCCTATCATGGCGTGAGCAACACTTTTGGTGTTAATACTAGAGAGGGGAATAGCCTCAGGGTATCTCGTGGCGTAATCTACTAGTACCAATATATAACGATAGCCTCTCGACGAGGGCAGAAGAGGGCCAACGAGGTCCATCCCTATTCTAGAGAAGGGGACATCAATGATGGGGAGGGGTTGTAAAGGGGCCTTTCTCCGTGAGCCTGGGTCAACCAATTGGCATTTTGGGCATTGTTGACAGAATTTCCTAATCTGGGAAAATACCCCCGGCCAGTAAAACTTCCTCAACAAATATTCCTCTGTTTTCTCCCTCCCATAGTGTCCACCCCCGGGCTGGCTGTGTGCTAAGTGTAGAACTTGTTGTCTATAAGCTTCTGGAACTATCAACTGTTTCTTTTCGTCTTGGTCTTTGTAAGTAACTCGGTATAATAGGTCTTTAACTATGGTGAACGAGGGACCTTATCCTGGGGGTTCCGTGGCCGTGCACTTTTCCATGCATGGATTAAACTAGGGTCTTCTCTTTGCGAAGTCCGGAAGCTGGGAAGGGCAGTGAGGGCGAGGACCTTTGTAATTACCCTGTTGGAGCGGCCTTGGTTATAGGCTTTCTTAATAATTCTTTTCTCCTTCCGGGTGAGTTTAGGTCGTACCCTCGGAGGTGATAGAGGCATATTGGAGAAAGGAGCGTCCTTCCACCAGTTGTTGGTTTCTTCGAGCTGTCTAAGGCTGTCTAAGAGTTGCGGGAACTCCGAAAAGTCAGTTCCTATAATAGCTTCTTCAACCAGTTGCTCTACTAAACCCACTCTTATGGGTATTTCTTGTCCTCCCCAGGTGAGGGTGGTCCAGATTAGGGGATATTCTCTGGTTTCTCCATGAATACAACAGATTGATACCGTGAATTCCGAAGTGTAGTAAGGTGCGTCGAACAACCCGGCCCTGACCACAGATTGGCTACACCCTGAATCGATGAGGGCTACTGTGCTTTTCCCATTGATAATCAGTCTCTTTTTATAAGGGGTGTCTCTTCTTCCTGTATAAAAGACTCTTCCCCTAGTGACCTCTATTTCCATGGGTTCCGATTTTTCTGTTTTCAGGGGGCAACCTCGAGCTATGTGGCCCCATTCCCCGCAACTGAAACACTGAGGTTGTTGTATATATGGCCTATCTAGTCCCCGGGATTTTCCTATGTCATCATTGATTCTTCGTCCCACCGTCGAAGACGTTCCCGAACCCAGACGCAGGGGACCAGGTGTTGATCGGGGGGTGGTTACTTTGAATTCAAGGGAGCGATGAAAGGCACAGGCCAACTCGATGGTAGTACTGGTATCCGGGTTTGGATGTTGTTTGATCCAGTTGTGTGTAGACGGGGGCAGAGCGTCCAGGTATTGCTCTAAGAGCACGATCTCGATAATGTCTTCCCGATTTGTCCCTATGGGTCCCAACCATTTGAGTCCCAGATCTTTGATCCTAAAATATAGGGCCCGGGGATTTTCGTTGGGTCCCCACTTCGCTTTTCTAAACCGGACTCGATAATGTTCAGAATCAAACCCCACTCGTTCTAAGATGCTCTTTTTGATATCGTTATAGGGGGTTATTCCACCGGGGTTTACCGCTTGATAGGCTGCTTGGAGAGTCCCGGTCAATAAGGGGGCGATATATTGGCCCCATCGCTCCGGAGGCCAAGTAGCAGAAGTAGCAACCCGTTCAAAATTGGTGAAAAAGGCATTGGGGTCTTCACCTTCTTGATATCGTTGTAAGACCGAACTGGGCACATTCGGGTGTACACGGGTAGCACGATGGTATCTGTGAGATTCTTAATGGCGGTTTCATGAACCAACTGGTTGTTGGCCATTATGGTGGCCTGACTCTTAAGGGCATTTTGTAGTGCCTCCCTTTCCAATTTGGCCTCTTTTTGTTGCTCTTCCCACACTAATTGTAGGTGTCTTTGTCCGGAGGCCAACTGTTGCATCATATCGGATAGGGTACACTTCTCCTCCATGGTTGGGGAGTCTCTGTCTCCTATTCCAGCATCCCACTTCTGACACCACTGTGGCGGGTTCTTTTTATCCCAAGCCGAGGGGATGCTGGAAGAAGGCGACAGACGCGACGCTGAAGGGTGTAGTATGTTTATTTATATGTTCGTTGGAATTGTAGCCCTAGCTTTTCCGCAAAAGGGTGATATTCCAGTACAAAACTAATATATAAAGTCCCTTTTCTTTCAGGGTTCCTTGATGCTCCCGGGATGGGCTGGTCTGGTCCGGAGGGAGAGGTCTTGTTCAGCTGGCTCTCATGGCCCCAGGATTTCCCCAAAACAAAGAAGGAGAAAGGAACAGGTAAGTGGGGAGATTTATTTATATACGGTTAATTGGGGTTAGTAAGGTGTGAGAGGGGGGGGGGGGGTTGTGTGGAGGTGAAGGAATGTGGGTTTGCACTCCTCTTGTGTCTTTCTTTCGTCGTGCCCTGTTTGTGACCCCCTTACAGTTTCATTCACTGGTCTGGGTATGGCCCTTGTGGGGTTATCGTTCGGTTTAACCGTGGTCCTGCTTAAATAGGCTCCCCTTCCTTACACAACCTCAGTCCTCCCTTCTTAACCCCCTTAAAACCAGCCAACCACCCAGAACCCCAGTCCCAGCCCCGGTACGCTCGTACCTGGTTTGGCCACGCCCCTCCGGGGACGTGGCCGGCTTGTAAGCGATCTCCCGACTTTGTCTCGGCAGGGGCGGGAGGCGCCCAAGCGTTTCTGCTCTCCCCGCGTTGCTCCTTCTCCGCAGCGGGGTTTGCCTTCTCTCTGTGTGGTCCGCGGCGTTCTTCTCTCCGGGTTTCCTTGACGTCGGCGGCTTCCTCTGGGTCGCGCGGCGCTCCTCCTTCTTCGGTCGTCCTTCCGGCCTCTATCTGACGGATGACGTTGGAAGTCATCGCGTCAGGAATTCCTTGGGTGCCCCCGGGGTATCCTCCGGCGGTCGTTCGCTCCGCCCAGGAACCGGGGTCCGGAGGCGCCCGGTTACACTACCATTCCCAATTAGCCATATGGTGCACAACTGAGGGCGGTAATAAAAAACATCATGATGTATGTTGCCAGAGACATGACTATCATCCGTAATTTGAAATCAATAAACAGAAAAATATAGGCAAGTGAGAGTCATCCTTCTCAAGCAAACAAATTTAGAGACATAGATATATCAGAACATCTGACCCAGACCTTTCGTTGTGAACCATTTCATCTTTATGATAACCACAACTCTAAAAAAGGTACTACACCACAGACACAAACTCCTGCCACTGTCAAACACATTCATACCCAACACCACCGAGTCACACAACGACAACACCATCGCAATCACGCAAACACATTGGTAGAGGGGAACAGCGCACACCTTTACAATACAACACATACTGGCAGCAACACGTAGCAAGAACAGACAGGTAATCAAACCAAAATGCTACCAAACAATGTGTCAGATCACATGCCATGTCCACCCAACATAGAAAGCATGTCACAGATGCATCACTTCTCACACGGACGCAAGCACCAATACCACACAATGCCACACAACACCATCACAACACATCACAAAAAGCCCATAGCACAAGTCACCTACACAACTCATGCTACTGCACAAACGCATCACATACAAAACACAAGCCTCAAATCACACAAATACAACACATACATGTGGAAGGAAAGGCAAGACAAGTATGTTATCTTCGACACCAATGGCACTGTGGTGCAGATATATTGGTATAAATAACTTGTGAAAATATTCAATTATATACAACATGGGCCTACTGCCAGTCCAAAAATCTACAGTGCCCCAGGCACACTGGGCTAAGTGTCTGGCCACAACTTGACTCCTGACTGCAAAGTGGCCTCCACATGGCTGGGGCATGAATGGGGCGGGCAGGCACCTCAGGGGTAAGGGGGGGCAAAGGGGAGGGCTTCAGTTTGGGTGGGGGTTAAGTTTGGGTGGGATTGGGTTTAGTTTTAGCCTTTGGTGGAGGGCCCTTGGCCTTGGGTTCTGGAGGGCTGACCATTGGTTTGTTAGGGGTTGCAGTTTTAGCAGGGGGAGGGCCATAGGCAGTACCACAGGGGCATGAGAGGACTGCGAGGCAGAAGGACTGCATTTGGGGAGGGTAACGGGGAACTTGGGGGAACCACGGGCTGGGACAGTGAGAGGGAACAGGAAAAACTCATAAAGGAATCTTTTTTTCGGAGCACAAGGGTGGTCATGGGAAAAGCGCTTGGGAGTGGAGGCAGAGGGATAGCTTGTGAGGTGTGTACGTGTAGGTATCTTGGGTGCAGGTGCATGGGTGTCTATTGGGTGGGTGTGGTGCTTGTGTTTATCTTTGCAAACCATGTCTGTTGAGGTGGATGAATGGTGGTCTGACTGTGTGCTCTGGATGGGTGTGGGATTGGGCACAGGTAGCTGGAGGGGGGATGGAAGACAAAGGGATACTGGCTCCCGTCAGTGAGGACGCCAGAGCCTGAAAGGATCTCTGCAGGGCAGTCAGACACCGTGAATGCCTTCCAGGTTGGCATTGCTCTGCTGCATCTGTAATGCCAGTCCCTGAATGGCATTCAAAATGATTGACTGTCCCACAGAGATGGACCTCAGGAGGTCAATAGCCTCCTTATTGAGGGCAGCAGGGATGACTTGGGTAGGGGCAGAGGTGTCTGCGGTAAAGGAGATGTCCACCCTCCTGGGTGAGGAGGCATGGGCAACTGGGCAGAGAGCTACAGGGTGGGCGATGCTGGGAAGGGGGGTGGTGGAAAAGGATGGTGCTGGGATTGTCCCAGATGGGTCCAAAACCATCAGAGAGCATCCATATGAAGAGGAATCTAAAGAGGATGTTGTAGATCTGGTCTCCCCCATGGCACTCCCTTCACCCTCCATCCCACTCTGGTCCCCTCGGCACCACTGGTGTCAGCCTCCTGGGTCCTGTGGGCTGCAGCTTCCCCATTCTGCAGTCCCCCTTCTCCTTCGCCTGATGATGCTGATGCACACAAAGACAGAGGAGGAGAGGGAGGGTGGGAGAGAAAGAAATGGTAGAATGGGTCAATACCTACCCATTATTCATTAGAGCAACAACTTATTATTCTGCTGCTATGCCATGGCAGGCCATGCCTTTACATTGACATGCATAACTGTGGGAAATCATAGGGGAAACAAATGCAATGCTGAAAAAACCTACAAATGTGGGAACATTGGCACTCACTGACTTCATGAAGGGTCTAACAATGCACAGTTGCATAGTACTTGCCACATTCCCATGGTCAATTAAATTGACCTATCCTGGACTTTTTACCCAGCATAATCCTGCTTGGGAAGGTAGCATACTCAAGAAATCCATGTACAATGTGGTCAGTAAGTTATTGGCCCCCCTGCAGCCATCTACACATTCATTTAAAGGCAACTGATTGAGAACTCACAAATTATCTCTGTCCTTGTGGCAGAGTAATACTGATGGCAATGCCTTAACACCTCAGTATACTGATGTTGATGGAGGGAGCAGGTCTCCCAAATATGTGAAGGTTGTCCAGACAAACCCAAACATGGAATTAGTCCCTTCATAAGTCACTGTCTGCATGGCATTGGCACAAATGCTCTATACAAATCTTGCCAAGGTGGCTGAAAATCATAGTCCATGTGCATCTACCAATGATCCTCACTACATCTTTCCACTATTTGGCTACCCAATCCCATACAAGCCAAACATTAGTGAGTTGTGAGTGTGTACTTACCCCCTTGTGGCTGCTGTGCTGCCATCAAGTGCCCATCCAACTCAGGGTCAGCCACCACCAAAATGCGGGCCATTAGGAGGGTCAGGATCCAATCGGCACCCCTCTCTCGTTGGGAAGACGTCCCCAGCTGGGCCTCTGCGGTCTTATGGGCCCAGCATCTCAGGTCCTCCCACCGCTTGCTGCAGTGAGTGCAACACCCGCTATGGACCCCAGAATCTGCACTTGCTTGGCGATGGCACACCAAACCCCCTTTTTCTGATGGGTGCTGACCTGCATCGGTGACACAGACAGTAGGAGAAAGTCATGTAAATTAGCATCACAGCAACAGCAGTGAACTTCACACATCAGACACATCTCATGCCCACACTAACGTGTCCTAACAGCACAAAAGCACCAACTCATTGCCAACTGCATGCATCCACTCCGTGTGCGTTTTCATAACACCTTTCAGTGTCTCACACACCACTATCAGACAGGACGGTAACATTGGACTCACCTGCTGCTCTGGTGACCCCATCCACTAGCTTCTCCAACTCCTCCTGGGTGAAGGCAGGGGCCTATCTCCTGCAGGACAAAGCATTATGGCTCCCAGAGACAGTACACAGCAGCTCACACAGTGGAGGTCATGCTTGCAGAAGTGTCGGGAGTCAAGTGAGCTGGGCAACAGAAAACGGCCATCACGGCCGCCGCGTACATGACCACCACCGGTGATCTTCATTGTCCCAAGTCTCTCATAGGCAACAATGTTGTCCAATGAGGAGTTGCACAACAGTTGTGTCCGCCTTCTGCCATCATGACTAATGCCAGCGGAATAAGGTCACTTCCATCCTGTCCTGTGCATGCAGGAGAGACGGTTACCATTTTATATGTTGTCTATGTATTGTAGGTGATTTATAAGTGCGTCATGGATGATATGTAGGGACGAGTGCATAGATGGACTATGTCCACACATCAAAGCTGGGTTCACACATGTGACATTCATGGACAGTGTAGTTAGGTGGACTGATGACAATGACAGGACATGCACGGTCACTTGCTGCCTCATAGACGTACTAACCATATCTGTAGCTCAAAAAGTTACATACAGCTAATTACTCGAGGGAATAGGGTGTTGATAAATGGAAGTGTCACATGTTTCATGTGTGGCAAGCTGTTTGTCTGGGGCTGCAACAATAATCTAGGATGGCACACATGTTCAGTTTATATGCCCAAATTGATTGTGCATACTTCAGCGTTCTGTCCACATTTGTGTGTTACAAATACAGTGTTAGGTGGCATGTGAAATGTTGACATCATCCTGTGACTTTTCCTCTCTCCTATTCCTAGATACTGTGCAATGGTGAGAACGAGATATGCACCATTGTTCCGGCCCCTAGTCGACCTTACTACCCTGGAAAAGAGACACATTATCCAGACCTATCATCTGAACTGTCATACCATCATGGAACTGTGTAACCAATTGGAGCCGGATCTCTTGCCTGCCATATGTAATCCCTTTGCCATGCCGCCCATAGTACAGGTCTTAGCTATGCTACCTTGCCTCAGGCTCGATCCAGATTACAGTGGGCTTGGCAGCAGGGATGTCAGTCGGTGTTCAGTTTTGTGTTGAAGGATGTACTGTGTGCTTTACTTAAACACCTGGACAGCTACATTAGTTTCCCCCAACGTGCAGAATTGCCAACTGTTAAAGCTGACTTCTATGATATGGGACATGTCCCTCATGTGATAGAGGCCATAGATGGCACACACATTGCTTGGCTCCTCCCAGGTTCAATGAACAAGTATAAAGGAACAGGAAAAACCTTTACTCCATAAATGTCCAAGTGGTGTGTCTCGCTGACCAGTATATTTCCCAAGTGTCGGCCAAGTTTCCTGGATATGTGCATGACTCCTACATTTTCAGGAACAGCAATGTCCCAAACATAATAACACAGCTACAGAGAGAGAGGGTCGGGTCATTGGTATGAATCCAATAGTATGTGTGCAACTGTAATGGCACCTCTCATCAGAATCTACCCTGTGTCCCTACCGGTTTTGTGATAGGTCCAACCTTTGTGCACACAGGTGACTCTGGCTATCCTAACCTTCTGTGGCTGCTTACACCAGTGAGATACTCAACATCAGATAGTGAAAACCGTTTCAATGAGGCCAGCAGCAGGACAAGGCGTGTCATCGAGAGGACCTTTGGGCTACTGAAGGTCAGATTCTGGTGTCTACACGTCTTGGGAGGTGCCCTGCTCTATAGACCACAAAAGAACTGCCAGATCGTTGTTGCCTGCTGCATGCTACACAATCTGGCTCTGAGACGTCACATACCATTACTTGATGTTGAGGTTGGTGGCAGCTGTACCAGTGGCTGATGATGGTGACATAGAAAGTGATGAGGAGGCAGATGATGAAGATGCAGCTGACTCTAAAACAGAGTTGATCCACCAATACTTCCAATAAAGTTCAGGTATGTGTTAACTGTATTGTATGTGTAAAGTACTCCTGTCTGCCTTGTGACATTGCTCCTCCTGGTGTGTGCCATCAGGGGAGGTGTTACTGTTCAAATGTCAGAGCTGTTTTTAACATGCTGTTGCCTAGCATCACATCTGCAAAGGATTGGGCATGTTGTATGTTCCCAGTAATGCTATGTCGACTGCAAAAGCACTGCCAACCAAAGTAGTGTTGACAGTTTAGCTTCTTATCCCCACTGTACACAATGGACGAATATGGGACATAACTTATCCTGACAGAGTGTGTCAGTGGCAAACTAGGGAGAATGTTCAGGAGAGGCTCACTTCCTGGCAGTGGTTTTGGTTTTGGTCTTGGCATCAGGTCCTGCAGGATGTCTGGATGTACAACCTTGTTTGCGTGGGGATTCCTCAGCTACAGAGGGAGTGTTGCTAGTGGCCTGGGGGTCCTCTGGCAGGGCCTCCATGTTACTAGCTACACAGGAGTGGATTGCTCAGTTGTTATATGGCTAGTAGAAGGGGCTTGCTGATAGGTGAATGACGCATGCCGGATGGTTGTTTGTTCTTTGAGGACCCCTGCAATAGAGGCCATGTTGGCATTGTGAGCCTGCCACTGCTGCATGGCCTCCTGGTGGTATTCCCTCTGCAGCCTCTGACTCTCAGGCAATGTGGGGATAATCTGGCCCATCTTGTCCTGGGATTACTGGTATGCTCCCAAGACTTGGGAGATGGCCTCCTGGCCAGTCGTTTCCCTTGAGGGCCCCATCCCTTGGCCCACAGGTGCCCTCCAACTGCTTCTGCCCCCCGGAGTCTGGGCCCCTAGCACAGTGTGCCCACTCCCATTTACACCAGGACCTTCATCTACATGACGACTGACAAATTACAGAGACAAATGGTTGACAAACTATTTTGCTGAACTGTATGGATTATGTAGCATAATTGAAGCTAACTTTGCTGATGATTTGCACTGATGCTTTAGAATGTATTGTGATTCAAGCTTTAATTAGGTTGTGTTTCTTGCGTCTTTTTGGTTAATCAATATTATTCTTATGTGTGTTTTGACTTGATTTTGAGATAATCTACATGAATTTAGCATTGTTAATATAAAGGAAATAAACTTACTAAACTTTTACTAAAGGTGTGGTTATTCATGGCTGAAAAGTCATGGTGTGTGTCAATTACTGACTCCATTGATTAATTGATTTGACTAATGATTATTGATTTTTTGTGTATTGATTATTGATTCTGTTCTGGAGCTATGGTAAGAACATCTTAAACGAGTCAAAAGGTTCATCGACCCATACGCGTCCCCTTGTAACATGCCAGTTCATTCAGCATGCGTGGGAGCCATGAACCAGAGGATATGGACCCTAATCCTCCATTTGAGAAGTACACTTGCAGGTATATGGTAAGGTCCCACTTCTAATAGCAATGATTTAAAGGCATCCAATTGCCTTAAGTTCAGTAAGGTTCATAAGAAAGGGCTACGAGAGGAGTGATCCAATTCAAGGTTTATTATTGGAAGGTAAGTGACTCCAAATTATACTTCAAATGAATAAATCACAGAACGAAGTAGGAGCTCAGCCAACACGTGTTTCGCCCCACAAGGCGCATACGCCAAGGCTTTCTCAAGGCATAATATATATGAGCAAAATTGTGCTTCGAATGGTAAGCTGTGAAATCATTGACTCAACAATCAATCTATTTAATATCGGTAAATATATTCTGCACCAGTAGCGGGAATTTTAGTTTGTGTAATATTCAAAAAATTGGTGGGGCAAAAGGAAAGGCCTTTGTTCAAAATGTGTTGGTCAGTTGGAGAAAGCTCATGATCAGAGAGATTAATTATCAGTTATTCATCAAGTTTCAGGGTCTTGTGATTTTGATGCGAGCTCTTGTTTGTATACCCGATGTGCTCGGTGCTTCCATTGAGGTATCTGGTGGTTTTCCGCGAGTATCTTTCAAAGTTCCCAGGCGATGTCGCCTTGCTTCCTCGGAAAAATTAACCTGAGGTCTGATTGATGGCCGTATTTCAGAGTCATCTGAGGATTCTATTTCTGAAGACGGTATGGTATCTGGACAGCTTTGTGTGTCCAAAGAAATATTTGAGTCCTTGATGTTATCATACTTTTTACCGAATATATAGACTCTCCCTTGTTGGTAATCATTGAAGTCCCTTCTGAACTTGCGGTTCTTTCTTTGTATGATATCCTCTTCATAACGATCAATTATGTTGTTAAGAATAGCATAGTTCTTGGTGGTGATTTCTCTCCAATTTGCTTCTTCTATGCATTGAGTAAGGTTGTCAACCTCTTGTCGATGTTTCTCATATTCTTCTTGAGACATTTCAATAAATTGTTTAATCATATTGATTGATGCCAGTTTTAAGTTAGCTTCCCATTTTTGTAGGTGCTCCTGAGAGGTAGTGTCCATAGGTGGGAAGATCAGTATTCTGAGTCCCCGAGGGATACGGTCTTTTTCCAAATATTTTTTAAGAGTAGCCACTTCCCACCATTTAGAAGTTTCCTTCTTTAAGGATCTCTCCAGTGCTAAGAAGGTGCACTTGGCTGATAATAAATTGGTGGTTGTGGGGTTAATGGTGCCAGCACCAGATGTGTTAAAGACTTGGTCCAATTTGGAGTTACGTTGTTCTCTCTTGTTTCTTTGATAGGACCCTTGGAATGCGCACTGTCTGTCTGCAAAGAGTGATGGGAAGGGGGGGGCCCTAGCACTACCCATGCCATGGACATGTACAGTGTAGGGCCCCCCGTGGCACTGACTTTCCAACACCCTTTTCATTGCAGGGTCCAGAGCCGCCTTGGCTGGTTACAAGGCAAATCTCTGTTACCACTTTGGGATCTATGATCCTGGTGGGGATGGTGGTTTTTAGTGGGGTCCGCCTTCCTAAGTTGTAATTGGGCGGTCGGACTGCCCACACTGCAACGGTCCGACCGTCAACGCTTGTGTGGTGGTCCTTAGACAACCACACTCGTTATAGGGCCCATAGTAAGAAATGCGGGATATACATTTCAGACAGGTTATGTATTAAATAAGCAGACTATTATCAAACATTTAACACCTACGGTGCCCTGGACGAGGTGATCTCGTCCAGGGCACCGGTTACCGGGTGCCTTGGACGAGATCACCTCGTCCTGCACCCGGGAACTGGGGGGAGCGCTAGCGCTCCCCCATGTGCTCCCCATCCACCCCCCCAAGGCAGGGATGAAGGGGAAGCCTTGCATTTCTGTTTCGATCACGTGGGGGAGGCCCAGAGAGGCTTCAAAGGGAAGGAAATGTATTTCCTTCCCTTTGAAGTCTCTCTGAGCGTTTCAAAAGCCAGATTGCTTGCAATCCGGCTTTTGAAACGCCCACTAGACACCAGGGATTTTCTTTCTTTATGAAACTGGCATGAGGGGAGCGACCCCTTGGGCAAGGGTCGCTCCCAGGGGGGGGCATTTTTTTGGAAGGCCTTTCCTGCCCCCAAGGGGGGCAGAAACCTCTAGGCACCAGGGATCTTTTTTTTTTTTCTTTTTTGTTTTGTTTTTTTTGGAGGTGGGGAGCAACCCCTTAGGCAAGGGTCGCTCCCCTAGGGGGCAAATTATATTTAAGCCATTTCTGCCCCCTTTGGGGGCAGATTGGCCTATTTTTATGAGGCCAATCTGCCCCCAAGGGGGACAGAAACCACTAGGCACCAGGGATTTTTTTTGTTTTTTTTGTTTTACAGATGGGGAGCGACCCCTTGGACTAGGGTCGCTACCCTGGAGGGGAAAATTGTATTTAGGCCATTTCTGCCCCCTTTGGGGGCAGATCGGCCGATTTTTGCTACGCCAATCTGCCCCCAAGGGGGGCAGAAAACACTAGGCACCGGGATTTTTTTTTTGCGCCAATGTCACGCAGGGGGAGCGACCCCGTAGGCAAGGGTCGCTCCCGGGGGGGGGGAGCAAATTTATTTTAGGCCATTTCTGCCCCCCGGGGGGGCAGAAACCTCTAGGCGCCAGGGCAAATGTTATTTTTGTGTTTTTTTTTTGTTTGTTTGTTTTTTTAAAGATGGGGAGCGACCCATTAGGCAAGGGTCACTCCCCTGGGGGGCAAGTTGTATTTAGACCATTTCTGCCCCCCTTGGGGACAGATTGGCTGATTTTCGGTCAATCTGCCGCCAAGGGAGCAGAAACCACTAGGCACCGGGGATTTTTTTTTTTGCTCCAATGTCACGCAAGGGGAGCGACCCCGTAGGAAGGGTTTGGGGGGGGGGGAATTTATTTTAGGCCATTTCTGCCCCCCCTGGGGCCGGCTGAGCTAGAGGCCAAAATCCACAGGTAGTCACTTTGCAAAAAACACCTCTGTTTTCTGTGAAAAAATGTGATGTGTCCACGTTGTGTTTTGGGCCATTTACTTTCAGGGGCGCTAAGCCTACCCACACAAGTGAGGTACCATTTTTATTGGGAGACTTGGGGGAACGCTGGGTGGAAGGAAATTTGTGGCTCCTCTCAGATTCCACAACTTTCTGTCACCGAAATTAGTGGAAAACGTGTTTTTTAGCCACATTTTGATGTTTGCAAAGGATTCTGGGTAACAGAACCTGGTCAGAGCCCCACAAGTCACCCCATCTTGGATTCCCCTAGGTCTTTAGTTTTCAAAAATGCACAGGTTTGGTAGGTTTCCCTAGGTGCCGGCTGAGCTAGAGGCCAAAATCTACAGGTAGGCACTTTGCAAAAAACACCTCTGTTTTTTTTCAAAAAATGTGATGTGTCCATGTTGTGTTTTGGGGCATTTCCTGTCGCGGGCGCTAGGCCTACCCAAACAAGTGAGGTATCATTTTTATCGGGAGACTTGGGGGAACATAGAATAGCAAAACAAGTGTTATTGCCCCTTGTCTTTCCCTACATTTTTGCCTTCCAAATATAAGAGAGTGTGTAAAAAAGACGTCTATTTGAGAAATGCCCTGTAATTCACATGCTAGTATGGTCACCCCGGAATTCAGAGATGTGCAAATAACCACTGCTCCTCAACACCTTATCTTGTGCCCATTTTGGAAATACAAAGGTTTTCTTGATAGCTATTTTTCACTGTTTATATTTCAGCAAATTAATTGCTGTATACCCGGTATAGAATGAAAATGCACTGCAGGGTGCAGCTCATTTATTGGCTCTGGGTACCTAGGGTTCTTGATGAACCTACAAGCCCTATATATATCCCCGCAACCAGAAGAGTCCAGCAGACGTAACGGTACATTGCTTTCAAAAATCTGACATTGCAGGAAAAAGTTACAGAGTAAAACGTGGTGAATAAGTGCTGTTTTTTTCACCTCAATTTCAATATTTTTCTTTTTCAGTTGTTATTTTCTGTAGGAAATCCTTGTAGGATCTACGCAAATAACCCCTTGCTGAATTCAGAATTGTGTCTACTTTTTTTAAATGTTTAGGTTTCTGGAATCCAGCATTGGCTTCACGCCCATTTCTGTCACTGACTGGAAGGAGGCTGAAAGCACAAAAAAATCATAAAAATGGGGTATGTCCCAGTAAAATGCCAAATTTGTGTTGAAAAATTGGGTTTTCTGATTCAAGTCTGCCTGTTCCTGAAAGCTGGAAAGCTGGTAATTTTAGCACCGCAAACCCTTTGTTGATGCCATTTTCAGGGAAAAAAACACAAGCCTTCTTCTGCAGCCACTTCTTCCCATTTTTTTGAAAAAAAACAAAATTTTCACTGTATTTTGCCTAATTTCTTGGCCTCCTTCAGGGGAACCCACAAAGTCTAGGTACTTCTAGAATCCCTAGGATGTTGGAAAAAAAGGACGCAATTTGGCTTGGCTATCTTATGTGGACAAAAAGTTATGAGGGCCTAAGCGCGAACTGCCCCAAATAGCCAAAAAAAGGCCTGGCACAGGAGGGGGAAAGGGCCTGGCAGCAAAGGGGTTAAGAGAAAATGTAAAGCTTCTCTTCTCAATAAATTAGTTACCTAAACATTTCTGTGAACAAGGTGACATGATAGAGTAGTCAACTGTGCTTTCAAATAATGGAATATACAGTATATTTTTATAAAATGCACATTTTCAGAACAAAAGCTTTGTGAAACATAGGGGACTATAGACACAGTTGAAGAATATATACGTTTATAAATTCACATACAAACGCAACAAGTCACAGGGCTATTGTAAGCATTGTTTTAATGTTGTACACCATTCTCGTCATCTCAGCAACACTCCCTACAGAACCCTTGCCCTATTAGAAGGCCAAGACCCATGTATAACCCTTCATATATAGCCAATCTCTTGTGTACAATCAAACAAAAATGGGTGCACAAGTACCTGGTGGACATGTTCCACATGGGAACACTAACAATCCCAGACCGGCTTTGTTTAAGTTACACAACATTTGTAGCCAGCCTGGCATGACTTAATGTAGAAGCAAATGGTTTAAAGAATCAAGGTGACATTTGGGCTGAGATGTTCACATCGCAGGAGGAGTCTGCAAAAATAATATGGTTGCACATAGGGCATTTTTAGGCCTATTAGGCATGAGTATTGGTCAAAAATGGATCGGGCTGGATGACTAATCAATAGACTATTTTGGTATTTGATGTTTCTCCCAAGAAGGTTTTGGGGCAATAAAAGCCAATTGTTTGTTTTGTGCCCAGAGGACAGATATATTGTCGGTTCAGTAAGAATAGCTGTCCAATCTACAGAGGAAATTCAGTGATCTCCAACAAGATGTTCACTCACCTTTAGTGGCAAATAGTGCGTTTTTAGCATATTGGGATAACAGCACTACCCAACACTTTGTAGTATTTTATGATGACTGTACAAAGGAGTGCATCCCAAAGGCGTTTTGAAGGATTTCAATCAGTGAGTGTACAATTTCTGCAAATAAACAAGTATCTTGTGCTTGAACAAAATAGGACTAAAAGACTACTTTATAATGGGTTGCTCTGCCCCAGATACTTAACAACAAATACCAGCACCAAGATTCAAAATCTGGGAGAATAGAAACCGGCCGCTGCAAATCGCAAGGGGAGTGGTGGATAGGGGCGGAATGGGGACGGTGGGAGGAATAAAAAAAAAGTACCTGTTACCGTTGCTGCGGCCTGCCGTGTTGCTCCTCTACTCTTCTTCTGGTGTCTCAGCATTCACTGGGACACCAACACAGGCTCCCCAAAAATCCTGGCCCTGCTTTCATGCTAAACCTAGCATGAAAGCAGTGGCAGGATTGGTTGGAGAGGCTTGTTCTGCCACCCAGACACTAAGTGGGTGTCTGTGGAGTTGGAGAAACCTAAGTGTGCATGTGTGTTTGGTTGGCCTGAGACGGCTGGCCAAACACACACACTCACAGTTAGTGCACAGATTCCACTCCCCTCTGTTCCCTCCCGTGGCCCAGTCCCGCCCCTCCCTGCACCTGCTGATGGCTGAGCCAGCAGCTGAAAGATAAAACGATAATGAAATATCGTTTTATCTTTCAGCTCCTGGCCTAGCCAGGGTGGCGATGCTCCTTCGCCATTGCGAAGGAGCCGCCTCTGATATAAAAACAACATTCAAAGGCTGTGAAACTGGTTTTGAAGACTGTAACTCGCAGGTTGCACAGGCCTCTGCATAACTAATGCTTTACCAATAAAATATATTTTCTACATTTATTAATAATATTTACATATCGCAGATCTAGCCATTAGGGCAGCAGACTGCTTTACATTCAAATAGGAGACTACATGTAACTTACTTAGATGAGGATGATGGAAAAGAGGAGAAAGAATCACTGGCATCCTACTATAACGGGAATCATCTCTATTTCATTTTTCTTAGCTGTAATGGGACCCCATATCATATGGACACTTTCAACAGCCTATGGATTTTAGCGAACTGCTCTTAGCTGTTTGGGATTTGAAATTATGAGTTACCTTTATAAACAGCGGAATACAAATCTGAGTGTGCAAAAAAAGTTGGATAACAAGACATGACTGATAAAAGGTATCAGGCAGGGCAGAGGTTCCTTTTACAGTGACCATTTATTTTTAGGAATGCAAAACTATTTGGAATAATGCTACTTTGTTGTACATTTGCTTTTCCTTGGTACACATGTGCCTCCCATATAAACCTTCTTACCAAGGCCATTATAACAAAGGTTCTTAGTATTGCCACAAAATGCTCCCTCCATTTGCTCAGTGACAATGTGAGTTCTGCCGAGCACCAGTAAGCAGAAATGTTTTAAAGCATGGGCAAATTGGCCAATTTTCCAGTGCCCCCACCTTCTAAAAGGCCTTCTGATAAAGTGATTGTTCACTCACACTATGTTTCTTTTATCATTTTCCCTATCAGATCCTCTCTCTCCCTATTTCTGCCTCTGACACTGCATTTCTCTCTCTACCAAGTATCATTATAAAGCGCCTTGAGGCCTTGGTCATGACATTTTGCCTCTTTTTTTGTGAGAAATTTTAAATATATATCAATATTGTTTTGCATCACAAAGGCCAGAATTAGCAGACAATAAGTAATACAATTCAAAGTTATTCAGAACAAGGTTGTCTGAACTGTGACTTCCCAGAACCCCAAAAGTTCTTAAGATGACACTGTCAGCAAGCAGTCACTCATGAAGTAGGTATAGAGTGAAGTCAGCCGCTGGAGCTTGTTGTGTCCCTGTAGCTCAGACAGGAAGCCAGGTAACTGACTCTTGGAGTCACTCAGGTTGGCCGGGGGTGAACGGAGCCAGTCCAGATGTCCTTCTCAGAGAGCAGGACAGGCCATGTGAAGAACAAGGCAGGCCTCAAAGAGCAGGGCAGTCCTCTGGAGATCAAGGCAGGGTATTCATTTGGCAGCAGGGTAGCCCTTCTTATGTAATTTCCACAAGTCCAGGAGTGTTTTGATGAGTGGCTCTGGGGTATTTATACATGGCTCCAGCCTTTGTGTGTGGAGGGGCAGCCTGCCTACTCTCACAGGGGTCAAGACTCTAAACTGTCTGGAGTGACAATAGGCTGGTGTCACTGCCCTTTGTGTGTGCTGGAGGTAAGCCCTTTGAAGTGTAGGTTGGGCAAAGCACAGCTCCACCCCGAGCTGTCCTGGCAGGATGGCCCAACCTGTCCACACCTACTGCCCTTTGTGTTACTGTCTGGAAGGAGTACATACCCCAACAGCAGAGCAATTCCCAGTCCGTTGATCCAGGACTCTCGCAAAAGGCACAAATGGTTAGAACTAGAAAATCCCAACATTCTAAAAGTGGCGTGTATACAACTGACTATGACTTAGAATGAGATGTTACCATTAAAGCGGATTTTGAATTACAATGAATTTTAGTCAGACAGCATATCTCTATCAGCTCCTAATCCAAAGTAAGCACCTATCAACTGTGATAAGATAACCCAATGTTAGCCAATGGAAGAGATAGACCTTACAACAGTGAAAAATTAACTTTAGGAGCTTTTAACTACCATGACATGTAAAATTTAAACCCACATGTCCTCATTTTTTAAATACTATACACCCTGCCCTATGAGTTTTTAGGGCATACATAAGTAATACAATTCAAAGTTATTCAGAACAAGGTTATCAGAACTGTGTCTTCGCAGAACCCCAACAGTTCTCAGGATGACACTGTCAGCAAGCAGTCACTCATGAAGTAGGTATAGAGTGAAGTCAGCCGCTGGAGCTTGTTGTGTCCCTGTAGCTCAGACAGGAAGTCAGGTAACTGACTCTTGGAGTCACTCAGGTTGGCCTGGGGTGAACGGAGCCAGTCCAGATGTCCTTCTCAGAGAGCAGGACAGGCCATGTGAAGAACAAGGCAGGCCTCAAAGAGCAGGGCAGTCCTCTGGAGATCAAGGCAGGGTATTCATCTGGCAGCAGGGTAGCCCTTCTTATGTAATTTCCACAAGTCCAGGAGTGTTTTGATGAGTGGCTCTGGGGTATTTATACATGGTTCCAGCCTTTGTGTGTGGAGGCGCAGCCTGCCTACTCTCACAGGGGTCAAGACTCTAAACTGTCTGGAGTGACAATAGGCTGGTGTCACTGCCCTTTGTGTGTGCTGGAGGTAAGCCCTTTGAAGTGTAGGTTGGGCAAAGCACAGCTCCACCCCCAGCTGTCCTGGCAGGATGGCCCAACCTGTCCACACCCACTCCCCTTTGTGTTACTGTCTGGAAGGAGTACACACCCCAACAGCAGAGCAATTCCCAGTCCGGTGATCCAGGACTCTCGCAAAAGGCACAAATGGTTAGAACTAGAAAATCCCAACATTCTAAAAATGGCGTGTATACAACTGACTATGACTTAGAATGAGATGTTACCATTAAAGCGGATTTTAAATTACAATGAATTTTAGTCAGACAGCATATCTCTATCAGCTCCTAATCCAAAGTAAGCACCTATCAACTGTGATAAGGTAACCCAATGTTAGCCAATGGAAGAGATAGGCCTTACAACACTGAAAAATTAAGTTTAGGAGCTTTTAACTACCAGGACATGTAAAATTTAAACCCATATGTCCTCATTTTTTAAATACTATACACCCTGCCCTATGAGTTTTTAGGGCATACATTAGGGGTGACATAAGTATTAAAAAGGAAGGTTCAGGCCTGGTAAAAGGCTTATTTTGCTAGGGCACAATCGCAGTTTAAGACTGCACTATAGGCTGTAGTAGCAAATCTGAGAAGTTTTAAAATGCTATTTTAGTGGGTGGCACGAGTTGGGTTTTCGATTGAGGGGTGAATACCTTTCACAAGAAAGAACCACAATCCTGGTCAGGATGAACCACAAAAGTCACTAAATTAACCCTCTGGTACGCATTCAGACTTAACTTAGAAGACAATGACCCTCATTACAACCATGGCGGTAAATGCCGCCTACCGCTGTGCTGACGGCTGCCAACATACCGTGACCGGGACGGTAATCCACTACGGGTATTATGACCCACACAGAGAAATCCGCCACTATACAGATACCCACTCAAGTCCACCACACCAAAGGTCAGTGATAAACTGGCGATAGCAAAACCCACACCGTTACGCCAACAGGAATACGCCCACAGTATCACGACCCATGAATCACCGTGGCGGTCTTTCAAACGCGGTAAGCCATTGGCGGTACACACTGCTGCGCTCAAAATACACACACACTTACAAAACCACACCACATTGGACAATTCAAACTACACACACCTGACACACATACACACACCACACCCACACACCCAATCCAATATAAACAACACACCCACATTACCCACAACCCCTGAACAGTGAAAAAAAGATAGCAAGCAGAGAGAGACACAAGGCAGGAGCACCCACTCAATCAGAGGCACAGAACACCATCACCCATACACCATCCACCCACCTCACAGCATACACCCTAACACATCACCCCGCACATCACCCTACACATCCTCACACATATCACTCACACCACATCCATGGCACCACAAAGACACCCCAGGTTCTCAGAGGAGAAGCTAAGGGTCATGGTGGAGGGAATCCTCTGGGCAGAGCCACAGCTATTCGGATCACAGATGCAGCAGACATCCATTGCTAGGAAGATGGAGCTATGGCGGAGAATCGTGGACAGGGTCAACGCCGTGGGACAGCACCCCAGAACAAGGGATGACATCAGGAAGCGGTGGAACGACCTAAGGGGGAAGGTGCGTTCCGGGGTTGCAAGACACCAGGTAGCAGTACAGAGGACTGGCGATGGACCCCCTCCTCCTCCCCCACAACTAACAACTTGGGAGGAGCAAGCCTTGGCGATCATGCATCCTGAGGGCCTCGCAGGAGTAACAGGAGGACTGCACTCTGGTAAGTCAAATCTTTACTACTATATCCCACACCCTAACTGCATGCCATCACAAACTCCTACCCCTACCCTCACCCCCATCACTTCACCTCCTCACATATACCCCACCATCACAACCCACCCATCCCAATAGCAAGCCCTGCATGCAACACCTATGCATGGACACCCATCACAGACATGCATGGACACCCGTCACCACAGCATGCCCATCACAGAGCTTCACCCAGCCCACATAACCACCACAAACACAAGGCCAAGCTGACAGGGAAATGACAATCATACAGGGAAACACACCCATGTACAAGATGACACACGCAGATACATTAACACTGCATTTGCATCCCCACAGGACCCCTACTCAACGTCACCAGAGAGGAGGTGCCAGCTACAACCAGTCCACCCCCTGAAGAGGCCCACAGTGATGACAGCAGCTCTGCACGCCTGGATCAGGATAACCAACCTGGCCCATCAGGGACCTCTGGACAGTCTGGTTCCCCTGCCACAGTCCCAAAACACCACAGAGCCTCCCTCCTCAGGAAACACTACCACAGCACCCACCCAGCGGGCCCATGCCACTGTCCCCAGGACACGTCAATCAGCAGTGTGTCCACCCCTACAGAGACCCCAGGCAACCCCACAAACCCAGGACGATCAGGGATCTGGGGTCAGTGGCAGTGGGCACACAGTTCAGGGGACAGAGGCACAGGACAACAGGGAAGCTGGAAGGACTGCTGTGTGACAGGGGGAGGACAGGCTCAGGGAACCCACTCTCCACAAGGCTCTCTCCAACATCCTGGGAGCATACCACCATTCCCAGGAGACCATGGGCCAGATACTGGCCAAGCTGATGGAGACCCGGCGGCTGCAGGAGGGACAGTACCTAGGGATCAGGGATGACCTAACAAACATATACACCATCCTGGTCACCATTGCAGGGGTGCTGGGTGACATGGCCAAGACCATGAGGGAGGCAGTGGCACAACAACGGGCCCCTGACTCTAGCCACACAGATGAACAGCCCTCCAGCTCCGCCGGCCCTAGTGGACTGGAGGCACCGCCACAGGACCAACAGGCCACCAGAATTCCACCCCCTGCAGAAGGAGAACTACCCCGCAAATGGTCCCTGCGATCCAGGCAGAAGACAGAGAACATTGCGTAGACCTCCGCCAGGAAATAAGACTCTCCTGATTGTCACCCTTCTGTCCCACTATGTCACCCTGTCCTCCTTGAATTGCCATTACTCCCCTTCCTATGCCCCCTTGGACAATGCACCTGTGATACCAAGAGACTGGACTCTAACTGGACCTTCCTCCACCATCACCCCTGCCCATTGCACATCCCCCTCTACTTATGAGCACTTAAATAAACACCCTTGGAATAAATACAAGTACGGAGTCTGTCAATTGATTGCAATATGTATTAGGTTAACAAGCTGTAAACATTTCAATCCATATGTCCAGTTATATATACATTGGTATGACCTGTAGTGGGCAGCAGTACACATAGCAGGAGTGGGGCACAGGGATCTGAAAATAGAGATAGCAAAGGGTAAGGTCACTGGCCAGAGACATAGGGTAAGAGCCTGTCAGTTAACTGAAATGTACTATGAACGTACAATGTCTTACCTGTGTGTCACTGAAAGTATTTCAAAATAATGTTGCTCCTGTTGTCAATATCTTCTTCTTCTGCCTCCTCTTCCTCACTGTCCACAGGGTCCACCGCTGCCACAAGACCATCGCCAGGCTCATCCTCCTGCAGAAAAGACACCTGGCGTCTCAAGGACAGGTTGTGCAACATGCAACAGGCAACCATGACCTGGCACACCTTTTTGGGTGAGTAGTACAGGGATCCACCAGTCAGATGGAGGCACCGGAATCTGGCCTTCAGGAGGCCAAAGGTCCGTTCTATAATCCTCCCTGTATGCCCATGTGCCTCATTGTAAAGTTCCTCTGCCCTTGTCCTGGCATTCCTCACTGGGGTCAGTAGCCATGAGAGGTTGGGGTACCCAGAGTCACCGGCAAATATCGAGGGATACCTGTTAGACGCACACTAACCCTTAGGGACAACCCCATACCCAGACACCTATTCATACTGTGTGGGGACCTTGGGCTCACCGATTAGCCACACCCGGTGCCTCTGGAGTTGGCCCATCACATATGGGATACTGCTATTCCTCCAGATAAAGGTGTCATGCACAGAGCCAGGATACTTGGCATTCACATGGGAGATGTACTGGTCCGCCAAACACACCATCTGCACATTCAAAGAGTGATAGCTTTGTCCTGAAAACGTGTTCATTTCTCCGGGGGGGGGAACAAATGCCACATGTGTACCATCAATAGAACCTATGATGTTGGGGATATGTCCCAGGACATAAACACTTTTCCTAGCTAACATCGACCTGTTCCCTACCCCTCCCCCCATCATTCCCCTCGGCCCAGGGTGTCCAGAACCGAGCACCTCAGCCACCAAGTTGCCATCCAATGTGGACCCTGCAGCTCCCAGAGGCTCAAAAGGGGCACCCGTCAGGAAAGTCAGTGTACCACCAACCCTGCAAAGGACCAAACCTTACCGACACCTGCCAAGTTGAAGAAGGGGACAGCATGCATCAGGGGCATGTATGGCGACCCACCCAGCAAGGCCTCCTCCAAACCTCCAGCTGACAGAGCCAAGGGCAAAACAGCTTCAGCCAAAGTGAGGAAGGGGCAGAAAACTGAAGGCAAGGCACTTCAGCTGACGGAGGATGCAGGTGAAGCCCTGGTGTCCACCAGCAGAACCACCAGCCCTGCCACCTGCCCCGCGTGCAGCACCGCCAGCAGGCTCTCCGCAAGCACCGCCACCTGCACCACCGCTGCCACCACTACTGTCAGCAGCAGCATCCCCAGTGGGCAGCCGTCCGAGGCTGAAGGAGAAGGGCTGGAGCCTTCCCCCACCACTGACAACACCGACACCTGCCCCACGGCCAGCACCGCCAACAGCCCCGCCAAAGCACCGCCGCAAGCACCGCCACCTGCAACGCCACCTGCACCGCCACCTGCACCGCTGACAGTAGCACCACTGCCAGCACCAGCAGCCCCAGTGGGCGGCTGTCTGAGGCTGCAGGGGATGGGCTGGAGCCTCCCCCCACCACTGCCAGAACTGCCACCAGCACCGCCACTGCCACCACTGAGCAGCCATCACAGCCGGCGGACAGTATGTAGTCCTGCCTCCATGGGCTGTTGTGCGTCCTGGCCCCTGCAAAGCATGTGGGTCTGACACCCAGGTGAGAGACTGTGACCTTGCACTCCCCAAGATCTACATCACAGGGCACAATACCCCCTCCAGGACCAGTGGAAGAAGCCACCCACTCACCCTATCCTTGGCAGGATGAAGCAGACTGGGCACATAGCCCCCTCCAGAACCAGTGGAGAAAGGCATCCACACACCCAGTCCTTGGCAGAAAGAAGCACACTGGACACAAGGCCCCCTCCAGAACCAGTGGAGAAAGGCATCCACTCGCCCAATCCGTGGCAGGATGAAGCACACTGGGCACTAGGTCCCCTCCAGAACCAGTGGAGAAAGGCATCCACTCACCTAATCCTTGGCAGGAAGATGCACTCTGGGCACCAAGTTCCCTCCAGAACCAGTGGAGAAGCCTCCCCTGTGTACTAGGTGCAGTACTCACTGTCGTTATCGCCGCCATCTTTGATGTTCCTGGTAGATGAGGAGGTAGACCAGCAGCTGCAGGACCTGTGACTCGGGCTCCATGGCATCCTGGTTCTTCGTTGAGTGTCGAGAGGTGAGTGATTTCTCTTCCAATTTCTGTTTCCGCTGTGCTTTTAATGGCATTGGTACCGCCCCGGAAAAGCTGGCAGATTGGCGGGTTGTGATGTGGTGGGTGGTACATTGTCCTCCGTCTGTCTGTTGCCAGTTACCGCCGCAGTGTTTGTTGCTACCGCCGTGGCAGTCAGTGTGTTAAAGTGTCTGTCTGTGTTGGCGGTTTCCGCCGTGGTCGTGATCCCATTTTTTTTCCCGCCGGCCTGTTGGCAGTGTTACCGCGCTTTAACACCCACCGCCAGGGTTGTAATGAGGGCCAATGTGTTTAGTATTCCTGCAGCACACAAGCAGTAATAAAGCAAAAAACACCACTCAAGAAAAAACGCACACCAATTTAGAAAACAGAGACAATGTTGATAAATAAAATAAGGCCAAAACAGCAAAAACCCAATCAGGAGAACTGGAGATATTAAATTTCAAAGTTTTAGGTAAGAACAGCACCTAAAAGCACAAAGCCCCACTTGCAGTCATCTGGTCATCTTAGACCGGTGGAATGTCACAAGTTCAGGTTAACTGACATATAGCATGGACCACATACAGACACCAGGTCAGTCCCACAAAAAAAGTTACCTTCTCCTAATCCAGCATGAAGAGCCCCGTCTGCAGTGGAGGAAGCTGCAAGAGAGCGTCAGGGATGGTCTTCATTGTAATGTGAAGAGCAGGCCTGGTATCGTGAATGGCCATCGCAGTAGCGCAAAGATCCGAAGGGGCATAGCGGGTTGTCATTGCTGGAACTTTGAATTGGTGGTCATAGCAGGCTGTCACATCTGTAGCATTAAGTGCAGATCTCGAGTTTTCGGTCACCAAGGCAGTCACAGTAGCGAAGGTTTAAGTTCACCAGAGCCTCGCAGTGGGTGGCAGAGTTTTTTTTATTTTTTTTCCTTTATTTTTTACTTTTGTGGTCACACAGCAGGACAAAGTTCCACCATAGATGTATAAAAACATAAGCGTCGTAATTCATACAAGAATCTCTATAGTCAAACGTTGCCATCTATGACATTAGAAAACAAGTGAATAGTTCATTTTTTTAACTAGAGCGTTCTCGGAGCCCTGAAGCCATAGGGCAAAGGGTGCCCAGATTTTGAAAGCTTTTTTCCTTGCTACAGCACCTTTTAATTCATACAAGCTGTATTCCAAATGATATATAGAGAGAAACCGTGAAAGCCATTGATTATACAGTGGGGGATATGAATCCCGCCAAATAGATGCTACACAGCTGCGTAATACAGACATTGCCACAAACAAAAGGTATCTGCCTCGATTTTTACAAACTGAGTGTTCAACCCCAAGGAAAACCAATTGAGGTGTTAAATAAACAGCCTGTTTCATTATTTTCTTCAAAATTTCAGATATCGCAGAAATCCATTTTGACAGTTTTACACACTCAAAAAACATATGGCAGAGGTCTGCCTTCGGGCTTCCGCATCGCGGGCAGGTAGTACCATCATCTTCCCCAGCTCGCAATCTTAGCTGGTGTATAGTATAAATTATACAAAACCATGTAATGCTGAGCTTGAGGGCCCGCGGACGATAAAACAGTCTGCGCCATTTCTATCGATTCACAAACCTCTAGCTCTTTAGCACCTACCCACCCTTCCCAGTTCTTACCAAGTAAAGCCATATCATCCTGTACTGAGTTTAGAAGAAGTGGATACAAGTTCTTGATACCACAGCTAGTAGATTGACCGCCAACCTCCATCAGCTTGATCTTGTCAACGCAGAGGCCTTGTTTCAGAAAGGTTGATAAAAAATTCCTAATCTGTAGAAATTTAAAAAAATCTCCTTTTTCTAGGGCAAATTCTACACTTCAATCTTTAAATGACTTAAAGTAGCCGCCAGGAAGGAAAAGATCCCCAACTTTGTGAATGCCACGGCTGGCCCATCTCATACAATAGTGATCTTTCAATATTGAAGGAAACATTGGGGTATTCCAAAGAGGAGTATAGTAGCAGACCCGCCCTATCCCTATCTTGCGCTTGACCTGTGTCCAAACCTTAAAGGCGTAGTTAATCGTTTTAAGCGTAACCTTTTTATAGTAACTTGGTTCCAGAATCCGTAACAAAACTGCATCTGCCTCTTTACCCAAGGTCAAAGTGTAGATTGAGGGGAGGGTATCTTGTATAGATCTATCCATGACATAAAGTGCCTGTGCATAATGCAATACCGCCGCCAGATAGTAAAGTTTAAAATTGGGGAGTGCCCACCCCCCTTTCTCTCTTGGAAGCGTCATGAAACGAAAGGCCCGGCGCGTTTTCGCATAGGACCATATAAAACTACTAGTCAGTCCTTCCATTAATTTAAACCAGTCCTGTCTAATTTCCAATGATATGGTTCTAAATAAAATAGAGCACCTTGGGCAAAAAGGTCATTTTGATCATGTTACACCGTCCCATGAGCGATATATGTAAATTATTAATACGGTACAGATACCGGTGGCAGAGTCTTGAAGCAGATGGGCCTGTTTGCAGTCAAAAAGAGCCCCAAACTTCAGGACTTCTCCCTTTCTTTAAGAGGAGTGCGCTCTGATGCCATCCACGGTCTGGGACCTAGGAGACAGCACTTGGGGTTCAGTGACTCATGCTAGCAGAGTCCAGCAGGGCTCGGGCAGGTCCAGTTGCAGATCTAAGACGGTCTAGCTGCAGCAGGTCAGCTGGGCAGGAAGGCCTCTGGACCTTGTTGTGTCCCTGCTGCTCAGAACAGGAGGTCAGCCACCTGACACTTGGCGTCACTCTGGTCTTCTTGGGAACAAGGAGATGGTCCTCTCTCCTCCAGCAGTAAGACAGGCCTCAAGCAGCAGGGGTAGTCTTCTGAGAAGCAAGGCAGGCACCAAGCAGCAGGGCAGTCCTCTGAGTACAAGGCAGGTTTTCTGAATTTTTCCACATGTCCAGGTGTGTATTGAAGAGTTGGTTTGTGGGCCCAATATTTATACTTGTTGCCAACCATTGAAGTAGAGATTTTTTAGACCTCCCTTCCAACACATCTGGTTGTCGAATTTTCCTTCTTCGCCTGCAGAGGCTCCACAAAGTCTAGTGTAACAAAGTAGTGATGTAAAGTTTTTTATGGGTGTGCTGAGACAGCCACTTTGAAACGTAGGTAGGACATTGAACAAATCTGCCTCTCCTATGCTGATGAGATGGCCCATTCTGCCAACCCTTAGTCCCCCTTGTAGGGAGCTGGCTCTATATACAGTATAACAAAATGAGGTATACCATGCAAAGAGTCCAGGGGTTCCCTTATAATTGGACTGGGCTTGCTCTAGCAATCCCAAGGTGCTCTCTTAGGGAGGTAGTGTGGTCGAGCAGCCTTAGGCTTCTCTGAGAGGAGTATTAGACATTTGTTGCATGCACACAGTCAATTAATGATACACACGACTCAATAAGGAGATCCACGCCAATGTATAAAAATAACATTTATCTTTATATAATGTTAGGCACCAAGATCATCACAATCAGGTATGTGTTGAGTTATGACTTTTTACATGCTTGAAAATTCAGCACAGTGCAATTTCTGAAGCAGTACTGGTATCCTATGGAGGAAAGGCATACATTGCATACAGATACTTTATAGTGACTTACAGGACCAATCTTCCTGATTTAAAGTGAGAATGGGGCAGGATCCAAGCAGCACCAACAGGTCATCTCGGGAGGCACTAGGGTGTCCAGGTGCAGAAGTGCTGTCCACTGTTGGGTTCCCTAATACTATCCCATGGGAAAAGTAACATAGACTGTATTTGGGCACTTAACAATGACTTATAGTACTGTTCTTCTGTAATTAAATCAAGTATAGGGCAAAGTCCATGGCAGCATCAACAGGTCACTTCTAGACTTCGAGGTCACTCGGGCATCTAGGTGCAGAGGTTCTTTTCAGGGTCGGTGCCCTAATGTTATACTATGGGAACAATCCGGTCAGAACGATGCCACAGCTGGGACTGGGGGCCTAACCAACAAGAAGGATCAGGTCTTACGATGCTTGGGAACTTAGAGACACCTTTGGTCCTCTTCTCCTTGGGCCAGGGTGGCCAGGTTCAGAGTTTTCCTGAGTCATCTGTTTTTGTCTCCAGGTCACTCGCGGTAGAGGGAAGCCTGCACAAAGAGGCTGCAGGCATTGTCGTGAATTTCACAATGGAAAGACCCAAGGTGGGCTCCATCTCTTGAGGGTCTGTGGACCACGCTGGCACCGTTGGCCCACTTCAACTCGGGCTAGGGGACATGGGTGAAGTGGTGCTTTCCAGTGTTGGGTTTTGGAAGGCCTGGAGTCCTCTCAGTTGTTCCGGGATGCCTGCAGGATGCAGGGAAGCAGCTTCGCTACTCCACTGGATTTCCTAGGTCTTGGTTGAAAGCTAACCCACCTCTTAGGCTTTTGCAGGTACAGTCAGTTGCAAGACAAGTCAACTTTGGTGCAGGCTGGTGCCAAGTCAACTGCCGGTCTTCTGTCCTTGCTTTTGCGACCCTTCAGTTTCCGTCTTCTTCTTTCAGGTCTGCAGGATCTGATTTTCTGGTGCCCGGGGTTCCCCTAAATGCTCAATTTAGGGGTTTTAGGGGAGTGTAGGGTAGTAGCCAATGGTCTACTTACCTCTAAGGTCACTACTCCCCCTATGTGATCACTTCCTGTGGAAAGTGGTCATAACCCTGTCAGACAGTTCCTAGTTCTGCCATCACGAAGATGGCAGGTTCAAATTTCAAGTCCACATGAGGTAGCTCACCTTAGGAGTGGAACTGGCTTGAAAGTGGACCAGTCAGCCAGCACCCTAGGAGTTGGTAAGTTTTTCAGGGGCCACCTCTAAGGTGTCCTCTGGGTGCCTGTATTAATAAGTACATCACTGGAATCAGTGAGGGTCTATTAATGTGAGATGTTTGATACTAAACATCCCTAGTTTCCGTGAAGCCATCATGTAGATGGGGAATTCATATTGACCAGTGCCCAGCACGTGTATGTAAAATGTCTTCCCTGATCACTTACTATGTCTAAGAATCGACCAAGACATAGCAGGGGCATTTCTGCCCTTGTGGATAGAGCCACTTGTAATATAAAGCACCCTGCCTTAGCGCTGGAAGGCCTGCTGAAGGGATGATTTACAGATATTGCATGCAGTGTTAGCAGTGCTGCTAAAAGTGAAAATACGACATGGCACACAGCCTGTGTGCCATGTTGTGTTTTCACTTTTAGCTGCACCAAGTGTGCATGAGCTACGTGAGGGGTCCCTGACGGTGACACAATACATGCTTCAGCTCTTGGGGCCTCCTTTGGTAACCATGCCCTAGGTACCCAGGGTACCATTTGCTAAGGTTTTAACAGAGTGCCAAAAGTATTGCCAGCTGGGGGAACAATTTTGCAGTTTTGGGGAAAGAACACTGGCACTGGGACCTGGTTGGTAGGAACCCAATGCACTTCAGTCAAAGCTGCATCAAATACCAGGCAAAAGTAGTGGGGGGGGGCTACTGCAACAAGGCCCAGTCTCCTTCCTACACCCCTTTATCTCAATATCTGGGAAGACTACACAAAGGCTAACTGCTAGCTATTCCCAGTCATGTGGCCAGGACATAGGCTGCATGCACCAAATGGTTAGGACAAGAAAAAGGCAACTTTCAAAAAGTGGCATTTTATCGAATTGAGACTTAAAATTCATCTTTATCATTAAAGGGGATTTAAAATACAATTCCTTTGAGACCAAAGATGACACTTCTACCTGTTTCTAAATAAAAAAATAAAACCAATCTCTTATTAATTGTACTAAGATAACCCAAAGGTATCCTATGTGAGAGGTAGGCCTCACAAATTTGGGAGTTTTATAATACCAGGCCATGTAAAAATGAAAAGTACATGTACAATGTTTTATGCACACTGTACCCTTCCCTATGGTCTGTTTAGGGCCTACCTTAGAGGTGACATATACGTATTAAAAGGGAGAATTAGGCCTGGTTAAAGAGTTTATTTCCTCTGTTGAATTGGCAGTTTTAAAACTACACACAGGCTGTGATGGCAGGCCTGCAACAGGTTTTAAAGGTACCTAAGTGGGTGGCACAATAAGTGCTGCAGGCCCACTAGGAGCATTCAATTCTACAGGCCCTGCATACACGTAACACAACTTTACTAGGGACTTACAAGAAAGTTAAATGTGCCATTTTGTTGTAAGGCAAGAGTATCATGTTTAAAGGAGTGAAAACAAGCACGTAAGCACTGATTAGCAGTGATAAAGTGCACAGAGTGCTAAAGCCGCAAATAAAGAATTTAATCAAACTGAAGGTGAAAAGGCAAAAGGTTTGTGCGAAGACCACTCGAAGGGCTGTCAGATCTAACAGTGCTGAAGGCCCTCTAGTAGCATGTAATTTACAGTCTCTATGTACATGTAATATCATTTACTAGGGTCCTTCAAGTAAATTAAATGTCCTAATTAGCCAAGTAGGCTTACTCCATTTCAACCATGTTTGAAGGAGACAGTACACGCATCTTAGCACTGGTTAGCAGTTGTATATTGTACAGAGCCCTAATGCCTACAAAATGAATTCAGAAAGGAGTGAAGACAAAATGTTTGGGGGAATACAACACTAAGGTAGTCAGGTCTAACACACCTCCTAAACTCTTCTTCTGTATCCACTTAACCTAAAACATTCCTCCTACAAGCACTCCTAGATGGCAACTCAGTTGACTATAGCATCCTCCCCAATAATTTAATATAATACTTCTTGGAGCAAAACACAGCTCCTTTACCATGGTGTCTATTTCACCTGAGCAGACCTCATAATATTTTCTAGTGGATTTGTGCTGCCACAAGGGTTTGAGCTTCTGCTGGGTAAACTTCAGACAGTATTATCTGGTATATTAGCACTACCACCAAGGGTTCGACTTCTACTACTCATATTTCAACACCATAAAGGATTACGTGCTGGATTATCACTTACACCTGGAGTTGGGTTTCTCTCACCCCTGTGTTGACTTGATTTTCTATAATACTGATACCACTACTCCTGGAATGGAGGTGTACGCTTACGTATGTGCGTATGACTGCTTGCATGCCTGATAGCAGAACTGCTGCCATGATTATGTTCTATCTCTCACTCAGTTTTCTTGTCAAGTACATGCTTAGGCACAGCAACTTGTACTAGATAAGTGCATATCTCAAGCCCTCATGCACAGCATCTACACTGCCACTCTTCTGCCAATGGTACACCAACGCATAACCTGCTGCCCATCCTCAAAGGACTTTCTCGCCTTGACAAGGATAAGTAGTGTGATATAAATACAACTATAATACAATTAAGCATGACTTCTGCCAGTGTTTGCTTTATAGATAGAGCTTTTTGTGCCCCATTGGTATAAGCCTGTAGATTCCTAGGTAAATCAAAAGGTATTATAAGATTCAGGGTAGCTCTGGAATTGTGTGAAAACCAGACATGATAGCCAAGCATATGTCTCTAAGGCCCAAAATAAAAATGGTCTTTAAATACCAATTTGGAGTTTCTGATCAAATTGGTATTGCACATCATGCAGTATTACAACATGCAGATCTTCCATGTCAAATATCGAGGAATTTGTCCGAAAACAAGGGCAAGATACATAAACATCGATGCGTTAACACCGATTCCACATGTCATTCTCCTTTCCATACAGAGGTTTAACGAGGGGCAATTTATAATCCCTGGGAATACCGCACTCCCAAACTCAGTGGTTCAGTGACGCAGGTGACGTTCCTCAGTCAGCAAAACAGACTGCTTGTGGGTGGTGCTTTAGTGCTGCGTTTCAGTGTTGGTCACTTCATTGGGACACCATTTGCTTGATTTTCTACTAACTGACCTACTGTGTGAAGCGGTATTCGTTTATAAATCGTAGCCAACCTACTCAATTTGATGGCTTCTCTGTATTCTAATAATAGTTTGAAACGTACCTTTTTCAGGGACAACAAAATTGATGACCTTTTTAAATATTAATTTCCTCCTTCATATTGGTGGCTTTCACATTCCCTGCCACAGTACAACTTCATGCCATGTTGCCAACGTTTGTCATTAAATAGCTCTTTCGTTTTGCTTCTATTTCAAATGATTTTTTTTTTGCAATACGTACATTTTGAAGGTTGAAGGCATTTAAGGTCACCATTAGCTGTCAGACATATAAATTGTTACCAAAATAAATGCATAGTGGGCTTATGTTCTTTCGCAGAAGAATATTCCCCTCTCACCACTTCCACTGCAATACATGAGAAGATATTTTTCCTCTTCAAGGTGCACTCATTCATCACATATTAAATTGTTTAGTTCATACATAGCTGCTATACTGCTATAAATAAATAAATATTGCAATTTTTATTTGTACTGCATCGTGCATCTTTTTTATTCTGTTAATGAGCCTTAGAGTATGAGCTGGACCCTAAAATGGCGGCATAATGCGTTTTACAAGATTATGGGCTGACCCCAATGTGCTCTGCCTAGAGATACAATCTGTCCAAACTGGATGCCTGAGCACTTATGTGCTTCCGCCAACCTTCTTAATAAGTTCTACACTTACAATGCAAACTACAATCGAGTAGACTGCCAGGGCTGCTTGCAGGTATCATACATGACATACGGCTCATAAGTAGCTCAGAAGTTTTTATCAAAAACAGACACCATGAAAGCTGTTATTTCATGTCTCATATCCCACATTACAAATTGTCTGTAATATGTATTTGGGTGGAAAAGAGGAGTTGCAGTCCAAGTAAATAATGCATTTCACCGATAATATGCAGTCTATTTCATGCCTTGAATAATGCACATGATGATAATAATAATAACAATAATTATAATAATAGTGCAAATGATAATTCATGCATTTACATCTGAACTTTAGATAAAAGTTTGATCAATTAATGAATCCCATATTATTTTCACTCAGTATGATTCTGTGTGTCAATATTATATTCACATGCCACTCTTTATGTATCTGTTGGCCAGTTATTCTTTTCCACTTTCCTAAACATTAGCTTCCATTTTGTCTTTTACTTAGTGGATGAACAAAGCGGATCGGTTTCATAATAAAATACACTGTTCAAAAGTCGTCTAACCGTGTGATAGATTTGTTCTGCATTTACAAAAAGGAAAGTTAGGGTGAAATTGCAGCATCCGCAGTATGCTCTCAGGATAGAGTATTTTTTATAACGCTATGGCACAACGCTTTGCTTTCATTGTAGCAAATTTTTCAGATCCTTTGTTTGCATGTGAAAGGAAATATCAGAGAGGATTTGGGGCAGCAGGTTATCAGATGAAAGACCTTCCCGGGGAGCTGTTCTTGGCCTCTCAGTGAATCCCCCCGAGAGCACAGTGTTCACTTTGGTGAAAGCCGCCCTGTCCCAATCTGCAGGCTCAGTGACCTTTTGCATGTGAAAGATAATCTCCTTCTCTCATTGGGACTGAAGTCTCAATGTTAAAAGCCCTATTCATGATCAAAGCCACATATATTTTTTGTGCAAATCCTTCCTTCAACAAAAAGTTTGGTTTATGTTAGATCCAAGGATTGAACCGTCGACAGTCTTTGAGCTCTTTTCCTCTGTTGCTGGAAGGATGGATCTCAGGCGAGCCGGTGCTAAATTAACCTCGGCCAGAAGGTGTCTGACGGCTTCATCGTCTCTTCCCTCGACTCCACTAGATAGCTCACCTCCTATTCCAATCTCCAAACTGAGGAATTTGAAGGTTATGCGAAGGAGTCTGCGTACGGGGAAGAGAAGGACGAATACATCTAGGTGATTCCAAAGACATTGACAATGGGCGACTTAGATCTAATGATCAGAGGCCCATAAAACATTTCAAGGTTTATTTCAAATAATATTTAAATGAATGACTAGGGCAATCCTGTAATTGGAAAAAGCTTAGAGTCATATTTAAGCAGAAGGGTCTTTGGTCAAGAGCGACAAACGGCTCTATTTGTAGAACAGGCCGGGAAATTGGGTGGAGTAACAAGCTGGCACAGTATGCAATAATGAAGGTATAGCTCAAAGACACACTGCTAACAAACTCGGCGCACTGATGGATGGGAGCTTTCTTAATTTAGATAGAAATCTGTGAGCTACAGGTATACCTTATCTCTGTGAACAGGTGCCTTAACCCACCTAGCTTTCTTAATTGTAGTTAGAAGCTGTGATCTGCAAGCTGCATCTTGCTATATGTTGCAGGTAAACTAACTTACTAACATGTCAAGGACATGCTGATTACATAGAGATCTATCCAGTAGGCACAATTGCCCACTGGAGAAAGTACCTCATGTTCTACCCTTTGACATGCATAGTTTGCCTCAGTATATCCACGAAATTCGGAACAATTTTCCAAAAATGCAGGATTTGCCCTCTGACTGCTCATTTCACTAATGCTCGGGAGAGATAGAGGGGGTGCTGATGTGTGTGTACTATCTACTTATTGCAACATGAAAATAGGAAACTAAGCACACTGTAAGCAGCTGGCAAATCAAAATGTAAGGTTTGATATTAGCGTACAATGTAATATTCCAACAGGTGAGCATAGCCGGAAGTGAATAAACTACAAGTGCATAACAGACGATTTGAGACATCAGTTCCCAAGAAGGCACCATCCAGTTCCACTCTGCTACATAGGGCGCCCCCCCACTTCATCCTGAATGTATCTGAAAATGAGCCAAGTTGAAGCTCAAGGCTTGCTTTTAATTCTGGCAAGGAGGTTGTCAGTAAGTAAACTGCAGTGATGATCACAACCAGAGAGGGGCAGAATTTCTGCAAGTGTTGAGAGGTCCTCGAGTTCCGGTCCAAGATTCAGAAGGTGGACATGTTGGGAGGTCCTTCCAGATGCAGAGGAAATCTAGCTCCCCACTCACCCCATTGCAGGTGGTGACCTGACTGGCTGTTTATGTATAGCTGTAGGACTGTCAGACGTTGCAAAGTGGTGAGTACCTTTAACCCTTTGGGCTGTTTGAGCAATGGTTTCAGTAATGGCTCTTATTTGGCGTGTTACCCACTCTAATGTGTGTATTGCTATAGGGAAGCTATGTTGGGGCATTGTAATATTAGGCAGGGTATTGTTGTTGAGTATTGATTGCATGCTGAAACCACATCATGTCCACCTACAAGTTCTTCACATGCATTTGGTCTCATAGACATTCTGCAATATGCTTTGTAACACAATTCAGCACTACCATCAAGAGTGTGTCAGTCAGTCAGTAGGGCCAAGTGCCATCCAATAGCAAGCATAAAATAAGGATGCACTCCTTGTAATAGCTGGCAAATGGGTAGGTAATTGGTGTGGGTGATAGGCAACCATCTGCCATGGCCTTGGGATGCAAGCACCTATCCATGTTTGAGGCAGAATTGTGTGCAGGTATGACTTCATAACTGTAAGCCAATCATATCCGTCTCAAATGTGTACAGAATGATTGAAACATTGCTTGAGTAAAAGAAGCCATCAAGCTTTCTACATTGGAAACTCATGTTCACATTGCCATTTGTTCTATATGCTGTAAGAGATCACACCATCTTTTTGAAAGGGTGGCACGTAGCGGACACGAGGACGTACCCATGACGTAGGTGGGCATGTGTGACATCTTAGGTAGTTTGTCAGGAATGCCCATGCCCAAGTGCTGTGTTCCACATTTTCTTGTCTTTGTGCAGTGTCATATGTTTGCATCAAATTTTGTGCTTTTTATTCCATCTGACGGAATATACTATTTTTTTATAGACATTTTTTAGGGGTGTTTACATTTCGTTTTCAAACGAACAAGTAGATAATAACAGATGTCATGAATAAAAACGTCACAGGGAGGAAGTAGCATGAGTAAATGGAGCACACGTACATGAATGTATGATGGAACAACTAATAAGAGAACCACGCATGCCTGAACAATGCGGTCGGAGCAACGTCTGCGTTGTTACCATAAATGCCTTTACCACGCATGCCTTTACAACTATTTTTTGTTGTAAAAGCATGCCTAGTAAAGACATGTGTGAAAATGGCATGCGTGGTTCTAGCATGCCACCCCCCCACCTGCCCTAGAGTCCAGAAGTATCCCACCCCTAATACTAAAACTACCCCGACCCCCCAACCCTCACCCCGAAAAGCAAAAGTACCTCAACACCCCCCACCCACCCTGAGCCCTAAAACCTTACCCGACCTCCAACCACCAACCCGCCCTAAGGACAACCGACCCCGACCCCGCCCCGAAAAACAGAACTACCCCGACCCTCCACCCCCCAAAACAAAGCTACCCGGACACCCCACTAACTCCCCTAAAAACCAAACTACCCCGATTCCCCACCCCACCCCTAAAAACCAAACTAACCCGACCCCCCAACACCTGCCCCTAAGAACAAAACTACCCTGTCCCCACCCCCCCAAAAACAAAACTACTCTGCTACTCTACCCCCACTCAAAAAAACAAAACTACTGCATCCCCCAACCCACTCCTGAAAACCAAACTACCCTGACCCCCCACCTCGCCCCTAAAAACCAAACTACCTGATCCTCCCACCCTGGCCCCTGAAAACAAAACGACCCCATACCCCCGCCCCTAAAAAGCAAACTACCCCGATCCCCCAGCCCCCCATAAAAACAAAAACGAACCCGACCCCCCACCTCTAAAAACAAAAGTACACCGAACCCCACCCCGCACCCAAAAACAGAACAACCTCAATCCCCCCCACCCCACCCATAAAAACAGAACTACCCTGACCCCCGCTCCTAAAAACAAAACTACCCTGACTCCCCTCACCCCAATCCTAAAACAGAACTACCCGACCCCCCACCCTGCCCCTAAAAACAAAACTACCCCGATCCCCCTCACCCCACTCCTAAGACAGAACTACCCAACCCCCGCCCCAAAAACAGAACCACCCTGACACCCCACCCTGGCCCTCCCAAAAACAGAACTTCCCCAACCACCCACCCTGCCCCTAAAAACAAAACTACCCCGACCCCCCTCACCCCACTCCTAAGACAGAACTACCCAACCCCCACCCCAAAAACAGAACCACCCTGACCCCCCACCCCCAAAAACAAAACTACCCCGACCCCTCACCCCCGAAAACAAAACTAACCCACCCCCACCCCAAACCCTTAATCCACCACATCCCTAAAAACTGCCCCCAACCCTACTTACCTGACCGCGTCCTCTCCCGATCCACTCTGCCTCAACCTTGCATATGCGTTGTTTAGCACATGTGTGGTTACGGAAGAGAAAAAGGGAGTCGTTGTTCATGCAAGTGTAGTTACGCTTGCGTTGTTCACAGCATCATTCTGACGGAGTTGTTGTTGAGGACGTTTCCCCTTGTAAATATACAGCGTAATATACAGAAAGGATGCTCTGAAACAGATATCTGTACTTACTTGGCATATTCGGTACAAATATGGAAGGGTCATTTCATATAAAACATCAAGCATTGCCGGAGCCAAGCAAATTGTCATCCTCAGTTACTGAGGACCGGTTAGAGCCTGAGGGGGTCTATGAAATCGACAAGCAACTCTCTCCAAGACTCAAGATCATTGCACTCTTATTTACTATTTAACTTCAGGAGGGGCAGCCAGTCCAGGAAACGAAAGCTGGACTCACTGCTATCACTGGAGGACCTTGACCATGGAGAGTGGCCTTTACCTTCCCCTATAGGGCAACTAAAGTCCCGCAGAGTGAGTCCTGGACTCAGGAACAGATGGAAGGTGGTGGTCTTTGATCCAATAATGACCCTGAAGTAAAGTGTGGCAGGAGGGTCTCCTGGGCATGGAGACATCACTGTGATGATTGATGGCACCTAAAAATCACCTTCTTCTGCAGACCCAGCTCCTGTCCCTCCTCATCCCAGTAACTGTGCACACAACACTGAAAGAGGCCAGCGGATGCGGGTATCATTGTGCTTAGCATCTGAGTCTTCATGTGTTCCTGCATATCCTCACCCCTCACCCAACAACCCTTCTAATCGGCAGCCTTGAATTAGGCATCTCTTGGCTATGCAGTAACAACTCCATAGATTCTTCGGTGGGCAAAGGCCTTAGAGATTTTGGGCCTCATTCCGACCCTGGCGGTACAAGACCGCCAGGGCCGGGGGCAACGGAAGCACCACCAACAGGCTGGCGGTGCTTCATTGCCCAACGCCGCGGTCAGAAAAGGGAATCTGGCGGTTTCCCGCCGGATTTCCCCTGCTTGGGCAGAACCTCCATGGCGGCGCTGCAAGCAGCGCCGCCATGGAGATTCCGACCCCTTTCCCGCCATCCTGTTCCTGGCGGTTTTTACCGCCAGGAACAGGATGGCGGGAACGGGTGTCGTGGGGCCCCAGTGGGCCCCTGCACTTCCCATGCCACTGCCATGGGCAGTGCTGGGGCCCCCTAACAGGGCCCCAGGGAGATTTTCACTGTCTGCATTGCAGACAGTGAAAATCGCGACGGGTGCAACTGCACCTGTCGCACCCCTGCAACACAGCCGGCTCCAATCGGAGCCAGCCTCTGTGTTGCAGGGCCTTTCCCGCTGGGCCGGCGGGCGCTCCCTTGGCGGGTGCCCGCCGGCCCAGCGGGAAAGTCAGAATGGCCTCTGCGGTCTTCTGACCGCGGAGCGGCCATTTGGCGGTTCCTGCCAGGCGGGCGGCGTCCGCCGCCCGCCAGGGTCAGAATGACCCTCTTTGACTCCTTACATGGATTCAGGAATTGTTTTTGTTATTTTTTCAGTTTTTCTTTCATGTATATTTCCTATGCCCTTTTCAACACAATATTCTATTGTCTGAATTTAAATTGCATTTATGTAGCGGTGAGTCAAGAAACTGGGTTCCTATGGTCCATCTCTCTCATCCTAGAAATGCCCGTTCATTGTTGAACGTGGGTTATCATGTGGGGTGTGGACCAATTTGCCCCAATTAAAATCTTGAGATTGAGGAGAAATGTGTAACCCACAATGTATCCACACATAAGATTCCAAACTTGCAGATGTATAGTAAGGTTGAGTCAAGATGAGAGGTTCAAGGAGGTTTCATTGTGGTTTCAGACAAAGAATCGCTGATATGTGAGCAGAAAGCCGACACATGTTTTGTCCCCTGTGGCAGGTTTGTCTGGGGCTTTTTCAAGGCTGTAAAGTGTACATAATGGTTGAGTCAATATTGGATACAATTATGGAGAGCTGGCGTGTTAGTTACTCTGGTGCAATGAGGAAAGGAAAAGTACCATAATGTATCCAAAGGTATTCGGTGCACTGTGATCAAAATGGAGAATAGAGTTAGCACCCTATGTGAGGAAGGGTGTGCAAAGGATTCAAGATAAGTACATACTGATCGCATTCCGTAGGTGATATTGTGAGACAGTCATACATTGGGTTATTAACAGAAAGATAGCAGTGAGTTTAAATCATGCTTGGGGAGGTGTGCAATATGGTATTTTTAAGGGCAAGAGTTGGCAAAGTTAAATTAATAAAATCATTTGATATCCAAATTCACAAGGGAGTATAATATATATTAATAAAACAGTATTAATTAATAGTAATTAAAACTATAATTGGCGAATAAGACAGCACATACCTAATAATAAATCATATGAGAAAGTTCAGCATTGTAGGAATACATTGTTGGTTGTTAAGAATATTCATTCTGTGTAGGAAAATGTTTGTATAGTATGACAACCAGTTCATATTATTCCAACATAATGCCGAAGAGTATAATTTACATGGTATAGCGATTTGACATATGTAAGGCAATCATCTATGGTGGCGGTTGGTAAATCATAATAATCTGTATTATACTCACTGTGAATTTGATTATTATCTCCATTATACTCACTTGTGAATTTGAATACCTGTCGGGGGCAACCTGGCACACACGCTCTCGCATCCACTGACTACATACTCCTCTGGGACTTAAACTTCCACCTTGAGAACACCAACGACAACAACACCGCCACCCTGCTCGAAAAAACCTCTCCAACCTCGGCCTCAACCAGCTCGTCACGACACCGACCCACTCCGCAGGACACACACTCGACCCTATTTTCTCCGCCAGCAATCACGTCTCCTTCAGCCACATCACCGAACTCCACTGGACAGAACACCGCTGCATTCACTTCTCCTTCAAGAAACCCACAACACACCACCACCCACAACGGATCCTCCACCGCAGTTGGAACAAGGTCACGAAGACCAACTTATCGCAACCCTCTCCCAGAACCCACCCATCGATACCACCCACACTGATGCAGCTGCCTGCAACTTCACGCAATGGATTGACACCTGTGCCAATACTCTTGCCCCAATCAGACGCACTGATAGAAAGGCCTTCTGGTTTACCGCCGACCTCCATGAATCTAAGCAAACCTGCAGAAGACTTGAAAGAAAGTGGCGCCAAGATCAGACTCTGTGCAACCACACAGCCTTCAAAAACACCATCTTCAGACACCACCAACTCATCAGAGCCGCCAAGAGAACAGGCTTCAGCAACAATGCACACAGCCATAAAGAGCTCTTCAACGTCGTGAAGGAACTCTCCAACCCCAGCCCCAACGACATCCCACCATCCCAAGACCTCTGCAACTCCCTAGCGTCCTACTTCCACCACAAGATTGCAGACATCCATGACAGCTTCAGGACCCAGACCCTTCCGGCAACCACCAATACCACAGATTCAACGCCGACCAAGCTCCTGCTCACCTGGACCCCCGTCAATGACAATGACACCATTGAAATCATGAACACCATCCACTCCGGCACTCCATCCGACCCATGCCCTTACCACATCCTCAACAAAGCAAGCACTGTCATCGCACCCCAACTACGGAAGATCATCAACAGCTCCTTTGAGTCCGCCACCTTCCCGGAGACCTGGAAACACGCCGAGATCAACGCCCTCCTCAAAAAACACAAGGTGGACCCAAAGGACCTCAAGAACCTCCGGCCTATCTTTCTGCTCCCTTTCCCGGAAAAAGTCATTGAGAAGACTGTCAACAGACAACTAACCCGCTTCCTCAAGGAGAACTGCACCCTAGACCCTTCCCAATCCGGATTCTGCAGCAACCACAGTACCGAATCCACCCTCAGCCCTACCACCGACAACATCAGAACCATACTGGACACCAGCGAAACCGTGGCCCTCATCCTCCTGGACCTCTCGCCTATGTTCGACACCGTCTGCCACCGCACCCTACGCTCACGCCTCAGCAATGCAGGATTCCACGACAGACCCCTGGACTGGATCACCTCCTATCTCAATGGCAGAACCCAGAGAGTCCAGCTCCCCCATTCCGCTCAGAGGCCACCAAAGTCATCGGCGGTGTACCCCAGGGTTCGTCCCTCGCTAACATCGCCCGATCCCACAACCTCAACATCTCATACATTGATGACACCCAGCTGATCCTCTCCCTCACCAAGGACTCCGCCAAGACCAACCTCCACGAGGGAATGTGGCCATCGTCGAATAGATGAAGAGCAGCTGCCTCAAACTCAATTCTGACAAGACGGAAGTCCTCATCTTCTGCTCCACCCCCTCCGCATGGGATGACTCCTGGTGCCCTGCCACTTTCGGAGCCGCTCTGACTCCCACCGACCACGCACCCAACGTAGGATTCATCTTGGACTCCTCACTATCTATGACCCAGCAAGTCAACGCTATTTACTCCTCCTGCTTCAACACCCTCTGCATGCTCTGAAAGGTCTACAAATGGATACCCACCAAAACCAGAAGGACAGTCACCCAAGCCCTCATAAGCAGCAAACTGGACTTCGGCAATGCCCTCTATGCAGGAACCATGGCAAAACTCCAGAAGAGGCTGCAACGCATCCAGAACGCCTCTGCACGCCTCATCCTGGCCACTGCCACCACTGCCACATATCAGACCACCGCAGAAACATGCACTGGCTCCCTGTCAACAAGAGGATCACCTTCAAACTCCTCACCCACGCTCACAAAGCACTGCACAACACCAGACCAGAATACCTCAACAGACGGCTCTCCTTCTACACCCTGACCCGGCATCTCCGCTCGGCCGACCTCACCCTCTCAACCGTCCCACGCATCCGCAGAACTACAACTGGTGGCAGATCATTCTTGCACCTCATTGCCAAAACGTGGAACACTCTTCCCACCCACCTGCGCCAGACCATAGACCTACTTTCAGGAAACATCTCAAGACCTGGCTGTTCGAGTAGTAGCAGCACTTCCCCCATCCCTCTCTCCCCCCTTCCTCAGCGTCTTGAGACCCTCACGGGTGAGTAGTGCGCTTTACAAATTCCTGAATGATTGATTGAAATAAGTGACTTTATTAATTTAACTTTGCCAGCACTTACCCTTAACTATACCATATTGCACACCTCCCCAAGCATGACTTAAACTCACTGCTATCTTTCTGTATATAACCCAATGTATGACCGTCTCACAATATCACCTATGGAATGCATAATTATGTACTTACCTTGAGTCCTTTGCACACCACCCTTCCTCACATAGGGTGCTAACTCTATTCTCCATTTTGATCACAGTGCACCGAATACCTTTGGATACATCATGGTACTTTTCCTTTCCTCACTGCACCAAAGGAACTGACACGCTAGCTCTCCATAATTTTATCCAATATTAACTCAACCATTATGTACACTTTACAGTCTTGAAAAAGCCCCAAAGCAAACCTGCCACAGGGGTCGAAACACATGTCAGCTTTCTGCTAACATATCAATGATTCTTTGTCCAAAACCACAATGAAACCTCCTTGACCCGCTCATCTTGACTCAACATGATATATATTACTATACATCTGCAAGTTTGGAATCTTATATGTGGCTACATTGTGGGTTAAGCATTTCTCCTCAATCTGCATTTATATAGCGCTTACTACCCCTGACAAGGCATCGAAAAGCTTTACAGTGAGCAGCACGCTCCCTGAAGCCCAAAGTTAGTAGTCAGTCCAGTAGCTTTTGGGATTAGTTTTGCCTGGTCATTCCATGCATTCATGCCAGTTTCTTTGTGGTACGTTATTGACACTGGTGTTATGATTAGAGGGTTCTATGTCAGAAGGAATTGCTTTCTCTAATTTATAAGATAGGTTTGGTTTCCAAAAGAGCTTAAGACGGATAGGAGACAGGCAGAAAGAAGAAGGGAAACAGTGGTGCACTTAAAAAAATAAAATGGCTATAGAAGTAAGTAACACTAATAAATGTTTGCTAAAATGTAAATTTTTAATGCAAGATTTTAAGGAATAAAGCAGGGGAGAACTTTCCAAGGGAATTTGTGGATATAACCCTGTTGAAAATAAACACTTTTAAATTCTGCTCCTAAGAAATGTAGCTTACACAGTCTTACACAGTCTTTCTAGAGGCAGTTAAGAGGTGACAAATATAACGGTGAAAAGGAAGCCCAGTGCTTGTAGAGACCCCTTAACTATCAAGGAGTGTGGCAAATAAGCATCTTTTGTTACCTGTAATTGTAATGAGAACCCCCCCTGAGAGAACTTTTTATATACCCACTACAGCAGAATATTTTAATCTGTAAATAATCATTACGGTTTACACAAATCACATACACATTCATAAACGATACATATGATATAAAACATGTGTTAATGTAAACACCAATCAACTTAAAAATATACATAAACACATTGCAACAACCATTAGTATAATCAGTCTATGTTTGTGACTCAATCAGTATCTGGTTCAGAAGGTATTGCCCACTGCATCCACCTGAAGAGCACCCCCACAGGACACACACCATGTTCAGCAGAATGGATGTGTCTGAGGTCACCTTCACCTTCCAGTATCCACCCTGCCTCCTAGTGGATTATGATGACCAATATAACATGCCCTGATAATAGATGTTATCAAGATACATAATATGGTCTTTGTCATCCTTTTGTGCATAATGGATGTGAATGCCTGTGGTTTTGTGGTAAATATCTTGGATATTCATAGATGTTGGTATCACTGAATAGGTTCATGTATTGCACTCATCACAGAAACCCCCTTTACAATTGTTCCTGTAGTCACAATAGAACACATCATGAATCCAGACAATTTTAATTGTCTTTGTGAAAATGGGAAAAGAACAGTGGGACAGTGATACATTACTAGCAAGACTTCACTGTGTGGAGAGATGTGCATTTTTGTTGCTCAATCAATAGATGTGTGGCATATATGACTGAAAAGAGGGTGTTATCCAGATCCTTGGAGGCATCTTTAATGCCCCTCAATTTTCATGACTTATCCAGGGCTGATATTTGGACATGGTACAAGAATCTGAGGGCAGGGTGGACACGTAGGATGTTGTTGGGATGTAGAGTCAGATGCTCCTGGCATGTGGTTGAGTTCTTTGGTGTGACAGGAGGCCTCCTGTCCAGGGTATTTGACATGCTGCAGAATAGATGCAGGATCTTTTCATGCTACCAAGTGTTCTGTTGCCTGTTCAATTTAAGATGGTTCAAGCGCAACCTCAATGCATTCACAATTATCCTGTTTTGTACTTCACAAGGTGATTTTGCTACTGCACGTGGGTGACCATACTGCACCTGTTGTTGTCAGTGGAGCCTAGACCCCAGTTAATGTTTTCAAAACCACTTCACTCTGAATAATGTTTGGAAAAGGGTTATTTTCCCAGAGTACGTCCATGAAACTGAGCTAATGTTGCACACCTACATGACCATGACTGCATGGGTGGTCTGTTTCTGGTCAAACCCTTGGATTTTGATGTGTGTCCCACTGTGGGACACTGTGGCCGACTGTGGTGGCACTTGGTCTAGAAAACTACTTTTCAGATGCAGACGTATGGGATGTTAAATGGCACATGAGATGTGGTGATGATGAAAGGAATTTGCTGAAGCTTCATGCCAACATCCTGGTGAGGAATCGTACACTCTGTGTTAGGAGACAACAGACCCGGCAAGGGACGAGATAGTGTAGACCACATATACTAAATGCACTCAAAGTAACAGATACATTGTCTTTATGGTGGGTTGGAAGTGGTGGAAAAGCAAGCAACTACATCACAAACTTTGGTGTACCCAATTTTATATTAGGCAAACAATTTCTGTAGTAATCTTGGCAGGAGGAGTATTTGCCCATGAAATTAGGATGCAGAAGCTGCATACAGAATCTCAATGTAACTTTCCTTTACATTTTATGGCTTCTGATTCAGCTTGTTGGGCCCTTCCGCTTTTTTGTCTTTCCCCCTATCCCCCTTCATTTTGGAAATAATGGATGTCGTGTGGGTATGGGGCTCATTTCTGGGCCATCCGGCAAGAAGTTCTGTAAGTAAAGCTCAGTGCAAAGTTATTGGTTTGGTTACTCTCCATATTTACTCACATGCTAATAGTATGTGCTCCTGTAATATTTAATGATAAAACATTTTAATCACCTTATTTCAATTAATTTCATGTATACATTTTTTAAATTTTCTTACAAAATAAGTCCATATCCACATTTTACTTTAGGTGGCAATTTTTAAAATAAGTCTTAAAAATGAATTTGTATTTAATTTTATATATTTAAATAAATTAAATATTTAATTCAACATTAAGTTGTTAGCGCAGAAGAATTTTTGATTTTGTTCTACAGTTAAAATAAATATACAAAATAAATTTACAGTAATAATCAACTCCTGGCCCAAAAAGCCTCTTGCAGCATGTTGTGTTCCTGTAGTCACACAGGAGGTTATGTCAGCTAACTGACTCTTGAAGTACACTTCTTTGTTCTGGATACAAGGCGCAGCAGGTCCAGGGCTCCTCTCTGGCAACAGACAGCAGAGCAGGGCCAGTCCTCATTTAATCTTCCACAGGTCCAGAAAGTGTTCTGAGGAGAGTTCCTTGTGGTGCCAGTTATGGCTGGCACTAGTCAGTGGGTAGTGGTGACTCCTGGACACTCCTTAACCAATTTGGAAGATGTTCCCAGTGTCAAACCTACTCAGTTTTTAAGTAGTTCCACGTTGCCTTACTGCAAATAATCCCACGGCACACCTTACTCTTAAGTTCCCAGATGAGTGAACCCTTCCTCCCTAGTGCAGAGCTCTTGTGTCCACCCAAATGTTGGGCAATCCTCTCGCCTGTGTGGACTCCAAACCAGTACTAGAGGTAATTTCCCATCCACTGGGTTCAGAGTCAGCCTGTCTAGTGTGGGCCTCTGGGTCAAAGACTTTCCCTTCAGGCCTCTCCTTACACTGAACTATGAAGTATCATTAATTTTTAATGAAAGCCTTTTAATTAATGAAGTTCCTGGCTTCACCCCAACTGTCCATCCTGGTGTTATAGGGATCAATCGCTCCACACCCCTGCCCACCTTGCCACCAGGTCTAAGCTGTTGTTTTCCTCTTGGAGCAGTTTTCACAAATCATTAAGGTCAAATACATGGCTGGAAAGCAGCTGGTAAGCTAATGTAAAGTATCCTTCAGGAGCTTCAGGCAGGAAAAAGGTAACTTTCTAAAAGTTACTTTTCTTAAATATGTTTTAAAAATCTGACTTCACCACTGAATTGTGCTTTTACTAAATATTAAAACTAGTCTTTGGATGAGTTTTGAAGATGGATCTTGACAAAAGTTACAGATTAACATTTATAATCTGGACTTTGAAATTTTCTATGATTCAGCTAAAGCAGTGGCAGTGAAAATAACATTTAGGGAATAGTAACTAGGGTAACATTCCAACTTTAATTTTTCGCATCTTCTACTTTTAACTCTGAAGCACTCCACCTTGTGAGTGATAAGGTGTACTTTGTGGAGACTTATTAGTGTATTTTTTTCAAATGTTTTTATTTGCCTTTCCATATAGTATACGGTGTTACATCAGCTAGAACCAGCATAACAATCAATAATTAGCAAGAGAGAAAGAAAAAAAAGAAAAATAAATTTAACAACTGCTCGGTGTTCACTCAAATTCCACATTATTGAACAATGCTGGGTCGGAGTTCATAGCCCTCCCCATTAAAGTGTATTGCATTCTTCATTATTTACTGAAATTCATGGATATGCCAAAGTTTCCCCCTCAAGGCCCCATCGGGCACCAGTCTGTATCTTTATCCCCACTTAATTCAGGCAATCCCTACAACCCCCACTGCGTCCCCCTGCTGTGTCCCAGGTGCACTGACAAAGTATCTACAGCCCGACCATGGGTGCCCTGGGAGTTCTCCCCCTCCTTGGCCGCTTGTAATGCCATTAACCCCTTCTGTGCCAAGCCTTTTCCCCCTGAGGTGGCAGGCTTATTTTTGGCTATTTGGGGCAGTTCGCTTCTAGGCACTCATAGCTTTTTGTCCTATCCTAGGGATGCTATAGGTATCCTGAGTTTGTGGGTTCCCCTGGAGGAGACCAAGAAATTAGTCAAAATAGAGCGAAAAATTCGGTTTAAAAAAAAAAAAAAGTGTGAACAAAAGGGTTGCAGAAGAAGGATTGTGTTCCCCTGAAAAACACAAAAAAGTCCAATCAGGTGGATTCAACCTTTCAAAAAACTCTGTAGAGAACAGAAGTGGCATAGAGTGAAATAAATTTAAAAACTTGGGAAAAAATAACAAATAACAAATTACAATATTGTGTACAATGGGTGACTGATTCCACTTCATCATCTACACAACAGAGACCCGTATTAACAGTAGGTAGCTGCGATCAGTTAGCTGTTCTATCTCTGTAGAGATTATAACTCCCTGATATTCAGTCTTTGAAATAATTATTTCTTCAGTCTTATGTGGGATATGTGAATTATGTAGGACATATTGATGAATAGGTCAAACACAGGGCTTTCCCTTTGACAATGTGTGACTAAAAACGGGTGCCCATATTGTGTTCCTTCACTGGGCCTTAAATGTAAAGATGCTTTGATATCGTGTATGTGCACCCATTCTGATCAAATTATTAAGTATATATATATATATATATATATATATATATATATATATATACATACATACATATAAATTCACTTAAAAAAGCAAAGGTTACATAGACGTTACAGTTCAGAAATAGAATTAAAAAAAACATAGCAATTCATTTTAGTTCTTACTCGTTTATTTTATCTGTATACACTGCCTGTCCTGCAGCCACCTATATTTGTTTGTGGTAAGCGGTGGGGCCCTTTTTTTATTTGACCTATCTGGAATTATTTTTTACATATTTTTGTGACTTTCCATCCAAATGATATTCTGGTGAGCTGTAACATATCTATTTTTATAAGTATTAACACACTGGAGCCAGTTGATGGTTATGCATGTGCCCGTATAGTATTAGGGATACTTTGAGATGCACTTCATTAGTGAGTCGTTTTGTTTTGGTTGGTTCTAAAATTATCTATGTGGCTCAGCAATTGATATCCTTCTGATCAACTCAAAAATTAGTTCCTACAAGAATTAACACTTCAGAACTGGCTGATGGACAGGCACTAGCACTTTTATAGTGGTAGGGTAATTTTGAGTTAGCACTTTGTCAATGCCTCAATTTGGTTTGGTGACTTTTTCATCCTTTGCATGGCTCCACAATTCTTGCCATTTTTACCAGCCTCAATGAATGTATTTTTATAGGTTTTGGTATTTTAGAGCTGTTTGCGCTATGTATTAGCATGTTTGTTGTAAATGTTATGTTTCAAGCATTGAAGTATGTTTCTAAATTTTTAAAATGTGTATAGTGTGTTATGTATATTGTATGGCCTGTCTATGCCAGACTGACACAATAAATAAATAAAATTAATCTTCTGGACCTTCAATAAATACCTATTAGGGTCTTGCAAGTAGAAGGCTAATCATGGGTATTCCTTTAGTGCTCTTATGATAAAAAGATGTATGCATGAGCGAATGAAGTCTGGAAAGCATGCAGCATAGTTTTGCACCAAATAGGGATCCTGCTCCTGACGAATGCCATGTACACCAGGGGGCCAATAGGAAGAAACATGTTGTTGGATTTGGGTCTTTTTTCAGGGTCTCTCCTAGATTTTTGTCTTCTGTTGCTGAACCCATTTGTCTTTGCATTAGAACTCTGTGCACCTTTTCCCTGCTAACCAGTGGCAAGGTGCTTGTGCTCTCTCCAAAAAGCATGTCACAATTGGCATACACCCTATTGGCACATTTAAATTACTTAAATACCTATTAAATTGTACTACATATACACAGCTCTGTAAATGAAATGCTATAGTGGACCTGCAGGACTCATTCTGCCATCCACTGATTTAGCGTTTCAAAACATGTCTTAGATGTTGCACTGCAGCATGTAGAGCAATTATAAACTGCCATTTTGACCTGGCAAAATAAACCTTCTTCCAGATTTAAATATTCCTTTTTTAATAAATATGTCACCCCTAAGTTAGACCCTAAAGGCTCATAGGGCAGGGTACAGTGTATTTAAAATGTGGGACATGTGGGTTTAACTTTTACATGTCCTGGTAGTGGAAAACCCCTAAAGAAGTTATTCACTGCTGTAAGGCCTGTCTCTCTCATTGACACGGGGTTACCTTATTACATTTAATTAGTGCTAACTTTGAATTTGGGACCAGGCAGAGTTGTATTGTTCAAACTCAAATGAAGTGTAATTTGGAATCCTCTTAAAGGTAAAGTCGGGTTTTAAGTCACAAGTCTGAAAATGCCACTATTTGTACGTTTAAATTTGCTTGTCGTAATAATTTGTGCCTCTTACAAATGTCCTGGCTCACATGACTGTGAATGTTTTTGCTGTTGGGATTTGTGTATTACTCCCAGTCAGTGACACAAAGGGGATTAGGTGTGAACCGGATAGGTCTCCTAATCATGATCACTGGGGGTGAAACTGGTCCCCGCCCCACTTACAATTCGAAGGAGTTGCCTCCAGCACACATCAATGAACCTGTCACTGTCCTTTTGTCACCCCAGGCTTCTTGGAGAATGGACAGGGAAGGGATATAGCTTCCAAAAGCAGATGTAGGGGTATGTTTAAATATTGGACCTTCAGAGCCACTCTTCAGCACACCGCTATACCTGTGGACAGTACTGAGGAAGGACTGCCTTGCTCCCCAGAGGACTGCCCAGCTGCTTGTGTACTGCTTTGCTGCTACCAGGGGACTGCTCTGCTGCTTGAGAACTGCCTTGACCCCCAGAAGGCTGCCCTGCTACTTGAGGACTGCCCTGCTCTCTGAGAAGGAAGAGTGGACCTGCTCATTTCATCCCAGGCTAACCTGAGTGTCACCAAGGGTCAGTTGGCTGACCAGTCTGAGCAGCAGGGACATAAGCTCCAGAGGTCTCCCTGCCACTGCCAGTTGACGTGGCCTCTGCTAGAGTAAGTTGCTGATCCGGTAGAGGTACCTCCCCGGGTCCTGGGCCCTTGGCTGGAATCAGTTGAGCTCCTCCTGTGAGAAACTTGAAATCCTGAAGTTGTGGCCACTTGGTGACCGCAACCGGGCCCAGTATGCTGAATACAACGAGCTCCCATGCGAAACTATGGGGAACCTGACTCCTCACACTACAACAAGCACCAGCAATGACTGGCAATGCAGGATCTTTTTTTTTTAAACTCTTTCTTTTCTTTATTTCGGCCAATTAGGCCATAAAAGATGTACACAAAAAACACACATATGAACATGTAAAACCATCAAGGGAAAGTAAACAGGAAACACATCAGATAAAAGACCATACAATTGAAATGAAAACTTAAAATTAGATAGGAGCCTGCAACTTTAAAATACGGGTACGAGTATGCCAGACATTGGTAAGGAATTTGGCTAGTGCAAACACAATTGGACCTGAAACATCAGTTTTTAAAATTCTGTACACCGGGAGGTACTCCCTAAAACCAAGGTTTCTAATAAGTGGTAGGAGCCAATATTTCCTGGCGGCCATGTAAGTTGGACAAAACAAGACCACATGCAGATCGCTTTCCTCTGCTCCCACACATGTCGGACATAGCTTGGTAGATGGCCGTGTTGACCAGGAGCAGGTGTAAGATCGCAGAGGCAATGTGCCATATCTCCATTGGAGAAAAAGCTTCCTGGCCAGCACAGGAGACATAGCATCCAGAACCCTCTCAATACGGTATGAGTCCTTGCTTTGCGCGAATACAGATGTTAATGACCCCTCATTCTTGCAGTCTAGGGCCATAGCTAATTTCTGCTCGTGGTAAGCACTGACCAAAGCTCTTCGTGGGATCCTTAGTGAGGCGTTAGCTGGATCCGACCACAGGTCAGGGAGGCCCAATCCCATACAGGACTTTTTTATATATTTTATCCACGGGATCTGTAGGGCTTTAGGGTGGGTTAAAAACTCCCTCAGTTCCGCCCTATAAGAAGAGAGTTCTTCGGTGCTCCATAGCCTTCGCCAGAAGACTATGGGTCTGAGACCTAATTCATCTGCTATTGGTCTCAGACCCAGATCCATCCTCAGGGGGAGGAGCGGAGTACTGGACGGAAGTGCTACTATCTGTCTAATGAAGTTGTTCTCAGTTATAGACAAACTGCAGGAAGCTGTGTGACCCCACAGTTCCGCCCCGTACATCAGAGCTCCTCTAGCCTGTGCCTTGTATATCTGGATAAGCGGCCCCAGCGGTCGATATGTGGAGCTTCTCATCAACCGAGCAATGCCGCCAGTGGTCTGCACTAATTTAAGGTTAACCCTAGTCTGGTGAGTTCCCCAGGACATGGTTTCATTCAACGTTACACCTAGATATTCAAAGGTGGAAACTCTCTCTAAATGTGAAGCTCCCAGTAAGGGGTTCGGGCGTGATCTTGGGGTTGGGTTCATAACCATAAACTTGGTTTTGTTAGCATTGATTTCTAACCCCCTATCTGTGCAAAAAGCCACAAAAGAATCAAGGATCCTCTGTATCCCCATGGGGGTTTTGGACAGCAGCAGGGCGTCATCTGCAAACATGATTGCAGGCACCCTGCCGCCATTCAATTTTGGGGCATCAGTGTATTCAGTTCCATTGAGATGGGCGATTACCCCGTTGACGAAGAGGCAGAACAGGGTCGGTGCCAATACACAGCCCTGTCTAACCCCCCTGTCAACGGGGAATCTGTCTGTTAATTCCCCATGTTTCCCGCACCTGACCCGGGCATAGTTATTATGGTGCAATCTCTTTAAAATTATCAGGATGTCTGGGGGGACCCCCATCTCAGCCAGAACACTCCAGAGTTTCCCTCTGTGCACGAGGTCGAACGCAGCCCTCAGGTCCACAAATATAGTGTATAAACTACCCCCTTCCAATATTGCTGCCCTCCAATAGATAACGTTCAGACGAAAAACCTGGTCCACTGTAGAAACTCCCTTTCTAAATCCCGCCTGATACGGACTAAGGGCACCCGTTTCTTCCACCCAGTCCTGAAGCCGATTCAGCAGTATCCTGCCAAACAGCTTCTGTGACACGTCAATTAGACTGATTGGTCTGTAGTTGGCTGGGAGCAGGGGCGAGCCCCTTTTAAATATAGGAACCACCTCTGCCCCCAGCCAAGTACTCGGAATTTCCATGCCACACAAAACTCCATTAAACACTGCAGCCAGATAGGGGGCCCAAACACCAGGCTCCTGCTTGAACAGGTCCCCGGGCAGGCCGTCCAATCCTGGCGCCTTTCCAGCTTTAAGTCCCATTAGTGCTACCTTCACCTCCCCCACTGTTATCAAATCCCCGCCATACTCTACCAGTCCAGTACCGCAATCAATCTTAGTTTCTCCCTGCTCGGAACTGTAGAGAGACTGGAAGTGTGCCAGCCACACCCCTGCTGCAATATTTGGTTCTATTGCCGAATGGAGGTTCCCCGACCCCCCGTTTACTACTCTCCAAAACATTCGGTGGTCTCTTGTTGCGAGGGAAGTGGTAAGCTCCTCCCACTGGTTCTCCTCCCATTCGGTTTTAGCATGGATGACCAGTTTTTTATAAGCCCGTCTACTTTCTCGCAGCTTCTCTCTATCTGTTCCCTCCTTGATGCATCTGAGGAGTTCTCCCTTTGCCTTCCTACAGACTGCATTATACCATAAGGAGTTATGTTGTTGGATCCTCTTCTGATTCTGGACCCTGGTAAAAAGCTCAGAGGCCGCTCCCTTTATAAGGTCCTCATGAGCCTGGTATAATTTCTCATAGTGGGCTATATTGCCCACATCGTTGGCTAGCTCTCCCACTTTTTTCAAAATGGGGATTAAACCTGCGTAGAGCTTCGAAAGTTTCACTTGGCTCGTAGCTAGTTTATCCCACCTGATTCTTCTCCTGTTATTGTCTAATAGTAGTTCAGGTTTGGACTCCCCCATGGTTGTTGTGGAGGCCTTTGGCCCAGGATGGCTAAGATCGAGTTCAAGGGCGTTATGGTCACTATCCAGTCTCTCCACCACCCTAAAGTCCAGGATAGAAGACCAGTTCACTATCTGTACAAGAGCATAGTCCAAGCGGGACTCTCTTCCCACTCTATTGTACGTGGTTTTGCTTGGTACATCAGACTTAATACGTCCATTGCAGGCTCTAATTCCATGCTTTAGGGTGAGAGCAGTAATCTGCAAAGCCACAGGCGTCCATGCCTTTGGGGAAGGTGCTACAACAGAGGGTACTGACCACCTGAACTCTTCTTCCATGGGAAATCCCTCTACGAGACCGACCAACGGCTCGAAATGGGAATTTAAATCCCCTCCCACTATGTAAGGGATATCTCTTGGCATTTCCGCTAAATATACTGAAAGCTCCTCTATAGTGGGGGATTCACGCGAAGCTCCCACTGGCCTAGAGTAAATATTTATCAGGGATAGTTTCGCTAGGTTCGGCCAGGCTAATAAAACCACTAGGATATCATCTGATGGCACCGGTAGGCGTGAAGCCTGACATCCTAAGTGGGAAGCCACCCAAGTTGTAAGTCCACCAGAGGGGCGGCCCTTACCCTCCCACCTAGCTGAGATGGAAAATGACTCGTAACCTTGATGGTTGTAATCTTCCCTTGCCCAAGTCTCTTGGAACATGCAAACATCCCCGGACTCAATGTAAGTTATCCAATCTTGGGTGCCCAGTTTGCTGGCTAAACCAGCCACATTCCACCAAATTAGTCTCATGTGCGCTGGAGAAGCCACAGAACAGATTGCAGGGATGGAATGGGGGGAAGAGCCAGTACCAAAGCCAGAAACTACACCAATTGCTCTACCAGGGGCATTTTCAGAAGTGGGTTCAGCCGGATCAGGCAGTTTACTGGGACCATTATCCAAGGTCACAGGATTTGAGTTCGGGTTTGGGGGCAGTCAGTCCACACCATCCAGACCCTTCAGACAATTAAAACGATTGTGGTCCAAAAAGGGAGTCTCCGAAGGTCGATAAACTGGACGTGGAGCATATCCCCTGTGTCTAGATCTTCGTTCCACCCTTGTCCAGTTACCTTGTGACAAGTCATGGTGCAAGCGAATGGGAGGGAAAAAGAAAGAAACTGGCAAAGTCTGTATGGTAGAATCTAATGATCTATTTGACCCAGCACAAATGTATAGTACTGTTCCAGGGTCTCGGAAAGACACAATGATACAGTCCCCTGCTATTGATTTCCCCGACTTCCCCAACCATGGTACCCTTCTTACCATAATGATCTCATTGTTGAGGTGAGCTGGAAGAGGTCTATTCCAATTCAACCATTTAATGGTTTTCCTCTTGAGTGAGTGATAGTTCTCATTTTCACCCAATTCTAGAGAGGGAACACCAGCCAACACCACCATGAGGCTGTTAGCCTCTGGTGGTAAGTCGGGTCCTCGTGGTCTAGGGGCAGGCTTACCAGGGAGTATACGTTGGAGTGCTGGGCCATCTGTTTCTGATGGTAGGATGTTAAAGTTAGTAGGTAAAATTGGAACTGGGATAGCCATAGGTGGCTGTAAAAGAGGGGCGGCAGTGGTGCCCAAGGGAGGCCCCGTGTGGATCGGTGGGTTTTGTATATTGGGGAAGGTTCCTATTGGTAGATTGGACTCAGTGGTTCTACTCTGTTTGTTGTCCAAAATTTTCAGGGTGGTTAAAGTTGCCTCCAGAGTGGTCAGCCTGAATTCTATTTTCTGCAAGCTCTCGCTAATGGGCAACAAGAGTGATCTAATTAAAGATTCAATGCTCCCCAAAGAGCTACCGGGAAATAATGTGTTAAGTGGGCTCTTCCCTTTGTCGCTAATGGAAGCAGTGGTAATAATATTAGTACCCTTGGGGGGAGTAGCCTTCTGCACATTAACTAAAGGCCTGTCCAACATAGGTACGGACTTAAGTGACTTTCCAAAATCAGAGTGGGGGATCTTTTTCTTCCCCTGACCACCCCTCATCTTCCTTCTGCGTTTATTTGGTGGTAGGTCATACACCTCTGCACTTTGTATACACACATGTATGCCGGAGCTGTGCAGTGTTAGTGAAGAATGGTTGTCAGAGGTTTTGAGCCTTGACATTTGTAGCGTGAGAACTAATGATCATAGTTCATAACAAAACTAGAATTGATGTGACACCATCTCTAACATAAATGACAGCATGTGGTGAGAGAGCTTTCTTGTGCCACTGCGGATTCTTGGAGAAACTCTACACATAGCAGAAATCTGAGAAGCTAAAGTTTGATTACTTGCTCATCTCCCCAGGTGTGACATTTAGCTGTTTTGATAAAGAGCTTTTTCTATACCCCAGTGCCCAGATTTACTAAATTTTGATGCAATGCAGCCAGGATAGTTGTTGTGCTGAATTGAGCCAAAAGGAAAGAGCAGAAATGTGTCACATCTTCTAAAATAAGGTTCAGTTCTGCTCTATCGTAGCACTGATTCACTTCTGGCTTGTGAGCACCAACACAGGTACTTTTATGCCATGCCTCAAGGGTGCCTCTGTTGTCCTCATAGTAGTTTTTGTGCTGGAAGGAATACAAAACCTATTCATAGAAATGTTTTACTTGTTATATGTGTGCTGCAGAAAAATATATTTGTCCTCGTTACGACAGCCTCTGGTAGGCGCACCCTTTTGGTACAAACCCATGTTTACTTACTTTAGTAAATATGGGTTTGCATTCAAATACATAGGGGATACACGAAAACGCTCATGCTCCGCCCATATAACGCCTTCCCAAAGCAAGGGAAAGTAATGCAGCATTATGTGCTGCCTTGCGTTACTATTTTTAAAAACAAAACAAAGCCACACAGAGCCATTCAAATCAAGCGTTCCATATTTTTCTAAACACCTAAATAGATTTTGCGTCTGGACTGCGCCAAAAGAGTGACGCAATCCAGGTGCAAAATCGTAGTAAATCTGGGCCAAAATGTGTGACTCTGTCACATTGATTGAGACTTGCTGTCTCAAGATAATTTAGAACATCAGCATATGGTGAGTTTGTGAACGTCACATAAGCCCATCATATGCATGCCTTGCTGTATCTTTTTCTTATGCAACTAAACTTCCTTTACAATGGGTTGCATAAAATGTACATGTCAATGACCCAAAGTATGTTGTTAAACGCATCCATAACACAGAGATGCACTCCAGTAGGTAGCGATGTGCAAAGGAATGGAAATAAGAACTTTTGTTTAAAAAAAACAACAACAAAACGGGAATTTTACATTAACCCCTGCAAATATCCCTACAATAGCTCTAAAAAATGTTTGGTTTAAGCATGCTTTTACTGACTGCACTGCTGCTGGGCTAATGAACAGAAGATGCACAGGAGAAAGTTGTTTGCTCTTCTCTTCCCCACATGTGACAGCACTACAACATTCTGTGGAGATGAAGCCTGCCTCCATGAAGGTCATGGCACTAGCATATCATAGGGTAAAAGACTTGAAGACTAAGCCTCAGCTGTAGGTAAGTGTCCCGGAATCCTTTATCAGACGTTCTCCTATCCCATTTTACCTTGTGGAACAAATTCTACTGCCACTATTTCCTTCTGGCACTTGTTCACCTGCCTTTCTCAGTGGCAGCCATTCTCCTGCTCCTTTCTCCCACTTGGCATCTATTCTCTTCTCCCAACCATTGTGTCACCTTTTGTCCTGCACCTGTGCGTGCTACTTGTTTTCCTCCTAAATATCACCTGTTCACCTGCCTCTACTTCCCCCATTTGGCACCCTTTTCCTCCATCTCCTACCCCCATTGTATCTTTTTTCCTGACCCTTAGGGAGCACCCACCTCCTAGTGTCTTGAGCCACCTGCTTGATTTATTTCTACCCAGGTTAAAAACATAGTGCTTAATTAAGCTGTTACTGTAGCTCCCCTCTACCTCCCTGCTCGTCTGTCATCTTTAAATAAGATAGCAGGAAGCTGAACAATCTCTCTCCAGACCTATATACTTTGCACTGTGGCTTTGAGGCTGGCATGCAGGTTGTCACTGTGGTGCCAGAGAGCAAGAGCAGCTTTTAAATTTAAGTCAGTACTGTCTTTGGCAGTGAGCATCCTTCATCCCAGCTCTCTCCTGCTGACTGGCATGGTACCTCATTGAATCTCTACCATATGGCCAGGCAGTTGCTGATGTCCATTGTCAATCCTACCTTTCGGACCACCCGGTCACACACAACTCCCCGCTCAGACAAATGGCAAGATGACAGAGAAGGACACACTGGCTTTAGGGGTTGAAAGACCCCTAACTGTATTTATTTACACACATTATACAAACAGAAACGTAAAATGCAGTTATTATGCACACTCGCCCGCAGTTTTATATCTTTGCCTACAGAGATCGCATCCTGACTTTAACAAAGTCATTGATACACAGGAGTTCCCTATCTATAGCTAAAGTGTGTTTCTGTGCATCCACCAACATCATATCTTGCTGTGTGAGATCATGGCTGGTAGCAGGATCCCTTTCTCCTAGACCCCTTATGCACCAACTATGGACCTTTTTGGGTCTCTCCTTATGAGCAAGCCCCATCCCTGCCCCCCCTACTGTGGGTGATCCTGTGCAGGGGGCCTTTCTGCCCGCTAGGATACCTACCTCAGGCCATCTCCTGTACCAAGCTTCCTCCCCACCAGGGGACTGTGCTAGATTGCACCCACTGCACCTGCGCAGGTGATTGCCAGGTAAGGACCCCATGTCAGTGACCCCCCCCAACCCCTGCTCCCCTGGAACCTCTATACTTGGAGCCAGCACCTGTTAGAGTGTCCCATGAACCCACTGTCACTTTTGTCTAAAAGGAGATGCCTTGCATGTACCCGACATGTCCCACCAACCAACCTCACCTGCCATGGGCCAAGATAGTTCACCTACTATCTGCATGCCATACCCCCCCTCTCGGTTCGGGCAATGTACCAGCCTAGCTAACAAACCTTCAAGAAATAGTTAATTACTCATCTCAGAAGAACACCTTTCCGTAAGAAAAAAACGCTCATCCTTGATGAAACCATGAGCTATTGACAATTTGACTGACCTGAACAACTAACCCATCTTATTGTTCACCTGCTTTACAGTCACTGAGGGCTTTGGCCGACTTACCACCTCTCCATCCACCCTGGGTATAATGTTTGCCCAAGCTAGCACTGTGTCAGGGAATCTCCTTGCATGCCAGCCATCTCTGAAATTATCCATTCAAACAAGTCCTTCCTACCAGTCGCTGTAAGAGCATTACCGCAGATATGAACAATAATGATTCCCGGGTGGGTAAACCCCTAGGGCATGAGTGTGTCCAATGTAGTCATTAGATTAGCCAGGAGCATACCACCTTGACCAATAGAGGTTAAACGATAACCCACCACCTCCCCTCCAGTAGCATAGCCACCTGAAGAATAGAATGCCTTTACACGCCTCAAGTATAAGTTGCTCAGAACAGCATATCTGTAACACCATCCGCTTCAGTGTTGACAGGGTGCGCCAAGGTATCCAGCGGCCATCCTGACTTGTCATGATGTCCACCTGCACCAAAGGAGAATAGATAAAAGGGGGTGGGAGGGTAGGAGAACAGGTATTAGGGGAAGGTAGCTACAACAAATTCAATTGTACGTAGCTCCTGCAACAGTCCAACTTGCACCTGCCAATCCTGTGCACTGCAGGCCCTGCCAGCTCCATACCTGCTGCTGTAGTAGTGGCCCCAGTTCTAAAGGAATGAGAGCTATACTCAGATGGGTCTGGACCCACCGCCCTCGGGGACCAAACCAGCACCCTCCAAAACCGATATTTAAAGAGTGGTGTATCATCTGCGTGTACCAATAAGGGCCCATCAGGCCCCCAAGTATGGTGCAGCAGAAAAGCTTGCAGATTCGTAAGGGGCAGCATTCATCATCTGGCGCCCTATGGAGAAAAATGTGCTTGCCCCTTCCAATCTTGTCAGCCTTTGAATGTTCGATAGTTATAGCCATGGAACCATTTGCCCACTATACGTCTGCATATTCCAGGTCCCCATCCCTCTTGATCTTGGCAACCAATTTGCCAACCCTCAAAGCACCATAAAATGCCTGTGTAAAGGCTACTCTGAAGAGACGGACCTCATCTAGGGATGTACAAACGCTCCGATGCTAGCCATAATGGCCCCCAGACTGACCATGTCAGTGTGGTGCATGGCATCCAGTTTAGCCCCATCCAGCAATTGTCAGCCCTTCAATGCCCTCCGAACCAGAATCAGTGTGCCCCTGAATCTTTGCAAAGAAAGATGTCTCAGTGATGTGCTGCCTAGCGTATGGCACAAGAGAAATGCTAAGACTGCCTTGGGAGCAAAACCATCCTTCCTTCCCAAACTCCCTAAAACAATTGCAGTATGCATTGAATGCCCCCTCATAGGCATGCCTCGTTCTAGGCCATAAGCTGGCTGCAACGGGGTCTGGTAAATCAGAGCACCAAGCCTCCACAGTCGCTCGAGGAATGGTGTGGGAGAACTCCGCCGCTCCTGGGTAATGGCACCTGAAGGCCTGCATCTTAAAACGCAACAAAGCCTCAGCTGCATTGTTCAGTACACCGCCCACATGTTTAGCTTTAAATATGACATTCAGTTTTAAGCATAGCAACACAATTTCCTTTACTAAGCGAAGAATCATTTTGCACCTGGCTGCCAATTGATTGATGCATTCCACTACATACATGTTGTCTGAAGGGAATATACTACGGACTAGTTGCAGAATTGATCTGTCCAGACAGTGAGGGGCACCAAGATGGAATCCACCAACTCCTTTGGGCAGCATTGAGCACATCACTCGAGACTAAGGATGACGCCGAAACCCTCACTTCCTGCTGTACCTGTGAACAGACCTATCTCCTCACTAGACCTGGCAGGGGTAGGCCATACCACTGTCCCATTGAAGTCCAGGAGAAATGCCTTCCATATCCTCAAATCCTGGCGCACCACGGATGATAACCTAGTATTGTGATGTCTCTCCCACAATCCAGGCATGACTTGTGAAATTGACCTCGAGAGTGGGCAGTCAATGGGAAAAATGCAAAAAGTGATATTCAGCTGCCGGACTACTATTAATAGCTTGTACAGCATTTCTTTCTTAGACCCCAAACAATCCCTTAGGGCCTGGGTAAGAGTAGTAACTTTTTCCTTGGGGAGTCTAGATGCAAGAGCAACTGAGCCCAGCTCAATCTTGAGGCATTTGATAGTTGTGGCTGGCTCAGAGGTCTTACCCTGTGCTAGGGACATGCAGAAAGTTCCCATTAAATCCTGCAATGGCTGCAGTACCACTGCACACTTCTCTGTTACCAAATACGCACAGAAGACCAAACAGACCATGGGTATACATTTGTCAAAGTAAAAGGAGCCTTAAAACTGAAGACCCAGAAGAAGGAAATTGTCTGGTTGCACTGGAAGGAGCCTGAAAGCAGATTCAATATCTGATTTCACTAGCAACAGCTTCTGGAACATCCCAATTGCATGATCAAGGAAGGCGTGCCTAACGGAGCTGAGGGTTCCATCAACTGCTTCATTCAATGACTATCCTTTAGGAGCAGAGAAGTTGTGTATCAACCTGTACTCACCTGGCTCTTTATTAGGGACTGCTCTCAGGGGAGAGCATACAAAGTTCTCAAATGGAACAACTACAAATGGGCTGGCCACCCCACCCAGGTTAACTTTCTTGAGAATCTGAGCCCTGACGTTGTCATGATTTGACATGAGAAATTGTTGGTTCTTGCAGTATGCCACACCTATACAACCCTCTGTTGGTATACTAAACCATCTAAAAGCCCTCATACAGCACCTGAGCTGCCATGCGGTTAGTATTAACATTCAGCCATGAAACCATTGCCTGCCAATTGACCATGGAGGGACCCTTGATCATTAGGTGTGGTCATTCCTGTTTTTAGCCCTTCTGTACTTAGATTTCCTAAAGCATTTGGACTCAGGCTGGGATGGCAAGCCACAATATTTAAACTTGCATGTCCCAGGGGGTCTGGTGCAAGATCTTTTGTTGAAATCCCAACAAGAGCCCCCTCGGGCTGTTGCTTGTCCCAGTGCCAGCCCGGAAGGGCTGTCTAGGGGTGGCCGCAAGGCCCTGTGGCTTCATAAAGCGCAGCTAGGTGTTCACATCTATCTCATCCCATACCAAGGTGGGCCTAGCGGCCTTGATCCTATGATACTCCTTATCATAGTCCCTCCAGGCCACACCCCCCCAAACTCATCATGAACATAGACTATACTGTTCTGATAGCAGGCCAATTGCATTCCTATGTATGGGAAATGTTCCGCCATGATAAAAAACTGTGAGGCCCTTCACCCAGTTCATTAGTGCCTCTTCCACCCTCTTATTGTAAGGCCAGTGCCCACAATCCCTAGAGCGAGACCCCCCCTTGCTCTGCTTTCTCTCCTCTCACTCATGCCTATCGGCTGTCAACTCACACATGTCCACATAACTCCCCTTCCAAACGTTTTCTTTAATCTCCAAAGGCACATGCCTACATAACAGGTCATGCTCTGAACAAAAATCCCCCAGTCCAATACTTGGCAATGATACCCCCATACATGTCACCACCATCTCCAGAGTGGGACCCCAGCCACCACTTGAACCAATTGGGCACGCAGCTGCCCCCCCCCCCCCGGTATCCCGGTTACTGACAGTCATCCCCTGTGCCACCTGTACTACATGAACAACCTGGGATGGGCGATGGCCCCTATCACTGGAGAAATGCCTGCCTGAGCTGCGTGCCCAGGTCTCCAAAATCATTGAGGTGAGTTACCAATCTCCTGGCCCCTTGAACATGATTACCCTGAGCCACACCAACCAAGGCCCCACCTGTCATGGAAGGGGACACCATCCTCATCTTGGACAGCCAAGCAGGGCACTTGCTAAATTAGCCACAGAATCAGACTTCCCAACCCCCCCTCAGGCGTAACCCTAATCAGTATACAACTATTCCCATTCTGAACAATGCTACCACTCGCTGCTGGCACCATCAATGCCTAAACCCCCTCTTGCGTGACAACGTTGTCAGTGCTGGCCACTGGGACAGGCTGCTTGTGGCTCCCACAAGTTGCACTTTCCTTCCCTGTGAGTTGTTTACCCTTACTTCCTCCCCAGGCAGGTCCCTGACCCCTAGCCAACTTCTTCACAGGGGGAAATGCCACCCTAGGTGCCACCCAAATTCATATCGCCCTTCCTGCTGTGTCCACTGGTTCACTAGTCTGGCCCCGAGGTACCTGTGGATGCAGAAGGGCCAAAATCTCATCCATGGCATCCATTCTGCGCATCAAAGATGCAATGTTAACCTTTGGACCCACTTCACCTTCGCAGCTCACAGCACACCACCAAAGCAGCTATCAAGTGCTAACTGAGGTCAGGTGAGACAATACTCAAGCCAATTGGGTTCCTGGCGGCTCAAGCTGCAGGCTGTGTAGCAGATTGTGGAGTGGAGTGGAGTGTGTGGTTTTAACTACAGGTATGACTGAGTCTGTGACCTGTAAAGGGGACAAGAAACAAAGAAAGAAAATTCCAGTTCCACCGTTAGTTGCAGGAGTGTGGGGTCCAGGCGGCATGAGTAGTCTGAGGCAGTGAGCGCAAAAGAGACCCACTCTCTGCCTCGATACTCCTTTTATGGGTGGGGCATCCTTGTTGGCCCCCAGTGACCCCAGAAGCACTCTGGTGTCTCCGGGTTATGCCTGCATAGTCCAATCCAGCCATGCTCTTCCTAAGGGCTACAATGACTTGCATCACGCCCCCGGTTCAGGCCACGGCCACACTGCCATATGTGCGACTCCCCAGACTCGGGGGAGCCTTTCATATGAGTTTCACTGGTGGTGGTATAACTCCCTTATAACTAATTGTATATCAATAAATATCTGCATGTCATAGGTTTGGATATAAATGTGAATATATCAGACCAATGCATTGTGAGAATGTTGGACATTTTGATGTCCCTGACCCACATTCGCTATATGTGTGCTTCTCTTAAACATTGTTTCCACTTTTCCATACTTCTGTGATTGCACCTTGCCTATTATGGTTGTCCACTTTGACTCAACAGAGGAAATGGCTATTATTATAATGATTTTGCCAATTACATCCATGCAAGAAGGTTGAAGTAATCTTTCGTACAATTGTTCATTGTCTTTAAATGTGCGCCAACTTGTACCTCTTGTTAATTGCACCCAATAGCTGATTTTGCTACTTCTGAACAGTCCTGATCATACCAGGCACTCTTGCTGCCCACCTACCAACGAAAAATTGTTTCATGGGTCTTGCACTTTCTTATGTGCCACTATCACACATGATAATCTACATCGCACCTTCTCTACTGTTAGCAGTGATTTCCAAGTGCCATATGAGTTTTGGGGCCAGAGAATGGTGGTAATGCTTGCCAACCTTATTTTTCACATCTCACTTTGCAGATATCTGGGAGAATGGAAGAGGCAGAACACTTTTCACACAGTAATCAGGCACCTCACACTTTTCACCGCTTATGACTTTATAGTCGAAAGGTGACCACCCACTCCGGCTCATTACAGACACTGCTTACAGGCCTGGACTTTTGTGTGACAGCCTAATGCATTATGGGTTTTTGTAGTCTTATTTTGCTTACATTAAACTAATTAGATTAACACAACTAGAATCAATGATTTGTAGCTGAAAAACTTAGGACTAGAGACAGTGTCCGTCATTACCTGGAGTAGGGTAGTCACCCTAGGACTCACATGTTACACTTTTAAAATGACTGAGAAGTCTGTAGAGTTTACTGATTTTGTTACTGGTAAGCTTGATGGGGGTTGTATATGCTATTTTATAACACAAGGAAACAGGGAGCTTGTTTTATCTTTCTTAACAAACCACTTTCCTTATTCACTGCAGCAGGAAACGTTGTTTGAAGCAGAAAGTGTAACAACAAAAATTTCAAACTTTCCAATGTGTGCCCTGGCACCAATTTATCAGTGTCACTCCAAATTCTATCTGAAGCCACAAGAGTCCTCTAATTATTGCAAAGCTATGAGCAACCTGTGCACATTATTGTATGGAAGACTGAAATATATTCATAAATGAGTGTATCAGTGGACAGATACCTCCTGTTTGCAACACAGTTAAACAGACAGGGGTAAATTCACTAATATTTTATGAGGTGCAACATAACATGGCAACTGGCTGCGCAGCGCCTCATGAAGTGTGCCATCAAGAAATGAGCCACATTTACAAAGATATGGGAAATTTCTGCAGCTTCCCTTCACTTGCGCACTGTATGCTGCTTAGTGCCAATGGAGACATCCTTGCACCATGGTGCACGGGTGCCTGTGTTACGAACAGGAATGTTTTTGTGCAGGGATACCTTCCTGCACAAAAACAATCCTTCAAGGCATTTTCCTTTTTCTATGTGTGATGCAGAATGCATTCCACATAGAAAAGGAAGTAACAAGTAGAAATAAAGCTATTTCTTCTATTTACGCCTGGGTCTGGGAGCCATATCATTTTGATGTATTCCCAGGTTTTCACCTGTTTCTAAATCGGGAATGTGCAAAAATCCATTGGTGAATGTGTGGGAAAACCCACGCTCCACCCATGAAACGCTTCCCTGCTGCAAAGTTACACAACGTAGCTAAATGTGCTGCCTTGCTTTTCCTTGGAATTACAAAAAACACAGAACTACGCAAGGTAGGTTTGCGTGCTTAGTAATTCCCAGTTAAGGACAGGCTTTGCTTAGCGTCTCCTCGTCTGACACACGGGCAAAGCAAGCCCTTAGTAAATCTGGCCCACAGCCTTTACTTATAACTCTCTGTACATAAACTGTATTCTGAACAACGTTTAGGTAATATTTCTGCCTACTAAAGATGTAAGTGTTAACAGCATTGCCTACTGGTGTGTGAAGCCATTTTCTGTACGGTACACTCTATACTAGCAGTAAGTTCATGACACAAACCTGTGCTATTGAATATAGCTGACACTAGTTTTACAGATGCGAATAACTTATTCTTCATTAGCAAATGTGCTTCGAAGCCTTTCTTGTCACCATGGCACGAGCACGCACATTTTAAGGAAAGTGACATCAGGGTATAATGAAAGGACCATAATGATATGCTCTGACATTCCATTGACTTTGAAGATTCATTACACGCTCTTATTATCAGCTGAAACTGATGAATTCCATTGGTCATGTCAGATCTCTACAATACATTAATCTTGGGGCTGAGAGAAAAGTCCTGCTTTTCTTCTGATACCAGAGGTTGGGATGTTGATTACAAGGTCGGACTAGGACAAAAAAATGGGACCGGGCACCGAATTAAAGAGGTCCCGATAGCTAAAAAACAAGTGGCCCACGGTTGGACTTGTAAAGACACATTGTATGAGTATTTTGCAAGGTATGGACGTCTGTTCGTTTGTGTTTGCTGCAGGCTATTTTTAGCTTTAATATCAGAGAAAAACAACAGAAAATCTACACAGGAGACCACAACACAGGCGTACAGCCCGCTAAAAACCGACCCACACACTGATCTGTGAGCCCAGCCCAGCAGGCACTGCCAAATTGCCCTACAGACCGGGCCGAACGTTGGACTGCAAGCCATTTCTAAGTATATCTTTCATTTAAGGATGGGCTTGATCATATTATCCCAACTTTGTAAGTGTTACTTTAAAGTATGCAGTAATTATTGTTTTAAGGCCAATCCCCATCAGTAAAACGTTACTGTTCATCTTTATAGTGTTTATTGGCGTGGTGTTAATGGTTCTTGACACTTTAATGCTTGTGTCAAGCAGCACAATGTTATAACTGGGCTTGCAGCTGGTCATATATTTATGTACGTATTGTTTTATATCTAGGGTGACCAGAATTTTAAGGCCCAAAACCGGGACATTTCACAAAAAAATAGAAGAAGGACTGCAATTTTACTTCTAACGAGCACACAGAATGACAGCGCTCATCAGCACAGGATTACAGAAGAGACACTACGAACATAAATAAAATGCAATTTTTAAAGGAAGTATAATGCCTGTTAATTAAGTTGCTTTCTGATAGCACCTGCCTACTATCTCTTCTTTGGAAAACAAAAAAAAACACCTCCCACACTTTTCAGGCGACCCTCTCTAAAAACCGGGACATGAGCTAAATTTCCTGAAATCTGCCGGGACAGGTGGTGGAAACCGGGACTGTCCGGGCAAATCCGGGACAGCTGGTCATACTATTTCTGTCAGGCAAAATCCGCCGGAACCGGTCCTCCGTACCCTGTACAATGCTAGTGGAAGCAGGAGGCCTGGAGTATGTAGGTGTGGGAGATATACAGATGGGTATTTGAGACTAAAGGCGATTTTTGTCACTGAGAGGACATCAAATAGGCACTAAGAGTGAATCTTAAAATGTCTTTGAAGTCACTCAACTCTAAGCTGAAAAACATCTATTTTATTCACTGACACCCCTTACAAAGTTATGTTATTTAATTTTACACACTGGTCAGCTGCAGGATAAGGAAGTCACGAGGGAGCAATGCACAACATAGCTGCATGCCTGACAGTATCAACCCTTAAAACTATTTCCATCCTTACCACCCTAAGCATTGCCATCCTCCACCAAATATTTAAAAATACCTGATTTCATGGAACCCACTCCCAAAATCCTCTGAAAAGCCTCCAATTCCATGTCCAACTATTTAATGTGATCTGGTGTCCTGACAGCCACCATCGGTCACCACCACTTCTGTCAGGATTTCCAACTCACCCCTCACCCAAATACCTTAAACAACATGGTGCCTTTCCATGTACCCCCAACATTGTCCTCTCCCACCAAACTATTTCAAGTTAACTGGTGCCCTGCAAAATCACAAAACTATTATCAGTATTGCCCTTCCTTCCCTCACCAAAATATTTAAAATGATATAATGCCCTGCCACCCACCCACACCACCAAAGGGATTGTGTTAGCGTGTCAGACATTATTAAGTAAACTTACAAGGGAGAAGCGTATAGGCCGATGGACCTTTTCACTGCGCTTCGAGTTGTTCCCACCATGTAACCCCGTACAAATACAAATCAATAGCAAATAACAGTCAATTACATCAATAATCAATAGGAGTCAGTAATTTCAACACACCATGACCTCTCGGCCATGAATAAGCACACCTTTATATAAAAGTTAGAATGTTTATTTCCCTGTATTAACAATGCTAATGTCACCTAACTTAATCTCAAAATCAAATGATAAACATTCAGAAACAATACTGGCTGACCAAAGTGGCGAAAGAATCGCAATCTAATCAAAGCTTGTGCTACCACACATTCTAAGGATACAGTACAAATTAATACCAAGAATAACTGTGCAAACGAAATAACATACATTTAGATTCAGAAAAGAAAAGACATCAACTGTTATTACATATAGGAAATTTCATCCCTGAGGACCCTAACTGTCATCAGATTAGAATAGCATGTTTGGGCTTCATGCAAAACAATTTAGTCACACAAATTTGGAAAAACGTCTAATTATAGCTCTGTCAAAATTAGTGGTTGGTAGCAAGCGACAAAAGCAAATAGACCCAACATTCAGTAACGTCGTCTTATATCTATCCTCAATATGGTTCAGCAAGCTGTGACACTCTTCATCAACGGGACATCTGTTTGGTTAGCAAGGCATCAGGATTCAGCATCAAAGTTCAGAAAAGCAAAGTCTCTCCATGCAGTTCGGAAAGGATAATCAAAAGAATGGTCTCTCTCCACTCTGTGCAGTCTGGCTAAGTTAGATTTCCTAAAACTACTTCCCACGTCCTTATTGGTCAAAGGATCACATGTTTACACCTAGTCCAATGAAAATAAAATCCTAAATCTAAAGTTGTACTATCACATGGTTCACTTGTCGATGATTGGCTCCTCTTCTCCTGTTTCCATCGTTCCACTTGTCAGGTATCAATATTGTTCAACTTATACTCCAGTCAGTGCATCCATTGTCTTCTTCTGGGGAGGTCAGTCTTACACATATTGTGATATACAATGTTTTCCTAGCTGGTTCAGCATCTTCTACCGAGCAGTTTCTCATGAGAACGAACTTCAGCTACGAGCACATGGTCAGTACAGTTGAAAATCACAGTTTAATTCTCTAAACAGCCACTATATCAGTCGCCTAGGAAATGCAGCTTGACATGAGTCCGTGCAACTAGGCCAAGAACTACCTAAGCTAAGGCTTACGATTAATAAAGCTAATGCATAACACATAACTTTTAATATGACATATTACTACAGTATTCAAACACAAGCTCAACATTTTACATGAATAAGCCATTAATAAGTACACTTCGTGAACATTGGCGGACACTCACGTGGGTGCAACATTAAATGCGTGCATTATTTTTTCTAAGTTAATACATTTTCTATGCAAATTTATCACTCAGAATACATGACTATTCAGTAATAAAACTCAGCATTAATAATTGCCTTCCGTTCTCCACGCAAATATTAATAATTATCTAGCCTTCAACCCGTTTTCCGCACCACTATCTGCAGCCCTTTTCCCTCTCCTGTCCCAAATCCTTGTTCTCTGCTGTGCTTTGGAACAGAAAGCTGGTGCCACACTGACAGGTTCTCTGACAGACCATCAATATGGCTTGGTGTTCCTTGTCAACATAAGTCTGCAGCATGGTTGATGGAGGCAGAGTGCCACTTCTGTTCACTTCACTCTCAGGTTTGTAGAGACTTGGGAGAGGTAAGTGAGGACTGCAGCCACTATTCCTCCCTTTGCTTCTAAGATCAAATGAGATGATAGAACACAAAGGGGGATGGAAAACTTTCCTTTCACATCAACAGAGTAAAAAAACATTTTTGTTTTACCAGTTAATAGGTGATTGAAAATATTAACCAGATAAAGAATGCAGCATTTATGCTAAAGGCTTTGTAAGAGAGCAACACATCGGATTACGGAGGAGTAGATATATCCTTAAGTGTGTTATTTTCCACTGAGGGCATCCAAGTAACATCAAATAGCAAGTGTGAATAGCGAGCGTTGCATGATGTTACTTGTAACCTTGATGTGTAAAATTCTACATCATTGATAGCTAGGCTGTAGACATTAACTCTTTTATGCTACATATGGCCCAACAATCCTTTTCTCCTGAAGAGGATACAAGGGAGGACCAATCACAATGTGGCCTCACCTCTTTCAGCCCACTTTCCTAAGTGTATTTTAAAACTAAAATGAATCTGGTGTCCTTCTACCTAGACCCATTGTCTTCAATACCTTTCATCCTGCCAACCACCTGCACCACGGTAGGTGTCTTTCCTACCACTCCCCAATCTCAGTGATGCTGAGAGTGTCTTTCCATAGCATTGTCAGCACTCCCTGGCATTTTTTGTCAGCACAGAACAGGACAGTTTGCAGAGACCCACAGTTGAAAAGGGAGATGGAACCCTTCTTCCTTTGCCCTTGGGTCTGCGGAGACAAAATGGAGGCTGGAGAAAGAGAGTGAGAACTCTCCACCATTCCACAGCTGCACTGTGGTCTCTGGAGACCTGGTAAGGGGGTTGAATATCAGGAAAGTGAACGCTTTTCCTGATGACATCACAGCTGTGGGAAACAAAATTTTCATTTATAGTTGTTAATTACCAGATTTGGACTCCAGTGTTCACACCAATTGCTCTCAAAGAGACCCAAACCTAACAAAAGTGTATCTACCTTGAGTATATCTATTTTTAATGAAAATTCAAACTTTTTGGTATTAACTTGCAATTGTTCTATCTTTCTGTCTTTTTGGAATTTGACCTCTGAGATTATCTCTGCTGAAGCATTGTCCTTCTCATGATTATGCTTTAAATGAGGTCAATAAATCTTTACAGCCAGCATGGGGGTGTGGAGGCATAAGACATCAATAGCATAAGACATCAATATTTCACCACAAATCAATTTGGAATGATAGTATGACCAATTTGTCCATGCAAGGGAATCTCCAGTCCAAAATAAGGTTGAGGGCTTTTATTACAAGCTTAGACTTCTCAAGACAAAGTTATAAAGATACAAAATCACCTAGGGTTGACCAAGGCGATCGAAGAGATTTAAACTAACTAACATCAAAAGGACTAAGAATTCAACAAAAGCAGTACTGTTAGAAACGGGTTTTCTAGTAGGCAGTGGTTTGCACCCTGTCCAAGTAGGGACCCTCACTCTAGTCATGGTGTGGGAGTCACACAGCTAAGATATCCCCTGCCCACCCACTTGTTAGCTTGGCACGAGCAGTCAGTCTTATCTCAGAGGCAATATGTAAAGTACACACACACACACACACACACACACACAAACAATAACACAGTGAAAACACAACAAAAGGACACCGCACCAGTTTAGAACAGTAGCCTATATTTATCCAAGTAAAACAAGACAACAAAAATTCAACATGCACAAGCAGAGATGCATTTTTAAAGATTAAATGCTTAGAAACACAATATCTCCAACTCGTGCTATCACAGTGTTGTGACGGAGTTGTTACCAACAGTCCAACTTCACTCACGAGGGAGTGCATCGCTGGTCAGGGAGTTGCATGGATCCCAGGTACCCGTACCTTAGAAAGGAGGCAGAGTCAAAGACGTGGCACTGAGTCGGGGAAGTGAGGCATCGCTGGAGCTGTGCGGCATTGTTTCCGTGCTGCTACGCAGGAGGTGAGGTGTCGGTTCCTTGCGGAGGCAGCGGAGGTGAGGTGACATTAGAAGGAAGGTGTTTGTTCCTAGCAATCCTGAGGTTTCAGAGTTGGGTGTCACAGACGTTGGTGACACAGCACTCAGGACTCACAATGTTGTGGGACTTCAGATGCACTGTGGTTGCATCAGTCCAGCAGTTCCGGTCGTGGTTGTTGTACTTCATCGGGCACCGTGACTTCGGGTGCAGGCAGCAGCGTGAAGTCGGGCAACAGCGCAGGATCAGGAGTCGTCCAGAGTTGATGAGTCTGGTTCTTCTTGTTTTTAAACCAGCTTGCATTCCAAAGGGCCCAGGAAATGTAGTGGGCACCTCTTGGCAAGTCAGGGTCCTCAGCAGAACTCTGAGTCTGGCAGGTGAAGTCTTTGGTGTTTCCTGAGACTTCATAACAGGAGGCAAGCTCAGTCCAATCCCTTGGAGAAGCTCTACAAGCAGGATACACAGCAAAGTCCAGTCTTTGTCCTCCCCAAAGCAGAAACAGCAAATGCAGGCCAAACCAGCAAACACACACAGCAAAGGGGCAGGTACTCCTCCTCCAGCTCTTCAGCTCTTCTCCTTGGCAGAGGCTCTTCTTGAGCCAGAAGTGTCCTAAAAGTTTAGGGTGTTTGTCCAATACTTATACTCATTCCTGCCCTTGAAGTAGGCAAACTTCAAAGGAAAGACTTTGTAGTGTACAAGACCCCACCTTTCCTGTCCTGGTCCCAGGCACACTCTAGGGGGTTGGAGACTGCTTTGTATAAGGACAGGCACAGCCTTATTCAGGTGCAAGTGTCAGCTCCTCCCACCACTCTAGCCCAGGAAGGCCCATCAGGATATATAGGGCACACCTCACCTCCCGGTGTATGACTGTCTAGAGTGAATTCACAACCAGCCCAACTTTCATCCTGACCCAGACATAGTCAGACAGAGGCACAGAATGGTTAAGCAAGAAAATTCCCACTTTCTAAAAGTGGCACTTTCAAACACCCAAGTTAAAAACCACCTTCACTGAAAGATGAATTTTTAGATTGTGGGTTCAGAGACCCCAAACTCCTTATTCCCATCTGCTAACAATGGGAAATTAAACTTAAGAGATATTTCAGGTCATTCCCCATTGTTAACGTATGGGAGAGATCGGCCTTCCAATAGTGAAAAACAAATTTGCCAGTATTTCAGTATCAGGACATGTAAAACACACTAGTACATGTCCTACCTTTGAAATACACAGCACCCTGCCCATGGGGCTGCCTTGGGCCTACCTTAAGGGTGCCTTTCATGTACTAAAAAAGGAAGGTTTGAGCCTGTCAAGTGGGTGCACTTGCCAGGTCGACATGGCAGTTTAAAACTGCACACACAGACACTGCAATGACAGGTCTGAGACATGTTTACAGGGCTACTCATTTGGCTGGCACAGTCAGTGCTGCAGGTCCACCAGTAGCACTTGATTTACAGGCCCTGGCACACAGGGACGTACTCATGAATCAAATATGACAATCATGGATAACCAATCATAATTACTATTAGCACTGATCAGCAGTAGTAAAGTTCCCAGAGTACCAAAACCAGCATAAACTAAATCCAGCACGCAGTCAAAAGTATATGAGGCAGAGGCAAAAAGACAGGAGGAAACCACACCAAGGACTGCCAGGTCTAACCTGTGTTCCCAACAGCTGAGTCGGGAGAACTACCCAACCTCATGGGAGTTCTCATCACTAAGGCGGACGAATCTGGACAGACCATCAGCATTGGTGTGTTCTGTACCAGGGCCGTGTTCCACCGTAAAGTGTATTCCCTAAGGGGGAGATGGACCACCTCAACATTTTGGGTTCTCACCCTTCATCTGCATCAACCATCTGAGGGGCCTGTGGTCTGTCTGAACCTGAAAGTGAGTCCCAAACAAGTAGGGTCTTAGCTTCTTCAGTGCCTAGACCACAGCAAAAGCTTCTCTCTAAATTGTGCTCCTCTGTTCCCTGGGAAGTAACCTCTTGCTAATGAAGGCTACAGGCTGGTCTAGCCCTCTTTCTTTAGCTGTGCTAGAACAGCCCCTAGTCCATGCTCTGAAGTGTCGGACTGCACACCAAATTCCTTGGAGATGTTGGTTGCCTTCAGCATGGCTGCGGTGCACATGGCTGCCTTCAAAAGCGGAGTGACAAGCCTCAGTCCAGATCACTTTTTTGGGCTGTTTCTTGGAAGTCAGCTATGTCAAGGGGGCAACAATGGTGCTATAGCCATTGTCAAATCTACTGTAATAACCGGTGAGACCGAAAAAAGGTCCCACATCTGTCTGGGTCTTGGGGAGTTCCCAAGCCATAATTGTGTCAATCTTAGGTTGTAGAGGTGCCACCTGGCTGCTTCCCACCTAGTGGTCCACGTATACTACTGACCCCTGCCCTATCTGGTACTTAATGACCTTAATAGTGAGGCCTGCCTTCAGCAGGGCCATCAACACTTCCTGGAGGTGATGCAAGTGATCCTCCTAGGTAAAGCTCAACACTGAAATGTCATCCAGGTAGGTGGCGCTGAAGTCCTCCTGTCCAGCTAAGACCTTGTTGACCAACCTCTGAAAGGTACCAAGGGTGTTTTGCAGTCCAAAGGGCATGACCCTCAACTGTTAGTGTGCCTCTGGCATGGAAAACGCTAATCTTTCTTTGGCACCATCAGTTAAGGCAATCTGCCAGTACCCAGATGTTAAGTAATGTAATGTAATGTAATTCGAGATTTATAAAGCGCGTTCCTACTCAAAGAGCGCTGGGAAGAAAGCACGTAGTAAAAAATAGACAGAGATAAGAAATATAACAGAAATAATAAAGAAAGAAAGACATCCAATAGAAGAAACGGAAACAAACCGAATCAAAGACCTTGATCTTGATGTACCAAGAAATTAATGAGGAAAGAGCCAAGTTTTCACCATTTTCTTAAATTTCATATAACCTAATTCTTGCCTAATCTTCTGTGGGAGAGAGTTCCATCCTCTGGCTGCAGCTACTGTAAAAGCTTTGTCTCCCCATTTGACTTTATGTGTGCAAGGGACCTGAATCAAGTGAGCTTGGGAAGACCTCAAGCTTCTTTTAGGTACATGCAGGAGGAGTCTGGAAGTCAGGTACCGTGGTCCTATTCCATGAACTGCCTTAAAAGTAAGACAGAGAGACTTAAACTGGATACGCTGCACCACTGGTAACCAGTGTAATTTCCTGAGACTCTCTCTAATTGATATACATCGTGGGAGATTAAGAACCGCTCTGACAGCAGAATTCTGAACTAATTGGAGTCTTTTTATCAGCCCCTTATCCAGCTTAAGGAACAGTGCATTACAGTAGTCTATCTTGTACATTACCAATGCCAGGATAGCAGATACTCTCCATTCATGTAACAAATAGGGGAAGATTTTTCTGAGCATTTTAATTGACCATAAACTGATGTTTACCACATGATTAATCTGTTTTTTAAAAGACAGATGTTCGTCGAACAAGATGCCTAGGTTTCTAGTAACAGTAGTGGGCACAGGGCAGTTACCACATTCAGAGGGCCACCACCGTGAGTTCCATAAATTCTTTCCAGGTCCAAAACATAAAACTTCAGTTTTGGTGGCATTCATTTTTAGCCAATTGGTCTTCATCCATTTACTCACTTCCACCATACAATTACTAAACCGATCTGCAACCTCCTCCCATGGCTGATTAATAAGAATAATATGCTGGGAGTCATCAGCATAGGAAGATGGAATGAAACCAAAAGTACGAATTGGGCTAGCCAAAGGCGCTACATACACATTAAACAATGTGGGGCTGAGGGAAGATCCCTGCGGAATCCCACATGGCAGAAGATAAGGTCTAGATTTGAAATCACCCCAGCTAACTGTGGTCCATCTATATGTAAGAAAAGACTTCCAAAGTTTAAGCGCCTTTTTTTTTTTTTTTTTTTTTTTTAAATATTTTTATAGATTTTATGTTTCAGATATGCAATACAAACCGTTCAATTTTCAACGACAGGATCACTCAGAGCATTATCTAATATCAAAACCATTTAACAATCGCAAACCCCCCCCAAAAAACACAACACGGAACACTTCCAGTTCAGCCGTATCCTTTATAGCTGCACTTGCCATGAGTTTATCCTTTGTTATCTATCTTTTAAGGTGTTCGTGCGTGACCAGTGTGGGCCCTGTTTTGCTGAGCAAAAGTTTCCTGGCCGCCTAATGGGGGCTCCAGGCAGAATAGTGAGCACGGATGCCTACCCGGGTGATGCTGCGCCCCATATGTCGTTGGTAATCTTGTGTTGGGGAGCTGGTGGGTTGTTACTACATGAGGAGGTAGGGGGTGAGGTGTATGCACTGTAGTGTCTGGGCGCCCGGCGGGTTGTGTCTCTGTGATGGGGGAAGCAGAGAGATTTATATTGCAATTATTGCAGGTATGTGTTCCCTGGTTCATGGGGGCATCTCGTCATTTTTGGCCTCCAATTTGGTTACCAGATTTTCCCAGGTGGTGCACCCTGTGTGTTGTCGCCCCTCATGCACCATTCTTTTGAGTACTTGATATTCAGTGCGAGCCCAACGTAATATTAGAGTATGCCAAGATTTACGATCGGGAGCTTTTGGGGCTTTCCAGTGTATCGCTATTAATCTCTTGTACATTAAATAGGCTAAGTCTACAAACTTGTGCAGGTGTCTTTGTTTTTTTGGTCTTTTTCTCAGACCCAATAGACAGGATCCGGGATCTGCTGTCAACGAGAGCCCCGTTAACTCGGACATCTCACCTACCACCTCCGCCCAGGCAGTTTGTATATTGGGGCAGTCCCATACCATGTGATAGAAGGGTGCTGACGGTGTTTTGCATCTAGGGCATACTGGCTCAGAGTTGGGGAACATTCGCTTTATCCTGGCTGGGGATAGATATGTTTGATGCGTGAAATTGAATTGGGTGTACCTAAATCTGGGATTCCTTGACACGCCGCGGGCGTGGGACAAGGCTTTTGGCCAGTCCACTTGTGTGATCGTGCGGGGAGTACAGCGTTCCATCTCATCCAGGCCTTCCCCGCCTGTGGCTCGGGAGCATTATTGAGAGTTCTGTAAAGGCTGGATATTATTTTTATTTGGTCATTATGTTGAAAGAGGTGGTGAACCACAGGGGAGACCGCCGGTTCAGAGACACCTGCCCCCCATATTTTTCTAATTTCGTGGCATATAGCGTGGTATGTCAGGAACTGGCCGGGGCTTATCTCTGTGAGGGCCTGGAGAGCCTCGAATGACATTAGCTTACCATCTTCAAAGCAATCTCCTACTGTCTGTACTCCTGCTTCACTCCACGCCCGCACAGCTCGCATTCTGGCTGCGGTCCCCGCTAATAGATAATTCAGTGGTATGTGTGGGGAGTAAGGAAGCTTATCCTCTCCTTTTTGCACAAATTTAGCCCAGCACGCGTGCGCAACTGCAAGCAGTGGGTTGACCTGTTCTGTCTTGGGGAACTTCGATGTCAGCCATCTTATCAGGGGGGTCCCCTTCAGCCGGGGCTCCAGGCACATGGATTCTGCATGTTCTGGTCTGTGGATCCAATTGTGGACCCACTGAAGTTGTGCAGCTGCATAGTATCGTTCAAAGTTAGGGGCTCCCAGGCCGCCATTGTCCACGGGTTGTTGCAGCGTGATTAGAGCCACCCGTGCTCTGCCTCCGCCCCAGATGAGCTGCAGCAAAGCTGTATTTAAATTGATAAAGAAGCTTTTGGGAATAGTTATCGGTAAGGCCGCAAAATAATATAGCAGCCTAGGTAGGATCAGCATGTTGGCGATCGCCACCTTACCAGGCGGCGAGAGCGGGAGCTTGTTCCAGAACTGTAATGAGCCTTTTATGGAGGTTAGCGCCCTCCCCAGATTCCCATCTCTTAGATCTTCTGTGTCGTGGTATATGTTTATCCCAAGATATTTAAATGTAGCCGGACACCACTTAAGGCGCCCTATCTGAGGGGCATCCTGATTATTGGGTGCCCTCTTTACCAGGGGAAACGCACAGGACTTTTCCCAATTCACCACAAGGCCTGACAGGTCTCCAAACTCAGCCAGTAAGGATATTACTGAGGGAATAACTGCACGGCCGTTCCTGATGTATATTAAGGCATCATCTGCGTATAGTGAAATCGTGTGATGTAGCCCGCTCCTGATTATTCCCCATTCATGTTCCATGAGACGTATTCTTGCCGCTAGCGGTTCCATTGCTATGGCAAACAATAGCGGGGATAGGGGGCAGCCCTGCCGTGTGCCCCGGGAGATCGAGAAGCTGTCAGAGATCACCCCGCACGTCCTCACCCTCGCGCTTGGATTGGAATACAGTGTCCGGACCGAGCGAATATAATTGGGGCCTATTCCCATACGAGCCATTGTGGCCAGTAGGTAATCCCACTCAAGCGTGTCAAAGGCCTTTTCAATATCTAATGATAGCACCATTTCCTCTTGTGCGTCACGGGGAGTGTCCCCCATTATGCTCAGTAGTCTGCGAATATTTAGGAAGGTGTTGCGCCTAGGGATGAAGCCGTTTTGGTCTGCAAGTACAAGTAAGTGCATGAGTGGAGCCAATCTGTTAGTTAATATTTTGCCTAATATTTTGCAATCTGTGTTTAGAAGCGATAGTGGTCTATAGGATTTGACATCTGTGGGGTCCCGGCCCTGTTTAGGGAGTACCACAATCATAGCTTCCCTTTGGGATAAGGGCAAGCTACCGTTAGTCCACGCTTCTGTGAACACTCCCAGCAGGTGGGGTTTCAGGCAGGATAAGTGGGCTTTATAATATTCCGAAGGGAGGCCGTCTGCCCCAGGCGCTTTATTCCTGGGCAGCTGTGCAAGGGCTAATTCTATTTCATCCATTGTCATGGGGGTTTCGATTATATCTCTATCTGTTTGTGGTAGTTGGGGCAGGAGAGAATCGGCGAGAAAAGCCTTGAGTTGTGTAGCAGTGCATGAGGTACGTTTGGTGTATAGGTTTGAGTAGTATTTCCTAAATGTCTCGTTTATTTCTACTTGTGTGGTAGCCATATCCTGTGCGCCCACTCGGATGGCACCTATTGGAGTTTGCTGTCTGTCTTCGCGGAGCAGCCATGCTAACATTCTGCTTGATCTATCCCCTTCCGTTTGCAACCTGGTTAAGTAATAGTTGTAGTCATGGCAGCGGAGTCTGCTATCTGCGTCATTATATTTTGACAATATTGGAAATTTCCCCTAGTGCTACCGCTATTTCCGCTGCCCTGAGTTCCTTCTCTAGTTTGCCAATCTCTGCCTGTAAAGAGTGTCTCACTCCCCACGTGGTGGATATGCATACTCCGCGAGCTACTACTTTGTGGGCGTCCCACTCTATTGCCCGAGTTGCTGCGGACATGGCATTTATATCCCAGTACTGGCTTATAGATTCTTTCAGTGATTCAGCAAATGCTTGGTCCTGTAATGCCTCCGCCTGGAACCTCCAGGTGGGGACTGCCTGACGTGTTCTTCCCCAATTCAGTGTTACTCTCAATGGCGCATGATCCGACAGTGTCTTTGCTAGGTATTCCGATTCGCTAACCAATGCCCCTATTACGCGAGTGCCCCATATTATGTCTATTCTAGTGTGGGTGTTGTGTGGTGCTGAGTAAAATGAATATTCTCTTTGTTCTGGGTGGCCTAGTCGCCATATGTCGTAAAGCCTCATAACGCTTGCCCAGTCTTGCAGGGGACTTGTGGGTTTCCTGTTGGTTAGTGAGCTGGTAGAGGCACTAGTTCTATCCAGTACTGCAGATGGGGTACTATTGAAGTCGCCACCCCAGAGGGCTAGGGTCATGGGGTGGGACAGTAGTGTTGGAGTGAGGGTAGTGAGAAAACCCATAATGCCACTATTTGGGGCGTATATGCCGATCACTGCTATTTGTCTGCCGTCTAGTCTGCCCTCCACCACCACATATCTCCCTCCTTGATCTATCCTGTGTGCTGACAAGAGAAATGGGACTCCCGCCGCTATCCAGACCAACACTCCCCTTGCGAAGGCCGAGTACGTTGTGCCTATCAGCAGGCCTCCCCATTTTGTGCGCAGATCACGTAAGTCCCCTTCTAACATGTGTGTCTCTTGTAGAATGGCAATGTGCACTCCTAGTCGTTTGAGTCGAGCGTGCACTCTAGCCCGTTTACTCAGTGCCCCCAGGCCCCTAATATTCCAAGTTACTATAATATACTGGTTTTTGGTATTGTTGCTTGAAGGCATCATTTGGGGCTTTGGGGGTATGTTTCTGCGTTAAGGATCTGGGTTCTAAAGTTGTCCCACCTGGTCACTGCCTTTCTGTAGCTGGTATTTAAATATGGCGGGTGCAGCTGTTCATTTTGTGCTTTAAGTGGTTCCGGTACATGTGTTTCTACTAGACTATTAACCCCAACTCCCCTTATTGAACCCCCGTTACTACTTCCAACTATTGTGAAACTACTAAACTTAACAACACGTGTGATAACCCATATCCAGTTGGATTTGCATAGTGGGATACTCATATCGTCCAGATATGGCTCTTATGAGGGGCTCACATCTTTCCGCAGACTTAGTCTGCTAATACCATTGGGCGCCCCTCGAAACGTCAGATTATTCCCTCCAACGCTGCTCCGCCAACCACGGTCCGCCCGCAGGTGGCCCCTTTAACCTGGCTTAGTATTTATATCAAAGATACACATTATTGGAGGCGCATTGTCCCCACGCCTCGCCGGCGCCACAGCGTCTCTTGAAGTTTTCAGGTTTCAAGCATCATCACTAGCGGCCTCTCAGGGTGGATGTATGTATCTTAAAGTTCGTCAGCGGATCTGGGGGTGACCTTTGGCCCATCTAGTTCTCCTATTATTGTAGATGTGGAACTGGCCGTGTCTGAGTCCGATCCCAGCTCTGGGGGTTTCCTAGCAATTGCACAGTTGCTTTGCATGTGTAGAGGCGTCTCCTTCAGCACTTTTGCTCTTTCTTCTGCTACCTGCCAGTCATTAGGCTGGCCCCTGGTTCGCCTTTTGGATCGCTTTCTTGCAGCAGCAGGAGTTTGCCATTTCTCATCTCCTTCCGAGTCTTCCCGAGGGTGAGCTAGGCCCTTGGCATGTAGCCATGTCCAAGCATCCTCGGGGTTTGTGAATATGTGGGTGCGGTCCTCCGCTACTACCCTTAGTTTCGCAGGAAAGAGCAAGGCATATTTTATGTTGTGTTCTCGTAGGCGTTGTTTAATTTTGACGAAAGAGTTGCGTTGGTTCTGCACCTCCTGTGTGAAGTCTGGATATGCATTAATAGTCGAGTCTTCATACTTAAATGGGCCTTTGCTGCGGAATTGTTGCAATATTGCATCCTGGTCTCTATAGTTCAGGAATCTAGCGATCAGTGGTCTAGGGGGCTGGCCAGGGGCCGGGGGTCTACCCGGGATTCTGTAAGCCCTTTCAACTGAAAAAAACTTGGATGGAGCCCCATTTAACACCTCCTTGATTAGCCATTGTTCCAGGGGGATTTCCGATTCCTGTTGTCGCATACTTTCTGGAAAGCCCAGAAACCTCACGTTGTTGCGGCGCGCCCTGCTCTCCATTTCCTCCGATCTCCTCCAGAGTACCTTCAACTCCGCGTCCATGCGCTGGATCTGTTTTTGATTTCCTTGCGCCATTGGGGTTAAATCGGATATTTCAGCTTCAGCTGTTTTCACTCTTTCAGCTAGACTTCGATGGTCCATTCGTAGGAGGTTCAAGTCTTGTGTAACTGCGTCAATTCTGTTTTCTAGAGATGACTTAGTGTCCAAGATCGCCTGTAATACTTTCTCAAACCGAGCAGAATGCGACATGAGCGTGTTTTCCAGTGACTGTAGGGATGGGTTAGATTGTTGATCGGCAGGTGTTGAACCATGGGTGCTTCGGTCCATATTCTTAGCTGATTTGGCTCGGCGGCCATTTTGGCTGTCCCGAGGTCTCTTCCTAGTCTGCAGTGATTTCGCGCTATTTGGCACTTTTAGTTCAGTGAGTTAAACTTTTGCTGAGTGTCCTCGATATGGCTTACACATACGGTGTTGAGAGCGTGGGGTTGGCCAGCAGTGCCAATGGAGGGCTTAGTCCTGTTTATGGGTGCTCATTGCCTGTGGCCATACGTTCATTGACAGTTGCAGCGGCCGCTGGGTTTCGCGACGGTCCGTCGTTGAGTCCCCATGGGACCATCCGCGGGGCGCCTCAATGTGTGTGGGGAGCGTAACAGCTGGAGGAGAGCGCTCTCACCCTCATAGGCGGCGGCGGAGCCTGGTGCCGGAGGATTCCCCAGAGGAAGGGGGAACGTGACTGAAGGCCGAGGCAGGCGGCGTAGCCCGGAATGGGCCAAGGAGTGGGGCGAACGTCAGAGGCCGCGGGTAGATTCCACGCAGCGCAGGGCAATTTAACCAAGTGCCGACCGCAGGGGCATCGGCGCGACCCTGGCGCCCTCAGCACGCTCCAGCCGTCTGTGCAGCGTAGGCTGTCCGGACCGAGCCCACAGAGGCCCGCAGCGCTTATTGGTCTAGCGCACTTTTTCTTTTAAGGTTCAAGCGCTTGTCTCCTTCCCAGGGGGCGCAGGTAGGTAGCGATGATGTTGGGGCAGCGAGGGAGAGGGTTGGCTGGGGGTTCAGGAGTGTCCCCTCTGCGTGGGTCGAGTTGGTCCCCCCAGATTTTCCCCCTCGCTGCAAGATGCGGGCTCCTGTCCAAAGGCCACTGCTCCCTCCTGAGCTGTTGGCTGCAAAGTGCTTTGTTTCTGGGCAGGAGTGCCCTTTCTTTATTTTTTAGCTATGTGTCCTCACGGCTCGCCGCCGCGATATTCAAGATGGTGTCTCTGCACCCCCCCGGGCCAGCTCCAGCCGCGCGCGCCTCGGGGGTGCAGTGCGGGGTCCCCGTTGGCTCGCGCGGTCGTTTTGTTTCCACACACGCGGCCGCGAATGAAGAGTGCGGGGGCTGGCTGCGCGAAGCAAAGGCGCGTCCGGAGCTGCCGAAGCAGCTCCACTCACCGGTCTCAGCGTCCGGCACAAGTCCCCGCGATCCGGCCTCAGCTCCGCCGCACCTCGCGGGCCGCGCCCGGTCCGCGGCAAGTGCCCCGGTCCCTCTCGATCGGGCCACCGCCGCAGCTACTGCAGCAACGCTGCGAGGGGCGCCCTTCAGGATGACTTAGCTGAGCCGGGGACGGAGCGCTCGGATCAAGCGACCGTCCCGGCCGCCATTTTGGCTCCTCCAAGTTTAAGCGCCTTGTCCCTCAAACCCACATGATGCAAACTGGACATTAATAGTGTGGGAGAGATAGTGTCGAAGGCAGCAGATAAATCAAAAAGAACCAAAACGGCCCCCTTGCCTTCATCAACCATCCTTCGAATAGTATCAGAGGATGAGATTAGGGCAGTTTCAGTACTATGCCCTTTTCTGAACCCGTATTGGGAAATATCAAGAGCATCCGCTTTTGTTAAAAACTCAATCAATTCAGAGTTCAAAATTTTTTCTAGAATCTTTGCCAAAAATGGGAGACGTGCTATTGGCCGCAAATTACTCATGTCCTGATTATCCCGCTCTGTTTTTTTCTTGAGGGGTACTACTATCATTTCTTTCCAGATAGATTGGTACTCCCCAGACATAGCTACCTCTTGGTAAATGGGGACCAACATCCGTGCCATTAAATCCAGAACCAAGTGAAAAATGGAAAGAGGACACGGATCCAGAGGGGAGCCCGATTTAATTTCAAGAAGTCAAACGTACTAACTTGGCAGCCCTTGCTGATCTATTGGCTCATTAGCTCAGGAGATGGGGTGCACATCAGTTGTAGTGACCGTGTTGAGCCCTCCGTAGTCCACATAGAATATAAGTTCAGGGGTGGCACCTGGGTCAGCAGTGTTTGGGACCAAGACCTCTGGGTTGTCTCAAGGACTGCTGGAGAAATTTATCACCCCTCACACTAGCATCATGGAGACCTCTTCCTTGATGCTAGCTTTGACCTTGTCAGTCACCCGATAGATGGCGGTAGTACTGTCGCCATTCCGGCGGTAATGACCCCCAAATTATGCCAGTGATCCCTCCCATAGACAGCCAATGTACCACATCAACGGCCAGTGTGGTACCAACACTGAACACAGCAGTGGCAATCTCCACCATATTATGACATAGCACACCACCAGGATTTCCAGGGCAGTACCAACGGCACCAAAAGCCTGGCGGAAACACATCATATAAAGGGAGACACTCACCTCCAGGGACACAGAGGAGTCAGAGGCTGCCATGAAACCTAAACTGCAAGTCTTCCCGATGCTGGACCACGCCATGGCCGTTCTGGAGCACCAACACCGACGATGACGTCGACGGTGAGTACAGCCGCCTAGCGCGCAAGAGAGGGAGGGAGGGGAGAGTGATACACACATGCACAACACACACCATACACACACACCCAGAACTGTCTTCAGTTAATTAATTGACAGTAACAGAACCGAGGAGCAAAGAAAGCCAGGACATATACCTCTGTTCCAACCACTGTAATCCTGTTGGATGAAGAGCCCAAATCCAATCCAAATAGAACAACATATGTACAGGCAGGGCCATTGGCTAGTTCAAAGTCTGTAAGGCATAGGGCAAAGTCCAAGTCTCAACGTGACTCCTGACAACAAGGGCACTCCACTGTGAAGGGGTATCATGTTGGAAATAGGCAGGCACCTCAGGTGGTAGGGGGGTGGGCTTCTTCTTGTGAGGGAGCTCCTGGAGTTTTGATTTGGGAGGGGGCTCCTTGGGGTTGGCTTTGGGAGGTTTGGGGTTTTGGTTTGGGGGGGTGGCATTTTAGCCTTCTGTTTTGGGGGCGGAGGAGTGGGCTTGGGGCGGGGGGCCTGAGTCGCACTGATGTGGCCCTTAGTGGCATCTGTGAGCTTTCTGGTGGTGGTACAGGGTCAGAATGGGTGCTGGAGGTACTGGGCTGGGGGTGGGACCTTCTTCTTACAGGCAGGACGTGGGGGAGGGGAGAGAAGAGGTAAGGGCTGGAAAGGAAAAGTTTCTTCCGGCCAATGGGGTGGGGTAGGAGGAATGGGAGTGGAGGTAGAGGGAGTGGTTGTAGGAGGAAGAGGAGGTGTGCTGGACTTGGGTGCAGGTGCACACCTGTGTGGCTTTTTGGGGTCTGAGTGTGAGCGTTTGAGCGTCTTTGGAGGGGGCAGACAGGGTGGGGAGGTAAAACAGGACAAGTGGATGGATGTTGTGGTGGTGTCTGCAAGAGAGGTGGGTGTGCTGCATGAGGTGGTGATGGGGGTGGTGGTGACTACGCATGTGGTGTGTGGGGTGCATGTCTGCGGGTCTGCTGTTTTGGTGACTGTGGGCAAGGCTGTGCAGGTGGCAGGTTCAGGGACTGTTGATGCTGTGGTGTGAGTGCAGATGTGACTGTGAGGGAGGAGGAGGGGGAGACAGTGGAGGCAGTGGGTAATGGTGTCTGTGCATCTATGTGTTGGTTGTGTGAGTGCTTGTGGACTGAAGTGTTGTGCCTGTGTTTGTGCGAGTCTTGTCTGTTGTTTTTGGTTCATGCTTGTCAGAATGTGTGCGTGGGATGGGCTTGGGGTGAGGAGACTGGGACAAGGAAGTGGTAGTTGGAGGGGGATAGAAGTAACAGGGACACTGGCTGCTGTCAGGGAGGCGGCCAGAGCCTGGAACGATCTCTGTAAGGCTGCCAAGCCACCGTGAATACCCTCCAGGAAGGATTTTTATTGCTGCATCTGGGATGCCAGCACCTGGATGGTATTCACTATGGTTGACTGCCCTACAGAGATGGATCTCAGGAGGTCAATAGCCTCCTCACTGAAGGCAGCAGGGCTGAGTGGGGCAGGGCCTGAGGTGCCTGGGGCGAAGGAGACGCCCACCCTCCTGGGTAAGAAGGCATGGGCAACTTTGTGGGGGGCTACTGGGAGGGCGGTGCTGGTACGGGTGTGGCAGTAGAACCCGTAGCTGGGGTGGTCCCAGAGGGGTCCTCCACCTCCAGGGAGCTCCCATGGGAGGAGGTATCAGAGTCAGTTGAATCAGCTCGTGCTCCCCTCACCCTCTGTCCCACTGGTCCCCTTCTCATCAGTGGACTCTGCTTCCTGGGTCCCGTGGGCTGCAGCTCCCTCACTCGCCAGTGCCACTGCTCTTTCCCCCAGATGATGCTAATGCATACATGGACAGGTTGACAAAAGGAGGGGGGGAGAAAGGGAGCACAGGGTCAATCACAGCAACAACAGATGACATACACATCACCAGCACATCAATTGGAACCAATTAAGCTCTGTCTGACATGGAAAGGCTGCTACCTAGCCATCCAAAATATGCATTACACCCAATATACCTAAGCTGGACCACACAGCAATGTCTAAGCTGCCATATTGGGGCATCCACTGATTAGATCCCCACACCAAAATCCCATGCCAGGCAAAATAGATGGTTGTCACACATACTGTACTCACCCGCTTGTGGCTGCTGTGATGCCCTTCAAGCGGCCATCCAGCTCTGGGTAAGCCACCACCAGTATGTGGGCTATCGGGGGGGTCAGGCTCCAACGGGCATCCCACCCTTGTTGGGAGGTCGTCCCCAGCTGGGCCTCCATGATCTTCTGGGCCCAGCGTCTCAGGTCCTCCCAACATTTCCTACAGCGGGTGCTCCGATGTCTATGGACCCCCAGGGTCCGCACGTCCTTGGAGATGGCACGCCACAACCTCTTCTTATGATGGGCGCTGACCTGCAGAAGAAACACAAACAGGACACCATTAACCGTACAATCCAGCCTGTCAAAGAAATGGCCCACATACTGCATTTGCCCCACATCAAGCACACACATGAGCCGTACCACTGCACATACACTGCCACCTGCCATACCCCCACCAAATGACACACTGCCAGCACACACATCACCATGCAGCCATGTCCATGCAATGCACCCATAGTGTACTCACCTGTTGGACTGGATGCCAATACAACTGCCCAGACAGGGGTAGGACCCCATCCACGAGCCTCTCCAACTCCTCCGATGTGAAGGCTGGGGCCCTTTCCCCTGTTGCACGAGCAATGGCAGGTTCCAGACACAGGTCACAGCAGCACACGCAGTGGAGAGGTTGTCCTGTGGAAAGTCAAGAATCAGGTGAAGTGGTAGAAAGAAAATGGCGGTCAGGGCTGTGGCTGTGAACACCGTCACCGCCGGCATTGATCATCATTGGTTCCTATACTCCATAGAGGCCCATGTTAGCCAATGAGGAATTGCACGGCAGTCCAGACCGCCTCCCGTCATGAGGCCTTTCGCCAGCGGAGTGAGGTCACTTTCACCTGTCCCTGCACCCAGGACAGGCAGTTGCCATTTTCTACTGCTAGTACACATGGACTGATTTAAAAGTGCGTCATTGTTGTTGACTGTAGACATCTAGACAGATCCAGTGTCCAACAAACAAACGTGCTCTGTGTACACTGATGTAGTGTTTCCATAGTTCCTGTTGTCACTTCCTTCTTACTTTTGGGTCCCTTAGGTACAAACCACAGCAGAGGAATAGTAGGAGGAGGCGAGCACCCGTGTACAGACCCCTTGTGGATTTGGCTACACTGGAGGACAGGCGCATCATACTCACCTATCGTCTGGACAGGGCCACAATCACAGAGCTGTGTGCACAATTGGAGCCTGATCTGATACTTGCTGTCCGTTGCCCCACAGTAATACCCCCTCCTGTGCAGGTACTATCAGTGCTCCATTTCCTGGCAACTGGCTCTCTCCAGTTGACAGTGGGCTTGGCTGCAGGAATGTCACAGCCAATGTTCTCTAATGCGCCTGCAAGTGTACTGGATGCCTTGCTCAAACAAATGTGCAGCTACATCGCATTCCCCCAGGTAGATGAATTGGCCACTGTGAAGGCTGGATTCTATGCAATGGAACACATACCCCATGTGATTGGGGCCATTGACGGGAACCATATTGCCTTAGTTCCCCCTGTCCCCCTGGGCCAATGAACAGGTGTACAGGAATAGGAAGAGTTTCCACGTTCACTGAATGTCCAGATGGTGTGCCTTGCTGAACAGTACATCTCCCACGTCACTGCCAAGTATCCTGGGTCAGTGCATGATGCCTTTGTCCTGAGGAATAGCAGCGTCCCACAGCTGATGGCACAACTACAGAGGAAGAGAGTGTGGCTTATAGGTGAGCCTGAGTCCCCACCCAATGTATGTCAGTGTATGCCTTCAGGTGTCATACCCAATGCTATTGTGCAAGGCTAAAGTGTGTCCCTCACTTCTTCTAGGTGACACTGGCCACTCAAACCTGTCCTGGCTCTTGACCTATGTAAGAAATCCTAGAACAGGGGCTGAGAATAGGTACAATGATGCTCATGGGCGTATCAGGAGGATTGTTGAAAGTACCTTTGGTCTCCTGAAGGCCAGGTTCAGGCACCTCCATCTGACAGGTGGATCCCTATGCTACTCCCCTGAGAAGGTCTGCAAGATTGCTGTTGTGGGCTGCATGTTGCACAATTTGGTCCTCAGACGCCATGTGCCTTATCTGCAGGAGGAGGGAGGAGACAATGTATCTGTGGCAGCAGTGGACACCTAGGACAGTGAGGAGGGAGAAGAGGAGGAGGATGGGGCCAACAGGACACAAATTGTACTGCAATACTTCAACTGACACTCGGGTAAGGCTGTTGAACTATACCTTTGAGTTTTGTGCTTTGTGGCTGCAGCATTATGCAAGTCACCAACTTTGCATCCCACCTATGTCTTCCCTTATTGCAGATGTTGGTGTGGTTTCAACAGTGTAATGCTGTGATGTGTACAGACTGCTGAGACACATATGTAGGAAGGATCAAGATATCACTGGACATTTGCTCAAGATCATGCAGTTCAATACCGTACAGTACATTGTACATTTCCTTCACGTGAAGCACTATTACTCAAGTTGTGTCCATGGGTGTTTATTTGAAAATATAGGGCCAGATGTATGAAAGCATTTTGCATTCGCAAACGGTGCGAATGCCCGTTTGCGAATGCAAAATGACATTTCAGAATGTATGAAATACATTTTGAACGCAATTTTAAGGAATCGCTAAAATAGCGATTCCTTAAAATTGCGACCCTGTTTAGAGAGTCGCAAATTGCGACTCTCTAAATTAGAAATCACAAATAAGGATTCCTTATTTGCGATTCCTTAGCACATGTATGAAGCAATTCCTAAATGCGATTTTGGCATTTAGGAATCGCTAATTACCACCAAGTTGAACTTGGTGGTAACCATGTGCAAAATTTAAAAATGCATTTAAAATGCATTTTTAAATTGTACATGTAAAGCACACATGCCCTTTTGGCATGTGTGCACCTTACATGTCCCCCAAACTTTTTTGGGGGTGCAGCAGAGGGGCCTTTAAGCCCCCAGCACCCTGGGGTTTTGCATTTCCAAAATTGCGATTTCTGGTTCAGAAATTGCAATTTTGGAAATGCAAAAAATTAGCAGATATTGGCCAACAGGCCCATAGCTGCGAATAGGGCCGGTATCGCAATTAGCAATTCAGTAATAGCAATTGCGATTTATAAGAAATCGCTATTACCGATTCGCAAATGTGATACATGGCACTTTGCGAGTAGGAAATAGCGATTTCTTAAAAATCGCTATTTCCGAATCGGAAATGGCCTTGATGATACATCTGGCCCTTTGTAACCATTGCAAAGTTCAGTGGAGTGAGGGTGAGGGTGTGGCAGTAGAACCCGTAGCTGGGGTGGTCCCAGAGGGGTCCTCCACCTCCAGGGAGCTCCCATGGGAGGAGGTATCAGAGTCAGTTGAATCAGCTCGTGCTCCCCTCACCCTCTGTCCCACTGGTCCCCTTCTCATCAGTGGACTCTGCTTCCTGGGTCCCGTGGGCTGCAGCTCCCTCACTCGCCAGTGCCACTGCTCTTTCCCCCAGATGATGCTAATGCATACATGGACAGGTTGACAAAAGGAGGGGGGGAGAAAGGGAGCACAGGGTCAATCACAGCAACAACAGATGACATACACATCACCAGCACATCAATTGGAACCAATTAAGCTCTGTCTGACATGGAAAGGCTGCTACCTAGCCATCCAAAATATGCATTACACCCAATATACCTAAGCTGGACCACACAGCAATGTCTAAGCTGCCATATTGGGGCATCCACTGATTAGATCCCCACACCAAAATCCCATGCCAGGCAAAATAGATGGTTGTCACACATACTGTACTCACCCGCTTGTGGCTGCTGTGATGCCCTTCAAGCGGCCATCCAGCTCTGGGTAAGCCACCACCAGTATGTGGGCTATCGGGGGGGTCAGGCTCCAACGGGCATCCCACCCTTGTTGGGAGGTCGTCCCCAGCTGGGCCTCCATGATCTTCTGGGCCCAGCGTCTCAGGTCCTCCCAACATTTCCTACAGCGGGTGCTCCGATGTCTATGGACCCCCAGGGTCCGCACGTCCTTGGAGATGGCACGCCACAACCTCTTCTTATGATGGGCGCTGACCTGCAGAAGAAACACAAACAGGACACCATTAACCGTACAATCCAGCCTGTCAAAGAAATGGCCCACATACTGCATTTGCCCCACATCAAGCACACACATGAGCCGTACCACTGCACAGACACTGCCACCTGCCATACCCCCACCAAATGACACACTGCCAGCACACACATCACCATGCAGCCATGTCCATGCAATGCACCCATAGTGTACTCACCTGTTGGACTGGATGCCAATACAACTGCCCAGACAGGGGTAGGACCCCATCCACGAGCCTCTCCAACTCCTCCGATGTGAAGGCTGGGGCCCTTTCCCCTGTTGCACGAGCAATGGCAGGTTCCAGACACAGGTCACAGCAGCACACGCAGTGGAGAGGTTGTCCTGTGGAAAGTCAAGAATCAGGTGAAGTGGTAGAAAGAAAATGGCGGTCAGGGCTGTGGCTGTGAACACCGTCACCGCCGGCATTGATCATCATTGGTTCCTATACTCCATAGAGGCCCATGTTAGCCAATGAGGAATTGCACGGCAGTCCAGACCGCCTCCCGTCATGAGGCCTTTCGCCAGCGGAGTGAGGTCACTTTCACCTGTCCCTGCACCCAGGACAGGCAGTTGCCATTTTCTACTGCTAGTACACATGGACTGATTTAAAAGTGCGTCATTGTTGTTGACTGTAGACATCTAGACAGATCCAGTGTCCAACAAACAAACGTGCTCTGTGTACACTGATGTAGTGTTTCCATAGTTCCTGTTGTCACTTCCTTCTTACTTTTGGGTCCCTTAGGTACAAACCACAGCAGAGGAATAGTAGGAGAAGGCGAGCACCCGTGTACAGACCCCTTGTGGATTTGGCTACACTGGAGGACAGGCGCATCATACTCACCTATCGTCTGGACAGGGCCACAATCACAGAGCTGTGTGCACAATTGGAGCCTGATCTGATACTTGCTGTCCGTTGCCCCACAGTAATACCCCCTCCTGTGCAGGTACTATCAGTGCTCCATTTCCTGGCAACTGGCTCTCTCCAGTTGACAGTGGGCTTGGCTGCAGGAATGTCACAGCCAATGTTCTCTAATGCGCCTGCAAGTGTACTGGATGCCTTGCTCAAACAAATGTGCAGCTACATCGCATTCCCCCAGGTAGATGAATTGGCCACTGTGAAGGCTGGATTCTATGCAATGGAACACATACCCCATGTGATTGGGGCCATTGACGGGAACCATATTGCCTTAGTTCCCCCTGTCCCCCTGGGCCAATGAACAGGTGTACAGGAATAGGAAGAGTTTCCACGTTCACTGAATGTCCAGATGGTGTGCCTTGCTGAACAGTACATCTCCCACGTCACTGCCAAGTATCCTGGGTCAGTGCATGATGCCTTTGTCCTGAGGAATAGCAGCGTCCCACAGCTGATGGCACAACTACAGAGGAAGAGAGTGTGGCTTATAGGTGAGCCTGAGTCCCCACCCAATGTATGTCAGTGTATGCCTTCAGGTGTCATACCCAATGCTATTGTGCAAGGCTAAAGTGTGTCCCTCACTTCTTCTAGGTGACACTGGCCACTCAAACCTGTCCTGGCTCTTGACCTATGTAAGAAATCCTAGAACAGGGGCTGAGAATAGGTACAATGATGCTCATGGGCGTATCAGGAGGATTGTTGAAAGTACCTTTGGTCTCCTGAAGGCCAGGTTCAGGCACCTCCATCTGACAGGTGGATCCCTATGCTACTCCCCTGAGAAGGTCTGCAAGATTGCTGTTGTGGGCTGCATGTTGCACAATTTGGTCCTCAGACGCCATGTGCCTTATCTGCAGGAGGAGGGAGGAGACAATGTATCTGTGGCAGCAGTGGACACCTAGGACAGTGAGGAGGGAGAAGAGGAGGAGGATGGGGCCAACAGGACACAAATTGTACTGCAATACTTCAACTGACACTCGGGTAAGGCTGTTGAACTATACCTTTGAGTTTTGTGCTTTGTGGCTGCAGCATTATGCAAGTCACCAACTTTGCATCCCACCTATGTCTTCCCTTATTGCAGATGTTGGTGTGGTTTCAACAGTGTAATGCTGTGATGTGTACAGACTGCTGAGACACATATGTAGGAAGGATCAAGATATCACTGGACATTTGCTCAAGATCATGCAGTTCAATACCGTACAGTACATTGTACATTTCCTTCACGTGAAGCACTATTACTCAAGTTGTGTCCATGGGTGTTTATTTGAAAATATAGGGCCAGATGTATGAAAGCATTTTGCATTCGCAAACGGTGCGAATGCCCGTTTGCGAATGCAAAATGACATTTCAGAATGTATGAAATACATTTTGAACGCAATTTTAAGGAATCGCTAAAATAGCGATTCCTTAAAATTGCGACCCTGTTTAGAGAGTCGCAAATTGCGACTCTCTAAATTAGAAATCACAAATAAGGATTCCTTATTTGCGATTCCTTAGCACATGTATGAAGCAATTCCTAAATGCGATTTTGGCATTTAGGAATCGCTAATTACCACCAAGTTGAACTTGGTGGTAACCATGTGCAAAATTTAAAAATGCATTTAAAATGCATTTTTAAATTGTACATGTAAAGCACACATGCCCTTTTGGCATGTGTGCACCTTACATGTCCCCCAAACTTTTTTGGGGGTGCAGCAGAGGGGCCTTTAAGCCCCCAGCACCCTGGGGTTTTGCATTTCCAAAATTGCGATTTCTGGTTCAGAAATTGCAATTTTGGAAATGCAAAAAATTAGCAGATATTGGCCAACAGGCCCATAGCTGCGAATAGGGCCGGTATCGCAATTAGCGATTCAGTAATAGCAATTGCGATTTATAAGAAATCGCTATTACCGATTCGCAAATGTGATACATGGCACTTTGCGAGTAGGAAATAGCGATTTCTTAAAAATCGCTATTTCCGAATCGGAAATGGCCTTGATGATACATCTGGCCCTTTGTAACCATTGCAAAGTTCAGTGGAGTGAGGGTGAGGGTGTGGCAGTAGAACCCGTAGCTGGGGTGGTCCCAGAGGGGTCCTCCACCTCCAGGGAGCTCCCATGGGAGGAGGTATCAGAGTCAGTTGAATCAGCTCGTGCTCCCCTCACCCTCTGTCCCACTGGTCCCCTTCTCATCAGTGGACTCTGCTTCCTGGGTCCCGTGGGCTGCAGCTCCCTCACTCGCCAGTGCCACTGCTCTTTCCCCCAGATGATGCTAATGCATACATGGACAGGTTGACAAAAGGAGGGGGGGAGAAAGGGAGCACAGGGTCAATCACAGCAACAACAGATGACATACACATCACCAGCACATCAATTGGAACCAATTAAGCTCTGTCTGACATGGAAAGGCTGCTACCTAGCCATCCAAAATATGCATTACACCCAATATACCTAAGCTGGACCACACAGCAATGTCTAAGCTGCCATATTGGGGCATCCACTGATTAGATCCCCACACCAAAATCCCATGCCAGGCAAAATAGATGGTTGTCACACATACTGTACTCACCCGCTTGTGGCTGCTGTGATGCCCTTCAAGCGGCCATCCAGCTCTGGGTAAGCCACCACCAGTATGTGGGCTATCGGGGGGGTCAGGCTCCAACGGGCATCCCACCCTTGTTGGGAGGTCGTCCCCAGCTAGGCCTCCATGATCTTCTGGGCCCAGCGTCTCAGGTCCTCCCAACATTTCCTACAGCGGGTGCTCCGATGTCTATGGACCCCCAGGGTCCGCACGTCCTTGGAGATGGCACGCCACAACCTCTTCTTATGATGGGCGCTGACCTGCAGAAGAAACACAAACAGGACACCATTAACCGTACAATCCAGCCTGTCAAAGAAATGGCCCACATACTGCATTTGCCCCACATCAAGCACACACATGAGCCGTACCACTGCACAGACACTGCCACCTGCCATACCCCCACCAAATGACACACTGCCAGCACACACATCACCATGCAGCCATGTCCATGCAATGCACCCATAGTGTACTCACCTGTTGGACTGGATGCCAATACAACTGCCCAGACAGGGGTAGGACCCCATCCACGAGCCTCTCCAACTCCTCCGATGTGAAGGCTGGGGCCCTTTCCCCTGTTGCACGAGCAATGGCAGGTTCCAGACACAGGTCACAGCAGCACACGCAGTGGAGAGGTTGTCCTGTGGAAAGTCAAGAATCAGGTGAAGTGGTAGAAAGAAAATGGCGGTCAGGGCTGTGGCTGTGAACACCGTCACCGCCGGCATTGATCATCATTGGTTCCTATACTCCATAGAGGCCCATGTTAGCCAATGAGGAATTGCACGGCAGTCCAGACCGCCTCCCGTCATGAGGCCTTTCGCCAGCGGAGTGAGGTCACTTTCACCTGTCCCTGCACCCAGGACAGGCAGTTGCCATTTTCTACTGCTAGTACACATGGACTGATTTAAAAGTGCGTCATTGTTGTTGACTGTAGACATCTAGACAGATCCAGTGTCCAACAAACAAACGTGCTCTGTGTACACTGATGTAGTGTTTCCATAGTTCCTGTTGTCACTTCCTTCTTACTTTTGGGTCCCTTAGGTACAAACCACAGCAGAGGAATAGTAGGAGGAGGCGAGCACCCGTGTACAGACCCCTTGTGGATTTGGCTACACTGGAGGACAGGCGCATCATACTCACCTATCGTCTGGACAGGGCCACAATCACAGAGCTGTGTGCACAATTGGAGCCTGATCTGATACTTGCTGTCCGTTGCCCCACAGTAATACCCCCTCCTGTGCAGGTACTATCAGTGCTCCATTTCCTGGCAACTGGCTCTCTCCAGTTGACAGTGGGCTTGGCTGCAGGAATGTCACAGCCAATGTTCTCTAATGCGCCTGCAAGTGTACTGGATGCCTTGCTCAAACAAATGTGCAGCTACATCGCATTCCCCCAGGTAGATGAATTGGCCACTGTGAAGGCTGGATTCTATGCAATGGAACACATACCCCATGTGATTGGGGCCATTGACGGGAACCATATTGCCTTAGTTCCCCCTGTCCCCCTGGGCCAATGAACAGGTGTACAGGAATAGGAAGAGTTTCCACGTTCACTGAATGTCCAGATGGTGTGCCTTGCTGAACAGTACATCTCCCACGTCACTGCCAAGTATCCTGGGTCAGTGCATGATGCCTTTGTCCTGAGGAATAGCAGCGTCCCACAGCTGATGGCACAACTACAGAGGAAGAGAGTGTGGCTTATAGGTGAGCCTGAGTCCCCACCCAATGTATGTCAGTGTATGCCTTCAGGTGTCATACCCAATGCTATTGTGCAAGGCTAAAGTGTGTCCCTCACTTCTTCTAGGTGACACTGGCCACTCAAACCTGTCCTGGCTCTTGACCTATGTAAGAAATCCTAGAACAGGGGCTGAGAATAGGTACAATGATGCTCATGGGCGTATCAGGAGGATTGTTGAAAGTACCTTTGGTCTCCTGAAGGCCAGGTTCAGGCACCTCCATCTGACAGGTGGATCCCTATGCTACTCCCCTGAGAAGGTCTGCAAGATTGCTGTTGTGGGCTGCATGTTGCACAATTTGGTCCTCAGACGCCATGTGCCTTATCTGCAGGAGGAGGGAGGAGACAATGTATCTGTGGCAGCAGTGGACACCTAGGACAGTGAGGAGGGAGAAGAGGAGGAGGATGGGGCCAACAGGACACAAATTGTACTGCAATACTTCAACTGACACTCGGGTAAGGCTGTTGAACTATACCTTTGAGTTTTGTGCTTTGTGGCTGCAGCATTATGCAAGTCACCAACTTTGCATCCCACCTATGTCTTCCCTTATTGCAGATGTTGGTGTGGTTTCAACAGTGTAATGCTGTGATGTGTACAGACTGCTGAGACACATATGTAGGAAGGATCAAGATATCACTGGACATTTGCTCAAGATCATGCAGTTCAATACCGTACAGTACATTGTACATTTCCTTCACGTGAAGCACTATTACTCAAGTTGTGTCCATGGGTGTTTATTTGAAAATATAGGGCCAGATGTATGAAAGCATTTTGCATTCGCAAACGGTGCGAATGCCCGTTTGCGAATGCAAAATGACATTTCAGAATGTATGAAATACATTTTGAACGCAATTTTAAGGAATCGCTAAAATAGCGATTCCTTAAAATTGCGACCCTGTTTAGAGAGTCGCAAATTGCGACTCTCTAAATTAGAAATCACAAATAAGGATTCCTTATTTGCGATTCCTTAGCACATGTATGAAGCAATTCCTAAATGCGATTTTGGCATTTAGGAATCGCTAATTACCACCAAGTTGAACTTGGTGGTAACCATGTGCAAAATTTAAAAATGCATTTAAAATGCATTTTTAAATTGTACATGTAAAGCACACATGCCCTTTTGGCATGTGTGCACCTTACATGTCCCCCAAACTTTTTTGGGGGTGCAGCAGAGGGGCCTTTAAGCCCCCAGCACCCTGGGGTTTTGCATTTCCAAAATTGCGATTTCTGGTTCAGAAATTGCAATTTTGGAAATGCAAAAAATTAGCAGATATTGGCCAACAGGCCCATAGCTGCGAATAGGGCCGGTATCGCAATTAGCGATTCAGTAATAGCAATTGCGATTTATAAGAAATCGCTATTACCGATTCGCAAATGTGATACATGGCACTTTGCGAGTAGGAAATAGCGATTTCTTAAAAATCGCTATTTCCAAATCGGAAATGGCCTTGATGATACATCTGGCCCTTTGTAACCATTGCAAAGTTCAGTGGAGTGAGGGTGAGGGTGATGGTTGGGAATAGTCCAGTGTAGTGGGCCAGCACAGGTCAAGTGTCCAAGAGGCCATAGGAAGGGGAGCAATGGCAGTTCAAAGAGGACAGGGTGACATAGTGAAACACAAGGAGGACATTCAGGAGGGGCTCATTTCCTGGCGGTGGTCATGGTCTTGGCAACTGTCTCTAGTGTCTGTCTGGGTCACAGGGAACATTTGTTGGGTGGTTCACCTTCTGCAGGGGGAGGGGTGCTTTTGGCCTATGGGTCTTGTGATAGGGCCTCCTGGCCACTAGATGCAGCAGATCTGTGCTCTGTCCTCCTGCATGGTTTTGGGCGTGTCACCCAGCACCATTACAATGGAGGCAATGTTGGCATTTATGCCTTGCAACTGCTGCATCACCTCCTGGTGGTGTACTCCCTGCAGCCGCTGGTTTTCCTGCATGATGGTGATCACCTGACCCATCCTGTCCTGGGACTTTTGTAAGTGTCTCCTGGGCAGTCGGTTCCGGGGCCTGTCCTCCCCCTGGCGCACAGCTGTTCTGCGAGTGTCCCTGTCCCCTTGTGCCTGTGTTCCCTGAACGGTGGGCCCACTCCCACTGACACCAGGACCCTCATTGTTGTGCCTGTGTGGTATGGACTCGGGTACCTATACAGGTGGGCACACTATTGATTGACGTGTTCTGGGTACAGAGGTGTGGTGGTGTTGGGTGGCTGCAGTGGTGTAAGATTCAGAGGGGGGGTGCCCTGTGGTGGACTTGGTATGGGATGGGGTAGCCAACTGACGAGTGGTCCCAGATGGGCCAGGGAGTTCATCCAGATCCAGAGCTCGTGAGTTGCTGTCATCACTGGGGGCATCTTCTGGTGGGGGACTGGGTAGCCGTGGCACCTCCTTGTCGCTGACATTGGCTGGGGCACATGTGGGGATGTAAGTGATTATGGTGCATGTCAGTGACATATTTAGCATTCCTAGCTTTCCCTAAGTGATTGCTGTTGTCCTCCCAACTTTGGTTGTGTACAATGATGGATTGTGGGTGTGTTAGTTCTCCATGCTGTGAATACATTGGTGGTGGGTGTGCATGTAGAGATGGGAGGGATGTGCATGCAGTGGGTATGGCTCGCATGGCTTGGCATTTAGGTTTGTTAGTTGGGGTGGTCCACTGTGTGGGGTGATGGGAGCCAGGGTGAGGGGTTGAGATGGCATGCAGGTATTGGGGGTGATAGGTAATAAATGTTGACTCACCAATGTCCAGTCCTCTGGCTTCTCCAGTAATTCCCTCATGATGCAGGATTGCCAAGACTTGCCCATCCCATGCTGTCAGCTGTGGGGGAGGAGGTGGGGTTCCACCACCAGTCCTCTGGATGGTGAGCTGGTGCCTTGCTACAATGGAACACACCTTCCCCCCGTATCTCGTTCCACCTCTTCCTTATGCCGTCCCTTGTGCGTGGATGTAGTCCTACGGCGTTCACCCAGTCCACAATCCTCTACCATAGCTCTATCTTCCTGGCAATGGATATATGCTGAACCCGTGCTCCAAACATCTGTGGCTGTACCCTGACTATTTCCTCAACCATGACCCGCAACGCCTCATCAGTGAACCGGAGGTACCTTTGTGGGGATATGGGTGTTATGTGGTGTATGTATGTTGTGCGTATATTGTGCAGAATGTTATGTGTGAAGTGGCGGGGTGTGTGGTGTGTGGTGCTTGACGGATGAATTGGTAGTTGTGATATGTGTGTGCAGTTCTATTTAGGACTGGCGTAGCAAAGTGTAACCCTCTTCTCGTGGTTGCAAAGGATTGTGGGTGATGTGGGATGGTGTTTTATAGTGCTGTTGGTGGGTGTGTGGGGTGTGTGTATTTGTGTCAGGTGTGGGTTTTTTGTTCTGTCCAATGTTGTCTTGTTTTGTATTTGGGTGGCCGTATCCGCCTTGGCGGTGTGCACCGCCAATAGTTAACTGCCATGTAATGTCCGGTGGGGTGATTTATGGGTCATTATTTGGAGGGCGTTGTATTGGTGGCGTAATGGTATAGGTGGTAGTACCAACAAGTTATCACGTTCAGTGGGTCTGGCGGATTTGTGGTTGTGGCTGTTTTCTGTTGGTTTCGTACGTATGTGTCTTCGGTATTTACCGCCAATGTCATAATGAGCGCCTTTATGTTTCACAGGTGGGCTGTCCCCAGTGCCCACATCGTGGGTGCACAAATGGGTGATTCCTGGGGTCAAGAAAAACAGAGAGACAAACTGTCCCAGCAACTGGCGACAGTCCCTGTGCTGTCCCAGGGTCACTGTTGGGGACAGGTTCACACCTTGCACAGACCCATCTTGCTATTTGACAGACAAAAGATCAGGAAGAGGTTCACTCTCCTTCTCCATTCTATCATCTGTGGTCAAGAGCATGGTCAGTTCAGACCTCTCAAAATGTGTTTTGAGGCAGTTCACATGTAGGAGCTTCAAAGGGTTCCCTGGAGTCTGTAAGTCCACCAGGGAGGTGACATTACTATTGTGCTCCACCACCTCACACGCCTGTTCTACATGTCCTGGAGAGTGTGAGGCTCCACTGGGGCCATGGCCCATACTTTCTTGGCAGGCTGAAACTCAACAAGAGTGGCATTCTGGTCATACCATGGATCCTATATCCTCCTGGCTGGCGTCCAGGTTTGCGTGAGCGAGATTCCTGAAGCACACAGGCTGGTTTCTAAAGGGCAGCACATAGCTAAATCCGTCCGGTCCTACTGGGAGCTTTCTCTAAGCCTTTTTTCACCAGACTAGGAGGTCCTCTCACAGGGTGCTTGTATAGCAACTCAAAGGGGCTAAGGGTAAGTTCCTTCTGCAGTACCTCCCTCTATGCAAATAAAAGGATGGCAAGAGGACGGCCAATTTACGCCTCATCAATTCTGACATACCCATAATCATGCCCTTCAGGGTACAGTTGATCCTTGCAAACAACCCATTTCCTTGGGGGTGGTAGGGAGTAGTGAACTTGTAGGTCACCCGACACTCCTTCCACAGGGACTTCATATAGGTAGATATGAAATTGGCACCCCAGTTGAATACCACCTCCTTGGGGAACCCCATGGGGGAAAAGATCCCCATCAATGCCTGGCCCGCCACAAGTGCCATTACTAGCTTCAGAGAGACAGCCTCTGGTTACCAGGTGGCATAGTCCACCAAAACCAGGATGTATCTGTTGCCCCTGGCTGTCTTGTGGTCCAGAGGCCCCAAAATGTTAATCCCCACCCACTCAAAAGGGGTGCTCATGATGGGGAAATGTTGGAGAGGAGCCTTGCATTCCCTCCCACTCTTGCTACTTGCCTGGCAAGCCTTGCAAGACTTACAATGTGCATCAGAGTGCCTGCGCATTTTGGGCCAGTAAAAGTGGGTGACAACACTCTCAAAAGTTCTTTCCTACCCCAGATGTCTGCCAAAGGCACATCACAAGCCAGACCCAATAGGAAGGTTCTGAAGCTCTCAGGTACTACCAGCATTCGGGCTGCCCTAGGCTCAGCAACCTTAGGGCCACTATACAGGAGACCGTTCTCCCAGTAAATACAATATGATCTAGAATCCTGGTTGGCCGCGTCGTTGGCAGCCTGCTGCCGCAGAACCTCAAAAGAAGGACATGTCTTCTGTGCCGTGCAGAACTCCTCCCTGGCCACTGTTTCAGGCTCCAGGTCCTTCTGATCACCCTTACTGGCTGCCATAGACCAAGTGGTCATGCATATCCACTCAGGCAGACCCATCTGCTCCAAGTGTGACCTGCATTCCACCTCACACCAAGTAGAATCTTCCTGGTCATTAGCAGACAATCAACAGGCATGGTTGAACTCACTGCTACCCTCAAAGAACCTGAGACCCCCCATTCAAAGTGAACTTGTGCCCCCTTGTCCTGGAGCTCAGAGTTGTCCACAGCAACTACCACATGAAACACATTGAGGACCACCTGTTCTTCAGACACCAGGTGACACCCGAAAGCAGTCACGCCTGCTACTTTGTTTCTCAGATCCTCCACCCTCTGTCCATTGATTGTCTTCTACTGCCTATACTTTTTGATGTTCTTGAGGGTCATCTCATCTGGCTCCCACCCTTCTTCTGGAACCAACTCCTCCCAAGTGCTACTCTGGCCAATCCCCGTGTCTGTACACGAGTGGGTGCCAGTGTCCACTTGGAACACTTGGGATTCCACCTCATGTGACCCTCCTGATCACATGCATAACACTTATGGGGACCCTTCTCTGTAGGTTTCCCTGTAGAGAGCCAATGCTTTTTCTCACCTGGAGGATGGGAATCCTTACCCTGGGAACTAGGATGGGCCCCTTTAGAGAACTCCCCCTGTTTACCCTTGCACCCTACTTCTTCTGATGGGGACCCTGCCCTCTCTTGGTGGAGTCTTGCCCATACCTCTTGTGGTCCTGTGTACTCTGCCAGTGATCCGCTTCCTGGGCAAGCTTCCTGGGGTGAGTCAGCTTGCTGTCAATCAGAATCAGGCACAGTTCTGGAAAACAAAGACTATACAAGTGCTCCCATGCAACCAAATTGTACAGCCTCTCATAATCTCTACCTTGCTGCCCTTTACCCAACCATCCAGTGCTCTGCAAAAAGAATCAACACATTCTAGCCATGTTTGGGAATCCACCTTCTTTTAGGACCTAAACTTTTCCTTCTACTACTCTGGGGTGAGACCATACCTAGTGAGTAGTGCCTCCTTCATTGAAGAGTAGGCGAGCCCCTGGGGATCCCCTAGGGCGGTCAAAATGTCCTCCCTACCTTCTACCTCAAAGTGCTTCCACAGACTTGCCCCCCATTGTACCACAGGGGCCCCGTTAATGTGGAGAGCTGACTCACCCCTTGAGCCACAAGTGTCTGTCATCCTCCGTTTTGTAATCCTTCACAAATTCTTTAGGAATGTGCACCCTCCTCTCAGACTGCAATGGAAGTATGCTGCCACCATTCACTCTGGATTCAGCTTGCTTGGCCTTGAGGACCAGCTCTCTCTTACTCAACTCGTAGGTCAAAAGCAATTCCTTCTCCTCCAGAGCAAGGACCCTTTCCCTCTCTTGCTGCTTTTGCTCAATTTTAAATGTTGTGTTTTCTGCTTCAAACATGAGCCTCTCAATTCCCAACTCATGTACTCCTGCCTTTTGCGTGTCCTCCAGGAACTCTTCACAGGGCCATTAGGAACCTTGCAGAACTATTTCAGTTGAGGCACTGTGTAGGATTTCAATTACTCAAACTCAAACACACCCTCTGCAACTTCACTTGCTGTTTCACGAGACATAATATGTGATTACTCCAAGGGTAGTCAAAAACAGAAAAAAAACAACAACAAAAACCCATATGTTGTTGCATAATGGTCTGCACTATGCAGTAGTGTACACCAATTACTGTATGTCATGTACAAGCGTAAGTCCCATCCTCATCTCTGATCACCAATGTTAGAAATGGGGTCTCTAGTTTGTAGTGGTTTGCACCCTGCTCAAGTAGGGACCTTCACTCTAGTTAGGATAAAGAGACAGCTAAGAAAAACCCTGCTCACCTCCTTGGTAGCTTGGCACAAGCAGTCAGGCTTATCTCAGAGGTAATGTGTAAAGTATTTAAACATACACACACACACACAAAGAGAGTAAAAATACTACAAAAGGACACCATACGAGTTTAGAAATATAGCCAATATTTATCTAGGTTAAACAAGACCAAAACAACAAAAATCCAACATACACAAGCAAAGATATGAATGTTCAAGGATTAAATCCCAATAAAGCGCTTAGAAACACAATAGCTCCAACTGGTGCTCTCACGGCTTCCTGACGGAATCATTCCCAAGAGTCTGACACCACTCATGAGTGAGTGTGGTGCTGGCCATGGAGTCGCACAGACCCTAGGTACAGTACGTTAGAAATGAGATAGAGTCAAAGACGTAGCACGGGGTCGAGGAGGTGAGGTGTCTCTGGACTCGAGAATATGGGCACCCAGAGACTGGGTGTAGGCCTAGAGAGCAGCCCAGCCCAGCAGGAAAAACATAAAAATGTGTTGCATATACACAGCTCTGTTATGACCCCGTGGGTCTGCTTCGGTTCCATACTGCTATGTAGGAGGTGAGGTGACGGTTCCTTACGACCCGGAGGGATCAGTGAGCCCAACAGGTCACGCACAAAGAGGCGACTTCAAAAAGTCAGGGTAACACCATAAGGCAACAAGCGTTGTGGTAGAGCTGGGTGTCACGGACGTTGGTGATACAGCACTCGGGTCTCATGATGGCGCAGATCTTCAGACGTGCTGCACTGGGACAGCGGTGTCAGTCGCAGTCATTGTACTTCAGTGGGGACCACGACTTTGGGTGCAGGTAGCGGCGTGGAGTCGGGCAGCGGCGTCAGTTCTGGAGTCATTGTGCCTTGTTCTCTTGTTTTTTTAGGCCAGCTTTCACTCCCAAGGACCCAGGAACTGGAGGGGGCATCACTTTGCAAGTCAGGATCCTCAGCAGGAGAACCCAGATGCTGGCAGGTGATGTCTTTGATGTCCCTAGGACTTCTTAACAGGAGGAAAGCTCAGTCTAATCCCTTGGAGATACTTCTCAAGCAGTATACACAGCACAGTCGTCTTTGTCCTCTCCAAAGCAAAAGCAGCAACTGCAGGTCAACCCCAGCAAAGCACACACAGCAAAGGGGCAGTACATCTCCTCCTAACAGCTCTTCAGCTCTTCTCCTTGGCAGAGTCTTCTCTTGATCCAGAAGTGTTCTAAAAGTCCGGGGTGTTGGCTCCAATCCTTATACTCATTCCTGCCTTTGAAGTAGGCAAACTTCAACAGAAAGTCTTTGTAGACCCTACATTTCCTGCCCTGGTCCCAGATACACTTTTGGGGGTTGGAGACTGCATTGTGTAAAGACAGGCGCAGCCATATTCTGGTGCATGTGTCAGCTTCTCTAGCCCAGGGAGATCCATAAGAATATGCAGGGCACACCTCAGCTTCCTTTATGTAACTGTCTAGAGTGAATTCACAACCAGCCGACCTGTCATTCTGACCCAGAAGTGTATTCCACAGTCAGGCAGAGGCACAGAATGCTTAAGCAAGAAAATGCTCACTTTTTAAAATGGCATTTTCAAATACACAAGTTAAAAACCATTATCACTAAAAGATGTATTTTTAAATTGTGAGTTCGGAAACCGCAAACTCCATATCTCCCCTTGTCCCAATGGGAAAGACCACTTAAAAGATATTTCAAGGCAATCCCCATGTTAACCTATGGGTGAGATAGGCCTTGCAATAGTGAAAAACGAATTTGGCAGTATTTCACTATCAGGACACGTAAAACACTAGTACATGTCTTACCTTTTGAATACACTGCACCCTGCTCCTGGGGCTACCTTGGGCTTACCTTAGGGGTACCTTACATGTACTAAAAGGGAAGGTTTGGTCCTGTCAAGTGGGTGCACTTGCCAGGTCGACATGGCAGTTTAAAACTGCACACACAGACACTGCAATGACAGGTCTGAGACACGTTTCAAGGGCTACTCATGTGGGTGGCACAATCATTGCTACAGGCCCACTAGTAGCATTTAATTTACAGGCCCCGGGCACTAGTTACTTACTAGTGAATCAAATATGCCAACCATGGATAACCAATCATAATCACAGTTTACACAGGGGGTACTTCTGCTTTAGCACTGATCATCAGTGGTCAAATATCCAGAGTACCAAAACCAGCAAAAATGAAATCTGGCACAAAGTCAAAAATACAGGAGGCAGAGGCAAAATGACAGGGAGAGACCACACCAATAATGCCTGATCTAACAAATACAAAACATCAGGAGAATAACCTTATGTACAAAAAAACAAGTGCTGTTCAGTTTTCTTTGCATTCAGGTAGTTGAAATCATCTAAGCTTAGCTAGCTAGGGCAAGGGAAATCCGGACTGATTGGAAAGTAAAAAGTTAATATGTGCTGGGCTAAACACATGTAGACAAAAAGTGAACAGAAAAAGGACAAAATGAATTTGGAAAAATTATATCTGAAGCAAAAGGTCACTAACCAAAGTTGGCAAAAAGTAAGTAAAAAGGGAAAGTATCAACATGTCAGAAGGTGGATCAAGAGTCTTCTTCTCTGTAAAAAGTTTGAAGTTCCAGCAAAGCATTTCAAAGCGCAGGGGTAGGGAGGACTCTACCTCACAGAGTTCAAGGGGTCCAGCAAGCATAGAAGAGTGGGAAAGACTGCCTGAAGTCCTACTGGGGATCAGTATATTAAAGTTCAAAGTGAAAGATGATTTGTCCATCCATCACTCCACATGACTCAGAAGGTGTAATTGTCCAATGAAAGCCAGTCATGTGTCTTAGAACTGCAACATCGACGAAGATTTCCATTAACATGTGAAAAGCATCTATCTTATCTCATCTGTGTGGGCTGAAACAATTGTATACATAGTCCATTCTACAGTTCCCGAATGTGCTGTGCTCAAGGTTAGTTTCTCAGGCTCACTCTGTGTAAAACAATAGAGCATCTATTACTAAGCTAGTATTTCATGGAAACCAAGTCTGAAAGAAAAGTTCAGTTGGCAGGAATGACAGCATTTTCTGCACAGTCAGGAAACAGGGCATTGCAGGCCTCATTTAGGCTTAGCAATTGAATTAAAATGGCACAATAAATAATGCAAATAATGCACACATAACATTCAAAATTATGAATTCAAAATTAATAAACGTTGTCAGTGTTCACGTTACAGTAGATTTAAAACAAAATAACTGTTTGCATTGCTTTAAGTGTGGTGCAGAATTACAACCTCAAGCCTTTACATGTCATTTAAACATTCCTCTACATAAAGCTCTTATTGTTTTAGTGCATACTATTTAATTAACATCATTAAATATAACATATAAACAAATAAATTGATTAAACATGAAGTGTAAGGGCTGGACCAGAACACTTTTGTCTAGTAACCTACAGTGAATGTACAAATAATACGGATTTCTGTGCACCACTTTACAACAACACTATTAGTAGTTTGATTAACACAATCCCAGATTATCACTTATAGATGACTACAGTGACATCAGGGGCAGCAACAACATGTATGCTACCACATCTCTAAAGCCCCTTCCTTTGATCCACTCACCCCTAATGTCTGATGATGCATACATCTAATATGCAAATTGTTGTTGATCTAAGGTAAACAACACAGAGTTTTCCCTGTTGTCTTGAACTACCATGTCTCTGTTTTGATAACTTGTGAAACCTTTAAGTGTGGTGCAGAATTACAACCTCAAACCTTTACATGTCATGTAAACATTCCTCTACATAAAGCTCTTTTTGTTTTAGTGGAGACTATTTAATTAACATCATTAAATATAACATATAAACAAATAAATTAATTAAACATGAAGTGTAAGGGCTGTACCACAACACTTTTGTCTAGTAACCTACAGTGAATGCACAAATAATACGGATTTCAGTGCACCACTTTACAACAACACTATTAGTAGTTTGATTAACAAAATGCCAGATTACCACTTATAGATGACTACAGTGACATCAGGGGCAGCAACAACATGTATGCTACCACATCTCTAAAGCCCCTTCCTTTGATCCACTCACCCCTAATGTCTGATGATGCATACATCTAATATGCAAATTGTTGTCGAACTAAGGTAAACAACACAGAGTTTTCCCTGTTGTCTTGAACTACCATGTCTCTGTTTTGATAACTTGTGAAACCTCTTTAATGTTATGTTTCTTCTTTGCATAGGTGTCCTTCATGCAATTTATTTTCATTTTAAAAATGTGTTGTTTGGACGTCATACGTCAGTAAATATTTTTTTATTTTTTTTTATAAATATCGCTTCCCATCTCAGTGTTTTTGCCATCTCTAAGCTCAGTGAATAATGGATGGAACTGCTAACGCGTCCTTTATGATAAGTTATTACACATCAGGACTCGTTTTAGGCCAATGAATCTTTCGACCCAGTTGAGAGACACCTTAGGATGAGATAGCTAATCAATATGTCAATCAATACATCACTAATGTCATCAATATTTATCACAACAATACATTTTACTTTAGTCAAAGTCATTAATTAATTCAAGACACTACCATGACCTTGCAGTCATGAATAACCACACCAGTTTAGTAGAATTTTATGAACTTTATTCCCTATTGATTACAATTCTAAGAGCATGTGTGTTAATTGTATTAGCGACACACTCAATAACATTGTCATAATTTGGCAACTCAAATAAGATTTGAACAACGCGAGGAACACAATTATTAGAAAATAACACAGTGTCAACATAAGTCAATTTTGGCAGAGTGTCATCAATGCGTCAGTTCAACAAAGCATAGATCCAGTCGTTTGTCTATTTGCATCAGATAGTGAACTCCTGTCCTAACTACTGATTAGCATTGGCATGTTGGGCTTCATGCAAAACAATTTAGAACACCAATTTGGAAAACATCTAGCTACGGACTCTGTCAAAAGTAAGCAGTTGGTACCTAGAAAGGAAAAGCAAACAGACAAATCACAAATGCATTGTCATAATTACCCTCCAAAGTTTAGGTCAGCGCACAGGTTCAGTCTTCGTCTTCAGGACATCAGTCAAATCGCCATCAGTCAGAACTCAGCTCCGGGGCAAAAAGGTAAAGTGTAAAATGGGCAATCTAAGGACGAAGATGGTTCTAAGCAAACCAATAAGTCACCAAACAGAGTGACAAAGTTTCTGGATAAATCAATAGCATTCTCTAACCCACCTAAATGGCTCCCTGTATCATGGGTTTTTATCCCTTTTTCATTGTACATTCCCCTAAAATTCTATTGGATTTTGGATATACCCCACTATCTTTATCCAATTGGAAAATGCATTAGGTCGTTAATCTTTCACCCCATATTATTTTACAGACACTTCATTGGTCCTCATGTTCGATGTCTTCAGAGGTAGCACATCCGGTATGATTTCATCTTTCTGTAATTCTTTGCACATCTTTTGGTCAGTAGCTCCATTGTCTTTGCCGGTTTGAACGACCTCGTATATTACATTAATCTACACTGTTGCATTTTGTCTAATATCATTCTACAAGCAATGAAGAATTCATGAGAACGGATCTACTATGGTTACATTCAGCTTCTAGTTTGAAGAAAACAAGGGGCAATGTCCTTTTGCGAGTTAGCACACTGCAAGATAGGAAAAATACATTTAATATGAGAGCCAGGCAGCTAAGCTTCGGCTCACGCTAACTTAAGGCCTACAAGGATTTCAGCACAAATTCAATAATACAATCATTAATAATTAGTATAAACTTATTCAGTATAACAATTTATAAACATTTTAGTCATTATTATTATTCCACGTATACATTGGTGGCCACTCCCCGTGGTCACATTCCAAGTGCGCGTTTAAGCAAAATTTACTACATCTGTTTTTAAGCAGCATTATCACACACTAATTTATAAACATTTCATGTTAATATAGATTATATAAGCTACACTCTCTCAGTCCCTCATCTGATGATGTTTGGCATCAAACAAACCTTGCCCTTTTTACCATCTACTTTTAATTTTTCACCTTGGGCATAATGCGCATTTCAACATCTTGTCCATTGTGTGAACTTTCCCAAATTTCGTTAAACATTTTCTACCTTTCACTTTCCTCATTTTTCTTATTTCTCTTTGTCCAATCTCTTCTAATTTTGTCATTAATTTTGCATGCTCCCCATAAACCTAATAAACAGGCCAGAACAATTAATAGACCCCCTAATATTTTTGCAAGAGCCCCATTCCAAATGTTGCTAAACCAGCTCCCTACTCTGGCAATTCCTTTTCCCACTTTCTCCCACACTCCAGATTCCTTTAAATCCTTCAAATCTGCACTGTCTCTAGTTAGGTTAGTAAGCATACCTCTAATCTTTTTACTATTATCTGGTATATATGAGCAACAATGACGCTCGTTGAGCATCTTGCAGACTCCGCCGCTCTTTGCTAAAAGAATGTCTAAAGCAAGCCGATTTTGAAGAGTCATAGCTCTTTCCGCAGCAAGTTCAGTATCCATCAGGAGTATAGCCCCTTTAAAATTTGTCAGCATGTTATCCACAATAGTAGACAACTTTCAAATCTTTATGGAGTTTAGAATAACCCCTACTGAAGGAATTAGGGCTCCAAATATGTCACCAACGACAGCAGCCGCTGTCTCTCGTTTTTGTCTAGCATGTTGTAATGCAGATGCTTTAGGTTTTTGCTTTAAGTCATCAATTTGGTAAACCTTTGGAAAAACTATCCCCAAATAGCATGTCCCATACCATCCCTTAGGGAGACGATAATAAGCATTAAGTCCACAGATATAATAGATCCCAGGGATCGCTGGGTCCTGTCCATTTAACATAAATGTCCATTTACTCTGAAACAAAAACACATGCCTGCATTCACTCATTCCCACAAATAAAGTGTCATGTTCAGATTTCGGCCTATATATACAAAGCCTTCCTACATGTAGTGCATCTATAGCTAATTTGCCTTGTGTCTTTATTGCAGTGTAAGCATAATCATTTGCATATGTGCGTTTCTCTAACCCCTTCTCTAGTCGCTCTTTCAAAGCTTTGCGTCTATCATCAGTGTGATCTAAGAAGCTTTTCTCAACAGGTGTTAATAAGCAAGTCAGTTTGTTGCGGTGTGCATAAGCTGTTCCAAACGTAAGTGTTGGTTCGAAGAAACCTCTAACTATTTTTATACTATGCTCTTTAGCCAATTTGTTCAGAAACTCAATCACTGTCACAAAAGAAAACACCACATCCAAATTTGAATAAAACTATTGCACATGCTCTTGATTATAGAATCTTGTTAGTAGCAAACTACAACTTATCCCGTAAGTTAATGGAAGACTATGATAAGTGACCCCTTCTTGTACTGATGAAGGAATCTTTGTGCACATGTAACAGTTTTTCGCGTCCATGGTTTCAACATACTCATTCAGCAAGCGATAGAAGACATTAGTGGAGAGTTCCCCTTTTGAGTTAGTTCCCTCATGCAAGTGTTTTGCATCTTGCTCAAACTTTTCCCACGGTGTTAGTGTTGTAGTTTTAGGTTTAGAAGCATTGTTAGTCGCTTTCTTATCCAACCACGGCATTCCCACAATCACACCTACAATTATTATTGCACACACAATACCCAATATAAGGCTTAACCAACCACACACTTTACCCTTCTTGCTACCGCCTCTATTATAAGCCATGGTCTGTGAAGAATCAGAAGGTAGAATAACTCAAAGCAAACAATCAACTTGAGAACTATTTAAAAGCTTTTTCTTAATGCAAAGTCTCTCTTTCTCTCTGCGTGTATTTACAGCGATTCACACACTCCAGGACCCTTTTGTCAATTAGGTTAGCAGCTTGTCATAATCGGGTTTCAAAGTCAATTCAGGTTATCAGTGTTACATCCGGTAATTTATAACTCTCCTTCTCAGCTTTTTAGCTTTCAATTTTTCTTTTCAATTTCAGTTTTTAACACAGTCTCTTTCTCTGATTGATTTCAGGTACCGTAGTATTGGCCTGGTACTTCTCGATCAAACAGAATGCTAGAAATTCTTGTTGCCATTCAGATGTTGTTGCATATGCCCATTCAGGAACTGCGTACCTTCTATTTGCAGGTATCTTTCTTTTCAACCTGCATTCACTTTGCAATTCTCCTTCACTTAGATCCTCTATTCGGGATGTATCAGTTTCTTCTGTTATTGTTTCACCTGGTACAACCTTTTCTTTCGCAGCCTGCTTCTGTGGCCAGTTATCACCTTTATGCGTCTTCTTCCTGCTTGGCCTTTCAGGACGCTGAACAGCACCCTCCTCTTGTGCTATGGTGTTTTCTCTTGATGGACCTGCAACTGGTTCAGGGGATGCCGGTGTGCTTTGGCCTCTCTCTGTTATTTCCCCTTCTTCTTCTTCTTCTGGGTCTGTAACAGGTTCAAGCTCTAACCCGTATCTGTCTACTTCTGGGAGAACCTCTCCTTGTCTTAGTTCTCCTGCTGCCTCTACTGAGATAGGCTCACTGTCACCTCTCTCAAACTTGTTTACTGTTTGAGGGACTAGGCTGTTCTCAGTGGGCTCTCCTACAGTCTCAGTTCCCCCTTGGCTACTTTCTGGCCCTGAGACTTCCTTCTCTGGAACTGCTGAGTCAGAAACTTCAAGTTCCTCATCAGTCGGACAAGTTACCTTCTTTGTGTGACTGGCATGTATCCAGTTTGGAATGCCTGCAGATTTCACAGCAGTGGTTGTTGTCAGTATTAATTGACATGGCCCCTTCCAGCGCGGCTCCAAACACGGCTTTCTCAGGTGCTTCTTGACAACCACCCAGTCACCGGTTTGCAGGGTGTGACCTGGATCACTGACCGGTGGCAATGTGTTTTCCTCCACCTGGTGGGAAAAAGAGCGAAGCACATCAGCCAAACCTTTGCAGTAGTCCAACACCATATCATCCGTGATATTCACAAGAGCATTTGCAGGTACTGCAGGTAGCCTCATAGCTCTGCCCATAAGGATCTCATGGGGTCATAGTCCTGTCTTCTTATCAGGGGTGTTTCTCATCAACATCAGTACTAAGGGTAATGTATCTGGCCATTTCATATTGGTGGCTGCGCACATCTTTGCCATTCTCGACTTCAAGGTACCATTCATTTGTTCTACTAGTCCTGAGGCTTCAGGGCGGTAGCTACAATGCAGCTTCTGTTCGATGTCTAATGCAGCACACAAGAGCTTAATCACCTCATTGTCGAAGTGTCTGCCCCTATCTGATTCTAAAGAGACTGGAAAACCGAACCTGGGTATTAGTTCTCTAAGCAGCAGCTTTGCAACTGTGAGACTGTCATTTTTACGTGTGGGGTAAGCTTCAATCCAATGGCTGAAAACACACACAATCACCAACCTGTACCTCAATCCTCCACAAGCAGGCATTTCAATGAAATCCAGTTGCATTCTGCTAAATGGACCACCAGCTCTCCCTATGTGACTCAAAGTTACCACAGTCCCTTTTCCGGCATTCATCTGTTGACAGATGATGCACCTGTGACAGGTAACCTCTGCGGCTTGTCTGAATTTCGGGTTAAACTAGTCAATCTTGAATGACCTGATCAATGCATCTCTCCCAAGATGTGCCTGTCCATGATAAAGCCTTGCAAATTGTGACAAAAGACTGTTGGGCAAAACCAGTTTCCCCTCCTCTGAGACCCACAAGTTGTCAGCTCTTTGTACACATTGCATTCTCTGCCAAGAGCGTTTCTCCTCTCTGCTTGCACAACCCTGAAGTGATTTTAACTCATCTAAGGTATCCACTACTCTTAAGGCAAAGTTCAAACATGTTTCATTTTCATTCTGCGGTAACAATTCCCACTGATCCTTGAACGATATACAGTTCAATGCGCAAAATCTTGCAACTTGATCTGCATAGCCGTTTCCCATTAACACAAAGGGCCTCATTCTGACCCTGGCGGTCCTAAACCGCCAGGGCCGCGGGTAACGGAAGCACTGCCAACAGGCTAGCGGTGCTTCAGTGCCCATTCTGACCGCGGCGGTAAAGCCGCGGTCAGAAAAGGGGATCCGGCGGTTTCCCGCCGGAATACCCCTGGCAGGGCTGAACCTCGAAGGCGGCGCTGCAAGCAGCGCCGCCATGGGGATTTCGACCCCCTTCCCGCCAGCCTGTTTCTGGTGGTTTTGACTGCCAGGAACAGGATGGCGGGAACGGGTGTCGTGGGGCCCCTGGGGGCCCCTGCACTGCCCATGCCATTGGCATGGGCAGTGCAGGGGCCCCCTAACAGGGCCCCAGCATGATTTTCACTGTCTGCATAGCAGACAGTGAAAATCGTGACGGGTGCAACTGCACCCGTCGCACCCCTGCAACACCGCCGGCTCCATTCGGAGCCGGCCTCTGTGTTGCAGGGCCTTTCCCGCTGGGCCGGCGGGTGCTCCTTTGGCGGGCGCCCGCCGGCCCAGCAGGAAAGCCAGAATGGCCTCCGCGGTCTTTTGACCGTGGAGCGGCCAAATGGCGGTGACCGCATGGTGGGCGGCGGTACGGTCAGAATGACCGCCAAAGTCTTGTGATTTAACGTGAGCATTGCATTTCACCATGGCAATTTCAAGAGGTAACTGAATCACATGTAACGAATCCTTAATCTGTTCGCCATTTTTCACTGGAGAACCAGAAGAGGTCATGAAACCTCTCTGTGACCACAATTGGCCAAAATCATGTACAATGCCGAATCCATATCTGCTGTCAGTATAGATAGTGACTTTCAGGTTCTCAGCTGCGTGGCATGCCTTAGTAAGGGCACTTAATTCTGCCACTTGTGCAGAATACACTCTTTCAAGCCAGGAAGCTTCAATAATACCAGCTATTGTACATACAGCATTACCGGCTCTCAGTATTCCGACTGAATCTCTCAAACAGGATCCATCAACAAACATAATGCAGTCATTTTCCTTTAACTGCGTATCTTAAATGTCAGGTCGGGGCTTGGTACATAGTTCTGTTACCTCAAGACAGTCATGCTCCACTTCCTCTTCATTATTAATCTCGGTACTTTCAACAGGAAATAGAGTTGCCAGGTTCAATACAGTACATCTCTTTAGGGAGACATTCGGTGACCCCAAAATAATTGTCTCATATCGGTTAAGTCGGGCATATTTCATGTGCTGGGTTTTAGTTCGAGTCAACAGAATTTCAACTGAATGTGGAACCATTACTGTTAAGGGATGTCCCATCACTATGCCTTCACACTGCGTGAGGCTTTGACCAACTGCTGCAACTGCGCGCAAACAACCCGGTAAGGCTGCTGCGACTGGGTCCAAGGTAGCTGAAAAATACGCTACAGGACGGTTTGCACCTCCATGGACCTGTGTCAAGACAGACAAAGAACAAGCATCACGTTCATGACAAAACAGTAGAAAAGGCTTTGTGTAATCAGGCATACCCAAACCTGGTGCCCTGCACATGCACTCTCTCAATTCCATGAATGACTCAAGCTCTTCCTTGGATAGGGTTATGGTATACGGTCATCCTTAGTCTCTTTGCCTGTCAGCCTTATCAATGGTTTAGAGATAATTGAAAAGTTGGGTATCCATTGACGACAGTAGCCCACCATTCCCAAAAACATCCTGACATCTCTCTTTGTTGTCGGGGGGTTCATCTGCAAAATAGCTATCACACTTTCCTTTGATATTCTCCTGGATCCTTTTTCAATCAAGTGTCCTAAGTACTTCACCTCTCTTTGACAGTACTGCAACTTCTTTGGAGACACTTAGGCCCTCATTCTGACCCTGGCGGTCCTAAACCGCCAGGGCCGCGGGCAACGGAAGCACCGCCAACAGGCTGGCGGTGCTTCATTGCCCATTCTGACCGCGGCGGTAAAGCTGCGGTCAGAAAAGGGGATCCAGCGGTTTCCCGACGGAATACCCCTGGCAGGGCTGAACCTCCATGGCGGCGCTGCAAACAGCGCCGCCATGGGGATTCCGACCCCCTTCCCGCCAGCCTGTTTCTGGTGGTTTTGACCGCCAGGAACAGGATGGCGGGAATGGGTGTTGTGGGGCCCCTGGGGGCCCCTGCACTGCCCATGCCACTGGCACAGGCAGTGCAGGGGCCCCCTAACAGGGCCCCAGCATGATTTTCACTGTCTGCATAGCAGACAGTGAAAATCGCGACGGGTGCAACTGCACCCGTCGCACCCCTGCAACACCGCCGGCTCCATTCGGAGCCGGCCTCTGTGTTGTAGGGCCTTTCCCGCTGGGCCGGCGGGCGCTCCTTTGGCGGGCGCCCGCCAGCCCAGCGGGAAAGCCAGAATGGCCTCTGCGGTCTTTTGACCACGGAGCGGCCAAATGGCGGTGACCGCATGGCGGGCGGCGGTCCCAAATGGTTCAATAGGGCAATTGTGTCATACCTGCAGTCATCTTTTGTTCTGGACGCAATCAGTAAGTCGTCAATGTACTGCACCACAGTCGAACTGAAAGGCAGTTCTAGTGACTCCAAATCCTTCTTCAATATCTGATTGAAGATGGGCGGTGACTCAGAAAACCCTTGAGGAATTCTGCACCAACTGTACACCTTGTTCTGGAATTTGAAACTGAATAAAAACTGGCTGTCCACATGAAGAGGCACCGAAAAGAAGGCTTGTGACAAGTCTACAAAGGTGAACCATTCTGCATCACACTGAACCTGGAACATAATCACTGCTGGGTTCGGCACTATGGGGCAACACTTTACCACAATCTTGTTTATTTTCCTTAAGTCCTGCACAATTCGAACCTTCCCACAAGGCTTTTTCAGACCCATTATTGGTGAATTACATGTGCTGCTCAATACCTCTTTCAGAACTCCTTGGCTTACAAAATCTGCAATTATTTGTGACACCTGAATAAGGACATCTTGTGCCATGTGATATTGTGGCACCTGGGGAAACACTGCATTTGGCTTCACTTGTACTTTAACTGGTTCCACCCCTTTTATCAATCCCACTTCCTTTCCAGTCAAACCCCACACTTTCTCTGTCACTTTTCCTTGTAACTCAACTGGTAATTCAGTCACTGTAAGCATCAGGAATAAGGTTATGAAAGGGTAATCTTCATTTGCGGTCTCTGTCTCTGACTCTGAGAACTGACCATCATCCCCTTCATCATCACTGTTTGTCTGCACCTCAATTCCATCGTTGGAACAGGTAATCGAGCATTTCGTCTTACACAATAAGGGCCTCATTCCGACCCGGACGGGCGGCGGACGCCGCCCGCCGGGCGGAAACCGCCCAAACACCGCCCCGCGGTCAGAAGACCGCGGGGGGCATTTCAACTTTTCCGCTGGGCCGGCGGGCGATCTGCAAAAGATCGCCCGCCGGCCCAGCGGGAAAGCGCCTTCCACGAGGATGCCGGCTCCGAATGGAGCCGGCGGAGTGGAAGGTGTGCGACGGGTGCTGTGGCACCCGTCGCGCTTTTCAGTGTCTGCTAAGCAGACACTGAAAAGCAATGTGGGGCCCTGTTAGGGGGCCCCTGCAGTGCCCATGCCATTGGCATGGGCACTGCAGGGGCCCCCAGGGGCCCCACGACACCCGTTCCCGCCAGCCAGGTTCTGGCGGTGTAAACCGCCAGAACCAGGCTGGCGGGAAGGGGGTCGGAATCCCCATGGCGGCGCAGCTTGCTGCGCCGCCATGGAGGATTCCCATGGGCAGCGGGAAACCGGCGGGAGACCGCTGGTTTCCCGTTTCTGACCGCGGCGTTACCGCAGCTGTCAGAATGCCCATGAATGCACCGCCAGCCTGTTGGCGGTTGTCCTGCCATTTGATAAAGTTTGTTTTGACCAATGACTTTGTGTTTCACCACTGCGCATATTAGTTGCTCAATGTTCACCAGTAGCACATGGTATGTTTTATTCAGTTTAGCCGTCTATGGGCTTTGACATTGCATTAGCCATTACATTCTGTATTCTGCCTATTGGCTTTGATATGCTGTATCCAGTCTAGCCGCCTATTGGCTTTGACATTGCATTCCTATTGGCTTTGACATGCTGTATCCAGTTTAGCTGCCTATTGACTTTGACATGCTATTAGATATTCTGCCTATTGGCTTTGACATGATATCATATATTACATTTTGTATTCAGCTCCGCTGCCTATTGGCTTTGACATGATATTATACATTACACTTTGTATTCAGCTCCGCTGCCTATTGGCTTTGACATGATATTATACATTGCATTTTGTATTCAGCTCAGCTGCCTATGGGCTTTGACATGATATAAGACATTGTATTTTGTATTCAGCTTAGATGCCTATTGGCTTTGACATGACACTAGACATTGCATTTGATATTTAGGTTAGCTGCCTATTGCCTTTAACATGACATTGCATTTGATATTTAGGTTAGCTGCCCATTGCCTTTAACGTGGAGTTCTGTATTTTTCCAAGCTGTGTTTTTGCACCAGAGAACCAAGATGTTTTGCTCTCACAGTAGACTAGACCTGATAAGAGAGAGTACATGGGCGTCGTTTCTCTTCCCTTGAGCTTGGGAACAGGAGTAGTCTTGGAGACCTGGCCAGTCTCCAAAAGGCTTGCTCAGTTTCCCGGGTCTGAGAGGAGGGGGCACACCTTTGTAACGAATGTAACAGGCTGCAGAGAGTCAGATTCGAATCTGCCGGACCTCGTGCTGGAGCTTGGCGCCAGCTGCCAGCATCCCGTGTGGGTAGATGACACTCTTTCTCGCGGCTGACAGGGGTCATCAGCTTGCAGACCTTAGAAAGATGTAGCTGTAAATAGTTCCTACACGGTGAAGTATTTGTTTTGCTTTGCATTCAATATCTTATAAATATAACCTGCTGTGTATATTGCAAACTGATATATTTTGTTTGATTAACGCGGACTTGAAAGCTACTAACTCATTCATTCATAAACATTGTGGTTGGGGAAGAATAAAATAACAATAAAAGTCTTCTTTGACCTCAGAAGTGCATTTCTGTTGTGTTATGTTAGTGCTTAGAAACTAAATAAGAGGAAAGCACTACAGCGGTGCATTCGCTGCCCTCGGCCCTGGCGGATTCAATCCGCCAGGGTCAGAATGAGGGCCTAAGTCTCTTCCCAGCAGGGACACAGGACTTGAATCACAGACTACAAACTTATGCAGTCCCTGAAAGCTGCCAATCTCAACTTGCACCAGATCTATGATCAGATTTGTCAAATAATGGTTTGCTACTCCTACCACTCTTATGGTAACCCCTGAAAGTGGCAGTTTTGGAACCTCTGCACTTCTGACTGTAGAGCGTGTAGCTCCTGTGTCAACCAAGAATGAAACCTTGTGACCCATCACTTTTCCCACTACATAGGGTCCCCTCTGATCTACTTCTAGGGACGCTGCAAGCCTGCACTCTTCACTGTCTGAACTGTCATCCGACCATTCCTCATTCATTCCGTCTTCACCACGCAATGGGAATTGCTGTACTGTATTATTTTGGCTCACTACTTGACCTGTGACCTGCTGAGGAAGCATCACCTGTTGCTGTTCCATTGGAGCTAATGGTAATTGCATTTGCTGTCTAGGTACCATAGGAACCTGCTGTTGTACTTGCTGCATTTGTGTTGGTAGAACACGCGGCATTTGCATTTGCTGCATGGGTTGTAGCCCTTGCATCTGAACCATGTTATTTTGGAAATTCTGATTTTGACTTCTCAATTTTGGACCTCTCACATTTTGAAATGTACCGACATTTGTGCTTTGTTGAACGACACCATCATGCACAGAATTCGGGCATTCCCGCTTCCAGTGTCCCACGCTCCCGCACGTGTGACATGGTGACATCTTTTTCATCCCTTGTACGTCATTTTGAACTACAACATTGTTCAAGTCAGGACCGCGATTTACAAAACCTCGACCTCGACCTCTCGGTTGCGCCTGAAACACGCCATTCCCTTGCGGTTGCTGCTGTATCATCTGCTGGATTCCATTTCCCTGCATACCTGCCTGTGCTGCCCTTATCTGCATCACCATCACTTTCTCCTTCAACTTTCTCTACTTCAGCTCAATCTCGTCACTACAGTATTTCGCATACTGCAACACCTCATCAATCGGCTTCGCTTGCCAACAGATCAAATGATTCTTAATCATCTGGCTAACCTCTGGTCTCAGCCCTTCAACAAATCTAAACACGAGATGGTTCATGTCTTTCGGCTCAATAGTTTCAGTACCACTGTAATGTTTGAACGCTTTCAACAACCTCTCATAGTAAGCATGGATCGATTATTTAACCTCCTGTGAGGTCCGATCGATTTTCTGCCAATCAGTCACTTTTGGCGACACTTTCTGCTTCAAAAACTAAATCATTTTATGATAGTACTTCATCACCTCTTCAGAGGGTGCTCCAGTTACCTTATCCCTTGCCGGCTCCTGTGTCGGCCAGTCCACACCTCTCTTGCACTCAAGCCATAAGTCGGGCGGAACAATGATCTCAACAGGGTATTCAAGTCTTCCCAGAGACACTTCGCAAGCTTCACAAACCTATCTGTCTGCTGATACCACTCTATCGGCTTCTTCCTCAACCGGGGATAATCATTTGTGAATGACAGAATGTCTCCCCTGGACCATGGTACATGGACTAAAACCCCTCCAGTGGTTTCTCTCATTGGTAATATTTTTACTGTCCCAGTATCTGGTGAAGCTTTAGTCGGACTGGATCCCAGACTGTCGCTTTTCTCCTTGTCTCTTTTCTTTGCCCATCTGCCTTCCCACTTTTCTAAGGCTCCCCAGATCTGAGCACTTTGCAGTATTTCTTTAAGATGCACCCTTATTCCAGCTGACTTCATGTGATCAAAATCTTTAGAGTCGAAGTCTAGTCTGTAACTTCTTTTGAAATGCTTAGTATTCTCAATGTCAAAATTATATTTGTCTGCCAGGTTCGCCGACCTCTGATGCACCTTACCCACTTCTTTAGTAATCTTGGGGCACAGATACCTTAACTCTGCTTCTGGGTACGATTCTAATCTGTTTACCCCTATTGTCCCTTCCAATAGTTCAGCAGCTTCCACGCCCAGTCTCACAAAGTTCAGGTACTCATCTTTTTCTGACCTTTCTGGCTTCTCTGCAGTTACTGCAGTCTTTTGTGAAGCATAAGTATTTTCTAACCACTCATTTAACTGTTGTACCGTAAAACCTTGCAGTGAAATATTCCCTGCATGCATCATTGGCGACTGTGAAGCATTCGTACTTATTGTCTGCTGGGTTAGCACACCTAGCCCTGCCTGTCTCATTGCCTCCAACGGGGCTTCAACCGGGCTAAGGTCTAACAAAGACCTTGGTCTTTCGACTGATTGCTCTCCCGGGGCCATCAACTGGGGAGTTCCTATGGACCCTTCTCTTATTGCATCTTGGGTCATTACTCCCTGATCACACACACTAGGCTTACCTTGCGCATACAATGGCACCGGGGGACCGACAATAATTGGCAATGATATGGCAGCTGGTGTCTGACCTGGTCCCAAACTCCGTGGAGCAGCAACTCCAAAGGTTTGATTCTCTGAAGCCGGGGCAGGTACTAATGGAGGTCCTGCTGCTGGATTATACCCTGATATCAGCTGTTGCTGCGGCTGGGGTAGCAATTGTGGAGTTGGCTCAAGCTGTACTAACCTTGATTTTGTATATATCGGGTCAGGCGGCACTATCAGATTTGTAGTAGTCTCTAGTCCTGGGACGTATGGATAGATTCTCTGTATCTGCGGTGGAAGTTGCAACTGTATCTGCATGTCTGGCGCAGTGGGTACACTGACACCATTCTGTATCAAACCTGCATCACTAGTCTGCACTGTATGAGTAACTCCCTTCTCCTGTGTCTGGTTCCCAGGATCCGCACTAGTGCTCGGAACATTGTCGCTTACCGCATAAGGTGGCGGGCGATCATGTAATATCTGAATTAGGAATTCTTCATTGTCTGAATCATCTTCTTCTATCCAAGATCTCTTAGTCTCTTTAGGCTTACTAGAGTCTTTGTCTGTTTTACATGTGGCTTTCTTCCCCTGCGTCTCGTCTCCTTGTGCTATTGCAGGGAACAGTTTGAGTCCGTCGACTATTCCCCGTCTCCACATTTTGCTCTCATTGTCCCATCTAGCCTCAGCTAAGGTCTTTTCTGCTCTTTCTATTCTCCTTTCAAATTTCTGCTGTCTTTGTTTAATAGCCACTAAATCCCAGACTGCTAATGCCTCGTACTGAGCCGGCCTCGGAGGTGGTTTTTGTACACTTAACATCCACCTCAAATTCTCTAGAGCTCTCGTATTGAACGTTCCATGCTCCGGGAACTCCAAACATCCCTCCTTTTCTGTCAGTTTGCGCCACTGTTTCATCCACAAGCAAGGCATGCCACCCTTTTCCTCCATGACTATATAAGCTGGAGTACCCTCAGGCGGTGTAGGCTCCCCTTCACTCGCCATAATGTATGCTTCTCCTTTCAGAGCGCTCTTAAAAGCTTTGATAAAGTTAATCTTTACTTCCTTTTCTCTTGTCTATATTTAATCAGAAAGTGACTTTAACTCCCAGGACACTCTTCACCCACCTTTCTCAACCTATTGCCTCTCACGGACGGCAGCCAATCCGTGCGCGACCCCTCTCGACAACTGACCTATCTCAGCGCGGCACCACTGACGTCACACTCACACACTGCAGCTGACAAAGTCTTGCGGCTCGTCCGCCCCTCACCGAATTCACACCAAACTAATGCAAAATTACTGCGAGCTCCTTTAACAACAACAACAACACAAATTTGCCGGTTTACTACAGGAAGGGTAACACATTCACTTTAGAACTTTACAGAGATTTCACTTGAAGCCTCAGCCGCTACTCTCTCCTTCTCAGTTCCCGCACCCGCAAGCAGAATTCGACCCGCAAATCCTACTCTCGACTTGTCAATGGTTTGTCCTAGTGCACTTTAGAACTTGCCAAATCTCCATCGAAGGCTTCACTCACACAATTGACTCAAACTCAATTTGTCAACCACGCCCGATTGACCTAATTAAACCGCACAAATTACAACATAAACCCAAGTGTCTCCTAGACTTGTCAATATACTCCGGAGTCTTAGAACCACAACAGGTCCGTACATTAACAACCAACCACGTGGATAATTTGTTGAGCAAAAAGCGCCACACTCACATGAAGTACGCCGACTTCCCTACTCTCATACTGCGGAGTACGCCCACTCCAGCAAGAACAACATTACCTGGCCTAAATAGACACAAACTTCACAAATCACCTTCAAAAATGCATGAACTGAGCAAGCGCAAATCCTACACCACACATGCTAAAACGCCGAGAACATTCCTATCTCAATTAGGCAGGCTCCGAGATCCCAGGAAAGTCATGGTGAATTTAGAAACACATCATACCTCCAATTTGCATTTTCTCAGAAAAACAATCTAAACAATAATTTTCCGTCCTAGGGCCCCAAAGGGCCAAACCGTCGCTCTGCTACCAGAGCTGCTAACGCACCCTTTATGATAAGTTATTACACATCAGGACTCGTTTTAGGCCAATGAATCTTTCGACCCAGTTGAGAGACACCTTAGGACGAGATAGCTAATCAATATGTCAATCAATACGTCAATAATGTCATCAATATTTATCACAACAATACATTTTACTTTAGTCAAATTCATTAATTAATTCAAGACACTACCATGACCTTGCAGTCATGAATAACCACACCAGTTTAGTAGAATTTTATGAAGTTTATTCCCTATTGATTACAATTCTAAGAGCATATGTGTTCATTTTATTAGCGAAACAATCAATAACATTGTCATAATTTGGCAACTCGAAGAAGACTTGAACAACGCGAGGAACACAACTATCAGAACATAACACAGCGTCAACATAAGTCATTTTTAGCAGAGTGTCATCAATGCGTCAGTTCATAAAAGCATGGATTCAGTCGTTTGTCTATTTGCGTCAGATAGTGAACTCCTGTCCTAACCACTGATTAGCATTGGCATGTTGGGCTTCATGCAAAACAATTTTGAACACCAATTTGGAAAACAGCTAGCTACGGGCTCTGTCAAAAGTAAGCAGTTGGTACCTAGAAAGGAAAAGCAAACAGACAAATCACAAATGCATTGTCATAATTACCCTCCAAAGTTTAGGTCAGCGCACAGGTTCAGTCTTCGTCTTCAGGACATCAGTCAAATCGCCATCAATCAGAACTCAGCTCCGGGGCAAAAAGGGGCTCTTCCCTCATAAGGAGGTAAAGTGTAAAATGGGCAATCTAAGGACGAAGATGGTTCTAAGCAAACCATAAGTCACCAAACAGAGTGACAAAGTTTCTGGATAAATCAATAGCATTCCCTAACCCACCTAAATGGCTCCCCGTATCATGGGTTTTTATCCCTTTTTCATTGTACATTCCCCTAAAAATCTATTGGATCTTGGATATACCCACTATCTTTATCCAATTGGAAAATGCATTAGGTCATTAATCTTTCACCGCATATTATTTTACAGACACTTCATTGGTCCTCATGTTCGATGTCTTCAGAGGTAGCACGTCTGGTATGATTTAATCTTTCTGTAATTTTCTTTGCACATCTTTTGGTCAGTAGCTCCATTGTCTTTGGTTTGAACGACCTTGTACATTACATTAATCTACACTGTTGCATTTTGTCTAATATCATTCTACAAGCAAGGAAGAATTCATGAGAAAGGATCTACTATGGTTACATTCAACTTCTAGTTTGAAGAAAACAAGGGGTCATGTCCTTTTGCGAGTTAGCACACTGCAAGGCAGCTAAGCTTCGGCTCACGCTAATTTAAGGCCTACAAGGATTTCAGCACAAATTCAATAATACAATCATTAATAATTAATATACTTATTCAGTATAACTATTTATAAACATTTTAGTCATTATTATTATTCCACGTATACATTGGTGGCCACTCCCTGTGGTCACATTTCAAGTGCACGTTTAAGCAAAATTTACTACATCTGTTTCTATGCAGCATTATCACACACTGATTTATAAACTTTTCATGTTAATATAGATTATATATAAGCTACACTCTCTCATTACTATTCTGCAATCTAATATTAGTCAGTTTGCCCAAGGAAGAATGGATAGCTGAGTTGGCCTTTGCTGGGATTCGTAACTGTAGCTTGTAGATCCATGCAGATATTAGTGGTGAGTGTTTAAATTACCGACTCATCTTGTCAGTCTAGTTGTTTTATAAATGAAAAACGAAACCGCTGCCCTCTTTGAGAGTTTCATGAGCCTATTGAGTACTTTTGTTTATATAATACGCTTCTGTTTTTCGTTTGCGAATGTATTACTTGTTGATTGGGACTAAATATTTCACCAAGTTCGCGGTTTGAATCTGCAATTTACATCAAACTTTATTTAATAAAATACCGTCGACAGCCATGGATAATAGATGATATGGTGCAATTTAGCGTTGAACTCAAGCACTGCATAATTTACAAGCTTACAATGCCTAGCCAAACTTGACAATATCACTGGATTTATGTTGCTTGCTTTGCTGCCAGTGAGGGTGGGAGAGAGCTCTTGCACGTGCTAAATCAGATTTAAGAGTGCTCTTATCCCCTAGCAAATGAAACATGGGATCAAATCAGATCATGCTGTCAATCACAATAAGTATCTTGTAAACCTGTTAATGCTGCATGAATTATTTTATATTGGATCATCATTTACATACTAAATTACAAGTTAACACCGTCATATTTTGCCACTTCAATAACCCACTTGAATAAAAAAGAAATATTTTTTTTGCCTCGATATATGTTGAGGGACGTAATGCACGCCCATGCAGCCTCAGCCGAGGAGAGTGAGGGGCAACCCTTCTGGGATACCCTCATCTGCCCAAAGCCAATGAACATTTGGGAGGTATGGGAGATCCAGGGACCCTTCGTCAAATTCTGCAGAGGGCCCCCCCCCATCATTTTGCTTGACACCTAGAATCCGCATTTTAAAGGGGCCCCCCTGCTACAACATGTTATTGCACTGCTTTGAATACATATGGCCTCTACATTAAAGATGAGGTTGATAATATGGCTACTACCACTAGATGGCGACATTTTCAGAATCAGCCTTTTTGCTTATCCCGACAGAAGAAACGGTTAAACCGTAAACCCAGGTATTTCATCTCTGAAGAGTCCGTTTCAGTTTCATGGTCTGTGCTCCGCAAAAACGTCTGACAGAAGTTCTCGGAGGTGAAAAGAAGAATGTACGTCTTTGGACTGACTCGGGTCTCCATTCCTATTGTAATTAACGTTATTGTTCGGTAGAATTTGTACATGTCAATAGTATGCATTCCGAATATAATTCAACAATGACTTGTGTGGTTCAGTGGAGATGGAATCACTGGCAACATAAATGATGCACTCGTGCATTTCAAGCACAGAAACATGACGACTCGGAGACCTTTAGTGAAAAAAACGCTACCCCAATTACTAAGAAATCAATTTTCTCAAAATAATTACCTAGAAAACTAATGTCACACATTTTGTGGAGGTCATTGTTGGGTGAGGATATTGGTCCCATCCTGATCTACAAAGGTATGGGATGGTGGGGTGAAAGAGGTTCAGGGCCCAACGTCCCCGCTTAATAAAAGAATGGCGATTAACAGGAGTGTGGTGGGCTGCAGTGAGATGGATTGGATTGGGGTTGTGTGGGGTGGGTTGGATTGGTGTGTGTGGGATGGGTTGGTTAGGGCTGGGGTGGATTGAATTGGGGTGGATTGGAGTGGGATGCAGTGGATTGGACTGGGGTGAATGGAGCAGTATAGGGTGGATTGGATTGGAGTGGGGTGGAGTGGAGTGGGGTAGGCTAGATGGATTGGATTGGAGTGCAGTTGACTGAACTAGAATGGGGTGGGTGGATTTGATTGTGGTATAGCAGAGTGGATTGGAGTAAAATGAGTTGATTGGAGTGGGGTGGATTAAAGTGGATTGAAATGGGGTGGTGTGGCCTGGGGGTGGATTGGATTGGTGTGGTGTGGGTTGAATTGGGGTGGGGTGGATTGCATTGAGGTGATGTGGATTGGATTGGTGTGGGTGAATTGGATAGCCATGGGGTGGACTGGCGTGAGGTGGACTAGAGTGAGGTGCACTAGACTAGGGTGCACTAGAGTAGGGTGGACTACAGTGGGGTGGATCGGCCTGGGGTGGAACAGGTTGGGGTGGATCAAATTGGGGTGGATCAGATTGCTGTGAGATTGATTGGATTGAGTAGGGGGGACTGGATTGAGTAGGGTGGTTTGGATTACGTAGGGTGGATTAGGGTGTGGAGGGGTTGAGTGGTTTGGGTTGAGTGTGGTAGCAGTCGTGAATCACGGGGACTACCGGGGGTGGAGCGGCGCGCAAGGGGGGATATTATTATTATTTTAAAAAACGTACCAGCACGCCGCAGAGCTGATCCTCCGCCTCAGTCAGAATCAGGTAGGCACAGGCTCCCAGCCTGCCCTGCTGCCAATCTTGACGCTGCTTAGAGCAGTTTTAGGATTGGCTGGGAGCACCCAGCCAGGCCAATCGCAGGCAGACTGGGAGCCTGTACTTCCTCTCAGCAGCCCAGCAACACAGTGCCGAGCTGGAGAAAGCACAGTGTGTATGTGTGTTTGGCTGGCCTGAGATGGCCGGCCAAACACACATGCGTGCTGAGGTGAGTGCACAGTGCATTCCCTTCACTGTTTGTCACCCCCAATGCTCCGCCCTTTTAACCATGAAAGGATAATAAACATAGTTTATTATCCTTTCATTTGTTAAAGGATTTGCAGCGGTTGCTGCTGGTGGGGGTGAGGTGAAGCTCCTCCGCCATAGCGGAGGAGCCACCACTGTGTGGTGGATTGGATTGGTGTGGATTAGATCAGGGTGGGATGTATTGTATTTGGGTGGGGTGGATTTGAGTGCGGTTGGGTGGAGTGGAGTGGAGTGGATTGGACTGTGTGGGGTGGATTGGATTGAAGTGGGGTGGATTGGATTTGAATGGGTTGGTTTTAACTGGAGTTGGGTGGATTGAAGTGGGATGAATTGGATTGGAGTGGGGTGGATTTGGCTGGAGTAGGGTGGATTGGATTGGTGTGGTGTGAATAAATTGGATAGGGTGGACTGGATTGAGGTGAGGTAGATTAAGGTGGTTTGGAGTGGGGAGGTTTGAACTGGAGTAGAGTGGATTAATATGGACTGGATTGGACTTGAGTGAGGTGGATTAAACTGGATTGAATTGGAGTGAGATGGACTGGGGTGTGTGGGTGCATTAGAGTGAGGTGGATTGGGTAGCATTGGGCTTGATTTAAGTGGGGTGGATTTGAATGGGAAGATTGTATTGGAGTGGATTTTTTTTTATGTGAGTGGGGTGGAATGGATTGGAGTGGGGTGGATCAGACTGGAGAGCGATGGATCGGACTGGAGTTGGGTGGGTCAGACTGGAGTGAGGTTTATCCAACTGGAGTGGGGTGGATTGGACTGAAGTGGGCTGGATTGAACTGGAGTGGATTGGTGTGGGGTGGAATGGATTGGGGTGCAGTGGATTGGATTGGGTTGAGGTAGATTGTATTGGGTGAGGTGTATTGGATTGGAGTGGGGTAGATTGGACTGGTTGGATTGGGGTGGATTGGATTGATTGGTGTTAGGTGGACTGGATTTGAGTAGGTTGTTTGGGATTGAAGTAGGGCAGGTTGGAAGGGGACAGGTTGTTTTGGATTAAAGTGGAGCAGACTGGAAAAGGTCAGATTGAAATGGATTGGGGTGGGTCACATTGTTTTGGAATGAGTGGGGCAAATTGGAGTGGGCAGATTGTTTTGTACTGGGGTAGGGCAGACTAGAGTGGGGCAGACTGGAGTGGGACCGATTGTATTAGGGTGGATTTGAGTGGGGTGGATTGGACTGAAGTGGGACAGGGTGGATTAGAGTGAGGTGGATTGGGTTTGTGTGGGCTGGATTGGATGGGAGTGGGATTGGATTAGGGTGAGGTGAAGTGGATGGCATTGGAGTGTAGACATATTGGATTGGAGTGGGGCAGGTTGTTTTGGATTGGAGTGGGGAAGACTGGAGTGAGGTGCATCGGAGTGAAACAGATTGTTTTGGATTGGAGTATGGCAGATTGGAATGGGGATGATGGGAGTGGGGCATATTGTTTTGGATTGGAGTGGTCATATTGTTTTGGATTGCAGTGGGTAGATTAGAATGGGGTAGATTGTTTTGGATTTGAGTGCATCAGATTGCCTTGGATTGGAGTATGGATGATTGGAATGGGGTTCATGGGAGTGGGGTTCATTGTTTTGGATTGGAGTGGGCATATTGTTTTGTATTGTAGTGGACAGATTGTAGTGGGGCAGATTGATTTGGACTGAGTGGGCCTGATTGTTTTGGATTGGAGTGTGGCAGACTGGAGTGGGGCAGAGTGTTTTGGATTGGAGTGAGGCAGATTGTTTGGATTGGAGCAGACAGACTGTTCTGAATTGGAGTGTAGTAGGTGGGAGTGGGACATATTGTTTTGGATTGGAGTGGGGCAGACTAGAGGGGTGCAGATTGGAGTGGGACAGATTGTATTAGGGTGGATTTGAGTGGGGTGGATTGGATTGAAGTGGGATGGGGTGGATTAGAGTGGGGTGGATTGGGTTGGTGTGGGGTGGATTGGATGGAAGTGGGGTTGGATTGGACTGGGGTGCGGAGACGTGTATGGCATTGGAGTGTGGACATATTGGTTTGGAGTGGGGCAGATTAGAGTGGAGCAGATTGGAGTGGGACAGATTGTTTTAGATTGGAGTGTGGAAGACTGTAGTGGTGCACATTGGAGTGGGCAGATTGTTTGGATTGGAATAGGGCAGATTGTAATGGGGTTGATGGGTGTGGAGAATATTGTTTTGGAATGCAGTAGGCAGATTAGAATGTGGTAGATTGTTTAGGGTTTGAGTGCAGCAGATTTCAGTGGGGCAGATTGCCTTGGATTGGACTGCAGCAGATTGGAGTGGGGCAGATTATTTTGGATTGAGTCGGCCAGATTGTTTTGGAATGGAGTGGGGCAGAGTGTTTTAGATTGGAGTGGGCAGAGAGTTTTGATTGGAGTGGGGCAGGTTGTTTTGGATTGGAGTGGGGCATATTGTTTTGGTTTGGAGTGGGGCAGATTTTTCTAGATTGGAGTGGGATATGTGGGAGTGGGACATAATGTTTTGGATTGTAGTGGAGCAGATCGTTTTGGATTGGGGGGGCAAACTTGCGTGGGGCAGGATAGATTGGGGTGAGTTTGGAAGGATTAGAATGGGTTGAGTTGGAGTGGATTGGATTGGTGTGAGTGGTTTGGATTGAAGTGGGGTGGATTGGTGTGGGATAAGGTGAGGTAGAGTGGATTGAAGTGGGATGGATTGGAGTGGGATGGATTGAGGTGTACTGCATGATTATATGTTAAAGCATAAATTAGGAAAATTACACATAATAAAGGAACAATGTCACTTTGCAATACCAATGTTGCTTTGCAATATTTAGAACAAGATAAGCTTCATTTTGAGTATAGCGCCCACAAGTAAAAACAGAAACTAAATACGAGTGCAAAGTGAGAAAAGACGACTTGGCAAAATAAAAGAAAGTTAGCTGTAAAAAAAAAAAATCTTTGCAATTTACTTTGTCCTGCTGGGTACGTTATGCTGATTACAAGCCTTCAGTTTTCAGGGCAATAGAAGTTAAAAAGAACAAAATAGTACATCAAACACGTCAGGAGCAGCTGACGGGCACTGATTAAGTTGAATCAATCAGTGTTTGGTCACTGCTCCACACATAGGAACAGAATTGATGCTGGCCCTCAGCACTCCCAAACCCCACTGCACCGCTACGACCCCATCACCCTCCACGCCCTCAACCCGGGGCGCTCCAGCACCTGCTTCCAAGCCAACCCGAAACGTACCCACGGACCCTTCGTATGTCACACCTGCAAACTTACCTTCCACCACGAAACCACCACGACCGCCAGCCCACGCGCCATCAACCACCTCAAATGCATCCTGATCAACGCACGATCCGTCCACAAGCACGCGTTGAACTCTGGGACCTCCTGGACTCCACCGCACCAGACGTCGCCTTCATCACTGAGACCTGGATGAACGCCTCCTCGGCCCCCGACATTGCCATAGCCATCCCCGAAGGCTACAAGATTTCCAGAAAAGACCGCACCAACCAAGTAGGAGGAGGAATCGCCATTGTCTTCAAAGACTCCATCAACATCACCACCTCCACCGAAGACACCCCCCTCGCCACCGAACACCTGCACTTCCAGATCCGCACAGACCCCAGGACCACCCTCAGAGGATCCCTCATCTACCATCCCCCCGGACCGCACGCCCTCTTCAGCGACTCCATCACTGACTTCATCTCCCCGCACGCCCTCGCCTCGCCGGACTACATCCTCCTCGGCGACCTCAACTTCCATCTGGAACAGAACAACAACCCCAACACCACCGCCCTGCTCGACAACCTCGCCAACCTCAGCCTCAAGCAACTGGTGAACACCCCCACCCACATAGCCGGACACACGCTCGACCCCATCTTTTCCGCCAGCAAACACGTATCCTTCAGCCACGCCTCCGCTCTACACTGTACCGACCACAGATGTGTCCACTTCACCTTCCGACGCGAAACTCGCCACCTCCGCACACAACCCATCCCACGTCGACAGTGGAACAAAATCCCCGAAGAACAGCTTCTCTCACTCTCATCGATAACCAACCCACCTTCTCCGCCGACCCCAACGACGCAGCCCTCAGCCTCAGGAACTGGATCACCAACTGCGCAGACAACCTCGCTCCCCTCAGACGCCTTCCAAGACAGTCCAACACCAAAAAACCTCTCTGGTTCTCTGACACCCTTAAGGAATCAAAGAAAACTTGTCGCACTCTCGAGAAAGCCTGGCGTAAGGACCACACCGCAGACAATATGACTGCCCTCAAGAACGCTACCCGCGAACACCATCACCTGATCCGCGCCGCCAAAAGGAATTTCTTCACAGACAGACTGGACAAAAACAGCCACAACAGCAGAGAACTCTTCAACATCGTAAAAGAGCTCTCCAACCCCAACGCCAACGCCATCACGCCCTCACAAGACCTTTGCAACTCCCTCGCCACCTTCTTCCATCGTAAGATTACCGACCTACACGACAGCTTCGGACTCCAGACCCAGCCGACCACCACAGAATCCACAACCCCAGCCATCACCCTCAATGCCTGGACCCACATCAACACAGAAGAGACCAAAGCCACCATGAACTCCATCCACTCCGGTGCCCCCTCGGACCCCTGCCCACACTTCATCTTCAATAAAGCAGACAACATCCTCGCCCCGCACCTCCAGACCATCATCAACACCTCGTTTTCGTCTGCTACCTTCCCTGAGAGCTGGAAACACGTCAACGCCCTACTGAAGAAACCTACGGCTGACCCAAGCGACCTGAAGAACTTCCGCCCCATCTCGCTCCTCCCCTTCCCTGCCAAAGTCATAGAGAAGACCGTCAACAAGCAGCTTACCAACTTCCTTGAAGACAACAACCTTCTCGACCCCTCTCAGTCCGGATTCCGAGCCAACCACAGCACAGAAACCGCCCTCATCTCAGTCACAGACGACATCAGAACCCTGATGGACAATGGAGAAACAGTCGCCCTCATCCTCCTCGACCTCTTGGCTGCCTTCGACACCGTCTGCCACCGCACCCTAATAACCCGCCTCCGCTCCACCGGGATCCAAGGCCAGGCCATGGACTGGATCGCCTCCTTCCTCTCCAATCGCTCCCAAAGAGTCTACCTCCCACCTTTTCACTCAGACCCCACCGAGATCATTTGCGGCGTCCCACAAGGCTCCTCGCTCAGCCCGACACTCTTCAATGTCTACATGAGCCCCCTCGCCGACATCGTACGCAAACACAGCATCATCATCACCTCCTACGCCGACGACACTCAACTGATACTTTCCCTCACCAAGGACCCCTCCAGCGCCAAGACCAACCTGCAAGATGGAATGAAAGACGATGCAGATTGGATGAAACTCAGCCGTCTGAAACTGAACTCAGACAAAACGGAAGTCCTCATCCTCGGTAACACCCCGACCGCCTGGGACGACTCCTGGTGGCCCACGGCCCTTGGCACCGCACCGACCCCCTCAGACCACGCACGCAACCTCGGCTTCATCTTGGACCCACTTTTCACCATGACCAAACAAGTCAACGGCGTATCATCCTCCTGCTTCCTCACCCTCCGCATGCTCCGAAAGATCTTCTGTTGGATCCCCGCCGACACCAGAAAGACCGTGACCCACGCCCTCGTCACGAGCCGCCTGGACTACGGCAACACCCTATACGCAGGAACCACCGCTAAACTCCAGAAACGTCTGCAACAAATTCAAAACGCCTCCGCCCACCTCATCCTCAACATACCCCGCAACAGCCACATCTCCGCACACCTGAGACACCTGCACTGGCTTCCCGTCAGCCAAAGGATCACCTTCCGTCTCCTCACCCACGCACACAAAGCCCTCCACAACAAGGGACCAGAATACCTCAACCGTCGCCTCAGCTTCTACGCTCCCACCCGTCTTCTCCGCTCCACCAGCCTCGCTCTCGCCGCCCGGCGCCCGCCGTCCCTCGCATCCGCCGCTCCACGGCGGGTGGGAGGTCCTTCTCCTACCTGGCGGCCAAGACTTGGAATACCCTCCCCACCATCCTCAGGACCACCCAGGACCACTCCGCATTCCGGAGACTACTCAAGACCTGGCTCTTCGAGCAGCCGTAACCCCTTCCCCCTAGCGCCTTGAGACCCGCACGGGTGAGTAGCGCGCTTTATAAATGTTAATGATTTGATTTGATGCTTGGACTGCAGTGACGAATTACTAGGCTGTAAAGAAGAGTGCCATGCAAGCCAACAAATGGTAAGTAGCAGGCGTGCTCCAAGCCTTTTACTGTACACATCAGAGTCTTGCTATCACATGCACTCACAGGCTTGACCCTAAAAAAGGATTGTGACACTGAGAGGACACACCTGTCACCAGCACACAGACAAAGAAGAAGAAAAACAGAACAGGTGTGAAAGATAAAAGTGCTGACTGCGAAAGAAATAACAATGACAATTACACTTCTTGAGCGCATAGCTACCACCTGAGCGGTGTCCCAGTGCTCGGTACCGAAGCCCTTCGGAGTATGTGCAGTTCTCAAACCGCCCCACAACCTGATTGAAAAACCATGTTTTAAGTGTTTTCCTGAACATTTCCTCTGATTGGGTCTGCTGAATTGCTAAGAGCAGAGAATTGTAGTTTAAGTGCTAACAATTTTTCACCCATCCATGCTTTCCTCACTCCGGACACTATAGCCAACAATTCCCTTGCAGATCTAAGGTAGCTCTGGGCTACCTAAGGTCTAAACAGCAGTGGCAGGTACAGTGGTCCTTTATTATTCATAGCTTTATAACAGAAGCATAAGTCTTTAAAGGTTGCTCTTTGTCTCACAAGGAGCCAGTGAAGCAGCCTAAGCTCATTCTCTGTGGGTGCCCATCTAGGCAAATTCAAAATGAGCCTAGCTGCCACATTCTGCACTCTTTGCAATCTCTTGAGTCTACTTTGTGCCATTCCAAAGTACAGCACATTAAACTAGTCCAGCTTTGACTTTATCATGGGCTGGAACATTGTCTTCCCGGATGCTGTTGGTAGGAAGCACACTGTTTGTCTCAGCATTTTCAGGAGTCCAAAACTCTTTCCCACCACTGCAGAGATTTGGCTATCAAAAGAGAAATTATCATCCAACCATATTCTTGGTCTTGGATTTAGCCTCCGGAACAGGGCCCTGCTCCTTGGGACACCAGGCCAATGAACACATTTTCCCTAGTTACCAAAAGTCAAAACCTCTGTTTTTCCTGCATCGAGCTTCATATAATTTAGGGCAGAGAGACTCAGCCACCTGGTGAGCATTTTTTGACAGAGTGACAATAATTTGTGACATGAGCATATGACACAATCAAGAACCCAAAGCTCTCTGTTACCTCTGCTAGTGGGTGCACATATACGTTAAACAGGGATGTACTCAAAGAAGAGCCCTGTGGCTCCCCTTGTGAAACGGCTTTGAGAACGCTGGCTGAGCCACATGTGCCGTCGCCCCACAAGCTAAACCACGCTTGCCTGAACCATGCATTGGCGTGGTGCCTGCCTTAACCATGCATGTGCCTTAAACATGCATGTGGGTGCTTAAGGCAGATAGTACGGTCTAGCTGTCAGGGGTCAGAAAGAGGAAGCATCAGGAGAGGTAAGTGGGGCAGGGGCCAGGTGTGTATGGAGGTAGTTTTAAGGGGTAGGAGCTGGTTTTAGGGTTTAGGGAGGGAAAATGTTGGGTTAGTTTCTTGACGGGGTAGGTCAGGTTACGTTTTTGAGCTAGTAGCAGGATTTTAAGGGGCTGGGGCCGGGTTGGGGGGGGGGGTAGTTTTTAGGTATGGGGGCAGTTTTAGTGCTCAGGGCAGGGGGGGGCAGGTCAGGTTAGTTTTTTGAAGGGGGATGTTGGGTTACTGTTTTGGGCAGGTCGCAGGGTTTTAAGAGAGTGGAGCCAGGTTTGGGAGGGTAGTTTTTAGGGGTAGGGGCAGTTTTAGGGCTCAGGGCGGGGGGGTCTGGTTACTTTTTTAGGTAGGTAGTTGGTTTTGAAGGGGCTAGGGACAAATTTGGGGGTAGCTTTTAGGGGTGGTGTGGTTTTAGGGCTCAGGGTGAGGGGGTCAAGTTAGTATTTTTGACGGGGAGGTCAGGTTACTTATTTAGGAAATTAGTAGGTTTTCAAGGGGCTGGCCCTGCTTTTGGGAGGGTAGTTATTAGGGGCAGGGCGGTTTTAGTGTTCGGGGGGGTGTTGGGTTAATTGTTTTGACAGGGGAGGTCGTCTACTTTTTTGGGCAGGTAGCAGGTTTTTATGGGGCTGGGGCCAGGTTTGGGGTGGTAGTTTTTAGGGATGGAGTTGTGGTAATTGTAAGGACTGGGGCAGGGTTTTTGTGCTTAGGGCGGGGAGGAGTAGTTTTCAGGAGTGGGGACTGTTTTAGTGCTCAGGGTGTGGGGGCGCTGGGTTCAGGGTAGTTTTAAGCAGGGCTGGGATGGGGTGGATTGCATGGCTAGGGTATCTGGATTCATGGCGCGGGGGGGTTTACCACAAATTCCTCTTTGCTAAACATACTTTCACAACACAATTCGTTGTAAAGGCATGTGTGGTAAACACATGCATGGTCAACATGTGGTCGCTGTTCAGGCCTCGTTGTAAAGGCATATGTAGTAAAGGCATGTGTGGTAAAGAAGTGGTTGCTGTTCAGACTGCGTTGTTAAGGCATGCGAGGTTCAGGCATGCGTGGCTACGTCATGCAGCCCGCCACTTGCTTCAATGGAGCACCATTGACTGATGAGGCTTCTGTGCCACCTGAAGGATGAATTTTGCAAAAAGGACTCAACCTATTACAGGGCTTTGTGTCCTATCCCATATTTTCAGAGTGTCCCAAACAAGATGGTGTGGCACACCATATCAACCATGGCACTAAGATCCAACATCAGCAGCGCTGCTGAGTAGCCAGTGGCCAAAATTCGCAGCACAGACTCTGTTGCCAGCAGTAGGACCGACTTGTCCTGTATGCAGGACAGAACCCGGATTGAGTTTTATGAAGCACATCGTGGCTCTCTATGAAAGCAGAGACCTGTTTATCAACAGTTTTCTATGTAATTTTAGAGAAAAGTGGAAGGAGCGAAACTAGATGATAGTTTTCTGGCCTGCCGCGGTCCAGCAGTGGCTTTTTTTAGAAGACGAACCACCACCACATGCTTCCACCTCCTGGGAACCTGGCCAGAATTTATGTGAAGTAGATCAATTCATTAAGAACCGGGTGAATCACCTTCAAGCCTCGTTCCAAAGTAAACAGAGAAGCAGGGTCTAGTGGCAAACCAGATTTTACTCACTCATATACTGCAGTTAACTCTTCCACATCAACAGGTCTGAAACTGTTCAGCATAGAGCTATCCTCTGACTGTTCAAACCAGATGTTCAAGCAGAGAGGGCCTCTACCTTCAGCTGGAAAGAAGTCATAAATGTTGGCTACCTTATCCAGGAAAAAGTGTCACAACATATTGCAGCTTTCCTCTGTAGGAGTGGCGGATGCTCAGACATTGCTTAGAGAAGAAAGAGTCTTCACCACAATCAAGAGCTCACAAGAGGAATTTTGGGCCTGTTGGATTTTATTAGTATAACATTGACAGTGAGCCTTTTTAATACTCCTGTGATAATTTTGTATTGCTGCTTTGTAATCTCTTTTGTGATCAGGGTCATACTCTTTTCACGAAGTGCGCTCCACCCATTTACAATTTTTCTTAAACACTAGTAGCTCCGAATTAAACCTCTCAGCTCAAGGTCATGCTCTGTGAAAGGCCTGCTTCACACAAGGAGCAATCTGATCCAATGCTTCAATAATCCAGTTTTCTACTTGTAAATCAATTGTCTCAATACAATTACCCAGATTCGGCCAGTTCGTCTCCAAAGCCCAAGAGAATGCAGAGGGGGATATTTTATCCCAGCGCCTGGTCCACACCACCGAGGCCACCTGAGCCGGCTTGGGGGCATTCTTGTATGGAACCAGAAATGAGACAGCTCACTAATCTGACCGTATCAGTGGCACCAGAACGAGAAATATCTTAAGAGCTTTGTGAAGGTCATGATAGTCAGAAATCAGAGGAGCTGAAGAGCTTGATCCCCGAACTCTGGAAGATCTCGCTCCACATTGCTCTTTTCTTGAAATGGGCTTTCTCTGTAGACCTCAGAATATGACCTTCAATATGTAAGTGTGTGATATTCCATGTAAAAGCACTTTCAAAGGTATACACGCTCGCGAATCATGGTATTGTTACCGAATTGTCTGCGGGGCTTAGTTTATGCCAGAGTGATAGTGGGCGCCACCGGAAATTATTTCAAGCGACCAGGATTCATTTGAACCTTCCACACTGCCCCTGTTCCTGGCAGTAGCTGTTTTAACTCATGAATAGAGGGAGACATCTGAGCACTCAATTTGTTTCAACAATGGCCTGTGGAAATAGAAAGGGCAGCGAGTACTGTTAGGGCCTGATTACAATTGCTCGTAAAATCCTGACCCATGCGTAAACTCCTGTTTTCCCATGGGTCGGAATTACGAGTTTGAAGGTGTTTAACGTATCCGATGTTTATCGGATGCCGCTTTAAATAACTCAGCCTTAGTTAAATCTCAGCAGGTCAAACATACCGAAATTTAACAGGGGAAACTAATGGTATTTACCATATTATGCAGATTACTGGTGGGTTAAGTGCCAAAATATGCATGCTATTCCCCATGGGCTTGTAATAGGTGTTTTATATTGCACCCGATAAAGGCCTTAAGATGTAGTCAGTGCCATATAATTAACAATTTGTTGTCTTGACAGCTCTTCTTCTATTTCCACAAACAACAACAGAAATAAAAGGAGGTCTACAGTTCTTGGTAGATGGTGCCATGTTACCCTTCTGCTGGATGTAGAACTGAGAATCTAATTATCAGCAGAGGAAGGTAAGACCCAATATACCACACCTTCACCGTATTATCTTCATGCGCAGCCTCCTAAAAAAATGTGAAGACCAGCCTTTATTTATTATTTCTTATAAATTAAGCACTTTTGCCCGTGTCCCTTCCACTGCTCTTGAAGAGAAATGATGGAACCTACAATGAGAGCTGAAGACTTGATAGAAACAGAAGGCTGAAGACTGAAACTCAGATAATTTACATGCGTGAAGAGTTGTTTTAAATAGCCTGGGAGCTCACACTTCACTCCTTTTTAGGTCTGGCCTGACACCACAGCTGCCACCAGACGCAATGTGTTCAACCTTAAAAAGAGATTTAATGAGGGATACATACGAGGGCTTAGGCTTCATCCAGATTTGGTAGCCAGCAGTACTTTTGATTGGCCAGATGTGTGTGCTTGCGCAGAAAAAGCGTTTCCCGTACAGCTATGATTGTTTTGATTATTTGTCCAGGTTTCTGAGCCAAGAGTAGTGCTTAAACCTTCAGGGTCACACAGACGGCTTTGTATTGCTGTTAAAGTGTCTTAGATAACTTGATAATTTATGGTGTTTGTTTTTGTCTAGCAGCAGCACAGATAGGAGAAGTCCCAGCATCCTCACTTGCATCACTAACCTTTAGTGGAGTTTTGTGTTTGGGAGCAGTATGGGGTGCCCAAGGTTACACTCTTCTATTTGGATTTTTAGGTCTTACTTAAGAGGGTTGCTGTTACTGTACCTTGTATGATCCACAAAAGAGAGCTTTCAGATTATGACTGAAAGAGAGGCTTCGGCTGCACCCACCTGTTGGTTACCCTTAGTACAGGATTCTATTGGGGCGAGCTTATGTGCTTCAACTAAAAAGACTGCTTGAATTGCACTTTCTGGCTGGTGGCAAAACCTACACTCAATACAGGAGGACTGAGTTGGTTATGATAGCAAGCCTATGATCATGGCTATTGGTTGACTTGATCTGTTTATTATGAAATGCTATGATAAAGGCACTAGTCCTGACATATTTATTGTGGAAAGCGTGAACTATAGTCAATCAGCATTAAAGTATGGAATGTTATTACTCTGTATGAAAGCAAAAAGGTAGGTACTTTATAGCATAGAATCCCATAGATTACCATAGTAGGCAAAGGTTTTGGTGTTCATAACTTAGTGTGACAAACCACGGCTATAGGTTTGCTCTATGAGAACCCTTGTTACGTGCTCTTAGAAAAGATAATATTTTGTTTATTCATCTATAAGTTGTATATCTTTCTAATTTATGACTGAGTGCCTGCATTTATCCCTTTGGAAAACCTTACACTCAGGACTGAAGGCCTAAGCTGGTTATTGTTGGACCTGTCCCATTCTACAGGGTCATCCCCAAACGTTTTGCCCTTCTCCTCCCCTTTTTGCTGAATTAGGTTTTGTTGGGTTTAGGAATCTGGGCACTTCACCACTGCTGACCAGTGCTAAAGTGTTTGTCCTCTTCCCTAAAACATGGCAACATTGGCTTATCCACAATTGCCATATTTAATTTACTTTTGAGTTTCTAGTAAAGGGCACTACATGTTCCCAAGGTCTGTAAATTAAATGATGCTAGTGGTCCTGCAACACTGATTGTGCCACCCACCTTAGTAGCCCTTTAAACATGTCTCAGGCCTGCCATTGCAGAGCCCTGATGTGTAGTTTTAAACTGCCATGTTGAGCTGGCTAGTTAACCCTCTTGGCAGGAACAAAACTTCCCTTTTAATACATATAAGTCACCCATAAGGTAGGCCCTAGACAGCTCCAAAAGCAGGGTGAAGTGTATTAAAAATATTGGATATATACGCTTAAGTGTTACATGTCCAGGTAGTGAAAAATTCTTACATTTGTTTTTAACTACGGCAAGTCCTATCTCTAATTTAAGTTAACATTGGGATTGCCTTGATATTACATTTTATAAGTGTAATTTCCAATTGGCCCCCAATAGATATTTCGAGTTTTGTGTCCATGGACTCACAATTTAAAATCACAACTTATGGTAAAGTTAGATTTTAAATTGCAAGTCTGAAAATGCCACTTTTAGAAAGTTGGCATTTTCATACTTGAACCATTCTGTGCCTCTCCCTGTCTCTGAACACACACCTTGGTGGGTGACAGCTGGGCTCTTGTGCATCCACTCTAGGCAGCCGCACGACAAATGGAGTATAGGTGTGCCTGATGGGCCATTACCATCTTGATGGGTCATCTTGGGCAGGATAGGAGGGAGAATCTAACACTTACACCTGAATGGGCTGGTTCCTGAGCCCTCACAAAGGGCTACATGACCCTCTGTAGTGTGACTGGAGCAAGGGCAGGGACTTTGTGCACTTCAAAGGCCTCTCTTTGCATAACGGGTCCTCTGACCCATACCAAATCATTACACTTCTGGACCTGGGGACATTCTACCAGGAGGAGTGACTGCTGTGCTTCTAAAGGGACTATCACTCGGCTGGAATGCTGCTGGACTTTACTGGACTCCTGATTTACTGAACCTGCAATGCTGCCCTCGTTGCCTGGGAGTGAGAAGGACTGGGCCTGTATTGCTACATCCCCAGAACTAAAGTGACTCCAAGGGCTTGCTGGCCTGCCTCATGTTCTGAAGTCTCAAGAACATAAAATACTTCATTCACCTCTGCTACTGATGCTGGACTCTTTCAACTGTGTGTCCTGTCCTGCCAAGTAATGCCAATCCAGTCATGGGCCCTCCCAAGTGGCATTTGCAGCCGTTCTCTACAAAAATCAATGCATCACCATCACTGCGCCAATCAAAACAGCTGAGTTTCTACCCGATGCTGATACATGACCGCTGAGGACAGAGACATACAGAACCAACTGCGCTGTTCAGAACAGATGCATCATCCTCAGTCCTAATAGATCGCCTTTGCATTGCTGGCTGTGTGGTTTGACGATGATGCACCACCTTCAACACAAAGGGCTCGACACCGTGCCTTGAGGGCATAGCATCAATGACTGCATGGCTCGACGATGACTCATCCTTGACTGCACAGATCGGAACCAGTGCAACACCGTCGCATTGACCCCTCTGCACCTCGCATCGGAAAGTGGATATCGATGCATCCCTCCATACAAGGTATTTTGCAGGAGGGAAAAGATTGGTCACTGGAGCCGCTCTGCGCTCTATTGCGGCTGGCCTAAACCTTTGGATTTATACTAGTCTAGCACGACCAGATAACGACGGTTGCGGCTTTAAGTTCCTAAGCACTATATATGCAGATATTCTTTTAGTGATTGGAGCTCTGCTGTTTAGGTCTTCTTTTCTTCATTAAATTAAGCTCTATTTTTCTAAATTGGTATGGATTATTTTTGTTTGGTGTGTTCACTGGATTACTGTTGTAATTGTTGCACAAATACTTTACACATTGCCTTTTAAGTTAAGACTGCCGGCTCTGTGCCAAGCCACCCGAAGGTGAGCACAGGTTAATTTATGGTGTGCATCTGACTTACCCTGACAAGGATTGGGATTCCTGATTGGACATGACACATACCTCTGCTAACCAGAAACTCAATTTATAACTTTGGTGGCAGCGGTGGCATAGGACTTGTGTTTGTGCAGTACCTTACAATAAGTTGGTGCACACTACCACCCACATCTAAGACCGTTACCATTTTTTCTCCTTTTTCTTTCCATTTGTAATTTTTCCTAATTTTACTCCTGCTTCATCTTCACACTTGGAACTCTCTTGTTGTGGCACCAGTGATACCATGCCAGAATGGGGATTAGCATGGATATCACCCGCGTACTATCCTACAACATGAAGGTGCTGAAGGATTTCTGCAAGGAGAGGGGCATGACTGTGAGGAGGAAGTTCCTGACAGCCCTGAATGCTTATGAGGAAGCATGCTGGATAGTGGCCCCAACTGATGCCTCTGCAGATGAGTCTGAGGAGGAAGATCCCTATGCAACTCTAAGAACAGAGAATGCAGAGCCCTGGTTATACCTGGCCTCACTGCCCGAGGCACAAGAGGGCAGTGGCCATGAGAAGGATAGAACAGAGAAGGAACATGACTTGGCAGAGGCTCTAGAGGAGTTAGGGGGCCCACAGAGAGGAAGTCCCCTGCTGGATCCACTGCTGGAAGCAGTGTCTCCTCCTAAACGCTGTCTCCTGAGCAGTTAAAGTTCAGACACGCTGAGAGGGGACCTCCGGCTGCTGCTGGCCTAACTGACAGGAGAAACTTGCCATGGAGGTAGCTGAGGCTGAAAGACCCTTGGAAGAAAGGAAGATCTTGCTGGCTAATGAACTGAGTCTCAAGGGGCAGGACTTGAAGGCCAAGCATCTGGCAGAGTCTAGCAATAATGGTGACAGCAAAACTACAGTGTCCAGTAGTTCGGGAAACATCCACACACCCATTGGCTTGGCGTTGGACCTCAAGGAGGGGATTGGCATAGACCTGTGGTTTGAGGCATATAAGGTTACTCTTATGGTGCACAGGATCCCTAAAGGAGGATTGGGGAGTTGCATATTGAGGCATATGCCTAGTGTTGGTAGAGAAGCCCTACTGCCCTAGAGAAGGGGGACAGACTGAGGTATCCCACCATGAAGGAGTCCCTTGTCAATAGATATGAATTAATGTCAGAAGAGTGTACGTTGAGCTTCAGGGGCAGTCAGAAACTGTTTCAGCAGTCCTGGGGGATTTTGTGGGGTACTTCTGCAAGGCACTGGATAGTTGGGTAAAGGGTGATGAGATAAACACTTTTGAGAGGCCTTACAATCTGATTGCTAGAGAACACATGTCCAATCACTGTTTTCTAGAGGTGTGCCAACACATGGTTGATTGCACATTCACTGACTCCAGGGAGCTTGTAATGGAAGCAGACCTCTGGATGAGTTCCTGAGTGTCTGGAAAGGCGTTGGGAAGTGGTCTTAGGGTGGGTGGTTCAACTGTATTCAACAGAATGAGGAGGAGGTATGCAGTGACACAGACAGGTCCAGTATGGTGAGGGGGCCACATGTCCCTTCTAAAAGTAGGAGGAGAGGTGGGCAGAGGTCCAAGGTGCCCTATTTCCAGCCCAGAGCTTGGATTGTTCACAGAGGGGGCATAGGCAGGGAAACCTGATCTGTACCAAGAGATCACCCCCTGGTGGGAGCTCCACAGTGTCAGGAGAGCTGGGTGGGGAGGCTGCCATAAGCACCTTATCAGTTCTGGTTTCCGGGGAGTACCACTCCACAGCAGAGGGTGTAGAGACTCAGATGGAGGGGCAGAAGGTGGAGACAGTCCACGTTCGGAGGACCAGTGGGACAGTAGTTGCCAGCTCTGAGATCAGAGCTTGCCAAGACTGACCCTGGTGAGACTACTACTGGCCTGGTGGGGCTCTATGCACTGTCAGAGGTACAGAGGGCTGGGGACCTGCACCCAGTGGACTCTTGCACAACACATGCAGAATGTGTTTCACTGGGGGATTGCCAGGCACATAGGGTTCCCATTCCACAGCTTGACTCATTACAGCGGCTTACTTTGGATGAACCGCTCAAGATATATGCGGTTTGTACTGGATGCACCACATGGCACGTTACAAAACCCTGGGTACAGATGAATTTCCTGTGGAGTTGTATGCCACACATAAAACTAAGGACCTCATTTTTAAGGCCCTAGCAGCACACTGAGCCACTGGAGCGTAATTTGTTTTTTATGGTCCTGTGGCGCAGATTGTCTGTCCATATTTACAAGTCCATGCAAATCCACCTTCATTGGCTGTTCTTGGCCTTGTAAATATGGCCCCCTTTCATGCATAACTCGGCATGAAAGGGGCATTCCGTGGGTGTTAGTGTGGGTGTTCCACACAACACCAATGGAACCTGATGGAATCTGATGCATTTCCAGTTTTACAAGGCTGGGAATGCCCAGGTTCCCACACCACCTCAGGGGTGGCGCTAAAGTGGCAAACAGGGAGAAATTAAATTATTTTTCCCCGTTTTTTCCTTTTTCTATGTGTGTTGCTTTCTGCAGCACACATAGAAAGAGGAGAACACCATTAATTATTGTTTATGTGCAGGAAGCTGTCCCTTCCTGCAAGTAAACAATCATCACTGCAATGCAGGCACCTTTGCACTGTGGCGCAATGGTGTCTGCCTTGAGGCTAGGCAGCAGTTTGTGCGCCAGAGGTGAGGAAAGTACAAGGATGCATCATATTTCTTTAAATACAATGTGTCAGTGCACTTGATGCAGCACAGCGCAGCAAGCTGGCTTGCAGCACCAAGATGTGCCATTTCTTTGTAAATGAGGCCCCTATTTGGCTCTGAAACTTCTCCAGTTGGTTAAGGATGCTAAGGAAGCTAGGGACATGCCTGAGACATTTAGGGAGGCACTGATTGTGGTACTCCCTAATCTAGGTTGTGACCCCCTTGATGTGTGCTTACACAAGTCCCTTTCACTTTTCAACACTGATTGGATTTGAAAATCCTTGGGAAAGCAATAGCCAATTCACTTGCTCAGATTATTCAAACGCTGGTCTACCCGGACCAGAATGGCTTCATAGTGGGTTGAAATACCTTTGTGAGCCTGAGGCTATTATTTTTCATTATGGAAGAAAGTCTATCTACAAGAGGGCTTTCCCGACTTAGCAATGTCACTTGACATGGAGAAATCATTTTACAGGTTGGGATCGCCCAACTTGATTAAGGTTTTGGATAGAATGGGGTTAGAGTTGGAAATTAGGCAATGGATTGGACTGCTGTATTCCAACCTGAAGGTCAGAGTCCGTATGGGACGAGGTATATTAAACTTGTTTACCATAGGATGGGGCAGTAGGCAGGGGTGTTTGCTGATGCCGACAACATTTTCTGTGACCATGGATCCTCTAGAGGGCCTCTTTGGACAAAGAGGTACTGGGTGAAGGATACTAAGTAGTAGTACTTGGGAGGTCATCTGGTTATACGCTGATGATGCATTTGTCCACCTGAGGAATGTACAGATGAATCTGAAGATTGCACATGGGCAGCGGTTCGGATTTCTCTCCACCTTCTCCCCCGTCCTCCCATTATATGGGAAAACTAGGCCTATGGCCACATTGTAATGCAGGCTGTTTGCCAACTTAACACTGAAGACTCTGGATCTCGGCACTGATGCAGGAATGTGTGATACGAAATGTGCGGCAGCTTGATGGGATAGGACAGATCATGCCACTATGCATGGCTGTAGGCACAGAGTTCTATTGAGAAGGTTTCTTAAAGACTTTTTTTCCTTTTCTCTTTGTTCCTGTTGTGTTTTTCTTTACAGTGTATGCTAGTTGGTTATCACAGCGTACAGGGAAGTAATATGTCATAGAAAAGACAGACAGTGTGACCGCCAAATGGACCATGCCGCCTTGTACAGTGTACTGTGACAGAACTGTAATGGAAAAAAGTTACATACCCGTTTTCCCGAGTATTGTAAAATTAATATAGAACTGCTTGGCAAAAAAAAGAAATGCAAATCCTGTCACTTTCTGATAAACAGCCTTGAATGTGTGAATAAAATGCATGCTTGGAACCGCTCCTGTGCGTACACTCTTGGAGTTTATTTCCTCCTTTAAGCCTGCCCTAAAGTGCTAACTGGTACACAATAGGATAACTGAGTCTTCCTTCAGGAAATGGGTAGTGTGAACAACAAGAAACCCCCTGAAGAAATAATTTAAAATTATTTTATTGTTATCACTTCTTAGACTGGACATTCAGGATTCAGTTAAACCAAATCAATTGCGGAATATCAATAATTTAGGAAGAATTTTTGAAGGCGTAGACAAAAGATAGGTAAGTATTCTGTGCTACATATGAAATTCAAAAAAATCTACATTTGATCTACATGAGTAATTTGTTGCACCTTACATTCGATGTTACCCATCAAGTGATTATTTACGTGGTAGCCGGCACATCCTTATTATGATATGTATAGGTAGGGAATTGTCAGGTTGTATGCACGTGGGTGTTCTCATCATTATTATTTTTGACAACACCATTAGAGGCATTACGAGCTCTCTATGAATGATATTAGAATCCTCTTTCGGGTGATCTTGGCACTTTTTGGCTTTAGTTTTTAGCATTGATCAAGTAGCAGGTGACACAAGTAATTGATGATCATGCTATCTCCTTATCTATTTTTACACTTTTTTGATTGTTTGCATTTCAACTTTGTGATCATGTAGCTTAAATACTTTTTAAATATATTTGCTTCTATCTTTTCCTCTATTCAATCTGGACTGGTTTTGGCCATTGTTCTATACTTTATATTGGCCTTCTGAACAAACAGATTTTTATTTTTATTTTAAAAGTGTCATGTAATTATCCTTTGACCCTGATGAAGTGACTTCACTTACTCGCTAAACGTGAGTTGGCCTGGTTTCTGAGAGATAAAATATTTGAGTTTTGAATAAAAATCTACCAGTCAGTGTCTTGCAGAAGATTCCAGCATGATATCTATGTATTACAATACGACCTCAAACTCTGTTTAGGGGTAGTTCGTGAAAGGTTGAGCAGAGGGGTAGGCACAACCATTTTGCTCGAGATCCAATTTGTTTGAATTACACAGCCTTTTCCCCCCTCCATCTTCCCTACTCTATTTGTGTAAAAAAGGACCCTTAAGAAAAAAACTATAACAACACTTTATTCAGGATTTCTCAAAATGTGTGCACAGGAATACCATGCCCAAACTGTGTGTACGTCACTACAAACACACCATGTAGCCTATATCTTGAAAAGTGGATCTTGTGAAGTGTATAATACCACAAAAGGGCATGCACCTATATATATGCTCTTCAAATGTGTACTTACATGTAAATTTACAGACATGCGTTGTGTGCTTGTATCCACTACCTAGCTACCAAATTATTACTACATTACAGGATTTTTCGACAGGTCCCACAATGGCATATTTTTTAATAAGCCTATGTCTCAGCGCACACTCAGTGTGCCAACACGTGCAAAGGGTCTTGTGAAGTGCTAATGAAATGTTGGCAACATCAACTTCCACACATTGTGCCAGATATCTGAGTAGGAAAGCCAAGTGGAAAGTGAACAGTGCAGTGATAAGGACATCACCCATACTGCACGAACAAAAAAAATGCTGAGATGAATGTTTGCCATCTGCTCTTCCTAGTGCTGACTGATTGAAATTGCAGTAAAATGAAAATCAAGGGAAAATCGTATGAAAACGTAAGGAGTAAAATTTGCTGAGAAATTTCAAATAGGGAAAAATGACTCGTAAGTTATAGTAGTAGAAGTATTTAAGTGCAGATCATCACTACATTAAAAATAAATTAATTGTGTTTCTAAATGAGGGCAGGCACCCTTTAAAACAGCTTGAGTCTCAGGCATGTAAAGGTTCTAAGCAGGCAAGATACAGAGGGCAGAGAAGTAACACAAAGAGAGGCCAGAAGTTGAAGTTGTCATAAGAGGTAGAAACTAGAGGTGTGCAGAAGGAAGGCCAAGTTAACACCACCAGTCCATTATTCATGTGAGGACCATGGTGAGGTTTCATCCGAAACTGGGAAAGTGCACAGATGGACACTTTGTGGGTTACCACTGAAAGGATAGAGATCCAAGGTCCAAGCCCAAGTATTTCACACTGTGAAAAGAATGGGATTCAAAGGTGAGGAGTATCGGAGATTTACCCAAAAACGGATTCAAAGACAGAACAAAATGCGAGGTGTTGGAAACCTGAAGGAAAGCAAGTGAAAACAGACCAGAAGAACACTGGTTTCTCTTAGCAAAAAAAAAAACAGTTCCAAGGGGTATAAAAGAGGAACAAACAACGTATTTTATGATTATTGCCTCTAATCTTTTAGAACAGTATTAGCATAATGGACTTAGTTACACACAATTTTATTACCTGCAAAATCGCTGTTTGGCACCTGCACATTGCTAGCAGATATACTACATAGCCCAAAAGGATCACATGCCTGATAAGATGTGTACGTGGGCTGCTATTGTATCACAAATGACTCATTAATAACTATCGGACAGAAACTAAAATAATGGTTGCATTAATCATGTGTGCCCACAACATGCAACTTCAAGCTGCAAACCAAATTTTGAATAAGAGCACGTCAGAGGGTGGCGGGTCAGGGACAAAGATGGAAGCGATTGAACCTGTGGTTTCGCTCATAACAAATACTTCAATGAAAAAGAAGCAGGAAATAAGAGTGAATGCCAAGATGGAGGACTGAGAAACTCTCCAACAGTGTAAAAATCTTTAATTTTTCTGGTTAGCAAAGGAGAAAAGGTTAATGGTATTCTTATCAAGGTCATTCTCCATTGGGATAAGTGGAACTTCTATATTCCGCATTAAATGTGTTCCTAAGCCCGGTTAGTCAATTTTCTCAAATAGAGACTGCGTAAGCAATTTTTTTATCTTGACTGTACAAATTCCCCAGTCTCATTTGAATGTGAGTCCTTTTTTCTGCTATGCAGTCTTGTGAGTTTAGCTTTAACTCTTGTTTCAACACTTTGTCAACTTAAATACAAATTTGTTGTTGCAGGAACCAAGATTGTATTTCAAGAACCAAAAATGTTGCAGATTGAGTTGACAGGACAAAACCTTCAATTAGCTGAAAGAGCCAAAGTCCTAGACAACCTAACAGAGATCCTTTCCACAACAGCCTCCCATAACGGCAATGACTGTTTCAACATGTAAGAAATTTGTAGCCCTAAACTGAACTTTGCAAAGATTGAGAAGCTGAGAGATACAGCATGTTCATGAGGGCAAAACAATATTTTTTTTGAGCTATTTGTTTACAGTTTGTTTGTATGTTGACAAAGGGCCTGATTTAGATATTGGCAGAGGGGTTACTCTGTCACAAGGGTGAGGGCTAAAGAGTCAGCCGAAATCTAAATCCCATTTTATCCAATGGTATTTAGATTTTGGTGGACAGGATATCCCTCACCGTTGTGATGGAGTAACCCCTCCACCAATATCTAAATAAGGCCCAAAGTCTCCAATAGTTGCAGCAACTACAAATTCAAGCAAATGAATTTGAAAAGTTCGTCTCCCTGCTAAAACTGAACAAATAATGACTTGTTTTGACCTTAAGACTGACCTCTCCTTCAAATAATGCATTGCCAAAAAAACTGAAACAACACAGTGTCAACTCTATCTCCCGAAGAAAGTGAAACCCTGCCTCTTGGAAACCCGCTTCTTCCTGACACTAAGCACTATGCTATGATAGTCGTTGTACATACAACAGCACACATTACTTGAGACCCATAGAAGTTTGAGTATTTCACTTCAACCCTGATGGATCAACATTGACCCTCCTCTTCGAGACCCTGTCATTTTCAAAATAACCAACAATGGCACTTAGCCAGCCTTGAAACAAAAAAACTGCAAAAAAAAAGAAAAACAAACGACAGTCATTCCTCATCCATGCTACCACAATCTGGAAAGACATTCCGAAAAAACTCATCAGTTTCAACCCCTTTGCAAACAAAATGAACAAAAGACCTACCTCACCAACGAAAAATGAATCTTCATACTACAAGATTCACCAGACATGAATATTCTGCTTTATTGTAAAACACCTTTTCAGTGTTACTTTGCTCTCTGACTAGGTCCATGCTGTCCAAATATTTGTACATACATACACCCACACACACATACATACATAACCATTCCTCTATGTATTTTCTCCTTATTATTTATCTTCAGTTTGATCAGATTGGAAAACGTGGCAAGCCAAGGGTATACATTTTCTCTTATAGCCTGTGTAAGGTAGGAGGGTTGCGACTTTCTGCCGCAAAGATAAATTGGCTGTTGCTATAGGCAGAATAAATGGTAGGTTCCCTGATGGGGAAGAGTGTGCGGTTGCGTAGAAGGCAGATTAGACCAATTAAAGGGAAAATCAACTGAATAAGCACAGGTTTCAGGAAAATGAAGGAACTATTGCTAAATGGTTATTATGGCTTGTCATTTAACTCAAACCTTGTAAACAGAATCTGAAACATCAAAGGGGGGAATGCTGTGACTCAACACACTAGACTCATATTGCATTGAAAATTGTGGAAAAACTTAAACAGTTTAGGCTATACATTTCTTCCTGCATCAGCTGTGCTAGTGTAGGGGTCCCAGTGGTTCTAAACAATCAACTATAGATCAAGGAGGAGAAAGCTAACTCTTTGGGTATTTGGGCTATTGTGTTTGTTGTAGGACCCGGTTTCACTGCAACCATCTGATTGGTCTGTGGTCCAAAACACAACAGACCACATGTTTTTAGTATTATTGTTGACACACTGTCAAAATGGGAAGAACCAATACACTTATGTAAGTATTTTAACTGTCAATGGAAATTTGCAAACCATGTGCACTCCTTAATGTTCTTGAATTTTAAGCAAGTTCCTTAAAGGCTGGCTGTTCTCACTGGGTCCACTTCCAACCAATGACACATTCAATCAGTCTACTAGCTGCTCTGCTCCCATGAGTGCACTCCCCAGGTACACTGGTGAATGATGCTGCCAACGACCATTCTATCCACATAATTGAACATGAATCCAATGTAAACAAAAAATAATTTACTGTTTTCTTGCTTTTATCATAAATATCTTTTCAACATGAGTGTTCCACACATTTCATGCCGATGAAACATGTATGTTCTCTGAAATGCACAGGGTTTTTTCAATGCAAATCGAATGATTAAGGCAGACTGCTGCAATAATCAGTTTGTTGACAAAGATGAGAAGGATACAATTTATTAGACAGCATAAATGTAGCTAACTAGAACTTGATCCCCTTCAGGCGCTGCTTATCACCTCATATCTTACATCACTCCTGACATGCTCAATGGCACTATTGATGACATCATTGAGGCATCTCAAATTAATCATTGATGACATTACTGACAACATCATCCACAAGGCTGATGTACAATTTACTTGACAAATCAGTAGTTTTTGAAGTTTGCAAATTACTACTAAATGGCACAGGATCATGCAAAGCAAAAAATACATAATCATATGTGATCATTTAAAATATTTTACTGCTGTCCACTCCTCCTAGACACACAGGCTTTATCAAGGTGGCCAAACACCTACTACACACATCCTTGGAAATGTGTTCAAATTTCCATGGTAAATCCACTACCTCTAGACAAACAAGTCCCTATTACACGCAGCTATCACCCTATGCAAAAACTCTTCACTGACAGCCAACTCCCTCCAGACATCCAAGACCCATTAGGGAGTTAAAGTCCTGCTAAGTATAGCCTTCACCCTGAGCAGAGCTCTTCACTGAGATCTTACTTCCTCCAGGCACCCAAGTAATATCAGGTGGCCAAGCCCCTACTACAAATAGCCTTTCCCTGTGCACCATCGTAGCTCTCTGCACCTCTTCACATCTTCATGTAGAGCCAACTACTGCCACACTCCCAAGTCCTGTTAGGTTGTGAAGGCTCTACTACACCCTGCCTTTGTCCTGTGAACAACTCTTCAAGGAAAGCACACACTCTGTGCACATGCAAGCACTCTTAGGAGGCCAAACACTTTGCAGAAGCTCGCACACATTAGCTGTGCCAAAGCTAAAAAATACTTCCTCTAGATGTAGCTCACTAAATACCTTTCAGTGTCAGAAGTGTATAGCAAACTGTCAGTCTCTTTGGATGATGTCATCAATTATGTGATTTGAGATGTCATCAATGATGTAATTGAACATGTAATCAATGACTAATTATATGAGGTCATACACAGTGCATGGCAGGGTCCCATGGTATATTTAGCTCAGTAAACTATAACTGGTGTGTTTCATTGTTTGTATTTAGTTGATAGTGGTATTTCTTAACTGAGATTCACACCTGAACATAACATCACCTTAACCTTGTTTCAGCAGGAGAATCAAAGATCTCCCCACACATTAAAACCATTAAAAGTGGTTGGGTCAGTTCTGGGGAATGGAAGAAGTTTGGAGGAAATTCACACTACAACAGGCCTGGGCAATCCCATGCCAGCAAAATCAAGGAGGAAGGCCAGACCTCTGCACCAAACTTAGAAGTGGCTCCCCTTTGAAGTTTTGGTGCAGAAAGTTCAGGCACCTGTGTCATTTAGGGGCAGGGCTAAGACTCCAAGGGAAGGTCTTTTCATTGACAACTTGAAGTTGGCATTTTTTTAAATGCCTCAGATTGGTGTACAGGAGGGTTGAATCAGATGTGGAGTGATTATGTGACACCCTCAGATTGGGCCGAGGTGCAAACTTACAGAACTTTAAACCTTCACTTAAAAACTAGGCCTGAGCAAAGATATAACTCCGCTCACAGGGTTGGTGGAATTCGGGTAACTTTGCATTGTGAGTGTAACACAAAGTTCCTGTAAAATTCCACAATCTGGCACGTGATGGAATCATATTTCCATTCACAGACGAGAGACTCGGTAAACGTGCGCTCGCAAGAACAAACAAGATTCTGCTAGCGGGATTTCCAGATGCCACGAAGTCTTTTGGTGCAGTTTATTGGTGCCAGAGATCGCCAGTAGTCACACAACTGCTTCTCAAGTAGGTTTTCTACTTGAGAAGCAGCTATATCTACTCAGAAATACCTTTTTGAGTTGATTTTCCACTTAAACAGACAGTTCAGATTTTTCTTTAGTGCTAAAAGCATTTTTTTCTTTACTTTTTATTACTGGAAGGAAGTGCTACAGAGGCTCCAACTTGCTCTACCTGTCCCCAAGGCTCCTCCCAATGCTTTGTCCATCTCTGGTCACTTCTTATTTGGATTTCAAGGTGAAAGGATTACTTTCTGTATCTACAATTCCTGTTGCATATATACTATTGGATTGTAAGGACTTTGTTTTCAAGTAAGTTCAAAAACATTTGGATATGGTAGTTGTTTGATAGAGAGCTTGCACCAGTATTTTTGGTATACCTTTGTTCAATGTTTAAATTTGATTGTGGTTGTGGTGGGTGGCCTAGAGTTGCAATAGGAGCCTTGTATTTTTTCACATATGTTTTTATATCTTTTATAAGGAAAATGGTTGCACAGCTATGTATGTTTTCTTCATGTTTGTTAAATTTGCAGTATTCATTTATTTCACATGTGGCCTAGTGTGCCACTGGGCCATCCAGCCAGTACTAGTCGTTGGGTACATGAAACAACTGTTTCTGTGGTATATGTTGTTTTTAAACATCTATGACTTAGGCCAAGGATGGCATTGGATTAAATGAAAAAATTGGGTATTTTTTGTGTCTCACTTTTTTTGTGCAAAAAGTGCATTTTGATGGGGTAATATCATCACTTGGAGGATGTTTGTTGTTGTAAAACTTTCATAGATTACTTTATTTTCATTTTTGGCATTGCTGAGTTAATGGTAGTATTTTCTTCATTGTTACCATGCATCCTTTGTCTGGACAGTGTGTTTGTATGTGTTTGCCAATGGCTACCATTTTGTCTTTGGCTTCCATGCCATGTAGCCGGCAGCCATTTTGCGTAGTCACTGTCCTTAGACCTTCTTTTTTGTCCATGCCTCCTTCCTAGTTCCTGGTTGACCATGTGGCCTGTGGCAATTTAGTGCCGCCAGTCAGTGTGTTTTTGCAATAGGTCTGCATGTGTTCTTTGGTGTCCATTCCTCCCTGCTTGTTGTTGTTTGACCATGTGGCCGGCAACCAATTTGTGAAGTCAGCCAGTGTGATTTTTACATAGGCCTGCATGTGTTGTTTGTTGTCCCTACCTCCTTGCTAGCTGTTGTTGTTTGACCATGTGGTCAGTGGCCATTTTATCTAGCCAGTCAGTGTATATTTGCTCTAGGCCTGCATGTGTTCTTTGTTCTCCCTGCCTCCTTGCTTGCTGTTGTTTGACCGTGTGGCCATTTTATATAGGCAGTCAGTGTGCTTTTGCCAAAGGCCTGCATGTGTTCTTAGTTCTCCATGCCTCCTTTCTTGCTGCTGTTGTTTGAACATGTGGTCAGCAGCCATTTCATGTAGTCAGTCAGTGTACTTTTGCCATAGGCCCGCATGTGTTCTTTGTTTTCCATGCCTCCTTGCTTGCTCTTGTAGCTTGACCACGTGTCCGGAGGCTATATTGTGTAGCCAGTCAGTGTGAATCTGCTATAGGCATGCATGTTTTCTCTGTTCTCCATGCCTGCTTGCTTGCTATTGTTGTGTGGCCATGTGGCCGGTGTTCATTTTGAGCCAACCACCTAGTGTATTAACCCCTTTTTCCAGTATTGAAAGTAATTTTAGAGGGATATTGATTGAAGAGGTCCATGCTATTTTTTGTTCATTTTTTACCTTTTTCCCTGATATCAGTTTAATATGCTTGAGGATCATTGTAGCATATGTATGCACAGTGTTTATAATATTATATGCATTTTTTCCATTTTGCCCTGCACATCCTTGCCTTCCCAATGAATTTCTCATAGCCCCTAGTAATACTTCAGCAAAATATATATATATATGTGCTTACATTTTCACTCCACATCCTGCCATAGATTTATTTCTCTTATACAATCGATGCACATCAGCATTCATTATGTTAGTGTTAAAAATGGGGTCTTTGGTTGGCAGTCAGGTTACCCCCTGTCCAGGCAAGGACGCTCACTCTAGTCAAGGTAGGTCACACACAATCCAAATTATCCTGTGCCCGCCCTCTGGTAGCTTGGCACTGAGCAGTCCGGCTTAACTTAGAAAGCAGTGTGTAAAGCATTTGTGCAATAAATCATACAATAACACAATATAGCACCACAAAAATACACCACACAGTGTTTAGAAAAATATATAATATTTATCTGATAAGATGCAGGTCAAAATGATTAAAATGCAATAAGTATGTGTTGAGATGTCACTGTAAAAGTGTCTTAAGCAATCAAAGTCTCTTTCAAGCACAAAGTACCTGGTTCGAGTGCAAAATCTCCGCAAAGAACTGCAGAGGAGGAGATGTGTGGAAACAAGGTGGTGTGCGTCGATTTCTCTGGCCGCACATGGCAATCCATCATTTAGCTTTTACACAGGGATGGCTGTGCGTCGATTTCTGGCACTTGGTCGTGGATCCTCTTTGGGTTGCGGGGTTTTCGGACGCCCCGGGGACGATGCATGGATTTCCTGTGCTGCCAGTACGAATTTGTTGAATTGGTGGGCATTGTGTTGAATTTTCTACTTTACGGCAGGTGCTGCGTCGATTCCTCTCTGGAAGTCGGGCTGCGTCTTTCCAGTTCAGCTGAGCGTCGATCCGGTGGACAGTGCATCGAATTTCTGGTTGCTACACTGGCTCTGAGTCGATCTTCTTGATGCAGAGTCGGGCTGCGTCGTTCCAGTTTGGCATGCCGTGAATGTTTCACTGTGGTGCAGGCTGTGCGTCGTTTCTAACAGGCTGTGCGTCGAATTTCGTCGCACAAGGAGTTCTTCTTGTAGAGATGAAGTCTTTTTGGTCCTGAGACTTCAGGGAACAGGAGGCAAGCTCTATCCAAGCCCTTGGAGAGCACTTCTTCACCACAGCCGGAGAGCAGCAAGGCAGCAGGGCAACAGCAAGGCAGCTGTCCTTCACAGAAAGCAGACAGGTGAGCCCTTTCAGCAGCCAGGCACGTCTTCTTGGCAGGATGCAGGTTCTGGTTCAGGTTCTCTTCTCCAGGAAGTGTCTGAGTTGGTAGGGGCAGAGGCCCTGTTTAAATACCCAAATGTGCATTTGAAGTGGGGGAGACTTCAAAGAGTGGCTTAGAAGTGTACAAGGTCCCCTTTCAGTTCAATCCTGTCTGCCAGGGTCCCAGTTGGGGGTGTGGCAGTCCTTTGTGTGAGGGCAGGCTACTGTCCTTTGTCATGCAAGTGTCAGGCCCTCCACTCTCCCAGCCCAGGAAGACCCATTCAAAATGGAGATGTATGCAAGTGAGGCTGAGTACCCTGTGTTTGGGGTGTGTCTGAGTGAATGCACAAGGAGCTGTCAACTAAACCCAGCCAGACGTGGATTGTCAAGCCTAGAAGGATTTAAGTGCAGTGAAATGCTCACTTTCTGAAAGTGGCATTTTGTAAAATAGTAATATTAAATCCAACTTCACCAGTCAGCAGGATTTTGTATCACCATTCTGGCCAAACTAAATATGACCTTCCTACTCATTTCAGATCAGCAGCTACCACTCAAACAATGTATGAGGGCAGCCCCAATGTTAGCCTCTGAAGGGAGCAGACCTCAAAGCAATGTAAAAATTAATTTAAGAGTTTTACACTACCAGGACATGTAGACTACACAGGTATATGTCTTGCCTTTTGCCTACACTGCACCCTGCCCTATGGGTTACCTAGGGCATGCTTTAGGGGTGACTTATATGTAGAAAAAGGGGAAGTTTTAGGCTTGGCAAGTACTTTTAAATGCCAAGTCGAACTGGCAGTGAAACTGCACACACAGGCCCAGCAATAGCGGGCCTGAGGCAAGGTTAAGGGCCTACTTAAATGGGTGGCACAATCAGTGCTGCAGGCCCACTAGTAGCATTTAATCTACATGTCCTGGGCACATATAGTGCACTTTACTAGGGACTTATAAGTAAATTAAATAGTCCAATTGGGTATGGTCCAATGTTACCATGTTTAAAGGGAGAGAGCATATGCACTTTAGCACTGGTTAGCAGTGGGAAAGTGCACACAGTCTTAAAACCAACAAAAACAGTATCTAAAAAGTGGAGGGAGGCAGGCAAAAAGTAAGGGGAGACCACCCTAAGGCTGTCAGGTCTAATAGTTAGGATTATGTCATTTTCCCCCGCACACCCTTCCTGCCATAGGCGCACACCAGTCCAGCATTCATTTATTTCGTCAAACTTCCTTTATTGCTTTCTGCACATATCAAATGGCAACAGTATATCATCCATCAAACAATATCACACAACAGAGTAGCCAAATTGGGTAACCCTTTTTGCAATAGGACAGTATCTCCAAGTGAAACTGTAGAGTTTAACATTAAAATGCTGTTGATCAGATCTCCCCTTAGAACAACCATTTTACCCAATAACCGTGCCCCACCCCCCTAAACAAAAACCCTTCAACAGTGGTACATGAGTGTAATGTTGTCAGTGGTAAGTAGAATGGCATGAGGTTAGGCAGACATGGATAAGGCTCAAGAGTAGGGCCGGGAGCTCAACATTGCTGGGAGGATTGGAGATATTCGGCAAAACTAAAATTGGAAAAGGTGAGGTGCCCTTGTGTGTGTAGGGATTGCATATAATGGAAGGCTTCTTGAAAGATAGTCCACTAAAATAACCCAAAAGTATTCAAAGTTTTTGTAATTGTATAAGAGAATGTCAGCTATCCTTTCCATTGTGACTGCCGGCCAGAGTTGGGAGTGCCACTGAGGCAACTATGGCAGCTCCTTCCTCTTCCATGATGTCACCAGAGCAAGCTTAGCAGCTCCAAGGCACAACCACAATATTACAACCACAATATCGCCCGATCTCCAGATGTTGGACACTTTAGAGAGTCATTGTGCAATCCCAGTAGGGCGAATCCAGGGAAGTCCGGAATTGGGTACCCCAGGATGACTTTAATTTGGGATAATATTTCAGTCCAGAATGGGTGAATGAGTGATTGGGCAATCCTACCATTTGTGGAAAAAATCCCATAACAGTCCACACCCCTTCCAGCAGAGATCAGACGTGGTTGGGCCTTTTTTTTCCAGCTTGGTAGGGTTGAAGTACCAGTCAAAGATAATTTTGTAGTGCACATCTCGCATACCTTTAGAAAGATCAAATTTGGGGATGTCCCTCAAGAGTTTATGCCATTTCACATCTGAGATTGTCTCGCCGAGAGTGAGCTCCCAAAAGGCGATGTGACGGATGTGGGGTGATAGTTTGGGTGCGCAATAAGGAATAAATAAAGAAGATACAGATTCTCAATCTCCATGCCAATCTAGCAAATTGTTTGATAGGTGTACGATCCCTTGTGGCCACTGCCCCAATATCTGGGTACAGTACCCAATGTTTCTGCTGTGTGTAGCAATAGCATTCCGAGTCTGGAGGATTAAAGTCTCAATGGCAATTTCCAAAGGCAAGGATGTCCCAGATGTGGAAAAGGTCACAAATGGTGAGGCAGCCCAGCTCCCTCCATGAATCTGGGGCCTTGCTGAAGTAGGGTGTAAACCCTGGGTTATTGTTAATCAGAGTGAATGGGGAGGGGAAAGTGATCAACACAGCAGATTGATTTACTTCATCCCATACCTTAAGAGTCATTCTAGTAAGGGCACTAAGGTAAGCATTAAGAGGGCGATTTATCTTCTGCTTCCATAGTATATCCCATATGTATCTACCCACCACAGCTCTATCCATGTCCAGCCAATGTTTATTGGATTCACATAGTGACCACTCAGAAATCACCCTCAGCTTTGCTGCTTTGTAGTAGAGGTGAAAGTCAGATAGGGCTTAGCCACCTGAGTCTTTCAGTAGTCTCAACATTTTGTATAGTAGATGAGCTCTATGGTTTTGCCAGATGAAGAGGGTTATTAGTGAGCAAAGGGTAGGCAGAAAATCATGATTGATCTCAATGGGGAGCCCCTGAAATAGGTATAGTGCATTTGGTAAGAGTCATTTCAGTTGCATGGATATATTCGAGCCACAAGACACACATGTGAGTGCATCACCTGAAGTCTGATTTTAGTTGCTGAAAGAGTAGAGGATAGTTTGCCCTAGAAAAGTCCATTCTCATAGGGGTGATTTTGATACTCAAGGTAAGTAATGTCATTTTTAGCCCATTAGAAAGTAGCAGAGTCCACCAAAGCTTCCATGTCATGAGTTGGAAGGTTCAGGTTGAAGAGAAAGGATCTGTGCAGATTGATGTGGAATCCTGATACCCCCTCATAGAGCCTGAGTTCAGTTTGTAAATCTTCCAGTGAAGTCTGAGGGGAAGTGAGCGACAGCAACACATAATTTGCAATAATGAGACTGTGTGTTCTGTCAATCCAAAAAGAAGACCTTGGCTGGAGGGAGCGGTGCAGATTTTGGCTGCCAGGGGTTCTATATTAAGTTCAAACAAAAGTGTGTAGAGGGGGCACCCCTGTCTCTTTCCTCTCCCCATGCAAAAGAGATCAGAGCCCACTCCACTGACCAATACTCAGGCTTATGGCATGGCATAGTTGGCCTGTATCATAGCAATGAATTGGTCACAGAAGCTAAACCATCGCAGAGTGTGGAAGAGGAAGGACCAGTCCACCCAGTCGACAGCTTGCTCTGTGTCAAGGGCCAATAAAACTGCTGGTATATTCTTTTCAGTAGCTTAGTGGACCAGGTGAATCACCTTCCACAAATTATTATGTGTTTGTCTGCCCTTCATAAAGCCAGACTGATCTGGGTGAATCAGGACAGGCATAATATTATCTAGTTTGTTAGCCAGGATCTTAGAATGCAATTTGCCATCTAGGTTGAGCAATGCAATAGGTCTATATGAGCCACAAGAGTGTGGGTCCTTTCCCGGTTTTGGGATTACAGATATCAATGCTTCACTCATGGAGGGGGTAACTGCCCTAGTCTCAGCCATGTAAGTGAACAGAGACGTTAAGTGAGGTAGCAGGGCGGAGCTAAAAGTTTTATGAAATTGGGCCTTGAAACTGTCTGGCCCAGGCGATTTATGGAGATTCAAAGCAGTGATTGCAGCCTGGACCTCATCCTCACACATAGTTCCCCTTAAAACTTTGTTTTGGGCTTCCATCACCTGGGGGAGTCCCACTCCATCTAGGTAACATAATTGGGCTCTTTAGTTCACTGGATCAGTGGTGTAGAGCCGTTCAAAGAACTGAGATAGCCGCCGCACCAGACTCCAAAGTGACGTACTCCAATGTATTCTTTCTTGCTTGTGGCTCTAAGTTGTTGAGCCAAATGTGACCCCACTTTGTTAACCTGGTCATAGGATCTGTGTTTAAGATGTAAGATGGTGAACTCTGCTCTACTGGTATAAATTGTGCTGAGTTTTCCCCTCAGAGCTGTGACTTTCCTTTCTAGGACTTAAGTCAGATTATCTTTATGGGCCGATTCAGCTTCTTGAAGCTCAGCCACCACTGCAAGTCTGTCTCATGCTCTCTTTTTGTTCAGGGTAGAAAAACGTACTATACATTTCGGTACCAATACTGCTTTAAAGGTATCCCAATTGTTTGATAAATTAGTGGCTCATGGGTTGTTTAGTTGGAAGAATTCTCTAATGGTTTTGTGAAGCTCTTCGTGAAAGAGGCAGACTCTAGTAAGAGACCCACAGAAAATCTAGCTGCGATAATTGGGCGTCAGGGTGTCCCATTCCAAAGTACCACTACAGGAGCGTGGTCAGGGGGAGTAATGGGATGAAATGAGGCTCCTACTAACGTATGAGTTAGGGACTGACTAACAAAAAATGTAATCCAATCTTGAATATGTGTGGTATGAGTGTGAAAAGAATGTGTAGGCCCGGGGTAGCTCCAAGCATCTATTTATGCTATCAAGGGGACGGCCTGCTTCAAGGCTTTAGGGAAACTCCCTGTGAGGGATCTGTGGGGGTGGTTACTGTCTGTCCCTGAGTCCAGGGTAGATTAAAATATCCTATCAAGAATATCTAGCCTTCTGCAGAGTCCCCCTGTACAGATAGAAGTGTGTGTATAAACAGAACTTGATTAGTGTTAGGGACATAGACAGAAGTGAAAGTACATATCTAGTCAGCAAGCTGCCCATTCTCCAATACAACCCTCCTAATCAGTTTTGCATCCCTCAGGCTGGAATTTTGAGGATGAGTGGAAAAAGGGGGCCACATTGTAGTGCTTAGTAGAAGCAGAAGATTTTTACATTATGGGATAAGGTTTGTGTTGTAATCTATAATCTTCATCTCTCCTGAGATCTGTCTCCTGCAGTGCTGCCACATCCTGCACGGGTCAAGCAAGTATTTCCAGAGGTTGTGGTGCTTGGCCGGCGTGTTAAGCCCTTTAATGTTCCATGTGAGTGTGGTGATTGCCGTGATAGATTAGTAGCAGTGAGCATGAAATCTGTTCTACAGGTGTCCCCTAGTTCAATCTATCCCACCTCTCGTAGAAGATTGATTGTGAATTATTCCCCCCTCCCCTGCCTCACCCCTGCCACAATTGAGTTCAGCCTCTCGTACCATAAATAAAAACAGCTTAAGCCGTGTAAAGGTAACAAATGGGACATTAAGGGGGTCATTCTGACCCTGGCGGCCGGTTGCCGCCAGGGCCACCGACCACGGGAGCACCGCCAACAGGCTGGCGGTGCTCCCACGAGCATTCTGACCGCGGCTGAGAAGCGCCAAGTCGGCGGGCTCCCGCCGACTTACCGCTGCTCGGGGGAATCCTTCATGGCGGCGGAGCGCGCTCCGCCGCCATGAGGATTCTGACCCCCCCTACCGCCATCCTGTTCATGGCGGGAAAGCCGCCATGAACAGGATGGCGGTAGGGGGGGTCGCGGAGCCCCTGGGGGCCCCTGCCGTGCCCATGCCAAGGGCATGGGCACGGCAGGGGCCCCCGTAAGAGGGCCCCGCAAAGTATTTCAGTGTCTGCCTTGCAGACACTGAAATACGCGATGGGTGCCACTGCACCCGTCGCACCTTCCCACTCCGCCGGCTCGATTACGAGCCGGCATCCTCGTGGGAAGGGAGTTTTTCCCTGGGCTGGCGGGCGGTCTTTTGGAGACCGCCCGCCAGCCCAGGGAAAAACTTATAATACCCTCCGCGGTCTTCTGACCGCGGAGCGGTATAATGGGGGCGGAATTCTGGCGGGCGGCCTCCGCCGCCCGCCAGAATCAGAATCACCCCCTAAGTCCCCAGGAAAAGAAAGTAATTTCAGTGAAGTACATCTATTGAGGCATTTTGGTCAAAACCCGCTAGTGCATTTCAAGAGAAGCACATTGTTATCAAGGCACACTGTCATCTCGTAGTAAGGAACCTAGCAGAAAAAAGGTCTACCATCTTCCGGTCCATATATTCTCACCAAGCCAGCACCACAACCTGGAAGGAGAAAAGACTTACATTATGTTTTCTCCACCAGTTTAACATTTCCTCTTATTTCTCGGCCGTCATTGTGAAAGCCACTGTCCCTTTTCTGTGCTGACAATGGAGCTTCCAGTCGGGCTTTCCATACTGCCTTGGGTCTGCTGAGTCTCTGGGGTTGACAGTTCCAGCAATGCTTCTGCTTCTGAGAGTTCCCTGAAGTGATGTGTTTTGTTTTGAAAGTCAAGGGCTGGCACAAACTGATATGTCCAGCAATATTTGATGCGATTGTGAGGCAGTTTGTCTGCGACTGGGTGAAACTACAGGCAATGGGCCAACATCGCAGTGGCAATGTCTTGAAAAAAGGGAGCATGCACCACATTGAAATGAGATTTCTTCTGTTTTCCATTCAACCTGTAAAAATGAGCCCTTAGCCTTGAAGGAGAGGAGTTTCACCAGAACATCACAACGGTGTTTTCCCCCTCCCGAGGGTTGCAGGCCTCCTCAATGGACTGTATCAATTTTGATAACATCTGCCCATTTCCCAGTAGTTCCAAAGCAAACCTATTACAAAGGCTTCCAGAACTGGGCCTTCTTCCAGATTCTGAACTCTAATGTTGTACCCCGAGATCTATTTTCTAGATCTTCCCATTTCAAGATAGAGGCCTGTGGTTGCATGCTGAGGAGATCAGTCAAGTCTTCCACCTGGTCAACTCATCATTCAAGTCCTTGTACTTTAGTATCAAGGTCCAATATGTGGTTGCCCACTATGTTACATCTTGCTGTAGGGAGGCGAGTTTAGTATTAATTGACAGATTTTTGAGTTTCTAGTGAGGAGGCTAAATTCACCTTCAGTTCTTCTCTGAGCATCTTTTCAAAGTTTAGTAGGGAGGTTAGGAGGTCCTTCTTGGTGATAGCCATTGCGTCAATCTAACAAGCCACAGGAGAGGCGTTCCTAGCCTCTTCCGGTGTGAAGTAACTTGAAACTCTCTTGGCCTGGAGCTTTTTCAGAGGCCAAAAGGCAGCAAGCGCAGTCAGAGGAAATGGCTACAAATTGATGGTGCCTACAGCAGGGGTGTTGAAAGAGTAGGTGCCAAGCTTTTCATCTTGGTGCCATTTTCTGATTGCAGCTTAATTTGTGTCTCTCATCACACAAGTTCTATGGTGATTGACACTGTTTCACAGTCTATAGGGGTGACCTCAAGATCAGTGGTGCAGCAGTGCAATAAGGGGAGACCTTGGGCCTTTTGCATCTCTTTGTATAGCAGGTCTCTTTCTTGGATATGAGGCCAAGGCTGTTAGCCCACTGCAGTGGAGGAGTAGTTCATCTGTGGGCCTTCCACCAAGGGAAGAATCAAGCCAATGTAATGGGAGTAATAGGCGCAGTCCAGGGGTCTCCCAATTTTGCCCAAGGTGCTGAAAGGTGAGGGCACTCTTCTAAGATTTGTTATAATAAGTGATGGGCATACATTGAGGGCCACTCTGCTCTTCAAATTGAAGCTCCATTGACGTTCAATGAGCTGTCAAAAGCAACAGAAACACAGGCAGAATAGAGCCCAGGTCAGGGGTGTCCCACCGCAACCAGTCGTTGTTTCTTCATAGACCTGGTAGTGTGAGTCTTTTATGTAAGTGTGAAGGTGCTCCTGCCCCAACCCCCTCCTTAACTGGCACGTTGTTAGGTCTGGAGATGGATCGCTTTCCATCCACTCAATCCACGCAGCTCCTGGAAAAAGAAGTGAAAGAAAACAAATGTCAGGAGGGCAGGGACACAAAAATAACAACACTCACAAAGGACTTTTGCTTCCAGGAACGGAGACCGGAAGTGATTCCCCAACCAGCGAATTCAATTGGATGAACCCGAGAGATCAACCGGAAGGAGGTCGGAACACAGAAGTAAAAGGGCGAGAGAAAATAGAGCATGGGGAGGGGAAGGAGCAGAGAGAACGTGGAGGAGAAAAGAAACAAAGATAAAGCAGATATATCGAGAAGCACAAAGAACAAAGGAGAGGTGTGTCCGATACGGGCTGTGTAACTCCCTTGGCTGCAAACCAGACGCAGCACAACCCAGTGGGGGGAAGCCGACTGGGAAGACGCTGATCGGAGAGAGGAGGAGGAGGATTCGACCTGGATGGAAGAATGGTGGTGTACATCGCCTCCTGACTCAGTCCTGACCCGGCCACAACTCAGAATGAGTTGTGGCCCTTGCAGTGAGTGAACTGGTGCCATCAGTGAATATTGAGGGGAGGGCTTAATTTGTGGTATACTTTCAGTGTTTCATATTTCTTGTGTACACCTAGAGGGTTCCCGTCCCAGCTGCTTGCTTGTGTGAGCTCAGGCACGGCACCCATAAGTAAGGCTCACATCCCGAGGACATCAGAGCCTCTGAATTCATCGCGTGTTTCCCGCGTGTGAGGGGCATGGGAGAAGGGCGTCCCAGAGCCCCGGGTCTTCTGGAAACCATTGCGATACTCCCGCGAGTGAGAGGCGTGTAAGACAGACGTCTCTCTTGTGCCCGGGCTCATAGGAGATGTAGTCCCAGATCGCCTGGCATCCAAGGCGGTGTACGGGGGGGGCTGAGCGAGTTTTCCCTATGTGTACTTGTTGCCAGGTCGGGGGCTGGCGGGGAAAGGCAGGGTATTTGAGGGGGAGTAGAGGGAAAGGAAGAAGAAGCAAAAGAATGGTAATAATAACAAAATATAAATGTAAATTAATAATAATAATAATAATAAAAAAATGAAGAAAGGGAGGAAGAAAATAGGGGAGGGGGAAAAATAAGATATCTAGAATGAAATTAAAGAAAGGGTGCAGGGGTTGGTGTGGAAAGGGAGAGGTGGGGTGGAAGAGAAATACAGAGGGAGATGAAGTGGAGGAGGGGGAGGGACCACACTAACACAGGAGGAGAAGAGAGGAGAGTAAATGAACTAGGGAAAGGGGGTGGTTGTGGGTTGTTGATGAGCTCCTCTAGGCTGGTTGGTTAGTTGTATGAAGTTGACCATTTGATGTCATTGTTAAGTCCTGTGGTGTCTGTGCGTAGTCTCCAGACCCATCTCTGTTCTTAGTGTAGCAGTTTTTGTTTCATATTTGTTGTTGTTTTGTTTATTTTGTCTATGACAACTCATTCCATATCGTCAGGGGAATAGTTGTTCTTTATGTAATGGTCTGTGAGTTTGGTCACGTCCCATTAACACCTGATAGTACTTCTGTGTTTGCATATACGTTTGACAACTCTTCTTGTAGTCATGCCACTGTATTTGAGCTGACATGTGCATCTGATCATATAAATCACATTCTTGCTTTTACAAGTAGACAGTGATCTTAATTCCTAGGGAGTTTGTAGACCTAGTTCCAATTTAATAGTCTTTTTTGTAAACTGACAGACGCTGCAGTAGCCTCAGCAGTGATATCCAATAGGGGGTGGCATGTGCCAAAGGGTAGTTTGTCTGTTTGTAAGTGTCCCAACGGGAGGACGTGTATGGACAATCATGTCACATATACTTTTTGCTCTTTTTAATGCATTTGGCGGAGGGTCAAAAGATATCCCTCCAGATGTCAGAATTTTCCAGTCTTCTTTTATTTTCTTTTGTCACTTGTTGGACAGTGGATTGAAAGTGGTTACGCAGATTAGGCAGATTAGGTTATCTTCTTTTTTGGTACGTTGGGACGGTTGCAGCAGCTGGTTCCTGTAACTATAGCGGTCCCTTTTTTTGGGGGGTAAGCAGGGTATCCTCTTGCACAAAGTTTACTGGTAAGCCTCCTTGCATGTGTAGCATAGTCTGAGATGTCGGAGCAATTGCATCGTAAGTGGAGGAATTGGCCTACTGGTAGATTCTCCCTCAGAGAACGTGCATGAAAACTCTGGAATTGGAGGAGATTGTTCCGATCTGTGGGTTCGTAGAAGACTTCAGTCTTCAAGAATCCATTTTTTTCGTATATAAAAAGATCTAGGAAAGGTAGTTCTGTGCCACCTATGGTTGTGATGAATCTCAAATAGGGATTCAGAGCATTTAGCCAATCAATGAATGTTGATGCTTCATCTCTTGTTCCTGTCCAAATCAGAAAGACATCATCAATATAACGCTTCCATAGTCTGACATGTTTTTGTAATGGGTCGTCTTCATGCAAAACATATTGGCCGTCATTATGACACTGGCGGTAAATCGCGCTTACTGCCACGCTGACTGCCGCCAACCTACCGCCGTGGCGGCGGACATTCACTCACCATATTATGACCCATACACACCAATCCGTCACTATTCAGCCACATACACAATTCCGCCAGACCAAAGGTCAGTGATAAACTGGCGGTATCAAAACCCACACCGTTACGCCAATAAAACAACACCCACCACATTATGACCCACAAATCACCACGGCGGACATTCAATGGCGGTAAACCATTGGGGGTACAGACTGCAGCGCTCAAAATACACACACACATTCAAAACAGCACCACATTGGACAATTCAAACTACACACACCTGACACACATACACACACCATACCCACACACCCACAGTACCCACAACCCTTTAGGAATACAAAACCATTGGCACGAGACAGACACAATGACAACAGACAAGACCAAAGCCACACACCATCATCACCTATTCACCACCCACGCACCCACACTATTCACACAACACCCATGACACCACAAAGATATCCCCGATTCTCAGAGGAACTAAGGGTCATGGTGGAGGAAATCATCAGGGTAGAGCCACAGCTATTTGGAGCACAGGTGCAGCAGATATCAATTGCTAGGAAGATGGAGCTATGGCAGAGGATCGTGGACAGGGTCAACGCCATGGGACAGCACCCAAGAACCACAGATGACATCAGGAAGAGGTGGAACGACCTACGGGGGAAGGTACGTTCTATTGCAGCAAGATACCAACTTGCTGTTCAGAGGACTGGTGGTGGACCCCCACTTCCTCCCCCACAACTAACATCATGGGAGGAGCAGGTCTTGGCAATCATGCATCCTGAGGGCCTGGCAGGAGTAGCAGGAGGACTGGACACTGGTAAGACAACTTTCTATTACTATCACCCCCCTACCTGCATACCATCACATACCCTCACTCCCATCACTCCACCACCTCCCACACACCCCACCATCACATCTCACCCATCCCGATGCCAAGCCCTGTATGCACCACCAATGCATAGGCACCTATCACTAAAGCATGCACACAAGAAAGAATCAGCTAGCCCACCCCATACCAACTCACACAAGTCAAAGCAGCCAGGGTGAAAACAACCAAAGAGGGCAACCCACAGATGCACAATATGTCACACACAGACAAAATAACACTGCATTTACATCCCCACAGGTACTCCAGCCAATGTCAGCGGAGAAGAGGTGCCAGCAATATCCAGTCCCCTCCCACAGAAGAGGCCACAGTGATGACAGCGACTCTGGTCACCTGGATCTGGATGAACAATCTGGCCAATCAGAGACCTCTGGACAGTCGGTTACCTAGCCACGGTCACACACCACCACAGAGCCTCCCCCCCTCGGGAAACACCACCACAGCACCCACCCAACGTACCCATACCTCTGTCCCCAGGACACGTCAATCAGCAGTGTGTCCACCACTACAGGGACCCCAGGCCACACATCGCACACAAGACAATCTGGGACCTGGGGTCAGTGGGCACTCCATTCAGGGGACAGAGGCACAGGACAACAGGGAAACTGGGAGGAGTGCTGTTCGCCAGGGGGAGGACAGGACCAGGGAACCGACTCTCCAGGAGGCACTCACCGAGATCCTGGGAGCATACCAACATTCCCAGGATATGCTGGGTCAGATCCTGGCCAACGCGCAGGAAAACAGGTGGCTGCAGGAGGGACAGTACCAGGGGATCAGGGAGGACTTGCAAGCCATTAACACCACCCTGGTCTCTACTGCAGGGGTGCTGGCAGACATGGCCAACATTGTGAGGGAGGCAGCCTCACAACAGCGCGCCCCTGCCACTAGCCAGACATCTGAACTGCCTTCCACCTCTGCTGCCGCTAGTGGACAGGCCACCACAGGACCAACAGGCCATCAGCACCCCTCCCCCTGCAGAAGGTGAACCACCCTGCAAATGTTCCTTGTGATCCAGGCAGAAGCCAAAGACTATTGCCAAGACCCCCGCCAGGAAATGAGACTCTCCTGATTATCACCCTGGTATCCCACTCTGTCACCCTGTTGACCATGAACTGCCATTGCTCCCCTTCCTATGTCCCCTTGGACAATGCACCTGTGCTACCAATTGACTGGAACTATACCCTGGACTTTCCTCCATCATCACCCCATCCCAATTCACTTGCCCCTCTACTTCTTAGCACTTAAATAAACACCCTTTGAAAAAAATACAAGCATGGAGTATGTCAAATGATTTAAGTATGTTTTCGTTTAACCAGGTTCAAACATTGCAATTCAACCTTACTGCAATGTGAACATAGGATAGAGCTGTAGTTGACTGCAGTGAACACACCAGGAGCGATGGTGGGGCACCAACATCTGCAAAATGAGTTACCAAAGGGTACAGTAAGTGGGCATAGAAGTGGGAAATAACAGCATGCCAGTGACAAAGATAAACAAGAAAATGGCAATGAAAGATGAAGTAACACTGTCCTACCTGTGTGTCATTGGAAGTATTGTCTGATCACTGCAGTTCTGTTGTACTCATCCTCATTCTCTGCCTCCTCATTCTCACTGTCCACAGAGTTCACAGCTGCCACACGGCCATCTCCAGACTCCTCCTCCTGCAGAAAAGGTACATGGCATCTCAAGGCAAGGTTGTGCAACATACAGCATGCCACGATTATCTGGCAGACCTTCTTGGGTGAGTAGCACAGGGATCCACCTGTTAGACGGAGGCACCGAAACCTGGCCTTCAAGAGGCAAAAGGTACATTCTATTATCCTTTTTGTACGCCCATGTGCCTCATTGTAAAGTTCTTCTGCCCTTGTCCTAGCATTCCTCACAGGGGTCAGTAGCCATGATAGGTTGGGGTAACCTGAGTCACCTGCAAATATGGAGGGACAACATTTAGCCACACACTATCCCATATGGCCCACACCATACCCATAAACCAACATCTACTGGGTGGGAACCACGGCTCACTTATCAGCCACACCCTGTGCCTCTGTAATTGGGCCATCACATTTGGGATGCTGCTATTCCTCAGGATAAAGGCATCTTGCACCGACCCAGGACACTTAGCATTGACATGGGAGATGGACTGGTCCGCCAGGCACACCATCTGGACATTCATGGAATGAAAACTCTTTCGATTTCTGAGCACCTGTTCATTTTGCCGGGGGGGACAAATGCAATATGTGTTCCATCAATTGCCCCAATTATGTTGGGGATATGTCCCATTGCACAGAAGTCAGCCTTCACTGTGGCCAAATCCTCCACCTGGGGGAAAACAATGTAGCTGCACATATGTTTCATCAGGGCAGACAACACTCTGGTCAGCACTATTGCGAACATTGGCTGTGACATTCCTGCTTCCAAGCCCACTGTCACTTGGAAAGAACCAGTTGCCAGGAAATGGAGCACAGATAGGACTTGCACAAGAGGGGCGATCCCAGTGGGGTGACGGATAACAGGTATCAGGTCAGGCTCTAGTCGGGCACACAGCTCCGTGATTATGGCTCTGTCAAGTCTATAGGTGAGGATAATGTGCCTGTCCTCCATTGTTGCCAAGTTCACCAGGGGTCTGTACACGGGGGTATGTCTCCATCTCCTATTGATCCGCAGCAGTAGCAATCCATGGGGCAAAAGAGTGAGGAGCCTCTCACAAACTGAACATTGTAGCCACAACAGTACAATGCATGATGTTAATTTGAAATATATAAGTGGCATTTGCCCTGTGAGTCCAATTGTGAACTGTGACGCAGTTACAATTCAGGGTCTGCCCCCCCCCCGAAATGGCGTCTGCCTGTCCTGTGTGGAGGGAACAGGTGGAAGTGAGGTAATTCCGCTGACGTTGTGCGCCGTTGCGGGAGGCTGTTGGGAACCGCTGTGCAACGCCTAAATGGATAATATAGGCCTCAATGGGGTACAATGGCCAATGGTGATGTGCACTGGCGGTGACGGTATACATCGCCGTGGACATCACTGCCATTTTCTATCTGTTCACTCACTTGCTACCTGACCTTCAACAGGAGAGGACCTACATTGCATGTGCTGCTGTGATCTGTGTCTGGAACCTATCAAGGCCCGTGTGACTGAGGAAAGGACCCCTGCCTTCACCTCAGTGGAGTTGGAGAGACTGGTGGATGGGGTCCTACCCCAGGAAGGACTGCTGTATGGGCCTCCAGACCAACAGGTGAGTGCACTGTGAGCACGATGCATGGGGCATGAATACATGGAGTGGTGTGTGTGAAGGCCTCGTGTGGGGGGGTTAGTGAATGTCCCCTGGGTGGCGTGCAGCTTGTGTGCTGGGCCCTGTGTGTGCAAATGGTGATGTGAAGGTGTATGGTGGGCCATAAGTGTAACAGGCAGGACGGTCTGACTAATACCTTTACCTGTCTGTATTTCTCTGCAGGTCAGCACCCATCAAAAGAAGGGTATATGGCGTGCCATCGCCAAGGACGTGCAGACCCTATGGGTCTACGGCAGGCAGAGCACCCACTGTCGGAAACGGTGGGAGGACCTGAGACGCTGGGCACGGAAGAACGCGGAAGCCCAGCTAGGGATGGCTTCCCAAAGAGGAAGGGGTGCCCATTGAACCCTGACCCCCCTCATTGCCTGCATACTGGCGGTGGCCTATCTGGAGCTCGATGGGTGCTTGAGGGCATCACAGCAGCCACAAGGGAGTGAGTACAGTGCCCATCATTTCAACTTATGCATGGTAGGGGGGTACCTGGGTAGGGGATGTGTGTCAGTGGGTGCCCCTAGGCCAGGCCTGACATTGCAGTAGGTCCCATATTGGGCAGGTTTCTGATGTGATATTCCTCCTACTTAGCTTGTAGGCATCTACTACTGGGCAGGGCTTTGTGGGTCCCAGGTATGCTGCAGTTGGCGGTATGTGTCCCTCCCCATGCCCTGGTGGCTGGCATTTTTACTGGTAGTGCATTGCATAGTGCGTAGGCCTGTTCCCTGTGTGTGGGGGTGGCATGTACGCCAACGGTGGTGTTGGTGCAGCAATTGACCCAGTGTATCCTTTGTCTCCCCCCCTTTTTGTTTTGTCATCCTGTCCTTATGTGCATCATCTGCCAGAGGAGCAGAGGCACAGGCGACGGAGGGAGCTGCATCCCACAGGACCCAGAGGGCAGAGTCCAACGATGCTTAGGGCACCAGTGGGATGGAGGGCGAGGGGAGCACCACAGCAGAAACTGGAGGGGACAGTTCAGACTCGGATGCCTCCTCCAGTGGAAGCTCCCTGTCGGTGGCAGACAGTTTTGTGACCACCCCAGGTACAGGTACATCCGCCACCCCCGTACCAGCACCTCCCTCTCAGCAGCCCCTCATCATGTTGCCTGTGCCCGCTCACCCAGGAGGGTGGGCATCTCCTTCGCCCCACACACCTTAGGCCCTGCCCCTGTGAGCCCTGCTGCCCTGAGTGAGGAGGCTATTGACCTCCTGCGATCCATGTCTGTTGGGCAGTCAACCAGGGCTGGCATTCCAAATGCAACAGACAAATCGATTTCTGGAGGGCATTCACACTGGCTTGGCGACACAACAGAGATCCATCCAGGCTCTGGCCTCCTCTCTGATGGCAGCCATTGTCCCTGTTTCCACCCTCCCCCTCCAACTACCTCTTCCCAATCCCATTCCCCTCAACCCCAACCTATCCCAAGCACACAGGCAGACGAGCATGCACATAGGACAACACACAAGAGAGGCACAGGCAAACACAAGCACCACACATCATCCCACTGGCACTCACACAAACGCCATCTAGATGCAGACATACCAACATCCACTGCCTCCACTGTGGCCCCCTCCTCCTCATCCTCCACCTACCTCCCAGTTGCGTCTACGCTCACACCTGCATGCACTACATCCTCATCCACTACCGCCACCACCAGCACACCTATCAGAACACACACCTCACTGGCAGACACCACCACAACAGCCATGCACACATCCCCTCTGTCCCCCTACTCCCAAGGTACACAAATGCAAGCATTCAGACACCGAACAGCCATCCACCTCACAACAGCATCCAGCCCATTCACCTGCATCCAAAGACAGCAGACAGACACCTCCTATAACCACTCCCTCTTCCTCTACTCCCAAATCTTCTCCCTCTTTCCGCCCCAATGTCCCTAAGAAGCTTTTCCTCTCCACCCTTGACCTCTTCCCTACCCCTCCCCCTCCACGTCCTTCACGTCTGGCCAGGGTGGCTAAAACCCAGGCAAGCACCTCAGCCACCCAGTCCACTGGCTCAGTAGTGTCCACATCCACTCCTTGTGGGAAAGGATGCAGGGCACCAGTCAGCCTCATGGAACGGGTGCCTGCCCCAAGTGCTGCCCGGAAGGGCAAGGAGCCCTCCCCAGCAGCTGCCCTGAAGGGCAAGGTGTCATCACCAGCTGCTGCCCGGAAGGGCAAGGAGCCCTCCCCAAGTGCTGCCCTGAAGGGCAAGGTGCCATGCCCAGCTGCTGCCAGGAAGGGCAAGGAGTCTGCCCCAAGTGCTGCTCTGAAGAGCAAGGAGCCATCCCTAGCTGCTGCCAAGAAGAGCAAGGAGCCATCCCCAGCTGTGGCCAGGAAGGGCAAGGGGCCTGCACCAGAAGGCGGGAAGGACAAGGGGCCATGTGCTGGGACCTAGTCGGAGCCCCCAACAACAACTATGGTTGTGCAGCTGTCCGAGGCTGCAGGGGATGGGCAGGACCTTCCCCCCACAACCAACAGCAGCAGCATCACCACCACCAGCAGTGGGCAGCTGTCCAAGGCTGCAGGGTATGGGCAGGAGCTTCCCCCCACATCCACCACCAACAGCAGCAGCAGCAGCACCACCACCACCTCTGGCAGTGGGCAGCTGTCCGAGGCTGCAGGGGATGGGGTGGAGCTTCCCCCCACCACCACCAGGAGCAGTACCACTGCCACCACTGAGCAGCCATCACCGCCGGTGGACGTTCTCTAGACCTGCCTCCAGGGGCTTTTGTACGGCCTGCTCCCTGCAAATTCTGTGGGTATGACACCCAGCTGAGAGACTGTGACCTTGCACTCCACAGGATCTGAAGCACAGGGCACGATGCCCCCTCCAGAACAAGTGGGTATGACACCCACTCACCCCATCCTCCCCAGGTCCAGAAGCACAGGGCACAATGCCCCCTCCGGAGCATTTGGGCAAGTCACCCACTTGAGAGACTGTGGCCTTGTACTCCCCAGGACCGAGCAATGGGCATGTTGCCCCCTCCAGAACCAGTGATCTTCTATCCTCTGCAGGCTGAGGAGCCCCCCCCGTTCCCTGCCACCCAGAGGTGCCTGCCTATTTCCCAAATGATGCCCCTGTAGTGTTCTCTCCGTGTTGATGCAGGAGACAAATGGGGCCTTGGACTTTGTCATGTAGCCCTGTGGCCCACGCACATTGAGGACTGGGCAGTGTCCCTTGAACTGTACAAGTTTATATACTTTTAGATTGAATGTTTGTATTTTTACTGTATTTATATTATTACAATCACTTTCACCATTCCTGAGGGGTATAGGGTCAATATGTTTTCTTACTGCATCTGATTGTGTGTATGGTGTTGGGGGTGGGGCGATGTGTTGTGCGTGTGTGTGTCACTCTCATTTTCCTCCCCACCTCCCCTGTGTAGCTGTACTCACAGTGGACATCTTCGCCATGGTTGTTCGTGGTGGAGCAGGACATAAAATATAATTGGAAAGATTTGCAGCTCAGGCTTTATGGCGTTGTGGTTGTCTCAAAAGGTGAGTCCTTTACCTTCTGAAGTCTGTTTCCGCCATGCTTTTGCTGTCGTTGGTGCTGCCCCGGAAAAGGTGGTGGATTGGAGGATCTTAATACGCTGGATGGAACATTGACTTCTGCCTGGCTGTAGGCAGCTGCCGCTGTGGTGCCTGTTGTTTCCGCCCTAGTGGTCGGTGTGGTAAAGTGGCTGTCTATCTGAGTTCTCACCACCATGATCATAATTTGGCGGTAGTTACCACCAACCTGTTGGTGGTATTACCGCCACTTTATCACCGACCGCCAGGGATGTAATGAGGGCCATTGTATTTCAAAGGAGTCAACGTAATATAAACAGACCAGACTGGGGGCTAATGTACTGCCCATTGATGTCCTCTGTACTTGTAAGTAGTAGCTGTTGTCAAATTCTTGTTAATGCTAGGTGGGGAAGGTCAAGTATAAACTCAGGAGGTGTTATCGAATCCCATGTGCTGTTCACTGATTACCTCTAGTGTGGCCTCCTGAGGTAAGTTAGTGTACAAGGATTCTACATCCAGAGTTAGCAGAACCTCAGTTTCCCTATCAAACTGCATCCCATTGAGTAGATTGAGGACATCTTTGGTGTCATTAAGATAAGTGGGTATCCGTTTGACAAGTGGTTGTAAGAATGTATCGCAAAATTGTGAAAGAGACTCTATGCCTGAAACAATAGGTCTCCTGGGGGGCGGGTGCTTGCTTTTGTGTATTTTAGGCAGGATGTAGAAATAAGGTATTTTGGGATTTTCTTTTATCAAGAACGCTGCCTCATGTTTGGTGATCCACTCATTATCCAATCCTTTTGATATTAGAAAGGCTATTTCCTCTTGGATTTCAGAGGTGGGATCTCTCGATAGTTTTTTATAATGTTGTCTGTTCCCAAGTAGGCATAGACTTTCCTCTTTGTACATTGTTGTTAGCAGTATCACCATAGCACCACCCTTTTCTGCTGGTTTTATTATTATTGTGGTGTCTGAAGTGAGTCCCTGTAGTGCTGTTAGTTCCTGGGTACTGATGTTCTGAAATTTCTCTGTGGATGCCACTCTCTAGTTATCTATCTTGCGGCTAACTGATTTTTCGAAAACCGAGGCATGGCATCCAGGCACCACATCGCAGTGCAGAAGACTGGGGGAGGACCGCCACCAACACCACCCGACTACAACGACTGGGAGGAATAGGTACTGGCCATCCTGCACCCAGAGGGACTCATTGGACTCACTAAGGAATGGACTCGGGTAAGTCATCTACAATTACCCCATATCCACCACACCTGCAATGCATGCCCCACCCCACCCACATGCACCAGGACCTACACCCCACCCAGGCATCAGCCACTACATCCACCTCCCTGCATGACCACAAACCCACTAACATGCCCACATCACTCCGCTGTGCACAGTCACCCACCCCTGCATATACCCACAATGGAACGACACCCCACCACAATGCAACCCCACACTGGCACTAAATGCAATGTCAACCTCACAAAGACACCCTGGAAGGCCACTGAAAGTAACACCAGCACAAAATAGCACAGTCCTGTTCACCTCAAACATTCCTGCATATGTAACAGACATGTCTATGTCCTCCAACAGGCACCACCACCCATGCAACCCTAACAGACGGGACAAGGAGTGCCAGTGCCCCCGAGGGAGACAGAGGCACCTCACAGGACACTGGTAAAGGATCCCTGGACACTGATGAGCAGTCAGGCCCCTCACACAGTCCTTGACTCTCACCATGCAGCAGCCCCACCCAGGAAACCACTGTCACCCCTAGCACCCAGTCAAGACCAGCAGCCCAGGGCAGGCGTACCCACACCAGTGTACCCAGGGCCCAGACTGGTGGAACACAGGTACAGAGGCCACAGTCTCCCACTCCCAACATGCAGGAAGGCGAGGGCCCCAGTACAAGTGGTACTGCCAGACCTGTGCAGGGGACACAGGCACAAGGGGCTAGGGCAAGTGCAAGGGTCGGAGTGGGCCAAGGGGGAGGCCACAGGATGGATGCAGCAGCCTAGGACGTGATATCCGAGGTATTGGGGGCCTACCAGCATACCCAAGACAGGTTGTCACAGATTGTGTCCACCCTGGAGCACAGTCAGAGGATGCAGCAGGAACAACACCAACAGGCCATGGATTAGTGGAAAGAGCACAATGCCACAATGGCCACCATAGCAGGAGTACTGCTGCAGGTGGTCAAAAAACAGTCTGACACCCACACCGGACAAGAGGCACCCACAACAGCCCCGGATAACCAGTATCAGATGACCCCAGCAGCAGAAACATACCAGGAACTACCCTCACAGGAAACCCAAGGGCCTACCGTATCATCCCATGAAGCTCCACAGCAGGTGCCCAAACGGGCTCTCAGGCCAGATATGGCACTGGAATCCTAGCTAAGAACAAGGCCCCATCCAACAATTACCTCAGCAACAAATGCAAATCAACCATCCCACCCAATCACCAACAACACTTTGCTAAGAGGCTATATGAAATACTGTTAGACAAGATGGACACATCAATACTACCAACAAGGCTGCCACCATGTTGGTCTTGAGGACCCCCCCACCCTTACGACTTCCCATCACTGTAAATAGCAAAATTCACTCACTTCAACCAATAAAACACTTTTCACACTTGTAACACTGTCCCCTGTGTTAAATTGTGAACAAGGTGGAGTGTGGATGCAACTGGCAGAGAACAACTTTATTGTCGATTCTGTGCATGATGGTAGTCCTGTGTGCCCGGATGGTGGCAAGGAGGAAATGCATATATTTTCAGTCAGTACCATGCAGAAGTGGGCCATGTATCCCCTATCATTACCAACCCCCCCTATATGACAGACCACACTGACAGTATTAGTTACTAACCCCAATGACAGGCCTAAGTCCCACACAGTTATTGGGAGTAGAGTTGTATCATTTGGTTCCTGGAATTGACATCTCTCCCTTCCTCATCATCACCATCACCATCACTCTCCTCACCTCTCTGAGGTAGCTGATCAGGACCTATAGCACCCTCCACCTCCAAGAGGGGGATAGAATGTCTCACTGCCACGTTGTGCAGCATGCAGCAGGCCACCACTATTCTACACACCTTATCAGGCCCATAGGCCAGGGAACCCCCAGAGATATATAGGCACCGGAATCTAGCCGGAATCTCGCTCTATTACCCTCCTAGTACGTCCATGGGCCTCATTGTAATTCCTCTCTGCATCTGTCATGGGATTCCTCACTGGTGTCAGGAGCCAACACAAGTTTGGATCGCCAGAATTACCTAGAAAATTGTGCAATACAGACTCATCATTGGTATGACCCTTAGTCAGACAGGCTGGTTTTCTGCAATGTGTCAGTTACTGACAGGCAAACTTATCTATGATCCACCCTCTGTCCTCTTGTAGTTGTTTCATCTTCTGTGGCACACTACTGTTCCTCAAGACAAAGGAATCATGGACTGAACCTGGAAACATGGCATTCACATGTGAAATGTACTGGTCTGCAGTACATGCCAATTGGATGTTCATGGAGTGAAAGTTCTTCCTGTTTCTGTACACCTGTTCACTCACTCTTGGGGGATGATAGCTATGTGGGTACCATCGATGGCACCTATGACATAGGGAATGTTGGCAAAGGCATAGAATTCAAACTTGATGGCAGGGAGGTCAGTACTTTGGGGAAACCGCACGTAGTACTGCAGATGTGGTACAAATGCATTCAGAAAACTTGTCAGTACCTGGCTGAACATTGGCTGTGAAAAACCAGCACCCACGCCCACTGTCACTTGAAATGAGCCCGTGGCCAGGAAATGGAGTGCGGAGAGCACCTGCACTTCAGTTGGAATGGCATGCTGATTACGATTTTCCGGAGTTAGTGCAGGATCCAGTAATGCACAAAGGTCCTGAATAGTTGCACGTGTGAGTCTGTAAGTGATTATGATCTGACGCTCCACCATGGTCCCCATATCCACGAGTGGTCTGTACACCAATGGTGCCCTTCCTCGCCACAAGGGTCTGTACCTACGAGGGGTTACAAAAAGGAGTGATGAAGACACATACATAGGCACACTTGTCATCATTTGTGCACTGCATTGTTCATTGTGGTGCCTCTACAATAACTCTACCTGACAGATATACATGTACATCACAATGAGGGAACAGAGTATTTCATGTGTGCTACAATACTGAATGGACAGAGGCCTAGGTGCATCATGTGGCTAGTAGGGCCTGTAATTCTAGATGCATAGGTGATGGCAAAATGTCTGCCCACTGTAAATCTGCCCTTTCATTGAGGAAGTGACCTCATACTGCTAGCGGTTGACGTCACAGCGTAAGGCGGTGTTTACCGCTGTTCTCACCCTCATTGGTTAACATGGATGCCAATGGGGAATCCTGGCGTATCCTGATTGCCGCCGGCGGTGACGGTGCACACCGCAGCGGAACGTACACACGTTCATCATCGTTTGATCACTTGACTCCCTGATCTTGTGCAGACAGGTGCTCCACTCTGTGTACTGCTGTGGCCTGCCTCTGGCTATGGATGTGCCACGTGTTGCAGGGGAAAGGGCCCCGGTCTTCACCCAGGAAGAACTGGAGAAGCTAGTTGACGGGGTCTTGCCCCTGTACGCAAAACTGTACGGACGGCCAGAGGTACAGGTGAGTCTGGGTTTCAGGGTCACTGTGTATGTGTAATGGAAGGTGTTGATTGCATATATGTTTGCACCTCTGAGCCTGCATGGGCCATGGTGCATGGCATGCTGCGTGCGACTGTCCTGTATGTCTGACAGTACTGTCTGTCCCACAGTGGACGAATAGCCAGCTGTTCCAATTGTGCAAGTGCCTGACCTCTGTGTTCCATTTCTCTGTCGCCCTTTTAGGTCAGCGCCCACCAGAAGAGGGCACATTGGCATTCCATCGCCAAGGAGGTATGGACATTGGGGGTCTACAACCGGCAGAGCCCCCACTGTAGAAAGAGGTGGGAGGACCTGCGGTACTGGGCGCAACAGATCAGTGAAGCCCAGCTGGGGAAGTCCTCCCAACGTGGAAGGGGTGCCCATCGGGCACTGACCCCCCTCATGTGACGGATCCTGTCGGTGGCGTACCCAGACCTGGATGGGCGCTTGAAGGCTGCACAGCAGTCACAAGGGGGTGAGTACTCATTTAACATACTTCAGTCTGGAAGGATGTCTGGGTGTGCATTAAGGTTCATGCTGCTTAGAGGCAGGGAATTTGACTGGTGTCCACCTACTTTATGGTCCCCAAAAGGTGTAGGGGTGTCTCTGTCAGGTTTCACCTACTTCTGCTCCTTAGGTATTTGAGGGGATGAGTGTAGAGCAGAATTCTGGTCAGTAGTCAGGGACATGGCCATGGGCATGGTAAACGGTGCTGCCTGTTGGGTGTGTATTTTGGGTGGATGTACCTGCATTCAGCCATTTACAAGTGTCTCTCCTGTTTTGTCTCCCCATCCCTGTTCTCTTGTGTTGGTTTTGTACAGCATCAACATCAGGCGAGGGAGCTGAGGCACTGGCAAGTGGGGAGGCAGCGGCCCACGGATCCTCCGAGACAGTCACAACTGACGCCCAGGGGACCAGTGGGTGGGAGGGCAAAGGGACTTCCATGGGGGAGGCTACTACCACAGGAGGTAGTGACTCTGAGACCTCCTCTGATGGGGGCTCCCTGGCAGTGGCAGACCCTAGTGCACACACACCACTACCGTGACATCTTCCGCCACCCCCCATTCCATCACCGGCCTCCCTTCTGCTCCCCATCGAGTTAGCCTTGCCCGCCCACCCAGAAAGGTGGGTGCCTCCTTCGCCCCAGGCACCTCCTGCCCCAGTCAGCCCTGCTGCCCTCACAGAGGAGGTTATTGACCTCCTGAGAACCATCTCTGTAGGGCAGACAACCATCGTCAATGCCATCCAGGGGCTAGTATCAGAGGTGCAGCAGACCAATGCCTATCTGGATGGCATTCACGGTGCCATGTCTGCCCTACAGAGATCTTTTCAGGCTCTGGCCTCCTCTCGGACAGCAGCCAGTTTCCCTCGCCATTCTGTCCCCCCCCAACCTCCTCTACCCCTTCCAGCACCCCACTCCTTTCGCCCGTCCAAGGCACACATTTAGACCCGCAGTCAAGCACATCAACACACAAGAAGCACACTTCAAAACACAAGCACCACACCTCCCACCACAAGCATTCACACAGCCAACAGACACCTGCACACACAACAATGTCCACTTCCCCCAGTGTGCCAACCTCTTCTGCCTCCCTGCCTGTCCCCTCTACATCCACACCCTCATGCACTGCACCTTCACTCACTGTTGCTGCTCCTCTTCCTGCACTAACCACAATAGCAGACATCCATACATGCACCCCATACACCACACCTGCACTCACCACCTCTACTGTAGTTGACACATCCAGCACACTCACCAGAATTGCAGACACCCACACAACATACATCCACACTAGCTGTCTGTCTTCTCCCACTCTGTCCACCCCCCACCTCCCAAAACACACAAACGCACCAAGGCACCCATACTGAGCAGTCACCTGCACCCACTACACGCACCCCTACACCACATACACCCACACCCTCTGCCTCCACTCCCATGCCCTCATCCACGCCCCCCAATTGCTCCCAAAAAACTTTTCCTCTCCCGTGCTGACCTCTTCCAAACCACTGGCCCACCCTGTCTTGTCCCCAAACATGCTCACCTCCTTGCCCTTTCCACTCCTTCCACATCACAGCCCACCCCTGTCCGCCCTTCACATTCCCATGCCCCTTCCCCAGATAAGAAAAAGGCTCAGACTGAGCCTAGGCCATCTAGCTCCACCCGATCCAAACTGCCCCCACCCTCTTCAAAGAAGAAGCCCACCCCCTCCACCTTCCCAACGAAAGTGAAAGGCACACAGCATTGAAAATCCCCACCACCCCTGACCCCCTTCTATGAGGTGCCTGGATGCCCATATGTTGCCCCATTAGGTGGAGTACCATGCACCTGTGGGAGTCAGGGTGGGCCCGTTGAGGCCCATGGCAATTGTCGCCATATGGACTGGCCATTGGCCCTGTCTAGACTGTTTGGCTCTGTGAGCTTCTGATTGCAGTTTCTGTATGGCCTGTGTTTGGGCTGCACGCAGTTGAACCCTGGTCTTTTGTTAAAAAATTTTATGGGTGTGGGGCATTTGTATGTACTATGGTCAAGCTGGATGGGCCTTGTGTCGGGTAAGTACCCCTTGCTGTGGGGTGTATGACTTGTGCTGCTGTGAAGGGTTGGGGGGCGTAGCAGGGTGGGTGGAGTGGGTGGGTATGTAACTGTGGCCTGTCCTCCCTTGTTTCGTAGGTTGCGGTACTTACCGTCGTCGTCTTCGTCGACGGTCTCAGTTGTGGAGGTATATGGCAAGGAGCAGGGCTGGCATGATCTGCAGCTCTCTATCCATGGCTGCCGCAGCACGTTCTGTGGGACTCCGGCGCGTGTTTCCCTATATCTGGTTCATTTCCGCCTGGCTTTGTGTGGCGGTGGTTCCCGCCCCGGAACTGGCGGCGGAATGGTGGTTCATAATTTGATGGGCGGGTTGGGCTTTTCCGACGGCCTGTGGGCAGACTCTGCCGTCGTCGGCGGCACTCCTTTCCTGGCGGTGGGTGGTTCGCGGGATGCCTGTGTTTCATTTGGTTCATTATTTGGCGGTCCAGCCCGCTCCTCTGTTGGCGGTTTCTACCACCACCGCCGGTGTAGCGGAACGGACCGACATGTTCATAATGAGGGCCTTAATCTCTTTTGTCAAGGTTAGGCAACATCTATCTGCAGGTCTCAGTACTGAAGAATATTTTACGGGCATTTGGCAACAAGCAATAGTTGCAATGTTTGTCATGGACAAATCCCATACATCTGCAAACATCTTGGAAAACTTTAACAGCAAGGTTTTTGAATGGCTGTGACCAAGAGGTCTAAGAATTGGATTTGTTGCCATGGAAAATGGCAGTAAAAATGGTCAAGACCATGGCAGATGGTGGATAATTCTGGGTCCTGTGTTTTTTGCATTGTATCAACCTGACTGTGCAGGACTTTAAAAAAAAGAAGGGATAATCAGCAGCACACTGGTTTCTTGCAGAAGAATCTGCACTCATTTCAGCCATTTAAAGCCTAGAAGCAGCTGAAGATCATTCAGTGTGCTAATAGAATACCAATAAAGCCATCATACAGGAGGTGCCAACACATTGGTGCTCTACCTACAACATGATGCAATGTCTGTTTGAGCAGTACAGAACAATCACCGACCATGTCCATCAAAGAGGAGGGGATACAACTGGGAAAAGCATGTCCAGAGATCTACAAATGGAGCCTAGTCAAAAGTCTGACAAAATTGCTACTTCCTTTTGAGGTTTTCATAGGGAAGTCAGCAAGGAGGACAGTATGATGAGCCAAGCTTATCCCGTTGATGCATCTGCCACAGGACGAGCTAAAAAAGGTGTTGCAAAGGTTCGCCAGTGAGAACGAAGAAGTGCATGAGTTGGTTGAGAGCTTAATACTTAATGGGCAGAAGTTCTGGTGTGCAGCCTTCATCCACCAGAGAGGGCAGTGCTGTTGTATCATGGCAGCCAACATCTGTGACAACAACACCGGCAACAACACCAGCAACAGAAGAATCTGACCCAACCTCTGCAATGGCTTAGTTTCAAGTGGCATGGCTTAAGTCAAGTGCAGAGGCGTAGGTAACCAAGGTCGAACAAGTGGCAGCACCAATGACCATTCAGAGAATGGTCCAAGACCATCTGGATGATGCAAAAGAGGTCTGTGTGGACCAAAACCCATTAGGTTTAGGAAGATGTGCCAATGGCCAGAGCTCAACAGGCTTGCAATGTAGTATCTGGCTTGTCCAGTAGCCAGTGTATCTGCTGAGTGTGTGTTCAGTGCAGCTGATGTAGTTGTCAGTCAGTACGAACTGTTTCTCCCCTCAAAACATGGAGAGATTGACCATGATTAAAATGAACCAACACTTCATACCACACAATTACACTATTCCTGAAACACTACAAGAGGAGGATGAAGACGGTTGGTCAGACTCAATTGGGTTAGCTGACCAACTTCTGGGTGATTCCCCCGAGTTTGAGGAGAAGCTCTACTTCCCTGACCAAGTCGGCCACCAGAAAACTTTAAAATCATCGTGGAACTGCTTTGCCAAAAAAACTGATATATCTAGAGGAACATTATGGGGGTCATTATGGCGGTCGGCGGTAATATGGCTGTAAGTACTGTCAAAAGGCTGGCGGTACTTACTGCCATATTATGACATTGGTGGGTTGGCTGAAGCCAACCCGCCAATGTACCACTCTGACCGCCGTGGCGGTAACAGCCACCGGGCTGCAGATATCTATCTCCAGCCCGGCAGCCGTCACTGTTCCGCCCGTGGGATTATGACCCCGCCTACCGCCATGGTTTTCGTGGCTTCTTTACTGCCACAAAAACCGTGGCGGTAGGCACCATCAGTGACAGGGAATTCCTTTGTTGTCACTGATAGGGGTCCCCCTCCCTCTCCAGTTACCCCCCTGCCTCTCCAAAGCACCTCTACCCCCCAACATTTCCACCCCTTCACTCACGCACACACATACACACACTCTTTACCCACAAACATCCACGCATGCATGCATCAACTTACACACACCTGCACACACTTACAAACATACACGCAGACATGCAGTCCCTAAACACAACATACACACACTCACACCTTCATACATGCACACTTGCATCCAACATGCAACACACACCTACATCCATGCACACACAAACATACACACAAACCCCCACACAAACACACAACACCCGCTCTCCTGTCTGAGACCCGACTTACCTGTAGTCAGGGGGTCCTCCAGTAGGAGATGGGACAGGGCACTGCTGCCACCAGCAGCGTCTGCCAGCAGAACACCGCCAGGATGTATTATGAGTCATAATACGGCTGGCGGCGGTCTACTGACGTGGTGCTGCTAGTGGCAGCAGCGCCACCTTACCGCCATCTGCCGGCATGGCCACAGCCGGATTTCCACCATCCTTCTGGCGGAAATCCGGCTGTGGTCAAAATATGGCAGATGGCTGGTAGCTGCAGCGACGGTATTTTGCCAGGTGTCGCCGTGGCGGTAGGTGTTTTTTACCACCATTTTCTAAATGAAGGCAAATATATTTTGTGTCTGAGGTATGCAGCCCCACCATTCATTCACATGTATGGCTAGACTGTAGTTGGACCAGTGTGCAGTAAAGAAGCCTCCCCAATCCCTTTAATGACATCGGCCCATGCTTGTCCTTCTTTTTTTTCATTCTTTGGCAGGGCGGTCCCTGTGAAAAGTATGTATTGCTTCCACAGGAAAAAATGAGATACAATATGACAATTGGGTACAGTCGTGCTTGGATTTGAACAAGTAACTATTGCACCAATGAGTGATATAATATTGAGTGAGTGTGAGTGATGATGATTCATGTGGTGTCAGAGAGCAAGGGTGTTCAGCTAATTTTTAAACTTGATTTCCATGATTTGCAATGTTTGGGGGCTGATGAATGATTTTGCCAGAGGGTGATTAGTCTTTCACACTTAGCTAGATTTACTCACATAGTCCATTCCTTGCTATACTTTTCCCCTGGTTCTTCAGAGACCAGACAAATCAGTTTAGTTAACAAATACAAATCTGCTCAAAATGCTCAAATTCTTTTGCTCTTCTTGTTCATCAACAGCAGTGCACTACAGGCCTTCTCTCAAGCTCATTTGGGTTGGGGAATCAGACTAATTTGTTACTTGGAGCCCGGACTCAGAGCAGGACTACCTCAGCATCCAGAAGAAGGATGCTATCTAATTCCAAGGGAAAACAACATGATGATAACTCTAAAAGGCGTACTCAGCCCTGTGGGTTGGAGAGAGATGCATTGATTTGAGGAAATGCTGAGTAGCCTGCTGGCTCAAATGTCAAACTCCTCTATTATGTAGTAGGGGTCAGGGTACTGATATGTGATGTCACATCATCACATGATGGACACACCTGGCTAAATGTTGTGACAGTTGTGAGATCGATTAGCCAGTTATATACGGCTACTTGTCTGGGATTGATTGTAAAACTGCTCTCACTTCTTAGTTAATCGCACGTAAGTCATCATGAATGACAACAGCAGCCCATGTTGTTGCTCTGCCTCTTGGTCCACTCCTCATGAAGCTTACCTTCTGTCTTTCTCCTTGACTCTACAATATTGTTACTGTTTTACAATCCACAGGCCTTCTCTTCTCCTGCAGGAAAGGTGAAAGCTTATTAACACTCATGCTTACCTTACTGGCACCAAAGACGGATATGGATATTCTGAGAAGAATGCAGATGCACCGTCCAATTTGCCATTTATATACAGTATCATTTTTTTTTAGCAATCCTCATTTTTACTACTGTGTGTGTTGACTCCTCCATAATTTGAATTTTCAAACCTAGATGAAAGAACATTTAGATATATAATAACTTGGGTCCCTAATGCGAAGAACATTTTGCAATGCATTTATTTGTACTGTTGATTTTTCATTTACTTCCACAACAGATTTGATGATGTACTGCTCATTGACCTGATGAATATTGTTGTTGTGTAGTATTTGTCTTTGTCACACCTTTCTGCAACTACCTGTTCCCATACATACAGTACATCAAACGTCTAACCCTGTTCCCCCAGGCTGTGTGATGTATTGAGGTGTGACTTATGAATTTACACCACAAATAGATCACACCCTGAGTGGGCAGGATGTGTTGAAAGCAACCCACTCACTGTGGGATCTTCTGTTCCCTGGATGATAGCCCAAGTTGGCCCTTCTAACCCATCCATGCATTGAAGGGGTACATATATAACATTGATTAAAGACAAAAGACAGATTGCCATCATATGAAGAAGCAAACTACCCATTTATTTTTCACAAATGATACCCACCCTTTCCATTCCAAACAGGCTACCACCCTCCCCAAACAAATACATAAATTGCTCAATTGTCCAAAATAAGTCCAAAGTCCTTGTCCCAACTGACCTTCCCAATTGCGACCATCCCCACCCACAAAAAAGTCCCTCTCACCAAAGAAAGTATATTAAAAAAAGGGTTTTAGAGGGCATCTAGATGGGCGTGAGGGCCTGATACCTCTTGGTGAAGCAGTGCCAGCTCCCATTAGATGCGGAGGAGGAGGCAGTCTATTGGTGATGATCAAGGGGGTGGTGTGCTGCTGAATGGCAGCAGTGGTGAATCACAGCTACCTGTGGCATTGGTGATGATGTGGCCGGGATGGAGAAGAAGCAAGGCTGGCTAGAGGGACTGGCGGCAGTGGCATGTGCCTCTGCCTCCTCCTTTTCCAAAAGCACCAGCCCACAATAGTTTGCCTGGATGATCTCCATCCTGTGGCACCACAGCTGTATGTCTATCTGCTGATCTAACTGTGTATCAGCAGGAGTAGCAATATCAAGAAAGAAAAAAAACTCAAATTGTGATGCTCAGTGCAAACACCTGTTTATATAGTGGCACAGTAGCAGAACATTGCTGGTCCCCTAGGGCCATTGGAATCTTTGATGTGAAAATTAACAGGCCCAAGTTTTTCCACATGTGCACAACATAAAACGTAACACATGCATCACATAAAAAATAGCACCGACTGCAGGGAATGAACCGAGAATACCACCAGAATAAAAGTGTTTTTTGTTAAAAGGATTTCATAGTAAAAACTGAATGGACTCTTTGTGCATAAAAGAAAAAATTCCCTCTCACCAAACAGTAAGGCACATATACAGTACAATTAATAGTACTCTTGTTATGCACCCTTAATGGAGGCATGCTAACATCGTGTTGGCTGCTCTCTGCAGTATGTTTATGGGCAGCTGTAATGGACAGTTGATTAACTTAGTTTAATTCCAATGTCCCTGCATTTCTCTGACTGTCTTTCAATTCTTCCCTGACACCGAAAGGGCAGATGAATAATAATAATACTGCATCACACATCTCATGTATAACACAGATGTCCTGTCTACCATAGGTAGACAGCAGAAAAAACAATGCACTGCAGTACAAGGAAGGGAAAGAGATTTATATTTTATTTGACACATTCATCACTGAGTATCCCATCTGCCAAAACTCTAAATCAGGCACTTACTCCCGCTTTACTTCCTAGCCTCGCCTGCCCCCACAAATTGTTTTAAAACAATATATTCACTTGGCTTTAAGGAAGGTTACTCTACTGTAAGTTAGAGGTAGAGGTTTTGCTATATTATAGCAGGGTGTCACTGATCATGATGAGCTAAACTTTCACTTTTACTCATTGCAGTTGACGAATGATGAAAGGGAAAAAATTTGTACAAGGGTAAATCCGTGATGGAAGCCATGAAATATATATGCGTAAATCACTTGCCCAGAAAAAACATGGCACATGCCAAGAATGGATTTTAAATTTGTTTGGTAGGCTGGGACAGAAGTTAGGAAAGAATAATGGAGTGAAGTACTACTAGGAGGTTACTGACTGGCCACCGGGAAACACACCTGTTTTTGGTTTGTGATGCAATGAAAACTGCATAATGCCTCATTAACTGAAGTAGATTCACACTACACAGCCAACACTGTAGTACATAATTGAACCATGCTGCTGTTAGTTCACGGGTGGCGAAATGCCATGGGCAGGGAGGTGATGGTGATGGGTGAGATATGTTACTCGCTTAACAAATACAGTATATTTAGTTTGTCAATAAGCAAGCAGTGTGACTTACCACCACTCGTCCTTGTATCTGCTGGGACTCCTTCCCCTACAACCTCCTGTGCCTCCTCTTTCACAAAGGTGCTGGCTGTGCTGCAAAAAAAAATCTACCTATTTAAGATACCAGATTCTCCTCTTAAGTAATTATTATTGTTTTGAACAAAGTACAACAGCAATACCTCACGACTGTTCAGTTAGCAGTGTCTTCTATCAAAACTATCACTTTGGGAGGTTTGTTGGTTAGAAAAGGCAGGTAGTCAAGTCAACTAAACCATTTTTTTTCTCATAATGGAGGGACAGATCTATGATGGGTCATTGAAGTGCAACAAAGGGATGGAATGGTCAATGAAGGTAATATGGTCTTGGTTAGGAAATGGAATATGATCACTACTTTCCTGCAACACTGCACTATCATAGAAACTGCTGGCCTACTGTGTAAATGAATTATAACACAGCATTGACCAGGGCAACTCTCTCATTTTGACTATTTGAGCATGAGCAAGAAAGTGTTCTCATAAACATGTGTGGTGAATAATAGCTTACTTGGGACTTCAGTATTCCCAGTAACAAACATCTGTTCTCTTTGTCTCACAGTACTACAGAAATATAAGGTGAGAGGGAAACCTTTCTTAAATGGCAGAAGGATTCTACTACAGGAAGAAGTTAGATAAAGAAACAGGAACTATAGAACAAGAGGATAATGCAGGGATAACAACAATTTTACAAACATTAGAAAGAAGAGCTGAAAAAAGGAGACAGTATAAAAAAAGTACACAAGGCAAATTTATTTTACTAATGGGGAGAAGTAAAAGTTATGGAAATATTAATAGCAGAACTTATTGTGGCCATCAAAACCATCTGCCATAGCCGCAGGGCTGCTGGTGGTGGTGTTTCCACCTGCGATGGCTCTGGTAGTGGCAGTCATTTTGCCCTCTTCTGCTCAGGTGCTGAAATAAGAAAGAAGATTAAAAAAAGATCAATGGACCAGTTATTCTCCAAACAACATTTTTTGACAGGCAGAAGCAGTACCATTGTACTTTTCTAAATCAGATAACCTATTACCATATTCCTAATTTCCTAAACCTAAACTACATTTTGAACTAATAATGCATTGCAACAAATGATCTTTGCATCCACACCCCCTTTGATGGGCCAACTCAGTCTCCCTTTTCAACGGATACTACACATCACTAGGAGACTGGGACTGTATGAGCTACATAAAGAAAGGCACAGAGAATGCTAACTCCCTGATATACTACTGTCTTAGTGACAGGAGCGAGGAGTCTGCATCATTTCTTAAATAATCCGCCTAAGCGACCACAGAGTAGGTAGTGCTGAGCACCTGGCGAACTCAACCTGGATCAGATATTATTCATAAACGTAGCTTACCTCTGAGTGTCAGCAGCTTGGTATTGAAAACAAAATAGCATTTTTAGAAAACAAAAAATAATTATCACTCACAAACCCTTCAAACGCATTACACAGGAGATTAAGAAGGTCCTGAATATCTCCTCAGTGGTGCGTCAGCTGCTGTGTGGTGAACTGCACCCCTGTGCTGCAGTGCACATAACGAAGCACTCTCCCCGACAGCAGCTGTTGCTCCAACAGGTCGTACCCTTTCCCCGGCCTGCTGACTGCTGCCAACATGAACGGGAGTTGGCGCTGGACCCAAAAAAACAACGCAGCTATCTCCGCCTCAGAAAAAATAGGGTGGGTTGTACACCTGAATGGTGCTGGAGCCCACAGACTTTGTAAGTGACACTGGTGCCGCCGCTGCTGCCTACTTCTGCCATTGGGCTTGTTGAAAAGAAGAAGTAGGACAATAGAGGTAAGCAGAAAGGAAGAAGGAATTGAAACACAAGGAAAGGGAAAACAGAAAATGTACAAAATGTCACGACAAATAAAAAAGGCAAAAATGAAAAATATACACACAGAAGGACACACACTGACAAAAAATAAGTAAACAAGGGGTGGGTGAGTGGGATAAAGATCAGATGGGGAGGACTGACACAGATTCAAAAACAGACCCATCAGCATGCTCAGAACAGCAGAAAGCAGGTAAACCAAAATGGCCACCCCCATACGCATCTTGTGTTGCTGTCTGCACTGGTTTTCAGTTTAAATTCGGTACCCTAAGAGCCAATACAATATTTTTCCGCCCATTCGCAGAGTTCTGCAGAATCGCTCTGAGTTTTTCTGGAACTCTGTGGAAATCAGTAGAGCTAAACTCTATGAGTTCCACTCAGGTCTATTAAAAACCCCAGCACAAGAGAGAGTCACTACAGAAGAACACTGGATATTGGGCTGCGAAGTTGGACTAATGCTCAGCTTGAAGAAATAATTCCACTGAACCTTGATAAGGTTGAGCTTTGGTGCTCTGTAACTTCACTTGGCACCCAGGGTTCAAAGGAGTCTTTCCAAGGCCAGTAGCAGTGACCCACTTATGCCCCCTGAGGAAGGGTAGGTGGAATGGACCTATGGACAAGCTAGAGGACCTTTGAGGTTTGCCTTGGCACATCTATGGTCTGGCCTGCAATTCCCCTAACACACAGGTGCCCTGCAAGTAACCAGGTGGCTGTGGGACCTGGTGAGTGTGGCATGAAGGTTGTTCTATTTGCTGGCTGTGGAGCAGCTGGTGAAGGAAACTTTAAAAGTTAAGCTCCCTGAAGGACAGCACATTTAATGGCCAGGAGGCCCTGTGAAAATGATCCTTATGGCTAAAATTGCCCACCAGGATTAAAATGACACCATGATAAAGTAAATCGGCCTAACTGGGCTGGGGAAAACTGCTGGTAAGCTATTTTTACCATGGAGACATTGGTGGGAAAATGGAACGCATAGCACTCTGCTGCTAATTCCAGAAATCTCACCACAAACCGCCACACTCCTGGGAGTCAGCGTAACCTCTGTCTGTATTTTTTATAGGTATGGGGCATGCATGGTACCCCCTCCCAGATCAAATCTTGAACCTCTGAATCGCACCAAGTTCCTTCAATGGGAAGCTCCAGGGTTGGGCCAAACCCAAAAAGGGCATCACTGGGAGCCCCCATGCCCTGTGCCTATATCTGGGGCAGTGGGAGACACCCAGCACATCATCCCCCTACCTGCACTGATCATGGGCAGGCGAGCAGAGAGGGGGTCAAAAGGATGAGGACTCCATGCTGGCTCCCAAAAGATGTCAGTGGCAGAAGTAGGCTGGGCTGCGCAGGATTGAGCTCCCTGCACGACCTAAAAAATTAACACATTCCAGGTGATCCAGCAGCACCTGGCATGAAAAATGAAAATCACAACACAAGGCCATTTTGTTAAATGGAAACCAAAGCAATTTGACAAGAGGCAAAGCTGCTTAAAAAATATTCAAGGACTTGTATGCTGAGGCATCCTACATGGCCCTGGGAGGGCAGCAGATTTGCATGCACCTCTGCTATGGTGCTCCATGAAAAGCAGCAGCATTACCATTTTATAAACTGTTCTGAGTGCTACCAGGAGCACAGGAGCCAACCCTTATTCTCCATAAGAAGATTGTCTTAGGCTCCCAAGGGGTAATATTGATGCCCTCTGGAGTAGTTTATCATGTTTTCAAGCAATCCGGAAGCTTTCACTTTTGCATATGGGCTATGGAGTGCAGGGATTGCAATCCAATCGCCTCCTTTAGGGTAAGTGGTATGAAGAAGTTATATTAAAAAGGGATTGAAATGCCAGGATAAACCATTCGCTTGGAAACAATGGTGACCAGGCTGCATGCCCATTGCCAATAACTGCAGCTGATCCCAAACCATTTGTGATCTGTGCTATGTGGAAAAAAATAATACCACTTCTGATTGAAAGCCACCAGGAGAGTGTATGACCACAAAAGATACAGGGGCTGATTATGAGTTTGGCAGATGGAAACATCTGAACACCAAACTCCTGACGGGGAGGTCCCCACTAGCTCCATTCAGCGTTTTCCACTGGGCTGACCAGCGGAGACTTTAGCCCAGTGGGAAAGTTGTGGCAGCATTGCTGCCGGCTCATAATAGAGCCAGCAGCAATGCTGCTGCATGCAGGGGGCACCAGCACCCTTGAAATGCGCACTGTCTACACAGTGTTCATTTTGAGGATGCTGACCAGGGGGACCCCTGCACTGCCTGTGCCATGAGCATTGGCAGTGCAGGGGCCACCCATGGCTCCCTGCACTTGTTCTCTGCCAGCGTTTTCCTGGCAGTCAAACTGCCATGAAAAGACTGGCATAGAACAAGGTTGGAATCAGCAGGGCGGAGCTGAGTTCAGCGCCACCCTGGCAACCAGCCCCGCCGTCAGCCCGTTGGATCACTGATCCTGGTGGGGACGGCGGTAGGTTGGCAGGTCTGTCCACCAACCTCGTAAGGTGGCAGTCGGACCACCACAGCTGCGGCGGTCTGATCACCACTACAAGGCTGGTGGTCTTCGGACCGCCAGCCTCGTATTAATGCTCATAGTAACAATATGATATGACCAAAGGTGCACATGCGTTAGCTATGCCTGCAGGAAATGTAAGAGGAAGGAGCGAGCAAGACAACATTTTTTATTTGAAAGGTTGTCCATGTACTGTTTTGAACTGGTAATGTCCCCCTGTATAGTTAGATTGCAATGTATTGACAACAGCATGCATTTGTGCTTACTGCAGGCATTCTTTGTGGCAATATCATTGAAATAAACAGTAAAAACCAACCTACTAGATCATGAAAGAGGCCCATAAAGTGACAAAAGCTAGCCTACAGATAGGGCTGTCAGATCAGCCCTTGTAGTGATGTCATATTGCCTCAATGACCAGTCTGACCGTCATCTGTGGACCCCCAGGGAGCATCTGTTCAGCAGGCCTGCAGACCCACATGACCTCTAGCCATTATATTCTATCAATGATCATAAGCATTTTGAACTAAATAACTTTATGAAGATAGTTCCTTTTATGGGGATAACACTTTGATCAAGTAACAATAATAATTGAAGTCTACTGTATTGCCTTTCTTTTCATTCAAATATGCTCCCACCTGAACTAGAAATAATCTGAGGTACTTTCATACTACAGCACCTACACTGCCCGTTTTAGAAATTGAGATGCTTACACTTTTCAGCAGATCACAAATACTTCCCCATTTACAGTACTCCTTTATCATAGGCAGCGTGTACTCTGCCATAATGAGCACATCATCTTGTAGCTTTTATGCAATCACTGTTTTTGTCACTGTTTCTGTCATTTTTTTGACACCAAGCCCTGGATGGTCTCTAATTTTTTTCCATACTTAGCTCCACTGCTGCCCTGTGCCAGTCCAAGGCCCAAGTCACTCAAGATACTACTTCTGTCCTCTCGTTAGTGTTGAGAACTTTGATTTCACATGTTTACCTATTGATTTAATATGATCGGAGTCTTACATCAGTGAGGGAAAGCACCCCTTTTGACATGACTAGGCCCCACTTTTTGCCTGGTTTCTGATGGGGCTTTGACTGTTACTGCACTGGGTCCCTGCTGACTAGATCTCCAGTGTCAGATCTCTTTCCCAAAAACTGCACAGTTGTTTTGCACAATTGACAAGCTCTTTAGCTACCACTGTAAGTCACTAGTAAATGGTACCTCTGGTACCTAGGGGCTGGGGTACTAAGGAGGTTATATGAGGGCTGCAGCACCAATTGTGCCACCCTCAGGGACCCCTCACCTAACCAACACAGTACTGCTATTGCAGACTGCGTGTGTTGGTGCAGGCTAAATTGAAAATACAACCTGTCACACATCCCTGTGTGCCAGGTCCCTTATCACTGCATGTGCCAGGTGTAAGTCACCCCTAAAGTAGGGTGCATCCAGACACATGTTAGGGCATATATGCAGGAGCAGATATGGCCCTGCTATGTCCCTGTCAATTCTGAGACATAGTAAGTTCACAGGGAAGCCGTTTTAAATACACTGGTCATTAAGAGTTCCCCAGCAACATGATGGCTTCTCAAAATTCTGGGATGTTTGCTATCAAACATCTCAGAATAACAAACCCTCACTGACCTCAGTTATGAATGAATTAAAAAATGCACACAGAGGGCACCTTAGAGGTGCCCCCTAACAACCTACCAGCTACTAGTGTGCTGACTTGCTGGTCCTGACCAGTTGTGTCACCACATATGCCTTTCTGGCCCCTCAGGGTAAGAGCCCGCACTTTTGAGGGCCTGAGACAAAGGCCTGCTCTGGGCAGAGGGGTGACCTCCTCTCCCAGGCAGGATGGACATTTGAGGGTGGGGTGCTTCAAAGGTCTTACCGCCTTCGTAATGTGACCCAGGTCTCACCAGATGGTGGAGATCACCAACCCCTGTGTCCTGACCCCACCTTTGGGGGCAGCACAGGGGGGGAAATGATTTAAATTAGGAGGAATTCCCAGTTCATGCCATTGACCCCTCCCTAATGTAAATGATCTGAAGTGGACAGTACTTTTTAAATTCCTCCATCTTTTTTGGGAGGAATTATGCCACTAGGGTTAGGGTTATGCCCAGTCCCGAGCGGAAGTGGTCATGAGGAGGGTGTAGTCACCCTAAAGGTGGTCAGCTCATTGGCTACTGCCTGTCACTCCCTGTAACACCGCTAAATTTAATATTTAGGTGGCACCCCTGAACCCTAGAACTCAGATATCAACAACCTAAGAAGACCTGGACAAAGAAGAGTTGCACCCGCAGAAGAGGAAAAGTAGAAGCAGCTGACCTGGAACCAACCTTTCCCGCCTGCCTGCTGACCTCAATGCATCCTGCACAAGAAGCTAGCTCATCCAGCCTTCAATAAAGACTCAAGTCTCCCATGGACAGCGGACTTGCCTTGCAAGAAGAAACTCCAAAGAAAAGACTCTGCAGCTACTGTAACCCTGGAAACCCAGTACCAGAAGTGACCACTGCAGCCAACGTCCACAACCCGAGGTGAAGCCAACCAATCTTGCCAACGCGGGTCCCCAGTTGCCCAGAGACTGAGCCCAGTGTGGTCTCACCCCTCTTGGACTCTCCAGGGACACTTTCAGTCTCTGCACGCAGGCCCCCTCTCCCACAGGCTTGTGGAGAGAGACAATCAGAGATTTACTGCAACCACTGCACCTGTGAACCCTGACCCCAACTGAGGTGGGTCACCAGTGCCAATGACATACCCCAGCTCCTAAGAGCTCAAGTCCACCCTGGATCCACTCCTGCTGGACTCCCCTACGACACCTGCAGCCTCAACACACAGGACGCCCCTGACCACGAGTGCTCCTGGATGTGAAAATCTGATTCCTAAAGTCACCGCTGCATCCGTTTCCCCTGGGACCAAAGGTGCACCTAGGGCTCTGAGCGCCCCAAGCCTACTACCTACCCGATAGTTGTCCCTGACTTGCTTCCCAGCCAGATCCTTCAGACTGTTTGTCACTGCGGTCAAACTCCCATAGTAAACCATTGGGCTACCCGATGCCTCACTGCACCTCTGTACTCGGCTGCCCCAGTGCCGCCCAAGGTGGCCCCTGATGTGGTTCTGATCAGTGCCCAGTACATACCTCAACTCCCTGAGATTGGCCTTGTAAGTTGTTGTTAACGTGTATTTGCTGAACATTGTTTTTCCTTCATGGGATAACATTGAGAGAACTCTGAAAATTGCATTGTGTCTGTTTTTGAAACTTTAAAGTATTTAAGCTTTAAAATCTACTTACCTGATTAAAAAGTTCTTAGATTTGAAACATATATAAAAATAATTGTTCTTTTTCTAAATTGTCCTCAGATTTGTTCATTCAGTGTGTGTCTCATTTATTGCCTCTGTGAGGCCAACAAATGATTAGCACTACCCTCTGATAAGCCAAACTGCTCACCCACACTACCACTAATAGAGCATTTGTCCTATTTACCTTTGCCTCTCCAATACCAAGTGGGTATCCATTGGACTCTTCCCACAGTGTTCTTTATTTTGGTGCACCCTATAAAGAGCCACCCTCCTCCCACCAGTGTGTACACACTCATATATAAACATGCAGTTGCAGAGGAAAGAAGTACTGAGGCCCACATTTATACTTTTTTACCGCCTCATTTGCGCCGCTTTTTGATTTAAAAACTGCGCAAATTTACAAAATACAGGGGCACATTCATACTCTGTTTGCGTCGAATGTGCGTCAAAAATTCTGACGCACAATCGGCGCAAACCCTGCCCCATATTTATACTTTGACGCCCGACCCCGCGAGCGTCAAAATTCCACCATGTGCGTCATTTTTTGGAAGGGGGAACCAGCCTTACGTTAATTATATGCAAGGTAGGCGTTCCCTTCCAAAAAATGACCTTAAGGCCTGTGCCCCTTATTTATACTCTGGCGTCATTTTGACACACAGGAGGGGTGGGCCTTAAAAAACGGCGCACAGCCTGATGTGCGACGTTTTTTAATGCCTGGGTCAGGGCAGGCGTTAAGGGACCTGTGGGCTCGGAAGGAGCCCAGAGGTGCCCTCCCCTTCCCCCAGGGACACCCCCTGCCACCCTTGCCCACCCCAGGAGGACACCCAAGGATGGAGGGACCCATCCCAGGGAAGTAAAGGTAAGTTCGGGTAAGTATTTTTTTCCGATTTATTTTGTGGCATAGGGGGGCCTGATTTGGGCCCCCCTACATGCCACTATGCCCAATGACCATGCCCAGGGGACATAAGTCCCCTGGGCACGGCCATTGGGCAAGGGGGCATGACTCCTGTCTTTGCTAAGACAGGAGTCATGTCAATGGAGGTTGGGCGTAAAAAAAAATGGCGCAAATCCGGTTTGAGGCCTGAATTTTGCCTCAGACCTGACTTGCACCATTTTTTGACGCACAACCCCCATTTTCTCATACGCCGGCGCTGTCTGGTGTGAGTCATTTTTTTGGACGCACACCAGTCCGCAGCGCCGGCTAACGTCATTCCATTAATAAGGCGCCCGCATGGTGCGTTGGAATGGCGTTAGCCGGCGATAACATTTTCGACGCACAACTGCGTTGGCGCAGTTGTGCGTCAAAAAGTATAAGTATGGGCCACAATTGTATTTTGCAAGTTTGCGCCATTTTTGCGTCGAAAAATGATGCAAATGCGGCGCTAAAAAAGTATAAATATGGGCCTGAGTTCATATAATGTGGATGTGTTTGAGTATTTTTCTGTATAGTTGTAGAAGTAAGAATGGCTTGTGGATCCCTGGCTTCCAGTTGTGATTTAGTGGGGTAAATAGAAGTCAAAAGGTTAAGATCCCCAGCTGTAAAGTCAAGAAGGACATGCCATGTTCTTCATCCCTTTTAAAAGTTTAGCCGACAGGACGTCTGACTAATTGGAGCTCTGAAGAACCCAATATCAACCTCGAAAAGACTGCGATAAAAACATTCACAGCTTCAGCATATCCTTGGCGGCTGCTACTTACTGATGTACTAGGCGACGATCGAGTTATATAACGTCCTTCCTTTATCATTCCAGCCTTCCGGCCATGTTCTGATTTAATTTCCTGGCGCTTAAAGTATTCATATGCTTGGGGAGATTGCCAACGCCAAGAAGCGTAGGAGGAAATAAAGTACACATACCTCTTGACTCGTGATATAAATTTACTAATCTCCTTTGTTTCGGGTTTGAAGATTGGTTGAACTTTGAACAAGGTGTCCCTTGAAGAGATCACCGCCAGGTAAGTAATTATTCATTTCGCGACATTCCTTCCTATTTTTGACGCGCAGCACGTTTTCCCCGCAGTTTCTACGTTCTTTCTTTTCTCAAGCCATGTTCTTCAATTTACCGTGGGTACAGCATTCCTTGGCATGCCAGTCATCGCCATGGAAATAGACAGACTGACAGCAGGATGTAGCATATGCAGAATACATGATTTCAGTGTCTCGTAGCCAGGAGATATATGCTCCGCTCAGATCGCCCTCCAGCCGGCCCACCCAGTGCTTAATTTCTGCTTGTTGTTTCCAGTGCTGAGCACCGGCATTTATTTGTGAGGGCCGGGGCTTATTCTTCTGCCTCCAGCAATTGCTGGGAGCAAAAGACACATATGGGAAAGACGGAATAAGGAAACACTTAAAAGCGTCATAAAGGGAGAAAGTAAAAAGTTGCAGGATGAGCTGAAGGGGCCGGGGTGGCCGTAAATGAATTGAAGAGGCCCGAGGTGGCTTCAGGATTACGCAGCCTCAGTATTCAGTGCTGGCAGATTTAATTACAGCAACCTCGTGTTTAAAAGAAGGGCTTTGATCACCGGCACCTCTTTATTTACAAATTAAGCACTGGGCCCACCTGTTCCGTCGGCGTGCATCACGCCAGCAAGCAGCTAGGTGAACTGTTGAGCGAAATATCATGTTATTCATATAGGTCTGACTTCTTGCCTACCATTTCCTGCTTATGGTATTCTTGGCATGCAAAGTTGCCTTTTCTACCTTTTAATCTCTTATGATGTAGTTGAGTCCATGCAATTAAGCCTAATAGTTAAAAAAAATGTATTATTATTGCTACATCTTTATTTTATTATAGTCTCTGTATCGCATTATTTAGACGGCTAAGAAGCTAGGGTGTGAGGTGAACGCTGTATTTAATATGCATATTTGATGCATATCCCCAATTGAAACAAGCAGTGGCAAAGCCCATAGGTCTGTCATTGGCCACCAGTCTTTTGGCTTTGTCAATGCTTGTTTTGTTGGGTCATATTTATTCGAGGCTCTCGTCCATTTAAAAACAAAAAGTGCTTTGGTTAAAAGAAAAAAAAGTACTCAGTAGGCACACATTGACATAGTAGGGCCTGGCACTTAAGGGTACCACTTTGTGTGCAGATCTGTGGCTTGGGAAAAGGGAAGAATGCTGCTAGCCACAGTGAAGCCAGCCAATGGCAAAAGTTTGCTGTACCCCCTGCCCCATGCTGAATGCTGTAGTGGGTGTGAGAGAAACGTGAATTACTCAATAGCAGACCAACAGATTAATGTTTTTTTATGCTGGCATACTTTAGCATAATTTGGGTAATGTTATGTTACCGTTGTTACGCGAAAGTCCACTAATACTTCACATTGCGCAATTACGCGTCATTTACAGTAAGAATTTACCAGGTACGGTCATTTGCATTACAAATTTTTCTTAAATGCACAGAAAAAAACGCAAACAACAGATTGTGAGTAGCTGCTTTTTACAGTGCTTTAGTTTTTTGGACTTTTCTTAAGCTCAACATGCATTCTTGTGTCCAAAGTAGAACCAAGGACACACCTCACGCTAAAATAAAATGCCAAATGGCAGTTTTCATTTCTTGTAGTTATGCGGAATAGTGCATAATTTTCCTTAAATTTTGCTTAATTGCACAAAAGCAAATTATGCAAATTGTGCACACCCCTAATGCAAATGAGCTTGCTGGATGTCTCTGTACGTAAGTATGTTATAGATATCACTTAAGTAAAATATTAAGGTCTTGGCTAACGGCAGATCTAGAAATGTAACAGAACAAATTTTAGTTATGCGACTGTTCGCTCAATTTCATCTACAAGAAATGTATCTTTTTTTTAATCCACTGGCTATCCATCGTGAAGTTCCAGTATACTTGCAGGCAAGTTTGGCATAACATCTTCTCTTGCAAAAAAAATACACTTTTTTTTTAGAAAGGGGCAGCAATTTTCACCTGGATATATTCGATAAAAAAATCACCTAATCTCAGTGCGAACTACTTTAAGCATGGAACTTTGGAAATAATCACACTTAAAAAGGGAGTAAGCATACATTTTGAATTCGTGCTGTATTAATCAGTTTACAGGAGAGTAGATATAAGAGTAAGGGCTTTATTAATGTCAGAAACTCCCACAAAGAACAAATCAAAAGGAAATTGGAGGAGGTGGAAGAATGTATTGAAACAGTTCTTATCATTGCTGCTTGTAAACAATTAATGATGCCTTTTTCTGATATATTTTGAGAAGGCAATAATAAAGTTATCATCGGTTGAAAGCAACAGAATGTGCCAGTAGGGCGTAATGAGACTTAAACTAAACCTGCAAAGCAAACTAGGTGGTAGGACTTTCTTTGCGGCCTTCTGAGAAAGTATACCCTATTTCCAGTGTGTGGCCACTCATGGACCATTTTGAATCTGGAAAAAGATGAACCTAAATCGCAATGGTTTTAACAATGTAAATATTCTCACATTGCAACATGTACAGAAATGTATGATTACCCTTGTTAAGTGGCGGAGAAACAAAACACTGGTACATACTTTAAATTTAGACATGTACCTTAGGGCCTCATTTGTAGTTTACCTTGCAGGCTCATAGACTGGTTGTACATTGAAGACAACAGCCATCGACTAAATTTAGGGTTTGATATGTTGTTGTGGTCCTTGTTCACTGAAACAAGTTTGAAGCCCAAGCACAGGTCCTGCAAGAATCTAGTGTGGTGACTAATGAGCATACTTACATGTAGTAAGTTACATAACACCCTCATAAAACCTGCATGGAAAAGGTCATACCATTTTTTCTAACAGTTCACATGTATGATACCTCTATAGCATTGTTAATTGAGTTTAGAAATGGCTGAAAGGGACAGTGGGCTTCATTACGACTTTGGCGGTCAAAATGATCTGGCCCCCAAAGCCTCAGGGTGGAGGCTGCCATCATATGGCGACCTCTCCCTCAGTTGTATTATGATATTTTCACTGGGCTGACCAGCGGAAACATCTTAATATGAAGTTTCTGCCAGTCAGACCAGCGGAAACAGTGCCATGGCATTGGCCTTGGCTCCCTTTTGGGAGCCGAGGCCAAGGCTGTGTCACAACGGCACCCTCGGAATGTGTACTGTCTGCCATGAGCATGGGTAGTGCAGGGCCGCCGTGGCCCTCAGCACTGGCTTTTTGCCAGCCATTTTCATGGCAGGGACCCCCACCATGAAAAGGCTGGTGGAAAGAGGACTTGTGATCAGCATGGCAGCTCTGAACTCAGCGCCGCAGTGGCTGACCATGACTCCGACCACCGCCACCCTGCCGGGATCCATCATCCTGGTGGTGGAGCTGGTCCCCTGGTGGTCTGACCACCAGGGTTGTAAGCTGGCGGTTGGACCACCAGGAGTGGTCGGACCACCAGGCTTGTAATGGGGCCAATGTTATAAATCAGAGGTGCAGAATCTGGGAATTAGAAGGCAAATGTACTGAAGTCAGAAATAGTGATCCCATGATTGTGGAAATTAAGGAACTGCAATGGGAAAATCACTCTTTCATGTGTATGAACCATTAATATCTGTATATAGCATTTCTTAAATATTGCAGCCTGTTTAAATTAAATGGCTAAACAAGATTTCCATGTAGTCACAATATGCAATTTGGTAGTAGCAAATTAAGAATATCCAACTGCAATTTACAAATGTAGCTTTTGCTGCTTGCAATGACAGCAGAACCAGGAAATAAACAGGAAATGCATATCAGAAAGGTTTTAACCTAAGGGGTGCCGAGAAGGAGAAACTATTTTGAGAGGAGGCCTTTATTCATTTCCAGTCAGTTGCCATCATGGAGAACCCGGATTTTGTAAAGGCAGATAAACCAAGAAAAAGAAAGCACAAATTCTCTGATGTTGAATTAGAGATTTTGGTGGAGGAGTGACTGTGTAATAACAACAAACGTTTTGGAAAAAGTTTCATATTTCTACCTGTGACCACTAACAAATGGACAATTGACTGTCCATTTAGGAAAGGATAAGTGCTGTAGGGGTAACAAAGCGTAGGATTGAGGAAATAGGAAAGAGATAGCATGACCATAGGTCACAAACAAAATACAAAAATGTAGCCTAGAAGACATAGGCCAGTGCCCTAGGATGTGAACCATCCACAGAAGCAGCTCCAACTCTCATGGAGAAATTGATTGAGAGCAACCTACAGCCAAAGCTGTGTCAGCAAACTCAGAAGTCAGGACCTCAGTACCAATAATTACACTGACAAGCCTGTCACTTTTGAAAAAATCAGTATAAATGTGTATGCCATATCTGCTTTTAGTACAGATATATTCCAACAATGTTTAAAAGTATTGACACATTTTTATAAAAGTTTTGTTACAACATTAAAGATGCATTGTGGGATATGTAGTTTATGTACTCCACTGCTCCTTTTTAGAGTATCTTGGGCATTTTAAATAAATATGTGTGTCTTTGTGATTTACATGTGCTTTTGTAAATAATTTTAATATATTCCTTTTTAAAATATTTTATATTTTTGATAAGCATAACAGATTTTGTGTGTGATGCATACAATTATTTATATGTGCAAATTAATTTCCCAATAAAGAGATGTGCTTGATTAGTGTAGGAAATCCTCATTTTCTACATGGTCATTCTACTTTTTCTGCTTTTTTCTTGACACTGTTTTTGCTGTCTTAACAATCTTGAGCATTTTACACCTGCTAACGAGGAATAAAGTGCCTTTGCTCCCCTTTTAAACAGGGTTAAATTGAATTTTTCCTTACTGGCACATATAACTTGTCTGTAAATCCATAACATATTGCTAGAAATGCACCCGGGCCTTGAAGTTAAATGCCACTTGTGGACTGCAGCACCTATTGTGTCATCCACTATAGTGGCAGTGCAAACATGGCTTCAGGTCCACTCTGTGTAACCTCATTGTTGCAGTGTAAAACCTGCGATGTGATTTATCAAAATGGCCCTTTGTGACAGTAGAGACCTCCCATTTAAATATTAGTAAGTCACTCCTACGTAGGTCTGGTAGCCTACAATGTAGGGTGCATAGTATGTAAAAGTGGGACATGTAAAAAATAATGTTACATTGTCTCAAGAGTGATAATGCCACAAAAGGTATTTTCACTGTGGCAGGTCGAACTGTCCTAGGTAGAATACCAGGGTATAGATTAAAATACTAATAGTGATAACACAGGAAAGGGATCAGATAGAAAAATAATTAAACCACTACTTTTAAATAGCTATACAAAACTGAATTCAATGATGAAGTCAGATTTTTTTATTAATATTAAAGAAAAGTAACCTATATATAGTTACCTTTACCCTGCCTGCAGCTCTTGGAGGCTAATTTACACTAACTCTCCATGAATTCCTAGTCTGCATGTGGACTGCATGAGGTGTAAAATTTGGCTCAAGAGCTACAGAGTAGGTCAGTTTGATTGACAGGTCAACCTGCATGGGCAGTATGATCACCAGAATATTCAGAGTTGTGGCTGTGGTCATCCTGTTGGTACAACCGTGTCAAATCCTGCCTGACAGGTCTATCCATGGCATATGTACAATGTTTGGGCTCTTGAAAGCAATCAAACAGAACCACATAATTATTGCATAGTTCCTGGTTGGTGACTGATGAACCCTACTTTGTTTTACTAGAGATCTGTCTCCTGTTTTGTTATGGTCCATAGCCTGCTTCAAGCTGGATTTTAGTGTTAAATGTTGGACAACTCTGATGATTTACCTTTGACACTGCCATACACCTTCAAACCCAAGCTTAGTGTGTCTGAAAACGTCAGTATTCTTGTTTTAGCCCTAGTACAAGTCAATATGGGCCTGTTTGCAATAAGGCACACAGCAAGTATTGAAAAATTGGGTAGTGGAGCCTCCTGGAACCTTTTCCCCTTTGGTTAGGTAGTGTCCAAGAGTTATCCTCCCAGCTAGCTTGTGTCAGGTGTAAATGTGGCACTCAAGGTACCATTGTCAGAATACTTTTTAGACCTGCGGAAGAATAGAAGAGGACCAAACCTTCTGTCTGTGTCTCTGGGTGGAGGACAGAGGGAATCATGAGATACTATTGATATCAACTATATTGACTCACAAAAATACTTACAAATAAATATTGTTAAAAAAATTATCACCTAGCCATATACTTAACTAAAAACACAAACATCGATAACCAAAATATCACAGTTAAAAATATCTATTTTTACCTATATCAATAACAAAAGTATCTGAAACAAACATATTGTTATGTTTAAGCAAACCTCTCAATTGTCAAAAATATTGCAGCACCCAATATGGACTATATAATAAATACATTTCATTTCTTTATATCAGAATACACATTTATGTTAACTGATAAATAAAACTAAGCTTACAAATGCATAAATACTCCAACAATATTTTAACAATTTCATAATGCTAAAATTTAGTTAAACCACCCAAACCAAATACACAAAACAGCAAAATATTTTTTAAAATTTATTTTTTCAACAAGTACTAACATATAAAGAATGAACAAAATAATTTTAAATACACATAAATATTACATCCAAATTAAAACAAACAATGTGAACTGTTTATACAACATTATAAAATAAATACTAATTAGTGCTAACCATAAAAGGCAATAATTGAGAAAAGTTAAAACCCTGACCAATAAAAACAAACTGTAAAGCAGAATAAATAATACAAGAGTTAAACTATCAATATAAAGGACACACAAAATGTGACTATTGACTACACCCGAACCTACAAATTCTGCAAAATAGCAATACACAACTAGATTTGGCAATGACAGTCTGAAAACAGAAATGGATTAATACATGCAACTACCTTCTAAATAAAGTTAAATATTTATTTAATCTAAATTAATTAATTACAAAATATAAAATAATAAATAACTATCAAAGAAATCTATGGCTTTTATAGCATAAACTCTAGATCCTACAAATAAATTACTACAGCAAACTAATAATCTTTCAAAAAACTACAGCAATCATACACCTGGAAAAAGGCACAGAAAAAATAAATAAAAACAACTTCTACAACCCAACTTACCCTAATAGGCTAAACATAAAATTAAACTCTTTCAGCCCCTATTAGTTAGCAGCTAACAACTATAGCTAAAACTAAAGTATTTTTTTTCTCAAACAGAAAAGGAGCCACCTGAACTACATTACAACACCCCCAACGAAAATTCTGAAAATAAACAATGCAATTACCAGCAGGAACACATATGTAAGTGTAAAACTGAAAACAGTAGAAAGTACGATTGGTGACATTTATCTGATTTTCGCTCCTGAAATCCTTGAGAAACATCTTCAAGTTTCTCTCATCTCACATGCGAAAGGATGTTGTCCATGCAATGATTTTGGCTATGTTGGACTATGCCAAAGTGTTATATCTTGGAGTGACCGAGGGCCTGTCAAAAAAGCTGCAACCAGTACAGATTGCAGCATCACGTCTCATTTTGAACACTCCCAATAGCAATCTGTCAGGGAAGGGCTAAAGGAACTGCATAGGCTTCAGTTTGAGCAAAAAGAATAACATTTAAGTAATTAAGAATAACTCATAGAGACCTACATAAAAAAGGACCATGCTCTTTACAGGAAAGAGTGAGCACTTATAAACCTCACAGGGCCCTTCACTCTGCTAGCCAAAGGTTTCTCCAGAGCTCTCTGATTCTGAAAGCTAGAACAGGGGCAGGAATCATTTTCTATCTAGGCGGAGAGGTTGTGGAACGCTTTACACGGAAGCTTAATTGATACTTAGGCGGATGGGGTGTCTAAGGCCAATTTAAAAACATTGCTTTTTAGGGAGAAATAATTAAGTCAATTCAACTGTCTGTTTAGTGCAGTGCTGGGACGCTTTCCTGGAGGCAGCTGGTGTACTTCAGTGATTTTTCATTCATTCATTCAAAACCTTAACAATGAAAAACTAATTATAAGATTTTCTACAGCAGATAACTTACTAAAACTAAGCCAGTGCCAAACATGGATGATGGATGTGACATTCAAAATGTACCCCAAACAATTCACTCAAATATAAACCATACATGGTCAATCTCAAAGCACTAGCATACCATTCTTATATGCCCTGCTACTTAATAAACAGCATACTGCTTACTAGGAACTACTACACCACATTAAAATGAAACAAACTACTCCTGCATACAATAATAATTAATCTTACACAAGCTATATTGCAAACTATCCTTAAACTATACCCAAACACAGCCATATAAGGCAGCTACTACCTTTTTAACAAAAGCATTTGGAGACATTTCCAACACTCTACACTGGTGTATAATATGCAACAAGCAGCCAATTTGCATTTGAAATAAAGAAAAATTATTATACTAGCCCATCTCCTTATAACAGAAGTAGTTCACCACTACAACAAATGCAGAGTTCATTCTTCCAATAAAACAAACACAAAATAATTCATCTAACGGAATACTCTGAAGACACTATGGTTGTCAGACTTCACCTCTCTGGAGACAGAAAACAAGCCTAGTTCCAAAAACGATGGTGGAATGTCTACAACAGCATCATGGCTTAAGAAGCCCCAACTAACAAGGCAACATCACAAAACAAAATAAAATGATGGACAGAGTGTTGAAACTTTTCAAACACACCCCCAGTCACAGATCTGGGTTATATCCATTGTTATTTTGCTCGCCACGTGACCTTAGTTTGGACCCAGCCATATGCAAATCAATCTTGACCCTGTTCCCTATGGTAAAAGTCCAGCAGGAACTGGCAGGTCCTCCCTGGCTGATGAAGGGTGATACCCTTAAACCGGTCCCAGGATGCTTGTTTCCGGTCCAGGGAGGACCTGGCAGTTCAGGCTGGACCGTTCCCTTTGGGAACAGGGTCAAGACTGATTTGCATAGGGCTGGGTTCAAACTAAGGTGGCATGATGAGCAAAAGAACGATGAATTAAACCCAGATCTGTGCCTGGGTGTGAGTGTTTGAAAAGTGTCAGCACTCTGTCCACCATCCTTTTGTGTTGCCAAAACTAACAACATAGGAAAAGGATGGCACAATGCCTTACTTTCTGCAGAACCCAACATACACTCAACAAATTCATAGAAGGCTTACAAAGCTACTAACAACTATGAATGGAGAAATCAGTAACCCAAAGTAAACCTAAAAATATTAAACAAACCAATAGAATGTGCAACATACTACAATGTAAAGTAAAACTCTATAAAAACAAGGGAGTACACTAATTAGAATGATGAGCCAAAATCATATTATAAGAAACAAATTATGTACACAGTAACATACAAACCTAATGAAAAATCCAAACCTGCATAAATAAACTATTTTAGCTAAATATTAAACACTTTTTTTATATATCAGTCAAAAATATATATAACTAAAATAGTAAGTAAGAGTGATGCAAATTAATATGTATATTAATTAGTTAAAAATCAAAAACTCCATCAACAACAGAGCTCCAAATTACATATAGACTCAAATAGAATCAAAACTACCAATTACAGCAAATAAAATACACATAAAAAATGAAATATAATATCTCCCACCCAAAACAATAACTTACATAATACTTACTGTTCTGTATTTGTAGATCTTCATTGGTATCCATGTAGTCACAAATATGATCCACCAAAAATGATAAAGTAATTCTGAAGAATCCCCATAAAATGCAAAAATAAAGCAGTTCAATTTTAATTCTAACCAACAACCCAAAGTCTTAAGGAATCATAAAAATCAAAAAGACTGTAAAAAGAATAAACGCTCCTAGAAACCCCAAAAAAGAGAAGTCAAAATTAAAAATATTGGTTTACTAGAAACCAAAATTATTTACATTAAACAGTTCAACAGCCAAACGTCCATACAATAATTTAAGATCTGAAAACCTGCGCAGAAACATACTGTGCCGCACCCACCAAAAACACTATCTTCAAACTTAACAGAAGCATTAAAATTTAACTATACAAAACACATAGCATAAAATTATATAAAACAACAATCCATTACTATAAAACTCTACATAGGCCTAATATAGAACACTATTACACAAAATAAAAAACTACAAATAAACTTTCAAAACTTTAAAAAGTGACACTATAACATTCAGTTAGCAGTACTCCCTACACGCCCTACCGCCAAGACCATATAGAACACCTTAAAGAATTTCTTACCTGATGGAACAAACAGCAGCACCCTACGACGACTTACTTCCCGGAAAACAAATGAAAAACAGCCCACATAAACTTCAAAAGTTAAGTTAGTGGTTAAAAAAATAGTGGCTAAATGAAGCTAAAAATAAAGGCTGTCTCCCTGTAGAAAACTGTTGTGATGTAAGTCGAAAATGTTAAAAAAATGTTTTAGAAAAGAAATAATGTTTACCTAATGTAAAATATGTCAATATTATTTATCAAAAAATATGAAACACATGTAATGTATTAGATACATAGGGCCATATGTACGAACACATTTTCCCATTGACACAGAATGGGAAAAACCCTTTGCTACATCTGGCCCATAATACTTTAAAAAATGAACGATATAATATTATTTAAATTATACTTACAAAAGGTATTTCAAAATTCTTACCAAAACTTTATGTGAAACATGTTTACATGTTGAAAAATGCATTTATCACAATTGAAAAAATAAAATACAATCTTAAAAATGTACAACATTGTTCGGAAATTATCTACATGTATTAGTTGATATTAACAATCTGATGGAATATTGTTTAAATATAACAATGAACATCCTCTTCTTATGTGTACATATATATGTAATTAAAAGTTTACATGGACATTAAATACTCACGGGGAGGATGCCATGACCGTGACGTTCCTCCCCCACACCCCTCTCCCACAAGCATATGACAATATTCCTGCAACATATTGACCAGCATGAGCATTGTAGTAAATGTTCCCGCTGGTAAGACCGGCAGGAACAGTGCTACGATAAGGGAGCCAAGTCCTATACCATAGTACATAGAGGAGGGCGGTCCCTGAACTGCCCGTGCCATGAGCGTAGGCAGTGCAGGAGTCACCTGAGGTCCCCGGCACTGGCTTTCAGCCAGTCTTTTCATGGTGGGGTCCTCATCATGAAAAGACTGGCGAAAAGTGGGCTTGTAATCAGTCAGGTGACGCTGAGTTCAACCCTGCCCTGGCTGAGTACAACTCTGACAGCCGTCAACATGTTGGGAACCATGTCCAAGGCCCTAATTTGGCAGTCAGACCACCTGGAGTGTGGCGGTCCAACCATCACCACGAGGCTGGTAGTCCAAGGACTGCCAGCCCCCTAATGAGGCAGTACACCATTTTTGGGGAAGGTGTTGGACACTAAAGTGGTTTCATTTACTATTCTCAATCCAGACCATTTTGGGTAAGGGGTTGGACAATAAAGGAATTACATTTACTGTTCCCACTCCATTCCAAACCATCTCGGGGAAGGTGTTGGAAACTAAAGGGGTTAGATTTCCAATGTCAACTCCAATCTAAACAATTTTGAGAAAGGCATTAGACACTGATGTGGTTACATTTACAATTCCCACTTCAATCTGAAACATTTTGGGGATGTGTTGGACAATAAAAGGGTTATATTTATTATTCCTACTCCAGTCTAAACTGTTAAGTGAAGGTTTGGAACACTAAAGGGGATACATTTACAATTCCCAATCCAATCTAAACATTTTGGGGAAGGTGTTGGACAATAAAGAGGTTACGTTTACAATCCCCTTTGTATAGTAAGACATCTAATATAACTTATAACATACTCTTTGCTAATAAATATTTACAGTGTAACTCACAATACAAATTATGTGAAGAAATTAATTTTAATTGCTAGCATTAAATAAATGATACATTACATTCAATAGTATTACTAAGTCATTAAAAAATATTATAAGTACCACATACAATCACACCTTAAGAATAAGTAAACAAATTACACAATTACAGAATTTGGCCCTCAATACGAGTTTGGCGGTCTCAGGACTGCCATGTTGGCAGTGGCAGTCGTATCGCCGACGGCCTGGCGGTGAAGACCACCAAATTATGACCATGGTGGTGTTCCCAACAGAACACAGTCAAACTACCACCAGTGCGGACATGCCACCGCAGACGGCAGTAGGCACCTTCAGACCGGTGGGGAGCATGTTTCTGCTGTACACATTACGAGGCTGCACTCCGCCAGACTTTCCACCTCAGTCGCACCCCTACCAAAACCCTGGCAGGAACCAATTCTATTAAAGGAAACACTCACCTTAAGGAACACATACCTGCCCAGAGCCACCATGGTGCCTGAACTCGAAGTCCTCCCACTACTCCAGCTCACTCAACAACTCTGAAACCAGCAACGGTAACAAAGACAACAACCGTAAGTACACACACCTAGCACACACTGGAGGGAAAGGTATTAGTGCACAAGTACCCACCCGGGGCAGCTTTCTTTGGACACACTCACACGTAACCACACACCCATGTGAACACACACATACACACACACACTCACATACTTCACACACGCACACCCAAACTACACACAAGACGGCCAACACATACGTGCCAAACACACACCAACCCGCACCCACACAGCACTGCCACTGTGTAACATAATCAGACACAACAGCACAGACTCACACATCGACATCACCACCACAACTACACAGACGCTTCGCCAAGCACCCTCACTGCACACCTCCACATGACAACACCTACATACAGCAACATGTAACAACACCACAATTCCAATCAACACTATCACACTGCCATACAATGAACCATTTGTCACACCACACACAACGCATAGGACATAGCCAACACCACACACATGGACACACACAACAACAACACAAGGGCACACAACACCACCATTACACATGCCAATACAAACTATACACAATTTGACAACACACATGCACGTACTAAAGAAAAACATATCCTACACACAAAAAACAGCAATGACAGTGGGACCAATGGAAGAACCACTCACACATGCAGCCCAGGCACAACAGCTAGCACAATCCAACACAGACACACACATCTCACACACATACAAACCAAAGCCCACAAACACTAAACAGCCATGTAGAAAGAAATGCAGGACAAGTATGTTACCATTGATTTCAAAAGCAGGTTGGGCAAGATGTATTAAAATCTTAAAATATTAAAAAATAACTATATACAAATAGAAGGCCATTGGCCAGTCCATAGTTTTAGGTGTCCAAGGCACAAAGGGCACCTAACTGTGCCCTAAATTGACTCCTGACTGCAAAATGACCTCCACAGTGTTGGGGCATCAAGGGGGCAGGGAGGTACCTCAAAGAGTATGGGGGTACAGGAGGGTCTGGTCTTGGGAGGGGGGACCTTGGGCTTGGGAAGGGGGTCCTTGGGACTGAGCTTGGGAGGGGCAAATCTCCAGCAGGGGGAGGGGCATGGGCACTAGCAGACGGGCAGGGGAGGACTTGGAGGTAGAAGGGCTGGACTTGGGCAGGGACAAAGAGCGCTTGGGAGTCTCACGGGATGGGAGAGGAAAAGGGAACAGGATAAATTGTGTGAGGAGATGTTTCTAAGACCCAAGGGGTGGTCATGTAAAAAGGGTTTGGGAGTGCTTATCAGATGTGTAGGTGTGGATGTCTTAGGTGCAGGTGCATGCGTGGAATGCTTGTGGGTGCGGGGTGTCTGTTGGGTGGGTGAGTGCAGGTGTTTAGGTGTTTTGGGAGGAGGTGGGAGGAGGTGCTGGGAGATGCCGTGGTGTATGGGTGAATGTTGGGGTAGTGTCTGCAAGTATGGAACATGTGCTGCATGTGGGATGTCAGTGGTTTTAGTGGGTACTGATGTGGTGACTGGGGTGGATGTCTGCGGGTCTGCTATTGTGCTGACTGTGGGTAGGATAGGACTGGTGGCTGGATCCGTGCATGATGGTGTTGTGGCTGCAGGTGTGCCTGGTGTAGTGTCTGTGAGGGAAGGGGTCGTGGGGTAGTCAGTGGAGGGAGCGCCTGTTGGTGTGTCTGCAGGTGGCTGTTGCTTCTGTGCATGCCGGTGGTGGGTCTTGTGGTGCTTGTGTTTGTCTGAGCTACCCTGGTCTGTTGAGGTGGATGCGTGTGCGTTGGATGGGTATGGAATAGGGGTCTGGGATTGGGAAGAGGTAGTTGGAGGGGGGATGGGAGACGAAAGGACACTGGCTGCTGTCGGAGTGGAGGCCAGAACATGAAAGGATCTCTAAAGCCCAGCCATGGCACCGTATATACCCTCCAGGAACGCATTGCTCTGTTGGACCTGAACTGCCAGTCCCCGATGGCATTCACGGTGGTTGACTGACCCACAGAGATGGACCTCAGGAGGTCAATAGCCTCCTCAGTGAGGGCAGCAGGGCTGACTGGGGCAGGGGCAGAGGTGCCTGACGCTAAGGAGACTCCCACCCTCCGGGGTGAATAAGCATAGGCAACTGGGTGGAGATCTACAGGGAGGACGATGGTAGTAAGGGGGGTGATGGACGAAGATGGAGCTGGGGTGGTCCCTGATGGGTCCGCCACTGCCAGGGAGGCTCCAGTGGAGGAGCATTCGGATGATGATGTGTTTGATCCTATCTCCCCCATGGCACTCCCTTCGCACTCTGTCCCACTGGGTCCCTCGGTGTCACTGGTGCCAGCTTCCTGACTCCGGTGGGCTGCTGCTTCCCCACTCGCCTGTGCCCCTTCTCCTTCACCAGACGATGCACATGAGAGAGAGAGAGAGAGAAGGAGAGAAAGATAGGGGGCACAATGGTTAACATATACCTCCCATTGACACAGCAATACATGCCCATCTGTTATAATGCATATCATGGCCAGGCCATCACATTTGCCAATACACATTACCTACATCATGTCATGCCATGTCACTACTACCCACACCTGTCTGCCAACCCTCACACCTACAGCAATACCTAAGTAGGACTGCACTTCTAGACTCATCCCTATGATGCCAACCAAAGCCCTTTAGCTGGCATTGCATGCCCTGGATGCAGTAGCAATAGTAAGCTTGAATACACATCTTACCCCTCAATACCCCTTTCACCCATTGGATGTGCAGCTGACTAGATACGGCACATCAGACCTCTACAGGCACAACACCTGATTAGTACATGTGCTCTGTAACATGTTTATTATAGTGACAACAAGTTTACTCACAGACTACACAGCACCTACCTGTCCTATTACATGGCTGCCCACTCAGTATACTGATGCCATTATGGAGGAGAACTCAGATTTAGCCTCTACTAATCAGACACCCACACAGTTCACATCTGATGAGTACTATGTGAATCTATGGTATAGCCATGTGAGTAGTCAGACCCTATCACAGAGCCAGAGCAGGTGACACCCAACACATCTATCACTACCCAGCATACTGTTAGTGCATCTACAATGGCCCATTTACCACATGTAAACCATCCAAACACATCCACTGAGTAAACAAATAGACCTCTGGAATACTCATACCACTTCATGGACCACTTTCAATGCCACCACACATGCAGGTACACCGGTTGGATTACGCACCATGACAACTCCAGCATCACACACACCATTCCACAAATGGCCCAACCTGTCACTGAGCCCAAACAACACACATCGCAGGGGGTATATATTTGCATGCATTAGGCACACATGGACAAACACCACTGCCAGTACACCAAATACACATCCCACTACCACATAGGCAGCCTGAGGAGACTGAATACAAAATGTCCTTCACATCAACATGCCATGTATCATGCAGTACCCAAACTACTCCTAATCTGCCACTATCCAAAAGCCAAAGCAAGCTGTAATAGACACAGGCCATCAGATATGCCCCCAACCATCCATGATGACATGATGTAGGCAGTCAGTCTGCAATGCAGCATGAGACTTGCTCTAGGACTTTGTCCTACATGTCATGTACCCACCATGTTGACAAATAAGGGATCTCCCAGGGCACCTACCACGTTCAGTACCAACCCATAGGTTGGAAGGCCACATCCCCACAAGTATAGCTTCTAGCATTATCTGTGCTCTCAGACGTCATCAATTCAACATGTTGCAGTATCCCAGGTTGGATACCTGCACCTACTCTACAGTCAGCAGATCACCTATATATTTGCTTAGTCAGCTATCAAGCCAATACTCATGTCCCTTGAAGGCCAGTTCTGTGGTGGAACTGTAATGGCAGCCCCACAAATTGTCAATACCATAACCGGTCCATGATTAATATAGTCTCAGTGATATCAGGAGGGTGACACAGTCACATATACAGGATAGGTTACACAGATGGGAGTGGACTGGCACATCAGAGCCACTAATGCAGTCAGTTGGAACTGCTCATACAGAATGTATAGGGTCATACAAACACTCGCATCCATTGTATTGCCATGAAGGAGTCACACATGTGCAATGACATTAGTGCATCTCCACATTACAGACATGGAGAGGTATGGAAATGGGAGGTGTACATTTCCTGACAGTAAAGCATGGAAAAACACCTACAAAATATACTCTGCCAGGGTGCCTAGTACCCATTTCCAATTGTTGATACACATGTAGCATAAACTTCAATGTCACTTTGCCTGCAGTGAAGCACCCAATCCCATTTAAGACAAGCCAAGTGCCAGGATACAGTCAATACTCACCTTCTTGTGGCTGATGTGCTGCCCTCAAATGCCCATCTACCTCAGGGTGGGCCACCACCCAAATGTGGGCCATTAGGGGGGTCAGGGTCTGATGGGCACCCCTCCCTCATTGGGAGGACATCCCCAGCTGGGCTGCTGTGGTCTTCCAGACCCAGCGTCTCAGGTCCTCACACCGCTTGCGACAATGGGTGCTCTGCTGGGCATGGACCCCCAGGGTCTGCACTTGCTTGACGATGGCACACCAGACCCCCTTTTTTTTATGGGCATTGTCCTGCATGGGTGACACAGACAGAAGGAGAAAGTTATGTAGACTGGCACCATACCAGCAGCAGTGGGCTAATAACATCAGACCCACCTAACGCCCACACATACCCATCACCACAGTTCACACGCCTAAACATCATGCCCCCTGCATGCATGTACTCCCTGATCGGAATACGTATGCCATTCACCCTCACACCGACCCCAATCAAACATGACTATGGCATTGGACTCACCTGTTCCTCTGGTGCCCCAAACAGCTCTCCACACAGGGGTAGGACCCCTTCCACCCGCTTTTACAGCTCTTCTTGGGTGAAGTCTGGAGCCCTACCACCTGCAGAATGTGGCATGATGGCTCCCAGAGACAGTACGCAGCAGCACAGCTCGTGCAGGTCTTGCTTGCAAGAGTGTCAAGAGTCAAGTGAGCAGGGTTGCAGAAAATGGTAGTACCAGCCGCCGGGTACAAGACCATGACCGCCAGCAATGACCGCCATTGCCTCCAGTCCCCCATAGACAGCAATGTTACCCAATGAGAAGTTGCAAAGCGGTTGAGACCGCCTACCGCCATGACAACAGAGGCCAACAAACTTAGGTCACTTCCATCTGTCCAGTGCTTCCATTTTATGCACATATCATGCCTTGATACATGAAAATAAGTTAGCCATAAACTTTTTTCACCTGAATGCGGAGTGGGCCTATGTTGTGGTATCATGTTTTGGGTTATACATGTGACATGCATGACACAGTGGCCTAATATTGCTGGTTGTCACATGACGTCCATGTCCAGATACTCCTTGGCTCAGAGGCGGTGTAACCATATGGGCAATTAGCATGACTACATACATGCTCAGTGCAGGATAGCTCAGTGTACCACATATAGAATGTGACACGTGATGTATGCCCAAAATTATTGATCAGGGGAAGCAATGTGCAGCAAGGATGGAGTCCATGTCATTTCAGCATGCCCAATATCGTATTTGCCAGCATTGTGCAGCATGGCTACAGTTTTAGGTGGGTGCGATAATGATATGTTCTGCTAACATGTGTGGAGTGCATATCATATTGTACATTATCTCTTCTCTATCCTAGATACCCTGTCATGAGGATATAGAGACATGCACCAGTGTACCATCCGCTAGTGGACCTTGCAACCCTGGAGGAGTGGCACATCATTCAGACCTATTGTCTGAATCGTCAGACCATCATAGATCTATGTACCCAGTTGGAGCCAGATCTATTGCCTGCCATTTGTAATCTATATGCCATCCCTTCCACAGTTCAAGTACTGTCAGTGCTACACTTTCTTGCCACGGGCTCCTTTCAGATTACAGTGGGCTTGGCATCAGGGATGTCACACCCAATGTTCATTCTTGTGTTGAAGGATGTACTGTGTGCAACTTTCTTGAAACACCTAGACAGCTACATTGGGTTCCCTCAAAGAGGGGATTAGGCCTATGTGAAGGCTGACGTTTATGATGTGGGACACATCCGTCATGTGATAGGGGCCATTGATGGAACACATGTAGCCTTGGTCCCTCCCAGTGCCAATGGACAGGTGTATAGGAACAGGAAAAACTACCACTCCATCAATGTTCAGGTGGTGTGTGTGGCAGACCAATACATCTCCCAAGTGACAGCCAAGTATCCTGGATCTGTGCATGACCCCTACATTCTGAGGAACAGCAATGTCCCCCACATGATGGCACAACTACAGAGAGAGGGCTTGACACACTGGTATGTATGCATATGGATGTGTGTCTCTGTTATGGCACCTGTCATCACATTATTCCCAGTGGCTGTACCTGTATTGTAACAGGTCCTACCTCTGAGCACACAGTTGACTCTGGCTTTCCTAACCTTCCCTGGCTGTTGACACCAGTGAGGTACCCTGCCACTGAAAGGGACCTCTGTTTCTATGAGGCCCACAGTAGTATAAGGGGTTTGATAGAAAGGACATTTGGCCTCCTGAAGGCTAGATTCAGGTGCCTGCATGTCCCTGGATGTGCCCTCCTCTACAATCCCCAAAAGGTATGCCAGATCATAGTTGCCTGCTGCATGCTCCACAATCTGGCCCTGAGACATCAGATACCCTTACTAGCTTATGATGAGAAGGCAGCAGGACCAGTGGCTGGTGATGCAGAAGTGGAAAGTGATGAGGAGGCAGATGAGAAAGATGCAACTGACTCTACGGCTGAACTCATCAATCAGTACTTCCAGTATCATACAGGTATGCTGTGTGTGTATTTGCATTCATACTATTTCAACAGAGTTTGCTGTCAATGGTCCTCCTGATTTGAAGTATCAGTGGTGATGTAATGTGTTTCTATCCCTATGTGTGTGTTGTGGGAGGTGCATGTAAGGTACTTGCTGAAAATGTATCATCTCTACCAGGTGTACTCTCTGCAGGTTGCAAGATTCAAATCTCCTATGGACAGGCCTGTATTGTGCTATGTGTCCTGCATTCTCTTGTTCCCATGTCATTGCGGCGAGTGACTGTGTACTGTTAATCTTTGGCTCTCCTACCTATTGATTGAGCCAATTATGTTCATTAGCCTTTGGTTGCTGTTCACAGAATGGAATTTTGCCCATGACAGATGCTAGCTACAGTGTTTTTTGATATATCAACTGGGACTGGTGATGTAGAAGAGATATCTGTTGTGCCCTCTTTAGATGGCTATCTACATTGGGTACTAGAACTATGAACTGCATTTGTGCTTTGTGTGGCTTCATACCTAATATCCTGATGGTAGTCTCTGTCGTGGTCTTTTTAAAGGTTGGATGCGTGGATATACTCTGGTGGGTGGCTGTACTAGTGACTCCCTTACATTTATCCTGGGACATATCTGCTGTACAGTGTCTCCTGCAGAGGATGCCACCCTCTACAGTCTATTACACTGCATGTTGTATTAGGGGGGCATACCCACATAACATTTTGCAGACCAAACATTTGTATATGTATAAATAAAGACACACATGTCATAGCTGTTATCTATTGTGTTTATTGTGTAAACAGGTGATGAGTGGGGTCATGGTAGATGGAATCCTCAGAGTAGGTGCCACAGCTGTAGGTAGCACAGGTCCAGTGTCCAAGGGCCATTGGAAAATGGAGAAATATCATTGAACAGTAAATAGGGCGTCTCAGTGGTACACAAGGGAGAGTAATCAGGAGAGGGTCACTTCCTGGCAGTGGGTTTGATAATGGCATCTGCTGCAGCCGGATGTCTGGAAGGATGTCCACATTAGCGGCGGTTCTTCAGCCACAGAGGGAGGGTGTCACGGTTTTCACTGGGCTTACCGTCAAAGTCGATGAGGGTTGGGGAACGACCCCGGTTCCGGCAGGTTCTGCTCTGGCCGAGGTAGGGGCGACCCCTTCCGGTAGCCACGGTGCTGTTTGACAATAGCAAGCCACTACAGTCCGTGCCCTCCAGAAGGAGTCCCAGAGGAAAAACCCCAAAAGGGTAACAAACCTCCAACAGGAACTCCCTGAAACAGAAGGAGGACACAAGGGCGTTAGAACTGAAGATCCGAGAGTAAAGGACAACTGGAGACGAAGACAGGTCAGGAAACACTAGATCCACAAGAGGAAACCAGCCGGAGCGTGACTACCACCAAAGGAGTGTTGCAACGCAATGAGTAAGCCACTGAATTCCCCTTATATACCCCTATACAGGAAGTAGGAATCAGGAAGTAGAAACACCACCATCTTGGATTGGGGAAGAGAGTATGACAGTGAATAAAGAACATGCGTCCAAACAGAGAGAAACAATGCATGCAGAGAGGAAGTGGGCAGCATGCTGGGAAAGGGAAAAGGGATGCAGAAAAACACCACCATGTGCAGGTATTCGGCTTTTGCCTGTTAGTACTGGTAAGTGGTGAAGCAGAAGGTTATGTAATTTGTCTGAATGTAAAGCGCACTAAATGCGCTATGCGCGGCAGGTCTGAGACCCACTCGGAGTATCAATTCCTGCCGCATCTGTCGTTGCGGCAGGACCGAAAGAAGGTGGCGCGGTGAGTGCCGCGACCCCTGACCAGACTCGCTGCTTCTCCCGCGGCCTGTCTGCAAGCCGCGGCTTCTCCCGCGGCTTGCATGCAGGCCGCGGCATTCATCAAATGCCACGCCGCGGCGACCTGAGTCTGCCGCTGCGGCCGTCGCGGCATGACAGTAGGCCCCCCGAGGCCCCAGGTTTGTGAGGGAAGAGTCTAAAAAAGCGACGGACCAAAAGAGGGGCATGAACTGAAGGAGCATCCTCCCAGGAACACTCACTCATAGGGTAGCCTTTCCAATGAATAAGATATTGGAGGCGTCCATGGAAAAACCGAGAGTCACAGATTTCCTGGACCTCGTACTCGGGCACATTATCAACCAACAGAGGGGGAGGACAGGAGAATTGTCTGTGAAAAGGATCAGGAAGGTAAGATTTAAGTTGAGAGACATGGAATACAGGGTGTATCTTCCAAGTCCGGGGCAGGTGAAGACGCACAGACACTGGGTTAATCCTTTTGAGAATCAGGAAGGGACCATAAAAACGGGGTTTGAATTTGTTCTGAGTAAGTCGGAGAGGTAGGAATCTAGAGGAGAGCCAAACTTTATCATTGACCTGATAGTGAGGAGCCGCACAACGTCTCTTATCAGCTATCTTTTTCATGCGAGACTTAGTGGCCACAAGGTTGGAATGGAGAACACGTAGGACACCCCGTAGCTGTGGAACATAGGAGGAGATGGCAGGAAGAATGGAAGTATCTTTCAGGGGAGTTGGAAAGGCCTTAGGATGGAAACTGTAGTAGCCATAGAAAGGGGAGACCTTCGAGGCGCTGTGTATGGAGTTGTTGTAGGAGAATTCTGCAAGCGGTAAATAAGTAGCCCAATTACTCTGCGTAGCATTGCAGAAGCTACGTAAATATTGTTTGAGGCCTTGATTGAGTCGTTCCGTTTGTCCGTTAGTTTGAGGATGGAACCCTGATGATAAGGCAACTTCGATTCCCAAGGTCTTACAGAATTGTTTCCAGAATCGGGAGATATATTGAGGACCCCTATCCGATATAATGACCTGAGGTAATCCATGAATTCGAAAGATTTCTTGTGTAAAGATTTGACCTAATTCTTTTGCCGTTGGCAACTTTCTTAAGGCCGTGAAGTGAGCCATCTTAGTGAAGGAGTCCACGGTTACCATTTTTACGTGATTTCCATTTGAAGAGGGTAATGAGCACATGAAATCTGTGGAGACGGTGTGCCATGGACCTGGGGGAACTGGTAGTGGGCGAAGTAATCCTACTGGTTTAGTACGGGGTGTCTTGGCTTGAGCACATATAGGACAGGATGATACATATTCTTCCGTATCTGTCTTGAGGGTTGGCCACCAGAAGGAGCGAAGCAGAAGTTCTTGAGTAGCTTTCATTCCTCGATGACCTGCGATGGGGGAATCATGGCACATACGTAAGGCTTCAGTCTGTACTAGTTTGGTGGGTAAGAACAGGGCCTTATCATGATAGTAATACCCTTGATCTATATGAAGTTGCGGACACAACTTATTCAGCACTGTGTCTTCTAGACGGGCATATTCGGACCTGACTTGGTCTAAAAAAGTCTGTACTCAACCAGTGATCTTGTTATTGTCAAATAGGTTCTGAACAGGAGAATCACTGCACTCAGGGTAACGTCGGGACAAGGCATCCGCCAGGATGTTCTGAGAACCAGGGATGTGTGTGATATAAATGTCATATTGGCTGAAAAAGAAAGCCCATCGAGCCTGCCGGCTATTCTGACACTGAAAGTTTCTTAAGCACTGTAGATTTCTGTGGTCTGTCCGGGCTTTAAAGGGTTTTTTCGAGCCCATCAGAAAGTGTCTCCATTCTGTGCATGCGGTCTTTAAGGCGAATAATTCACGTTCTAGCACGGAATAGTTCCGTTCTGAGTCGGATAAAATGTGGGAAAGGTAGAATACCGGGTGCTCTAAATCATCATCGTCTTGTCTTTGCAGTAAGGCAGCCCCAATGGCTCTTTCGGATGCGTCTGCGACCACAATGAATTGTTTGCTGGTGTCTGGGTGTCGTAGAATGGGGGCTTGAATAAAGGCTTTCTTTAAGTCTTGAAAGGCTAATTCTGCGTCTTGTGTCCACAAAAGCCCTTTTTTCGATGGTCTTTTTTAAGGGTTTGAGTAATATGGCTGGTTCTCTGGGCAAAGTCTGCTATAAATTGTCGATAGAAGTTGGCTAATCCCAAAAAACACTGAGTCTCCTTGATGGAAAAAGGAGATGGCCAATTCAATATAGCTTGCACCTTGTCTGAATCCATGGCGACTCCAGTTTGATTAATGCAATACCCCAAGTATTTTACTTCCGTCTGGTCAAACTTGCACTTTTCAGGTTTGCAGAATAAATGATGTTGTCGGAGTCGCTCTAGAACTTGGCGAACATGCTTAGAGTGTTCCTCTGGGTGAACAGAAAAAATTAAAATATCGTCGAGAGAAACCACTACTGTTTGTTGCAAAAGATCAGAAAAGATAGAATCCATGAACCTTTGAAAAATGGAAGGGGCATTGGTGAGTCCGAATGGCTTTACTCGATATTCGTAGTGACCAAAAGGTGTTCTAAAAGCGGTCTTCCACTCATCACCTTCTTTTATTCTTAAAAGATGGTAGGCTCCTCTGAGATCCAGCTTGGTGAATCTTTTTGCCCCTCTGACTGCTTCTAGGATGTCCTTAATGAGGGGTAACGGGTACCGATCCTTAATAGTGATCTTGTTTAATCCTCTAAAATCAATACAGGGACGCAAATCTTTAGTATTCTTAGGAACAAAGAAGAGAGGAGCCCCTGCAGGTGAAGAGAAGAGAGGAGCCCCTGCAGGTGAAGAGGAGGGAGCAATCAACCCGCTCTGTAGGTTCTCATCAAGGTATTCTTTAAGAATCTGCTTCTCAGGTTCTGTGAGAGAGTACATTCGCCCGAAAGGAACCACTGTATTTGGTTCTATAGGAATGGCGCAATCGTATTCTCTATGGGGCGGCAGTTCAGGTCTTTCTGGCTTCTGGAATACGTCGGCATATTCCTGATATTGCCTGGGAACTCCCTGTAGGACGTTGATAGAGCATCCCACCTTAGGGGGTGCGGCTAAAAGACCTTTTGGGGACCAATAATCCTCTGCTAGGTAGCAGTGGTGCTGGCAAAAGTGAGAGGATAAAGAAATAGTTCTTGTTTCCCAGTTGATGTAAGGGTTGTGCTGTGTGAGCCATGGAATTCCCAGGATCATGACGTGGTGATGAAATTAAATCAAACAAAAGGTTTTCTTGGTGTTTCCCAAACTGTAGACAGAAAGTAGGGGTGGTATATTGTACGGGTCCTGAGGCCAAGAGTGATCCATCCACCGTGTGTACTTGTTCTGGTACTCCCTTAGGTATTAATGCTATCTGTCGTTCTTTGGCCCATGCTTCATCTAAATAGATGCCACTGGCTCCTCAGTCCAATAAAGCCAAGGTTCTTTCTTCCCGGCCATCAGTTAAGTGAAGGATAACTGGTAAAAGAAAAAGAGCAGTTCTTTCCTCCCTGGAAGAACAAATGGAAGGTATTTCACGATATCCCGTCCTCACCCTTCTCACTGAGGACGGGAGTTGGCGTTTCCCAAAGGCTTAGTTGGACGAATGGGGCAGGTGCGAATTAGGTGACCAGCTGCACCACAATATAGACAAAGGGGGTCATTCGGGTCGGCGGGAGCACCGCCGACAGGCCGGCGGTGCCCCGCAGGGCATTCTGACCGCGGCGGTTCGGCCGCGGTCAGATGCGGAAAACCGGCGGTCTCCCGCCGGTTTTCCGCTGCCCTTGTGAATCCTCCATGGCGCCGGAGCGCGCTCCGCCGCCATGGGGATTCTGACACCCCCTACCGCCATCCTGTTGCTGGCGGGTCTCCCGCCAGGAACAGGATGGCGGTAGGGGGTGCCGCGGGCCCCTGAGGGCCCCTGCAGTGCCCATGCCAATGGCATGGGCACTGCAGGGGCCCCCGTTAGAGGGCCCCACTTTGTATTTCAGTGTCTGCTATGCAGACACTGAAATACGCGACGGGTGCCACTGCACCCGTCGCACCTTCCCACTCCGCCGGCTCAATTCTGAGCCGGCGTCCTCGTGGGAAGGATGATTTGCCCTGGGCTGGCGGGCGGCCTTTTGGCGGTCGCCCGCCAGCCCAGGGCAAATCCCAAAATACCCTCAGCGGTCTTTCGACCGCGGAGCGGTATTTTGGTGGGGGAAGTCTGGCGGGCGGCCTCCGCCGCCCGCCAGACTCAGAATCACCCCCAAAGTCCCTTCCTTCGTCTGTGTTCTCTTTCACTAGCTGATAAAGGTCCTCGAGCTGTATCAATTTGCATTGGCTCTTCCTCTGTAGCCCCCTTAGGTTCAGGACGGACTTCCTCGGTACGATGAGAGAAAGTGCGAGATGTCACTGAGTGTGATGGCAAACAACTCTTCTTTTTCTCCATTCTTCGTTCATTCAACCGATATTCTATCATCAGAGTCTGATCCATCAATCCTTTAAGGTTCTCTATTCTAGCAGAGTGCACCAGTTCGTCCTTAATGTCCCCTCTGAGACCTCTGCGGAACAGTGTCACCAAGGTACGTTCCACCCAGGATGTTTCTGCTGCTAATTGTCTGAAACGAGTGATGTATTGTAATACATCTTGATTCCCTTGTTGGATATCGCAAAGAGCTTCTTCTGCTGAAGCCTAGAGTCCAGGGCGCTCAAACATCTGTTTAAAGGTAGTGACAAAGGTGGAATAATTAGACAGGCAGGGATCATTTATTGTCACTAAAGGAGTGGCCCAAGCCAAGGCTGGCCCCGATAAGGTGCTAATCAAATACCCCACCTTGGTCTTGTCTTGCACAAATTGCGAGGGACGAAAGGCAAACTAAACCGTCAAGGCATCCAGGAATTCTCTCAATTTGTTGGGATCCCCGGAGAAACGAGGTGTAGTGGCAGATACTGAGGGGACATCAGTGGTCCTGGATGCAAAGGCTTGTCGATAGACGGTATTTTCAGTACGTAGCTGTTGGAGTTCTTGAGCCTGTTGTTGTATCGTCATGAACAGGGTCTGGTTAGTGGGTTTCGTATTTGCCACTGGATTATCCATGGTTCCAGACTGCAACTGGATTTTTGGGCGTTGCAATCTGTCACGGTTTTCACTGGGCTTACCGTCGAAGTCGATGAGAGTTGGGGAACGACCCCGGTTCTGGCAGGTTCTACTCTGGCCGAGGTAGGGGCGACCCCTTCCGGTAGCCACGGTGCTGTTTGACAATAGCAAGCCACTACAGTCCGTGCCCTCCAGAAGGAGTCCCAGAGGAAAAACCCCAAAAGGGTAACAAACCTCCAACAGGAACTCCCTGAAACAGAAGGAGGACACAAGGGTGTTAGAACTGAAGAGCCGAGAGTACAGGACAACTGGAGACGAAGACAGGTCAGGAAACACTAGATCCACAAGAGGAAACCAGCCGGAGCGTGACTACCACCAAAGGAGTGTTGCAACGCAAAGAGTAAGCCACTGAATTCCCCTTATATACCCCTATACAGGAAGTAGGAAACAGGAAGTAGAAACACCACCATCTTGGATTGGGGAAGAGAGTATGACAGTGAATAATGAACATGCGTCCAAACAGAGAGAAACAATGCATGCTGGGAAGAGAGGAAGTGGGCAGCAGGCTGGGAAAGGGAAAGGGATGCAGAAAAACACCACCATGTGCAGGTATTCGGCTTTTGCCTGTTAGTACTGGTAAGTGGTGAAGCAGAAGTTTAAGCGCACTAAATGCACTCGGGGTCTCAATTCCTGCTGCGTCTGCCCTTGCGGCAGGACCGAAAGAAGGGGGCACGGCGAGTGCCGCGACCCCTGACAAGACTCGCGGCTTCTCCCGCGGCCTGTCGGCAAGCCGCGGCTTCTCCCGCGGCTTGCATGCAGGCCGTGGCATTCATCAAATGCCGCGCCTTGGCGACCTGAGCCTGCGGCCGCGGCCACCGCGGCCATCGCGGCGTGACAGAGGGGTGCCTGAGGCCTTTGGTTCCCCCGGCAGGGCTTCCATTCCACTACACTACTATATCTGCTTCCATTGCAGATGTGGAAGGCTCTGATGTGATGTGGCTAGTGGAAGGGGCCTGCTGGTGGGTGGAGGAAGCATGCAGGGTGGTGTTGATGTCCCTGAGCACCCCTGCAATGGAAGCCATGGTGGCTGTAGGAAAGTCCTCCTTTTTACCCTGGTCACCCCCAAACATTTTGGACAGATACTGGTGGTTACTGACTCTTGGCTGTGCCCTGGATACTGCTTACCAGTCCCAGCCAACATAGGTGGTGCCCCCATAGGTGCACTGCTGAGGTGCCCAGTGTCATTCTAAAGGCAGGCCTGCCATGCTGGCTGCTTTTAAATTAAAGTTACATGCCAATTCAACTTTGGAATTAAAAGTAATTCAAAAGTCTTAAACTACCTTATTTTTACATATAAGTCACCCCTTAGGTGTGCCTTATGTGCCCCTATGGTGGGTGCCATGTAACTCTAAGCAGGGACCTTATAAAAATAATTTTATAAGCCCTGGTGAGGTAAAACAGCCACATTTGTTTTTCCTTCATTGTAGTGAATGGCCTCCATAGGCTAGAATGGGGAGACTCTATTTTAATTTTAAAAGTCCCCTTAAGTAAAAGATTCTCAAGTTTGATATCAAATTAATTGTTATAATAAATCCCACAACTTCCAGTTGTTGGATTTAATATATAACTTGTTCAGGTAAAGAGTTTTCAGCCCTGCAGTGTTTTTGTTGCTTTGCTCTGATTGGCCAGCCTCTGGCAGCCTGGCCAGGCTGCCTTGATGAGGTGTGAAGTGGCCTGGCTCCACACAAAAAGATGTGCCTGGGGGAGGAGATCTCCCCTCAGCAGATGGGGAAACAGGAAGGGCGAAAGACATTTGGAGCACCCAGCAACACCCTCAAATCCTGCAAACCCAGACAATTAGGTACCCCCTTGCTTAGATTAGGAGAGGGCAGGAGAGGGGTGTGTTTAGGATTTTTAGCCATACCAGTGGGTGGGCTCAGCCAAATGTCACCTCCGAAAATCATTTTCAGCCATGATGGATATTTAAGGAATGTTGCTCCCTGGGATTGATTTTTGACACACTTCCCAGGAAGTAGTCATCACAGGGGGAAGGACCCTGCACCTGATTGGAGAACCAGGACATCCCTGCTTTTCACCCAGGAGCAAGGATAAAACTGTCAGACCTGCACCCACAACTCAGATCCCTACCAGGAAGAACTACAGAGGAAGAAGAACTGCCCTGCTGGACCCTTGGCCTGCACCCTGGAGGACTGCACCAGCTGCACACTTGGGCTTCACCACAAAAAAGACTTTGGCTGGCTTCAACTGGTTCAAGAAGGGACTCCCTGTTTGCTACAGGTGAAAAATTGCTAAACAGAGTCCCCTGCACCAACTCCTGAAGAAACCAACCAGCTGGCCACTGTCCAGTGGCTAAAAAGGAGTTTGTGCCAGGTGCATTCTGGAAGTTGTAGTCTGCACCCTCAAGGAGCATCTCAGAGCTTCTGGAACCTTGGGGTGAGCTGTGGACCACAAAAGAACGTTAAAGGAACATCTGGAAGAAGATACAGAAGTTTGGAAAACTTTTGCAAAAAAGCTCCATAAAGGGACCGACCCGCCACGGCAACTCTAGCTGGCTTGCCTCAACCAAGACCAGGCCTGATTTGCAGGTTCATCATGTTGAAGAACATCTACAAAAAAGTGACTAAGGGGGTGATTCTAAGTCTGGCGGGCGGCGGAGGCCGCCCGCCAGACTTCCCCCCTCCAGAATACCGCACCGCGGTCGGAAGACCGCTGCGGCTATTCTGTGTTTTACACTGGGCTGGCGGGCGACCGCCAAAAGGCAGCCCGCCAGCCCAGTGTAAAACTACCTTCCCACGAGGACGCCGGCTCAGAATTGAGCCGGCGGAGTGGGAAGGTGCGACGGGTGCAGTTGCACCCGTCACAAATTTCAGTGTCTGCAAAGCAGACACTGAAATTCTTTTTGGGGCCCTCTTACGGGGCCCCCTGCAGTGCCCATGCCATTGGCAGTGCCATTGGCATGGGCACTGCAGGGGCCCCTAGGGGCCCCGCGACACCCCATACCGCCATCCTGTTCCTGGCGGGAGAACCGCCAGGAACAGGATGGCGGTATGCGGTGTCAGAATCCTCCATGGCGGCGCAGCTTGCTGCGCCGCCATGGAGGATTCATTTGGGCAGTGGAAAACCGGCGGGAGACCGCCGGTTTTCCACTTCTGACCGCGGCCGAACCGCCGCGGTCAGAATGCCCAGCGGGGCACCGCCAGCCTGTTGGCGGTGCCCCCGTCATTTTAGCCCTGGCGGTCTTGGACCGCCAGGGTTAGAATGACCCCCTAAGTCCGAACATAGGAAGTTGACAAGGGACCCCCCAGGCAGTGTATCCGAAGAGTGCTCCAGGGACTTCAGATCACGATTCAGGGTTGCCACTGTCGAAGGATTTTCATCTCGAGAAAACGACTAAGTCCGTAGGTAAAAATCTCCACCCAGTGCTACCGCGGCACGTATACAAGGAAGAGTTCCAGGAGGTCGGATTGGACTGGCGACTTGGTCCCGCTGAAGAAAATCTTCAAGAAAACGACTAAGTCTGAAGGTAAACTTTTGCTTGAGGCCTCCTGCAAGCTGTAGCCAAGCAGGGCTCCATCCTGGTCGGCCTCAAACATCGACTTTGCCCCGGTCGAGGTGGGACCAGATGACCAGATTGGCGTTATTCGTTTTTAAGCGCTAAAAAGCATTAATTCTTTAAAAATTCATATCTCCGGTTCCCTTTATCAGTTTGTATTTGTTTTTATGTCATTCTGAAGCTAAAACTACTTCCCATTTTTATAGATTGGTTTTGGATTTTTAACCTGTTTCCTGTGTTTTATTTAATTACTGTTTTGTGATATTTGAATGGTTTACGCTTTGTCTCCTAAGATAAGCTTTGTTGCTCGTTGCCAAGCTACCAAGGGTTGAGCTAGGTTTAACTTACTGAGACCTAACTGGACCTAAGTGGAGGTTAGTGGCCTATTGCTAAGTGTAGGTTCTTACCTGCCCTTACCAATTTCCCATTTTCCAACAGTGTCATTATGGGCCTGCCACTGTTGCATAACCTCCTGGTGGTATTCCCTCTGCAGCCTTTGGTTTTCTCCAACCTTTTATGGTATGGCCCATCCTGTCCTGGGATTGTTGATATGCTCCCAGGACTTGGGTGATGGCTTCCTGGTCAGAAAACTCCCTTGTCGTCTGACCCACAGGTCCCCTCCCATGACCCTTGCTCCCATGTGCCTGTGCCCCTGGCACGGTATGCCCACTCCCAGTGTCAGCAGGACCTTCACTGTCTTGGGTGTGGGGGGTCGACTTAGGGACCTGTACTGTGGGGCACACAATCGATTGAACAGTCCTTGGGGCACAGGTTTGAGGATGTAGGGTTGGCTGAGATGTTGGTGCCACAGGGTGTGGGGTGGCTGACGTGGGCAGGGTGCGGCAGAGAGTGGTTGACTGACCAGGGGTCCCAGATGGGCCAGGTAGGTCGTCACTGTCCAGACATCCTGCGGCATGGTCCTCTCGGGGACCTTCATCCTGAGGAGGGCTGTATGTCTCTGGTATCCTCTCCGTGGTGGCAGTGGAAGGGGTGCTTGTGGATGGAGTGATAGAGAGTTAAATGGCAGAGGTGTGATTGGTTGTCTGTTTGTCTGATGCATATAGTGGCTTGACATGATTCCCAGCAGTGGCAATGATAGGTGCAGCAGTGCTAACACAGTTTGTTGTTAGTGGATTGTGATATATGTAACATGCTCCATAGGGGTTCCTGTGAATCAGGCTTCATAACTTTAGCTCGGTGGGTGGGTACTGTTACTGTGTGATGGTTCACATGACAGGTGTGGCCTATTAGCTGGTGGGCCATTCTGGCTTGCTAGATGATGAGTGGAAATGGGTGTACATTGCAGCATGGTGTCCAGGTGGGAGGAGGGTATGTGTGCATGCAAGGTTGTTTGTCCTGTCTGTTCATGTTGTGCATGGAGTGTTCCTTCCTAGTTTCATGCCCAGGATCAGTCCACTTTAGGGTTGTTTCTCTGGATAAGTGGCTCTTAGGTTTGGTGACAGTTCTGTGTCTGTGTTTGGAGTTGTTTGGCATTGTGTTGTGCCATTGCATTGCCATCATTGCCATGTAATGGTCCACAGTCGAAGCATCCAGTTGGTGTAGATAGTGCAGTAGTCATCCATGCAACAGATGTGTTGTGAAGTGCACATTGCAGGTTTTGAGGTAGATGGACTAGTGCATTGTGGGAGTCATAGTGATGTTAATTGGCTGTGCTATCTGTGCACTTGGCAGGGAATGTGGGGCATTAGGCAGGGTGGTGGTGTGGCAGGCAGGAGAGGGGCATTAGGTGGTTAGATGGGAGGTATTGTGGGAGATGGGGTGATTTGGGAGTTTTCAGATGGTGAGGAGGCATGCTGGACAGGTTGAATTAGTGCCAGGGGAGTGGTAGTTACTCACCTGAGTCCAGTCTTCCAGGTATTCCTGTTAGGTCCTCAGGATGCAGTATGTCCAAGACATTCTCCCTCCACAATGTGAACGCTGGTGGAGGAGGTGGGGGTCCACCACCAGTCTTCATCACAGCTATCTGGTGTTGTGAAGCCATGGAATGCACCTTCCCCCGTAGGTCTTTCCACCTGGGTGGGTGTTGTGTGTGTAGGGTGCAGTGTAGGATGCTTGGTGGGGTGGGGGTGTTTGGTTGTGAGTGCTGGGAGATTGTGGTGTTTGTGTGTAGTTGTGATGTGTGTATAGTGTTGTTCGTGCAGTTGTGTGGTGTGTGGTGAGTATGAAGTGTGAATGAGCCTGTTGTGTATGTTTGATAAGTAATGAGATTGTGGCTTCTCCGTGTTTGAGCTGGTTGTTTTCATCACAAAGGATTGTGGGGTGTGTGGGTGTGTTATATAGTGGTGAGTAGGTGTAACTGGTGTGAGAATGTGTGTCAGGTGTGGGGTATTCGAACTGCCCAATGTAGTGTTCTGTTCTGACAGGAAGAAGGTCTGAGCACTGCGGTTCGGACCGCCAATGGTTTTCTACCATGGAAGGACCATTTTTTAATTCAATCTTTTGTCCAAGCACTGCCCTGAGGGGCTGGCCCTGCTCCCATTGTACCCAGAGGAAGGAAGTGGAATCTAAGGGCCTCATTATGAGTGTGGCGGTCCGAGGACCGCCACACTCACGTTGACGGTTGGACAACTGCACTCCGGGTGGTCCGACCACCCAATTACAACTGTGGTGGGCGGACCCGCTAGGGGGCTGCCATCCCCGCTGGGAACATAGTCCCTGACGGCATGACAGTGGTCAGAGTTGTACTCAGCCAGGGCGGCACTGAACTCAGCGCCGCCTGGCTTATTAGAACTCACCTCTACGCCAGCCTTTCCATGGTGGTTTTAATGACATGGAAATTCTGGTGGTGACGGTGTGCTGGGGTCCACGGGGGGCCCTGTAGTACCCATGCCAATGGCATGGGCCGTGCAGGGGCCCTCCTGCCCAGCACCCTCAGAAAGCACACTGTCTGCAGAGCAGACAGTGCGCATTCCAAGGGTGCTGGCAGTCCCCCTCTGTGCTTTGAGATACCACTGTGCTCCTTTAAGGGAGTCGAGTGCTATCTTGTAGCACTGTACCTGGCGGTCTAACCGCCAGGAACGTCCTATTGCGATGTTCCCACCCGTCAGACCGGCGGGAATATTGTAATAGTGCATGGGGGGATGCCACCGCCATGGCCGTGGCATCCTCCCCACGAGTTTGGCAGTCCTGTAGCAAGACCAAACTAGTAATGAGGCCGTAGTAATGAGGTTGACCTCCTGTGTGGCTACAGGAACACTGTAAGCTGCAAAAGTCCTTTTCTCTAAGGTGGCCAGCTAAGCAGTAGCAACTGTACGTCGACTGGACTATGCTGCTGGCCTCTGCCTGACACCCTGACAGTTGCCAAATGCCTTCCCCTGAGGTCCTGGGAGCCATTCCTGTGTTCTCCTGTGGTTAATGGAGCACCAAAAAAAGTCTGGAAACTTCTAAAAAGTTTTGCTCAAGAGCTTCACGGGGACCTGCCACAAAAACATATGACCAGCAGTTCCTTGGCCTTGGACTTCATTTCAGCTCTGTCCCACTCTTTGACAATTTGGATGGTTTATTATATCATGCTTGTTAAATGAGTCATTATAGTGGAATGTAGCAAAGGGCCTTGCCCAGTTTACCTCTACATTGGAGGAGTTAAAGTGAAGAGCCTTCTTGCCTCAGTAGGGCCAAGGTACCTGTAAAGCAGAGGCTAAAGCAGAGGTTAGGAGTATGAGGAGCAAAAGCACTGAGGGCGAAGGTGATGGTGGTGGTGATGGTGTTAGAGCCCATTCTTCAAAAAGTAGAGGCAAAAGAAACAGTGGCATAACAAAACTTGTGGGCCCCCACACAAAGTTCATGGAGGGGGCTCCCAGACTCAGCCAGGAGCTCTCAAGCCAGGAGCCCATCACCCCTGCACAGTGACAGCTGTGCTGAGGAGGCCCCCTGGAGCTCTGGGGTCCCCTGCACTGCAGGGTCTGCGGGGAGTAATGTCATGTCACTGAAGGGGAAACACAATTACATTTTATAAAAGAATGAGGGAGCACATTACCTGGTATACCAGCACACAATTGCAACTGATGGTAAGAACACACACCGACCTGTATCAGTAAGCTCAACAATAGATCGTCACACGGATATCCATATGATATGGGGGACACTCTAGGTTGGCCAAGTACACCTGTTATTGTGTTCCAGGCTTGAGTCATTCACAACAAATGACAAAGCCACAGCCACAAAACACCCCCTTTGGGCAGCTCACTGACATTGCACTAACACACTCCACAATGACACACATTTTCTCATCTTCGTCACAGGGACAGTGAAGTGTACATAACATTGTGTCACACAACAGCCACACCACATCAACATCACACTTAATTCAACTGACACCTACACATTGATCCCATGCCATCGACTGTCATCAGATTGAAGACACATAGGCATGCATGTCTCATTTAACACAAACACCCCTCCCATTAAACATCCCTATAATATACCCACACATATCACCCACATTGTAACACAATGGAAGGTCTTTGGGATACACAATATATTGTTAGACAAATATCCAAAGCTCACAATGCAAACAATCCCTGCACAATAGGGATTGGGCAAGAGGAGCACTCATGGAAGGATGCCACCTTGGGACACATTTTACTTTGCACTTGCACTAAAACACCATTTGCACAGGAACCAGCCCTACATGTATTTTAGGGACAAACAATAGTAGAACTAAGTGACTTGCCAATGTGCATAATGTGTAAGTGTAAGTCAAAGAAGCAAATACACCAGCATGTAGATGAAGTAGCTGTAAGATGCACACATCAAAATGGACACAGTCAGCCAAATGTAAGGGAAGGTAGAACAATTGAGCACTCTTAATGTGTGGACAAACAAAGAAGAAGAAAGTTTATTGACAAGGTTAATTAAAACCATCACAATCCAAGCATGCATCCAATATATATACTTAACAACTCACTAAATAAGTTAAAACTCTTAAAGACATGTTTTGCTTCTAAAAAAAACGAAAAAAAAGAAAAACAAAAAGAATCATCATCATCAATACATCATAAAAACCTGCTCCACTAATTTCATCCTTGTTCTTGATCAGTTTTCTTCTTCCCATATTGCAGCTGCACTATTAATGGCTCAAAATCATTTTCAGGGAGTATCCTTAAATAATTAACACTAAATCAAACGTACATCCTTTATCGTGATAATTAAATTGTATGTCTTTAAAACCTGCTCCACTAATTGCAGCCTTGTTCTTAATTGGTTTTCTTGCTCCCATATTGCAACAGCATTGTTAATTGCTAAAAATAAATGTCCCTAACCCATTCTTATAGCTAATTTTTGGCTGCAATTAGCTGTTTAAAACTTTTCTAACACCAATCAATAAACCGTGCACTCATGGCTTACTACAGTTTATTCCCTAGTTCTTTATGGGCCTGTACCATAAACTTGGTCCCTCGACAAGAAAATGGGATTGAGCAACTGCTAAGCCAACTAATAATGGCTGACCTACGTGAAAGAATATTTAATGACCTGAGGGTATTTTTCACGTACAGTTTCCTGAGGCCTAGTAAAGCCGGACACACAAAAAATATGTTCTAATGATTCTCATCTATACTCACACAGTCGGCAATGATGTGACTGTAATTGCTGTCTCCATGAGGGGACCAGCTCTTTTGTTTCCATTAACCCAAAGCGAAAAAGCATAAACCGGTGTTTCAATGGCTGGTTGAAGGATGCAATTAGATATTCCTGAGCCCGTAAAGTTTTAAATGATGTTAAAACGATCAATGCATGCTGTCTTCTTGCCGGTTTATGTTTATCAAAAGTTAAAGACTTCATTTTAGTGACAGTGTTTACCTTACAATAGAACTCCCCTTTACCCAGGTTCTGCTCCGAAGCGTCTCGCAAACCTAGCACATTTATGCAATTGTTTAGGTGGTGACCCCAAGTGCCTTTGTCGTTATGACACTGTTGCTCCTCAATTTCAGTCCAGCATAGGTCTGCTGGGTGCATTCTCCAGCATAGTTTATTAAAGGCACATTTGCTCTGATGTTTGTAGTTTTGAAACCCAATTCTAAGCGAACCTGGGCTGGACATGCTGAACGTGGAATCCAAAAAAACAATTTGTAGGCTTTCGTCTGGACTAAATTGAAAAACACTGCCTCCTTCCCCAGCATAATTTCAGCTCCATAGGTGACGGAAGGCATTAGCCTTGTTGCCATGACCGAAAGTAGGTGAGTGTATGAGGGGCAGTTTAATTTTTGTTTTAGTACTTTGAAGCCAAAGGTCAATGAGTGGGCTTTGGCCTGAACGACAGCAAACTGTGGTTTAAATAACAAGAGGCGATTGATAGTAAATCCCAGGTATTTATATGTGGGGGCGACCTTCACCTGGATTCCGTTTAAGTACCATGAAACAGATTTAAATTTCTTGTCGACCAGGTGGACAACTTTTATTTTACTCAAATTCAGTTCCTGACCTTGCTTTGTTATATATATATGTGAAATGCATCCATACTATGCTGTAGTCCGACTGGTGTTTGATTGAGTAAAACTATGTCGTCTAGGTATGGTAACCATGCTATTCCTTTCCTGGCTAGTATTGGTGGATGACTATTCACGGAGGCGAGAGTCTCCACTAAGTCTGCAAGATATAAATTAAACAGTGTGGGAGCTAGTACACACCCTTGTTTTAGTCCTTTTGCTGTTGATATTCTGTTAGTAAGGTTAATACCCTCTCCAATGTTTACTTGCGCCCAAGTACCCATACATAAATCCATCATTGCATTAAGAAGGCTGTAGGGTAAACTCCACCCTTTCAATTTCATGGATGGAGCCTTGGTACACAATCAAAAGCTACGTTCAGGTCAGTAAAACATTGGAATAGCCTTTTGTTCTTTAGTCTTGCTTTGTTTCCCAGCAGGGCCAGAGCAGCCAGGTTCGTGATTGCTCCTATGCCTGCTCTAAAGCCTGTCTGGCTTTGTAGCATTAGATGTCTGTCATTAATCCATTCTGTAAGTTGTTGCAGTAGACGGGCTGCATAGAGTTTTGCTTCCACATCTATCGGGGCAATTAGCCTGTAATTTGAGGGAGTTGCCGGATTTCCTGATTTATATATTGGTTGAATAATGCTACCTTTCCATGCTTCTTGTAGATCCATAGTTCCCTGAAGGTTGTTAAAAAGCAATGCCATAGTGAGCCCAGTATGAGGGGTCCCCTCTAAAAAGGGCATTTGGAATACCATTTTGGCCAGCTGCCCCTTCCAGTTTTAGTTTCTTAATGAGACTGGTCAGCTTTTCGATGTCTATATTCATTAGCGCATGTTTTGGTTCGTTATCTGATAGATGAGATCGGTCTGTGTTGTCACTCTGAAGCCGAAATTTGTCTTACCTGAGTTACCAGCTGCCTTAATGGCCTCCTCCTTCTCGCGGAGCTCTGAAAGTGAAAACATTGTTTGTATGTAGGCTTCCTATGTAGGAGCATCGATGCCTGCATTCATATATCGTTGTTTTCCCTGATTTAATCCATTTATCAGTTCCCAAAACTTTTTATTGTTTTTCTCTTTGTTAGACATGAGTAGCTTAGTCCACAAGCCCTCTTGGTATCTCTGTTTTGCCATCCAGCAATATTTCTTGTTTTTGGCTCTTAATTCAAATAGCCTTGTGTTGTCAGATTTCCAGCCCCATTGTTTGTCCTTTCGGACTTTTTTTAATTCTCTTGAGACTTGATTTTTCTGATAAAGCAGTAAAGCAGTGCATTATTATACCATTACTTTTCTATTCCGCCTCTCTTAACTTTGTTGTTTACCTCTGTGACTGAAATTGGGGGACGTTTTTTGATGGAAAATTTAGTAATTAAGGAATCGCTCAATTGTTTCCGAGCTGCCACTCGTTCTCCTGGTAAATAATCTTTTTGTTCCCAATTTCTTAATATTTCTTTAAGCTCTACAAGTGAGCCTTCATTGCAGTGCACTTCTTCCATTACTTTGCCTAGGCCGTGTACCTTCCATTACAATTTCTTTATATCATAAGTCACTGGAGCAGAAATTATGATATTTGCTGAGGGGAGGCCGATTCCATTCGTTCCTAATCTTAATGAGTTGTGGGAAATGATCGCTCTCTGTGCGCTGTTAAATCCTGTATGCTAACATCGATGACAGTGCGCTTTCATTTATTAATGTGAAGTCAATATTAGATTTTTTGGAACTACTTGAGAAGGTTACTTGTGCGGATTTGGCATTCTGAAAAAGAGGCACAACCCCAACTTATCAAACTTTGTGTTCACATATGTTAGTTAAGATGTTTTGTGCTTCCCTTTCTAAAGTCTAGGTTGAAATCGCCGGACACACTAAAAGTTGCATTCTTGTTTTGCCTCTGTAACGTTTTTATAATGCTGATCAATGTTTCCATGTTTTCACTGTTTTGTGTTTTTATTTGGATGAATGTATACATTGATCATTAATAAAGCTGTATTATTACCTGATGAAACCTGATGTTCCAACTTTATTGGTAGCAGCCAATCGATTCCCAATTCAATCTGTTTTATTACCCAGTTGATTTTTGTGGAGCAATATGTTGTGAGGCCCCATTTAGGGTATTCATGTTTTTGAGGTTATTTTGCGGGGACATCTATCCCAATAATCCTGGAATTTGTATTGGCTCCATACACCATGTTTCCGGCAGCATGATGATTTCAAACTGCTGTAAGAAGCTCACTGCTGCCTCATCAATAACGAGGTTTTTTAGACCAAGAGTATTCCAAGAACATATATGAATGTTTTCTGGATTGTCATCAGGACCAATTATGACTATTATCGTTTGAGTGTTGCCTTCCATCCTGTGTGACTGTCGAGGGCATACCAATAAACACCTGTTAGTACGTTCCTTGATGAAGCAGGCTTTGGTGCTTTACTATTGTTAGATGTTCCCTTCTGTTTTGCGAAGTTACTACTCCCACGGCCCCTTTTAAAATTGAGGCGCTCTTCCTTTGTTCCAGTATCAAAGGGTTGGGGTGTCGAGATGGTTCTAATTTTTGCAAGATGATGCCCCATGCACTAAATGTTTCTTGATATACTAAAATTTGGTCAATAATAGCCAATGTAGCCCAGGATGTCAGCATTGCCTCTTTGTCTTTATTTCTGGGGTGTGGCGTAAACTCAACGGTCATCAATCCTGTTGTAGAGATATGAGCCATTGGCTGAATTGCTTTTATTAACTTCAGTATGGTACCTCTATTTAAGATATTGAATGCTTGTTTCCGGTTCAGGGAAGACCTGGCCTCACAGTTTGGGCTGGACTGTTCCCATGGGGAACAGGGTCAAGACTGATTTGCATATGGCTGGGTCCAAACTGGGGTGGCATGGTGAGCAAAAGAACGATGGATAAAACCCAGGTCTGTGACTGGGGGTGAGTGTTTGAAAAATTTCAGCACTCCGTCAATCATCCTTTTGTGTTGCTAAAGTTGCCCTAAGTAGGAAGGATATGTCCAGACGTGGGTCCCTTGCTCAATGTGCCACTGGATTCAAGCTAGCCTGGCTGATGAAGGGTGATACCCTGAAACTGGTCCCAGGATGCTTGTTTCCAGTCCAGGGAGGACCTGACCTGCCAGATCAGGCAGGACTGTTACCATGGGAGGCAGGGTCAAGACTTATTTGCATATGGGTGGGTCCGAACTGGGTTGGCAAGGTGAGCAAAATAACGATGGATTAAGCCCAGATCTGTGATTGGGGGTGAGTGTTTGAAAAGTTTCAACACGTCCACCATCATCCTTTTGTGTTGCTAAACCTACAGAGATGGCATTCAACATACCATGGTATGTTTAGTTCAGTTTCTGATATGTAACCGAGCTACTAGGTCACATGTTATTGCCTCCCTGGAATGTACACACTACCTGCACTGTGGGTTTGTCAATTGTGCAATACATTTGTACTGGACAAATATGACTTATGTGAAGGTGACAACAGAGCTGCAGGAGTAAGGGAGCAGCCATGAGTCATAAACACCAATTGACCATGATGCAAAATGCACATGTAGAATTTCACTCAGTACCCATTCCTCATACAGTCAATGGACTGAGACATTCAGGGTAAGTTTGCCACTATAGCTGCACATTGGCCACATTACAGGAACTGCAGGTCTACAGGAAGTGGGCACTGTGCCGCAGCTGCATAACCACAGTGACTCTCCCACAGCCTGGAGCATGTCCCATACTGTGAGATACATTTGACGTGCCATGGTCTCTGCAGGCTGAGGAAATAGAACCTAAATGATGGTCACATTTCTCTCGCTTCCATGCATGATAATACATCATATGGCCATCATCAATGTGGCTTGTGTGGCAACCTGAAGGGCACAGTGAGTCATGATATACCTTCCAACCAACAGTTTGGCAATGCCAGATGTGGGGTGTGAGATCTGTGGCACAATATACATTGCTTATAAGATCTTCAAATGACTCAGACAAGATGCATACACAGCATATGCTGTCATGCACATACATGTTGTCTAACATTTACAACCATCATAAACAAAGAAATGTCACTGTGCGGCAGTACAATCTCCTTGCCTATTTATATGCATCCAACCCAGGAGGATCTAGGGCCTCAGAAAACATCACAAAACACAATGTGAATGTTCAAAACATATGGTACTGGCCTGCAATGCCTCCACCATGCACATCCCATTGATGCCACACAAACTGTGACAACAGGCACACAAGAAGATTAAGTGGCACACTGGGGAACATTGTAGCCTGTCAGGAGGGAAAGGGTGGTGTTAAACAGAGTCAATTGTGTCTATCAAGTACTTACCTGCTCCTGTGGTGAGTCATAGAGCTGACCATAAAGCCATTGGGCCGCAACTACCACAGGCAACTTCGTTGGGCTATGGCTATGTCTGCTGTGGTTGGTACCACCCCTCGCACTGATGACTTCTGCCAGCAGTCACGGGAGGATCCTAATGTCTTGTGGATTAGGTCAGGCATCCACCATTTTGGCAGTTGGAAATACAGCAAATGTCCCTCTTAAATGTGTCACAACATCAATATATGTGTGTAATCAACACAAAGATGCCAAATCAGCCTTGTTGTGTAGGTCCTACCACACAATCACCAGTGTAGTGCGTTGCTGGGCACAGGTGCCATTTGACAGCAGTACACTGTCCACTGCCTCTGACGGTCTTTATAACAGTTGGAAAATCCTGTAAAATTTAGAGGGGTAACTGGGTAGTAGATGGTGGGTGTTGCACTAATCCTTTTTTAGGACACGTCATGTCAACCATGCCTGCACATTTGGCTCTGGTGTGGTTCACAGCTGTGATGTGTACTGGTTGTAATGTATTTCAAGTCTGAAATGCTTTGTCACATGATTTTGTTGGGCTTCATCATGTATGTTGGTTAGACACAGTGACTAATGTGCCCACTCATGTATTTCCAAACATAGGTACCCAGGGGGAGGGAGGATGTGATAAGCTCCAGTGTACTGTCCATTGCCAGACCTTGTAAGTATGGAAGAATGCCACATAGTTCAACTATACTGTTTAAATAGACAAACAAAGGTTGATTTATGCCGTCAGTTGGAACCAGATCTGACGTCTGAAAACACCAATTCACCATGCATACCGCCCAGTGTGAGACTCATGGCAGTATTTCACTTCCTGGCCACAGGGTCCTTCCAACATACAGTGGCCATATCTGGTGGTATGTCCCAATCTATGTTCAGTCTTGTGTTGAGAGATTTCCTACCATCAATGTTGAAACACATTGACAGCTATATCATGTTTCCCCGACGTAAGTATTTGGCCAATGCAAAGGCTGACTTCTACAGTTTTGCCATCGTGCCACATGTAGTAGGGACCATTGATGGCACATCTTACCTTGGTGCCACCGCAGGCCACTGAAGAAGTCTATTACAAAAGGAAAAACTTCCATTCAAACAACGTGTAAGCTGTCTGTTTATCTGATCTCCAAAGTCTATGCCATTTTCCCTGGATCATCCATGATTCCTTCATAATGGAGAACAGCACCATACCCCAGCTGATTTTACAACTGCAACCAGAGAGGGCCTGGCTGGTTGGTAAGTCAAAATTGTCCTGATTGTGTGTATGCAATGTCAGATGCTACAGTCATGAAGTGAGTGACTCATTGTTGCACTTATGTCCCATTCTTAAACAGGAGACTCAGCATATCCAAACCTTCCTTGGTTACTGACGCTGCTGAGGAATCCAACTATGCCAGGGGACGTCTGGTTCAAGGAGGTCCATGGAAAAACACGGCAGGCAGTGGAGTGGGCTTTTGGGCTCCTGAAAGCCAGATTTCGACATCTGGACAAGACTGGTGGGGCCAACCTTTACTCACCTGGGAAAGTGTGTCAGATCACCGTGGCATGCTGCATGCTCCACTACCCTGCGGAGGGAAATACCATACATCCCAGAGGAAGGGGATCCTGCAGTGCCCCCAGGTAGAAATCCTGAAATGCCAAATGAAGATGACATTGGTGAAGAGGAAGGAGCTGACTTCCGACAATATCTCATCAACAGCTTCTTCTCATGAGTGTAAGTATGTCATATGATGACATGAGTTTGGCTGTAAAATTTGGCTGTAGTTGTGAGAATGTGTGGACTTGATTATTTGAAGACAAAAATCAGCCAAAGGCGGTTTAATGAGATAGTTTTTTACACATCTTCACCTTGATGATGTTGATTGTGTCAGAGTTATTGCAATGTACTTTGTTTTCCAAATGCCTGCTATGTGACTTGTGCCATATGTATAGTTCTATACCTATACTCCTTGTTTTGTTCTTTGTTCAGGGACCTTCACCATGACATCTTCATGTGGTCATTTCAGAGTTGTTACTTTAGGAGGTATATGTTGCTATTCGGACACACGAAGTGGACATGGATTGTTACAGGGAATGTAGGTCATGGACTTTGGTTGTAGGAGACATGCGCCAAGACAGCTTTTACAGTGATAGGATGGAAGACTCCATTGGACTTGTTAGTTGTCCTTTCTTGGCCCTGATACATCATGTGGTCAGAAAATATTTAGTTGCAGGCCACAATCATGTCAGTTCACATTGGCTAAGCACACTTTCTGATTAACCTGGATATAGCTGTTGGTGTGTTTCATCATTGTAGGCCAAATGGTCTGTGCCAAATCACTGACATATGTTTGTGTCATACCACCAGATGCACAAGCACTGGATTGTTATGACCCTGTGATCAGAAACTGTTGTAATGCCATCTGTCTGAGTCTTGCATTATATGATGTTGGATTACTTTGGTGTGGTAGGTGATATGGCTCCAGCTGATGACCTCAACCACTTAAATGTACGACCTTTCTACAGGACAATGTCTGACAAATCCCTTCCTTCCATGGTCTGGAGGTCTGCACCAGTCAATATGTTCATGTACTGAGTATGATTCAAACTTTATGATTTGCAATGTTTCAGACATCTTGATAGTCTATGTGCTGAAAAATTTAATAAAATGTCTTCTTTGACCAGACACATGCATGTATGTGTTTGTGTGGAATGGTTGTAATATTGCACAGGACACGTGTTTGTGCAACATATTCCATCTTGAACAAGTACCTTGGATCATCATTGTATGGTTCACATGGTTTGACATATTTGCATTGCAAAATGTGAAATTAGAGACAGCAGACAACGCATTTGTGACAGCTGTATTTATATCAGTGCACACGCATAAAATAAAATTGGGACAGAAATGTGAATAAAAGTGAAGTGAAGGGGTCAGTCATTGTGGATGAAATCACTGGAGGAGATGCCACACCATTGGAAGTCCAAAGTCCAGAGTACACTCCCTTTGGAAATGGAAGGTGGTTCAGGATTAGTCCAGAGAGTGAATGTGTGACACACAACAGAGGACCTTAAAGAACAGGATTATTGCTGGCAGTGGTGGTTGTCTTGCCATCTGGACCTCCTGGATTCTCTACTGGACTTCCCCGCTTGTGAAGTGGGGGGGCAGCTGTACAGAGATAGGAGTGTCTGTGGCTGGTTGTTTGTTTGGTAGGGCCTCACTTCCTGTGGCTGGCACCGATGTACATAGGCCTGATGTTGTTGACCCAAAGCAAGTGGAAGATTGTTTTTGAAAAGCCCTGCTCAGGGTTGTGTGAATGCCCCTCAGCACCCCTGTTAGGGAGGCTATGTTTGAATTGTGGGCCTCCATTTGTCCCTATGCATGTCGCTCGGTAGCTGCTTATTTCCCAGAGTTCAATCAACACCTGTCCCATCATGCTTTGGGACTCCTGAGAGACCCCCCAGATCCTACCACAGGGTACCCTCTCCAAATGGTTCCTGGACCCTCAGTGTCCAAAGTGTTGAGTTGCACCTCAGGATCCAGATCTTGGAGGCAAAAGATGGTATAAACTGTGATAGGTACACTGGTTGGGGTGTGCATGGTTGCCTGTGATGTAAAAGCAACAGGGCTGAGAGGTGACATTGTGGCCACAATGAGACTTATTGTTGCCATCTGACATGGTTGCCCAGATGGGCCAGGAGCTTCCTCCACATCCCCAGGTCCAGGAGCGTTGTTGTCACTGAGTGATTCATCCAGGGGGGTAGTGGTAGTCTGTTCTGTAGTCTTGGTATTCCCAGTGGCAGCTCAACCTGTTGATGAAAAACATACATTGTTATTGTTTGAATTGTTTGAATTGTGATATCTTTCTCCAAAGTTTTTGTGTTACAGTGAGCAGAGACATTTGACATTCTTCTGTTGTAGGTTAGGCTATTGTGCCATGTTACCATGGTATTGGAGTATTTGTCATGACATGTCATAATCTCGCCTAAACTATTTGTCGCAAGAAGCACATGAGATGTGCAGATCAGTTGTACTTTTGAGGATGGACTGAAAATGACAACTTACCACCAGTGAAACCAACACAGTGGAGAGGCAACGTATGCCTTTGACCATTTGGAGGCCTACCTGAGTGTGATGCAGACAAACACCGGACTTTGTGGTATGTGCGACTGAAGTCATGTGCACAGTGCTGTGTCAATGTGTCTGCTGCTGCAATCAATCTGGAGATGCAGCACGAGGCCTTAGAAAGACTAGTTCTACACACTTGGTAAGGTGTCATTCCTGCCCTCAATAGTTTCATCTTTGTTTAGCAGGTCATGTTAGAGAAAGGTAGGTAGACACGTCTCTAAGTTGAGCATGATTAGTATATTTTGCACACTCACAGGTGAGTCATGTCACTTCCCCTGCTTCCCAACGCTTGACAATTGGTATCCTCACAGGTGAGCAAACTTCATTTGGACGTTTCACTAACAGATTAACTGGGGCAAGTGAATACTGGGCTGGTTGGAGTTAGAGAAACAGCGCCTATTGAGCTTTGCAGTCATGTCACTCCCTCTACTTCCTAACACTTGACAATTGCTATCCTCCCAGATGAGTAAACTTTATTTTGAAGTTCAACAAGAGATTCACTGTGGAAAGTGAACAATGAGCTGGTGGTTAGAGTTAGAGAAACAGGGTCTATTGGGTTTTGCAGAAATGTCACTCCCTCCACTTCCCAACACTTGACAATTTGTAACCTCCCAGGTGAGTAAACCTCATTTGAGAGTTCCCAAACAGGAGTATTTGGGCAAGTGGACATTTGGCTGATGTTTGAGGTACAAACACAAGGCCTCCTGGGAGTTGCAGCCAGGTCACTCTCTCTACTAGACACACTATACAAATGATATCCTTCTATGTGAGTACACTTCAGTTGAGAATTCCCAAACAGGAGTATTTGGGCAAGCAAACTCTGACCTAGTGTTTGAAGTTACAGTCACAGGCTTCCTGGGAGTTGCAGTCATGTCCCTCTCTCTTCTACACACATTAAACCAATGGTACCCTCCCAGATGAGTGCACTTCAATTGAAAGTTGAGAAACAGGAGTATTTGTGCAAGTGAACCCTGGCCTGGTGTTTGGATTTATACCTGGGAGTTGCAGTCAGGTCAGTCTCTCTTCTACACATAGACAAATAATGTTTATTACATATTTGTATGAAGACTGTATTTACGTTTGATCATACATTTACATGTTGAGACATACCATGAGTCCTGGGATGATTTTTTGAGGTTGAAAAACTTACAGGCACCATTTCGACTTAAGGCATGTGATGGGCCTTGGTAGATGTGACATTGGGTACAACAATACAGAATGACAGTGTTAACACTCAGATACTCTGGGTACTGAATGTTGGTGGGGCTGCGCTGTGAGCATGCAGGACATTGTGACAGTTTTTGTGTTGTGTAGCACCAGACTCCACTCCCCCAGGAATTCCTGTCAAGCTACCAGGATGCAGGATGTTCAAGACCTTTTCCTCCCAGGGAAAGGGTCTTAATGGGGCACTGGGAGGCCACCTCCAGTCTTGCTGGCCTCCAGATGCTGCAGGAGACAAGGTAATGGACTTTTGCCCTGAGGTCACTCAACCTCTTTTTTATGTTCTTTTTTGTGCTCAGGGTGGTGCCTACAGCATTCACTCTGTCGACTATCCTTTGCCACATTTCCATGTTCCTACTGAGAGGAGTGTGCTGGACTTGGGCTCCAAACAACTATGACTCTACCTTTATGCTTTCATCCCCCATGACTCTCAACTCATCTTCCGAAAAACGGGGATTTTTGGAATGGGACATGGTGCAAAATTAAAGTGGGTGACAGGAAGTTACCTACAAAAGAAGTGTGATGTTCGGGGGTGGGGGGTAAATGGCGGAAAGTGTGTAAAGGAGTTTAAGGGATAGTGAACAAAAGAGGTGCCTTATTGCTCCCAAATAATCTCAACTCTTGGTCACAGTGGAGATGCAAAGGATCATGGTCTGTGAAGGGGTGTGTTTTATAATGTGCTTTGCAGGTGGGTCCACTGTGCCAATGTGTGTCAGTTGTGTTGATTTTGAATTCATCCAATGTGCACTTGTCTGTTACTTTGGTGGACGCGTACCGTGATGTTTGAAAACAATTGGCTAACTGCTACGAGGGGACCGTCATGGCGGCTATGTGTTTGTAATATGCTCAGTGGTAGGTCGTGGAGCTGATGGTGCTAGACACTGGACCACTGCACCCCTGGTGGTCTGCATTTTTTCCTTGGAGGGCGACGGTTCTTCCTGTTTGCTTCGTACTATGGCAGTCTGGGGACTGCCGGCATATCCGTTTTTTTGAACTGCCAACATGACGGTCTGGTAGTCCACCCGCCAAACTCGAAATGAGGCCTGAAGTTTTTGGTATTCACCATTGTTGGCGCAGCCAGTGTTGTGTAACTCTAGAAAGTGTTTCAGAATTGCTTTCCTTCAGTAGGGAGCAACAAGTGAAATTTGGAAGTGCTGACAATGGTGCTCATAGTCTTCTCTGGTTTAGTACCACAGTTATAGAGGCAATCCATCCAAGAGCTTGTCAGCCCAACAACTAAACAAGGAGCCAGTCACAAAAGGAAGTGGGAACACACTTCCTGGCATACCATCACACAATAGGTCCAGATGCACTGTGATAAATGCAGTCCATGTTAACACTCACTTTAGTTGAGTCTTTGGTATTTACCATTGTTGGTGCAGCCACTGTTGTGTTTGTCTAGACACGTGTTTCAGGATTTTTGTTCTTCTTCAGTAGAGAGTTACAGGTGAAATGGTGACAACTAAAGATTTTCAACAAAGTGTGTGTTATCACATTCTCATTTACCGCAATGCATCTGAGCTAATTGTGCGCTGGTATGCCAGACTGTATGCTCCAATTTCCTTTATGATTGACTCCTTGATGAGATGTTGGGCTGACAAGTTCTAAATGCACCACTGTGCTGGGAGAAGGTAATAAACCTGAGACACCTGTGAGCAGCACAGCAGCATTCTCACCCTTTTCCAACATCCTTCGCCCATTGCTTCTATTGGTTTTCCCAATGCAGAATGATATTGAACTTTTGGCAGCATTGTCAAAACCAGTAGCAGGAACAAACCATTTTTGATTTTTTTTTATACTTCCAAGATGGCCATCACATTGAGTACTGATGAAATGTAATGGACAGAAGTGGCTCAACCTTTTTATCTATGCTTCCATGTTGGCCAGCCACCACTATTAGCTTTGCACAGTTATAAAAGCATTTGCAAAACCACGGTGAGGAGCCAACACATTGGCAAATCATGACTGATTGGCTGTGGCAATGTTTGTTTAAAAGACTTCCACAATTCACAGCCACTTCCAGAGCTGTGCTTGCAACCTTAAAAAAAATATAATTATTAAATCTTTCTGCTCAGCAGTTTCACACTTCTGTCTACTGCACTGCATGCATGGTACTGTTCTTAGCCAAAGTTGCAAAGGGCGCAGTGTGTTTAAGCAGGTATTTCACATACCATCAGTGTCTATCTGAGGGGAGGGATCAGTTTAGTTATACTAGTGTCTGACCTTCAGCTGTTGGGCAGTCCTGTGCATAATAAGCAACACTAAAAAGAGTTTTAGAGGTGAAGCTAAATTTACAGAAAATGTTTAAAGTAAACCAGTTACTGCAAATACTACCCAAAATGACATTTGAAAAAGGTGCAAGTACTGAGGGCCAACTTTCTTTCCTGACCCCTACTAGTGTTCTTACCCTTGTGTGGGAAGTATATTGATCGTGTTTCTCATTTTGCAGAGTGACAGTGATAACCTGGGGCAGGGTAGGAGAGGGTATATATACTGTTTAGCATGGAAAGTCTAGTTTGATTTTCACGGCATTAGCTACAAACCACACATGTATTTGAATCTAACAAGTGATAGAAACTTGGGTGAATAATAGTTGTGGCAACCCCATATCTTTTACATAAAAATGGACGAAACACTTGTAATTTGCTTTGAGGATACAGTAATGTTAATGTTACATGTGATGTTTTTTTATTTCAATCAATTTTATTGAAATTTTAATTAAAGTTTAGTTGACTGTAAATAGTTGAATACAAAGTTTGCGAAAAGAACACTTATTCATGTCTTCTCTCCTACTTCTTTTAATGTAATCTGTGAGTAACAGGCCCCTTACTCTGATTATCTTCTCTTGTGATCTCAATTATTGTGATGTCAACATTATCAAAGATAGCTCATTGTGCTAATCAATGTCAGTCAGTCAGTCAAAAGAACTTTATTTCGACTACAAGAGCCACAAAAGCACAGCAACAATAAATAATTACACAGAATTAAATAAAATATATACAGAACATATGATTAGATAAAATAATAAAATTAAATAAAATTAAATACACTCCCAGAGTGTCAGAGTCACCAGATCCTCGGGGTCTGTGCACGTTCCCAACACTTCCACCACAAGACAGCTCCAATACTCTGATTAGATTTATCACATAGTCTAAGAGAGTCCAAGTGGGGAAAAGGGGATTAGGACGGGAACAGCTGGGAAGGAGACCTGTAGGAAGCAAAAGGTTAAAACACAACATCAAAATTGCATCTCATGAAATCAGTACCATGCTACAACTCTAAGCTTCGTCTTTTCCGAAAAAACATGAACAACCCTAGAATAATCCTAAAACTGACTAGGCTTTAGATGACCGAATACCTGAGGAGGAAACAGGAAAAGTTAAATAGGACTTTCAGATTCAAGTACTTTCTTTAGCATGAGAATCAGGAAACACTCTGAGCAATTTCCAAACAACCATATGAATCTCCTTTTAAGAATACATATCAGGAACACACAGCATTACATCTAGAACTCTGGTATTGTTGTGTTCATCTCAGAAAAAACATTGGAAAGTGAATTGCGCACATTGCAGATTTGTATATGAGTATTAAACACCGTAAAGGATTGTGCACCATGAAATCACACAACCTAGATTCAAGGAATAAATCACGCGACGTGTCAACTTGAAATGCTACCAAGAAAATGTCTTAGAATGGTAGTGCACAGTAATTTACATTATTTATACACGAGGAAAGAATTGCGCGTCTTGCCGATTCAAATGCCACCATACAAATGCCAAGAAATGGTAGCGCACATTGAACAACATGAAAAGCACTCAGGAAAAAAAATTGCGCGTCTTGTCGATTCAAATGCCACCATGCAAATGCCAAGAAATGGTAGCGCAGAATGAATAACATGAAAAAACACTCAAGGAAAGAATTGCGCGTGTTGCCGATTCGAATGCCACCATGTAAATGCCAGAAAATGGTAGCGCACAATGCACAGCATGAATTACACATGAGAAGTGAGCCACCATGTAAATGTCAAGAAAAGGTAGCGCGCAATGAACAACAAAATTAAATGCTCATGAAACGAGTTGCACGTCTTGCCAACTCGTAAAACATCCTGTAAATGTCAAGAAATATCAATGAACAACAATGTAATAACGAAGTCAAATCTTTATGGAATAAATTGCGCGTCCTCCCTATTTGCAAACCACCATACAAATGTCAAAAAATGGCAGCGCACAAGTAATCTGTCATTCATTTAGGAATTAAAATCAAGAATATGAAAATTCTCAATTACGGTGTTGGAAAATGTCCAAACACCGTCTTACCGCCTGGAAACAGTGATCACCAATGAGAGATGAGTGCAGAAGACTGGAAAATCCAAATAGGCCACCGGGACAGGAGCTCAGGAAGAAGCTGCTGCTCTGCACTGGGACCTCTGAATAGTGAGCACTGGAAGTTGGGCTGACTCTCTTTTATAGAGTCTTGGCCCAGCCTAGAACCACGCCCAGGCATGTTGCAGGGAAAGTCTCTAGAAGGCCCTGGAAAGGGACCACACCCTAACACACTCTGAATGTCTGCAGCAATACATTGCAAATGTACACTATTTATAAGCACCTTAAAAATTAATCTTTTGGATGGAATTCTGCAATGCTAAAGGTTAAACAATAATATATCATCACAATGCATAAATTACATTATCTTGCGAGTGTTGGTTTTTTGCATTCTAAATGCCCGTAGAGCGCGCACTGTCCTGGTGTTGACACAGAGTAACTTAATACATTCTTGCTAAAACCATTATACAGATAGAAGTTTCCCTCTGACAATCCAACTTGCCCCAAGGAATTTGGCAACAGCAATCACTGGCATAGGGCGAGTGTCTGATCTAAGAATTCGGAGAGCTAAGTCGGACCTGCGAATTCCCAGCAGTCTACAAGCAGGGGCCAGCCATTTCCTGCGTGAGGCAGTGTATGCAGTGCAGACGTATTGGTTTAGTATGTGAGAGGTTAAAGTCCTTTATTAGGACCCCCGTTGTTTGCTTTAACTTCAGTGCTTGCTTTGCAATATGTGATTTCCAAGAAATTTTTTCAGTTAACATCATGCCCAGGTAACTAAAAGTACCAACCTTTTCAAGTGGAGTTCCCTCGAGAGTAAACTTTCCTCTAAATGATCTGTGTGGATTAAGCGTCATCAATTTTGTTTTAGAAGCATTGATTTCAAGCACCCCGTGTGGAGCAAAATTCCTCAAAACGCACAAGGAGTTTACATAGTCCACTTGGGGTCTTGGATATCAAGAGTGTGTCGTCTGCAAAGAGCAAGACCAGAATTTTCTGTGTGCCGAGTTAGTAATACAAGAATGTGCTCGGGGATTCCCATTAGGGATAGAACTTCCCACAACTTGATACGGGGTACTAAATCAAATGCGGATTTCAAGTCCACAAAAGCAACATACATGTTCCCTTTACCAATAAAAACGGTTTTCCAGTATGAGAGCAGAAACCTAAGGGCTTACTCAATGGTAGATATTGCTTTCCGAAAACCTGCCTGGAGGGGACTAAGGATGTTGCGTTCTGTCATCCAATCTTGAATCTTGCCCAGAAGCAATGACAGAACACTTTCTGCACACAGCCTATTAAGCTAATTAGCCTATAATTATGGGGGAGGCTTCTTTCGCCCTTTTTGAAAATTGGGACAACAATGGCCCCCTTCCAAGACTCAGGGATTGGCGCACCAGATGCTATTGCATTCGCTATGATGGTGCTATATCTTGACCAGATTTCTATATCAGTTAAAAATAGGTCTGCTGGAACACCATCCGCACCAGTTGCCCTACCACACCTCAGAGAACCTACAGAATATGCTATGTCTGCTTGGGAAAATAGTTGCAACACTGGAAGGGTGGGTGTTAGGATAATATTTGAGCAAGTGTCCTTATGTCGAGAGGTAGAACTATCAGGGTTGTAAGGGTACAACCCACTAAAGTGGTCTACCCAGTCCTTTGGTGCAATATTAGTTGTAATGTTCAATTCGCTGTTTGCAGGTCCGCGCGCTGCCAGGGATCAAAATGTGCTGCAGTTCCTCTCTTGTGCAGTATCACTAAGTGCAGCCCACCACTTGTCGTCTTGTTCCCATTTAGCTTTGTTGATAGCTGATTTGTAAGACTTTCTGGCTGAGCTAATTGCATTTACATCCTTAGATTTGATAGCTTGGATTAAATGCTTGCTTGAGGAGCGGCACTCTTTGTTAAACCAGCGATGCCTACCCTTGAGCTTCTTCCTATCAGAGGCTATGTCAGCCGAAAAGAGGGCCGCAATACCCTTAAAACATGAGGTGTGAGTTAAGCTTATTTCCTAGTTGGGGATTGGGGAGTCCACCTCTAAGCCCGTCAATGTGGTCCTAAAGGAATGTACAATGTTATCACGGCTATGCAATGGGTCACGGACGGTCTGGTGGAATCTATAAGGAGAAGAAACGTGAGTGCTTACGGAGGCAATATTAGGAACTGCAGCCAGACCAGAGACAGTTGTTTCATGTAAGTCAGGGGGATGTTCAACATGTATTTCAGATGATGCTTTAAGTCAATCATTCTCGCTAAGAGCAGATGGGTTACCTGCTGGGCAGTAGGTGGGACGAGCCCTACAGTATACAGGTGGGCTAGGGTATTTGAACTGAATACAGGATTGCCCTGGAGCACTTGTCCTTGCGTCTAGGGCCGCCAGGTTGTCCACCATACTCCTATCCCTAAATGTCACCTGTAGAATGTCAAAGTGTGTGCCGAGGTCGGGCCTTCTTACTGCATCAATAATATCCTCACGTATTACAGAGTAACAACCTCTTATGTGGCGAATGCAATGAATTGCCTTATTGCTAATTGAATCTTCCCCTTCTCGTTGTGCCAGTGGGTGTAGCTTGGGAACATTTACCATTAGAACAGTCCTTTTAGATTGGAGTCGGTCAATGACGGGTTGTGCAGTGTATTTAGGGACAGTGTTGCTTGTGGATTTTGTAGTTTTGATAGCACGCATCAAATGCCTTCCCTGCGCCTAAGCTATTGGGTGGGGGGGGGCTGATCGGATTTCTTGATCTTAGCATCAGCTAGAGGTTGGTCAGCACAACTGTTTGCTAGCGTTGTGGGCAATTTCGTCATGGTACCTGAATGGTTTGGCATTAGGTTACAGTAATGATTTGTGGCGGTCGTTACGTCTGGAGAAATTAGCTGCTTGACTATTGCAAATAAGGAATTAACCATAGACTTAAGTTCTGACACCTCCCTCTTTAAATCTTGTATGCATAACATGTGCTGTGTATTTGACTGGGCTGAGTGTTCATTTACATCTACATCTACTGACCCACCCACCCTGATGCCTGGGTCAGGGTCATCCTGTGTGTCTGAGATATTTATTAAAGGGGTAAAGTGGTTGATACACTGAATAGGATCGCTGAGATCAGTTGGAGGCTTATCCGCTGATAATGGGGGAGCGTGGGTGATGACATCACTACCTTCCGCCTGCCCTGTGGAGGCTGTAGCCTCTTGGCCACGTTTTACAAATATGTCAGCAATTTTCTTGTAACCAGCGCCCTTCCTGATTGGGGAGCACTTTCCCCCGTTCCGTTGGGGCCGCTGTCTGGGGAGGAAGTTAAGATTCCTTTGCATTTGTCAAGAAGGTTGTCGATTCTGTCCATAACACAGTTACTGGCTGCATGCTTATGTCTTTTCCGCTTAGTTTTTAACACCGCCCCTGCCCCACCCTCTATTGCTTTCCTTTTGCACATTGAAACTACAATTGATGGATAAGTGTTCTATAGAATGTTAGTTCAATGATACACCTACAAGAAAATACAGCAGTGGCAAGAGTCAACGGTGCCTGATTTAAAAAATTCATATAGCGCTCGTTGGTCTGGTCAAGTGGATGCAGGTGCTGGTAAGATGGCTGCCTCCTTGGGCCACAAAGCTGTCTGGGATATGTAGTCCCTTTCAGAGTTCCAGGCACGTTCCGCGCCGTGAAGTGCCCCCACACGCTATATAGCGCTCGTTGGTCTGGTCAAGTGGATGCAGGTGCTGGTAAGATGGCCACCTCCTGGGGCCACAAAGCGGTCTGGGATATGTAGTCCCTTTCAGAGTTCCAGACGCGGCCCCTACTTACTGTAATATTTATTTTAAGGTATTTATATAACACAGACACCGCAACAAGGATTAGATAACAGTAACCAGTAATAATAATTAAAGATAATAGTGTCAAGATAGCTAAGTGTAATATGAAAATGGGGGGCTCTTCAGAGCCTTCTGAAAAGAAAGCAGAATGAACATCATTCTTGGGTTCTCTGAGAATTGGTTCCAAATTTTTGGAGCTTGACATGTGCATGCCTATTTAATTGTCTTTTCAGTTTTGGGGACATCCAGCAGTAGGCCGGATTTGGTTCTAGTGTGCCTTTAAGCTCCTGATGTGTTTAGTTTGCAGGTTAGAAGTGCAGTACAGACCATTTTGAAGGCCATTTTTACCACAAGAGGAATTCAATGCAGTTCTCTTATTATTATTAAAACTGCATTTTATGTTTTATATTGTTCATAACAAGAAGAGAGAAAGATAAAGGTAGGGAGAAGATGAGAGAGAAAGTGTAAAGAAAATAGAGGAAAAGAAAAATGTTTAATATAGAACATCTCTACCAGAGACAGTGATTACTTGGATAACACAACAATTGCCATATAGTTTCAAACAGCAAAACAACCTATGAAGTAATATAATTTGACATAAAGTATTATTTCATGGTGGCTGGAAAATAAAATTATTGGTTTGAGACTGAGTTGATTGATAACATAAGTATGTAGTAAGGGGAGACCAGAAGAAGTCTTTTTGAAGAAGTTGCCTTATAGAATTGACAGATACTTTATCAGGTCTATGGTGATGGCAAAGTAAATTCCACCACCCATTATAAGTAACATTAGTGGCGTCTTTCCAGTTCGATGTGATAATTTGAAATGCTATAGCAATGACCAAATCAACAAATCAACCAATTTTACGAGCGCCAATCCAAATAGGCTAAGAGCTTCCCATAAAAATGTTGATAATGTCAAAAGGAAAGTTGATAATATATATATGCGCAATTGTATTACATACCTTGCGCCAAAAAGAACCAATGGTTGGTCATTGGAAAAAAGAATGAAAATTGGTACCTGGTATATTAGAGGAGGTTCAGCAGAGGTCGGAAGGGTTGGGTTATATTTGAAGAGAGAGAGGAGTTAAAAAAGTATCTGATAAAAGTAGTAGGTAGATTGTGTAGTGCTAGCATTGCAGGAGGTATGACGTATTTTTGACCATATCCAGTTCTGTGTTTGAGCAGAGAAAGAACAATGGAGATCAGTTTCCCATATAAGTCCTATTTTATGTTTGGAAAGATTTGGGAGCTGATAATTAAGGTATTTGTATAAATAAGAGGCCCTACTGGGAGTAGAAAAGAGGATTGTAAAGGAGTTGAAGTTGGGGTGAGGAATGAGTCCTGTGATAAGATGGATAATTGTTCTGTAAGAAAAGTACCTAAAGATTGTTATTTTAACATGGAGGTGACTGAAAGATTGAATTTGTATTAGATTTTAGAATGAGAGACAGTGGTTGCATGTTTTGAAATAATTGTTTGACTTGTATAATTCCTTTAGCTATCCATTCTTTCCAGAAAAGAGTACGGTTAGATCATTTCATATTTTTATTATGCCAAAAGGAGGAGTCCAGAAAAAGGTTTGGTAAAGAATGAAAAAATGATCGAGATAGAGTGTGTGACAGTGGGATAATGTGAAAAATAAGCTAATGACTGAAAAATAAATGGGGAAATCATAGTGTTTTCCAATCTGTACCAGATCGGCAGGGAAATGTCGCCAGAAGAATAGATATAAGGTAAAACTTGTTTTAGTAAAAATGAAGAATGATAATGGGGAAGATTAAGAAAATTACCTATTTTCTTCAGGCTTACATAAGGAAGATAAAGACATGTGTGCTTTCCGTCCATTCCATGGGAACTTTACCAATGTGCTATGAAGCAGTTTAAAGAATTTCAGAGGTATTTTAACTGTTAACATGGACAAATGGAAATGAATCACTGGGAGCATCATCATTTTAATTGATTCCAACCTACCCCACCAGGATAAATAAAGGGGAGAGCATTTGTCTGACATATTATGAATTTTCTGAAGAAGATCATCCATATTAATCCAAATAGGTTTTGAAATATAAGTATATTTAATCCCTAGGCATTTTATATAGTTCGTATTCCATTTAAAATCAGTTCCTGGCAACATATACTTAAGACAAAATGTATTCAATGTAAGTACTTCAGATTTATTAAAGATTAATTTATAACCTGAAAGATTAGAGTATGTGTTTAAGAGACCTGCAAATGCAGGTAACAATGTCTGTGGATTTGAAATATATAAAATGATATCATCTGCATAGGCAGTACATTTGATATGCAGATCTTTATGTATAAGACCAATAAAAGAATGAGAATGTCTCAGGGAATGTAAAAAGGGTTCCAGAGATAAGATGAATGATAACAGTGATAATGGACATCCCTGCCCTGTGTCGCGATGAAGGGAAAAAACAAGAGGATTGAATACCATTTACAAAAATGGAAGTAGATGTGGAAGAATAAACTATATTTGTGTATTTTAAGATTTCAGGATCAACGCCATACGATTTAAGGGTTCACATAATAAAAAGCCAGTTGACACAATGAAATACCTTTTCAGCATCCAATGTAATAGCAGCCAAGGAGGTGGAACTTTTAGAAGCTAAATGCAAAATGTTTAATAAAGCTCTTGGTGGGAGAGATTCAAAAAAGGAGTCGAGGTCTGCTTCCGATGGGGAGGATTCAGGTGTATAATGATTTTGGTAAAAATCAGAAAAGCATTGGGGATTTACCTTTAAGGTAGTTCGCAAGCAATTTGCCAGCTTCATTACATCCACTATAGAACTTGGATTTGACCTTCAAAAGCGTGGCAGAGGCTTCCTCAGTTGATTTTTTAATTGAAACCCAGCTTGGCTTGAATGAAAAGTTTTAGAGTGTCAGTAGTATTTGAAGTATAAAATGTATGTTCAAGATTTTTAATAGATGATAGAAGAGGTGCAGAGTCTGTAAGAAATTGTTTCCTCTTTATGGCCACATAGTCAATAATAAAGCTTCTAGCCGTGGCTTTAAAAGCGTCCCAAATGATAGGGAACTGCAGAGTTGAGGTAAGGTTAGATTAAAAATATTCTTTAAAAAACTTTTTACAAAAAATCTCCAAAAATCTGATCCTTCAACAAATAATTATTAAAACGCCATTTCCTTGACCTATAAGGTTTGGATATAGGTTCTATGTCAATGAATATAGGTGCACAATCAGATATTAATATAGAACCTATTTCAGCATGCACTAGAGCTGTAATTAACTGGGGTGTCAAATAGATGTAATCAATCCTAGATTTGGATTTATGTGGGGGGGAATAAAAGGTGAATTCTCAATTGTCTGGATTGCATATTTTCCAAGCATCAATAAGACCTCTAGAGTGAATGCTGTTGTTGAACTTTTTTTGCATTAAAGACGTCTCTGGTGAGCGATTGCCTATCAGTAAAAGGGTCCATAATTTGATTGGAGTCCCCACCCTCTAAAAGGTTATCAGTTGGGCACGAGCGCAGAAGTTTTGAGATGCGTTCCCAGAACTTTATATCTATCCCCATTGGACCATATATATTAAGTAAGGAAAAGTGAATGTTATTAATAGTAAGGTGTATGAGAAGCCATTTCCCGTCATCATTTTTCTCCTCTCTCTCTATTCGTAAGTGGAGTAACTTTAGAAACAGAATAATGGCTACATTTTTATTATGATATGCAGAAGAACAGGATATATGACCCAGCCATTGCTTCTTTAAGGAATTTAGATCTTTATTGGACAAATGGGTTTGTTGTAGCATAGCGATCTTGCAATTCAATTTGGATATATGAGAAAGAACTCTCAGCTTCATGATCGGATTATGCAAACCTTTCACATTCCAAGATACAACACGCATAACGTTAACCATATAATAGGACAGTAATGAAAAAATCTTGTAACAGCATCTTCAGTTTAGCAGAAGTTAAATGACAACAAATAGAAAACCACATGATCATATAGTAACAAAAGCTATATATGATGGTAAGGTAAAGTTCAATTAAGTAGGAGGGGAAAAGGAAAGAGATGACAGAAAGAAGAAGAAAGGAAGTGTAATACAGGATAGAAACAAAATAGATGGCTATAAGACAAATGGCTTCAACCATAATTAAACAAGTCATGTCCAATGCATTACCAATAAGGGGGGGCAGGCAGGAAGCACAAAAGGATAAAAGATGGGCAGCAACCGGAACCTCACAAGAGAGAGTACAGGAAGTTATGGAGACAATGAGTAGAAAGAAATATATAAATCGGCATTTGAATTAACGCTATTGACTGATACAAAACACTTACCAACAAATGAGAACTTATTGGAGACAATGGGTCTGGGGCAGAAGACATAAAGGGGACACATACCTGAAATAGGGGGGATCAGGCAGGCATGGTATATCTGTAATGTATGAGGAAGAAAAGGTTATTGGACAAAAAGAACACTTTTAGTTAGTTAACAATAGCATTGAATTATTTTGCCACACAAAAATATGTATAGAACATTATATAAGAAATCTATTGGGCAGAAAAAATATATAAGCAGATAAGCAGTCAAGATTTGCCAAATTCAATTTCTTCACCCTTGCACTGGAAAATAAACGTTCTCAATTCTACAGGAGAAGCAAATGAATAGGACCTTTCTTTTTCACTTTGAAAAAGCAAGGGTGCACCAGGCCATATCGAGCATTCTAGGTTAGACCACTTTTCTTCAATCCTTTGAAGCGTAGCATTAGTCTACATTACAAAGGGCTTTAGGTTTTTTATTTCTTCCATGAGGTCTTCAAGTGACAATGGCAATGGAGATTTTGTGGGGGAAGTGGGTTATTTTTTTAAAATTTGAAAGTGTTGTTATATTCCTTGCGAGCAGAGGACATTGCTCCAGATAATGATGCAGCCTTTTGACAGGGAGATCAAGAAGTCTCCATATACAATAAGTATATAATGCACATGTTCAAAACTGGTGAATATATTGAAGCAGCTGAAAAAAGGCTTATGTGAAGAAATCACAAGCTGCACATTTCATAGTCTTAGCCAGTTGCTAAGGGCTGTAGTAAATATGGTTATGAGATTATTGGAGTAAAAATGAATAAATAAATGGGCATGAGGTCATATGTTGAGTGCAGGTAGAGTTCAATAAAGGTGCTATCAAGCAAAGATGTTTCCAATATGTTCCATAGAATACACCTCCTGACAAAATTGTACGAAGTACAGACATCAATAACCTAATGCCTGCTGGAGTTGAAAATATCTCAATAATTCAGTCCTAGCTGCAATAAAAAATGCAGCAAATGAAGATGTTTATGGAAGTTGCTCAAATGTGGATAAAGAGCCTTTGCGGGGGAGGGGGGAAGGTTTGTTTGTGTCGTGATGACTTCCACTCTATAAAGTTGCACCAAGTAGCCACCTCTTACCATGCAAATATCAGTATTTAAAGCAGAGCTTAGTGTTCACTATTGAATTAAATACTTACAATTTGCAGTTTCTTGTCATAGATGTTTAAAACATTAATAGTGAAAGAGTGGGCTTGTCTAACACCTGATTTACATACAGGAAGAACATGGAATCCACATGAGTAGGTGTGTACGGCACCCTAGTCAAGCCCACACATGCTGCCCATCTTTACTGCAATTTTTTTGAGAGCATGTTGGGTAATTGCTTGGAGTCACTAATTACCAAGTTATCATTTCAAATGGGCATCATGATTTTCCTTCACATCACAAAAGACTTCCAGAATGTTGTTTGGCAACTGGTCACTGTCACTGTCCTCCCCTTCAAATAGATCTGCAGGGAAATTAGTGCACAAACATACACCCACACCTACATACACTTGCAGACACACACCTGCAGACTAACACAAGCAGCTATTCATAACATTACCTGACACAAAGAGACTAAAAGACCATAGTTACAACTTCACACAACTACAACCTATACAAATTTGCACATATGTGGTCATAGGCGCAGACACATAGACTAAGACTCAAAAACATGGAGTGACACATATCGACGTATACACAGACACTCTGTCATATGCATTCACATATGTATAAAAATGTAAACTCACACACACAAACATATAGATACACATGCTTGTACATACACACCTTTGTTAACTTACATTCACAAATACATTCAAATATATCCATGTACATGCCTGAACACTCAACCACACACAGACACACACACATATCTTCCATCAGCCATTCCTTGTTTAAGTGTTAATTTGTGATCATCCTACACCATAGCAATGAACAGTTCAAAAGGTTGCGTTTTCTCTCTTTGATGGTTTCAGCCATTTAATTGGTTAAAAAGTGTAATTAGTCCACCTATGTAGAGTGGTGCACTTTTCTTATATGCATATTTGACATGAGGGGACCTTGATTGCTTCTGGGACATAACACCAGGTACCCCTGCATAGACTTGGGTGTAAACAAGCATGGGTGGCACTCACTTCCCCAGGCCTAACTCCAGAGAACCACACTCGCTCTATGACACATGTACTATAGTAGCTTGATGTAAAGCAGCGTTCACAGATGACACATGCTATGGTGTCCAGTGCTGGCAGTGGGTGGTGTCACTCTCCAAGGGTCCAAATGACAGCTCTATGCATGTGCGCACTGATCTATGGCAGAGGACTAGCTGTGCACTTATTCACTGCAGCATAGATGTGGTGTTGAGAAGACAAATGAAGACTACCACAGGCACAGGGGCCTTCATCGATGAGTGCACAACTAGGAAAACAGAGGTTGACAAATTAATATGGGACCCAGGGAGAGGGCAAGGAGCAGGAAAAAAACACCAGAGCCGGGGTAGAATATGCGGGTCCGTCTAAGAAACTGTGGAAGAACACATAAATTGCATCCTCACTTAAGATAGATGCTGTTGCAATTGAGTTCAGCTCATTCAGGCCCATATTTATACTTTTTTAGCGCTGCATTTGCGTCATTTTTTTGATGCAAAAGTGGTGCAAACTTATAAAATACAATTATATTTTTTAAGTTTAGGCTGCTTTTGCTTCAAAAAATGACGCAAATGTGGCACTAAAAAAGTATAACTGTGGGCCTCACTGTGCCCAGATTTTTTGCTTTTTGGATCCCCTGTCTTTGGACTTTTTACTGTGGGTGAGTCTCACTACATGTATCTCACGCACAGTATCCACATGGCAAATACGCTACACTTGCTTACCGCCAGTGTCTACCTTTTAGGATAAGGCAGATGCAATGCATTTACTGTAAGGGGCACTTGGCTTTTTACACATGACAAAGTGTACACATGCGTGAGCAGACATGTTCAGGCTGTGCGGGGGAGACTATGTTGTGCGCAGCGTGGTAACTGCCCACTGGTAGTCTGGTGTAGAGGGTACTTCGCAGGATTAGATATTGACCTTGAGTTGGCCTTATAATGTTAGTGTACACTAACAGGGAAAGTCAGTGTGATTTAGAGTTTTGCCTGTAGTGATACCATAGAACACACAGAGGGAGAGGACTGCCTTAGAGTACAGCTTTGCTTTACTTTGGCCAGCAGAGTGTCGAGACGGGCCACTCACCTGAAAAGCAGGATGTCTGCAGGGGCAATAGTATGCCCCGACCTCCTGGAACACCTCTCGCCACTTCCTGGTGGACACAGAAACCCCGGCAGGTGTCCCAAAAGGAAAGGGGGAGTGGAAGAGAAAGACAAAACACTGCCACATATTGCCGGTCCAGCCAGGCCCCCTGTATCTTCGGGGGGCAGGTCGTTGTTGACAGAGTGATAGTAGAGTTAGTGCACTCAACTTCCTTGAAACTGAGGGGCATATTTATACTCTGTTTGCGCCAAATGTGAGTCAAAAATTTTGACGCACATTCGGCGCAAACCCTGACACATATTTATACTTTGACGCCCGACCCCGCGGACGTCAAAATCCCACCATGTGCGTAATTTTTTGGAATGGGGAACCTGCCTTGCGTTAATTATATGCAAGGTAGGCGTTCCCTTCCAAAAAATGACTTTAAGGCCTGTGCCCCTTATTTATACTCTGGCGTCATTTTGACGCACAGGAGGGGGTGGGCCTTAAAAAACGGCGCACAGCCTGATGGGCGCCGTTTTTTAACGCCTGGGTCAGGGCAGGTGTTAAGGGACCTGTGGGCTCGGAAGGAGCCCAGAGGTGCCCTCCCCTGCCCCAGGGGACACCCCCTGCCACCCTTGCGCACCCCAGGAGGACACCCAAGGATGGAGGGACCCATCCCAGGGAAGGAAAGGTAAGTTCGGGTAAGTATTTTTTTCCGATTTTTTTAGTGGCATAGGGGGGCCTGATTTGGGCCCCCCTACATGCCACTATGCCCAATGACCATGCCCAGGGGACATAAGTCCCCTGGGCATGGCCATTGGGCAAGGGGGCATGACTCCTGTCTTTGCTAAGACAGGAGTCATGTCAATGGAGGTTGGGCGTAAAATAAAATGGCGCAAATCCGGTTTGAGGCCTGAATTTTGCCTCACACCTGACTTGCACTATTTTTTGACGCACAACCCCCATTTTCCCATACGCCGGCGCTGCCTGGTGTGAGTCATTTTTTTTTTACGCACACCAGTCCGCAGCGCCGGCTAACGTCATTCCATAAATAAGGCGCCCGCATGGCGCGTTGGAGTGGCGTTAGCCGGCGGTAACATTTTTGACGCACAACTGCGTTGGCGCAGTTGTGTGTCAAAAAGTATAAATATGGGCCTGAATCTCTGTTTCTGATATGGGCACAGGAGCGGTAGAAGAACACCAGGATGCTCCAGCAGTTTTCTTAGATAATAATAACTGTTGGCACAATTACTAACACTGCATTACCAAAAACCCAAACTGAGTACCATAACAATAAGTACTGCGACACAAGGGCTGGCTTCACAGAGATTCACTGTTGCATACTACAATAAGAACTGTGGTTGCACTTATCATGCACAAGAAAGACAAACAAGGGCATTAATTATATCACGTATAACGTTCTTGCAAGCATAAGGTTAAACTAAAAGGAACAACAACAATCCAAGAAATACAAATGTCCACTTTGGGTTTAATCAGTTAGGGTGGCACAGTTTGGATTGGTTTCACTGTGTGTGTGAAAAACCCTTCAAAAGCAAATTCCTCAAACCTGAAACACCGGCATGAATGACACAATTTAAATCCATGAGTTATGCTAATAGAGAAAGAAAAGTCATGTAAATGCTCTTTTAAAATTGCACTGTCACTTTTTGTAGTACTTGAGCTCAAACAGATTTCCTGAAGCACATTTAGGCAAGTAACTACAATAAAAATGTAGAATGTTCAGAAATACTTTTGTCTCTTCAAGATAAGCACTCTGCCAAAATACGAGGTCTGAAATACACCAGCTGTTCTAGGAAAGCGTGGCGCTCAAAGAACAAACTCCCTGGAGAATACTAATCACTTAGCTGAAGGCTTTTCCGGAGTGCTGGAGGAATGCCTAGTGTCAGCTGGTACAGGTATGAAGAAAAGAATTGCCTCCAAAGTCCTGAATACAAGGATGGCAGCAGGGGCTGGACTGCCAAATTAGATGCTGAGATCAGGAAGCAAAACAAAGCCAAGCAGGGAGGCATGCTTCACTCTGCTATTTATAGCCAATCAGGAAAATCAGTTGAGTTTCCACATGTGGATGAGTCACCACACCCAATTAGAAACACATGTCTACACCTGCTCACATTAGCAAACAAGCATTGTTAAAACAAGCATTGATAAAACCAATTGTGTAACACAGCACATTATGTTTACTTAGAAACATGAAGGTTTAACCAAGAACAGAGATATGATTTAACCCTAATCCCTGGGGATGCTAACAGATAACGCAGGAGGCACCTTGGGGATTCCTGAAAGTCCTCCCCACCAAGGACCCTTCCAAAGGGCAGGGCTTGGAAGTGTGCAGGAGATGGAATTTTTTAGTAAGACGTGGAGCATGAACTGTGGTCGCGGGTTCCCAGGAATTGTCCTCAGGCCCATAGCCTTTACAAGCCAATAAATAGTGTAGAACACCACGGACGCGCCTGGAGGCAAGAATTTTGGCCACTTCAAATTCCCATTGCCCATGTACTTTTAACGGGGGAGGTGGTGGGGCATCGCGGGTATCAGGGGAATAGGGACGGATTAACGACACATGAAACACGGAGTGTACCTTGAAATCATCTGGCAATGTCAGTTCTACTACCACAGGATTGATGATTTTGGCAATAGGAAAGGGGTCTGGAAATCGGGGGTTTAATTTTCTGGATCCTGCAAGATGGAGCTTTTTTTATGAGAGCCATACCTGATCTCCTATCTGATAAGAGGTAGCAGGTCTCCTTCTTTTGTCTGCTTGTTTTTTTACTTGAGCTTGGTAGAGGTTTAAATGATGTTGTACTTGTTTTCGAATCTCCTGTAACTCTTTATGGTGTTTCTGTACTGATGGGACTCTTGTGGATGTTTGGGACCCAGTTACAGGTAGCAGACTAAACAAACAGTAAAATGGGGATACTCCTGTAGCCATGTGGACACTGTTGTTATTTACAAATTCAGCAAGGGATAAAGCCTTATCCCGCTCAGTAGACCATGTGTCAATGTAACATCTCAGGAATTGCTCCAGCGAATGGTTGTCACATTCCGTCTGCCCATCCGTTTGTGGATGATATGCAGAGGACAAGCGGACGTCCATACCGACAGAGGAACAGAAGCTACGCCAAAACCATAATATAAATGGGGGGCCACGATTGGAAACAATTGTGGTGGGCAACCCATGAAGCCGTACAATGTGTTGGACAAACAAATCAGAGAGCTTGGAAGCCGTAGGGAGGCATTTTAATGGAACAAAATGAGCCATTTTAGTTAGGTAATCTACAACCACCCATATGACAGTGTGTCTATCAGAAGCTGGGAGATCAGAATTAAAATCCATAGTTATGGTATGCCATGGGGCCACCCGAATTGGCATGGGAAGCAACAATCCTGTGGATGGAGTATGTGGGGTTTAGGCCCGAACACAGGTGGACCAAGTCTGGACGTAGCTTCTGACATCCTGCACAAGTGTGGGCCACCAAAACCATCTTTGACAGAGATCTAACATCTTTTTCTCACCCGGGTGACCTGCGAGGACAGAATCATGTCCCCAATCTAACATTAGATCCCGTAATTCTCTGGTAGGGACGTAGAACTGATCAGCATAGTATAGTGAACCCTCTTTTTCATACACATCAGTTGAACAGGGAAGCTTGTGTTGGGCTCCACATATTTTCACAAGGAGCTCTTGGGAAGTGCACACTGCCACAATTTCTTTCTGGGGGTATCATGCTTCTGACCTGTTCTAGCCAACATCAGATTAGAAACCCATCCTAGACAACGTGTCTGCCTTTTGTTGTGTAGTAAAGGGCCTATAGGTGATTACGAAGTCAAACTTGTTAAAGAATAGAAGCCAGCGTAAGTGACGAGGTGTCATGCCTTGGTCGCTTGAAAAAACTGTAAATTATGGTGATCTGTATAAATAGTTACGGTGTGTCTAGCTCCTAGGAGGTGGTGACGCCATTCCTGGAATGGCAAGCTTGATGGCCAGAAGTTCCTGCTCTGCCACCGTGTAATTTAGCTCTGTGTAGGAAGGTAGCCTCTTTCTAGCCTTGTTACCCCCACCTTTGGGCTCGTGATAGGCTCTTACCTGGTTAGGTAGCCAATCCTCCTCTGAGGGCTATTTAGGGTCTCTCCTGTGGGTTTCTCTTTAGATAACGAATGCAAGAGCTCAACAGAGTTCCTCTGCATCTCCCTCTTCGACTTCTGCCAAGGATCGACCGCTGACTGCTCCAGGACGCCTGCAAAACCGCAACAAAGTAGCAAGAAGACTACCAGCAACATTGTAGCGCCTAATCCTGCCAGCTTTCTTGACTGTTTCCTGGTGGTGCATGCTCTGAGGGCTGTCTGCTTTCACCCTGCACTGGAAGCCAAGAAGAAATCTCCAGTGGGTTGACGGAATCTTCCCCCTACTAACGCAGGCACCAAACTTCTGCATCACAGGTCCTCCGGGTCCCCTCTCATCTTGACGAGTGTGGTCCCTGGAACACAGGAGCTAGATCCAAGTGACCCCGACAGTACAGTGGTCCTTCTGTCCAAATTTGGTGTAGGTAAGTCCTTGCCTCCCCATGCCAGACAGTAATCCTGCGTACTACATGATCTGCATGCTAGGGCTTCTGTGCACTCTTGCAAGGATTCCTTTGTGCACAGCATAGCCCAGGCCCCCAGCACTCCGTCCTGCATTGCTCAACTCGCTGATTTGACCACCGGCTTCGTGGGACCCTCTCTTGTTGTGTTGATTCGACCGCCATGCTCAGATTTCTTGAATGCCTGTTCAAGTGCTTCTGCGGGTGCTGCCTGCTTCTGTGTGGCTCCCTCTGTTGCTGAGTGCCACCTCTGTCTCCTCCTCCAAGGGGCGACCGCCTGGTCCTTCCTGAGCCCGGGCAGCACCCATTATCTTCAACTGCAACTCTTGAAGCTAGCAATGCTTGTTTGCAGTCTTTCTGCGTGGAAACAACTCTGCATCCTCCAGCACACCTTGGGACAACCTCTGACCAAAGGAGAAGTTCTTGGCAACTTCTGTTGTTGAAGAATCTTTGGGTTCTTCCACCCAGAGGCAGCCCTTTTGCACCTTCATCCAGTGTTTAGTGGGCTCCTGCCCCCCCTGGCACTTGCGTGACTCTTGGACTTGGTCCCCTTCCTTTACAGGTCCTCAGGTCCAGGAATCCATCTTCAGTGCTTTGCAGTCAGTTGTTGCCTTTGCAGAATCCCCCATCTCGGCTTTACTGTCTTTCTTGGGTAGTAGGGTAACTTTACTCCTACTTTTCAGGGTCTTGGGTTGGGGTATCTTGGACACCCTTAGTGTTTTCTTACACTCCTAACAACCCTCCACACACTACACTAGACCTGGGGTCCATTCGTGGTTCGCATTCCACTTTTGGACTATATGGTTTGTGTTGCCCCTAGGCCTATTGCATCCTAATGTATTCTACAGTGTTTGCACTACTTTTTCTAACTGTTTACGTACCTGAATTTTGGTTTGTGTGTATATTTTGTTTATTTTACTTACCTCCTAAGGGAGTATATCCTCCTAGATACTTTTGGCATATTGTCACTAAAATAAAGTACCTTTATTTTTAGTAACTCTGAGTATCTCTTGTGATGTAGTGCTATATGATATAAGTGGTATAGTAGGAGCTTTTCATGTCTCCTAGTTCAGTCTAAGACGCTCTGCTACAGCTACCTCTATCAGCCTAAGCTGCTAGAACACTACTAATCTACTAATAAGGGACAACTGGACCTTGCACAAGGTGTAAGTACCATCAGGTACCCACTGTAAGCCAGGCCATCCTCCTACACTCTGTGGGTAGCAATTTCTTTGAGAAGTAAGCCACTGGATGGAAATGCCCAGACTCAGGATCTCGTTGGGATAAGACACCATCCACTGCCATTTGGGAAGCGTCTGCTTCCATGAAAAATGGCTGAGCCGGGTCAGGATGATGGAGAAGGGGTGCTTCAGTGAATGTGTTTTTAAGATGTTGCAAGGCTTTCTCAGCTTCTGCATCCCAGATGAACTTAACCCCCTTTCGTAGGAGACCAGTTATGGGAGATACCACAGTAGAAAAGTGGGGTATAAATCTCCGATAAAAATTTGCAAAACCCAAAAACTATTGCACTTCCTTGATGGATCTTGGGGCTACCCAATCCAGGATGGCCTATACCTTGGACGTATCCATGGAAATTCCATCGGGAGTGATCACATATCCCAGGAATTCTACAGTTGTAGCGTGAAAAACACATTTTTCCAGCTTGGCAAAGAGATGATGCTCACGAAGCTGTTGTAAAACTGCTCTTACATGCCCTATATGTTCCTCTGTGGAAGACAAATAGATCAAAATGTCGTCTATGTATACCACTACACAGATATCCAGAAACTCCTGCAGCACTTCATTGATGAAAAATTGAAACGCTGCAGAAGTGTTACACAACCCGAAGGGCATCACTGTGTACTCGAAGAGTCTGAATTTAGTTCGGAACGCCGTCTTCCACTCATCCCCCTTCATCACTCGGATCAAGTGGTAGGCGCCCGGAGGTCGAGTTTAGTATAAATGGTCGACTGACGTACCTGATCGAAAAGTACTGGGATCAACGGAAGTGGATACCGATTTTTTATGGTCACTTTGTTCACTGCACGATAATCTATACAGTCGCGCAACTCGCGATTCTTCTTGGGCGGAAGAACAAAGACGACGATACTGGTGACGTTGAATGACGAATGAAAAACCCCTAGCCAATAGATCATCCAGGTAGTCTCGCAGGTATCCATTCGCAGGCTCAGAAAGAGCATACACCCTACTACACAGTAGCGTTGCCACTGGAATCAAGTCTATACGACAATCGTATGACCTATGTGGTGGCAGCTGGGTGACCTTCTGTTCACTAAAGACATCATGGAAGTCTTTGTACGGTGCAGGAATGGCCAGTGTGTCGTCCAGCTTGATAGCCATACTATGTGTGGACCCACAATGCAAGGGTGTCCTAGTAATGGTTTATCTTGGTAACAGGAGTGCCAGCAATGTTTAGAGTCTAATGTCATGGTCCTTGCTGCCCAGTCAATTTTGGGATTGTGTAACTGAAGCCAGGGTATCCCCAAAATGGCTCCAAATAATGGGGTATCTATGAGGTCAAACTGAATTTGTTCTGTATGTTTGTTTGCACAAAGCATGACCAAGGGTGTTGTTTGATAAACGATAAGCCCGGAGGACAATTCTGAGCCATCCACGGCTCTGACTGGCTCAGGGACGTCTTTTCTAACAGTCGTAATATTTAGGGTTTTAGCCAAACCCAAGTCTGAAACGTTTCCGGTAGTCCCAGATTCAAGAATTATGGGAATGATCTTACAAACCTGAGTGGACAACACTAACGTCACTTGAGATCGTCCCGAAGGCCACGATAGAAGAGGGAGGTCCTCTTCTCCTCGGGCCACTCAGTCTCTGCCACCAACTGATTGAAAGAGGTGATATAGGAAAGTAGATCCTTGTTTCCCTGGCGCAAATTCAGCAACTCATTGTCACTGCCTTGCACGAAGAGGTGTTTGGCGAACAGTTTCTGCAAGGCTTCCTTGAACCGGTTGAAATCATACAGTATAGGGTCATTGCGCTCCACCAGCGGAATAGACCAATTAGCTGCATTGCCTCCCAAATAAGAGATAATAAAGCATTGTTGGGGAATGCAGCTGCCCGACACAAAAACTGTAGCTGGCACTGGTTAAGAAACATGTTGAACTTGGCACTATCTCCAAAAAACCTTTCTGGAGGAGCTAAGGGCACAGGGGTTAGTGATGTGACCATTACCTGCATGGGTTGTGGGGTGGAAGTCGTTGGGCCTGAATCGGGTCTAGGAACATGATTAGACGGGTCAAACCGAGGGGCCTGTAGTACTGGAGATCTATGTTTTAGTTTGACTCCTCCCCAGGGGGTGTCTTGTTGTTTATACCACTGTAGTTCAGTGTGCAACTCCAGGTTCTCTTTCTTTAAGGAAAGAACTTCCTTCTGTAATCCCGCTAGGGACCTAGTTAAGTCTAATAAAGATGGAGCATCCTGATCAGCTGGTAAAGCCTGTGCTACACCTTTGAAAGTACCCATCGAGGAATCCATCGCCCAGGCAGCCCTTTATGTTGTGGCTTGGCTTTATGTTGAGACGGGGCCACTCATCTGAAAGCAGGATGTCTGCAGGGGCGATGATATGCCCCCGACCTCCTGGAACACCTCTCGGCAATTCCTGGTGGACACAGAAACCCTGGCAGGTGTCCCAAAAGCAAAGGGGGAGTGAAAGAGAAAGAGACAAAACACTTCCACGTCTTGCCGGTCCAGCCAGGCACCCTGAATCTTCAGGGGGGGCAAGTCGTTGTTGACAGAGTGATAGTAGAGTGAGTGCACTCAACTTCCTTGAAACTGAATCTCTCTTTCTGATATGGGCACAGGAGCGGTACAAGAACACCGGGATTCTCCTGCACTTTTCTTGGATAATAATAACTGTTGGCACAATTACTAACACTGCATTACCAAAACCCCAAACTGAGTACCATAACAATAAGTACTGTGACACTAGGGTTGGCTTCACAGAGATTCACTGTTGCACACTACAATTAGAACTGTGGTTGCACTTATCATGCATAAGAAAGACAAACAACTGCATTAATTATATCATGTATAACTTTCCTGCATGCATAGGGTTAAATTAAGAGGAACAAAAACATTCCAAGAAATACAAAGGTCCAATCTGGGTTCAAACAGTTAGGGTGGCACAGTTTTGTTTGGTTTCACTGTGTGTGTGAAAAACCCTTCAAAAGCAAATTCCTCAAACCTGAAACACATGCACGAATGACACAATTTAGATCCATGAGTTATGCTATTAGAGAAAGAAAAGTCACGTAAATGCTCTTTTAAAATTGCATAGTCACGTTTTGTAGTACTTGAGCTCAAGCAGATTTCCTGAAGCACATTTAGGCAAGTAACTACAATAATAATGTAGAATGTTCAGAAATGCATTTGTCTCTTCAAGATAACTGCTCTGCCAAACTACGAGGTCTGAAATACACCAGCTGTTCTAGGAAAGCACGGCACTCAAAGAAAAAACTCCCTGGAGAATACTAGTCACTTAGCTGCAGTCTTTTCCGGAGTGCTGGAGGAATGCCTGGTGTCAGCTGGTACAGGAACGAAGAAAAGAATTGCCTCAAAAGTCCTGAATACGAGGATGACAGCAGGGGCTGGACTGACAAATCAGATGCTGAGATCAGGAAGCAAAACAAAGCCAAGCAGGGAGGCATGCTTCACTATGCAATTTATAGCCAATCAGGAAAGCAGTTGAGTTTCCACATGTGGTTGAGTCACCACACCCAATTAGAAGCACATGTCTACACCACACCCAATTAGAAGCACATGTCTACACCTGCTCACATTAGCAAACAACCATTGGTAAAACAAGCATTGATAAAACCAATTGTGTAACACAGCACATTATGTTTACTTAGAAACATGAAGGTTTAACCAAGAACAGAGATATGAATTAACCCTAATCCCTGGGGATGCTGACAGATAACGCAGGAGGCACCTTGGTGATTCCTGACACAGAGGCATGTGATACATCAAAAATGGCTGTAACTTGTGTGGGAAAATCAGTTCTACAAGTTCCAAAAAGATATCCGTACAATTTATGGGTTATCCAGAAGTTTCATATTTCACTGCTCAATTCAGGATCAGAGCCCAGGCCTTTTGTCACTCTGCTGTGTCAGGTTAATTACATTTCTCCCCAGCAGCAGGAGCAAAGGTTTCCCCACACAAAGGAAGCAATTAACGGTGCTGAGCACCCAGCTCATGAGGAGGACAGGGGTGGAGCTGAATGATCTTTATCAATCATCTGTCACAGTGCCAGGGATGGGACTGTCCAAGCTCATTGAACAAAGGTAGGAGCCCAGACCTCTGGAGCTCACACAGTAACTCCCAGGTGATGCCACTTTTAACTATCTCAGCATGCTGTGTATGGTGGTTGGGGTAGGTGTGGCGGGGTGACGTGACACCCTAGGATTGGCCAGTGGTGCTTGGCTTCATGAACCCTTCAATCCTCTTTTAAAACTCTTACACAAGGGGGAGACTATCACTTGCTTGGTAATTTCTTTGCGCTTTGCTGCTGGACCTTTGGGCCACCATGCACAACTGTAAGGAAGAACCGCCTGATGCTCACAAAGGACTAAAGACTTTGCCCCAGTTGATCTTAGGACCCGTACCTCTCTCCAAGGGCTGTTGAGGCTGGTCATTTGACACGCCTTGAGGACCATTTGTGGAAAGTCCTGGATTTCTTCATCCAGACACCAAGATAAGGAGGTGGGCTGGTGTAGGGAACCAGGAGAACCAGCTTCCTGGGTGATACACCGCTGTGGAGGTAAGGAGGTCTGCTGCAACTGCCCGTAGTGGCTAAAGCACACCATCAGGAGTAAAATGAGCCAGCATAGTCGAAGTCAGCCCAAAGGGGCCCATGTTATGGCACCTGTTTGGCATCCTAGCGCCTATGCAGAAACCCTTGCACTGTGGTGCATGCAGAATTGGTTGCTAAAATGTATGTACTTGAGGCAGTTTAGCCGTCTCACAAAGCTTTTACAGTTCAGTATGGAAAGGACCATTGTGTTTAGCCATCCTCTGCCAGTCTTTGATAGTAACTTTCATTCATGATGTATGGAGTTTTTCTGTTGCAGTAAAGCATATGGATATTTCACTGGTGCAGCAGTGGAATGAATTCACATGTTAAGGATGATCTCTAATATTTTTGTTTTCTTTGTGTTGTGCAACCTTTTTTATTTTGTAATCAATATGTTTCCAACGTATGAAAGTTGCACATTTTTTATATGTTTCTCTTGAAACGGATGTTGTTGGTCGAATTCTCTTCATTTCACATCTTCTTGTTTACTCCGTTTAATGCACAGTTTAGTAGACGCACTGTAAATGTTGGTAATGTAGTTTAATGCAGTGCATGTCTACACAGCAGAGTATTTAGCTACTTCTCATTTAGGAAGTATTTTAGGACATCCTATTTCAAATTCATCACTTCCGAACGGTGTGATCTGTTCATCTTGATTGGTCTTATTTACATTTGCAACCCCTGGTAACACCCTGTCAGAAAAGTGGTGTTATTTGGTTCCCTTAGACCTACCAAGTACAGCCCTCAATGTGGTAACTTGAATATACTGATTCTCATCATTCAAATTTTCATTCATATGTGATTGCTTCTTGTGAAATATTGTATCTTAAAATATTAGATGGTAGTCCTCCACAAGTAAAACAGACACTAGCTTGTTAGGTCCAGTCAAAGGTTTCAGTAATTTAAACCTGCGCTAGATTCCTGGTAGCCATGGCACACAGCAGACAGGTTTAACTTAGAGAAAATGTGTAAAAGTCAAAACACAACACAATAAAAATCATACTCCAATTTTAGTAAAATGTAATGTACAAAATGACACCTAAATGACAAAAGTCCAGTAAGGAGAACAGGAGATATGATTTTAAAGATTTAAGAAAAACTAGTGCCAAAAACTGCAGTGTGCCAGTAGTAGGCAATGGTCGCAGTAGACTGGGACTTCCACACAATTTGAGACTGACTGCAATGGAGCTTAGGTCAGATACACCAGGCATCCTGGCCTGGTCAGATACTTTTGGGAGGCGGTCACTTTGAAGCTCTGGAGTTTTGTAGCACAAGTTTTGAAAACGTTCAACCACAGGAGTACACTTCCAAGACCCTGAGAACCTCGGCGGAAGCACTTGGAGTCTCTCAGGGTGTCAGGCAGAGGGCAACAGTAAAGTCCAGTGAAGGTCCAATTCCCCTTGGTCTACTGAGATTCTTAACAAGAACATTCTGTTCAGCTTTCCTATGTTCCTGGGGTCATCCAGGAGATCAACCATCTGATCCTTGGAGATCTTTCTGTCCTTACATTTCAAATGTAAAGGGGCTCAAACTCCCTAGGTCCTTCTCACAGGTCACAGTTGTCAAGTGCATCAGGCTGAGCCTGCATGCACAGTAGTGTTTAGAAGCAGGCTGGATTAGGGCACTGCTTTATAGGGTTTACCAGCCTTTGTGTGGGAGGACACACTAGAACACTCCTAGACCTTCCCTGACCATGGAGTAATAGTTACCAGATATTGACTTATCTACTTTTGAGGTAGTCCCTGTTTACTATAGTGGAAACAGGCCCTAAAACCAATGTGTTACTGTAAGTCCAAGATGGTGAAGGTCTTCAGCCATACTAAACTTGGGCTCTGTACCTGAAAGTCTAAATGGGAAGTGTGTTAATTCTTGTGTCTTTCCACATCTAGCACTAAAATCCAGTTTGAATCAGACAAATTAACCACACCAAACTGAGAGAGAGAGACTTCTGGTAGAACAAAAGCATGGTCTTCCAGCACCAATACAGAAGATACACAAGAAATGTCATGGAATCCTATTCTCCAGTCAAAGTGTTACATGTAGCTCAGCAGACTTGTTAGGCGGTATTCAATACTTTAGTGACAACCCCCACTACCACACATATTCTACCGAGCTCAGAGGAGTCATCTCTGCCTATTCTGGTCAGGCTATTGTGTGACTATAGTAGGAATAGCACACCTCTCTTACTTATGTGCCCAAGCTGAGCACATGGTGGGACTTGCATGAGAGGTATCGGCCCAATAAAATTAGAAGTGTAATAAGTAACTGGGAACACTCAAAAACTGAGTTGTAGATCAGGAATAAGTTAAAGTGTTTATTACAAAAATCTCAAATTAAGCAAAACAGAGAAATGAAAAATATATCTCATGAAGGCTCAGATACAGAGTACCTAGCCAGAAATCATCATCATAAAACTTTATTTCAGCATCCAGTGCCATAAAAGTTGCGTAGCGCCACAATAAATAATGGGTTAGAATTCATAAAATAGGTTGGGTTGAAATGAATAAGAAAAATAATAGTGCACAAAATGCAGTACAATAAAAAGAATATGGCAGAACACAGTTCCAAGATACAGTATTGGGACAAAGATAGACATGTATAACTACAAAGACTTGGGGCTAGACTGTCTGTCGATTTCCTTCTGGTGCGCCACATTTCCCCGAGAAATTTGGCAACTGTAATGGCAGTGGGTGGACTGGAGTCTGATTTTAAGATTCTCATGGCCACAGCATGATCTCGGGTCCCAAGCCGTTTGCAAGTTGGAGTGAGCCATTTCCTTCGTTGATGAGCGTAGGATGGACAAACAAAGAAGACATGGGCAGTTGACTCCTGGTACAGGGCACAGAAGGGGCATAAGTTGTTGCTTGGGGCCTTGTTTTGCCATCTGCTGGTAAAGGTATTAAGAGGGAGGGAACCAAATCTGAACTGGATATAGAGCTTCCTATCGGTCGGATCTAAAAATGCAGTCCAGGTGAGGTTCTAGCGACCAGGCAGATTTGAAGTCCAGAAACTCACTAGATAGACACCCTATAGCGCCTAGAGGTTTGCAGGCCAGATCCATGTGCAGAGGAAGGAGCGGGGTGCTTGGGGGCAGAGAGGTGAGTTTTCTCATAAACATATTCTCTCTGTGGGTGAGTTCCCTCACATCCTCGAAGCCCCAGAGTTCAAGCCTGTATAGAGCTGCGCTAACAGACTTCATGTTATAAATGTGGAGAGCAGCAGCTATTGGTCGTGATGATGAGGCATGGTGCTCCCTTAAAAGTACACCCACTAACTGGCTGAATTTTAATGATGTGGAGTTGATATGGGCTTTCCAGGACATTGAGTCTGATAGTTTGATCCCCAGGTAATCAAAGGTGTTGACTAGTTCTAGTTTGGACCCACCTAGGAAAAGGTTCCCCCTATTTGACCTGTGGGGGTTTATGACCATGAACTTGGTTTTAGAGGTGTTTATTTCTAGGCCTCTCGTGGAGCAGAAGTCATTAAATCGATTCAACGAGGATTGGAGGCCTATCAGGGTTTTGGATACTATCAGGGTATTATCTACGAACAAAAGTGTTGTGATCTTTTCGTTGCCTCGGGCTGGTGCATCAGAGGGCTGCGAGGTGAGATGATCGATGACCTGATTTAAATAAAGGGGAAAAAGAGTGGGAGCTAGTACGCAGCTGTGCCGAACACCCCTGACTACTTGGATCGGATCAGTGAAATCGCCCTGGTTCCCCCAGCGTATTTTTGCATAGTTGGCCTCGTGTAGTCGGATTGTTGTGGTCAGAAGCCCTGGGGGCATACCCATCTCCTTGAGGACCTCCCAAAGTTTACCTCTAGGGACCAGATCAAATGCTGATTTAAGGTCTATGAAGGCTACATAGAGACTCCCCTTCCCTATCACTACGACCTTCCAATACAAGAGCAGAAACCTGAACACCTGATCTATGGTGCTTGTTTTGGACCTAAAGCCAGCCTGGAGCGGTGATAAAATGCCATTCTCATTGATCCAATCTTGGATTTTCGATAGTAGTGCATGACAGAATACCTTTTGTACTGTATCTGTAAGGCTAATGGGCCTTAAGTTGGCGGGTAGGGACCTGTCGCTTTTCTTGTAAATGGGTATTACCTCGGCACCCCTCCAGGACTAAGGAATGGGAGCTCCCCTGATAATTGCATTGGATAGAAGGAGAATGTACTTGGCCCATTTGTTGATGTTGTAAAGGAAGAGGTCTCCAGGGATGCCGTCAGGGCCAGCAGCTTTCAATCAAACTATGTTGTTAATTGCTTCTCGGATGTCTCCCAAGTTGAACAGACAGTCCCCATAGATGGTACTTGGCTGGGGTTGGGCTGAGATGGTTATGAGTTGGCTTTTGACATTATAGAGAGAGTTGAAATGGTGGAACCAATCTGAGGGCAGGATGTAAGTGCCCATTACAGGGGCTCCCTTTAGGTTTCTTTTGCTTATTATGGCCAAAAAAGATCTGGAGTCCCTGCGTTCACATGCAGCCCTCAGGAGGCTCCATCTTTCCTCCTCCAAGTCCTTTCTGGCCTTATTCTGCATCTGTCTGTACTTGTTCCGCAGAGACCTAACTCGGGCGACATCTTTATGTTTGATTGCGCTAATTAGCCTTGTTCGTGCCAGCTGCCAGTCCTGATTGTACCAATTAACCCCCTCGCGGGGAGAAGCACTGCCGGAATTGTAAGCAGCTGGCAGTAATAGGAGCTGTTCCAATCTTTGGAAACACTCAGTGTGAACATCGATTAGGGAGGAACAGCTTCCCACATCCTCTCCCATCGTAGATATCAATGCTACACAAAGTGTCAGGTCCAAATCGATGGAAGAGAGAATGTCGTCTCTCAGGATCACCTTGTTCCATCTAAGTCACCGTCTGTTGTTCTCAGCCTGTAGTTGTTGCTCGGGGCGCCCTGCCCCACGGTCACTCTAAACTGAGACAGAGTGGATTGTGGTCACTGTCCATTCGGGTCCGGACTACCATGTCATCAACCAAATGCCAATATCTAAGGTCCATCAATATATAGTCGATTCGGCTCTTCCACTGTGAACCAGTGAACGTGTGGGTAGCATGCTTATCTGATTTGGTTCTTCCATTTAAAGCCCTCAGACCTTGGCCGAGTGTCAGGGCATTAAGTTGAAGGGCGGCCGAGTGCCACTTCTTAATGGGGGGGGGAGCTCCAACCTGGGTATGTGCCAAATGTTATATTCTTCCCTGAAATCGCCCATATGGTCCAGACCAAGGGGTTCAAAGGTGGTATTAATGTCCCCCGCTACAATAAGGGCATGTTTGGAGGGTCTTTCGCCCAGTTGGGTCTCTCGGGACTGCAGGGTCACAGAGCGGTTGGTACCCCTTGTCCCCCTGGCAGAGATGTTAAAAATGTCAGTGGCAGTGGGCCCTGTTCCCTTGAGGCTAATACCAAGGATGTCAGGGGTGTCGTGGGTATCAGTTTCACTAAACACTGTAGTGTGATATTTACCCAAATTAGGAGACCCTCTGATGGGGGCCCACCTTGCTGGGAGCGGCGGGTATGTGGTAGGTTGCATAGCCGTGTTTATAGGCAGGTTCAATTAGCCAGGTCTCCTGGAAGATACATATGTCGTATTGGTCGATTAAAAGGTTCCAGTACGGCAACGGAAGCTTGGATTTTATGCCTGCCACATTCCATGAGACAATCTTTACTTTCTAGCCGGTGGTCGGGGAGTTGTCTAGTAGGAGCAGGTTTACTTAGAGTTCTGGGGTGACTAATGTGGTGATGTTGGGAGAAGCGGTAGAGTCCGTCCTGGTGTCTGGTCAACGATGACCTCTGGGTGACTATCAGTGCGGGCACAATTGTTAGAGCTTATGCTACTATCAGGTCTAACATGGGGAGCCTGCACCTCAATCTCAGATGGTCAATCAATCATAGAACAGACAGTGTCTTGGTCTAGAGCCACTAGGGGGGGTGGCACACAAAGTGGAGTGGGTGACTCAAGTTTAAACTGAATGGTGGACTCACCCGGGGGGGTTAGTTCTTTGGTCTAAGGCTACTAAGTCGTAGGCTAGCTGCCTGTTTACTAGGAGGAGCTCGATACAATCGGACAGTGAGCTCTGAGACCAGTGTCGCCTGGCCCTAAGAATATCTCTCCTAATTACTGAAAGACATCCTCTGCTATGACGAATCAAATGGGTGACTTTGTTAATCAGGGAATCCTCCCCTTCCCTCCCCCCTGAGAGTTAGATCTAGGTGCGTTGGTCATAAAGATTTTCCGGGGAAGGAGCGTGGTAGTCTTGGGAGAATATGTACTACCAGAGCGACGGCCCTCCCCTAAAGTAAGGGGTGTGGAGTTGGAACTTGTGTTCTCAGGGTTTAGTGGGAAAATAGTCAGTTTGCATGCCTGCTGGTGTGCGGGAACCCAATATGCGGGCTTCGTCCAAAGTTCTAGGGACGGGGTCCTCAAGTAGAGAACCTCAGGGGCCTCGAAGGTGTTTGGTGTGATGGAGCATGGTGGGAACAGGTAGAGTCAGAGTGGTAGTATTTGTCTGGGCTGGGGTGGCGGCACTTTCCCTAGCTGTTCTCCCTCTCTCTTCCATGAGACACCCCACTGTGACCGTGAGGTCACCTATTATGCACTTAAGGGCTGCTATTTCTGCCCTCAGTGTTTGTATGCAACCTGCCAAGTTGTCGTTTGGGGGAGGGTGGGATGACTGGATATTTGTGAAGCTTTCTGCCCTGGCCTGGGCAGGTGAAACCGCAAGATCCTGAATTGTAGGTGGATCGGATAACAGATGAAAACGATTGGTACAAGAAACAGGTGACGGAGGGGGCTCTATATCTGGGTCATGAAGGAAACAGGGGCTGGGGACTTAATCTGCGGGGTTGGGAGGCACTGCGCCAGTCTTGGTCCTCACCTGTACCCTGGCTTTGGTAAACATATTGGGTATGCTTCCCCGCTTGCTAGTCAATGATTGGGTTGAAGGGCGCGGTTTGGGACGCAATTGCTGGTCGGTGCCGGGTGATGGAGTTAATATTTCCCCGCAATCAGCTAGGAGGTGATCAATGTACTTTGTTACAGCTTTGTTACAGCCTGACTTTTTAAAGTTTTTCTTGTGTTTTTTTTCCCACAGCCCCAACCCCACCCTCGATTGCTTTTCTTTTGCCCAGATCTGTGGCAGTGTATTGGGACGAGACAGGGGCCTAGGATGATAGTTGAGGGAGGACTGAGGAGGCACAGAACAATTTGAGGTGGCTAAGGCAAAAAGCCAAACTCAGGGGGGTGGCCCTGCCCAGGCTTGGTGAGTTGCGGGTGGGTGCAGATTTGCCTGCGCGCGTCCCGCGCTGCGGTATGCCCCTCGTGCTTTATAGCGCTCGTTGGATCTGGCAAGTGGGAGCAGGTGATGCACAAGATGGCTGCCTCCTGGGGCCACAAAGCAGTCTGGAATATGTAGTCCCTCTGGTCCTGTTAGCGCGTCCTGCGCTGCGGTATGCCCCCTTGCGCTTTATAGCGCTCGTTGGATCTGGCAAGTGGGAGCAGGTGATGCACAAGATGGCCGCCTCCTGGGGCCACAAAGCAGTCTGGGATATAGTCCCTCTGGTCCTGTTAGCCAGAAATCAGAAGTATACTAAGTTCCATTAAGCAGCAAAAATCATAAACCGGATCTTTGGGGTAAATTAGAAAAGTGTCTTCGGGACCCAGAGATACAAGTTGTGTCAATAAAGAATTCAAGCATCAATTAGAGCTCTGACCTGGATATTTCTAGGGCCTCCTGAAGTATGGATGGTGTCTGTGAAGAGTAGATGTTGATGTGTTTTGTGAAACAGAGAAGAGATAGACTGTGGGTTGGGTGAGGACCCTTCTTCTGTGCCAACCCACATTCTTCTTTGTGGCAATAACAGAATGCAAGACTAGATCCTGGCAGTTTGAACAACATATATGACAAACTGTGTTAAAGGACAGATTAAAGTGAGCGTCACTGCACAGGCTGAAGGCATTAGCAAAGGGAACAAGCATTTGCAAAGCAACGGGTCTCTCATTTCTCCGAGTTAGAGCTATTAAGGGTTGTAAACTCCCAATCTGACTTTTCTTGCCACATTGAATGGAAAAAAACAGCCCGATCGCGCTGCTACAGTTCACTCGTAGTGAAACCTATTGGCAAAAGTGTGCAATTATCTACGTAACAGACAAAAGTGCAATTAACTATGTAACAGGGTCGACGTCATGGAAAGCGCTCGACTTCTGCCAAGCGAGATCCCGCTGCGGACAAAGATAAAAAGTAGTCCACAAACCTGACAGGAAACAGCAAGCCTCGCATGTTTTCAGTACTTGGTGGCTGCGCTTGAGGATGGCTAACCACAGGAAAAGGCATGATGTATTCGTGCCTTCCACTAATGAAAGCAAGCAGATTTTAAAAGGCAAGCCCACTAACCAATGAAAGACACTGACGTGACATGGGCATGGCTCTGAGCACGTGCACAAGCGCATGCAAAGCAGGCTCGACCCTAAAAAGGGAGGTGCATGTGGAATGAGTTGTCATGGTTTAAGTAGGCAAACACCTTCCTTTATATGTCAGTCAAACCTTGTAGAGAACACTGGTTGAATCAAAAGAAAGACTGCCAGCATCCATAGAAGCAAATTCAAAGTTTCTGGCCCACTCCCAAAACCAAGGGGATTTTATATGCATTTTATGAATAAGTAGTAAGCAAACACCGCAAATTCAGCATTACCTGACTGGTGATATTCCAGCAGCTTCTGCAACAGCAGCTTAATTCGGAGATGCACAATGTAATATGAAACACTTTTTAAACAACTACTAGTGTGTGCTAGCAGGACCACACTGGAATTTCCAGTAAACCTATCCTTGAGAATGAAAGTCTGTTCACAAAAAAAAAGTTTTGTCAAGAATACATTCTCACCAAGAAAAATAACCAATTATGTCACAGGTCCCTGTGCTCTGCGAAGTCTGTCAGGAGGGAAGGCAATCAACCAATCAATCAATCAGGGAATTTCTAAAGCGCACTACTCACCCGTGAGGGTCTCAAGGTGCACAGGCAGATGAACAGAACACCAAACAGCATCCATATTACTAAACTGTGAAAATCTGGCACAACTAAACTACATTAACATGCACACTTCTAAACACCTAATAAAAATTGTTTCAAGTGTTACATTAATAATTTATCATTTACAATCATAAAAATCCTTAGTATTCAAAAATTATTTCTAACCCCAAAATTGCACATTTATTAAAAGCTACCACAGAGGCTTTAAAAGGACCTAGGCATCACCCTGAATCCAAGTCCATGGACCAAGAATTGCTTGTGAATAAGTTGAGTGAAGATGAAGGAATTTTTCAGGTGTTTAAGAAGGGCTGAAACGCCCTAAGCATTTTGAGTAAAAAACAGTTTTGAAAAACAATATCAATCCCTGGTATATAAGATTAGGAGATTGTACAACCTGATGAGGATGCTCTTGAGAGAAGAACTGGAAATGTTGCTGAGGCTAGGGGTTAGAGAGAAGTTCTAGGTCTCTCAGTGACTGGCGTAGTTTTGGCATCCAAGGATGGAGTAAACAAAATTAGTTTGGTGTTAGAGAGAAGTTTCAAGTCTCTCAGTGGCTGGCGTGGTGTTGGCATCCAAGGATGGAGGAAACAAAAGTAGTCTGTGTTTTGATTACTGAGGTCATGCTTTAAAGATCTGGGTTGATCAGTAGCCTTTACCCAACATTTCTGAGGTGTTGCAAACTTTGGGTAGAACTGATGTCTTTAACATGATGGAGCACTGCCTATCAGCAAATGTTACTGCATTAGGACTCCAGAGATTTAACTTCTTTTGTTACAGCTTTCAGTGACTTTAGATTTGTCAGATTGCCAGTCAGACTGTCTTCTGCATGATTTCAAAGGATTATTAAAATGTTCTTGCTGGTATGAATTATATAATTTTATTTCAGGATTTTATTCTGTATGTGGCAGAGATAGGGAAATTCCTGAAAAGACTTTGAGAAAGGTGTTGTCAAGACTGAAGGAGAGTGATCTTACTCATGAGGAAGAGAAACCCAGTTTCAGAGTGGGCTGTCTTTTTTATTGCTTTTTATGGCTAGTGAAAGAATTAATTTCAAATTTGAATTGGGTGATTCCATCAAGTCAAGTTTCATCTAGACCTGGTAGATCAATATTTGAAAGCCATTAAAAATGTAGCCAATTTTGTCGAACCCCTCACTCCTTAAGAAAGTTGCTAAGTTTCTCTTGTGAGTGGTTTGTGATGAGACTTTCCATAGAATAAGAGAGATATTGCTAAAATTCCCATGTTGGGGCACTTAGAGGTCACCAGAAAGATTGCTATGACCACATATAGTACCATAAAACCGGAGTGGTTTTATTGTGCAAGCCAAATCCCAATATTTGAATATCCAGAAATTCTACCTAAATGGTTTGGTTCCAGTGCCCCCAGTTTGATCCAATGGTTAGAGACTACACACCTTATGAGAATAGCACAATTTAGCAGAGTTAAAACAAATAAATATTGGAGGCGTAAGGAACTGTAGGCCTCATCTACAAAGAAACGCAGGGATGCACTGTATTTACTACTATATGGTGCACCCCTGTTTTTTTACCTAGCACTGGTTCTAAAATTAGCTGACTAGCGCCAATGCAGGTACCATTGCACCATAATGCAATGTGCCTCCATTGAAGGGAATAACTGTTTTTGTGCAATCAATAATGGCGATTTGTTACTTCTATGTGTGCTGCAGAATGCGTACCTTACAGCACATAAACAATCATTAACTGCGTTTTGCTTTTTCTATGTGCAGAATGCAGCACACATAGAAAAAGCAAAAACGAGGAGCAATAAAATAATTTTTCCACATTGTGCCACTCTAACGCCACCCATCTGGTGGTGTTAGTTTTTGGCACTGCCCCAGGTTTACGATTTCTCATAAATCTGTGGCAGTGTGAAAATGGAGTGGGTGTTGTGGTGGAATGCCCACAGCAACACCCATTGCATGCCCCTTTCACGCAAAGTGCTGCATGTAAAGTGGCTGTATTTCCACGGTGGCGTCAAGCTGTGAAAAGTGGCTTGCCACCACTTTATAAATTTAGAGCAGGTTATTGCACCACCAGAACTTCAGAAAAAGTGACATTCCCGGAGCGCAATGCCCTTGTAAATTAAGCCCTGAGTTTTAAGCCAAAAATAAAGAAAAAAGTTGATTTTTAATACCATAAAAGTTAAACGCAGTACAGAAAACATGTCTATGAAATGCCAGAAATGGTCAAAATAGAGAAATACAATATAAATACAATTCCATAAAACATATTAGTCTCTAGTAAACAAATTTAAAGAAAGTTTTCTAAGTGTCAGACTCATAAAGATTATAGACACATCCCGGAGAGAGGCTAAGGCAAACGGACATAAGATAATAAAGTCTCCAGCACCAGCTGCAGGATCCCATAAAACCTCAAAAAACCCTAGACTAAGCTCAAACTCAACTGAAACTTGAACAACTAAAGTCCAAGAACTATTATACATCACACTTTCTTAATATACATACTACAAATCCAGCATGATATGGTCATGGTCAGGGTTATGCTGGCAAATAAGGAACATGTATGTGATTCAAAGTACAATAAACCCTAGCCAATTTCTTAAGGCAAAGGAAATCTTACATCTTCTCCCTCAGCAACCACTCTCTGGAGATGATTAACTGAAAATTAAATATCCCTCTAACAATGGCTCCTAGATTCTACACTTCCACATCGACACTTCCAGCGGAAGTCCTTGAAAATGATTCTTTTGGGTACATGATGGAAACATCATACACAATACAGTCTTTCTAATAATATTGTACATCATCAATATATTTACATCATTCACTCAGAGTTCAGAGAAAACAAATGGGGAGAAATTACTGTGCCGCAGGACACTTATTGAAACGGGGGATAATCAGAAGCAGATTAAATAGAACATAAAAACACAGCATAAATTTTAAAATAAATGGTGTGTAACACGGAGATGTGTCCTAACTATGTGTTTCATTATCTACTCTTCTAAATGACTTAGGAAATTAGTTTTAGTTACATCATTAGTCCATCAGTTATGACTCTATACATTATAAAAAACACCATTATAGAAAATACTTTTCACACATATTTGCACATTTTTCATAAAACACTACCACATTATCCAAATGTGTTGATGGAGAAGAAAGAGTGGTAGCATTTGCCTCACACTCTCCTAGGGGTTCTGAAGTGAGATATTATGTGATTTAGTGTAAGACACTTGCTTGCTCGTGGACAATAACACTTCAAGTTCTTTTTGGGTGTTCTTCCAGCGGCTGGTCCTGCAGTGTATGTAAACAGAAACATGGCAAGGCTCTGTACCCGTCCCCACAGGCAGCCCCCTAACAGGCTGCTCATTGCTATTAATCTCCCCTTCCACAAGCGAGCGATTTGGGATGATTCAGGCACTTGCTATAATGAAATAAGGCTCCACTTTTACCGTGCTATTGTTTGGAAATAACCCCACGCCCATTAAACAGTCCTTGACACTCCAATATGCTAATCTGCTTCCTCCCTGCAATTTCATCTTTTCAACAGGGACTAATTTAAAAGAAATGACCAGGCTGCCAGTGGACTTCAAAGATAGCTTTTGATGAGTTTTAGCAGCTTCAGCAAAACTGTAATTTGAATTTCAGTGGCTGGTCCGCCTCTTTTTCCACTTTGACAGTCAGGAGGGATGACACTTCCTCGTCTATCTGTCACTGCGTCCTCGTAGTTATTCAGGTTTTTTCTAACAGGGTCTCAAAGAAGGTTGCAGGAAAGAGGGTAGAATACACACAAAGAATTAGGGAAATAGCAGTTCATATCTGAATGAAGATGAACTAGCGTGTATGTGGCCATTACCATGGCTCCATGAATGTTCTGCATCTTGGTATTTAGGTAAGCTCTCGACACAGAAAAATAAATGAATAAGATGGCAAAAGAGTACATTTGAACATCTAAACAAATGCAGTTGTTTTTGCAGTGATCTGGACAGCAAAATCATGACCCTGTACTTACAAACATTTCACGCAACTCAAAAGGTTCAGTTCTACTGTCTCCAAGCACTGACACACTTTGTGCTGCCTATGGTCAATGCAGGCACCTTTGTGCCATAGTGCACAAACTATCCTTTGAGGCTATTTCCTCTTTGCATGTGTGCTGCAGCATGCAGCACACATGCAAAGAGGAAATGACAAGGAGAAATAAAACCATTTATCCTTGTTACGCCAGCATCAGACAGGAGCTCCATTTTGGCATATGTCCATGTCTACATCGCTTTAAAAATATGAGTTTTGATCAAAATCCATGGATGTATACACAGGAATGCCCATGCTCTACCCATGTAAAGTCTACCTCAATAAAAGTAAAGCAAGGCAACAGTATGTATGGTTTCTTACAAAGCCATAAAGTGACATTTGTGTGTTTTTGTAAATACCAAAAAAGAATTTGCCACAACCACAGGTAGAATCTTTGTAAGTATGGCCCTAAGGGATACAAGCAAGAACCATTTATGGAATTGTTTACAAAGACATGACTCAGCGTGGAACTACAAGCCAGCTTTCTGTGTCGTGCTGCATCATTTTGAAAGTGCAAGAATGCATTGTATTTACAGCAATATGACTCATCCCAGTATTTTCCTCTGTGCTAGAGCACAGTTTTCTGTCTAGCGTCAACGCAGGCTGGTGCAAGGGTGTCTGCGTTGCAGGGATGATTGTTTATATGCAGGGAGGGACTTCTTCCTGCACATAAATAATCATTAATGGCATTTTCCTTTTTCTTAGTGTGCTGCAGAATGCGTGAAAGGGGGCCATACTTACAAGGCCATACAAAGCCACACAAGCCATACGATTTCAGAAACATTAATTTATAGTTTCACGGTCACTGAAATTCAAACTAATGCATTTACATTTTCACACAGATTCAAATATTAAGTTGTACTGTAGATATGATTTTGCTTAATTTAATTTGGGTCAGGGTGCTAGACATTTCAGTTTGCTTGCATTGGGCACAGTGCACAGTGGCGATTGTGAGTTTGATAACCAGCAGCGGAAGAGTTAAACAAGTATCTTTCTCCTGGGTAGACCAATGGCAGGCCTAGGTGACACAGACAGCTTCATCCACTTTAGGCTGGCCCTACCCGCTTCCCAATGGATGATTCGTTTAGGACGGGGGAGCAATAAATCTTGACATCCATTGATACAACCTCCTTGATGTTTGTCTCCTTGTTGTCTGTCAATACCGTGCCTGAGTTGGAGCATAAGACAGTACCACTGACACTGGTGATGTGCACTGAATAGAGTGTAGCGGCCCCAGGTTGCACCAGTTGCCAGCACTGCACTGTAGTGCACCACACCAGATTGCCTGCCCCTCATATTCACAAGGTCGGGACTGGTGGACGGACAAATTGTCACTATTTCCAGTGCGTGAGGTAAATCAACAGACAACCACATTGACTGCCGTTCCCTCTCTTTGGTGCCAAGTGTAACCGTGGTGCGTGCTGTTTTGCACCAGTGCTGGCACCTTCAGCAGCAGGCAAGGAGCACAGTTGAGGCACCATGTTTCGTGACTGGCAGGCTCAGCTGGCAGCCACACTGGAGATCCACAAAGAGATTGAGGGAGCATCTCAACAATAAATCATTTACAAGAGAGAGGGAGGACTATTCAAATATCGGGACCTCTTTTTTTGTTATCATTATTCAAAGTCACAAGCAAATCCATTTACAAACAAGTACTACCTGTTATTAACCATTACATTATTCCATTAATTCAAACACTGAATAAAGCATTCATATACTTTGATAATGTTTTGCCCCTCAAACCATGGTTTATGCCATCACACACACTTTGGCCCGATAATGACATTATAGGAAATTACATCATTTGTGAACCTAGATCAGACAAAATGATCTTTTGGCTCCTTACTCTGATTGCATCATGAGAAATTACATGAATGTGTGACCTTGACCTGTAAGCACTGGTGCCAACCTTAACCTCACTGACGCTTGTTTTCACCAGCACACCAGCAAACATATCTGTTGATTTCATGTTGCTTCTATGAGTTAAGAATGCAACAGCAAGGAACAGAAAAGGTCCCGACTGAGTATAAAACGCGACAATACAAATAAATACCATCCTTCCAAAATGTTGTAGCCATAATATCGACTACCACAATATCTTTACTCTACATCTATTCATTTTGACTGTACGTATATCAGGGGTCTCCAACCTTTACTGTAATAAGAGCTACTAATGTTCCATGGAAATCATCCCGAGCTACTAATATTAGTCATGTAATAGTGACCTCTTTACCCAAGATTGTCAGCAGAAATCTCATAAGTGTATTATGAGGCAGGATTTTCAGCAGTAATCAGGGCTTTGACAATTTGAAATAACTATACATGCTAAAAAGCCAAAGCTACAATCCACCCAGCACCAAGGTATATAAATAATAAATCTCTTTAACTCAAATAGTAGCTTTAAATATTGAAATTGCAACCATTGTTCTCCAAACATCAGCCTATGAGTTCTGAAAATACACACATTTTCGTCTTTAATGTATTGTTTTTAATTTTGGTATGCATAATAATCATAATTCAACCAACCTAAAGCCTCTATATTAGTAGGTTGGGAGGCACACAGGAGAGCTTCTTGCAGGTAGCTGGACAGGTACTGGTAACTCACAGGCCACTTGTTGGAGACACCCGATTGTGCCAAGGTACATGGATGTGGAGTTCAGAATAGTAAATCTGCACCGACCTTGCAATATTTGGGCAGTCAATATTCAGGATACAACATTTTTTTTGTAGGATTATAATTTTGTACTTGATATTCTGAACTATAACCAGGCCACTGGAGCTGTGCAATTTTGTTGCTGTGGTGTTTTCCGCATAATTATGAGTTTGTCGTTGTTGCCACGTAATCAATCATCTGCTACATAATCGGCAGATTTTGACAAACAATATTTACAGCTGAAGTGGATCAAAAGTTACTAAATAGTGGCAACACCTGTTGCTGAGCACTGCCTGGACCTTTGCAAAGGTTGTCTGGTCCTCTTTTTTATTCTGTTTCATACCAGTACTAATGAGGGTCCAAACAGTGTTAACATGAACAAATGACAAAGTAATGAGGGAATACTAACACAAAACGTGCCCGATATGCTGCATAATTTGTCTTTTCTTGCTGCAAAATTTACTAAACCATGGTTCATAATTTGGGCCTTCATGTAGATAATTCCAGGGGCCCTGATTATAATCACTCATGGAGTTGACTTTGACAAATTACTTGGTTCAATCGTCAGATTTAAAAAAGGCCATAAGATTACTCGAACGAAAGGATGTAGTTTTTAGATTAATCCCCTTACCAAGAAAAGACCTGCGTAGGGCCTCTACCACGGTGTACGAGCCATTTAAAATGTTTCCATGACATAATGAACATAAATAAAAACACCAGATAAAAAGAGACTAAATGACACAGATCTTTTGCATTGTCTGAGTAATAATTAATCAGTTTGGCTTTAAAACCTTTGATCGTTGGATTCGAGCAAACAGAGGGAGCAGGTTGTGGAATACTGTTTTCAAAAGAGCAGCAGCAGCCTGCTACATAAATCAATTACCTTGTCAACGATGGGTTGCATTACATTACGCAACCTGAGCTTATTGTCCATATCTTCTACACACCAGCAGGTGTAGCATAACTATAGATCATAAATTAACCTAGGAAAGTTGGATGCAGTCTTCTCCACACATCAGAAACACACTGATTTAGCTGTATATTGTCAAGGAATGTGTTCGGTGGAAATAGTACAAATAAAGAATGTAAGATTGCAGTTGCATTGCAATTGATAGAGCTGTTTTGGTAGATGTGTGTGTTTTCGTTGTGGTGTTATTTATTTAGGTCGTATTGGTGGTGAGGTTTTTATGGTGCCCTGCTTCTTTCGTAGACGGAAAAAGAACTGCTGAAAATAGATTGAAAACATATACGAAAGTGCTGCCGTACGGCTAATCTTGAAAAGCACTGCTGCATCAGTGTTTTTAGGTGGCAGCTGGTAAATGTCGCACCTGCTTTGGAAGACATCTTCTTATGGATAGATGCCAGATAAGTGACAAAAGTTTAATTTAAAGATGGCACTTGGAACATAAAAACAGCAAATTATATGGTTGGAAAATGGTCGATCTCTACAAACGCCTGACAAGGATATATGAAAAAATATGCATATAAAGTTGGCTGGTGGACTGCCAGGTGGCAAAAGTTGGGAAATATTCCGTGGGGCGCATTTGTGCTGGCACAACAACTTTCAACGCAGAATGCCGGAACCTTCAAAATAAATATGAAGCTGTCAGATAATGAGGGGGTAGGTGATTGCCTCCACTCCTGAATTCATAATGACTGCACATTTGTTACTTTTAGGCAGGTAAATAGGAAGAAATCCCATTAGGCAACAAACCTCGTTTGTTATAATTGATTTCTTCTCTCAACCATATTGCTTTGAGTGGAAACATAGGGCGACGTGCATTAACGTTCAGTGTGTTGTTACAACGATGTATTTTCGGGAGAAATTTTAACCGACTACCCCCTTTTATCAATAAGTATTTTCTTTACTTGGTTCTGTTTTTGCGCAATGTAATCGATCAGAGTGTGGTTTTGTACTATTTTAATTCATTTATCTCACATATGATATGTAGAGGTTTAACTGGATGTTTTGTGAAATAGTGACACACAATTTGGCACTCTAAGCTAAATATTAACAGAAAGTACCCTTTACACCCTCCAGTAGTTACCCTCCCGCAAACTGATCACATGCAGATGGTGGGGCTAGCCATACCAGCTGGTGGTGGCACTCATGATGGCAGTGGGTGGTACCATTGTAGCTGTGGGTGACATTCCCATGAAAAATGTTGGGCCTTACTATTTTAAATCTTTTGGTGGAGGGTACTTTATCCTCTGATGACGTTTGCTTTACAGTATCAAACAGGGAAGGCTCGATCTTACTGAAACAGACACCAGTAGATAGGGTTTGTCAAAAAGGTCATGTAACATGAGTGAAAACCCAACACAGAGGTGAAGTCTTCCACAAAATGGAGGATAATGTCGCTATATCATGTATGATCTCCTGGGTGGTTTTGATGCCCCTCACTCCTCCAGGCATAGATCTAACATGTTGATTGTTGGATGTGAGGCAACCATGTTTAGCCCGAGGATACATATGAAGATACACTTCACATGAGAAGTTGCGTTCTTTGAGGGAAATAATCACTTGGGATCAGATTTACTAATATTTCGTACAACACAGCATAGAAATCTGTTGATTCACTACGGTGCATGAGACAGAGAGCAGAACGGCCAACATATCTACTAAGACATGGCACTGCTGCTCTCTTTGCAAGTGATGGTGCACTGTCTGCCAAGTGCCTCAAACAAACTTTGTCATGGTACCTGGGTGAGTCTAGCTTAGGTTTTGCACTGGAAGGCTACCTTCCAGTACAAAATACTATGCTTAAACAAACTTTAAATATTTCACATCTTTTATATGAGCTGTACAGTGCAGAACAGACTTGAGAAAATAAAATCTCTCTCCTGCTTTGTGTCTGCTTCAAGGAGGCATATTTATTGGTGCAAAGTCTGTCTACAATTGTTTGTCATTGGGCTTTCCATCAAAGGCCCTTGGAGATAGCGTGGGCAGGCTCCCGTTCCTCCCGTTGGCCATCCCCTTGATGCAAAGTAGTACCAGATAGCACAAATAAGTACATAGTACTACTTTGTGTTACTTTTAGGCAACTTTCCTGCTAGTAAGTAAATCCCATATCTACCCTTTGCACAGCTCTGTATCACTTTTGCTCACTTTGCACCAGAGCACAATGTTGCTAAATCAGGTTCTTGGTTTGTATTTGTAGTGTAGGAATAAGTTGTTCAGTGCTAAAACCACTTCCAAATAGTCCAGCAGTGCTTATTTTACACAGTGGATTGGCACCTTGACAAGCTGGGCCTACAATAAGTGCTTCAGCTGCCACAGGATTTGCAATCATCCAAACCCTGCCACGTTAAACAATGTGGTTAAAGACATATCCTTTTGTGAAGTGTGTTGCACATATATTCATTGTTGCATTTTCAGAATGCACGCTGCCATGCACTTCTAACATTTTATTTTCCAGGTTCCCTAGATTAGTTAAACCTGTATTGAACACCCGAGGTATACCTATTTCAGGGTCTAGGGTGTACCAGACATTGCTACTGGACAGCCGTGAGAACACTTGGGTGCCACTGTATTATGGCTCGTAGCACTACTATTATAGTTTGTAATTTTCAAGCAGTGCTCATGCTTTCACTGTGTGACTTTCAAGTGCTGCTAGTGCGTGTTTCATAATAATACTGTACAAATCTGCCTGCCCCATCTGCAATTCAGAGGTCAGTAAGATGTAAGACGACTACACTTTGACTGTAGCTACGAATTCGACTTGATTATTTTTCACTGTAATAATATCTTACTCCCAAACCCTTTCTTCCCTTCTCCTGCTCATTCATTTCTCAGTTTGCCATGACTAGTGTCTTGCTATTTAACAACTGCTCATGTCTGAACCTTCTTGGTCCTGTGCAGTTTCAGAGTAGTGCACCACCATGTGAGCTTTCCATTACCTACCTTGAAAGATCTTTATTGAATCATCGATGGTTTTTTCCATATGAAGAAACAAACTGTGGCTTTCCAGTTGTATTCATGTATTCCAACGTTCATTTTCACAGATTATGTGTGTGTACAAGAAGTAGTTGATTAATAAAAGGTTAATCTTCCTTCTTTTTTGTTTTTTTGTATAATCCGTCATTGGAAGAATTCCATCAGTACCTCCGCTAAGTTTACAACATTCCTTGTTATATTGGCATAAGTTATGTACCTGTAAAAGATTAATACTGTCTGTTGTGTTCCTGTGTTTCCCAATGGCTGTCATTAGTCCACACTGGCCTAACCCCATGGCATTTAATGTGTATCCATGATTTCATCCCAGTGTACCCTGGTCTGGTTTGAATTTTTCATCATTCTCACTCAATGTGATAATGCTCAAACACTTCTCTAAACCTCTTGTCATGCAGGGGCATATTTATACTCTGTTTGCGCCGAATGTGCGTCAAAATTTTTGACGCACAATCGGCGCAAACCCTGCCCCATATTTATAATTTGACGTCCGACCCCGCGGGCGTCAAAATTCCACCATGTGCGTCATTTTTTGGAAGGGGGAACCAGCCTTGCATTAATTATATGCAAGGTAGGTATTCTCTTCCAAAAAATGACTTTAAGGCCTGTGCCCCTTATTTATACTCTGACGTCATTTTGACGCACAGGAGGGGGCAGGCCTTAAAAAACTGCGCACAGCCTGATGGGCGCCGTTTTTTAACGCCTGGGTCAGGGCAGGCGTTAAGGGACCTGTGGGCTCGGAAGGAGGCCAGAGGTACCCTCCCCTGCCCCCAGGGACATCCCCTGCCACCCTTGCCCACCCCAGGAGGACACCCAAGGATGGAGGGACCCATCCCAGGGAAGTAAAGGTAAGTTCGGGTAAGTATTTTTTTTGTGGCATAGGGGGGCCTGATTTGGGCCCCCCTACATGCCACTATGCGCAATGGCCATGCCCATTGGACTTACGTCCCCTGGGCATGGCCATTGGGCAAGGGGGCATGACTCCTGTCTTTGCTAAGACAGGAGTCATGTCAATGGAGTTTGGGCGTAAAAAAAAATGGCGCAAATCCGGTTTGAGGCCTGAATTTTGCCTCAAACCTGACTTGCAACGTTTTTTGACGCACAACCCCCATTTTCCCATACGCCGGCGCTGCCTGGTGTGAGTCATTTTTTTTTACGCACACCAGTCCGCAGCGCCTGCTAACGTCATTCCATTAATAAGGCGCCTGCATGGTGCGTTGGAATGGCGTTAGCCGGTGGTAAAAATTTAGACGCACAACTGCGTTGGCGCAGTTGTGCGTCAAAAAGTATAAATATGGGCCGCAGTGTTTTCCCCTCATCAGTAATTAATCCTGTAACTGGCTTGGGATCAATACCATGAATACGACATTCTTTTCATAAGGTATCTTGAATGGGCATAATTTATGGTCATTCAGTCCCTGCTGTCCATGGTGTTTCATAGTTAGTGATTTTGTTTACCACAGTAGCATATATTTTTGGTAACAGCGTTTTATATATAAAGTATGGATCAAGTAGTAGGTTAGGATAGAATTACATTCTGCAAATGGATACCATCACTGTGAATAGATTATAATTTATAAATCAAAGGCATCTCTCCTAATCTTTCCTAAGAAGATACATTCTTTGATTTTTAGATTGACAATGAATGTGCACTGATCTCACTGCAAAATCAGCTACAACAGCCTTTCTTAAGAAGCCCCTGCTAAATAAAATAGATTTGTGTGCTGTAATTGAATCCATTGTATTCTCTTAAAGTGATTATGGGCAACCTTCTACTCATCTGAGCACCCACAAATAACTCTAACCCTTACCAGCCCATGTACAATCTGTTCCAAGGCTTCTTCCTGTTAGAAATGGGGTATTTGGTTGACAGTCAGGTTACCCCCTGTTCAAGCAAGGACCCTCACTCTAGTCAGGGTAAAAGAGAATCACCCTCAGCTAACCCCTGATTACCCCATTTGTAGCTTGGCAGAGCAGTAGGCTTAACTTCAGAGTGCTAGGTTTAAAGTATTTGTACCAACACACACAGTAACTTAATGAGAACACTAAAAAATGACAACACAGGTTTAGAAAAATAGGAAATATTTATCTAAACAAAACAAGACCAAAACGACAAAAATCAACAATACACAAGTCAAGTTATCAATTAAAAAGCAAAAGGAGTCTTTATGTAGTTTAAAACACACACTAACACTGTTAGAGTGAAAATGTACCTTGGGTGCGTCAAAAATAACCCCGCACAGGCGAGTGTGCATCAAAAAGGGCTTGAGATGTGTCAATTTCACTCACGAGCTGGACCTTGCGTCGTTTCTCCTTTCGTCAGGTCAGAGCTCGTCATTCCTTCTCTCCGCAGAAGAGCGATGCGTCGATCCGGTCAGCACTCTTGGGTCCGGGCCGGCCTTGCGTTGTTTTTACACGCCCAGCGGTGCTTGCGTCAGAAATCCAGCTGCACGATGATCCGAAAACCACGCAGCGTGGGTTGCGATCTCCCAGGCTCCGTCAGCAATGCTGTGCATCGTTTCTTCACCTCTGTGCATCGATTCTTCGGTCGCGTTTCAGAGGAGCGTCAATTTTCAGCTGCAGAGCTGTTGGTGCATCGTTTCTTCAGCCGCAGATTGGAGTTGCATCGATCTTTTCCCCGCACTGTGCCCTGTGCCTGGATTTCTTCCTCTTAGGCTGCTCCTTTCAGGGTCCCAGGAACTGGATTGGCACCACAGGGCAGAGTAGGAGTCTCTTCAGAGACTCCAGGTGCTGGCAGAGAGAAGTCTTTGCTATCCCTGAGACTTCAAACAACAGGAGGCAAGCTCTAAATCAAGCCCTTGGAGATTTCTTCTCAAGATGGAAGGCACACAAAGTCCAGTCTTTGCCCTCTTACTCTGGCAGAAGCAGCAACTGCAGGATAGCTCCACAAAGCACAGTCGCAGGCAGGGCAGCTCTTCTTCCTCAGCTCTTCAGCTCTTCTCCAGGAAGAGGTTCCTCTTGGTTTCCAGAAGTTTTCTAAAGTCTGTGGTTTTGGGTGCCCTTCTTATACACAATTTCTGCTTTGAAGTAGGCCTACTTCACGCAAAGTCTCTCTTGAATGTGAAATCCTGCCATGCCCAGGCCAGGCCCCAGACCCTCACCAGGGGGTTGGAGACTGCATTGTGTTAGGACAGACATAGCCCTTTCAGGTGTAAGTGACCACTTCTCCCCTCCCTCCTAGCACAGATGGCTCATCAGGAAATGCAGACTACACCCCAGCTCCCTTTGTGTTACTGTCTAGTGAGAGGTGCAACCAGCCCAACTGTCAAACTGACCCAGACAGAGAGTCCACAAACAGGCAGAGTCACAGAAATGGTATAAGCAAGAAAATGCTCACTTTCTAAAAGTGGCATTTTCAAACACCCAATCTCAAAATCAACTTTACTCAAAGATGTATTTTTAAATTGTGAGCTCAGAGTCTCCAAACTCCACATGTCCATCCGCTCCCAAAGGGAATCTACACTTTAATCAGATTTAAAGGTAGCCCCCATGCTAACCTATGAGAGGGACAGGCTTTGCAGCAGTGAAAAAGGAATTTAGCAATATTTCATTGTTAGAACATATAAAACATTTGACTATATGTCCAACCTTAACCATACACTGCACCCTGCCCTTGGGGCTACCTAGGGCCTACCTTAGGGGTGTCTGACATGTAAGAAAAGGGAAAGTTTAGGCCTGGCAAGTGGGTACACTTGCCAAGTCGAATTTACAGTTAAAACTGCACACACACACACACACACACACACACACACACTGCAATGGCAGGTCTGAGACGTGATTACAGAGCTACTTATGTGGGTGGCACAACCAGTGCTGCAGGCCCACTAGTAGCATTTGATTTACAGGCCCTGGCACCTCTAGTGCACTTTACTAGGGACTTACTAGTAAATCTAATATGCCAATCATGGATAAGCCAATTACATACACATTTTATAAAGGAGCACTTGCACTTTAGCACTGGTTAGCAGTGGTAAAGTGCTCAGAGTAACAAAAACAGTAAAATCAGAGTCCAGCACACATGAACAACCTGGGGAACAGAGGCAAAGAGTTAAGGGAGGCCACGCCAAGGATGAAAAGTCAAACATGTGTCCCCCCAGCTGGCGTGCTCAGTACCAGGACGGTGTTCCACCGTAAAGCCCATCCCCTGTAGGGAAATGGACCACCTCAACAGTTTTGGATTCTCACCCCCCATCTGCATTAACCATCTGTGGGGCCTGTGGGCGGTCTGAACTTGGAAGTGAGTCCCAAACAAGTAGGGTCTTAGCTCCTTCAGTGCTCAGACCACAGCAAACGCTTTACGTTCTATTGCACTCCACCTACATTCCCTGGGTAGTAACCTCCTGCTAATGAAGGCTACAGGTTGATCTAGGCCCTCTTCATTAAGCTGTGAGAGTACTGCTCCAATACCATGCTCTGAGGCGTCTGTTTGCACAACAAACTCCTTGGAGTAGTCAGTTGCTTTCAGCACAGGTGCTGTGCACATGGCAGCCTTCAGGGCATCAAAAGCCTTCTGGGAAGCATCTGTCCAGATCACTTTCCTGGGTTGCTTCTTCAAAGTTAACTCAGTTAGGGGTTAACAATGGGACCATATCCCTTAACAAACCTCCTGTAGTATCCTGTGAGACCTAAGAAGGCTCTCACTTCAGTCTGGGTCCTGGGAGGCTCCCAAGCCAGAATTGTGTCAATCGTAGGCTGTAGGGGTGCCACCTGGCCACTCACCATCTGGTTTCCTAAGTACACCACAGAACCCTGCCCTATTTGGCACTTGCTCACCTTAATAATGAGGCCTGCCTTCTGCAGGGTCTCTAACACTGTCCAGAGGTGTGGCAGGTGTTCCTCTCATGTGGAACTAAACACAGCAATGTCATCCAGGTAGGCGGCACTGAACTCATCCAGCCCAGTCAACACCTGGTTGACCAACCTCTGAAAGGTGGCAGGAGCATTCTTCATCCCAAATGGCATCACTTTAAATTGAAAGTGTCCATCTGGGGTAGAGAATGCTGACCTCTCCTTGCCCCCCTCAGTTAAGGCAATCTGGCAGTACCCAGATGTTAAATCAAACCTACTGAGGTACTTGACAGCTCCCAACTGGTCAATGACCTCATCAGCTCGGCGGATGGGGTGTGCCTCAGTGTTGCTGACTGCATTGAGTCCCCGGCAGTCCACACAGAACCTGAGTTCTGGAGTGGCACCAGGTGCAGCAGACTTTGGCACCAATACCACTGGAGTGCTCAATAACCCCTAGGGCAAGCATTTTGGATACCTCATCATTAATGCATGCCCTGACCCTGTTAGTCACCCTGTAAACCTTCTGTTTAAAGAGTGTACTGTCCTCAGTGTCCACATCATGTGTGCACAAGTGTGGGACTCCTGGGATCAGGGAAAACAGTGAGGAAAAATGCTGCTGCTTCTCAGTCAGGGAGGGTGAGAGGATCACTCCCTCCACTGACCCATCTTTTTCTCCTGCAGACAGGAGGTCAGGAAGAGGCTCACTCTCCTCCTCTACCCCACCATCTGTCGCAAGGAGCATGGACAGGTCAGTCCACTCAAAGTGAGGTTTGAGGCGGTTGACATGCAGGACCTTTAAAGGGTTCCTTGGAGACCGCAAGTCCACCAGGTAGGTGACTTCACTCTTGCGCTCCACCACCTCAAATGGCCCAGTCCACTTATCCTGGAGTACCCTAGGCTCCACTAGTGCCATCACCCACACATTTTGTCCAGGATGAAACTCGACCAGAGTGGTATTCTGGTCAGACCAGCATTTCATGTCCTCCTGGCATGCTTCCAGGTTCTCCTGAGCGAGACTCCTGAAGCGGGCAGTCTGGTTTCTCAGAGCCAGCATGTAACTGAGTACATCTTGGGGGGGTTTACTAGGAGCTTTCTCCAAAGCTTCCTTAACCAGACTCAAAGGTCCCCTCACAAGGTGGCCATAAATCAGCACAAAGGGACTAAACCCAAGTCCCTTTTGAGGCACCTCCCAGTAGGTGAACAAAAGGCATGGTAAGAGGACGTCCCACGTCTGCCTCAAGGGCTCTGACAGGCCCATGATCATGCCTTTTAAGGTGCGGTTGAATCTCTTAACCAGACCATTACTTTGGGGGTGGTAAACTTGAAGGTTACACCACACTCCTTCCACAGAGACTTCATATACGTGGATATGAAGTTGGTACCCCTATCAGAAACCACTTCCTTGGGGATCCCATGCAGGTAAAAACCCCCATCAAACCACGACCCACCACAGGGGAAGTGATTGATCTCAAAGGAATGGCTTCTGGGTACTGGGTGGCATGGTCCACCAAGACCAGGATAAACCTGTTGCCCATGGTTGTCTTGGGATCCAGAGGCCCCACAATGTCAATGCCTACCCTCTCAAAGGGAGTACTGACAACAGGCAAAGGTTGGAGGGGAGCCTTACTCCCCCCCCCCACCCATGCCACTTGCCTGGCAAGTCTGACAAGACCTGCAATGTGCATCTGAGTGCCAGCGCATTAGGGGCAGGTAAAAGTGGGTGAAAAGCCTCGTCCTGCCCCAAATGTCCAGCTAAAGGCACATCATGAGCCAGCCCCAGTAGGAAGGTCCTGAAGCACTGGGCTACCACCAGCACAGGGGCTTTCCCAGGCTCAGGAACCTTAGGCTCGCTGTACAGGAGGCCATCCTCCCAATAGATAAGGTGTGATTCTGGCTCCTTGCCAGCCACCTGGTCTGCAGCCTGCTGCCACAAACCCTCCAAAGTAGGGCATGTCTTTTGCGCTGCACAGAATGCTTTCCTGGTGGGCCCCTCTTTCTGCTGCCACTGCCACAGCTCAGGGACCTCCCCCAGTTCAGCCACCTGTTCCCCTTTAGGCTCCGGGGCGTCACCCTCAGTCTCCGCCTCCGGCCGGACCGTGGGAACTTCTGGGGCTGGTTTCTCGTGCCCCCTGCCCTTCCTCTTCTTGGCGGTCCCCTGGGCCACTGTTTCAGGCTCCAGGGGTTCTTGGTTACCCTGAAGGGCTGCCATTGACTGTGTGGATACGCATACCCACCCAGGCAGACCCAACATCTCCAAGTGAGACCTGTGTTCCACCTCCTTCTATGGGGAATCCTCCAGGTCATTGCCTAGCAAACAATCAACAGGCATGGTTGGACTCACAGCGACCTTCAAGGAGCCTGCAAACCCCCACCCCCCCCCAATTCAAAGGGAACATTTGCCACTCTGCACAGGTGCTCTGAGTTGTACACTGCAATTACTTGGTGAAATACCAGGGGATCAATCTGTTCTTCAGACACCAGCTGACTCCTCACTGTAGTCACACTGGCTCCAGAGTTTCTCAGAGCCTCCACCCTCTGTCCATTGATGGTCACCCACTGTCTGTGTTTCTTAGAGTTTTCAGGCACTAGGGTTCTCTGGACCATCTCACTGTCCCCTAGTGAGACAAGGGTCATCTGGGCTGGTTCCCACCCACCTGAAACCAACTCCTCCCCAAGCGCTACACTGGCCAAACCCTGGGATGGCGCACCTTGTGAGTAGGGTATCCTTCATGCTAGAGTAAGTGAGACTCTGAGCATCCCCTAAGGCTGTCAGTGTATCCCTCCCCTCTACCTGAAAGTGCTTCCACAGCCCGCCCCCCAATGAGCTTCAGGGACCAGATTCATTTGGAGAGTAGACTCATATCCCTTGAACCTCAAGTATATGTCATCCTCCCTCTTGTAATCCTTCACAAGATCTTTAGGAATGTGCACCCTCCTTTCAGGCTGCACCGTGATGCCATACCTACTAGACTGGCTCCTCTGATCCAGCGCTCTGAAGCTACGCTCATGAGCCAACAAAATCTTTTTCTCTTGTAGGGCCATCCTCCTCTTATCCAACTCCCTCTGGTGCTCCCTCTCTGCCTGTCTGTCCTGCAATTCTTCAGGGGTCAGACCCTTAGATGAGACACTGCTACCTGCCCTGGAGACCCTCTCCCTGGACATAACAGGCCACCAACAATATAATTGTGTATGGAACACTCTTCCTCCCCCTCCTCATCTCCCTCATCCTCTGTGTGCACTTCAGTGCTCTTGGTTGTCACCCAGGACCTCAGCGCCTTTTGCAGCTCCTTCTTCTTGGATGAACTCTTAATGGGACAGTCAAAACTTTTACAGAACTGCTGTAGCTGAGCCTTGGTATAGCTATCCAATTTCTCCAGGTCAAAAGCAGCTCCAACTGATGCATCTCCAGATTGGGACATGGTGAAAAGTCAACAAAAGTGCAAAGTTCCAGAAAGCAGAAAAGTTCCCAAATGAAGTTCAGAAGTCAATCAAAGATTACCACAAAAATGGATGTAGGGATAAATCGAAGCAAAAGAGAAAAATCAAAGATTACCAAACAAGTAGTATGTGGTCATGTAGTGGTCTGCACTCAAAACAGAAGTGTACACTTTATTACTGTATGTCAAGTACAAATACAAGTCCAAATCCAAAATGCTGATCACCAATGTTAGAAATGGGGTCTTTGGTTGACAGTCAGGTTACCCCCTGTTCAAGCAAGGACCCTCACTCTCTTCAGGGTAAAAGAGAATCGCCCTCAGCGAACCCCTACTTACCCCCTTGGTAGCTTGGCAGAGCAATAGGCTTAACTTCAGAGTGCCAGGTGTAAAGTATTTGTACCAACACACAGTAACTTAATGAGAACACTACAAAATCACACAACACAGGATTAGAAAAATGGGAAATATTTATCTAAACAAAACAAGACCAAAATGACAAAAATCAACAATATTGGTCTGAGACATTACAGAGCTACTTATGTGGGTGGCACAACCTGTGATGCAGGCCCACAAGCAGCATTTGATTTACAGGCCCTGGCACCTCTAGTGCACTTTACTAGGAACTTACTAGTAATTCAAATATGCAATCATGGATAAGCCAATTACATACACATTTTGTAAAGGAGCACTTGCACTTTAGCAGTGGTAAAGTGCCCAGAGTTACAAACACAGTAAAATCAGAGTTCAGCACACAACATCCTGGGGAACAGAGGCAAAAAGTTGAGGGAGACCACTCAAAGGATGAAAAGTCTAACAGTTCCTAAAAGTATAACCATGCAAATCAAATGTTAAAACGCCTTTGGGTAGCTCTGAAATTACAGTTTCAAGCTTGCATGTCTCCTTTTCAATGCACTCAAATGTCAGCAAGAGACATATCTCTAATTCGTGCTGATGATTTTTGGTGGTGCTAGTCCTTAGAAGTAAAGACATTGCTAGGCTATGATCATAAAAAATCCGGCTTAGCTATGAGCAAATCCTTTTACTACTGCTGTTCCCTCTGTGGAAATCACAGGAGTTGCGATGTCTGTAACATACCATCACCTTTCCATGTGTGTTTTAATAATATAGCAAATTTTCTCCAAATGCTTAGACTCTTTAGCGCTTTTCCTCAGAGGGAGGTGAGTAGGGGTAATCATGGAACAACCATGCCTAATCTTGTAAGAGGTGGCTTGTAACATGCTGGGTTTTCCTTGTGGCCCTGCTTGCATGGAGGTCTGTGCTACTTAGCAGCCAGCCTTTTGGGGGTTAGCTCTGCTGTCAAACTATCGATAGGGTGTGGCTCTTCAGTCTGTGCTGGGTACCTCTATTGTGTGAAAAACAGGAGTATTCTATCTGCATTGAGTTGGAGCTCAATCACCTGAGCAAGGAATGGCTCAGCAATAGGTGAGTGATAGTTCGGTCTTTGGCAAGTATTGGGGAGGTAAATTCTCTGAAAGTAAGAGATACTTCTGTTGGCTGAAATGCACGAGAAGCTGATAATTGGATGGATCTGCTCGTATTGACAAATGGTCATTTGACCTCTTTCTCAAGTCTGTGGGTGACTGTATCAACTACAGGGACAGATGGGTCCTGTGGATTCTTGTAATTGATGTATTTGCTTACAGGCTAAAACAACCTTTTTGCTTTTTCCCCTGAATATTTGATCCTCCATTCTATCCATGTTCTCACAGTTTTAACAGTAAGCCACAAAAGTAAATTTCCAACTTTGGAACAGTGGTTCTGAAAGAGACAATGGTGGAAAAGGCTTCCTGGCAATCACATTAATTTGTTTTGAATTTCTGGACATAAGGGAAATTATTTAATGCCAAATGACATACATATACAAAGTGTTAAAACTTTAAAACCCACTATGCAACTTTTAAACACTTATATCTCAACAAACGTGAAAGGATTTACACCAATCCATCAACAGCCTACTGTGTAACATTCTAGTTTGAGCCCAAGTGTAAATCTGTTCGTCGGTTTGGGCTGTAGACCCGATCAGAATTTTCTATGATGCTAACATGGAAAAAATACTTTTTGCCTTGCTCCACATTCATGGATCTGCATGATATCTACTTGGTAATTGGCATACTGAATTGTATCTGGCTATGTCAAGTGATTGACAGATATTCAAATCTAACTACGAGGTCAAAAGTTATAGGCCACTAAACAAACATTGACAAAGCCAATAGGTTCCACCTTTATGGCTTGTTGGTGTGTACGTGCCACGTCATGTGGCTGCATCATTCAGGAGGTGTGCGCATGTATCACCATTATGTTTTATTTACTATTCAAGATATTGAACACTACTTGGAATGGTAAATAAAACATGTGAAGTCGCACATTTGTGAAGGTAGAGCGGCCCAACTGCAAATGGAAGGGGCCAAAACACGCTGTTTGTGTATGGGTGTATGTGTGTTATGCCATTGTTCAAATTGTGCATTGGTTATAAAGTAAAACATTCAACGAGATCTAAAGAACCATCTGAACTGCATAGGCATATAGCCTGGAAACTCACTGCTTCACACTATCCTCAAGAACCATATTGCCTCTAATATGGTGATAACAGGTTTTGACATTAGCACTGGCTCTAGAATCATTACAACAACCTTGACAAACAAAATGTTTCATTTGGTCAGATTTATTTTCAGTGGCATAGTATATTTCTTAGGATAGAATGCACTATTTGTTCTAACACCGGATGGCAACAGTGTTTTAAGATTGGCACCTAGGAATAGCCCACGGACGATACTTTGGGATGAGAATGTACATTTTCCAGCTCTCCATCACACATGTTTCTTCCCCCAAGCCAAATACACAAACTTCCACCACCTTGCTCCATGTTGCTGTCTCTCTTGTGTTGCAAGCACTTGTTGCTCTCCCCACCAACCTCTCTGCTGCTTTCTTGTTTGTCTCATCTCCCCACCTACTCCCTGTGGCTCTTACCAACCCACCATGCACCTGGCTCTTTTGTTGCCCCATGCCCAATGCAGGAGGACCAGGCAGCACATTTCTGCAGGCCTCTCTGCATCAACAAAAGACTAAAACTTGCTTTAACACTTTAAAAAAAGAAACTATCTCTAATCTGTAAATTAAAAAAAGGCACATGGTTCGTTTTGTAGCCTATGAGGAAGATCTGTTGATCGAAGCGCGTCGCCATTAAACATTAAAATTTGCTTTGCATCTGAAACTTTGGAGTGCGGTCTTTTCAATGCCTGTGAGGAGTGGCATTTTCTTTGTTATAAAATAACAGCTGCCGGTGACCGTGACCTGCACCGACCTCGAAAAGTGGAAGTAGCTGGGCAGACACCGGATCATTTTATGATATATATATACATATGTATGATATGTGTGCTTTCAGTCAGTCATCTTGTGGTCTGTTATTGTTCACTTGTTTGTTCTGCCCACTACAGCATACAGATTTGGGTCAGCCCACCTGAACTACTTGGCAGTGCTACAGAAAGATTATTCAGGAACTCCTCTCAGCAAAGCAACCTAATCATATTTCTATAGAAGCCCTGTTTCCTTTGTCCCTACTTGAGTGACTAGGTCTTCTCCCTCTTGCATCAGGATTGTCAACAAAGCACTTCCACTTTCTGTGAAAAACAAAATCACCTCCATGTTGTGCACAGGATCAGGATGGGGGCTTTCAAAATGGAACCCACAGGCCTCCATTACTCTGCTTCCCTTATTCTCACAATGCATATAGTACCCTTGTCACCACATGCACAACATACAGTTGGGATGTTTAGCAGTAAGTACCCTTCATATCAGCAGTTACTCTGCTGTGCCCTAGAAACAACCTAGAATGGGAGTACATAACAAAACAAGTGTAATATCTGTTTAATAATTGGAGAGATGCTCTCAACCAAGGTCAAATAATTCATCTTGCTGAGTGAGTAAACAAATTATGAAAACCCTGTTACAGAAAAGTGAGAGAAGTTCATTAAATGAGAACCTTTTTATTTGTTCTAATTCCTCTTGTGCTGTGTACAGAGCCTGTGCTGAGGTTGGGATACTCCACATTATGTTTAAAAGGTCTGTCCTAGGGTTAGCACACAGCAGGTTAGAATTTTAGGACCTGATCATGATCTTGGCAGATGGGATACTCCCTCACAAACGTGACGGATATCTCGTCTGCCGAAGTACAAGTTTCATTATAACCTATGGAACTTGTACTACGGCAGACAGGATATCCGTCACGTTTGTGAGGTAGTATCCCATCTGCCAAGATTGTAATCAGGGCCTTAATGTCTAAGTGGGAGGTACCCTTGAACTCACATGTTTTAAGTTGTCTGCCTGGATTTGGAGTACTATGCAAAATATATTTTTCTTTTTTTCAGCTTACATCCTTGGATTGCTTTCTATCTCAGACACCTGTCTACCACTATATTCCTCAAACCCTGCATAAAAAACTGAACTTGACTTCTACTCGATTATTTTCAGCTTGATTCTTCTCCTTTCTTTCTTCAGAGTGACCTTCTTCTTACCTTCGACCCTCTACATGCCTTCTATTTCTGAGTATAGCTCTTCTCAGTCTCATACCTGTCTGCCACAATTTCTCTTATTGGAATTCGACAAAATATCTGTCACCTCATTTCATAGATCACAATTTTCCTTGCTTTAAAATAATGTCCCTGAAACCTAACATTACCCAATCTCCACCATCCTGCCTATATCACCAACCATTCACTTGAAACCACATAGCTCCCACTAATGATCACAACTAACTGGTATCAATTTAAACTCTCACAAAGTAACTGTAGTGAATGCATGCAAAAAAAAAATTCTTGAGATCGCATGACCAAATACATTAACCAACATTTAAACACTGGATTAACCATGATTTTTGGGTTCTGGCGTAGCGTGCTGCTCGCCATAATGCTTGTGTATGCCTCGTTATGGGAAGTAAACGCTATATAAATAAAATTACAAATACAACAAGTATGTTTAAGAACACCTGAGTTGCTTTCAAGACCATGCGTCTGAATCTCTAACAATTATTATGGATGCCACTGTGTGCGCAGAAATATTTAATTTTTTTTTTGCGAATGCACAGGTGTATAGAATTGTCGATGATATGATCTATTCTTGTACTCGTAAAGTTTTAACAACTATCATACTGAACGCTTGGAAAAGTACTTGCTGGAGATTTGTTATGTGAGTTAATTTGGCACAGAACTGGTGGAATAAATGAAATTTAAGTAAAACTTTACATCTCTTTCAGTTAACGGGGACAGGTTTTACTAATGCTAATTGTGGATTGCAGTTTATTGTGTCTGAAATGTTTAATGTCAATGCAAGAGAGCAATTGCATAAACAGGATAACCTGCAGATGACGCTGAGGGAGATACCAAGCTGTAGCTCTCTTACTGAGTAGCCCTAGCATGGTGAGAGACTTGGTACTGATTGTTTTCTGACTGAGGGTAGCAAGGGGCACAGTGGAAAAAACAGTGATCCTTTGGCACCAGCTTTGAGGGAACCAAAGTCAGTGCCAGCGCTGCCCACCTGGAGCCATGAAGATGGTTGACAAGGATGTAGCCCAGGTGAGTCGTACATTCATGGGTTTGCCAACTACCAAGTCATGTTCTACTGTAACAACTGTGGTCTGGACAACACTGATGACGGTTGTTGAACTCTTGGAAGTGGTATACTAGCTTCAAACCAAAGTTGTGGACTTGTACAGTGCCTGGAACTTTATAAATTACATTGAAGATTCAGGAAGAAATTTGCACTCGCATCCTATCAATAGAAGCTTTTTCTGTTGATGTTTTGGTTTTGTTGCCCTGTGAGTCCCATAATATAAGCGATTTATCATGATTTTATTTATTTTCTACGTTTTAGATTTTGGTGAATATTTTGAAATTAATGGCCTTAAACAACTGAGATGTGAACAGAGATTCAACAGAAGTAAAATGAAATATCTGTATTTGCAAAGGCCCACTGAAGTGAAGTGTTGTGCAGTACTGTTAAGATATTTAAAAATGAGTGATCATTTTAGAAGCTTTGAAATTGATGATCTTTCTGCACATCTTCTAAAAATGAATATTGGTAACCCCCAAAATAAATGCCATATGAAATTGGAAATTGTTCAGTGCCCGCCTGGCATTATGGCTGTCCGATCTATTGACAATGCCCCAGAGTATTATAAAGGGGGGCAAACAGAGTTAAGCAGCTGTTTTTGCAGTTCTGTGATGAAAGAAGGCTGCAAAGTGAGGAAAAGAAAACTTCTGTTAGGGCTTATTATCGGTTTTTTTAATGTTGCAGAGACCGTTTTTTATTTTTCTTAAGATCTTACCGATTGGGAGAGGTCCCTTCTTTTTCAATTTAGAGCCGGAGCGATTTGGAGGATCTTGTGTTTCGGCGGGCAAATTTATACTTTGGGTGGTCCTGCTCCACTTTGTCCCTGCGACGGCACTGCTGAGCAGTCACTTTTAAATTTTGTGTTTTTTGTGTGACATTTTTAACTACAAACATAGGTGATACCTTAAGCCCCTTTTAATCTCTTTGGGTCATCGTATTTGTCAAATAACCCTATATCACCAGCAAATGTTGGATACTGTCATCATCTGTGCGAGGGTGAGTTATTTCCTTAAGGCTGCTGTTAGAACACAGTAGTCAATGGAGGGGTTTCTTATGCTGGGATTTGTCTGTAATCTATTGACAGATATCTGTGTGCAAAACGTATTACAGAGTATTCCTATGCTGCTCCCTCTTTTTATGGCCAATATGTTATGGTTTTAGGTTTTTTGCTTTTCTCTTTTGTATATTTCTCCATCTGCTGCAAATAATTGATTTAGGTCTTTATTATAGCTGTAGAATGGAGTATTTTTTGCATAGTTTTAATTATTTTCTTATGACTGCCCTGAGCAGCGTCAAGATTGGCAGCAGAGCAGGCCTGTGCCTGCAGCACTGACGGTAGAAGAGCGGCGCAGGAGCAAAGCAGGTGAGTGATTTAAAAAAATAAGTGTTACATTTTCTCCCGCGCCTCTTACCTTTCTTACCTTTCTCTCCATCAACAGGTGGGTGACCAAAAAGAAATGTTTGAAGCATGGGCAAAGTGGGCTCCGGGCCAGGGCCCCTGCCTTTAAAGGGGACCCCTGATAAAGTAATCTCTGTTCCGCAGAGTCGTGCCTGGTGACTTTGAAAAAGTCTTAGACAGATTGATTTAAATACCGTTTTCCTTTAATTAATTTTACTGTGAGTGATGTGTGAGAGTCTATTACAGACATTTTGCAGAGAAATGTTGTGATTATGTTTCTTGTAACATCCATAAAAAAGTTTTTTTTCAAAACAGGACCTCTGGTATGTGAAAAGGGAGGATGTTGCAGAGATTATTTGCAGTAATATTATTAAGCTACTGTTGTGTTCAGTGCTTAATTTGTAAATAAAAACGTGACGTGCTTGAAGCCCTCCTTTTAAACATGCGGCTGCTGCAATTAAATATGGTAACACGGATAACGGAGGCCGCGTGATCCTGAAGCCATCTCGGGCCTCTCCAATTTATATTAAGCCACTCACTGCCCCTTCAGCTCACTCTAGCAGCTTTCTGTTTTCTCCCTTTGTGACGCTTTTTCGTTTTTCTCTTCCTCCGTCTTTCTCATTTGTGTCTTTTGCTGTCAGCAAATGCTTGAGGCTGAAGAATAAGCCCCGGCCCTCAAAAATAAGTGCCGGATACAACAAGCACAAATTAAGCACTGGTTGTGTTTCAATATCGGCACTACCTCTGAATATTAGATGTAAACAAGTTTAGAATATGGATGAGTGTGTCTGTGCACTGCCAGTAATCTGGCTATAGGGTTGCGTGAAAGAGCCGAAATTGGATCATAAATTCAAAGTTGTTTCGATCAGGGTCCCCCAAATACATTTGGCACAGGGCCTGCAAAATTCTTATGATATCCCTGTGAACAGCAGCTTCATTTGGCCTGTGTTCACAGACCCTTACAGACGTCTTGTGTGCGACGTATCGAATGACAACTGTGCATGCACCACACCAGGATGTACACTTGTGCACCGAGCACATTCCACCATGTCATGGCTTTGTATGTATGGCATGCTGTAGATGTTTTTTTCTGGGTGTTGGTTGATTCTTGTAGGAGAGTAGCAAGTCAGCAGTGGATGACTGCACATCTCTACAAACCGAATGAGGCTCCGATCTGTGACGGAAAGTTAGGATCCTTTTGAAAAGTAATTTCCAGAGTACAAAAAGCATAGAGTAACGGAAGATTGTGCTCAATGTACAAGCCAAAAATAGTAATAACTACAATATTCAGAGCTACCTACTGGGAAAGGACAAGTATACCTACTCGGATGATGCTTATTTCCTCACTGTACTGTAGTTAAACAATCTTTTGTGTATACAGTTGTTAGTACAGCTGGACAGATTATAGCGCACAAGACAGTGGTGCATATTTACAAGAAAGTGGTCCATCATAGATGAAGCGCTACTTTTCTTGCGCCCCCATTCCGGCTCCTAACACCATGCTTGCGCCGCATTTACAATATGGTGGACCATGGTGGTCATTAGCGCAATGACATCAAAAAGTTTCACGTCAGTGCAGCAAAGCACAGGGAGGCCTATTGAATATAATAGGGGCGCCATTTTAAGGCCTGCTCTGAGGAGGCATTAAAAATTATGGAAAAAACTAGCGCAGTGAAATATTGTAAGTTTCACTGAGCCATTTTTTGGGCATCCCTGTGCCGGAACACACCCATTCCATACATTATGCTTGACGCAGGCATAATGTGGTGCAATGGGTTGCAAGGTGGTGCAATGCAAGCATTGCACCACTTTATAAATATGGCACGGCAGAAAAGCCAACTTAGCGTCGCCTTAGCGTAAAAAAATTACACTCGTGGCACTAAGGTGGCGCAAAAGGCTTGTAAATATGTCCCCGTATGTCCTTCCACCAACAATGACAGCCCATACCTGGAAGTGGCAAATGGAATATGATGGTTTTGTTTTTATACAATACAGTGATCTAGGCATGTTCTGAAATGGTAGAAAGATGTCAGCAGTTAGCATGACATTGACCGGGAGTACAGTGCTGTGAGGTGCCTATGATATTCAATCAATCAATCAAACATTTGTAAAGCACGCTACTCACCCGCTAGGGTCTCAATGTGCTGAGGGGGGTTGGGAAAGATCTGCTACTGCTCGAATAGCCAGGTCTTGGGGCGTTTCCTGAAGGTCAGGAGGTCCTGGGTCTGTCGTAGGTGGACGGGGAGGGTGTTCCAGGTCTTGGCGGTGAGGTGGAAAAAGGATCTGCCGCCGGCTGTAGCTCGATGGATGCGAGGGATGGCGGCGAGGGCAAGCTTGGCAGAGCGGAGCTGGCGGGTAGGAGCGTGGAAGGTGAGTCACTCGTTGAAGTAGGCAGGGCCTGTGTTGTGAAGAGCTTTGTGGGTGTGGATGAGGAGTTTGAAGGTGATCCTCTTGGTGACTGTAAGCCAGTGTAGGTCTCTGAGGTGGGCTGAGATATGGTCGCAGCGTGGGATGTTGAGGATGAGGCGTGCGGAGGTGTTCTGGATACGTTGAAGTTTCTTCTGGAGCTTGGCTGTGGTTCCTGCATAGAGTGCATTGCCATAGTCCAGTCTGCTGCTGACGAGGGCGTGGGTGACAGTCCTTGTTTCGATGGGGATCCATCTGAAGATCTTGGGGAGCATGTGGAGGGTGTTGAAGCAAGAAGATGAAACAGCGTTGACTTGATGGGTCATGGTGAGCGATGAGTCTAGGATGAAGCCTAGATTGTGTGCGTGGGTGATGGGTCTAGGTGCGCTTTCTAGGATGGCTGGCCACCAGGAGTCGTCCCATGCTGAGCGGTTGGAGCCGAGGATGAGGATCTCTGTCTTGTCCGAGTTAAGTTTGAGGCGGCTTTTCTCCATCTAGTTGGCAATGGCATGTAGTCCGTCGTGGAGGTTGGGTTTGGCGGTGGCAGGGTCTTTGGTGAGTGAGAGGATCAGCTGGGTGTCGTCGGCTTAGGAGAAGATGTTGAGGTTGTGGGATCAGATGACGTTGGCTAACGGTGCCATGTTGATGTTAAAAAGAGTTGGGCTGAGGGAAGATCCTTGGGGAGCGCTAGAGATGGTTTTGGTGGCTTCCGACAGGAAGGGAGGGAGGGAGGCAGACTCTCTGAGTTCTGCCGGAGAGGAAGGGTGTGATCCAGTCCAAGGCCTTGTGGTGGATCCTGGCATTGTAGAGGCGAGTGCACAAGGTGTGGTTGCAGACAGTGTCAAAGGCAGCCGAGAGGTCCAGGAGAATGAGGCTGCGTACGGTTTCGCCTTTGTCGAGCATGGACCTGATGTCGTCGGTTGCGGCGATGAGGGTGGTCTCGGTGCTGTGGTTCCTACAGAATCCGGATTGGGAGATGTCCAGTGTGTTGTTGTCCTCTAGGAAGCGGGTCAGTTGGCCGTTGACGATTTTCTCGATGACCTTAGCATGGAAGGGAAGGAGGGAGATGGGTCGGTAATTCTTGAGGTCTTCGGGGTCAGCTTTGAGTTTCTTTAGCAGGGTGTTGACTTCAGCGTGCTTCCAGCTCTCAGGGAAGATATTTTGATGCCTAAGTTTCAAGGTGGTTTTACAGATCTTGAGCAAGCGCTATTCCGAGGGTACAGAAATGCCACTCACGTTCACAAATCCTACTACCACATAAGAGCATGTATTTGTATACTATATAGAGAATTTATGGAATGGTTCTCTCTCTCCATGTCGGAAAAATATATATGTTTAATGACCTGACGATGGAAGTTGAAAAGGGTAGATAGTGATCATTTTTATGCCGATAGGACTGTCACTGAGGAAGGAGAAAGTAGGTGAAACAGTAAGGGCACAGTATTGTTCTAAGAAGCACAGTAGGTCCATTTTAGAAAGACATTTATTTACCATAAACGTAAGTGTAACACTGGGGAAATCGCAACTTGAAAGCATTTTCATATGCCATTCTCAGTAGTACACTGGAAACGAGAGACTGATATTCTACTGGTAATTTGTGGGTATTCCCAAGATTCATAAACATACTCCTGTGCTATTCGTGCTACTTTACCAAAAATAAATGTTTACCTTGGCAACTAAATATCTTATCAATACTTTATAGCACTCTGCATGACTTTGAGGTGGAGCCAAATATTGATAAATGTGCCTCAAGATGTGTTCATATGAGAAAAGAACAAATGCTTTACATGGGTCTTGGACCTGTCTGCAGGGTCACCCCTGAACGTTTTGCCTTCCCCCATGCTGGCCTTAAGACTCTAACTTTACCACTGCTAAACAGTGCTAAAGAGCTTTTGCTCACTCCTTTAAATATGGTAACATTGAAGTCCACCTCAATGTTACATTTAATTTACTTGAAAGTCTCTAGTAAAGAGGTACTGCATGTAAATGCTACCAATGGGCCTACAGCACTTATTGTGCACCCATTTAAGTAGCCTTTTAAAGACTGTCTCAGCCTTGCCATTGCAGCCTGTGTGCAGTTTGAAATTGCCAATTTGACCCAGCAAAAAAAAAGAAATGTTGCCAGGCCTAAATCTCCCTTTTTAAAACATCTGTCACCTCTATGGTAGGTCCTAAACAACCCATAGGGCAGGGTGCATTGTATTTTATATGTTGTACACATACTTTTAAGCTTTACATATCCTAGTAGTGAAAAATTCAAACATTTGTTTTTCACTACTCTGAGGCATACTTCTTGCACGCAGTGATCCTGGGTTACCTAATTACTGCAAAGAAGTGAAAAAGTTAACTTTGAAAAGAAGTTCCTGTCCTAAACTTTCTGCAGCCTTCTAGGAGTTTCCAGCTGCCTGGGCATGTTAATTGCTCCCACAACAGGAATGCGCCTTGGGCCCAGACAGTGATTAATAGGATCTAAGTGTAGCTGGGAGAGGGCCATCCTGCCAGGGAGGGAGTGGGGAGCTGTTCCCTGCCCCACTTACATTTCAGAGGGGATCCTTCAGTACTCTCACAAATAACTCCAGATGTTTTGCCCACTTCAAAGCTGGCACCAGGTATAAACAGTGTAGCTCCAATCTCACTCTTAAGTACACTTCTGGACCTACAAAAGACTACATAAGGACCACCTTGTACGTGGAGGACAGCCCTGGTACTTGTGGCCTGTCTTATTTCTGAGAGAACTTCCCTGCTGCTACCAGAGAACTGCCCTGCTGCTTGAGTCCTGCATTGTTTTTCAGAGGACTGCGCTGCTGCCTGAGGCCTGTCTTGCTCTTCAGGGGACTACCTTGCTGCTCGAGGCCTGTCTTGCTTCTTGAAGGCGAGAGTACCATGTCTTTGAAACCAGAACTGCCAAAGTGACTTCAAGGGCCAGTTGACTGACCTCCTGTCCTGAGCTACAGTGACCCTACACGCTCTAAAGGCCCTCCCCGTAACTGCCCAGCTAACCTACTGCAACTGGCTCCTCCTGGACCAGCAACTGGACCTGCATGAGCCCTGATAGCCTCTGCAGCAGTGAGTTCCTGATCACCAAGAGATACCTCCCCAGGTCCTGGACCCTTAGCTAGCATCAGTTGAGCCCTTCCTGTGAAATCCTGATGTTTTGAACACTTTGTGCCAGACTGTTAGAAGTTAAGTTTTTAAGGGAAACTAGCCTGGCCCCTGTATTTGTCTCACACTCCTTCATGGTTGGCCTGAACTTGTGCTGTTGTCACTGTCTAGCACTGCCAGATGCCCACAGTTCGCACTTTCTGCTTCTTGCCAATAGTTTTACTTCAACCTTTAAAATTGCACATCTCAGGCTCTGCTTATTGGGTTTTTGTTATTGTGGTTATACATTTTTTTCCCTATTGTTCTAAATTGGTGTGGGGTTTTTCTTGTGTTGTATTTACACTTTATTATGTTTAGCAAGCTGTATACATACTTTGCACATTGCCTCGAAGTTAAGCTTGACTGCTTTTGTGACAAACTGACAGAAAGTTAAGCACAGGTAAAGTTAGTGACTTTTGTGGTTCACTTTGACAAGGGTTGTGTAAGTTGCTTGAGGATTAACTCAACCATCAAACAATAACCCAATATCTCACACTTTAAGAGACATTTATAATTCTGAGAAAGATCAGAGCTTCTCACTAGGCAGAACTTTAAAAAAAATAGTTGATAGATAGTGTTAGTGAAAGAGAAAGGTCTGAGATAGGAGGAATGATATTAGTTTCTTTGAATGCTCTTTAGAGAGCCATGCAGTAACTAATGAGAGGCGTAGTGTGTTATCTTTTCTTGTTTTTGACAATTTTGTTTTCATTACCCTCTTCAGAAATTAATAGAGGCAAGGTAAAGCATAGTCTCTGTGTAGTGAGGTAATATTGGGTGTCAGGTGAAAATTATGTTTGATGGTAGAAAAAAGTGCTCTGAACTAATTTGATGGGTGTTTCTGGCTTTGCTTGATGGTTTCAGGTTGTGATATGAGTTAGGTGTCTACACTTATAATTACATATCCACAATTCAGTAATTTCAAAGAACCTGAAAAACTGAGTTGTGGTGGATACATTGTCCAATGTAGATGATATGGACACCGATGGAGGTGTTACTTACAAAGTTCTTGCTGAGCCATGCCAGGTTTTGATGGTTGTTCATTGTGGTGGTGGGGGAGGGGGGTAGAGATCTGTCCATTTATAAGGAAATGGTGTAGCAATTTCACTATTCAAGACTTGAATGGATTGGCAGATATGGGGAAGCGCACAGTTAGGGCCAGAATACTCACTTTATTGTGATGGTGGTTGGGTAGGGATTGCAATAAGTTAGGCTGAAGAGGCTGTATGTGCTTTTAAAGAGGGTGTCATGGATTTGAGTTGAGAGTCCAGTGGAGTTTGAAACTGTTCAAATAGTTGTTTTCAGAATAGTTCAGTGATATCTTTGTAACAGGATCAGTTGAGTGTAATTAAAGCAGGCATTATGGCCAGACAGTAAGGAAATGGTACTATGCACACACATTTAGATGTTGATGGAGTGATCGATGCTGAGTGGTCACTGGTGCTAGTTGTCTTTGATTTTAATGTAAAATATCAGTCAACCAGTTTTGTTATGTTTTTCTACCTATATAATGAGATATGTATGTATTAATTTGGTAACACTGTAATTTGTTGTTCTATAGATTTTCAAACTGCATTAGCTATACCTAAAGGTATGCATTGTCTCCATTTTGGTTTATTTTTCAGCAGTAAATTTATGAGGTTCCACTTTTTCAAATACATGATAGATTCCTACTAATAATAATGAAAAATTATTGAGAACAGCTTCATTGTAAACAGTTGTTTTTTTTCAAAGCAGCTGATCTAGTTACCGACCACAGCATTGAGCTTGACAATTCCCAAATATGCACTATATCCAAATCTGGCAAGACCTCTCCCCATTTCTTCTCGAGAAACGAAACTGCTGAATCTGAAGCATCAAGCAATGCCTGATACCAAACAGAGACTTCTTTATGTACCAAGATCAAGGATAATTCTCGTCCCAAAAATTATACACTCCCCCTTTCTCCTGAAGGGATGCCGCCCAGCTTGCTAATTGTACATATTTAAACCTTGAAAGCTTATGACCTGTTAATTCCTCAAATCTTGACCATGGCACCAATTTAGCATCCTTCACAATTTGTCCCCACTTCGTCACTCCCTTTAACACCAAAGCAAATTTATCTCAAAGAAACTCAGGAGTGCCAGGGGAATCCTAGACCGGAGCCCTTGGACTGTAATTATAAATATGGAGAGCTTGGCGTCCAAACCACCATACTCTGGCAGCATCCATAAGAAGCTTCAATCTAATCTTTTTGAAAAATCTCGTATGGCCAAACTTGTATAAGAAAAAACTACCAGCCGCTAAAAACTCTTGAGTCACTGCGCCCCCAAAAAACGTATATTCAGACCTATCCCGTAGCAAAAACCTAAAATTTTTCAAGTGAAAGGCTAAAATGATATTTGTAGAAATCTGGAGCTGCGATCCCCCTTCCCCTTGGGCATACATAGTTTTTGCCAAGCAATCCTAACACATTTTGATGACCAAACAAACAAGGTTAAATCGGCTTTCATCTTCTCAAACCAACTCTTCTTGAATTACAAGGGGATCGTATTAATCAGGGATGTAAATTTAGGGAGAATGATCATTTTAAGAATATTTACTCTACCTATAAAAGACAGAGGGATCCAGGCCCAAGTCTTAAGTAAGTTACGAGTCTCCTTACACAGCTTATCAAAATTAACCCTAGCCAATTTATTAAGGTTGGAAATAACTTGAATTCCCAGGTATCTAATCTGTTGCTTAACCAGTGGGCTATCAAAAGTAGTATTCCAAAACATAATTTCAGTTTTCTCTGGGATAACAGAATAAACCGAGACTTCTCCATACTCTTTTAAACGTAGTAAAATTCTAGAGAAAACATGTCAAGCCCCCAGTGTATATCATAAGATCATCAGCATACAAAGAAATCTTCTTCTCCCAGCCCATACCTTGAAAAGGAGGGATCACTCTATCCGCCCTAATTCTAGCTGCTAAAGGTTCGATATATAAATTAAAAAGAAGAGTGGATAGCGGACAACCTTGTCGCGTCCCTCTCTGAATGCTAAATCTGGAAGATAACTTATCATTAATCAAAATGCAAGCAGATGGATCTTTATAAATAACCTGAATTGCCTTAATAAATTTCGGACCCAACTCAAAGGCCTCCATTACATGTTGTAAAAAATGCCAGTTTACCCGATCAAAAGGTATGGCTGCGTCAAATGTAAGGACCAATAGGGGAACTTTTTCAGAGGTCGCCAGATTCACAGAACCCAACAAATCATGAGTCAACTCATGCAAATATCTACCTCTAGCAAACCCTTTTTGGTCCTCATGAATCAAACTGCAAATTACACTCTGAAGCCTATTGGACAAAATATGAGTATAGGACAAAATATGAGTGAAACCAACTGTTTACGATGCAAAGGGTTTATTGGTCTCCTCAGAAGTTATCCACTGTGGGAAGTCAGAAAAAAAGTGTCCACGATGTGGGGAGCTTAATGCAAATGATATACATATGTTTTGGAGTTGTCCAAATCTAGGTATTTTTTGGTCTGGGATTAATGGATTTCTTAAGCGATTTATAAGCACCGAAGTGGAGGTGACTCCCCCTTTAGTATTCTTTGGGATCTCCCCCGGTTCCACATGGGATCAGAAGTTATCTAGGCCACATAAGTGTATATTATTTTTGTTGATGCTATTGGCCAGGAGACAAATATGTCTAAAATGGGTCAGCCCCATACCTCCAAATGTTTGGACTGGCTGTCTTCAGCAGATAACTTTTCATGCTTAGAACATAGTGGTCCAATGGCTAATAACAATGAATGTTCGGCCATTTGGGTAAATGCTCGGCAAAATGGAATTATTCTCGATATATAGTCCAATGATTATTCCTGCCTCTTTTCCCCACCCCCCCCCCCCCCTTTCCTCCTTGCTCACTGGCTTGTGGTTGGATAAGAGCATTGGGAATGCCCGGGAGAGGTGAAGTGCTGCATTTGCTTGGGTTTTACCTGGTCTAACTGGGTCACCATGCTTGATGTAGGTTGATGACCCTCGAATAGTGTGGTGGGATTTTCTTTATGAGGACATAAAAAAAAAGAGAATAGCTTCATGAACTCAAGATTTAGATTTAGATAAAAGAAAAGAAATCCAAAAGCATTTGACTAGATTGTCCAATATAGTTACAATTTATACAGTAGAACTGCACTCAGATTGTTTAATTTAATTGAATAATTGAAATACATTGTAAATATAAAGGTTACCCTAACATATTAACCTTTGTTTTTGATTATATGCAGTCAGATTCCCTAATAATTGAAATATATTGTAAAGATAAACCTAAGGATAAATCTTTGTTTTTTATTATCTGTGCTCGGTTTCCTCAGGGGATGATGGGTCACCCTATATTTTCTGTGAGGGATGTCCATATGGTTTGTGCTTAGGAGCTACGATCCCTGCTGTTTTTAATAAAATTCAGCAGAAAATGTATGAGGCTCCACTTTTTCAAATTAATAATATATTCCTAATAATAATAAAAAAAATAACTTAATGAACTCAACAGATACTTAGATTTTGACAAAAGGAACACAATCTAAAAACATTTGACAAGATTGTCAAATATAAATAATATTTTCCTTCAGTTAGATTCCTACTAATAATAATGTAAAATTATTGAGAATAGCTTCATAAACTCAAGATTTAGATTTAGCTAAAAGGAAAGAAATCCAAAAATATTTGACAAGATTGTCCAATATAATTACCATTGTCCTTTAGTAAGGTATACAGTGGAACTGTACTCCAATTTTTAAATGTAATTGAAATACACATAAAGGTACAGGTTAACTTGACATATTACCCTTTGGTTTGATAATATGCATTAGTAAATGTGTTTTACTAAAAATAAAAATAGATTTGTTAGCAAATATATTCCTTAAAAGATATAAATCAAAAAAAGAAAGAACATTAAAAAGTGACAATTGTCTAAAATAATCAACATTATCCTATGAGTGAATATCTTTTATTCTGTGCTCCACATGTGACAATAATTTAAATATGTTGTAAAGATTACTCTAAAGAATAAGGGTCTAATTTCGATCTCGACATTATTGCCGCTGAGACCGTCAATACGGCAGGGGTGAAGCTGCTGTCAAGGCAGTGGCCTCACTCTCGTCATATTACGATTTTTTCAACAGGCTGACTGGCAGAAACGTATTACCATGTTTCCACCAGTAATCCTTGTGAAACCATGCTGCAGCATTACCCTTGGTTCCCTTAGTGCCATCACACACCAGCACCCTTGGAATGTGCACTATCTGCAAAGCAGGTAGTGAGCATCCCAAAGGTGCTGACAGGAGCCCCCCTGTGGGCCCCAGGACTGCCTTTCCACCATGGAACAGCTGGCAGAAAGTGAAGTCTTGATCAGCACGGCAGTGCCCACCATGGGCACCGCCATGGCTGACCACAACTTTGACTGCCGCTAACCTGTCAGGATTGCTGATCCAGCGGAGGTGGCAGTCTCCTGGCAGTCCGACCATCAGGATCATAATCTGGTGATTGGACCACCAGGAGTGTGGCCGTCTGACTGCCACTGCGAGTTTGGCAGTCCTAGAAGGCTTTGGTTTTTTCGATTGTCTGAAATTGGTTTCCTTAGGTGATGATGGGTCACTCTTTATTTTCTGTGAGTGATATCCATATGTTTTGTGCATAAGAGCTACAATCCTTGCCATTTTCTGGAACTGATTGTTTGTTGTACCATATATGTCATGTAAAAGAATATCAAATGTACAGATACTAGTAAAGTGAACAACTTTTCAGTGATTAGACCAAGTTTTAAGTGAGATTTACAGAAATATTTTCGACAGCTGCAGATGAACATCTTTTTCAGGATGCCTTGAAACGTTGCTGGCTATCTAGTAATAGACAAAGAAATAATTAGGCAAGGATGTGAAAAGCTATGACACATTCTCAGCATTATGGGGGTCATTCTGACCCCGGCCGGCGGCGGAAGCCGCCGGCCTGGCTGGGACCGCCAGAATACCGCTGCGCGGTCAAAAGACCGCTGCGGGTATTCTGGGTTTCCCGCTGGGCTGGCGGGCGACCGCCAGAAGGCCGCCCGTCAGGCCAGCGGGAAACACCCTTCCATGAGGATGCCGGCTCCGAATGGAGCCAGCGGAGTGGAAGGGGTGCGACGTGTGCAGTTGCACCCGTCGCGATTTTCAGTGTCTGCATGGCAGACACTGAAAATCTTGGTGGGGCCCTGTTACGGGGGCCCCTGCAGTGCCCATGCCATTGGCATGGGCACTGCAGGGCCCCCCAGGGGCCCCACAACACCCCATACCGCCATCCTCTGCCTGGCGGCCAAAACCGCCAGGAACAGGATGGCGGTATGGGGGTCGGAATCCCCATGGCGGCGCAGCAAGCTGCGCCGCCATGGAGGATTCCCCAGGGCAGCGGAAAACCGGCGGTACACCGATGGTTTTCCGTTTCTGACCGCGGCTGTACCGCCGCGGTCAGAATGCCCAAGGGAGCACCGCCAGCCTGTTGGCGGTGCTCCCGCGGTCGTTGGCCCTGGCGGATTTTACCGCCAGGGTCAGAATGACCCCCTATATCCCTTGTGGTACTGTCATATCAGGAAGTGAGATTTTCCTTCGCTGGAGAGCAGCATGTGGCTAAAAGTCAGAATGTTATTGCAAAATAGCTTTCAGAAGAACCAAAAAGTATTAAGATATGCCAAATCATTTCTTGATTCTATGGCAGGACTCTGAGGTGATGAATTAGCAGAATCCTTCTTTATTTCTCTCAACAGCCAAGTTAAACCAGCTACCATCATAACAAAAAATCAGACAGTAGGAACTGCAACTGCGACTCCCATAAGGCCATAGAAACCCAATGTTCAATCAGGGGTTATGCCTCCTCTACATAAACCATTAGTAAAAGAAGGACCCCTTTCTTCACTACTCAGAAACTAGGTATGTGTATTCTTCTCCTATAGGTTTCTGTGTTTTTTTGCTCTTTCTCTCCTACTCCCACACCTTCTCTAGTATCAGTATTAGTGTAGGTCCTTGAAAGGGTGGTAGAAGAACCTTTCTTGGGAGGATAGTCTTTCTGTGTGAGGTTTCCTTTCCAGTATGCAAATTTGAGTGCCTATGTGCTCTACTCTGTCAATATGCTTGGACACAATTACAAGGCAAGGCTGGCCAGGAGTCACGGCTGCTGGCTTGGATGTGGTACCTGTAAGAAAATACTTATTTTTGTATGGACACCCCCAATCTTTTGAACTGATGCTAATGGTTATTTGACTTCTGTGCACTGTGGCACTGCTAACCTGGCCCCACTGCATGTGCTCAGACCTCTCCCCTCAAACATTGAAATTGGCTATACTCCTGATTGGTATATTTAACTTGTATATGATTGCCTAATATATGGTATAAAAGTGTAGCCAGGGTCTGTAAGTTAAATGCAACTAGTGGACTGCAGCACATATTGTAACACCACAAAAGTGACAAAGCAAAGCATGTCTCCATGCCTGCCCCTACAGGCTAGGGGCCAGATTTATCATAGTGTTGCGTTGCCGTTATGCCACACGAGAGGGCGCAAGGGTAACACAACACTAAAGTCATGTATCAACTGACACAAGGTCACCTTGCGTGGCCCTGCATGGTTTGATAAATCTGGAGTAATACAAGGTAACGCAAATCACCGTCTTGAGTTAGCCTAACTCAGGGAAGCATTTCATGGGTGGAACGTGGGTGTTCCCAGGCATTCACCCATGGATTTTTATGCATTTCCAGAGTTACCATAAGTGGTAGAGCTGGGAATGCATCAAAATGTTATGCATTCCCCGAGGAGACATAACAAGGAGAAATATCTTTAATTCTCCTTTTTTTGTCTCTTTCAATGTATACTGCATGCTGAATCACATATAGAAAGAGAAAGATGCTTCTGAGGACTCTGAGGAGTCCCTTCCTGCACAAAACAATCCTATGCAGTACCCTTGCATCGTGACTCAAGGGTGCCTGAATTGGCACTAGGCAACCAAAAGTGCGCTGGGGCAAAAAAAAGGACAGAAATGCACTGCATAATGTTAAATGCAGCACATTCCTGTCCTTGTACGCAGCACAGCAAAGTGGCTTACTGTGTGCACTGCGTGAAAGTATGATAAAGCTGGGTCTTGGTGTGTGGTTTTAAAACTACCAATTTGACCTGGATAAACAAGCCTTTTGGCAGGCCTAAACCTTCCTTTTCAATACTTATAAGCCACTCCTTTGCTAGTCCCTAATTACACATAGGGTGGGTGCATGATTTTTAAAGAGTGGGACATGTATATTTTATATCTTAGATGTGCTAGAAGTGAAAAACCTACGTTTTTTTTCCACTGTGGTTAGGGTGGCTCCCCCACAGTACAGCACTGGGTTACCATAAAACACCTTGTAATGCTTAACTTCAGTTTGACAGCAGGTAAAAAAAACAATTCAAGGAGTCCTATTAATAGTAATTTAGGATCCAACGTAATGGTCAATTCAGGTTTTTATTACTATTTTGAAAATAACTTTTAGGACATTCTCATTCTCAGACCTGAGCCAAAATGTGCCTTTCTGCCAGTGTTCAGTATCACCAAGAACCGAATGGCTCCTTGGTTAGGTGCAAAGTGGCTCCCAAAGCTGAGACAAAAGGAGAGGGGTTGACATTCCCATTACAGGATGGACATCTGGGCTGTGCCCAGGGACTTAACTTCAATAGAGGCCTTCCCTAATACTGGCAGATACAGCTTACATCTGGGCCTGTGCCATCTACTGTCCCGCTAGCCAGCCAGGCACCACTCCCAGTGGGAGAGAAGCTGTCCCTATAACAGGCCTTGGGTGACCACAAGGGAGGGTTTGCCTATTATCATAATTATAACTACACCACATGCAAGTGTGCACAGGGGAAGAACAGTTCTGCTATGCTGGTTTTGGGGAATGAGTGGCACTGTGGGATAATTTACAGTAAAATACACAGGATGTGTTGCAAAAGGATGTAAGGGCACCCCTAAGATTTTTTACCCAATTGGTTATGGAATGCCCAGCAGCTTTCCCCCCACAAGCTGGCATGTTGCATGAATGCGGCACCCCAGTACCCTCCTCAGGATGAGGACTTCAGGACCCTTGGAAGACAGAAGACAAATTGCACCTGATGTTGTGACCTGGGAGGAAAACTCTATGTGCTGGACCTGCTCCCACTTCTAGCCAGGACAAACAAGTGGACACAAAGGGTCAGATGGCTGATCTCCTGTTAAGGTACAGGGACACAAAAGCTGCAAGAATCCTACTTTCCTCAAGAGTCCAGTTTCAACTGTACCTTCCTTGGACCCTTCTAGTGGCTTCTGTTGGAGTGCGTGCTGTCTCCCAAGTGCTTTTCCTGATATTCTTGAACCCTTGGTTGGTGTTAACTGGTACTCCTCCTACCCATACCTGCAAAAGCTGGGACTTTGAAACTTTTTGCCAACTTTTCTTCTGAAGAACCGGTGGGAGACTGTGACTGATGTTGAGCCAAAACCATCAACTTAAATCCCTGGTTAGAGCCAACCTGCTGAACTGCTTAACTGAAGGAGATCTGTCTTCCACAAATGTTTTGAACTCTGAACATATAGAGCTTCACTGAGAGCAATGCCAAGAGAAAGATAATCAATGTTGAAACTTTCTTGGTCATGGACTCTAGGCTTTGCTCTCTTAGAGCTTTCCAGTGTTTGTCCACGACCCCCCTGGTACCCCGCTCTTCACCACCCGCCATCGTCGAACCCTGACTCCTGCAGCTCACTAATTCGGTGACTTTACCAGTACCACCTTTTCTCCAGAAACAATTCTAAGTCTAAAGGTAACTCTTTGACTGGAACCTTCCTGAACCTCACAAATGACCAGTGATCTGTTGATAATAGTGAAAATAGAGGAAAGGTGAGAAACCCATACATTTGAAATACCTCGAAAATATTGCCATTAGAAGTGGGCCATCCCAGGGTCTGAAAGATAGCAGGCTAAAGCATAGCGACATGCTTGGAGACGGCAAGAGAGATGCGACGAGTACCTGTACCTTTTTGGAAACATGCTTTAGCTCTGTCAGAGACAGTACTCTCGGAAAGCAACAAGCTGTGGCAATTAAAAAAAGCTGTGGGAATGCGTCAGAAAATAGAATCTTTGGTAACTGAATCTAAGTATAGAAACCTGTGGGCAGCAGTTTCCTGTGCATGACAGTGGCTAAAAAAGCGATTCTATAAAATACCTGATTTGTGACATACCTCTGGGAGACCATGATTTTGTAAAAATGATTGCAATGTGAAAGCCTCCTTGTGCTTTCATAAGCAAGTCTCAGTTTAGCATGATTGCTGTTTGTCTGTGGATTTGCAACATTTTTTGCATTTTATACATGTAAAAATTTCATAATTGGACAGAAGCATCGATTTTCAAAAGTATTAGGTGAACAAGATATGCCGGAACGAAATAGTGCAGACAAATTGTTTGTTATTTGTAAAGCTGTACATAGTAGAGGCAAAACACATCTCTTAAACTATTTAGTGAACACAAAAAATACCAACTAATGCAATAATGACGTGGAAATTTTCAACACGTTCAGAAAAAAGTTCTAATTTCTAAAGAACTAATAGGCAGAAGGCAGGACACAAAAGGCATAATAATGAGCAGCAGAGAAGATTAAACGAGTAACAAAACAAAGAGAATTCTTTGGCCAGGGTTGGTCTGAGCGTCACGGACTGGCACTCAGACACAACAATAGCGTCTGTACACAACTGGGCTGGAGAAACCTAAGTGCTCATGCGTGTTTGGCCGGCCTGGGATGGTCAGCAAACACACATGTACACTTAGGTGCCCTCTCTCACACTCCCACCTCTCATGATACAGACCTGTCACTCCCTGCACTGCTGGCTGAGCCAGCAGATTAAAAATAAAACGATATTAAACTATAGTTTTACTTTTCATCTCCTGGCTGTTGGCCGGGGTGAGTCGATGCTTCACCGCCATAGCGGAGGGGCCACCCCTGTCTCTCTAGACTGAAATATTCAAATTATACAGTACAAAATCTCAACACACTTTCTGTGCTAGGGTGCACAATCCCCTGTGTGCCTATACTTTGATTACATTTGGCTTGCCAGCGCATTTGTCAGCATGACCTATTGCTACCAGTGCTCTAAAATACACACCAAAAGGGCTTTGACTCCACTCAGAGGAGTAACCCACATTCACCCCGTGCTATTGGCTGCTTGGTGTATCATTGCAGCTCCCACATAGTGCTTGTATTACAATGTATGAGGGACTTTCACATCTGAAAATTACACTGACTCATACAGTAGGAGCCAGGTGTACTAAGAGGATGTACAACATATTTGCAAATTGCACACCAACGTTTTGCGACCAGCTTCTATCTTTAATATGCAACCTATGTGATAATAGGTTGCATTGTAAAATGCTGCGTTATAGGGGGTTTCAGAAAAACCTGCCTCTTGAATATTAATTATGCAGGTCACTATTTGCAACCTATTTATTATTGGCTACAAGCACAGATATGGTGGCCTACTTTAGTGTGGGTAGCTAAACTCATTTCATGAGTCAGAAAGGCTCTTCAAAAAATTTGTTTAATACATAACAGACTTTTTGTGGGTGCAAACTCACTGATTTTGTGAATTGCAGGGGTTGCAATTGCAAATGGCTTTGTGCATTCGGGCCTACATTCTTTATTTTATAGACGCAATGCTTAATGAAAGAATTTTATTTTTTGTTTTTTGTTATGTTTTAATCAGGCCTCAAATTACACTCCAGACATTTTGACTTTGGCAGAAATTGTTTCTTGAAGCCTCCATCAGGGAAGTTTACCCTTTTCTGCCCATCAGCAGATCAGACAGATCCCAGAGCGATTATATGCTGGATCGTTTGAATGAGATCATCAGTCTCTCTAGATTCAGGGGTCCTGCCTTGAGGAGACCAGACAAGCCCCCTTTTAAGGTATCAATTTTGTCCCAAAATCATTAATGGGGCTTAGGGTAATGAAGGCATAATACTGTGGGCCCCCTGCCAGGGGATGAGTGTGAGCAAACATACCCTGGGGCTAATGGGCCTAACAATTGTGATATAATTGGCCCCAAACAAATGGAACTGATTAGGTTGGTGCTAAAACCCAGCACCATGTTCCATCTTGTAAGCTCACTTATCGGAAAACCTGCATCCGGACATGGCACCGCATGATTTCAGCAGGGAATGAACTACATTCCCCTGAAGCCCAGTGCGCGTTACTTACATGGTACGTAAGGGGAGGATCCCGCTGGACACCGCTCAATATAATGGCAATTGTCATAAATGAGGCAAACCCAGATAACCCTTAGACCCGGGTAAATAAATATAAGACAACAAATTTGGTCGATTCGGGGGAAGTTTGTGCCTCAACTCCCATGGCATTAATAATATTCTTAAAATCATAATTAATCCCAAATAAATGTATCGTACTCTCAAAACAATTTATATCTTCATTTAATGATTATTGAAATGTAAAAATACATCTTCTTTAATCATAAAAACTTTCTTATAAAGCATGTGCTCCCATTGTACGACGCAGTGAAAGTGCAGAAGTGATGTACGTGCAAAAGTGTTATGTACAATATTTACAGATTGTGGTTAAAAAACAATAGAGAAAAGAGCAAACTTCAAAAAGACCCCTTCAGTCCAGGTGTCTTGAAGTTACTCATATATAATCCACATGTAATATAGTCAACGTTTCAACCCTATACAAGACATCAATAATAAGTGGGTCATCCTCAGGACAGGAAAGTTCTTTTCAAGGGGAACACCTAAACAAAAAAATTAAAAACTTTGCAGTATTCTGATTAACTATTTTGTATATTTGTGGAGTCCAGAAATCAAATTCAGACTCACCTAGTATTCCAAATATACTATTTAAACGATTCAAATTAGTCTATAGGATACACCTTCCTTTTATGGTTCTGTAATAAAAAGATTTTTTTTTAGCTGAAGCTATCTAATTCATTTTTCATTATTATATTTTCAATACAATTTCTTCTATATCATCACGTTCTTTTTAGTGATTTTTTATTTATTTATCTTATTTTACTTACATATTCCTTGGTGAAAATAATTTATCACCCTCCTCCATTTGGCAAAAATCTTCTAATATTTTAGTCTAAGTTTGCAGGCATTTCTTTAATTTTATGACAAGACCGGAGGCTCCTATTATGCATTTCTTTTCTTGCTTTAATAAAACAGCAGCAAGTGAAAAAAAAACTACAATTCCCATGAGCGCAGAGAAACCAGCCAATGGGAAACAAGATGTAGTCCATTAACATTAGCCAATGAGTAACCATGTGTACCATTATGAAGTAACTGGACTGCGAACAGTCCTCTTTTCTTGCTGCTCACAGCCAGTTAAGTCGTTTTTCATTATTACTCTTTCTTAATACTGTGTTTTTCATTATAAACTTTGCTATTAATGTGTATTATTATCGCGCTTTACTAGCGCTGTGGTGTTGTTTTATTAACTTTACCTTTTGCCCCCTAGTCGGCAAGTTGCCGCATTTCTCTCTTCCTGCTCGCGCGCTCCCCCGCACGCGCTCGGTTTGTTGGGAACGGTTTCAACCGTTCCTCACGCGTCGCGCCATTGTTTTTGGACGGTGCGTGAGGAACAAGTTGCTGCCCGTTGGTCAAACTGCCCAGAAGCACCTCCTAACGCGCATATTGCCGCGTTCAAAGCATTTTAAGGCCTTTTTCAGCCCCTCGGTTACCGGACACGTCCTTCCTTCTTCAGAGCCCTTCTTCTCTGCGTGACCTCACAGTAGGCAGTGTTTGCACACACCCAGGGGCGGAGCTGTTCGTTTTTTCCCTTCCCTTCACAGTTAACCCTCAAACTCCTGTTTTTTTTTCTATCAATATGGATTCTGCCAGTTCCACTTTGCTTCAGGTGGACTCTGAGGAGGTTTCTGCCATTAAACTGGATATAAATGAGTTTATCCAAAATTCTGTACAGCAAGCTGTTAATAATTCTATAAATAAATTGTCAAAGAATTTAGAATCCTCAGTTTTAAAAATGTTTAACAAGTCATTATCAGCCCAGTCTGCAGGGGAATGCAGACAGCGCCCTTCACTCATGTCAAAAAGTACACAAAAATCGGTGCTAAAGGTTTGTGAGGTTCCCTCACCCATGACAGAGGACGCGGCTCCTCAAAAGGCTCCATCTAAAGAGATTAGAGTCACAGATGGTACATCTCAGAAACGCATGGCGAAAACAAAAAATATTATGTCCCCTTTAATTATTACCTCCATACCGGACACTGATGATGAGGTACCCAATGCGGATTCAGATGCTGATCCATCTGACCAAGATGATTGTGACCCGCGCCTGTTCCCAAGAAACCTAAGTTTTCTTCCTCTGAGGCCTCCAATACCACACCGCTTCTAGATTGCGAAGGCTTGCCTATGTTTGACCCTTCTTTTATATTCCACCCTAATTCAACTGAATGGTTCCCGGCCACTCATGTGGGGGATTATGTATCGGCCAAATTATTTTGTCCCCTGGATAAACAAACTCGCTCCAAACTCAAATCAGAGTGTCCTCGTCCCTCTTTGGCGCATAAGTCGTCCGTTACACCTACCATTGACCAACCCATCCTAACTTTCTTCACCAAGTTTGGCAAGGATCCCAGGAAAGGGGTTGAGAAAGCCTAGTCCTCTTGTCAGGACAAACTATTGGATGTCATTGACCCTCTCACCCGTATCTTTGACATGTCTGAGGCCGCCAGAATTGATGGCTCCGCTATTGATCCCGAGGAACTCTCCTTATGGGTTCAAAGGTCTGTTTGCCTTCTAGGGAACGCTAACACTGCTATTTCTTAAGAAAGGCGCAAAGGTATTCTGCTCAAATTGGACCCTAAACTTGTACACCTAGCCACAATTCAATCGCAGGTCAAAACGGAGGGTTTTCTATTTGGAGATAACTTCATTAAAGAACTGGGCAAGTATGTTGCTACATTTACCTCGCTGGATAAGGGCCAACAGTCTCTAAAGAAAATGTTCAATCAGCGGGTTTTCACCAGAGCCGGCAGAGGCAGGAACCAAGGCTCCCGTGGCAACTACAACTCTTCATACCAAGATTTCAGACCAAGTTTTACCCGCAAAGGGCCAGAGGTTTTCGCACCAGAGGCTTCAGGAATACCAGAAATGCCAACCAAACAGGTAAATTATTTTCCTTCTCTTGTTTCCGTGGGTGGTCGCCTTTGTCATTTTTTCCCAAATTGGCTATTAATTACCTCAGATCCTTGCATTCTAAATACTATTCGAGGTTATATGATAGAATTTTACTCAACTCCAATACAAGCCATTGCTCCTCCTCTTCCTCGTTTTTCTACAGATATGTCCGCTCTTATTTCCTCGGAAGTCCAATCTCTTCTGCAGAAATGAGCCATTGCTCTTACTCAGCCTCACCTGTCAGGCTTCACCAGCTCCATTTTCTTGGTTCAAAAGAAGTACAAGAAAATGAGACCCGTTATCAATCTCAAGTTCTTCAACTAATTCGTGGTTTACCGCCATTTCAAGATTGAAACCATTCTCCATCTCAGAGACTCTCTGACTCAGAACGATTGGATGGTCCGTTTAGATTTACAAGATGCTTACCTGGTCGTCCCGATCCACCCAGAGCACAGGAAGATTCTTCAATTTCAATGGCTCGACCAATTCTTTCATTTTACATCTCTACCTTTCGGTCTCTCTTCAGCTCCATGGTGTTTCACCAAACTCATGAAGCCAGTGGTGGCGCATCTCAGGGCTCAGGGAGTGAGACTTCTCATTTATCTGGACGATATTTTCCTCATGAGTCAATCACCTCAATTACTTACAACCCACCTCAGCCTAACCTGTGCTCTTTTATCAGAACTCGGCTTCATCATCAACAAAGAAAAGTCTATTCTTCTCCCTACCCAAAGCATAGAATTCTTAGGTTCTCTAATAAATTCAGTTTCGGCCACTCTGTTTCTTCCTTCTGCAAAAATCAAATCTATAAAATCAGAGATTCTTCAAGTTCTATGTCATTCGTCCATTTCCCTGAGGACCCTTGCCCACGTCGTAGGTCTTCTTTCCTCTTCTATACAGGCTATATTCGTCGGCCCTTTGCATTACCGGGCTCTCCAGCGGTTAAAGATTCAACATTTACGCAAAGGTCTTTCTTACGCAGATGTTATTCCCCTAGATCACGATTCTCGTACAGAACTGCAATGGTGGATAGAACATTTAGACGCCTGGAATGTGAGAACTATCTTTCCATCAGCCCCAGATCTTGTATTAGAGTAGATGAAAGCCTAACCGGTTGTGGGGCCCGTTGTGGGCCAATCTCGACTGGAGGTTTATGGTCTTTAGAGGATTCCAAATTGCATATCAATTGTTTAGAGATGCTTGCAGGCTCCTTTGCAATCAGAAGCCTCGCAAAGAACAAGGGATGCTGCGCTATCCTTCTCAGGATGGACAATATTACGGTGGTCCGATACATCAACCATCTCGGGGGTACAAAATCCAAACCTCTAGCGGAATTGGCAAAGAGTTTTGGGGAATTCTGCCTTACAAACCAAATTTCGGTTCACGCAGAGTATCTTCCGGGAACTCTCAACTCCACTGCTGATTGGCACTCTCGTCATCTACACGATTCAAGCGATTGGAAGCTCCATCCTGCGATCTTTCATTTCCTACAAGACAAATGGGGGCCCATGACGATCGACTTGTTCGCGTCTCGCCTCAACACGCAACTCCCCCAATTTTACAGTTGGCGACCGGATCCTTCGGCCCTGGCCTACGATGCATTTCTCCAGGACTGGTCCAAGTCCCTTTCTTACGCTTTTCCACCCTTTTTTATGATCAGCAGGGTTCTTGCTCAGGTCCGTCGTCAGCAAGCCACTTTAATTCTTATCGCTCCTTTTTGGCAGTCCCAGATTTGGTTTCCAACTCTTCTGGAACTAGTCATAGATTTTCCTTTTCTCATCCCTTCTTTCCCAGACCTTCGTTTGGACCCTCTGCAGTGCCCTCACAACCTCATTTTGAACAACCTTCTTTCCCTTTCAGCTTGGAAAATTTCAGGAATTCCCAACTTTTCCCTTGCATTTCATCACAAGCTTCGGAATATATCAGACAATCTTGGGCCCCTGGAACAAGGAATGCCTATAAGTCAGCTTGGGCTTTATGGCAGAGCTGATGTTTGGGAAAACACATTGATCCCCTTTCAGCAGATGTCACTTTTATAGTGAATTTCCTCGCTGCGGAGGCTAGTAAGGGTAAAGCTTTTCGTACTATTAATCTGTACAGGTCAGCCATCTCCTCTAATCATCAGTTCGTCAATGGAAAGCCAGTGGGTGAACACCCGCTTATTTGCCGCCTTTTAAAGGGAGTAAAATTTTCTAATCCGCCACTTCCTAAATACCGAATTTTGTGGGATGTTAATATCGTTCAGAATTTCTTTCTTTCATGGCCCGACAATTCTTCTCTTACTCTGAAGATGTTGTCGGCTAAACTCACTATGTTGTTGTGTCTTATTTCTATTAAACGGATTTCTGACGTCAAAGCTTTAGATATTTCCTCTAGACAGTTTACTCCTTCGGGGGTGTTATTTACTGTGTCTCGAAGAACAAAACAAATTTACATTCTGTTTTCTATCCATATTTTCCGGATCATCCCAAATTATGTGTAGCACAATGTTTAAAAGTGTACGAGCATATGACTGCTCATCTAAGAACGTCCTTGTAGGAGGCTGGCCTGGTTCGTAGTGGGTACCAACGGGTACTTACACTCTGCACCAGGTCCAGGTATCCCTTATTAGTGTAGAAGAGGTGTCTAGCAGCTTTGGCTGATATAAAAGGTAGCTTAGCAGAGCAGCTTAGGCTGAACTAGGAGACGTGTAAAGCTCCTACTATACCACTGGTGTCATATGCACAATATCATAAGAAAACACAATACACAGATATACTAAAAATAAAGGTACTTTATTTTTATGACAATATGCCAAAAGTATCTCAGTGAGTACCCTCAGTATGAGGATAGCAAATATACACAAGATATATGTACACAATACCAAAAATATGCAGTAATAGCAATATAAAGCAATGCAAGCAATGTACAGTCTCAATAGATTGCAATGAGAGCACATAGGTATAGGGGCAACACAAACCATATACTCCAAAAGTGGAATGCGAACCACGAATGGACCCCAAACCTATGTGAGCTTGTAGAGGGTCGCTGGGACTGTAAGAAAACAGTGAGGGTTAGAAAAATAGCCCACCGCAAGACCCTGAAAAGTGGGTGCAAAGTGCACCTAAGTTCCCCAGAGAGCACAGGAGTCGTGAAAGGGGAATTCTGCAAGGAAGACCAACACCAGCAATGCAACAACGATGGATTTCCAGACGAGAGTACCTGTGGAACAAGGGGACCAAGTCCAAGAGTCACACTCAAGTCGTGAGTGGGCAGATGCCCAAGAAATGCCAGCTGAGGGTGCAAAGAAGCTGCCACCAGATGGTAGAAGCTGTGGATTCTGCAAGAACGAAGAAGACTAGGAACTTCCCCTTTGGAGGATGGATGTCCCACGTCGTGAAGAAGCTTGCAGAGGTGTTTCTGTGCAGAAAGACCACAAACAAGCCTTGCTAGCTGCAAGGATTGCGGTTAGGGTTTTTGGATGCTGCTATGGCCCAGGAGGGACCAGGATGTTGCCAATTATGTGAGGAGACAGAGGGGGCGCCCAGCAAGACAAGGAACCCACTCAGAAGCAAGCAGCACCCGCAGAAGTGCTAGAACAGGCACTACGAAGAGGAGTGAACTGGAGCTCACCCAAAGTCACAAAAGAAGGTCCCCCGACGCCAGAGGAAAACTCAGGAGGTCGTGCACTGCAGATTAGAGTGTTGGGGACCCAGGCTTGGCTGTGCACAAAGGAAATCCTGGAAGAGTGCACAGGAGCCGGAGCAGCTGCAAATCACGCGGTACCCAGCAATGCAGTCTAGCGTGGGGAGGCAAGGACTTACCTCCACCAAACTTGGACTGAAGAGTCACTGGACTGTGGGAGTCACTTGGACAGAGTTGCTGAGTTCCAGGGACCATGCTCGTCGTGCTGAGAGGGGACCCAGAGGACCAGTGATGCAGTCTTTTGGTGCCTGCGGTTGCAGGGGGAAGATTCCGTCGACCCATGGGAGATTTCTTCGGAGCTTCTAGTGCAGAGAGGAGGCAGACTACCCCCACAGCATGCACCACCAGTAAAACAGTTGAGAAGGCGGCTGGATCAGCGACACAAGGTTGCAGTAGTCGTCTTTGCTACTTTGTTGCGGTTTTGCAGGCGTCCAGAGCAGTCAGCGGTCGATTCCTTGGCAGAAGGTGAAGAGAGAGATGCAGAGGAACTCTGATGAGCTCTTGCATTCGTTATCTAAAGAATTCCCCAAAGCAGAGACCCTAAATAGCCAGAAAAGGAGGTTTGGCTACTTAGGAAGGAGGATAGGCTAGCAACACAGGTGAGAGCCTATCAGAAGGAGTCTCTGACATCACCTGCTGGCTCTGGCCACTCAGAGCAGACCAGTGTGCCAGCAGCACCTCTATTTCCAAGATGGCAGAGGTCTGGAGCACACTGGAGGAGCTCTGGGCACCTCCCAGGGGAGGTGCAGGTCAGGGGAGTGGTCACTCCCCTTTCCTTTGTCCAGTTTCGCGCCTGAGCAGGGCTGGGGGATCCCTGAACCGGTGTAGACTGGCTTATGCAGAGATGGGCACCATCTGTGCCCATCAAAGCATTTCCAGAGGCTGGGGTAGGCTACTCCTCCCCAGCCCTGATACCTTTTTCCAAAGGGAGAGGGTGTAACACCCTCTCTCTGAGGAAGTCCTTTGTTCTGCCTTCCTGGGCCAAGCCTGTCTGGACACCAGGAGGGCAGAAACCTGTCTGAGGGGTTGGCAGCAGCAGCTGCAGTGAAACCCCGGGAAAGGTAGTTTGGCAGTACCCGGGCCTGTGCTAGAGACTCGGGGGATCATGGAATTGTCTCCCCAATGCCAGAATGGCATTGGGGTGACAATTCCATGATCTTAGACATGTTACATGGCCATGTTCGGAGTTACCATTTTGACGCTATACATAGTTAGTGACCTATGTATAGTGCACGCGTGTAATGGTGTCCCCACACTCACAAAGTCCGGGGAATTTGCCCTGAACAATGTGGGGGCACCTTGGCTAGTGCCAGGGTGCCCACACACTAAGTAACTTAGCACCCAACCTTTACCAGGTAAAGGTTAGACATATAGGTGACTTATAAGTTACTTAAGTGCAGTGGTAAATGGCTGTGAAATAACGTGGATGTTATTTCACTCAGGCTGCAGTGGCAGGCCTGTGTAATAATTGTCAGAGCTCCCTATGGGTGGCAAAAGAAATGCTGCAGCCCATAGGGATCTCCTGGAACCCCAATACCCTGGGTACCTCAGTACCATATACTAGGGAATTAGAAGGGTGTTCCAGTATGCCAATGTGAATTTATGAAATTGGTCACTAGCCTGTTAGTGACAATTTGGAAAGTAATGAGAGAGCATAACCACTGAGGTTCTGGTTAGCAGAGCCTCAGTGAGACAGTTAGTCATCACACAGGGAACACATACATATAGGTCACAAACTTATGAGCACTGGGGTCCTGACTAGCAGGGTCCCAGTGACACATAACAAACATACTGAAAACATAGGGTTTTCACTATGAGCACTGGGCCCTGGCTAGCAGGATCCCAGTGAGACAGTGAAAACACCCTGACATACACTCACAAACAGGCCAAAAGTGGGGGTAACAAGGCTAGAAAGAGGCTTCTTTCTCACAGACCTCAACTAATCAACTTATTTCCTTCAGGAAGCCTTACAAGCCTGTGTCTTCCGCTACTTTGGCTCGTTGGGTCAAGTGGATTATGTCTTTGGCTGGGATTGACACTTCTAAATTTGGAGCCCATTCTTCTAGAGGCGCTATGGCATCCAAAGCCTTTTGGGCGGGTTCCCGTCTTGAGGACATTCTTAGATCCGCAGATTGGTCTAATGACAATGTATTTAGAGTCTTTTATTGTAAACCTGTTGATAATGTATTTACGAATGCCATTAATTTGCTTTGAACATGCATAATAGGAGCCTCCGGGCTTGTCATAAAATGTAGATTTTCCTAGTTTTAATGACGGAAAGTCTTAATTTTATTAGACACGGAGGCGAGTATTATCCCACCCGTTGTTTTCTTGGTAACTAGTGTTTGTTTATATTTCTCCCATCCCTCTAGTGTCATCATCGACTAAGTCATCGCTTCATGGTGTGGATGGTCCATCAACGTCAACACTGTCTCCTTATCCACTTCTTTGTTTGGCGGATCACCAGTGTGCTTCCCTTCACCTGCAGTTCCCTGGACTTATGAACTTCTGCTCCGAGTTGTTATCTTTTATTATGGATCTCCTAATTTTGGCTTCTATTTTCCCTTTATTTCATACCAGCTGAACTTTAAGCGCAAGAAAAGAGGGCTGTTTGCAGTCCAGTTACGTCATAATGGTACACATGGTTACTCATTGGCTAATGCTAATGGACTACATCTTGTTTCCCATTGACTGGTTTCTCTGTGCTCATGGGAATTGTAGTTTTTTCTTCACTTGCTGCTGTTTTATTAAAGCAAGAAAAGAAATGCATAATACTCGCTCCATGTCTTTAACAAAATTAAGACTTTCTGTCATTAAAACTAGGAAAATCTACATTGCCCTATGAAAAAATAATAAAAATGCTTTGACTTATTTCTATTCTTATTAGAGAATTAACAATTTATCAGTTTAGATTTATGAAATATATAGACAGACCACATCTCGTGGTTGTCATTCTGACATATAGAGATTGTAAACATGCTATTCGTTTAACTAGGATGCCAGCCGGCAGTCCCCAGGAGTTTCAAACGGTAAAATTCCTTTCCGTAGAAAACTACCTGTCGTATTAAAACATCAACGGAAAAGAAAACAGCCCCTTGTCTATAGGACTTACTTGTTACATTTGTATCTTCCAGGATGACAAAGGCATACGCTGTCCGTGTTGTAGCCGCGAGCGGCACAACAGACGGAGTGTAAATATGCTCAAAGTCTACTGTGCTTGCACTCTTGATTTTCGCGCGCAGAGACAGATCGTGATACTAATTAAGTCATTATCAATTTGAAAGCTCCGCCGGTCAAATACCGGAGCGAGAGCCACACCCAAAAGAGACACCGGAATTCATCTGAGCTTTTCCACACGTAAACAAAGAGAACTCAGCCTCCATACTCAATCGCATAGAAATGCCTGAATACTTCATTTGTAACACTCGTCAGTTAGCCTCTTTTAAAAAATAAATGAGGAGTTATATAATCCCACACATTAACAACAGTATATCTCAGGCAATTACCGAAAACGCTGTTGGGAATCTAACCCTTTTGGCTAAGCAACAAGATCTACACTTTGTTTTTCACTCGATTTAGCCGTGTAAATATATATTTTAATTTGGAGGAGAATTTATTTGGTACTGTCATCCATTTTTAATTATCAGTATTTTAGAGACAGTAACAATTATAATATGTTAAGCTCCACTTCTATAACTTACTTAACTTAATCAAAACTTTTCATGGCATATACAATCTCATATATCACTGCTTTTTAAAAATATATGGAAAATGTCCATCCATAACATTGTTCATGAAATTCATTTTCTATATATTTTTAAAAAGCAGTGATATAACTGGATTGAAGCAACTATTGCCCCACAGACTAGGGAAACATGTCAGCTATGAATATAGGGCAACGAAGAAAGAAGTTAGTTCCCTAGTGAGTACCAACCAGTGAGATCAGGGCTAGATTATGTGAGGATACACGACACATGCCAATATATAGATCAACAGATAGAAACCATACCTCACTTGCTGCATTTTTGCCAGACGTGGAGGTCCTTAATAGCAAGATACACGGAAACGATTTTAAAGGTTTTGGAAAACCTTTCATATTATGCTTCTGATTGTCCGGTAGCTAGGCAAGGTCTTGAGAGCAGTGCCATTTTTTTGTTTAGAGGGTAATGTATCTGAAAGCAAACGAGAAAACAAAGGATCGAGCCCATTGGATATTGGGGGGTCCTATGAAATTTCACGCCTGTCTCTTTTTAGTCAGCAGGGCTAGAACCTACCTGATCTAATATAAGGAGGACAGTTTTAGCCAAGCACCAATACCAGAATGGTATTAGAAAGGGGTTACCAAAGTTCCGCAGTGACATATGGACCAAGTCAAGTGGAAGGTCGATGACCCATATAATTAAAGACTCATCTTTAGCCCCATTGGTCCCATTCTTTGTAGAGAACTTAAAATATGATAATATTAGTATTTGGTCCTCTGCCCTTACTCCTTTAACGTTCCTGCACGGTGATTTAAGCTTCATTTCCTGCGATTCTTTCTTTTTTTATGGTGTCATTATTAACTTGTTTTATTTTGTATTTCATCTTTGATTCTTTATGACTTATAAAATCCATATGTCTGAATACAAATAAAAAACATGAATTGAATATGCAACAAATCATTCATAATGTCATACCTGATTAATTACTTTGATGCGCTCTCAGCAATTTTGGAGCCATTGAATCCTATGGTTTCTGATGATAGCTTGAATGATTTCGTTCCAGAGAGTTTGAACAGATAAATAATAAAACAAGAAGGAAGTAAAAATACGAGGGAGGGTTTGTCATTTGTTAATCAATCTATTGCCATGTTTTCGAATTGGAGATAGCGCTGATGCATATGCAGCACCAGTTTGGGGGTGTGACCACATGCAAACAAGGGAATCACCCTCTTCTCCCACAGCGTATTACCGACATGGGCGCAGAGGCAAACATACTATTAGGAGGCACACTGAACGTGCACCACAAAAAGTTGCACACTGTCAGTGCGCCCATGGTTTTCATTTAGAGGTTGCCAGGGGTCACAACTATGACCACTGGCTTGCCCTGCAACCCCTAGCACTTCCTTTGTGACCCATAGCCTCAGAGGTAGCAAAATGGGTGCCTGGAACACTGGGGCAGCTCGTCCTCATGGACATCAGTTGGAGACCCACTTTCCTGGTTTTCTGTCAATTTTTTTTCCTTCCCAATAGTGAATAGTATTATTCACTATTTGTGTAATAAAAAATGGAGCACGATTAGCTGAATTATGACCCTATCTGGCAGCTAATGTAGGTAAGGTGGGTGAGTGTGTTTACGTGAAATAGAATGTGTGAATATGTATATATGTGTCTATGTGTAAGCATGTGTGTGTGATTCAAAGTAAAGGTCAAGTGGCGTGTGATGTCACTTCTGCTACTCCTGCCGTTTTGGGGAATTGACGCCCATGAGAGTGCCTCCTGAGGGCAACCTCTTGAGGGACAAAAGAGGGTCCTATGGATGCTCAGATATCCCTCTGCAGTTGTATGATGGAACAACACATGCAGCAACCACGCATGCCTGAACAACGACTGCATTGTTTCCATGCATGCCTTTACCATGCATGCCTTTACAATGATTTTTCATTGTAAAGGCATTCCTAGTAAAGGCATGTGTGGAAACTGCATGCTTGGTTGACGCATGCCACCCCCTATGCTAAAAAGAGAAGTACCCTGACCGCCCACCCTTAAAAACGACTCCGATACCCCCACCCACCCTGAGCCCTAAAACTGATCCCCACCCTAAACATAAAACAACTCAACCCCTAAAAACAAAATTACCCCAACCACCCCAGCCTGAACCCTAAAAGCAGAAGTACCCGACCCCCCACCTTTAAAACTACCCCGATACCTCCCACCCACCCTGAGCCATAAAACCAACCCCATCCCAAAAATAAAACAACCCAACCCCTAAAAACAAAATTACCCCTACCCTCACACCCCAGCCCCTAAAAAATAGAAGTTCCTCGATCCCCTACTTTTCAAAGCTACCCCGATATCCCCCACCCACCCTGAGACCTTAAAACCGACCCCCACCTCAAAATAAAGACTTTGCCATCTTGAAAATTCACTGACACATGACATTGTGGACCTGTTTGCAATAAGATAAACAGAATAGGTAAAGTTGGCCCTGGCTAACCTTTTCTACAGGTCAGCACAGATGGGGATCATAGATTTTTGTACATTAGAGCTTTATTGTACCCCAAACTAGGGCATAGCATCTAAATATGGCAAAATAGTAGCACAGAACACAAATAAATTGGCAATTGGCAAAGAAAGAATACAGATTGAAGAAAAAAGGCATTACACTTTTGCTTGTGTTATCTAGATTAGACGGAGGTGCCCCTACAAAAGACTGTTGGAATGTACCAAGGGTTAAATACTAGCTGTTGTTGAAGCAGATATGCTAATTAAGAAAATTATTAATGATCTATATGTTATTACTAATGAGAAAATGTGTAGAGAAATTAATTGTAGAAAAATAATGTGAATGTTTGAAAAATGTGCCCTCGGGGTACTGTCACCATGTGTACTAAAATGACAAAGAATGTGCAAAATAATGAAAATATATGTGAAAAATGTAATAATATGTCATAATGAAATGTATAACTTATGTTTTACATTAATTTATAGTACTGAGTTAGCTGGACTAAAAGCCTGGTTCCAGTAGGCCTCGCACACTCAAAACATGGAAAACCGGATGCCTTGCGAAGGACTGGAAACCGCTGTATGCGACCTTGACCCGTTCGAAGTTCAAGTTACTTAAGTAGAATTTTCTGCAATGTACCGGCGGACAGAAGATGATAAAGACACTTCGATGCAATTATGTGTAGAGCAGGCTAAATGTACTTTCCCAGGACTTGAACAATAGAGGCACTGACTGGAGAGCCATATGCAACAATTTTGATACCTGAAGGGCCGGACGAAGAGGGCATCGTATGAAGAACCAATCCGCTTCTTGTGACCAGGAACATATGAAAATTAGTAGATTTGGTAAACAAAAACCATAGGCTGAAGTCATATCTGCTGACTGACTGACCAATTAGCAATTAGGGGGATGGACTGAGAGACCCTAATAAAAAGTCGTGGCAAGGGGTGAGGAATCAGAATTGCGGGAAGAAAATTGATGACGTCAGGAGACGCTGTCCGAGGTGCTGATATTGGGTTCACACTCTGTGAGCCTGATCTGTAGCTGACTAATTGAGGGGTGACCCCATCTGGCATAGGGGATCACCAACTTCAAACACGGGTGAAGGCCCAATAAGCATGGTAAATTACTCTTAATGATAATCTCCTCTGGCATACAGGGTCACCAACTTCACTGTGAACATGCACTATGGTCTGATTGATGCAAACATGGCAAAGTACATGGTGGCCCCCTCTGGCATTTGGCCTCACCAAGTTGAATCTGCACATAGTGATGCCCATTAGGTGCAGTAGCCATCTCCTCACACCTCGCTACAGGAATCCATTAGGCAGGATCTCCTACTGGACCTCGCTCCCTCCAAGTGCTCTCTTCTTACTCACAGGGCACACTAGTTTTAGCAGGCAGGTAGACACTGGTGCTCCAAGCACCAGAGGCAGATGATCTCCCTAGGTGATGTCTCCACACCAAGCTGGGGGACTGGCAGGCCTTAGCCCCCTGTCCTTGTCATAGGCAGAAGTATTGCAGAGCTTCTTCTCCTCACAAAACCCTAATGGCTGCTTGAGAGTCAACAGTTTTGGGGGCCTTGAACTCCCCTTCTTATAGACCACTTCCAGACACCAAATGTGAAATAGGTTTTGAGTTTTTGATTCTTGGGGGTCTGCTTCCTTCTGAAGTACCCACGCTTCTGCCATGGTCTTCCTCCAGAAAGCAGTCTGTCACAGCAGGAGCGATTCCAAACTGATAGCTCCACATCACAGGACATGAGAATGACTAGAGGTTCACACCTAGGTGTCAGCCATAGTGATATGTGCATCAAAAGATTACCTCAGGGGCTCATTTCTACTCTTTATGATTCTCCTACCAGCCCCATCACTTTGCTGAGATGTTCCCAGACGCCTTCATGTGACCTCTCCCTGAATCAAGGAACACCCTTTAAAGTGTACCATGGACCCTGTTTCTCCTTCCTTCAGTGTATCCCACCCAGCTCACAGGAATGCAGCAATCCACAACTCTGCCTGGGGATGGCTTTACCTCCTCATTCTCCTCCAGTCACCCCAGGTCCCCCAAATTGGAACCCAGAGTTTTCAATATATTACACCATGCACACAAACACAAACCCGCACATGCATACAACAACTCATGTGCTGCACAGTGCTACATACTAACTTGATGTCGGCCACAGATGTTTAAGTACACAGGAGTGGAACATTAAATGATTGAGCCTGTAAGCCTCACTCCAGTGACACAAGTAAAAAGGTCTGTTCATTTCTACTGATCACTACACATTTTGCTGCCACCACCACTCTTGCACTACTTAACTCCTTGCAAAGGCAATAGTTCTTCACCACCATGAGGGTAGCTCATTGGGCAGCCCTCCTGGCCCAACAAGGCTGCAATCCATGAGACAGGCCTATGTCATGGCACACACACCTGATCGATGTTGGCCTATGAAAATAAAAATCAGCATTAGGATCCAGAGATTGTTGCAGCTTAGAAACTCAGGGCAGGAGTGCACATCCATCACCATGCAAGGGACTTTCTGTCCCAGCAAGAAGTCTGCTGGACAACGTTATAAATTGGAATAGATATTACATGTTAGAAATATACTTCAAGGGTCAGAGGTTACATAGGCCTCAAACATTAGCAATAGCAGTATACACTTGACAATGTGAAAGTCACCCCTCACATCTATAGATTTAATTTGTATGTCTCAGTGTATGTGTGAGGCACCACACCAGCCAGAGCATTCAGAATCTTTAGCATAGTCTTGCACCAGAAGGCCTATTCCCCAACAAAAACAAAACAAGGACAGGAACATGCAACCATTTTTAATACTGGGCTTCTCCTGAGAATGCAACACTACTCATTTTTGTGCCTACCAGGCAGCGCAGCAAAGACATTTTTGGGATATGCTGAAAGCTTCCCTAGGAACAGTTTTCACCTATTGCACTCTACTCCACTCCATGCCATTCTACACCCCTCCACTCTATGACACTCTATTCCACTACGTGCCACTCAACACTTCAACATGCTACTTCACTCTGTGTCACTCCACTCTGACACTCTACTCCGCTCCAAGCCACTCCACTCTACAACACTCTACTAGACTCTATGCCACTCCACTCTGCGAAACTCCACACAACTTTACTCCACTCTGTGCCACTCCACTCTACACCACTCCAATATGACCCTACTCCATTCTATGTCACTCCACTCTATGACATTCTACTCCTCTCTATGCCACTTTATTCCACAAAACTCTACTTCACCATAATCCCCTCCTCCCTAAAATACTCTACTCCATTCTACACCACTCCACACCACTCTACCCTATGCCTCTCTATTCTATGTAACTCTACTCCACTCTACACCACTCTATACCAGTGCACTCTACGACACTCAATTCTATGACACTCCACTTATTCCACCCTATTCCTCTCCACTCAACACCATTCTACTCCACTCCAGTCTACAACATTTTACTCCATGCCACTCCACTCTGCGACTCTCTATCCTGCTCTCCTCTATCCCACTCTATGCCACTCTACGTCACACCACACCACATCACTTTACTACACTCTACTCTGTTCCACTCTACACCACTTCGTTCTATAACACTCAACTCAACTCTCTGGCATTCCACTCTATGACATTCTATTCCATGCCATTCCACTCCACTCTACAACACTACACCACTCTACACTAGTCCACTCTAAGCCACTCCAATCAATGCTACTCTGATCTACAACACTCTACACCACTGTAAGCCACTCAACACCACTTTACTTCACTCTATACCACTCCATTCTACACCACTCAACCCTATGCCACTACACTCTATAACACTCTGCTCCACTCTATGCCACTCCACTCTATTCCATGACATTCTGCTCCACTCTCTGATACTCTATAATACTTCAGTACACCACTCTACACCACTGTATAACACACTATTCCATTCTTCTCCACTGCATGACAGTCTACTACACTCCACTCTATGCCACGCCACTCAACTGCACTCTATGCCACTCCAATCTTTTCCATTCCACTCTATGGTACTCTACTCCACTCCACGCCACTTTACTGCACTCTATGTCATTCTACTCCATTCCACGCATGCCACTCCATGCCACATTGATGCACTCTATGCCACTCCACTCTAGACCACTTCAATCTATGATACTCCACTCTACAATACTCCACTCTATGACAATCGACTCCACTCTACGTTACTCTACGTTACTCTACTCCACTCTATGCATCTCCTCTCTTTACCACTCCACTCTGTGTCACCCCACTCTGTGACACTCATTGTCACTCCACTCTATGACACTCAACTTTCTTTACCACTCTACGCCACTCCACTCGACTCCACTTTATGCCACTCCACTCTGTGACTCTCCACTCTACTCTATGCCACTTTAGGACACTATATAGCACTCTACAACACTATATGGTACTCCATTCTATGGTACTCTACTCCACTGCACTCTATGACACTTTACTATTCTCTTCTTTGCTCTACAGTATGCCACTCAACTCTTTGACACTGTACACCAATCCACTCTACAGCACTTTACTCCATCCCAGTCTATGACAATCTACTTCACTCTACACCACTCCACTCTACAACACTCTACTCTACTCTGTCATCCCAATCTATGCCTCTCTCCACCACTCTATACAACTCTACTCTATGACACTCCACTCGTCAGCACTCTAATCCACTCCTCTCTATAACACTCTATGCTAATTTACTATACACCACTCCTCTCCATGCTATGGCACTCTACTGCACTTCACTCCACCCCGCACCACTCCGCACCACTCCACTCAACCCCACTAATCTGTTAGCCATGCTGAACAGCAGCCACACTGGTGTATAACATGGCTAAAACACATTGACACAACTTAAAGCTCTTAAACAGGAGCGACCTATTGGCTTTGCCAATGCTTGTTTTATAAAGCTCTTGTACACCCTACAGGAATTTTCGGTCCCAAGAAAACACTACTGGTCCAAGAGAAAATGAACTGGAGAAGAGCCAATTCTCAGGCAGTTTCTTAAAGGTAAGATGTTATGGGACCAAACAATTTGAGTGGAAGTGTCCCTTTTGGAGTAGGTCCTTGATCTATTTTCATGTGATTGGTTCCTGCTTGTAAGGCTCAGCGAGCAAAAAGACGAATGACTGAAATGCAGTCAAGAACAATTACCAGTGGCTGAGATAAGTTCGAGCATTCCCTCTATTGCTTTCTGTATTTCTCATTGGAATATTTCTGTGCCTGTTGACAAGTTTTAATAGTTGTGTAAGTTTGAATCGGAATTCATTATGTTTGTCAGAAGAGATGTCCAATCTGTTCTTCTAATAAAGGATATCAGAAACCAAATGGTCCATTCACACTGGGAGATAATACCTTTTTAAATTAAAAATTGATTGGCAATAAAGTAAAACTAAGTGTGAAAATAGCATTTGTGAAAATAGCAACTTAGTTAGTGAGATTTATTTTAAAGGACTAACTGAAGAATCCCAAATCCTTGTCCAGCATTGCACGTGCTACTAACTAAAATAGGAGTAAAGGTCCATAACCAGTTTATACTTTTTTAGGCAAGAGTATTTCCTTATATTCTCTGGTTCGTCAGTGAGTGCCAGGATAAAATTATTCCTTCTAAAGTGGTGCAGTAACGAGGCAAGGTGGCTGGATGATTACTAGGCCAGAGGAATCAGGGAGACAAGAGTGAAGGGGTGCATCCAGTTAATGTAAAGATTATAAAAGCAGAATGGTAGAGGAGAAAGGGTGTAGTGCATTGGACGGAAAGGATAAAAAGACAGAGAGGAAGCTTGGGGGTTACAAGGATGTGCCCTGAAGCAAAAAAAACAAACTATATAGCAAAGATAAACAGTAAACATATATGAAGCGGTTGAAATGAAATACATGTAAAACTTTAAGAAGAATTTAATCGGAAATAATTATTTCAAATATCAATAACACAATTAAAGATGTACACCATGGACACTGATCCAGCAAAATGCAAGGGTTATCAAAAGTGGCATTGCTTATCCTACGCCTATAGAGTGCCCTCATAGTGAAGCTGCGGAATTTTTATACGACTTATTTTAGATCAACTATATGCTAATCCATGTGTGAACATGTGGCTATATGTATACTGAAGGTGCACATCATATAGACAAAACTGTGAACATTAATTTCACAGTGTATTCATGTTTAACAAAATGTATTTTTCTGAACTTAGCTTGAATGCAAACAGGCCTCAATTGCATTTCACAGTTACAATCAATGCCTCTTTCAAAATGTTTTCACATGTTGCTTCACATTTCAGGTGCAAAATAGCATGTGCTAGTTAGAAGTGTAGTTCATTGTTTGTCTTTGGAGAATGTTAGAGTTCACAACAGTAAATGACATCTGGTTGTGGTTTATACTGTTTGTGGGAATGTGAAAGGTCCTCCTGTACTAGACTATTTGGACTGGTGATACATCCAATGTGTGCAGCTATGTGCATCTTTGTTTGACAATGGGAATGCAGAAAGTTTACCTGCTCCACAAAGACAATGCATCCTGATTGGTCCGCTCACTTAACGAGTTTGGTGGGAAGGTGTTTTGTGTGAAACAGAATGCATTAATTGTGTGTTCTTAAAGTAGACAGATCCTTTCCTGAATATACAGGTTAGAGACCCTTTCTCCGACTCTGCTGCAGACTTCCTTTACTTGAAACATCTTATTAATTGTTCATGGGTTAGACACTGAAACATATATGTCTACTTCTTTCTAAGAACCTTCACGTGGTTCAAATTTAGAATCTTATTAATTGACACCTTCTGCTTAGAATCTTACCCTACCACTTTAGATGATTTAGTTTTAGGGAAGTTCCTTTAAAGGACTGAAACATTTCTGCTTTGAATTTGACATTATTCATATAATCTAAGTTACAAATATTCGATTGTACCCTTTTGGATTGATTATCCTTACTGAATTTGAATGATGTATTAACACATGATTAACATATTGAGTAAAATGTGTAACTTGACTAATCTGCTAATAAACATTCTTTATTTGTAAATCATCCTCTCTGTCATTCTTGTAGAACCACATGTGTTTCATTGTAGTTTGAAACTAGCTCCCATATTATACTCTCACCTGTTATCTCATGGTCTTTTCAACCAGTGGAGCAATTTATCTGAAAGGATCACTTGTAACTTTAGGGATAGCAAATTGTGCTCCTTCAATAGGAAGTAACATCATGTGTTTCTGACCAATGATGACTTGATAGCAAGTTATGCCATGGACATTGGACCATTATGCTGTAAGGTAAAGTGATATTATGTGACCCTTTAAAAAGAATTTGCCAAAGAGAAACAGGAAAGGGATTCTTAAAATTTTCTGTGAGAGGAAAGATTTGAGTCCTGGCCAATCACTTCCTCAGTAGATTTCTTGGAAAGTTTATCATTGTGCCTCTGGTATAATGATGGAAAGTGCAATGCTAAAATACAAAATACAATGTTGAAAAATACCTTTATTTAGGAAAGGCAAGACACACAAGCATACCCATCACTGTGCCAGAATATGTTAAAGTAGTGCAGCTGTAGCAACTTTGGAGAAAAAAGTCAGACCAGCCTTGCTTGTATCAGGATTTGGTGCACATATGTGGTAGAGCAGCACTATGCCTAAAACAAATACAGTGTGTGGCTAATCAGCACGTATAAGGACACACAAAATGTACAAGCCTTGCTCGTTTGCAGCTGAATGATCATAATATACTACAGAACTGCTATTGCACTAGGTCATCATTGGTAACTTTAGAATTTCTAAATTAACACTTAGGTGGTCATTACAACCCTGGTGGTCGGTGTTAAAGCGGCAGTAAAACCGGCAACAGGCTGGCGGTAACAAAAATGGAATTACGACTGTGGCGGAAACCGCCAACATAGACAGCCACTTTAACACTCCGACCGCCACAGCGGTACAAACAAACACCGCGGCGGTAACCGCCAACAGACAGGCGGAGGACAATGTATCACCCACACTATTACAACCCACCAATCCGCCACCTTTTTCGGGCGGATTCACCGTGAACAAAAACACGGCGGAAACAGGACTTCGAAGGGAAAACGGTCACCTCTACGCACCCCACGAGGAACCAGGACGCCATGGAACCGGAACTTCAGATACTCCTAGCCTTTATCTTCCTGCTCCTCTACCAGGAGCACGAACGCTGGCGGTGAAGACCACGGTGAGTACTGCACCTACGACACACGGGAGGGGGAGGGAAAAAACAGTGACACACACAAGCAACAACCCCACCCCCACCCTCACCCACTACAACACACACTAATACATGTTGATACATTACAGTTACACCCCCCAAACCTCCCTGGAAGAATGCAAGGACAATAGAAAATTAGTCGAATAATTGTGATACATTCAATTACATAAATCAAAAATATTTACAAATATATACATTTATACTATATACAATTATAGACACCAAGAACACAAGTCCAAGGGATTCCACCATCACAGTCCGTGGATCACTGGGCCCAAAAGGTATGGGCGAGGCCCACACTCAATATCCGAAACAAGATGGAGAGAACACTGCAGGGGCATCAGATAGAAATAAAACAGGCACCTCAGGGGGAAGGGAAGGAGGGGCACCTCAGCCGGTTGAGTACACGACGCCAGATCCACGAGGGGGCTCCATGCCCACTGTTCAATCCTGGCGAATACAAAGCCACAGTCTCTCAAGTCTATACAGTGGGTGGGTTGCCCACTGATCAATCCTGGGGAGTGCAAAGCCACAGTCTCTCAAGTCTCTACAGTGGGTGGTTTGCCCACTGTTCAATCCTGGGGAGTGCAAAGCCACAATCTCTCAAGTCTCTACAGTGGGTGGTTTGCCCACTGTTCAATCCTGGGGAGTGCAAAGCCACAGCCTCTCAAGTCTCTGCAGTGGGTGGTTTGCCCACTGTTCAATACTGGGGAGTGCAAAGCCACAGTCTCTCAAGTCTCTACAGTGGGTGGTTTGCCCACTGATCAATCCTGGGGAGTGCAAAGCCACAGTCTCTCAAGTCTCTGCAGTGGGTGGTTTGCCCACTGTTCAATCCTGGGGAGTGCAAAGCCACAGTCTCTCAAGTCTATACATGTAGGAGGCTGGCCTGGCTTGTAGTGGGTACCAGAGGTACTTACACCTTGTGCCAGGTCCAGTTATCCCTTATTAGTGTAGAAGAGGTGTTTCTAGCAGCTTAGACTGATTGAAGGTAGCTATGGCAAAGCAGCTTAGGCTGAACTAGGAGACATGTAAAGCTCCTACTATACCACTGGTGTCATATGCACAATATCATAAGAAAACACAATACACAGAAGTACTAAAAATAAAGGTACTTTATTTTTATGGCAATATGCAAAAAGTATCTCAGTGAGTACCCTCAGCGTGAGGATAAGATATATACACAGGATATATGTACACAAACCAAAATTATGCAGGTAATAGCAAGAAAAGTAATGCAAGCAGTGTAAAGTTACAATAGATTGCAATAGGAGCATAGGGGCAACACAAACAATATACTCCAAAAGTGGAATGCGAACCACAAATGGACCCCAAACCTATGTGAGCTTGTAGAGGGTCACTGGGACTGTAAGAAAAGAATGAGGGTTAGAAAAATAGCCCACCTCAAGACCATGAAAGGTAGGTGTAAAGTGCACCTACTACCCCCAGAGAGCACAGAAGTTGTGATAGGGGGATTGTGCAGAAAGAAAAAAACACCAGCAATGCAACAACAGTGGATTTCCGGACCTGAGTACCTGTAAGACAAGGGGACCATGTCCAATAGTCGGGGCAGTGTTGAGAGTGGGCAGGAGCCCAGGAAATTCCAGCTGAGGGTGCAAGGAAGCTGACACCTGTTGGAAGAAGCTTGGAGTTCTGCAAGAAAGAAGAGGACTAGGAACTTCCCCTTTGGAGGATAGATGTCCCACGTTGCGATGAAGCTCACAGAGATATTCCCATGCAGAAAGACTGCAAACAAGCCTTGCTAGCTGCAAGGGTTGCAGTAGAGGTTTTTGGGTGCTGCTGTGATCCAGGAGGGACCAGGATGTCACCACTTGGAGGAGGAGACAGAGGGGCACCCAGCAACATAGAGAGCTCTCACAGAAGCAGGCAGCACCCGCAGAATTACCTAAACAGGCACTTGGAAGAAGAGTGAACTGGAGTCCATGCGAAGTCACAAAAGGGAGTCCCACGACGCCAGAGGACAACTCAGAATGTTGTGCACTGCAGGTTAGAGTGTCGGGGACCCAGGCTTGGCTGTGCATGAAGGAAATCCTGGAAGAGTGCACAGGAGCCGGAGCAGCTGCAAATCACACAGTACCCAGCAATGCAGTCTAGCGTGGGGAGGTAAGGACTTATCTCCACCAAACTTGGACTGAAGAGTCACTGGACTGTGGGAGTCACTTGAACAGAGTTTCTGAATTCCAGGGACCACGCTCGTCGTGCTGAGAGGGGACCCAGAGGACCAGTGATGCAGTCTTTTGGTGCCTGCAGTTGCAGGGGGAAGATTCCGTCAACCCACAGGAGATTTCTTCAGAGCTCCTGGTGCAGAGAGGAGGCAGGCTACCCCCAGAGCATGCACCACCTGGAAACAGTCGAGAAAGCCGGCAGGATGAAGCAATACAGGGTTGCTAGTAGTCGTCTTGCTACTTTGTTGCGGTTTTGCAGGCGTCCTGAGCAGTCAGCGGTCGATCCTTTGGCAGAAGGTGAAGAGGGAGATGCAGAGGAACTCTGATGAGCTCTTGCATTCGTTATCTGGTGAGATCCCCAAAGCAGAGACCCTAAATAGCCAGAAAAGGAGGTTTGGCTACCTAGGAAGGAGGATTGGCTGCCAAGAGAGGTAAGAGCCTATCAGGAGCCTCTGACGTCATCTGCTGGCACTGGCCACTCAGAGCAGTCCAGTGTGCCACAAACACCTCTGTTTCCAAGATGGCAGAGGTCTGGGACACACTAGAGGATCTCTGGGCACCTCCCCTGGGAGGTGCAGGTCAGGGGAGTCGTCACTCCCCTTTCCTTTGCCCAGTTTCGCGCCAGAGCAGGGCTGGGGGATCCCTGAACTGGTGTAGACTGGCTTATGCAGAGATGGGCACCATCTGTGCCCATCAAAGCATTTCCAGAGGCTGGGGGAGGCTACTCCTCCCCAGCCTTCACACCTATTTCCAAAGGGAGAGGGTGTTATACCCTCTTTCAGAGGAAGTCCTTTGTTCTGCCTTCCTGGGCCAGGGCTGCCTGGACCCCAGGAGGGCAGAAACCTGTCTGAGGGGTTGGCAGCAGCAGCAGCTGCAGTGGAGACCCCGGAAAGGCAGTTTGGCAGTACCCGGGTTCTGTGCTAGAGACCCGGAGGATCATGGAATTGTCCCCCCAATGCCAGAATGGCATTGGAGGGACAATTCCATGATCTTAGACATGTTACATGGCCATGTTCGGAGTTACCATTGTGACGCTGTACATAGATAGAGACCTATGTACAGTGCACACGTGTAATGGTGTCCCCGCACTCACAAATTCTGGGGAATTTGCCCTGAACGATGTGGGGGCACCTTGGCTAGTGCCAGGGTGCCCACACACTAAGTAACTTTGCACCCAACCTGCACCAGGTGAAGGTTAGACATATAGGTGACTTATAAGTTACTTAAGTGCCGTGGTAAATGGCTGTGAAATAACGTGGACGTTATTTCACTCAGGCTGCACTGGCAGGCCTGTGTAAGAATTGTCAGAGCTCCCTATGGGTGGCAAAAGAGATGCTGCAGCTCATAGGGATCTCCTGGAACCCCAATACCCTGGGTACCTCAGTACCATATACTAGGGAATTATATGGGTGTACCAGTATGTCAATGTGAATTGGTAAATTTAGTCACTAGCCTGTTAGTGACAAATTTGGAAAGCAGAGAGAGCATAACCACTGAGGTTCTGGTTAGCAGAGCCTCAGTGGGGCAGTTAGGCATCACACAGGGAACACATTCAGGGCACATACTTATGAGCACTGGGGCCCTGCCTGGCAGGGTCCCAGTGACACATAGACTAAAACAACATATATACAGTGAAATATGGGGGTAACATGCCAGGCAAGATGGTACTTTCCCACAATACAGTGGGTGGTTTGCCCACTGATCAATCCTGGGGAGTGCAAAGCCACAGTCTCTCAAGTCTCTACAGTGGGTGGTTTGCCCACTGTTCAATCCTGGGGAGTGCAAAGCAACAGTCTCTCAGGTCTATACAGTGGGTGGTTTGCCCACTGATCAATCCTGGGGAGTGCAAAGCCACAGTCTCTCAAGTGGATGTAACTCTCCACTGGTTCTGGAGGGGGCTTTGTGCCCAGAGTGCTTCATCCTGCCAGGGACTGAGGTAGTGGATGTAACTCTCCACTGGTTCTGGAGGGGGCTTTGTGCCCAGTGTGCTTCATCCTGCCAAGGACAGAGGTAGTGGATGTAACTCTCCACTGGTTCTTGGGGGGGCTTTGTGCCCAGAGTGCTTCATCCTGCCCGTGGCGGCCTGAGTAGCGTTGGAATCATTGGCGCTCACTTGCCTGCGGTGCTTCTGGCGGCGGTGTCCTGGACAGCGGTTCTGCTGGTGGTGGTCTTGTCCTGGCCTGCGTTGCTGCTGGCGGCGGTGTCCTGGGCAGCGGTTCTGCTGGTGACGGTCTTGTCCTGGCCTGCGGTGCTGCTGGCGGCGGTGTCCTGGGCAGCGGTTCTGCTGGTGGCGGTCTTGTCCTGGCCTGCGGTGCAGCTGGTGGTCCTGTCTTGGGCAGCGGTTCAGCTGGTGGCGGTCCTGTCTTGGCCAGCGGGGCTGCTGCTGGCAGTCCTGTCTTGGGCACCGGGGCTGCTGCTGGCGGTCCTGTCTTGGCCAGTGGGATGCTGCTGGCGGTCCTGTCTTGGGCAGCAGGGCTGCTGCTGACTGTCTTCTCCTGGGCAGCGGGGCTGCTGCTGGCGGTCTTCTCCTGGGCAGAGGGGCTGCTGGCAGTCTTGTCCGCTGTGCTGATCTTCCCAGACTTGCAGGTTTTAATGTGCCACTTCCCCACCTTGGATTGTGTCGCAGTTGTCACTACACTCCCAACTGTACCCTTGGGAGCAGCTTTGGTGGCTGATTTCTTTACCCTCTCCCGCCAGGCACTGTCCAACTTTTTATACTTGACAGGTGGGGGACTGTCCGTGCTGTGGCTCCTTGCCACACTGGCTGCCCTGCTGCCTGGTGCACTCCATAATCCGGTGACTACTGGCACCACTGGTCCCGCCGATGTTGTGGCTGAGGTGCCAGGTTGGGACCTGGAGAGTCGGGCCCTAGGAGACTGAAGGGGTGGGGGAGGTGAGGGAAAGAGGTCAAGGCTGGCCAGGAAAAGTTTCTTAGGAACACTGGGATGGGTAGATGGAGGGAGTTTGGGAGTGGAGGAAGAGGTTGTGGTTGTAGGAGGTGTACGTTCGGTGACTTTGGGTGAAGGTGCATGGGCTACAGGCTGTCGTGAGGTGGATGGCTGTTGGGTGGGTGTGTGGCTGTGTTTGTGTACCTTGGGAGGTGGCCTCACAGACACACTGGGAGAGGACACAGGGGATGTGTGAATGGTAGTGGGGGTGGTGACTGCACGTGAGCAGGGTGTGGTGGTGGGTGTGCTGGTGATGGACGTAGTGGCTGAGGATGTAGTGCATGCAGGTGTTAGTGGAGACGAGACAGGGAGGGAGGAGGGAGATGAGGAGGAGGGGGACACAGTGGAGGCAGTGGATGTTGGTGTGTCTGCATGTGTGTGATGCTTGCTGCAGTGCCTGTGGGATGTGTGGTGCTTATGTTTGCCAGAGCTTCCCTTGTGTGTTGAGGTGTGTGCATGCTGGTCTGATGGTGTGCTTGGGATAGGCTGAGGTACAGGGGTGTGGGTCTGGGTGGAGGAAGTTGGAGGGGGGAGGCTAGAGACAGGGACAATGGCTGCCGTCAGTGCTGAGGCCAGAGTCTGAAAAGCTCGCTGAAGGGCTGCCTGACCAAAGTGAATGCCCTCCAGGTATGCATTGGTCTGATGCCTCTCTACACCCTGGATGGCATTCAAAATGGTAGACTGCCCAACAGTGAGGGACCTGAGGAGGTCAATGGCCTCCTCACTGAGGTCAGCATGGGTGACTGGGGCAGGGGCTGAGGTGCCTGGGGCAAAGGTGATGCCCACCCTCCTGGGTGAGCGGGCACGGGGCAAACGCTGAGGGGCTGCTGGGAAGGCGATTCTAGTAGGGAGGGTGGCGGCTGTACCTGTAGATGCGGGGGGCACAGATGGGGCCGCCACCGCAAGGGAGCTCCCATCAGAGGAGGAGTCCGTATTGCTGGTGTCAGCTCCTGTCCCCGCCGTGGAGCTCCCCTCGCCCTCCGTCCCACTGGTGACTTCAGACTCCGTAGTGTCGCCCTCCAGGGCCATGTGGGATGCAGCTCCCGCCTGCTCCGGTGCCACTGCTCCTCCCCCTGAGGATGCTAATGCATACAAGAACAGGGAGACCACAAAAGGGGGGGGGGGAGACAGAAGAAACACATGTTGAGAGCATGCAATATAGCTACCGTTGGCGGACATGACAGACACAGAAGCCCCCTGCACTACGCCGCGCACTTGGAGTCCACTATTCAATCCCTGGGACATAGCTTACGAGGCTATGGCAGATTTCAGCACACATGGATGTCACAGGAGCCTGACTAGGTGTAGTTGGCACTGTACACAGGTGGGGTGGGGTGTCACAGGGCCTGCCTGAAGAAGAGAGCTTAACTACTAAACTCGCCCTGGCCTAGGGTAACCCACAGCCCACCTTCCCCACCCAGACACCTCCAATGCGTGCTGAATCAGCAGAATGAGAGTATACTCACCCTCTTGTTGCTGCTGTGATGCCCTCAAGCGCCATCCTACTCCGGGTACGCCACCGCCAGGATCCTGAACATCAGGGGGGTCATGGTGCGACGGGCACCCCTCCAACGTTGGGAGGCCACCCCAGCTGGGCCTCTGCCGTCTTCTTGCTCCAGCGGCGAATGTCCTCCCATCTTTTCTGGCAGTGGGTGCTCCGTCTGTGGTAGACCCCCACAGTCCAGTCTTGGGGCGCCAAATGTCCATCTTCTGGTGGGTGCTGACCTACAGGAATTTGACGGGGGAAAAAGAGAAGTAATTATCAACTGCACGTCACAGTCATTGGCCCGCATCCCTACCCTTGCCATGACGCACATGCACTCACCGTCGTTTCATGCATGCCTCATTCTCACCCCTCCCCTATCTTTCGACACCCCACTCCGCATAGGCATTGCCCATACAGCATGCTCACAGTGTATTTACCTGTTTGTCTGGAGGACCGTAGAGTACTGTGTACTGGGGGAGGACCCCATCCACAAGTTTCTCCAACTCCTCCATGCTGAAGGCTGGGGCCCTTTCCCCAGACACACGAGCCATTGTCTCTTCCAGACTGAGGTCACAGCAGCACTTGCAGTGGAGGTCCTCTCCTGTCAAAGATCAGGTACCGAGTGACTGAACAGATAGAAAATGGCGGTCACGTCCGCGGCAGTGCGTACCGTCACCGCCGGCGTAAATCGTCATTGGCTCCTGGGACCCATAGGGTCCAATGTTAACCAATGCAGAATTGCGCTGCGGTCTTGAACCGCCTACCGCAACGGTGTACAACGCCAGCGCAGTTACATCATGTCCAATTGTCCCACCTTACAGGTCAGGCAGCCGCCATTTCATGGGCCCACATGGCATTATTTTTGACTGCGTCACACATACCTAGGCCTTGCCTAAATACTCATACAGGCAAATGTCGAATTGCTAATATTTTCAGAGTAAGCGGTGTTTACGTACTTCAGAGCTGGTTGACTCTCTGCTCGCTGTTCTCCTCCATAGGCACCGTCCGCTGGGGCATGTGAGGAGATGGCAGCATCCTCCGGTGTACAGACCGCTGGTGGAGCTGTCGACAATGGGGGAGCGACATGTGATCATCACCTACAGGCTTGATCGTGCCACAATCCTAGAACTGAGTGCCCAGTTGGAGCCAGACCTGATGTCAGCTATCCGCCATCCAACAAGAATCACCCCTCAAGTGCAGGTGCTGTCGGTACTCCATTTCCTAGCAAGTGGGTCTTTTCAATCTACAGTGACCATAGCATCAGGGATGTCCCAGCCTATGTTTTCCAACGTGTTGTCCAGAGTGTTGTCTGTCCTGCTGAAACACATGCAGAGCTACATCGTTTTCCCTCAGGTGGAGGATTTGCCTACAGTGAAAGGTGATTTCTATTCCCTGGGACATATCCCCAACATCATAGGTGCCATTGATGGGACACATGTGGCCTTGGTACCCCCCACAGGAGTGAACAGGTGTACAGAAACCAGAAAAGTTACCATTCCATGAATGTGCAAATGGTGTGTTTGCCAGACCAGTACATCTCCCATGTTAATGCAAAATTCCCTGGCTCAGTGCATGACGCTTACATCCTGCGGAATAGCAGCGTCCCTTATGTGATGGGGCAACTCCAGAGGCACCGGGTGTGGCTATTAGGTGAGCACATGGACCCAATACAGTGGGAATAGTTGTCTGGGTCTGTGGATGTCCCTATGAGTTAGAGTGTGTCTAACAGTTGTCCATTGCAATTTGCAGGTGACTCTGGTTACCCCAACCTGTCATGGCTACTGAACCCAGTGAGGAATCCCAGGACAAGGGCAGAGGAACGCTACAATGAGGCCCATGGGCGAACTAGGAGGATTATAGAGCGGACCTTCGGCTTCCTGAAGGCCAGGTTCCAGTGCCTGCATATGACTGGTGGTTCCCTATTCTACTCACCAAAGAAGGTATGCCAGATCATCGTTGCCTGCTGTATGCTTCACAACTTGGCTTTGCGACGACAGGTGCCTTTTCTGCAGGAGGATGGTCCAGATGGAGGTGATGGGGCAGCTGTGGAGCATGTGGACAGTGAAGACGAGGAAGCAGAAGAAGAGGACATCGACAACAGGAACACAGTGATCCTGCAATACTTCCAGTGAGACACAGGTAAGAAGACAACACTGCCTGCTACATCTAATTTAAATATACTACATCTCTACTGTCTGTCATGTTCTCCCAGTGTATGGTCACTGAGTTGTCACTTTCCCTTACGATTTCACAGATATGGGTCCCACTGTGTGACATCTGCTTTGTTTTCTCATGGACTTGAACTTTGTGACATAGGTATGTTGACATTACATTTGAAAGAGCATTTTGCCACTGTAATTGCTAATACACTATTTCGAAATCACAGACGGACTCTTGATTGTTTTGTGCTTTAAGGGTGTTTATTTAAGTGCTCAATATTGGAGGGGGTTGTAAAATGGTGAGGGGTGATGGTGGACGAATGTCCATGGCAGAGTCCAGTCTATTAGTCTCACAGGTGCATTGTCCAAAGGGGCATAGGAAGTGGGGCTGGGGCAGTTTAAGGATGGACAGGATGACAAGGTGGGACAAATGGATGACAATCAGGGTGGTCTCATTTCTTGGCGGGGGTCTTGGCATCATTCTCTGTCTTTGTCCTGGATCTCAGGGACCGTTTGCGGGGTGGTTCTCCCTCTGCAGGGGGTGGGGTGCTGGTGTGGTGGTCCTGTGGCAGTGCCTTCTGTCCACTAGCGCTGGCGGAGGTGGTGGGCAGTTCATAGTCCAGGCTAGTGTCAGGGGCCCCTTGTTGTGCCACAGTGTCCCTCCTGGTGTTGATGAGTTCCTTCAGCACCCCTACAATGGTGCCCAGGATGGAACTGATGGATTTGAGTTCCTCCCTGTCGCCCAAATACTGTTCCTCTTGCAGCCGCTGGGTCTCCTGAAACTTGGCCAGTACCATTGCCATCGTCTCCTGGGAATGGTGGTAGGCTCCCATGATGTTGGAGAGGGCCTCGTGGAGAGTGGGTTACCTGGGCCTGTCCTCCCCCTGTCGCACAGCAGCCCTCCCAGTTCCCCTGTGTTCCTGGGCCTCTGTCCCCTAAACCTTGTGCCCACTGCCACTGCCCCCAGGTCCCTGTTGTTGTTAGGGTGGTGGTTAGCCTGGGTTCCCTGTAGTGGTAGACACACTGCTGATTGACGTGTCCTGCGGACAGAGGTATGGGCCCGCTGGGTGGGTGCTGTGCTGGTGTTTCCAGAGGGGGAAGGTCTGTAGTGGCTTGTGCCAGTGTGAGGGGAATGACTGTCCCAAGGTCCCAGATGGGCCGGGCTGGTCGTCTAGATCCAGTTGGACAGAGCTGCTGTCATCACTGTGGGCCTCTTCTGTGGGTGGAGTGGACATGTCTAGACCCTCCTGTCCAGTGATGTTGGGTAGGGGTCCTGCAGGGGTGTAAAGGCATGAGTATTGTATCTGTGTGTGCCATGGTGTGCAATGGGTGGGTGACCGTGTACCCCAGTGCTTGCATTCCTGTGTTGGACCTTGTGTGATGATGGTGTGGGGGGGTGTATGGGTATGCGCAATGGCTATGCTTTGGTGATGGGTGTCCATGCTTTATGTTGCATTCAGGGCTTGGGTTTGGGATGTGTGGTTTGTGATATTGGGACATGTGTGAAGAGTTGGAGTAATGGGGGTGAGAGCGAGGGTGGCATGCAGGTAGGGTGGGGGATGTAATAGTTAAGATTTGACTTACCAGAGTCCATTCCTCCAGCTACTCCTGCGAGGCCCTCAGGATGCAGTATAGCCAAGACCTGCTCCTCCCATGTTGTTAGTTGTGGAGGAGGAGGTGGGGGTCCGCCGCCAGTCCACTGTACCGCTATGTGGTGTCTTGAGACCACGGAACGCACCTTCCCCCGTAGGTCGTTCCACCTCTTCCTGATGTCATCCCATGTTCTTGGATACTGTCCCACTGCGTTGACCCTCTCTACGATTCTGCGCCATAGCTCCATCTTCCTAGCTATGGAGGTGTGCTGCACCTATGATCCGAATAGCCATGGCTCTACCCGGATGATTTCCTCCACCATGACCCTGAGAGAACCTGGGGTGTCTTTGCGGGGCCATGGGGTGGTGTGGGTGATGTGTGGGGTGGTGTGTGTTGTGATATTTGAGGTGATATTTAGAGGTGTGTTGTGTGAGGTGCATGGATGTTATGTGAGTGATAATGTTGAGTGCCTGTGGATGCTAGTGTTGTTGATGGTGGTGCCTCTCTGGCCTTCAGTCGCAATTGTGGTCGTAGGGGTTTGTGGGTGATGTGGGTGTGTGTTTTATAGTGGTGTGAGTGTGTGGGAGCGGTGTGTGTATGTGTATCAGGTGTGTTTATTTTGAATTGTCCAATGTGGATGTGTTTTGTAAATGTGTGTGTATTTTGAGCGCGGCGGTGTGTACCGCTAATGGAATACCGCGGTTGAAAGACCGCTGTGTGGATTTGTGGGTCGTGATAGTGTGGGCGTATTCCTGTTGGCGTGACTATGTTGGTTTTGTTATCGCCAGTTTATCACTGACCTTTGGTGTGGCGGACTTGTGTGGGTGTCTAAATTTTGACGTATCCTGGCCTTTGGGTCATAATGACCGTGGCCGTGGCGGTGTGTTGGCGGTCTTCTGTAAAGCGGTAAGCTGCTTTTACCACCAATGTTGTAATGACCCCCTTAGTGCCCTATTAAAAAAATAATAACAGATTGAAAATGTGTTAGGAGCTCATTTTTCTTGCTTTCGATGTACCTTACTTGAATTCAATCAAATCTAGACAGCATCCCTGCACTGGCACCAAAAGAAACCTGCACACTGGTAAAGGTATGCCATTTTATCCAAGATGTGTAAGAGTTGGTATGTATAAAGAAGATCACACATTTCCACCTGAAGTCTGGCATAGAAATTAGAGCTTAACCCTGTACAACACGTAGGACTGCCTTTGATGTTTTTTCAACCTGCGAAAAAGGGTTAACCTATTAATTGTTGATGCTTTCTTGCATTCCATGGAACTCCCAAAGCACATTCTTTCTAGAAGTTTTCAAAGGAATGTATCAGAAGCATGTCAGGGGTCCTAAGGCAGTTTTAGCATTACCAGAGTGCAAGCCAGTGGTCGCCGCTGCACCCTAAGGTGAACCCTAATTGACATCCCCAGGTAAGTAATATACTATTATGACACATGGGATGGGTCAGTTGCAGCAGCTGTGAAGGCCAAGCTCACTAACCCTTGTCAGATAGTATTTATAGGTACCAGGCTACCACTGTTAGATCTGAGTTGGTGTGAGGTCTGTGGGGTGGATCATCTAAAGCAGGTCAATAGGACCATTGTCACAAAACTATTGAAATGTGGTACACAACACTTCGAACATATTTTCTTTTTCCAACGGGAGCCAGTCCTGGCCTCTCATGGCTTGGCTACTTAGGGTTATGTGAAATAAAGATACTGAATCTGAGTGTAAGTGAAAATGGTCCTAATACTGGTTCTAATATTTTCCACCCTGTCCAGATTTTTTTTTAAACTGGTTTTAGCTTCATATAAATCATATAAATGAGTATCAATGAATTACAGCTTCCTCCAGATCTGAATTTAGTTCGAAGTGCAGTAACATTCAATATCCTAGACCATACTGAGAAACATATGCCAAATGGAATTCACTTCTAAAGAGCATACTGATCAATAACTCCCTAGTTCACTCAGTTCCAAGGAAAACACTCTAACTCGACTTAGTAAGCCAGGCGCTCTGGACATGTGAGCCAGAATGGGTAAGAGAGACTGCATTTCATGTTCCTTCTGACAGGCATCCTTCTTTTTAATAATTTCACTCCAGGAGGTTAAAGTTAGTTTATATTATTGCTGACTTTTCTGGGATTGATGCCTACCATGTGACAGTACATGTAATACTGTACAATGTTTAATAGTGTGGTTGATGTAATAAAGTATTTGACTGGACATATCAGTTGTACATGATTTAACAGACAAGAAACTAACCTTGCATACCAAGCGCTGGCAAAACCAATAGGTCTCACGGATGGGACCTACTGACTTTTTCAATTATTTTTAGCGATTTTTACTATCATCCTGATGCTGGGCAGCATAGTTAAAGAGTTATCATGAAAACGGGCTATGACATGCTGCCTACAAAATGATGCAGGCGTTTACTTTCTTGTTTCTTGACCAATCCAACTTTGGATAGGTAAATAAAACTTTGTAAAAGTAGCGTCAAAGCATTTTTTCTCTTTTAAAGCATGAGTTGGGGAAAAGACACAGAGGGTACAGGTGGGGGAAGTATCACAGAGGGCGCAAGCTGGGATTGAAGCAGTACAGGGGCGAGAGCAAACATGGACATAAGCAACATGGAGGGTGGGGGATCAGAAGTAACGGGGGGATTTGGTGGGGAAGCAACATAGAGTGCAAGGGGAAGCAACAAGGGGAAGGTGGAATATTGTGTAGCACAGGGGAAGAGAAGCACACTGCCTAGAGTGAGGAACTTTGACCTGTTGGGGAGGCACACAGGTGAGAAAAGCAATATGTGGGGAGAAGCACATGAGAGTGAGCAAGTCATGGAATGGGCGGGGAAGAAGCCCTTGGGCAAGAGAGAGCAACACAGAGGATGGCAGTGGTGGGGAAGAGGAGTACAAGAGTCATGTGGAGCATGTGAACAAAAAGAAAAAAGTAGTGCTTCAAAAGTTAGTAGTGGACACAAGAAATACGTCCATACTGCAGAGGTGACACAAACACAAGAAAGGAAGTAAAGCCCACACAAGCTGATGAATAAAAAAGCAAGCAAATGAGAGTGACAACTAAGCTAACCAAAGGCAGGGGCAGCTCCTCCATTTGTGCGGAGAAGCGTCGCCCCATTGACAGCAGCAGAAACTGCAAACCTTTCACCACGAAGGGATGATGAACTATGTTTATCATCCCTTCGTGGTGAAAGTGTCGGGCCATGGAGGTGACGGGCACTGAGGGGAGTGCACGGAGCACTCCTCTCAGAGTGCATGTGTGTTTGCCCGGCCGTCTCAGGCTGGCCAAACACACATGCTCAGTAGGCTCTCTCCAGGCAGGCACTGTGTTGCCGGGCTGGATGGAGCCTGCACAGGCTCCCAGTCTTCCTGGGAGCACCCAGCCAATGTGCTCCCAGCCAATCCTGAAGCTGCTCTGAGAAGCATCAGGATTGGACGCAGGGCAGGATGGGAGCCTGTGCCTGCCTGCAACAATGACGAGGGAGAGAGGAGCGATGCAGCAACAGAGGAGGTAAGTTTTTATTGTTGTTTATTTCCCCCACTCCCCTCATGCACTGCGCCCTCACTGCCCCTTTACATGTCAGCGAGCCGCGACTGACCAAAGGTAAGCAAAGGATGGACTCTAAGCTCATCGTAAGCTAACAATAGGTCTTTTCACCAACAGACAACTTGTGTAGTCTGCTAGACAAACCTAAAAATGATGTAACTCTCTATATGTAAGCGCTTCCGCTACACTAAGAAATGGTACACATGGTTTTATTAAAAAATAGGAAAATATCATCAATGTATTCATTGTACAATCTCGTCATATCTTCAGCAAATAACTGGTATCCCGGGTGAACGTACAATTTTCTTCAGTTTTATTTGCTATAATATGTAGGCGATGAAAGGATACACTAATGTTTGAAAAATGTTATTGGAAAAAATGAGTTAAGTAGTAAATCATCTTCAAATGTTGCTTTTGGGTACAATTAGAAGAGAACAGAGATAAAGATTGCCCATTATGTTCTGTATTAGTTTTGCCCGCAACCGTTTTCTGTTAGAGCACAGGTTAAAATAAATTGAAGTATCTGCCTAGGTTGGCATGACATTAAAAGCTTAATTCTCAAACTGGTATGTAAAGCTTATTGTTGATAGGGGAAGTGTTGCTTTAGAAAACAAAGAAAATCACATTTGAATCAACCTGAACCGTCTTCAAAATGAGAGTGTGCAAGAACAACTTCCTTCTTATGAGCACCATATGCATATGTGAAAAGTTCTCCACACCGTGGTGAGTAATTTAATAAGTTTATTAGTAAATCATACCGGGAGGGAGACACGCCTCAACCGCCAAGGTCTGCCTCTCAAATCCTTCTGTCTTTGACAGCGCGTGGCCGTCGTCATGAGATTACATTCTACAGCATGCGCTGCCACAGCACACGCTGTAATGACATTGCAAGGCATGCTAAAGGCATGCTAAACATTGGGACATAACACATCCCCATTTCTCATAATAATATTACAGCAGAAAAAAACAAGAAAGACATATAATATGTTATTGCCTAACAAAGTAATCGAAGAAAACAGGTAAGGTAACAAAACATGTTATTGCATAACAAAGTCATCTTATCTCTTGGGCAGTTTCAACATTGACTTGTCTTGCACCCCTACTCCAGTATTATCACACTTAGGACCAGATGTACCAAAGGATTTTACCCATTCTGTGTCTATGGGAAAATGCTTTAGTACATATGGCCCTTATTCGACAAAAATTCAACACCAGATCTGGTATTCCCATCACTTGAATTTTTCCGTCTATCACAAACTGGAACCTTCACAACCTTCCCATGATTCCACACATTACCATCACTCAACAAAAAGTAAATTTGTACTCCTTTCTCACCTCCAGGGGCTCCGAAAACTTAGACTCCCCTTTAGCAGGTTTTCCACCCTTCACGTCACCAACTTTATAATCACCCTGCACCTCATCTCCTACAACCTCCTTCCTTCCACACCTTTAGAGAACATCGCCCTCGGACTTCTACCTCTCATGACTTCAAAAGGTGATTTCCCAGTCACACTATGAGGAGTTGTGCGGTAAGACCAAATAAAATCTTTTACTGCCTTCTGCCAATTTATTCCGTTAATGATTGCCAATTGCAATCCATCCTTCAATGTCCTGTTCCACCTTTCCTCTAAACCATTGCTTTGTGGATAATAAACAGATGCCCTGATGTGCTCAGGATCATACCTACCCAGAAAGTCATTCATATAGTTTGACACAAACTGCACTCTGTTGTCAGAAACAATTGTTTCATGAATTCCTTCTGAATCAAACAAATCCATTAAAAATTCCACTACACACGTGTTGTTACCATTCTCCAGAAACTTCGCAACCGGCCACCTAGAAACATAATCCACCACAACCAATGCCTATTTTGGAATCTTTCCTAAAACATATAATGGACCCATGATGTCAATGACAATTTTCTTCCAAGGTCCATCAGACTTATCAGACTCCACAGGGGAATTCTTAACCGCTTTCTGAGATTTGTCACTCCGCGCACACAACACGCATTCCCTTTTATGATGCTCCACATCACTGTCTAAACCAGGCCACCAATACTCAGATCTGACTCGTCTTTTTGTCGCACTCATACCCAGATGACCCTCATGAGCCAATTTCAACACACGTTCCCGCAATACTGACGGAACCACCAAAAGTTCTCCTCTCAACATCACTCCTTTTTCCACACACAATTCCACACTAACTTGGCGGAAACACTCTGCATCACAAGAAGCACCTCCTCTAGATGGCCATCCATGTCGACAATAATTAATCACTTCTTGTAACATGACACCACTCTGAACTCCCCTCACCCAATCCTCATGAGAAATCCTACCCTCTGTCACACTACCCACATCAACATCAACTATTGCTATAAGCTCATCAGGTTCATCAACTCCTTCCCGATTAGACTGTACAGGAAGTCGAGACTGACAATCTGCTAATACATTTCTCTTTCCTGGAAGATGTTCCAATTCATAATTGTACTCCAATGTTCTTGACACCCATCGAGCTATCCTAGGTCTAGCTCTTCCTGCCCCTTTAGTCGAAAACACCTCGATTAGTGGTCGATGATCAGTCCTAATTACAAACTGGATTCCCCACACATACCTGCGAAAATGGTTTGCACCCCACCAACAAGCTAACGCTTCCTTTTCAATTGTAGAATAATTCCTTTCTGCCAAACTCAACGGTCTGGAAGCATACGCAATGGTCACTTCACTGCCATCTCTTACCTTCAACAACACCGCACCCAGTCCCACAGAACTAACATCCATATTAATGATGATGCCATCCCTGGTGTCAAAAGGCTTAAGGGCTGGTGCTGAGGCAATCTATTTTTTCAAGAAACAGAACTCCATTTCACATACATCACTCCACACAAACCATTCTTCCAAACACAACAACTTCCTCATGTGTTTAGTCTTGTCAGCAAACATGGGAATACATTTTGAATAATACTCCGCCAGACCCAAAAACATCTCAGTTGATCCTTACTGGTGTTGTGTAGCCATTTTAGTTATAGCTCCATGCACGTTAATCTAACACACTAGGCCGCTGTGCACTTTGACCTAGATATATTTTATTCGGCTTTGCATTGTTATTTTTACAATAACCAGTTTTACGGTCTTGTTTTAATTTCATCTATATACCTGTTTTTGCTTAGCCCAGCATTTGTGTTCTCAAACAAGACATTCTTGATCCCTTTGTGCTCAGTCAAGGCTACAGTTTGGTACATTGCCGGTGAACGTGGTAGAAGTTTAGTCTCCAACATTCGTAGAAAATACACAGCCTTACATAGGGACATTTTTTTAGAACATCAGCTGTGTTATTATAAAAACACTTCCTAGTCCCATTACACGTTAAGAGGGAGATTCCAGCCAGGGAACCACGACTGTATGCTGATTGCTGACTGCTTCGCTGCAGATTCTAACGCAGACTACAGGCCTTTGCTCAGGTATGAGGGTCGATGTCCTCCCGGGGGAACCTGAAAGGCAGAATTAGAGCTTAGCATGCTGTGCTCAGATTATAATTTAGAAAGGAAATAATCCATCAATTTCTAGTGACAATATGAAAGGGTTATTCTTGTGCTTTACTCCTAGTCACCATTTTAATATTGTCATGTTGTGTTGTCCTGGTAATTGCAGCTCACGTTTTGCTATCCAAGATGCAGTAGTTGTATTAAAACAATTATTAGAACATATACTGCTTCTGTCTGTCATTTATGTATGAGACCAAATTGTGAATGAGAGAACTGGATGCGATCTGAGCGACCACGACTTCCCTGAGAAGCCTAATATGTCATGTGCTCGGCTGCCCATTCTTCCCTATCTCTTGGTAGAGATGAGGCACTGATAGTTAGCCGGAGCAAAACCCGGATTTAGAGCGACAGGTGTCCCCCAAAGTGGGTCAGACTCAATCTCCCACACCGTGGACGACCTTGCTGCTCAAAATCCAGTAGTCTCAGAATAATGAGAGCCTGCGCGACACTGGCAGGAGACAAAGCATTCTCTATCGCATCCACCAAATTAGACTTAGACTTTGCTTATCCAATGACCCAAATATTCTACTCCAGGCACACTTATCTTACATTTTTCCAATTTAATTTGTCAAACCATTCTCTATCAAAACACCCAGAACTCTCCTCATCGTACTATCATGCTCGGCTTGATCTACTCCGAACACCAAAATATCATCCTGAAAATACGTGACACAAGAAATATCCTTCAACAAATGACGCGTTGCTCTTTGGAATACAGATGACGCTGCCCATCCAATTTAGTGAAACCAGCAGGTTGATCCATCTTCCTAAGCTTAGAACCCTCTGCACTAACAGAACTCACAGCTCCTGGAGCAGTGGACAGCTGCCAAAACCCTCAACCCTGCCACATAACTTACAACCGATTCTCCAGGTAATTGACTTCTCTTCAAAAATTTGGATCACTTTACAACAACATTCTTTTTCTTTCCAAAATTGGCATCCAATTGTTCCATTGCAATTTCATATCCATCACTATCCTGATCCTCCTCATCAGGATACGGCAAATGTTTCAAAATACGTCTTCCTTCTGCTCCCAAGCAATGTTTTAGCATAGCCAATTTCCTAGATGCTATAAATATATCTCCGCCCTCAGCCAAAACATAGGCTTCAAAACCTTCTTTCCAGTCTTTCCACAGTGTGATTGGTTCGCCAGGAGTGTTTAAAAAACCACTTGGCACAGTAAAACCTTCCATCACAACACTCATGGGATAAAATCGTCACTGTTATGCAAAATTGAAGTAACACAGAGAATATCAGACTAGTGTAACAAAAAAATAATAATAATCTAACAAAATTATATACCACAGTGGTCCTCCTAATTGTCCAAACAGCACTGGAATGTAACAAGACAAAAGCTTTGGTATGATCCCACAAACAAATTCTCACATATCCATTGCTGTAGTAGAGTAGTAGAGTCACTGTACAGTGCTTTCAGAATACACCGTACATACACTGGAACTAGAAAAGACTTCTCTGTTGCTTCTTCGCCTCTCTGTTGCTTGGAAACAACCTGAGCCGCGAGCAGTGCTGAGTGCACAAAAATGTTGAGGCTCCTGCTGTTACTTAGTAACCGCCATAAGCTAATAACGCTACGACCTCCTTAGCTTGAGCCAAACTCGTAAATATTGAGGGCCATATTTATACTTTTTGACGCAAAGCTGCGCCGGCGCAGTTTTGCATAAAAAAAATTACCGCCGGCTAACGCCCTTTCGATGCGCCGTGCGGGCGTCAAATTTATACTTTGACGCACGGCGGTGCAACCAACAGGTGGGAGTCATTATTTCGTGACGCACACAGCGGCGTCAAGTCGTAAAGGAAACCAACGTTAACCAACGCAAAAGACTGTGGGTCGATTTACGACAGCGCAACCCGGAAAGCGCCGTTTGTTTTGACGCAATAGCGTCAAATTTACCCGCGAACACTGCCCTTTCAGCAGAGGAGAGCCAAAATGGATCCCAGATGCCACAACAGACCCCAGGAAGATGACAGCAGACCAGGAACCAGCCAGGATGATCCATACAGGAATCAAGACATATATAGAAAAAAAAGAAAGTGTCGCTTCAGTGCAGAGGAGCAGGAAATCCTGGTTAAAGAGGTGACGGAACACCACCACCAACTATTCATCACCTCTAAGTTGCCAATCAGCAGGAGAGAGGCCATATGGCAACAAATTGTGGACAAGATCAACAGTGTGGCTGAAGAACGCAGAACAGTCACTGAGTGTAAGAAACGCTGGCATGACTGCAAACGTAGGACAAAGGAAAAAATGGCCAGGAACAGGAAGGCAGCACTTCAGACTGGAGGTGGGAGTCCAGCACACCAGGAGGCCCTGGACCACATGGAGGAGATGGTCGCAGCCATCATCCCTGAGGAGATCGTCACAGGGATTCAAGGACAGGGCAGCGCAGCCTACCACGAGACAACGCACATGCAGGGTAAGTCGCATGGGGAATTATAATGCAATAATGATAACTGCAACCGGGGTGGGGAATACCTACTACACAATGCATGTAAGTCAGCATATATATGAAGTGGCATGGGTAAAGGGGCACGTCAAGGGGGCATGCCCATCATAGACAGAAGCTGGGGAACGACAAAACACAGCACCAACAACAGTCCCATGGGGCCATCCTGTCATGACAACAATGGAGCTAAGGGAAAAAGCCACGACAGGTGGGAAGGCCACTACGTCAAACTTACATCCAGGCACTCGTCAGTCAAAATGTATCCTACGTCAACTAGGTCCCTATCAGTAATCCAGTAGCCAAAACAACAACTGCAATGTAACTGCGACAACAGTTGACACTAACACCTCTGATCTTTGTGCAGCTATAGTAGCTAATGGCAGGAACCTCCCCATGGAACATACATACCTAAATTAGGGGGTGAGGATGACATCTGCAACTATTTCCAGAAATAAGACAAAGGCACCAGTACACTCAAATGCCAATGCCCATAGTTGACACATACATCAGCCAAAGTAAACAGCAATAGGAGCCACACAGCACTAAGGACACACACATGCTGCATACGTCAGGGTCCCTCACGTGCCTGGCTAACAAGGCAACATCACTAATGTCATACTGCTCAGACAACAACATTGAGGAGGGGACACATGCAACTGGTCACTGAAACACACCTGCACAGTCTGAGAACCAAATAGGACATTGATACGATAAACAGGGCAATCCAATTAAACACACATTACCCAACATCAGCTGGAAACATCAACAATGTCTACATCCATATCACATCGTATCATTGCCATGCATAGGATATGCCACACAACAATTACAATTAGGTTAATGTGAATAAAAAGATTTTGGGGCAGGTCCTGAGAGGCAAGTGTGCTGCCAGGGCAATCACAAAACCCACAGCCAGTGAAAGTGTAGTGTGGTTAGTTTTACGTATCCTTTGCGCATTAGCTTCAGGCTTTAGGCCTTTGTGCACTTTGCCCTGAATGTATTTTATTAATTTGCTGACAGCTTAGACCCTCTGTGCACTTTGCTCTAAATGCTTTTTATTAGGCTTCGTACTGTTATTTTTCAAATAGCCAGTTCTACGGTGTTGTTTTTTATTCATATCACACTGTTTTGCCTACTTCAGCACTGGAGTTCTCCATAACATATTCACTCTGTGCTTCAGTCAAGGATACAGTCTGGTACATTGCCAATAGACGTGGTAGGAGTTTAGATTTGGCATTCCTGCGTAGGGACATTTTGTGATCACGATGACATGTTAGTTATAAAATCACTTCCTTGTCCCAGTACACGCAAGAGGGAGATCCCGACCAGAGAACCACAACTAGACGCTGACTGCCTCGTTGCAAATGCTGAACCAGATCACAGGCCTTTGCTCAGGTATGAGGGCTGATGTCTCCCCAGTGATTCGGAAAGGCAAGTTGAAGCTTAACATGCTGTGCTCTAAATAGAACAAGCAGAGGGAGAGTAGAAACTGTTAGGCACTATGATAGCTTTGTTCTTATGTTTCACTCTCCTGGTGACTATTTCAATCCTACTATGTTGTATTGTTCTGGTTATTGCGGCTCACGCCTTATTATCTAAAATACAGTCGTTTTATGAAAACATTATATAAAACTTATACTGTCTTTGTCATTTGTACATGGGATCATATTGTAAATGAGAGAGTTGTTTTGGATCTGAGTGACCACGACTTCCCTGAGAAGTTCCAAATATGTCATGCGCTCGGCTGCCTAATCATTTCTTCTCTGTGGGAGAAATGAGGCACTGCTAGTTAGCCGGAGCAAAAACCGGATTTAGGGTGACAGAGTTCTTTACAAGTGGGTCAGACTCAGTCCCCCACACCGTTATCGATCCTGCTGCCTAGAAATCCAGTAGTCTCATTTAGGATAATGAGAGCCCACGCGAAAAAAGGTCTCACCATAAGAATAGATATACACAGAGGGACGAGTAGGACAAAAAGATGGCTATTCCCTAATTGGTACAAAGCAACACCTAGAGGCGATTAAGCAGACAAGTCTGATAACTCTATATCATACATGTGACACACAGGTGGGCCATAGGCCTATAACAATGCCCATATGAAGGACAGCAGATACCAATACCAAACCAGAGCACAAAGTAAAGTCATCAAAAGGCTTGCATGTTACGGCAAAATTGTCACAACACAGACACACTAATTGTACCCTGTTTCATTGCAGAGGAACATGGATCTCCTGCCGATATGCCTGTCCCTGATTTCCCTGATGACATGGATGACGAGCCCATAAACATTTCCCAGGAGACCATCCAAAAGGTCCTTGAAACCCTCCAGACCCCACCTTCAGTCACAAGGAGGAGCACAGAACAAGCAGCCATCACAGAAGACCCACCCACCACCCCAATTGTAGACCTGCCAGCTCCAACACAGCTGAGGACTCTCACGACACTGGCACCAGCTTTGAAAGAACTGTAGTTGGTGTACAGCGGGAGCTGGCCAAGGAGGTGCGGGTGGGGATGCAAAATATGGCAGCCAGCCTTGAGGGGGTGCGTTCGTGCATGACGTCATTTGCAGATCAGGCAGCTGCTATGCAAGCCCTAACATCTCTCTTGCAGGAACTTGCGAAAACACAGAAGGAAATCAGCACAGCTGTAATACAGTTGACACAACACCTACAACTGCAATCCAGTCAACGCGTGCACGAATGCAACATTGAACCCCTCAGGTCCGACCTGGCTGCCTACCATCGTGATGTGGCTGCTATTTTCAAAAACCAGCAGGCCCTCCTTGCAGCAGTACTGCCCTTAAGAACTTCACAGGGAGCAGCCCCCGGGATGTCTGACTCCACGTCTTCTAACACTGAGGTGTGTGTTGCCCCTTCACAACCAACAACAACAAGGACAAACCAGGCAACACACACATCAGAAGAAGAAGACATGGAACAGATCACATTCTCACGGAAGAGTACCCGGAAGCACTAGTCCCTGCACCATGGCCTACTTTGACCAAGGTCCTACGTTTTGTCAAATGCCAGTCTCACTACAACTACACTCAATGACTGTTCTGCGAACCACTGTATGACTTGTCACCATTGCCAGTGAATGTCTCTCTCCTACTATTCGCCAAATCCTGTCCCTCTGCACTGTCAGTGACATCACCCCAGCATGTTAGGAGCATCATCCACACCCCTTCTGTAGGATCACCATGTAAGAATGCACCAGAACGGACTCAGCAAACATGGACAATGGACATTTTGCACTACAGCACCTATCAATAAATAGCACTTGCACACCTAATATGTCTCTGTGTTATTTGACACATCAACTGTGCAGTAGATAACTCTAAAGTGCCTGTGTGACAACCATGTAGCTTGTCAATACAACTGTCCTGACATCATGTAGTCTGATACATCTGTGCAGTGGCCAGGATTGCATCATAGCCTTACCATCCTGAGGAGAATAACTGATGAAGGGACAAACCACACACAATCATGCTGTGTTGGACAGAATAATGCTCCATCTATAGCAATTCAAGTCAACTAATGGTGGCTGATAAATGTAGGCACCATGCAATACTAAAACATGAAATTATGCAGCATATTCTAAGCAAACACAAATAAACACTGCATCAATCACCCTTTCTGAGTATACTTCCATGAAGGGAAGTCATGCTGAATTATTACACACATGATCTAGGTCAGCAATGAAGGCAACAAGACAAGAGTGTTAACAACACCTCATCTACAAAGATCTCCCTGAACATCACACTGCAGTCCGACCTATTAAATTACCCACAATACCAAGTCTGGAAGCACACTTTGTGATGTAGAATACCTACTCATCAACACAAATCCTTGGTGATCGATGTAAACTACCAATGGTGGGTCTCCCAAATGGTGGATACTTACCAAGTTAGCACAGGGGTAGCTGCCATGTTAAACCTCCATTTTCTATGGTGGGTAGCATAGGACACAAATGTCATAGAAAAACATTCACCTACACTGATGTCAAGGCCATGATAAAGTAGCAGTTAACACATAATGCAAAGGGTTAACTATATGTGTATTCCTATGTATTCACACCCGAGGCAACTAAGGGAAAAGTCATACCTACACTAATCTAACCTGACTACTCCTAACCCACAACTGTCCCTAACTAACCTAAGCTAAACTTACTCTACACATATAACGAATCGATCTAAACATCAACCACCCACCCATCATTATGAGACAGGACACATGCAGGACAACACATACTAACCTACACACATACTATACTATCCTAAACAATCATATATTTTTTTGGTGTTTTTTATTTTTATTTTTTATTAACAAACAGGAATCCCAACATTGACCCCCACCCACCCACACAAAAAAGAAAAATATAAAGAATAAGGACCCCCCACCCTCCTCCCTAACACTAACTAAGCTAACAACCTACACTAACCTAACACTAATCCCCAAAACCCAACTATCAGTACAAAAAGGAAAGAGGAGAGAGGGGAGGGGTAAATGTAAAACATGCCAAAAGTCCTAGAGGTTGGCCCTCCGTAGGGTCCGCCTGATGGACCGATCCCTTTTCTTAATATATGCCACATCCTGGCTTACCTTGTCCACCTTTGAAATAACTTTGTCCATTTTACGGCTTAATGCCAGGAATGCCGCTGGGTCTACAGGAGGGGCTGCTGCAGTCTGTGTGCTGGCCGAGGTGGACGGTGTGGCAGTAGTTGTATGCCCACTGGACTGTCCTGCGTGTTGGAAATGGCTGGGTCCAGGTCGTGCTGACGAGGCAGGGTCAACTGTCCCCGCCGTTGCTGGGGCCACTTGGGGAGACCTGGTGGATGTGGTGGTGGTGGCTGTTGTGGGCAATGTAGGGCCACCCTGTGGTGAGGCCCACCATGCCCCGGAGGCCCGATCGGCTTGGTATTTGCGGGCCATCCTCCTGAACCCCGACTGCACCTACAGGATGTGCCGGTATCGCATTGCACGCCGTTCAAACTGGTGTCTCTCTGCGGCACTCATGTTTGCAGCTGTGAAGAGATATGACAACTATTTACCATAGGAAATTCATTGGGTGGAATAGCACAATGGGTCAATTGCACATTACTTGTACTGTATTTGTTACAGCGATTGTCACAACATAGTTCATTGAAAGTCTCAGAGGAAGTACATGTGAAGCCTGCATACAAAGGCCATCTCACACCTAGCATATCCATGTCTCTACATGATGGGTGAAATCTGCCTAAACTTCTCATCCAAATAATGGCTAATGCAGCTGACATTATGGCTGAACCTCTTCCGCATACTGACTTCACTACATATGTCACTCTATGTGATAACTATCACAACCCTCACTCAATGCCATTTCTAAATTGCTGTTTGCAAATATTGAACTCATGTGCCATAACCGAATGTGTACACTAGGTTCTAAACAAAGTTGCAAAAGGTCACAGTTATGTGTAACATACTGGTTGCTACAGTCCTAGGTACCCTATTCCCAAACACATGGCAGTCTTTGAGGGTGTGGTGGGAAGAACAACCAACAATCCCAGATTCAATGCACACCCAGGAGTGTATAGAAAGGTCAACAAGTATTTGCCTCCACACACAACACCAATGAAGGGCTAGCAACAATTTGGAGTCAGCCAAACATTGTTCTATCCAAGGTCCACACATGTCAAAATGCACTGACTCAGGCCAACATCACATACTACCAGTGAGGCATATTTAAACACACACACAGAGGAGCAAGAACACCCATGATCATGAGTAGAATGAACACCTAGGCCATTGCACTCTAGTCCCACACACTTCTAGTTCAACTTGTGGAAGTACATGCCCCCGGAAGATCCAACCTACAGTGTACTCAGTCCATCCTCAACTAGGAAGCTGCATATTTAAGACAAGCCTTTTGCAGAAGCTATCTGGGAGAATGTCAGTCTGAAATGCAGACTCAGCCCAAGCCAAGTCCCAGAGCAACTCTTACATTAACCAGTGTATTCCACATGACTCATCCCACTCCCCATAGCGGGCCGATGGAATGACCTACAGCCCCTAAATCTGAGAGATGGATAAGCATTGGTCTCCAGAAACTGAAGTGATATTTGAAATCCCACTAATGCAACAATACCAATGAACGGGCAGCGCATCAAACCTTGAATTCTGTTGAACACACATTAGTCCATCATGCATCACTAGCAAACAATAAAAATAGCACTCATGCCACACTCACTGTAGGTGTCGGGGTCCTCAAAATGAGCCACCTCTCCCACGGTGTACGGTGCAGGTCCACCTGTAAAGCATGGAAGGAAGAATATACTCAGACTCCGTGCACTGACAAACAATTGCAGTTACAATGACAATGTGAGAATATGACATGCGTAATGAAACACTTTGACACATGCTCATACTGCATGGCAGATTTCTTAATCAACATTTACATTGGATGAGTCTCCTGCTACAGTTACACACCATACTACACACATGCAGTGGCCAGGACAGTCATGTGGTGTCAAAGATACACCTCCATTAGTATGCCCCAACAATATCGGGGTGCATTCATCTCATCATGTGCATCCCAGAGAGACATCCAAAAGCTGGTTACTTGAGGACTGCATGACCCCTCAAACTCAAACAGGCTATGTGGTCATTTTCAACACACACCAACCGACACACACGTGACATATGTGTGGACAACATAGCTAACTTCAATTGACGTGAAGGCACCACTCATTTATAGCATCATAATGGTTTTACAAATTTCTGTCTAGCTATGGCGTCTACATATGTAGGTATGATGTTTCAACATCCCTTTTTCACTGGCAATTATGACCTGTAGAGTTCAAATAGAGGCATTAATGTGTCGCTTGTCTGACACAAAGGCAACACTACATTACATACAGCTACAGGCATCCGGTATGTGTTGAAAACATGAGCTATCTGACTGCTAGCATTTGTCTTCCTACACATTGTGCAACAATTACCCAGTAGGTTTCCCTAGCATTACACACAGTCAGCTACTTATCTAGCAGATTGGGTAACAATCATCACATGTCCCCACACAGCTTTCAATTATTCACATGTAATTGATTTGTACTCACCAACATGGCCACCAATCCTGATTCCCAGGTGGTCCAGCAGATCCTGCTCCCTGGATATCAGATCAGCCCAGCGGTGCTTGAGTTGATGGTCATTCCTCATGCTACCGTAGACCCGGACCAAGTGATGGTGCACCTTCCCCCACCGGACTTTACGTGCCTCCGTGTGATACCCCTGTATCACACGGCCCCCAGCCTCCAGCATGAGTGGGAGGAAATGGCAAACAAGCCAAATAAATCCCCCCAATTCCTCCTCACCCATCCTGGCAAGCCGTGGCCTACCTGACATCTTTACAATTACAAAGGTGAAAAATTTAGAACAAAAAGGAAAAGGGGGAAATGGGGAAAGGTAGAGTAGTGAAGGAAAACGAAAACTTAAGAAAAATAGCCCAACTAACCCCAAATCTAAACTACCCAGAACAGACTCCCACAGACAAAAAAAAGAAACACTGGATTTAACAAAAGTATACAAAACAGACTCAGACAATATTAGACAACAAGACAATGATCACAAAAGCACAATAGAGAAGGTACACTGGACACAAAAGCACTAAAACACAGGACAACACTTTTCACACAGCCACACAGTCTAGAATAATCTGAGACTGCAAAGTGAAAGTGAAAGTACACTCACAGTACAGATTCTGTAAACAGGATATCCTATTACATCACATCCTGCATAAAATGGCCGCCGTTTTTATTTTTCCGTTATGCGTCATATTTTCACGCATACAGATTGTGCGTCATATTTTTTGACGCATAACAGTGCACATAATGCAGAGTCAAAACTAATTTCAACATTGTTCCCTTACATTTGTGTGAGGCTGAGTTTACAGTTCTAGAGTTGAAATGTAATTCGCTGGCAAATATGAGAACCTAATATGAAAATTATTTTTGACTCTGCATTCTGTGCACTCCTGTACGTCAAAAAATGATCACGCCCATGCTGTATGCGTGGAAATATGACGCATCATAGAAAATATGGTGGCCATGTAATGCAGCTTATTAATCTATTATTTTTAATATGATATTTTTTGACTCTGCATTCTGTGCACTCCTGTACATCAAAAAATTATGACGCCCATGCTGTATGCGTGGAAATATGACGCATCATAGAAAATATGGTGGCCATGTAATGCAGCTTATTAATCTATTATTTTTAATAGGATATTTTTTGACTCTGCATTCTGTGCACTCCTGTACGTCAACAAATTATGACGCCCATGCTGTATACGTGGAAATATGACGCATCATAGAAAATATGGTGGCCATGTAATGCAGCTTATTAATCGATTATTTTTAATAGGATATTTTTTGACTCTGCATTCTGTGCACTCCTGTACGTCAAAAAATTATGACGCCCATGCTGTATGCGTGGAAATATGACGCATCATAGAAAATATGGTGGCCATGTAATGCAGCTTATTAATCGATTATTTTTAATAGGATATTTTTTGACTCTGCATTCTGTGGACTCCTGTACGTCAAAAAATTATGACGCCCATGCTGTATGCGTGGAAATATGACGCATCATAGAAAATATGGTGGCCATGTAATGCAGCTTATTAATCTATTATTTTTAATAGGATATTTTTTGACTCTGCATTCTGTGCACTCCTGTACGTCAAAAACTTATGATGCCCATGCTGTATGCGTATATGACGCATCATAGAAAATATGGTGGCCATGTAATGCAGCTTATTAATCTATTATTTTTAACAGGATATTTTTTGACTCTGCATTCTGTGCACCCCTGTACGTCAAAAAATTATGACGCCCATGCTGTATGCGTGGAAATATGACGCATCATAGAAAATATGGTGGCCATGTAATGCAGCTTATTAATCTATTATTTTTAATAGGATATTTTTTGACTCTGCATTCTGTGCACTCCTGTACGTCAAAAAATTATGACGCCCATGCTGTATGCGTGGAAATATGACGCATCATAGAAAATATGGTGGCCATGTAATGCAGCTTATTAATCTATTATTTTTAATAGGATATTTTTTGACTCTGCATTCTGTGCACTCCTGTACGTCAAAAAATTATGACGCCCATGCTGTATGCGTGGAAATATGACGCATTTTGACAAAAATGTCTTAAATTTTTCGAATTGTGAAAGGAATTTTGTCATGACCAAACGGTGCTAAATGATACACATTTGTGGTTAGCTATGACACATGTCCCTTATTGGATGTATAGAAGGCATTCACAGTGTAATATTAATGATTGCTCAAAATGGTTATTACCCATATTTGTACACATATTTTGGGTAATTGCTGATGGCTAATTTCAAATGATGAATGGGATACCAGGATGTATTCCTTAGCAAAAATGTGTCCACATTTATCACAGTAATCCATTTATCTATAGTCCAAACAGGTAGTGCAATTGTCACTTACACTTTTTATGGGGCTAACCATGTCCAAATAATGATTTTGTGTCTCTTATATGTGTTTTACATTTGACATGTAGGCCACACATGCGCCTTATGCATGTGTTTACTTCACATGTACATAATTCTTGTATATTTGGGGGGCGGTAGAGGTGGACTTAGGCCCCCAGCACCCTAGGGTTTGCCCTTCCAGATTTGCTAATTTATCCACGGCTTTCATTTATTCTGTTATGCTAAACCTGCAGCAGCAGGCTCATGGAAGGCCATAGGGTATGATTCACTGTTAGCCATTCAATAATCCCATTTGCCCATTTGACGTTTGCCCTATTGATTATTTGGAGCAATCTGACATACCATTTTGCACTGAAATCTTTTGCTAAATCTCGGCGTTCCTCATGTGCTGATGACAAATAGGTTGTTGATGTATGTGGCCCTTTATGCATTACCTGGTTTAGTGGCATGTTTCATTCTTCCTGCTAGGTTCGAACTGGGACACTACTGTGATCGGCTGCTTGCAAATATTTGGTTGATTGGATGGCATATGTTTATATGTGTGGTCCAATGTAGATCCACTATCAACTGTTTGGGTGTATGTTGTCTCTGTAACTTCAAGGTCTCCTCATGAGTTAGTGGCAGCTAATTTTGTTCCAATTGGGCATTGTTTGTAGCAAAAATGAAAGAAGCCATTGAGGACATGGTCACGTACACATGGATGGTCCCACCCTGTCACTGAACACGCGTAATGAGACTTTCGAATGAGCTACATTTTTGTGCTGAGTGAGAGAATGTCTCAGGTGTCTGGATCAGGCATGTGTCATTGCCACATTTGTACTCCTGTTGGCCTCTGTGGATGGTAATGTATCATGAAACATCATAGCCTCTGTGCAGACATTTGTGGTGTATATTTTTTGTGTGATGAGTGTTATGTCATTATTGCTCAATGAGACGACATTCTTCTTCAGCAATTTCAAACTAAAGGTGGGCAGAAATGAATAGGCCAAACCATGATGTGGTGTTTGTTATCTGTGTTTATTTACAATTGTGCAATAAGTGTTGATATAAGAAATTATGAATAGAAATTATTTACAATCTGTTGGCGCCTACGCACTCCAGCAGCCGTGTTTGGTTGTTCCCCCTCCTGTTGCAGGCCAGCATCCTCCTCTTCGTCGTCTTCAGGCATGTCTGGGTCTGGTTCGAGGAGGGGAATGTTCCTTTTTACACAAATATTGTGCAATATGGCACAAGTGAGTATGATCCTACAGACCATCTCTGGGGAATATAGTAGGCTACCGCCAGTGATGTCAAGACAGCGGAACCTTGACTTGAGGATCCCAAAGGTCCGCTCAACAATGCTGCGTGTCCTCTTATGGGCGTCGTTGTATGCCCGCTCTGCAGCAGTAGTCGGGTTCCCAAATGGTGTCATTAGCCAAGGCTGGATGCCATACCCCTGATCAGCTGAAAGAAAAACACAGAATGGGATCATGTAGATGTAGGAGGCACTCTTGTACAGACCTTTGATGGCAGTAGTTGTCTTGTGTTGTCTGTGACTCTTTTGTGTACTAATGTGACAACCTATACTTGCAGGCTAAAACTTTTGCATTGAGTTTTTTCCTTGGCTGAGCAAGTGTTTGTTAGCTAACCGTTTGTCAGCAGTATGTTTTGGGATTTTCAGTACAGTGTGCCCTCCCTAGCATTGTGACTTGTGATACACGTGTCCGTGTGTCTTCACTGGGGGTGAGATGATAGTTCCATGCAGAGTTAAAAATGAAAGTGTAGTTAACACGTTCATATGAAAGTACCCTGGACATCCCATACCTTAAGACTTATGCAATGTATTAATGTACAGGTTATTGTGACACTTACAATTTGCAAGGTGACATTTAGGCAACCACACTCATTAATGTCTTCACATTAAGCTGTAGAGTAAATTCCAATGTGTGACAGGTTCAATGGTGACTTCAGAAACATGGCTAGTGATGTGAGGACCTCAGTGTGTTCCTGGCTAGGTGTTGCTATTGTGGTGTATGTGTTGTGTGTCCTAGAGGGTTGCTGTGCAGTGTGTATATAAGTTGGATTTTTGTACTTACCAACAAGTAGTCCATTGCCATACCGTCCATCCTGGAAGTGTTGGTTGATGGTAGAGTGACGGAAGATGAATGCATCATGTACACTCCCAGGATATTTAGCCACAATGTTGCTGATCAATCCTTGGTGATCGACTATGGCCTGCACGTTGATTGAATGTGTGTGCTTCCTGTTGCGGTAGAGGTGTTCTGTTGCAGCAGGTGGCACAAGGCGTACATGTGTGCAGTCGATTGCACCAAGGACGTGTGGGAAGCCACTGATGGCGTAAAACCCCTGTTTTGTTTCCTGCTGCTTCTGCAGTGTGTTAGGGAAGCAGATGTGGAGGGGTGTCAGGCGAATGATGGCATCCAGTACTTTTGGCAGAAATGCGGAGAATGATGGTTGTGATATTCCACCAACCAGGGCACCAGTTGTTTGAAACAAGCCACTTGCCAGCAGGTGAAGTACGGCAAGCAGCTTTGTTTCTGTTGGGATGGTGTGGGGTGTCACCAAAGTTGGGGCCAACTGCTGTTCAATATTTCTCAGCAGCTGCTGAATGGCCTGCCAGTTCAACCGGTACCTCTGTATGATGTGTTCCCTGAGGCCATGCAGGGTTGTTCTTGGGCGGAATATCCTCTCCTGCCTTCTGCGCTGCCTTTGGGGTCCCTGCTGTTGTTGTTCTAGCTGCTGTTGTTGCTGCAGGGCTCTGCGTCTACGTGCACGCTGGATAAAAGTCACCTCCATGTCTCCCTGTTGCTGCTCTGCTGCTCTGCTGCTCTGTTGTTTGTTCTGTGTGTTCTGATTAAATACAGGTGTGTTTGCCCCATTTTAACGCCTGCCCTGACCCAGGCGTTAAATTTTGACGCACATCGGGCTTTGCGTCATTTTTTTGCTCCGCCTCCCGGCAGAGAGTCATTTTTGCCCGGAAGCATAAATACAACGCACAGCTGTGTGCGTCGTTTTTTGGACGGGAACGCCTACCCTGCATATCATTAACGCAGGGCAGGTTGCCGCATCCAGAAAATGACGCACATTGCGGATTTTTATCGTCCGCGGGCTCGGGCGTCAGGGTTTAAATATGGGGCAACATTTGCGCTGATTGTGCGTCAAAAATTTTGACGCACATTCGGCGCAAACAGAGTGTAAATATGCCCCTGAATCTTCCCACACATGTCTGCTGTTGCCTAGCAACCGTTACAAGAACGACGACGCTCGATTCTTAGTAGCGTTGCTTGCACACGGCAGTGCTAAGCAACTGATACAAATCAACTATGCAATACCGTTTGCTTTTTTTTTTCTTTTTTTTTTTCTCTCTTCTTTCTTCGCAGGATCAGCATGCATCGGCCAACGAAGCCCCGAACACACCATGCATAAGATAACTTGCCACAGGAAGCGCTGCATCCGCCGTCCAAAATGGCAATCAGTGCCCGGAACAATGGATATCGCCATCTCTCCTCCCGGTCAGTGCTCACTCATCCTCGTCGGGAGTGAAAAGTTCTCCACGCCGTGGTGAGTAATTTAATAAATGTATTGGTAAATCGGTCCGTTAGGGAGACACGCCACAACAGCCAAGGTCTGCCTCTCAAATCCTTCTGTCTTTGACAGGCCGTGGCCATCTTCATGTGAATACATTCTACAGCACGCGCTGTAACGACATTGCAAGGCATGCAAAACATTGGAACATAACAATATGTTTAATAAAGGAAACAAATTGCTCTTTTATAAATGTTACCTTAGACTTTCTGTCAAATAAATAACTTTGCTTTTGAGATGCTGAGGTAGTATATTGACAAGTCACACTATTAATTCACCCAGGGCCCCAGTTGCCTCTGTGGTGGCAATTAAATGAGAAAAGCTATTTTAGAGGTAAAAACAATAAGAAATGGGTTGAGGTTGAAAGTTGCCGGGCCTGTTCCTTCCAAGTGCAACCTGCAGCTAGAAAAAAAACCTGGATATACTGTGAAATGCTTATTAGCGTGAATGGGCCATCAATAACGAAGTTAAAAAAGCGATATATTTAGACATTGTAACCTAGAACAATGTACCACGTTTTAATGATGTGAGAGGCCAGATTTGGCTGTTATGTAAATATAAATATTGTCAACTGAAAACATTTCTTATGTTCGTTCCAGGGCTGTAAATTATAGTATAATAAATACACCATTTCTCATTCCCCTGCCAATCCATCACAGTAATGCACTTTTCAGAATGGTGCAAGAAGATTTCCCTTGGCCCCAAAGCATTGTAGGTTTGCCAACTTAGTATTAGGAGTGTGGCAACATGGGTTTTGCTGATGGTGTTACATGCTTGTGAAAGCTGAGAGTTTAGTGTTCATTCAGTCTTAACAGCAAATCTGTTCACAGGTAGAAGACTGCAGCGCAGTGGCAATACTGCTCAGATAAAGATGGCGGACCTACGGAGAATGACACGAAGAATTACACCAGCAATAATTGATAGGAACAACTCCAGTAAAGAAATTCCCAATCAGAGATCATTGTAAGTTTGGAATAGCACCAAAAACAGTTATACTTTCTATAGGTAAGTCAAAGCCTATATTCTTAAATGCTGCTGAAGGCCTTTTGTGAGACCCTTCAGCCTTAGGGTAGTCTTCCCCCAAACCTTTTGCCTTTTCTCCTCCTGTTTTACTGAATTTGCTTTTGTTGGCCTTGGGACTCTGTGTACTTTACCACTGCTACCATTGCTGACGTGCTTGTGCTCACTCCCTAAAATGTGGTAAGCTTGGCTAACTCCTGATTGGCATATTTAATTTACTTATAAGTCTCTAGTAAAGTAGTATACCATATACCCTGGCTGGTAAAATAAATGCTACTAGTGGGCCTGCAGCACTTAATTTGCCACAACTTAAGCATCTACTTAAAACATGTGCCAGAGCTGCCATTGCAGCCAGCCTGCATGCAGTGTTAAAGTGCTGATTCAACTGGGCAAAACAAACCTCTTGCCAGGCCTAGAACACCCTTTTCATTACATTTGACACTTTCAAGGCAGGCCCTACACATGCCCATAGGGCATGGGGCACTGCATTTAAAATGGTGGGCATGTGCGTTTAAGGTTTGCATGTCCTGACAGTGAAAAACTCCCAAATTCACTTTATGTGAGTCCTACCTCTCCCCTTCAATAACACTGTGTTACTTTATTACAATTCATAAGTGATAACTTGTGTTAGAAATTGGGTCTCTAGTTGGCAGTCAGTTTGAACCCTGTCCAAGAAGGGGCCCTCATTCTAGTCAGGATAAGGGAGATACCCGCTCGGATAACGTCTGCTCACCCCCTTGGTAGCTTGGCACTGACAGTCAGGCTTATCTCAGAAGCGATGTGTAAAGCATTTGCACATAACACACAGTAACACAGTGAAAACACTATAAAAGGACACCACACCAGTTTTAGAAAAATAGCCAATATTTATCTATTTTAAACAAGAGCAAATACGCTAAAAATCCAACATACAGTAATAAAAATATGAATTCTGCACGATTTACTCAAAAATACAGTTCCTTGAAGTCAATAGCTCCATCTGGGGCTATCACGGCGTTGTGAGCAACAAAACCAATAGTTCAGGCCAGCCACCGCATTGCGGGCCAGCTTCGGTGTCGGGAAGACCCGCGAACAGTACCTTGGATTTGTAGGGCGTCGTGATCCTTGCGGTGAGCTCCGGAGAGCGGTGTCGCTGATGTTGCGGTGTCGATTCCAGAGTCGGTGCAGGAGTCGTCGGGCCCTTGAAGTGACACGCCTTGCAGATCGAACTCCAGGCTGATGAAGTCTGGTGCGTCGGCGTTGATGCCGTCGGGGCTGCAGTGTGAAGCGAGACAATGCGATGTGCGGTGCCCACAGGTCACAGTGCAGGCAGTGGCTCAGTGACGGTGTCCAGCGGCGTCTGTGAGACCAGGACTGCGGTGTGAAGCAGGGCGGTGCAACATGCGGTGTCCACAGGCCACAGTGCAGGCAGCGTTGTCATTGTTGTGGAAATGCTGTCATCGGTAGGCCCAAGGCAGCGGTACTGGACGGGACAGTGCTTCATGACCCTCAATAGTGGTGTCCACAGGCCACGGTGCAGGCAGGGATGCCTGGTGACGACACTGGAGTTGATGATGCTGGAGTTGGTGGATTGGGGATGCCGTGTGGGATGGGACGGTGCTTCGTGTACCTCATGAGGGGTGTCCACAGGCCACGGTGCAGGCAGCGGCACCAGTGTCAGCACGAGTGGAGGCGGCGAGAATGCCTAGGCTCTGGTGTGAGTAGGCAATGCGTGAGTGCAGGGCCCACAGGTCGCGTTGCGAGCAGTGGATAGTGAAGTCGTCGAATGACGGCATCGGTGAGACAAGGGTCGCGAAGCGGGGCAATGCAACTCTGTGCGGCATTGGCAGGTCATGGTGCAGGCCAGTGTCATTGTTGGTGGCGTCGCAGTGGTTTCTCCTCTTGAGTAGCACAAGACACACAGTTCCCAGGCTGCAGGTCGTGGAAACTGAAGTCTTTGGTGTCCCTGAGACTTCCAACAGGAGGCAAGCTCTACTCCAAGCCCTTGGAGAACTTTCTCAAGCAGGGCACACAGCAAAGTTCACCCTTTGCACTCTTTTCAGGCAGAAGCAGCAACTGCAGGCCAGTCCAGCAAAGCAACACAGCAAAGGGACAGTACTCCTCCTCCAGCTCTTCAGCTCTTCTCCTTGGCAGTGGTTCCTCTTGATTCCAGAAAGATTATAAAAGCCTGGGGTTTTGGGTCTTCCTCTTATACCCCTTCATGCCTTTGAAGTTGACAAACATCAAAGAAAAGTTTCAAGTGTTTGCAAGATCCTTCCTTGTCCAGGCCAGGCCCCAGACGCACACCCGGGGGTCAGAGACTGCATTGTGTGAGGGCAGGCACAGTCCTTTCAGGTGTAAGTGACCACTCCTCCCTCCCCTCTAGCTCAGATGGCTCATCAGCTTATGCAGGCTACACCCCAGCCCCCTTTGTGTCACTGTCTAGAGATAGGTGCAACCAGCCCAAATGTCAAACTGACCCAGACAGACAATCCACAAACAAGCAGACTCACAGAATGGTTTAAGCAAGAACAGGCCTACTTTCTAAAAGTGGCATTTTCAAACAGACAATTTAAAAACCGACTTAACTAAAAGATGTACTTTTAAATTGTGAGCGCAGAGACCCTAAACTCCATATTTTTATCTGCTATCAAAGGGAGTTAGCGCTTTAAGGATATTTAAATGAGGCACCCATGTTAACCTAAGAGAGAGATAGGCCTTTCACAGTGAAAACCAAATTTGGCAGTATTTCACTGTTAGGACATGCAAAACACACTACTATATGTCTTATCTTAAACATACACTGCACCCTCCCCTTGGTCTACCTAGGGCCTACCTTAGGGGTGCCTTACATGTAGTAAAAGGGAAGGTTTAGGCCTGGCAAGTGGGCAATTCAAATTGGCACTTTAAAACTGCACAGACAGACACTGCATTGGCAGGTCTGAGCCATGTTTATAGGGTTACAAATGTGGGTGGCACAACCAGTGCTGCAGGCCCACTAGTAGCATTTGATTTACAGGCCCTTAGCACCTCTAGTGCACTTTACTAGGGACGTACCAGTAAATCAAATATGCCAATCATGGATAAACCAATCAACAATACAATTTACACAGAGCGCATATGCACTTTAGCACTGTTTTAGCAGTGGTAAAGTACCCAGAGTCCTAAAGCCAACAAAAACTGGTCAGAAAAAATAGGAGGAAGGAGGCAAACATATTGGGGATGACCCTGGAAAAAGGGCAAGGTGCAACAACTTGCTTTTGGGAGCAGTTGGAAATGTCATGTTTGTCATCTAAAACCCTCTTTAATGGTACAGTTGGATTTTAAGACTGAAAATGCCACTTTTAGAAAGTTGCCATTTTCTTGTCTTTTACATTTGGTGCTGCAGCCAGTTTCTTGGTTCACTTGGCTATGTGTAGTTGATAATGGCCCCTTGTGTATTGCTCTTCAAAATCCACGATATAGAGAGACAGAGGGGCATATATACATGGACTGACAGATTGCTGTGCTAAGCCAGCGATTTGTCAAAATAACGTGCTGTGGGAAGACAATTTACAACACCATGGATTCATCATATTTATAGTACAGCGCACCATGGTATAAGGTCCAAAGAATGCGTCAGAAATTCTGACGCATCTGTGGGAAGGATGTTACAGAGCATCAGTCCTCAAAGTGGCACATTGCATTACGACAAGCACAAATTCAAATAACATAAGTGATGCATTGATTCTGACTGACACAAGTAACCTTATGTGTGATGACCAAATGTAATAGAGTGTGAGAAAACTCACCTTCTACTCTATTACATTTGTCCTGTATGTAATGCATACAAGTATGAAGTGTGGTTATGAGTCACATTACAGTGGGCATAGTCCACTGATGTGCACAAAGAAACCTAAGTATGTGTGACATATTGAGAGACAGTTTAATATGAGTGGATACAAGAATTTGTTATGTAAAGTGACAATTCATGTGTTACCTACCTTATGTCTGTACATATCTGTTGTGCTTTAAAGTACGCTTACCTGGACTTGGAGACCCATTCATATATGTATATGTGGCAATCCTGGCCTGTCCCTCATATAGAGTACACAACTTCACATTGTATTGCTGCAATGGATGATAATATATCAGGCGTCATGGTCCCAGGTTGGTCAAGGGGTCCTACAACATGATTTTTACATGTGAAGGCCTACCACTAGTTGAGGGGATGTGAATTCATTACTTATTACAGTGTGTTAAGTGACTTCAGCTGGTCAGATTCTTATGACACAGCCACTGTGTCATTTCCTATGCCTGGGTTACAGAGGCATAGGAATTTTGACCCATTCCAGGCCTAGTGTAACACATCTAAAAGATGCATCACACATTGGCAAACTTGTGAATATCACTGCGTCAGTTGTGAGTGAGAATGTACACAGAATCATCTACCCTGCAAACAATATAAACTATGTGGCACAGCAAGTTCTAGCACAGGTATTTTTTGATGAAGGCCTGCAAAAACTGATGCACTGGGCCTAATGCATTACTTTGTAAGTAAGGAGCAAAGAATTCACTGCTGGAGCAACTAAAATAATGATGCAACGGCAGCGCAAGCTCCTTGTAAATATGCCCATGGGTGTTGGCAGGTTGGGCCATCCTAGCAGAATGAGGGGGTGGAGTTGTGCACAGCCTCATTTTCACTTCAAAGACTGTGCCTCTGCTCACAAAGGACTTTACACTAGCCTATTGTGTCTGCAGACAGACTGGGTCCAGGGCAGGGAGTCAGGAATTCCAGACACATCTGTAGGCGGAAGGTGGGGGGAATCCAGAAGTTTCTCCACTTTGAAGCTGGCGCCAGGTATAAAATTAAGTCCCTCAGACTCTTCAGTTCCCAGCTGGATCTGTGGAAGGACTCTCAGAGGACTGCCTGTGGACTGCTGTGTGCCTCAGAGGATTGCCCTCCAGCACCAGGAGGACTGACCTACTGTGTGAAGCCTGCCCTGTACCCTCAGAAGACTTGTAGGAAAGTACCATCTTTCTTGGCATGTTAACCCCAATTTCTGCCTGTTTGTCAGTGTGTTTTTACTGTCTTACTGGGATCCTGCTAGTCAGGACCCCAATGCTCATAGTTTGTGGTCTATATGTCAGTATGTTTGACTGTTTTGTCAGTATACTTGAGTGTGTCACTGGACTCATGCTAATCAGAACTCCAGTGCTCATGCTCTCTCTGTTTCTAAATTTGTCACTGTAGTCTAGTGACCCCATATTTCACTCCAAATTGGCATACTGGACCCCCTTATAAGTCCCTAGTATATGGTATCTAGGTACCCAGGGCATTGGGGTTCCAGGAGATCCCTATGGGCTGCAGCAGTTCTTTTGCCACCCATAAGGAGCTCATACAAACACTTCTTCAGGACTGGCATTGCAGCCTGAGTAAAATAGTGTAAGCACTATTTCACAGCCATTTTAACTGCACCAGGTAACTTATAAGTAACCTATATATCTAACCTTCAGACCCTGAAGACTAGGTGCAAAGTTACTGTGTTTGTCAGCACCCCTACAGTAACAGATGTGCCACCACGTTGTCCAGGACCAATTTCCCGGACTTCGTGAGTGTGTGGATGCCACTATAAGTGTGCAGTACATATGGATCAATACATTTATGTAGCTTCCCAATAATAACCCTGAATATGGCCATGTAAGGTGTCTAGGATTGAGAAATTGTACCCCCAGTCTGATTCTGGTATTGGGGGACTAAATCCATGCACCCTGGGGGCTCCACCATGGACCCCCAGTACTGCCAAACCAGCTCTTTGAGGTTTCCACTGCAGTCCCAGATGCTGCCACCTCACAGACAGGCTTCTACTTTCCTCTGGGGCTTAGGCAGCCCAAACCCAGGAAGGCAGAACAATGCATTTCCCTTTGGAAATAGGTGTTACAGGCATGGGAGGGGTATCTGCTTTGAAGGGCACAGATGGTACCCTCCTTGCATAATCCAGTCTACACCGGTTTAGGGACACCCAGTCCTGCTCTGGTACAAAACTAGACAAAGGAAAGGGGAGTGACCACTCCCCTGTCCATCACCACCCCAGGGGTGGTGCCCAGCGTGCCTCCAGAGTGTCCCTGTGTTCTGCTATCTTATTTTGAGGATGGTGAGGGAACTCTGGGAGCATCTGTGTGGCCAGTGCAACCAGGTGACGTCAGAGACCTCTCCTGATAGGTGCTTACCTGGTTAGGTGACCAATCCCCCTCTCAGGGCTATTTAGGGTCTCCCCTCCGGGTGCTTCTTCAGATTGGGTTTTTCAAGACTCCAGCAGGATTTCTCTGCAAACTCTGCTTCACCTTCTACCGTCAGATCAACTGGAGACCTGCTCCAAGAATTCTACAACTGCAACAAAAAATCCAAGAAGGCTACTGCAACTCTGTAACTTCAGCTCCTGCCAGCAACTGCAACAGTTTCCAGGTTGTGAACGCTCCGAGGACTGCCTATCTTCATCCTGCACCAGAAGGACCGAAGGAATCTCCCGTGGAGTGATGGAGTCACTTCCCTGATTCAGCAGGCACCTCTCTGCAGTGACAACAGGTACTCGGGGACCCCTCTTCTGACGACGAGCATGGATCCTGGAACACAAGTGGTAGACCGGAGTGACCCTGAGTGTCCAAAGGACCAACTTCCCAAATTTGGTGGAGGTAAGAGCTTGCCTCCTCGAGCCAGACAGTACCCCTGTGCACCGCATGGTTTGCAGCTCCTAGGGCTTCTGAGCATTTCTCCAAGGAATCCTTCATGCACAGCATAGCTCAGGTCCCCAACACTCTATCCTGCAACGCTCAGCTCCCTGAGTTGTTCTCCGACGACGTGGGATCCCTTTGTGTAGTGCTGTGACAACCACGATTTGCAACTCCTATGTCCCCATGTCCTGGGACTCCTGAGGGTGCTGCCTGGTCTTCTGAGGGCTCCCTGAAGTGCTGAGAGCCCCCTCTGTCTCCTCAGGTCAAGTTGAGACCCTCAGGTCCCTTCTGGGCCCAGGTAGCTCCTTTTCCCGCCAAATGCATCTTTTGCATGAGCCAAGGCTTGTTGGCAGAATACAATGACGAAAACCAGCCTGCTTCCATCTACTCAATGTGGGACATATCTTGCGCCAAGCAGGAACCCAAAACTGTCTTTTTTGGTGCATTTCTGACTTTTTCTTCTAACCGGAGAATCCACTTTTGCACCTTGATCCAGGTTAGCAGGGGCTCCTGTTACTCCTGGACTTTTCAGCTGATCTTGCACTTGGTCTCCTCTCTCTGCAGATCTTCAGGTCCAGGAATTCATTGTTGGAGTCTTGCAGACTTGCTTGGATTTTGAATAATTCTTTATCACAATTTCTAGTGTGTTCTGAGGAAAATTGCTGTAATTTACTCCTGCTTTCCTGGGCTCTGAGGTAGGGTACTTTAATTACCTTTAATGTTTTCTTACACTCCCAGCGCCCCTCTACACACTTCTCTCGCCTAGGTGGGAAACCGACTTTCGTATTCCACTATTTTAGTACGGTTTGTGTTCCCCCTAGGCCCAGTGTGTTGAGACAGGGCCACTCACCCGAAAAGCAGGATGTCTGCAGGGGCGATGGTATGCCCCCGACCTCCTGGAACACCTCTCGGCAATTCCTGTTGGACACAGAAACCCCGGCAGGTGTCCCAAAAGGAAAGGGGGAGTGGAAGAGAAAGAGACAAAACACTGCCACGTCTTGCCAGTCCAGTCAGGCACCCTGTATCTTCCGGGGACAGGTCATTGTTGACAGAGTGATAGTAGAGTTAGTGTACTCAACTTCCTTGAAACTGAATCTCTCTTTCTGATATGGGCACGGTAGCGGTAGTAGAACACGGGGATGCTCCAGCAATTTTCTTGGATAATAATAACTGTTAGCACAATTACTAACACTGCATTACCAAAAACCAAAAATGAGTACCATAACAATAAGTACTGCACCACTAGGGCTGGCTTCACAGAGATTCACTGTTGCACACTACAATTAGAACTGTGGTTGCACTTATCATGCACAAGAAAGACAAACAAGGGCATTAATTATATGACATATAACTTTCCTGCATGCATAGGGTTAAACTAAAAGGAACAAAAACAATCCAAGAAATACAAATGTCCAATTTGGGTTTAAACAGTTAGAGTGGCACAGTTTGGTTTGGTTTCATTGTGTGTGTGAAAAACCCTTGAAAAGCAAATTCCTCAAACCTGAAACACAGGCATGAATGACACAAGTTAAGTCCAAGAGTTATGCTATTAGAGAAAGAAAAGTCACGTAAATTCTCTTTTAATATTGTACTGTGACTTTTTGTAGTACTTGAGCTCAAGCAGATTTCCTGAAGCACATTTAGGCAAGTAACTACAATAATAATGTAGAATGTTCAGAAATGCATTTGTCTCTTCAAGATAAGCACTCTGCCAAAATACGAGGTCTGAAATACACCAGCTGTTCTAGGAAAGCGTGGCTCTCAAAGAACAAACTCCCTTGGAGAATACTAGTCACTTAGTTGCAGTCTTTTCCGGAGTGCTGGAGGAATGCCTGGTGTCATCTGGCACAGGAACGAAGAAAAGAATTGCCTCAAAAGACTTGTATACGAGGATGACAGCAGGGGCTGGACTGCCAAATCAGATGCTGAGATCAGGAAGCAAAATAAAGCAAAGCAGGGAGGCATGCTTCACTCTGCCATTTATAGCCAGTCAGGAAAGCAGTTGAGTTTCCACATGTGGATGAGTCACCACACCCAATTAGAAGCAGATGTCTACTCCTGCTCACATTAGCAAACAAGCATTGGTAAAACAAGCATTGTTAAAACCAATTGTGTAACACAGCACATTATGTTTACTGAGAAACATGAAGATTTAACCAAGAACGGAGATATGATTTAACCCTAATCCCTGGGAATGCTGACAGATAATGCAGGAGGCACCTTGGTGATTCCTGACAGTCCTCCCCACCAAGGACCCTCTCAAAGGGCAGGGCTTGGAAGGGTGCAGTTGATGGAATTTTTCAGTAAGACGTGGACCATGAACTGTGGACGCGGGTTCCCAGGAATTATCCTCAGGCCCATAGCTTTTCCAAGCCAATAAATAGTGTAGAACAACACGGACGTTCCTGGAGTCAAGAATTTCAGCCACTTCAAATTCCCATTGCCTGTGTACTTTTACCGGAGGAGGTGGTGGGGAATCGCGGGTATCAGGGGAATAGGGATGGAGTAACGACACATGAAACACGAAGTGTACCTTGAAATCATCTGGCAATGTCAGTTCAACTACCACAGGATTGATGATTTTGGCAATAGGAAAGGGGCCTTGAGATCGGGGGTTTGATTTTCTGGATCATGCAAGATGGAGATTTTTTTATGAGAGCCACATCTGATATCCCATCTGATAAGAGGGAGCAGGTTTCCTTCTTTTGTCTGCTTGTTTTTTTACTTGAGCTTGGTAGAGATTTAAATGTTGTTGTACTTGTTGAATCTCCTGTAACTCTTTATGGTGTTTCTGTACTGATGGGACTCTTGTGGATGTTTGTGACCCAGTTATAGGTAGCATTCTTGGGTGCAGACCAAATAATCAGTAAGATGGGGATACTCCTGCAGCCATGTGGACACTTGTTAAATACAAATTCAACAAGAGGTAAAGCCTTATCCCACTCAGTAGACCATGTGTCAATGTAACATCTCAGGAGTTGCTACAGCGATTGGTTGGCAAGTTCCTTCTGCCCATCCGTTTGTGGATGATATGCAGAGGACAAGCAGACGTCCATTCCGACAGAGGAACAGAAGCTACGCCAAAACCTTGTTATAAATTGGGTCCACAATCGGAAAAAATTGTGGTGGGCAACTCATGAAGCCGTACAATGTGTTGGACAAACAAATCAGAGAACTTGGAAGTCATAGGGAGGCATTTTAATGGAACAAAATGAGCCATTTTAGTAAGGTAATCTACAACCACCCATATGACAGTGTGTCCATTGGAAGCTGGGAGATCAGAAATAAAATCCATACTTATGGTATGCCATGAGGCCACCGGAATTGGCATGGGAAGTAACAATCCTGTGGCTGGAGCATGTGGGGTTTTAGCCCGAACACAGGTGGAACAAGTCTGGACATAGCTTCTGACATCCATCTGGCACAAGTGTGGGCCACCAAAACCATCTTTGACAGAGATCTAACATCTTTTTCTCACCCGGGTGACCTGCAAGGACAGAATCATGTCCCCAATGTAACACTGTATCCCGTAATTCTTTGGAAGGGATGTAGAACTGATCAGCATGGTAAAGTAAACCCTCTTTTTCATACACATGAGTTGAACAGGGAACCTTGTGTTGGGCTACCTGTGTTTTCTCAAGGAAGTCTTGGGAAGTGCACACGACCACGATTTTTTCTGGGGATATTATGTTTCTGACCTGTTCTAGCGCAACATCAGAGGAGAAACCCATCCTAGACAACGTGTCTGCCTTTTGTTGTGTAGTACCAGGCCTATAGGTGATTACGAAGTCAAACTCGTTAAAGAATAGAAGCCAGCATAATTGACTAGGTGTCAGGGCCTTGGTCGCTTAAAAAAACTGTAAATTATGGTGATCTGTGTAAATAGTTACTGTGTGTCTAGCTCCTAGTAGGTGGTGACGCCGTTCCTGGAAGGCAAGCTCGATGGCCAGAAATTCCCGCTCCGCCACTGTGTAATTTTGCTCTGCACGTAGCAATTTCTTTGAGAAGTAAGTTACTGGATGGAAATGCCCAGACTCAGGATCTCGTTGGGACAAGCCACCACCTACTGCCATTTGGGAAGCGTCTGCTTCCACGAAAAATGGCTGAGCCGGGTCGGGATGATGGAGAATGGGTGCTTCAGTGAATGTGTTTTTAATATGTTGGAAGGCTTTCTCAGCTTCTGCATCCCAGAGGAACTCAACCCACTTTCGAAGGAGACGAGTTATTGGAGATACAACAGTAGAAAAGTGGGGTATAAATCTCCAATAAAAATTTGCGAAGCCCAAAAACTGTTGCACTTCCTTGATGGATCTTGGGGCTACCCAATCCAGGATGGCATGTACCTTGGACCTATCCTTGAAATTCCATCTGGAGTGATCACATATCCCAGGAATTCTACAGTTGTAGCATGAAAAAATTTTTTTTCCAGCTTGGTGAAGAAATGATGCTCACGAGGCCGTTGTAAAACCGCTCTTACATGCCCAGTATGTTCCTCAGTGAAGGATGAATAGATCAAAATGTTGTCTATGTATACCACTACACAGATATCCAGAAACTCCTGCAGCACTTCATTGATGAAAAACTGGAACGCTGCAGGAGCGTTACACAACCCGAAGGGCAGCACTGTGTACTCGAAGAGTCCAAATTTAGTTCAGAACGCCGTCTTCCACTCATCCCCCTTCATCACTCAGATCAAGTGGTAGGCACCCCGGAAGTCGAGTTTAGTATAAATGGTTGACTGACGTACCTGATCTAAAAGTACCGGGATCAACGGAAGTGGATACCGATTTTTTATGGTCACTGTGTTCACTGCCCGATAATCTATACAGGTGCGCAGCTCACGATTCTTCTTTGACACGAAGAACAAAGACGACGATACTGGTGACTTTGATTGACAAATGAAACCCTTAGCCAATAGATCACCCAGGTACTCTCGCAGGTATCGATTCTCAGGCTCATAAAGAGCATAGAACCTCCTACATGGTAGCGTTGCCCCCGGAGTCAAGTCTATAGAACAATCTGATGACCTATGTGGCGGCAGCTGGGTGGCCTTCTGTTCATTAAAGACATCATGGAAGTCTTTATACGGTGCAGGAATGGCCAGTGTGTCGTCCGGCTTGATAGCGGTACTATATGTGAACCCACAATGCAAGGGTGTCACGAATAACGGTTTGTCTTGGTGACAGGAGTGCTAGCAATGTTTAGAGTCTAATGTCACTGTCCTTGCTGCCCAGTCAATTTTGGGATTGTGTAACTGAAGCCAGGGTATCCCCAAAATGGCTGCAAATACTGGGGTATCTATGAGGTCAAACTGAATTTGTTCTATATGGTTGTTTGCACAAAGCATGGACAAGGGTGTTGATTGATAAACGATAATCCCGGAGGACAATTCTGAGCCATCCACGGATTGGACTGGTTCAGGGATGTCTTTTCTGACAGTCGTAATATTTAGGGTTTTAGCCAAACCCAAGTCTAAAAAGTTTCCGGTAGCCCCATAGTTAAGCAATATGGGAATGACCTTACGAAATTGAGGGGACAACACTAACGTCATAGTAACAGTTAGATGTCGAGATACTGGACTGGTGGTATTAGCCAGAAGATGTGATGACATATTGAAAGAAGCGCTTGATAAAATGGTCTCAGAAGTTATCGAGCCAGTTAGTTTTCTGCCTAGTCAGGGAGAGAGAATTAAGGCCCTTTTACCTCTCCAATGGCTTTCTTTGGAGCAGTAGGTTTGTTGGGACATTCCCGAGCAAAACACCCTGCCTTGCCGCAGTATAAACAAAGTTAAAAAAAATTCCTACATTCTTTCTCTTCCTTAGATAGTGGGCCCTGCACACTGCCAATTTGCATGGGCTCAGGTGTATCATGAGTGGGAATGGTGGACTCCTTTTTCTCCGTTTTGAGCACCACTAAGCGTATGTCACCCCAGAATTAATCTCCCTTACGTTCACTCTAGCGGTGATCCAATTGTACCACCAGGTCAATGAACCCGGAACACTCCGTAGGAGGTTCCCCAATTTGGGTTAGAACATCCTTGTGATCGTCCCGAAGGCCACGATAGAAGAGGGCAGTCCTCTTCTCCTCGGGCCACTCAGTCTCTGCCACCAACTGATTGAAAGAGGTGATTTAGGACAGTAGATCCTTGTTTCCATGGCGCAAATTCAGCAACTCATTTTAACTGGCTTGCACGAAGAGGTGTTTGGCGAACAGTTTCCGCAAGGTTTCCTTGAACTGGTTGAAATCATACAGTATAGAGTCATTGCGCTCCACCATCGGAATAGACCTATTAGCTGCATTGCCTCCCAAATAAGAGATAATAAAACTACCTTTGCAGCATCGTTGGGGAATACAGCTGCCCGACACAAAAACTGTAGCTGGCACTGGTTAGGAAAAATGTTGAACTTGACACTATCTCTAAAAATCCTTTCTGGTGGAGCTAAGGACGCAGGGGTTGGTGTTGTGACCATTACCTGCATGGGTTATGTGGTGGAAGTCGTTGGTCCTGAATCGGGTCTAGGAACATGATTAGACGGGTCAAACCAATGGGCCTGTAGTACTGGAGATCTTTGTTTTAGTTTGCCTCCTCCCCGGAGGTGTCTTGTGGTTTATACCACTGTAGTTCAGTGTGCAACTCCAGGTTCTATTGCTTTAAGGAAAGAACTTCCTTCTGTAATCCCGCCCGGGTCCTAGTTAAATCGAATAAAGATGGAGCATCCTGAGCAGCTGGTAAAGCCTGTGCTAAACCTTTGAAAGTACCCATTGAGGAATCCATCGCCCAGGCAGCCCTGTATGTTTTGCTTGGCTTTATGTCGAGATGGGGCCACTCACCTGAAAAGCAGGATGTCTGCAGTGGCGATGGTATGCCCCCAACCTCCTGCGACACCTCCCAGCACTTCCTGGTGGACACAGAAATCCCGGCAGGTTTCCCAAAAGGAAAGGGGGAGTGGAAGAGATAGAGACAAAACACTGCCACGTCTTGCCGGTCCAGTCCGGGACCCTGTATCTTTGGAAGGACAGGTCATTGTTGACAGAGTGATAGTAGAGTTAGTGCACTCAACTTCCTTGAAACTGAATCTCTCTTTCTGATATGGGCACAGGAGCTGTACAAGAACACTGGGATGCTCTAGCACTTTTCTTGGATAATAATAACTGTTTGCACAATTACTAACACTGCATTACCAAAAACCCAAACTGAGTACCATAACAATAAGTACTGCAACACTAGGGCTGGCTTCACAGAGATTCACTGTTGCGCACTACAATTAGAACTGTGGTTGCACTTATCATGCACAAGAAAGACAAACAAAGGCATTAAATATATCACATATAACTTTCCTGCATGCATAGGGTTAAACTAAAATGAACAAAAACAATCCAGGAAATACAAATGTCCAGTCTGGGTTTAAACAGTTAGGGTGGCACAGTTTGGTTTGGTTTCACTGTGTGTGTGAAATACCTTTCAAAAGCAAATTTCTGAAACCTGAAACACAGGCACGAATGACACAATTTAAATCCAAGAGTTATGGTATTAGAGAAAGAAAAATCACGTAAATGATCTTTTAAAATTGCACTGTCACTTTTTGTAGTACTTGAGCTCAAGCAGATTTCCTGAAGCACATTCAGGCAAGTAACTACAATAATAATGTAGAATGTTCAGAGATGCATTTGTCTCTTCAAGATAAGCACTCTGACAAAATACGAGGTCTGAAATACACCATCTGTTCTAGGAAAGCTCGGCTCTCAAAGAAAAAACTCCCTGGAGAATACTAGTCACTTAGCTTCAGTCTTTTCCGGAGTGCTGGAGGAATGCCTGGTGTCAGCTGGTACAGGAACGAAGAAAAGAATTGCTTCAAAAGTCTTGAATACGAGGATGACAGCAGGCGCTGGACTGCCAAATTAGATGCTGAGATCAGGAAGCAAAACAAAGCCACGCAGGGAGGCATGCTTCTCTCTTCTATGTATAGCCAATCAGGAAAGCAGTTGAGTTTCCACATGTGGATGAGTCACCACAGCCAATTAGAAGCACATGTCTGCACCTGCTCACTTTAACAAACAAGCATTGGTAAAGCAAGCATTTATAAACCCAATTGTGTAACACAGCACCTTATGTTTACTGATAAACATGAATGTTTAACCACGAACAGAGATATGATTTAACCCTAATTCCTGGGGATGCTGACAGATAACGCAGGAGGCACCTTAGGGATTCCTGACACAGTATAACCTATGGTGATTTTCACTATGTGCACTATTTTATGACTGTTTACTTACCTGATTTTGGTTATTTGTGTATATTTTGTGTATAATACTTACCGCCTAAGGAAGTATAGCCTCTAAACTATTTTTGGCCTTATGTCACTAAAATAAAATACCTTTATTTTTGGTAACACTGAGTATTGCCTTTCTTGTGTGTAAGTACTGTGTAACTACAAGTGGTATTGCAAGAGCTTTGCATGTCTCCTAGTTCAGCCTTGGCTGCTCTGCCCACAGCTACCTCTAGACAGCCTGGCTTCTAGACACTGACTACATTCCACTAATAAGGGACAACTGACCTGATATAAGGTGTAAGTACCTGTGGTACCCCTACAAATCAGGGCAGCCTCCTACAAGACTGCACTGCTGCTAAAGACCGACTTCACTGCTTGAACCCAAGACTTCAAAATTAACTCCAAAGACTGGTTGGCTGGCCTCCTGCTCAGAGCATCAGGGACAGAAAAGGCTGGAGCCCGCAGCTGGACCCAGCCTCAGTGAGTCCTGACCATTTAAGTGCTGCTCCTCCAGTCCTGCATGGACCATAGGATGTGGTGCTAAAGGTGCGCAGATAGCCCAAATCCAAAATTGGGACTTTGGACATTTTCAGTCACAAAGTGCTCTGAGAACCAAGAGGAAACTGGGACCTGCTTGTTTGCAGATCCACAAAAGGTGCATATCCAGTCAACCTAACTCTGCAGCAGTTTCTGCTATATTTTTCACACCAGCAGCAAATCCTGTAAAGAGGCTCTTGCCCAGAAGGGAATCTGGCCTCATGGAGCCCTCATTGGCTACAGCCTGCAGCTTCGTCCCACTGTAGATTTTCTACTTCCAGAAAAGAGAGTAAGTCCTAACATAGCAATCTTCACTATGACTGCAACAATGCCTTTAGCACGGACAGCACCTACTGCCTTGCCCCCCTGAACGTTGCTTTTTCAGACATTTGTTCCTGAAATTCCTTCTAAGTTCAAAGGTAAATGTAGGCCGGGTACAATCTACTTCATGTGTTCAAATCGCACTCCACTGTGGGTGGCCATAATTTTCAACTGTGCCGGTCTTGCATGATGTCTGTGGTTGGCGCTTTGATCTTTCAGGTGTAATTTTTACTTTAAGTTTCAAAAATGCATAAGACCAGTTTTACCAATTTGATTTTTGTCATTTAGGTATCAAATAATCTATTAAAGTTCACTCTGTTTTTCTAAATTGGTGTTCAATTTTTCCTGTGTTGTGTTTCGCATTCTTGCTGTTTAAGTGCTACCTAACTACCTTGCACATTGCCTCTAAGTTAAGGCTGACAGCTTTTTTGCCAAGCTACCTGTGGTTCAGCAATGGTTAATTTAGTGACTTTTTTAGTTCGCTCTGACAACAATTGTGGCTATTGCTTGAGAAAGGCTGCAACCCCTCAAACAACAACCCACATTCTCACATTGATGCTCAGTGGTGGGATCCTGTACTTGTGCAGTACCATACAGTGATTAGTGTAACACTAGAATTCAATATACTCATTTAGATGCTAGATTTGACCTTTTTAAATGTTCCTTGATTTTTTAGATGGCTTTTTCCCTTTTTCTGGACTTAAGTTTACCTCACCTCCTTTTTGCTACAATGGAGATGGAACTGATCAAGCTTGTTGACCTTAGCAGGGCTAAAGAGCAGAAGCTCTGGATTAAGAGGGTGCTGAATACAGGAAGCAAGGTCACAAAGGTAGACCTCCAGATAGCCCTCCATACATATGAGGGGATGCGAGCCATCCCGGGGGAGGCACAGAATGACAAACTCTGAAGAGGATGAAGTTGACTAGGAGAAGAAGGAGGTGGATAAGGATGATGAAGAAGAGGGTCTAGCCACATACCCTGAGCTGCTGCTCTCTGGGGAAGAGGATGGCAACTTAACTACAGGAGAGCAGCCCCTTGCCAGGGCAGGGAAGAGTGAGTCTGCCATCAAATTGTCCCCTGAGGAACAGGAAGGCTGAGCGAGAATTCAAGTCTGAGATGGCCAAGTTGAAACTGGAGGCAACAAAGGAAAAGGCTGTTGCTCAAAGGGCCCTGGAGGAACAGAAGCTGGCCCTGAAGAAGGAGAAGACCAAAGGGCTGATTTGGATCTTGGCTGGACTACTGTTGTCCCACCATGGTGGCAGTCCCAAGTACTCTGTCAAGCTGACGGAGTTCTGACTGCCATATTTGGATGTGATGCAGTGGAATCTCCGACCTCCTTGATGGAGTTTTATCTGTCACATAAGAGCTGCCCTGCAGATGGTGCAGTGGACTCTCATGGTGGCTAACAACTGTCGCTGTCAGGATGGCAGGTTACCACTGACTATATTTAGGATTCACAGTTGTACTGGCATTGTTCTGGTGGCGGGGTCTATCGCCAGTGGTGTTTAACAATGTGCCAGGCCTGTGGCTATGGAATGGATTCCAGTAGCACACACCTGAGGTACTGTGGCTCCAAACCACGCTACACACTACACTGCATTCATACCATGATCATTTGCCTTTCCACCACAACACAACATTTTCTGGCAGGAAGCACTATTGATACTATACACACATTCACCATCACCACACAAACCACCACAATAACACAATCAACTAAACCAACACAATCACAGAAAGGCACACCTACAAACGACAACACCATGCAAAACCACACAGTCATTACTCACCTGAATAGTACACATCAGCAAAACATCACATAGCCAAACTTACACAACAAGCACCACATCAGCATGCAACTGCCAAACATACAGACACAACCACATCATCCACCCCAGCTCCCTCTACCTCAACCAGCCAATCCACCCACATCCCACCTACCCTCATCCCTCCCCTCCCAATTCTTAAAGAATCTTGCCTTAACCCCTACCACACCTACTCCTACCTCTCACAAGTAAACAACTTTGAGGTGCCTGATATGTGCCAAACAGATGCCCTTCCTGAGGAGGTTACCCCAGGACTATATGCAGCAGACAAGTTATGGGCAGCAAGGCAAGAGAGCTTGAATCTTCCAAACAATGTTCAATGTCACACGTGTTACTTTGCCAAAACAATGTACATGAGAAAAGTAATACATTAATAATCATTGGAGTTCAACTTTCACAAAGTTTGCCCCACATTCATTAGTGCTGCACAAATCAATGTGTTAATGAAATTGAAATGATGTACCAGTGAGATGCATGTTCTGACTGACAATCACAACAGGAAACTACAACATTTCATGGCATTGTCCCATTGCAAAGTGCAGGCTTTTATGTTGCCTACAAATGTGATGAACTTTGAGGATTTGGCACAAGCATTCATTTTGGTAATGTATACTTTCACCAAATAATATTATTATTTTACTTACTCAAAAGATGTTGATACAGGTGTGTTTCATTTAGTTTCTGACACAACTAGTGCAAACACATATGCATTACACAATTATTTTAAAATTGATTTTCTAACATGCATGTCAGCTCACTGGTCTCAAGCTAATGTTGACTGACAATTCAACGGTGAGAAGTAACATGAACTGCTCATCTTCGATTCCGGCATTGACAGGGTCGTTTTCCTTTGTGGTCAAGGGACAACAGCAATGGCAAGCTTGTCAGGTTATGTTCCAGTCAAAAACGGAAGCGTAAAAGGGAAAAAGGTAGGTTTTTACCTACCTCGTTTCCCTTAAAATCTGCCGACTCCGGTGTGGAGGCTTCTCCACCACAGTTGCCTCGGCGGAACGGCACATCACGATTGCCTTGGTGGTTAAAGTGGCTGGGGTACCTCGGCAAGCTGCTATTTCCTATGGCGCCGCTGACACATGTGTAAAGTTCTGATGGAATCAGCGGGACTCAGGTGGTCTTTCGTCTATGGTCCAGCCAGCAGCTAAATAGAGCAGGTTTCCCTGATGGAAAAGCGACAGCGGGACTGATACCACTAGGATCTAAATCAGACCCCAAGGCTGGAGGACCTTGGCTGAAAGAAATTGGTCTTGGCTCATGAGGTGAGCCTACAAGAGCTGGACCTCAAAGGTAAGCACGCAGCAGAATCCAGCAGCAATGGTGGCAATATTCAATCACAGTTCACTGAAGAGATGAGGGCCTATTTACCACAAAACATATTTAAGAGCCCCTAGCGCCATCTACCAACACATTAGCGTAATTATTTTGCGCTAATGTTGTGTTAGATGGCCAAAATCCCCACGCCATATTTACAAAGTGGCGCAATGCATGCATTGCACCACTTTGTAACCCTTTGAGCCACATTATTCTTGGGAAAGGCATAATGTATACGAGGGGGGCGTTCCCCGGTTGGGGGGGGCAAAAGAATAGTGCAAGGAAATCTAATCTAAGAGATTTCCCTGCACCATGATTTTCAGTACTTTTAACACCTGCTCAGAGGGTGGGCAGACCCTCGGATTGGCTAGTGTAGTTCATGGTCAAGAGATAAATCCCAGTTGGTTTGGGGCAGAGAGCATAGGTTACTCTTGTGTCTCTGGGTGACAATGAGATGGTGTCAAAAGCCCATACGCCTTCCAAAACTTCTAACTATAGGCAGTGTGTCATCATCAAAGGGCAGAGGTAAGAGGCTCTGAGGGACACAGGAGCCAATATGACTAATGTAAGGCGTTATCTGGTGTCCTCTGAGCAAGTCATACCCAATGCAGGCCACCTGCTTGTAGTGGCAGACAACTGGGAGAGTCACTACCCAGTGGCTCTGGTTACCTTTATGTGGGGTGGGGCTGTCCAAGGTTCTCTGAAAGTAGTTGTGATCCCTGCCATGCCTGTAGATTGTCTGTTGGGCAATGATGTGAATCATACCAATTTGGAAAAAAAGTGGAGCTTAGATCTCACATGGAGATGTCAGGGTTGACTGAGTGGGTGTGTCTGACTACACAGTCCATGGCGGCACGGTGGGGAGTCAAGAAAGCCTGAAACCTGGGAGATTGGCCCAGACAGCTGCCAAGAAAGGGAAGAATAAGGGGCATGGGAAACCAGCCCCTGAATCTCCTACAGACCAGGTTGAGAGCGGGCCCACCAGAGAAAAATTCTGTGAGGCACAGAAGGAGTGCCCAACCCTAGAAGGCTTGAGGTGGCAAGCTGAGGCTCAGTTCATTGACAGAATGACCCCTATATAATGAGCCCAAAGTTCCAGAGCCAGAGGCAATCAGTGTGTTGGTGGTTCCCCATTGCTACAGACCTCTCCTACTTGGGGAGGCTCATGCCATACCCCTGGTAGGTTATCTGGGACATGATAGGAGCATTGCAAGGCTTCTCACCCACTTATATTGGCCCTGGAAGAAGACAGCTTCAGATGAATTCTGTAAGTCATGTCCTACCTGTCAGGCCAGTGGGAAAACAGGGAAAAAAGCTTAAGGTTCTCCTGGTCACCTTACCTGTCACTGGCACCCCCTTTGAAAGGGAGAACATCAAAATTATTGGGCCCCTTGTTCCCAAAACTGATTTAGGTAACTAATTTAATCCTTATTTTTGATGGCCTATGCCTCCAGATACCCAGAGGCCATACATCTGAGATTTGTGACTGCTCCTGCAGTGGCTTGATCCCTGATGGGGATTTTTACACGTGTGAGGTTCCTAAGGAAGTGGTGGCTGACAGAGGCACCAACTTCATGTTGTCTACATGAAGTACATGTTTGAAGAGTGTGGGGTGACATACAAGTTTTACACACCCTGTTACCCTCAGAGAAATGTGCCTGTGGAAAGATTCAACAGGGCCCTAAAGGCATGTTTATGGGCCTCTGTGCCCTTGGAGTGGAACTGAGACATCCTCTTACCATGCCTGCTATTTGCCTATAGGGAGATACCAGAGAAGTGTGTTGGAATTATCCCCTTAGATCTCCCTTATGTCCACCCTGTTAGGGCACCTCTCAGTCTGGTGAAGGAGGGGTGGGAACAAGCTCCCATGAAGCCCTCTAGGATGTAGTCAGCTACATATTGGTTTTTTGGAACCAGATACAGAAGTTCCGGAAGAAGGTTTCTGAAAACTTAGAGATCCGCCAGGAAGTAATAAAATTCTGGTAGGACCGGAAGGCTACTGTGGTGGAGTCTTAACCTGGCGAGAAAGTATGGGTTTTGGACTTGGCCCTCTCTGCAGAGTCATCCCCACACCTTTTGCCTTCTCCCTTCTGGTTTTCAACCCCTTTTTTGGCTTTTAGGACTCTGCACACTTTGCCACTGCAAACTTGTGTTAAAGTGTTCTCCTTTAAACATGGTTATATTGGTTCACACCCCAATGACACATTTAATTTACTTACAAATCCCTGGTACAGTGGCAATACATGTAAGCAGGGCCTGTGAATTGAATGCTACTGGTGGGCCTGTAGCACTCATTGTGCCACCCACGTAAGTAGCCTTTTTAAAACTGTCTCAGGCCTGAGATTGCAGCCTGTGTCTGCAGTCTTAAACTGCCATTCTTCCTTTTACCTGGCCTAAACCTTCCTTTTCAATACATGCAAGTCACCCCTAAGGAAGGCCCTAAACATCCGAAAAGGTGGCGAACAGTGTATTTAAAAGGTTGGAGATATAGTTCTAACTTTTACATGTCCTGGGAACGAAAAACTCTTAAATTCATTTTTCAAAGCTGCAAGGCCTGCCTCTCCCATAGGACATCATTGGTTTACCTTATCATATTTAATAAGTGATAACGTTCAATTCTGAGCTGATAGGAATGTTGAGTTTGGTATCTAAAGAAATGTAATTAAAAGTTCCTGTTAAGCATTAAATTGGATTCAAAATCACAATTCTGAAAATACTCCTTTTAAAAAGTTGGCATTTTCTTGCTCTAACCATTTGGTGTCTGCAGCCTGTATCCTGGGTCACATGACTAAGTGTAGTTGGCAATTGATATTTGTGTATTACTCCCAGACAGTCAAACCATAGAGGAACTGGGTGTTAGCAGGATGGGCCCTCGTAGCAGGATGAGGAGGCAGAGCTGTGCGCAGCCCCACTTGTACTTCAAAGACTGTACAAACCTATTGTGACTGTGGACAGACTGGTAACAGCGCAGGGACGGTGGAAATTTCAGACACTTCTGTGGGGGTAAAACTCATAAAGTTTTTCCACTTCAAAGCTGGCCCCATGAATAAAATTAGTACCCTCAGACCCACTCATCAGTTACCTTTGGGACTTGTGGAAAGAAACTCAGAGGACTCCCCTGCTGCCTATGACTTACTGTGTACTTCAGAGGCTGCCCTGCTGCCCGAAGTCAGCCCTGCTGCCCGAAGCCTGCCCTGTGCCCTCAGGTGACTGCCCTGCTGCTTGAGTCCTGTTTTTCTGTTTAAACCCATAACTTCTAGAGTGACTCCAAGGGCTAGTGGTCTGGCCTCTTGATCAGAACCTCAGGAACAGGAAAAAGCTCCAACCATCTTGACCACGCACCTGGACATAGCCTGAGTGAGTCGTGACCATCCAAGTGGTGCCCCTCCAAATTTGGATCCTTGGAAGAGGTGCTAAATGTGTCTAGACAGCTCAAATCCAAATTTTGACAAACGTTTCAGCCAAAAAGTGCCCGACAACTGAGAGAAGACCAGGACCTACCTGCTAGTCAATCCACCCTAGGTGCATCACCAGTCGGTCTGACTTTGCAATAGCCCCTGCTATGTTCTTCTTTCAGCAGCAACTCCTACTCCACAGCTCCTGTCCAGAAGTGAATCAGGCCTCATGGAGCCCTTATTGGCTACAACCTGCAGCTGTGTCCTGCTGGAGATTTTTTCGACTTCCAGAAAAAAGACGTGTGGGGCATATTTATTAAAGACTTGTGGCACTCTTGCGCTACGTAATGGGGAGGAAGAGCGATACAGCTCTTAAGTTAGATTTATCAAGCCGTGCAAAGCCACATTGCCTGGATTGATGAGTCTAGAGTAACACAACACAGTACAAATCACTGTGGTGTGTTACTCTGCATTGGACAAGCGTTCCATGGGTGGAGCGTGGGTGTTCCCACGCACCGACCAATAGATGTTGGTGCATTCCCAGATTTACCATCACTGGTAGACCTGGGAATGCTTCAAAATTCTAAGCCTCCTCAGGTGATGTGTAATGAGGGGAAATATCTTTATTTTTCCTTGTTACTTCCTCTTTCTATGTGTGCTGCATTGTTCAGCACACATTGAAACAGGAAAATGCCTCTCAGGATTGTTATTGTGCAAGAAGATGTCACTTTCTGCACAAAAGCAATCCTGCTTACAATGCAGGTACCGTTGCACCATGGTGCAATGGTGCCTGCATTGGTACTGAGAGAGCGTAGTTTAAATACTATATATTTAGATGTGAAATGCTTATATTTAACAATGCTGCATTAATAATATTATTCATTGAAACGTATTTTAAACGTGGAGAATTATCATATGCATAAACTAATGTCGACTGTAAGAAATAATTGCTTGTATTATGATTAATTGAATATGTTAAAACGTACGAAGATTGCATTTATTAGAATCCATAAGTCTTAAGTTAGTGTGAGTCGAAAACTAGCTGTGTTAAAGCATATTTGTCTGTTTCTCCAGTATGCTGACTCGCAAAAGGCCATGACCCAGCAATTGTTCTTTTCTCCATTATATGTAACATTGCTAGATTTTCTCATCCGCATGCTAGCTGCTTTAGTATAAAATTATGAGCTTTGCAACAAAATATGGACACTTTCAAGGACATTGAAACACGGAAAAGAGAACTCTTGACCCGAAGAGTGTGCCAGAAAATGAAGTAACCCCGGATGTGCCACCGACGAAAAACATCAATTATGAAGACCAATCAAAATGTTATAAGTTATCGTAAAATGACAAATGCATTACTTAATGTATAATTTGATAGGTTACAGATAGTGGGGTGTAGTGACTATCCAATAGAATTTTGGGGGAATGTATTATGAAAAAGGGATAAAAACCCATGACACAGGAGACTCGGGGGCATTAGGTTGGGAATGATATCGATTGCATCCAGAAACTCTGTCACTCTATTTGGTGACTTGAGACTTAGACAAAACCATCCTCACCCATAGACTGCCCCATTACACTTTCTTCCTTATGAGGGAAGTGTCCCCTGCCCTTAGACTAGATAGACTGACGGCGATCTAACTGATGTCCTGAAGACGAAGACTGATCCTGTATGCTGACCTATTCCGAGGAGGGTAATTATGCTACTGCTATTGAAATTCATTTATTTGCCTTTTCTTTCTAGGTACCAACTGCTGTGTATTTTTGATTAGAGACCTTAGTTAGATGTTTTCCAAATTGATGTTCTAAATTGTTTTGCATGAAGCCCAACATGCTGATGCTAATTGTGGTTAGATGAGGCATTCATCTTGACTGACGTAACTGACGTGACTGACGTGGTGCTATGCTGAACTAAGACATATATGAGGTTCTATGCATTTTGATTTGTTTACCTTCATATTACTATCTTATGTTTGTGATCTTTGCATTATTACCACATTGTGATTATGCTCTTTTGCTTCTTGGTTTTGAGATTAATATATCTGCTATTAGATTGTAATCAATAGGGAATAAAATTCACAAAACTTCAATAAGGTGTGGTTATTCATGACTGAAAGGTCATGGTTGCGCCGAAGGTTTAACAAATGTCTAAAGTGAAATACATTGTGGTGATATATGTTGACAATATTATTGATATATTGCTTGATATATTGATCAGTTACCTCGTCTTACGGTGTCTCACCACTGGGTCCAAAGATTCATCGGCCTAAAACGAGTCCTAATGTGTATAAATTAACATAGAAGGACGCGTTAACAGTTCTGGTAGCAGAGCGATGGTTTGGCCCTTGGGGGCCCTAGGACGGAGTTTTATTGTTTAATTTGTTTTTCTGTGATAATGCAATTTGGAGATATGATGGGTTGCTAAGTTCGCCATGGCTTTCCCGGGATCTCAGAGCCTGCCTACATGAGTTGGGAATGTTCTCGGTGCCATAGTGTGCGTGGTTAGGGTCTTTGCGCTTGCTTAAGTTTACGCATCTTGCAGGTGGTTGTGAAAATTTGTGTGTATTTAGGCCAAATTAAGTGTTGTTTAGCAGGAGTGGGCATACTCCACAGTCTGAGAGTAGGGAATTTGGCGTACTTCATGTGAATATAGCGCTTGTTGCTCAAAATTATCCATGTGGTTGGTTGTCGTGTACGGACCTGTCGAGGTCTAAGACTCCGGAGTATGATGATAAATGTGGTTCATGTTGTAATCTGTCAGGTTTAATAGGTCAATCGGGCGTGGTTGACAAGTCGAGTTTGAGTTATAATGCATGTATGAAACCTTCAATGGAGATTTGACAAATTCTAAAGTGCACTAGAAGGAGTCATTGACAAGTCGAGAGTAGAATTTGAGGGTCGAATTCTGCTTGCGAATGCGGGAACTTAGAAAGAGAGAGTAGCGGCCGAGGCTTCAAGTGAAATCTCCGTAAAGTTCTGAAGCGAATGTGTTACCTTTCCTGTAGTAAACCGACAGATTTGTGTTGTCATTTTAAGGTGCTCGCAATAATTTGCATTAGTTTGTGTGAGTTGTAGGGGTCAGTGAGGAGCGGACAAGCCGCAAGACTTTGTCAGCTGCTGTGTGTGTGAGTGTGACGTCAGTGGTGCCGCGCTGAGATAGGTCGGATGTCGAGAAGGGTCGCGCACGGATTGGCTGCTGTCCGTGAGAGTCAATAGGTTGAGAAAGGGCGGGTGAAGAGTGTCCTGGGAACTAAGCCATTTCTGATTGAATACAAGTACAAGGATCGTAAAAATTAATTTTGTCAAAGCATTCAAGAGCGCTCTAAAGGGAGATGTATATATTGTTGCAACTGATGGGGAACCTACACCACCTGAGGGTACTCCGGCTTACATGGTTATGGAAGAGAAAGGTGTCGCACCTTGTTTATGGATGAAACAGTGGCGCAAATTAACAGAAAAAGAAGGGTGTTTAGCGTTTCCAGAGCATGGGACGTTTAATCCAAAGGTACTAGAAAATCTGAGGTGGATGTTAAGTACACAGAAGCCACCTCCGAGACCGGCACAATATGAGGCTTTGGCCATTTGGGACTTAATGGCTCTTAAACATAGACAAGAAAGGTTTCAGAGAAGGCTGAGAAGGGCAGAAAAATCATATGCAGAGGCTAGGTGGGACAACAAGAGCAAAATATGGAGAAGGGGAATCGTAGACAGGTTGAAGTTATTCCCAGCAATAACCCAGGGAGAAGAAACACAGGGAAAGAAAGCCTCCTGTAAAACCGACAAAGATTCAGGCAAAACTAAAGAAAATAAAAGGTCCTGGGAAGAGGAAAATGATTCTGATGATGAGGAATTTATGGATAGATTGTTACATGATCGTCCGCCACCGTATGCGGTGTGCGACAGCGCTCCAAGTACTAGCTTGGATCCTGGGAACCAGACGCAGGAGAAGGGAGTTACTGATACAGTACAGACTAGCGATACAGCTTTGATACAGAATAGTGTCAGTGTACCCAATGCACCAGACTTGCCGATACAGTTGCAGCCTCCACCGCAGATAAAGAGAATCTATACTGATGTTCCAGTGCTTGAGACTACTACAAATTTGATAGTGCCGCCAGACCCGATATACACAAAGCCAAAGTTAATATGGATTGAATCGACTCCGAAGCTAATGTCTCAACCACCACAGTTGATACCAGGGTATAACCCTGTAGCACGACCACCGTTAGTACCTGTACCGGGTACGCTGGAGCTGATCTATGGTGTTGAGGCTCCAAGAAGCCTGGGACCAGGTCAGACACCTGCCGCTATATCGTTACCTATTATTGTTGGTCCCCCAGTGCCATTGTATGCACAAGGTAAAACAGGGATGTGTGATCAGGGAGTGATGACACAGAAAGCGATAAGAGGAGGGTCTATGGGAACTCTATAGATAATGGACCCTGGAGAACAAGTAAATGAGCCACCGAGACCCTTAATGGACCTTAGTCCAGTAGGGGCACCTCTCGAAACGATGCGTCAAGCTGGGTTGGGAGTTTTAACTCCCAAAATTATGAGTACAAATACCTCACACACTCCAATGATACATGCAGGGAATATTTCACTGCAGGGTTTTACAGTACAGCAGTTAAATGAGTGGTTAGAGAAAACTTGTACCTCACAAAAGACTACAATGACCACCATTGAACCTGAGAAAGAAAAACAAGATGAATACTTGAATTTTGTACGACTAGGGGCAGAAGCTGCCGAGTTAGTGGAAGGAACAATGGGAGTAAATAGGTTGGAATCATACACTGAGGCAGAATTGAGGTACTTATGCCCCATGATTACCAAAGAGGTAGGCAAAGTACATCAGAGATTAGCGAATTTGGCAGATAAATATAATATTGATATCGGAAACACTAAGCATTTGAAAAGAAGTTTAGATTTTGACTCCAAAGATTTTGAACACAAGAGATCTGCAGGCATGAAGGCACACCTGAGAGAACTGTTGCAAAGTGCACAAATTTGGGGTGCATTGGAGAAATGGGAAGGCCGATGGGCAAAGAAAAGAGGTAAGGGAAAGGGAGACAGTCCAGGGTCCAATGAAGGTAGGACATCACCTGACCTGGGATCGGTAAAAATCCTACCTATGAGAGAGACAGCTGGTGGTGTTCTGGTACATGTGCCATGGACTAGAGGAGACATTTTATCCTTTACGAATGATTCAGGGGAACCGGAGATATGAATTTTTAAAGAATTATTACTTTTCTAGCGCTTAGAAACAAAAAGCGCCAATCGGGTCATCGGGTTACCTAAAACTGTAACGTGATATTGAACACAAGTACAGGATCCCGTCGCTGCTTCCAATTATGTTGGAAAACGGGTCATCTGGTTGCACCTCGACCGGGGCAAAGTCAGACTTTCAGGCCGACCACGATGGAGCCCTGCTCGGCTACAGGTCGCGGGAGGCCTCGGTTAAAAAGTTACCTTCTGACTTAGTCTTTATTTTGAAGTTTTTCTTCACCGGGACGAACCTGCCAGTTGAATCCGACCTCCTGGAGCCCTTGTCCGGATACGCGATGTGGGTTACCTCGGTGGAGACTTTTACCTTCGGACTTAGTCGTTTTTTCGAGATGAAAATCCTTCGACCGGGGTAAACCTGGATCTTGATCCGACGTCCATGGAGCCCTTCTCGGATACGATGGCTGGGAGGTCCCGGTCAACTTTTTACGTTCGGACTTAGTCTCTTTTTCTGATGTTTTTCTTTACCGGGACGAACCACGAAGTCAGGCCGGGTCGCGGTTGAGGCAAGCCGGCTATAATTTCCGCGGCGGGTCGGTCCCGCTCTGGAGCTTTTTTCTAAAAATTCTCAAATCTTTTCCAAACTTCTGGGGCTTCACCCAGATGTTCTTTTAAGGTTCTTTTGGGGTCCACAGCTCACCCCAAGGGTCCAGAAGTTCTGTGATGGTCCTTGGGGGGTGCGGACTTCAACTCCCAGAATGCACCTGGCGGAAACTCCTTTTTGGCCACTGGACAGTGGTCAGCTGGTCGCTTTCTTCAGGAGTTGGTGCAGGGGACTCTGGTTAGCAATTTTTCACCTGTAGCAAACAGGGAGTCACTCCTTGAACCAGTTGAAGCCAGGCAAAGTCCTTCTTGTGGTGAAGCCCAAGTGTGCAGCTGGTGCAGTCCTTCTGAGTGCAGGTTCCAGGTGCAGGCCAGGGGTCCAGCAGGGCAGTCCTTCTTCTCCTTAAGTTCTTTCTTCTTGAAATTTGGTGGGGATCTGAGGTGTGGGTGCAGGTCTGCCAGTTTTATCCTTGCTCCTGGGTGAAAAGCAGGGGGGCCCTGGTTCTCCAATCAGGGACAGGGTCGTCCCCCTGTGATGACCACTTCCTGGGAAGTGTGGCAAAAATCCATCCCAGAAGGCAACAGTCTCTAAAAATCCAACATGGATGAATCTGATTTTTGGAGGTTACATCTGGCTGAGCCCACCCACTGGTGTGGCTAAAAATCATAAACACACCCCTCTCCTGCCCTCTCCTAATCTAATCAAGGGGGCACCTAATTGTCTGGGGTTGCAGGATGTGGGGGTGTTGCTGGGTGCTCCAAATGTCCTTCTCTGCCTTTGAAGACCAGTTTGGCAGCCCTCCCACTTCCTGCCTCACCATCTGCTGAGGGGAGATTCTCTCCCCCAAGCACATTCCTTTGTGTGAAGCCAGGCCACTTCACACCTCATCAAGGCAGCCTGTCAGAAGCTGCTGCAGGCTGGCCAATCAGAGCACAGCAGCAAAAACAATGCAGAGCTGAAATTGGCAACTTTTTAGGTAAAGTCTAAACTTTTTACCTGAACAAGTTATATTAAATCCAACAACTGGAAGTTGTGGGATTTATTACAACAATTAATTTGATACCAAATTCTTGGTATGTAACATTTAAGGAGACTTTAAAATTTAAAATAAAGTCTGCCCATTCTAGCCTATGAAGGCCATTTACTTCAATGAGGGAAAAACGAATTTGGCTGTTTTTACCTCACCAGGGCTTATAAATCTATTTTTATAAAGTCCCTGCTTATAGTTACATGGCACCCAGCCCTAGGGGCACATAGGGCACACCTTAGGGGTGACTTATATGTAAAAATAAGGTAGTTTAAGACTTTGGAAGTACCTTTAATTCCAAAGTCGAATTTGCATATAACTTTAATTTAAAAGCAGCCAGCAAGGCAGACTTGCTTTTAAAATGACACTGGGCACCTCAGCAGTGCACCTAGGTGTGCACCACCTATGCTGTGGTCCCTAAACCTACATGCCCTACCATATACTAGGGACTTATAGGTAGGTTAACTTAGCCAATTATAATTAGCCTAATTTGCATATCCATTTTACACAGAGCACAGGCCTGGGACTGGTTAGCAGTACCCAGGGCACCAACAAAGTCAGGAAAACACCAGCAAAAAGAGGAAAATGGGGGCAAAAAGTTATGGGGCCTCTGCAATCAGCCCTGTTTTCTCACACTAGGCTAAGAGAGAAGCCGATCGAGTGGTATCAACAAACGGATAGATTCGTGAAACTTGCAAAGTGTCTCTGGGAAGACTTGAATACTTTGTTTGAGATCATTGTTTCGCCGGATTTGTGGCTCGAGTGCAAGAGAGGGGTAGATTGGCCCACGAAGGAGCCGGCAAGAGATAAGGTGACTGGAGCACCATCAGAAGAGGTGATGACATATTATCATAAAGTAATTGAGTTATTGAAGCAAAAGGTGTCGCCGAAGGTGACCGATTGGCAGAAAATCGACCGGACCTCTCAAGACGTTAAGGAGTCAATACATGCTTATTACGAGAGATTATTGAAAGCGTTCAAACATTACAGTGGTACTGAGACTATCGAACTGAAGGACATGAATCACCCTGTGTTTAGATTCGTTGAAGGGCTGAGACCAGAAGTTAGCCAGATGATTAAGAATCATTTGATTTGTTGGGAAGCTAAACCGATTGATGAGGTGTTGCAGTATGCAAAATACTGTAGTGACGAAATTGAGTTAAAGCAGAAAAAGTTGAAAGAGAAAGTGATGGTGATGCAGATAAGGGCTGCACAAGCTGGAATACAGGGAAATGGAGTTCAGCAAATGATACAGCAACAACCGCAAATGAATGGTGTGTTTCAGGCATAGCCGAGAGGCAGAGGTCGAGGGTTTCTGAACCGTGGTTCGGACATGAATAATGTTGTTATTCAAAATGACGGTCAAGGAGTGAAAAAGATGTCACCATGTCACGCGTGCGGGGGCGTGGGGCACTGGAAACGGGAGTGTCCGAATATGGTGCAGGATGGTGCAGTTCAGCAGAGCATTAATGTTGGTACAATACAAAATTCACGAGGTCCAAAAGTGAGACATCAAAACCCGAATTTTCAGAATAATTTGGTACAAATGCAAGGGGTACATCCCATGCAGCAGATGCAAATGCCGCGTTTTCAGTCAGTACAAATGCAACCAGTACAGCAGCAGATTCCTATGGTGCCTAGACAGCAAATGCAAATACCAATGGCTCCGATGGGACAGCAACAGGTGATGCTGCCTCAGCAGGTCACAGGCCAGGTAACCAATCAAAATAATACTGTGCAACAATTCCCATTACAAGGTGAAAATGGTATGAATGAGGATTGGTCAGATGACAGCTCAGACAGTGAAGAGTGCAGGCTTGCAGCATCTCTAGAGGTGGATCAGAGAGGCCCATACGTAGAGGGAAAAGTAATGGGCTATAAGGTTTCATTTTTGGTCGACACAGGAGCTACACGCTCTACAGTTCGAAGTGCAGAAGTCCCGAGATTACCTCTCTCAGGGCGTACTATACGAGTGGTTGGTGTGGCAAATCAATACCTGACTAATCCGATCACTGATCCGGTGCAGGTTGAAATTGGCAACTTTCAAGGGCTGCATAGATTTGTTGTATGCGATTCAAGTCCAGTATCCTTGCTAGGAAGGGACTTACTATGTAAAACAAAATGTTCAATTACCTGTTCCAACGATGGAATAGAAGTACAGACAAACAGTGACGATGAGGGAGATGAGAGTCAATTTGTAGAGGAAGAAGCAGAAACAAATGAAGACTACCCTTTGATTACTTTATTCCCAATGCATACTTTTATCGACCTACCTGTTGAACTACAAGGGACCGTGACAGAGAAAGAAGTAAGATTGATAAAAGGAGTAGAACCAGTCAAGGTTCAGATAAAGCCGAATGCAGTGTTCCCACAAGTGTCACAATACCACATGACCCAAGACGTCCTCATTGAGGTGTCACAAATAATTGCAGATTTTCTCAGACAGGGAGTCCTGAAAGAAGTCTTGAGCAGTCCGTGTAACTCTCCCATAACGGGTTTAAAGAAGCCCTGTGGAAAAGTTTGAATTGTGCAGGATTTGAGGAAAATAAATGAAATTGTGATAAAATGCTGCCCTGTGGTACCTAACCCAGCGGTAATAATGTTCCAGGTTCCTTGTGATGCTGAATGGTTTACTGTGGTAGACCTATCACAAGCATTCTTTTCGTTACCTCTTCATGAAGACAGCCAATTTTTGTTCAGTTTCAAATTCCTGGATAAGGTGTACAGTTGGTGCAGAATTCCTCAAGGGTTTTCTGAGTCACCATCCATCTTCAATCAGATATTGAAAAAGGATTTGGAACCTCTTGTGCTGCCTTTTAATTCAACTCTTGTGCAGTACATTGATGATTTGCTAATTGCATCCAAAACCAGAGACAGTTGTAAATATGATACGATTGCATTATTGAATCATTTGGGAAAGAATGGACACAAGGTGTCACCCAGAAAGTTACAATACTGTCAAAAAGAAGTGAAATACTTGGGACATTTGATTGAGAAAGGGTCTCGAAGAATATCAAATTAAAGAATAACAGCTGTTTTGCAGATGAATCCCCCAACAACAAAAAGAGATGTCAGGATGTTTTTGGGAATGGTGGGCTACTGTCGTCAGTGGATACACAACTTCTCAATCATCGCAAAGCCTTTAATAAAATTGACAGGAAAAGAAGTCAAGGATGAGCCATACACAATAACCTTGACAAAAGAGGAGCTTGAATCATTTGTAGGATTAAAAGAATGACTGCCGGGCACCAGCATTAGGAATGCCTGACTATGAGAAACCTTTCCTGTTGTTCTGTCATGAACGTGATGCTTGTTCTTTGTCTGTTTTAACACAGGTCCACGGAGATGCAAATCGCCCTGTAGCATATTTTTCAGCTACTTTGGACCCTGTTGCAGCAGCCTTACCGGGTTGTTTGCGGGCAGTTGCAGCAGTTGGTCAAAGCCTTTCACAATGTGAAGGCATAGTCATGGGATACCCTCTAACAGTAATGGTTCCACATTCAGTTGAAATTCTGTTGACACGAACTAAGACACAACACATGACAAATGCACGACTCACTAGATATGAGACGATTATACTGGGGTCACCAAATGTCACACTAAAGAGATGCACTGTGCGGAACCCGGCAACCTTACTTCCCAATGAAAATACTGAAATCAAAGATGGGGAAGAATTTTAACATGATTGTCTTGAGGTGACTGAACTCTGTACCAAACCTCGCCCAGACATACAGGATACCCAGTTAAAAGAAAACAATTGCATTATGTTTGTTGATGGGTCCTGTTTAAGAGATTCAGCAGGAACATTGAGAGCCGGTTACGCAGTATGTACCATAATTGGCATTGTCGAAGCCTCCTGGCTCGAGAAAGTGTTTTCTGCACAAGTGGCAGAATTAATAGCTCTTACTAAGGCATGCCACGCAGCTGTAAATTTGAAAGTCACTATCTATACTGACAGCAGATATGGATTTGGAATTGTGCATGATTTTGGCCAACTCTGGTCACAGAGGGGTTTCATGACCTCCTCTGGTTCTCCTGTGAAAAATGGTGAACAAATAAGAGATTTGTTGCATGCGATTCAGTTACCTCTCGAAGTTGCCGTGGTGAAGTGCAGTGCTCACACCAGATCACAAGATTTTGTGTCTATGGGAAACAACTATGCAGATCAAGTCGCAAGATTTTGTGCATTGAACTGTATATCGTTTAAAGAGCAGTGGGAATTGTTACCACAAACTGAAAACGACACGAGTTTAAGTCTAGCATTGCGAGTGGTTGATACTTTAGACGAACTGAAAACATTACAAAGTCGTGCTAGCAAAGAAGAAAATTTTCCTGGCAGAGAATGCAGTGTGTACAAAGAGCAGATGATCTATGGGTTTCAGAAGAGGGAAAATTGGTTCTGCCAAATAGTCTTTTATCTCAGTTTGCCCGGCTCTATCATGGCCAGGCACATCTGGGAAGAGATGCCATGATCAGGTCCTTTAAGATTGATTGGTTCAATCCAAAATTCAGACATGCCGCAGAAATCACTTGCCACAGGTGCGTCATCTATTAACAGATGAATGCTGGAAAAGGAACTGTGGTAACTTTGAGCCACATCGGGAGAGCTGGAGGTCCATTCAACAAAATGCAAATGGATTTTATCGAAATGCCTTTTTGTGGAGGATTGAAGTACATGTTGGTGATTGTGTGTGTTTTCAGTCATTGGATTGAGGCATATCCCACACGTAGGAATGACAGTCTTACAGTTGCAAAACTACTACTCAGGGAGCTGATACCAAGATTCGGGTTGCCGGTTTCTATAGAATCAGATAGGGGGAGACACTTCGACAATGAGGTGATTAAACTTCTGTGTGCCGCACTCAACATTGAACAAAAGCTGCATTGTAGCTGTCGCCCTGAAGCATCAGGACTAGTCGAACAGATGAATGGTACTTTAAAATCAAGAATAGCAAAAATGTGTGCAGCAACAAACATGAAATGGCCAGATGCCTTACCTCTAGTACTGATGTCTATGAGAAATACCCCAGATAAGAAAACGGGACTGTCCCCCCATGAAATCCTCATGGGCAGAGCAATGAGATTACCAGCGGTACCTGCAAATGCACTAGTGAATATTACAGATGATATGGTGTTGGATTACTGCAAAGGTTTGGCTGACGTGATTCGCTCTTTTTCTCACCAGGCGGAAGATAACACGTTGCCACCAATTGGCGAACCAGGTCACTCTCTGCAAGCTGGAGATTGGGTGGTTGTCAAGAAGCACGTGAGAAAATCGTGTCTTGAGCCGCGTTGGAAGGGGCCGTATCAAGTAATATTGACGACCACCACTGCTGTGAAGTGTGCCGGAGTTCCCAACTGGATACATGCCAGTCACACGAAAAAGGTAACGTGTCCTGTTGAAGAGGAACTTGAAGTTTCCGGTACAGCAACTTCAGGAAGAGAAGTTTCAGAGTCAGAGATCTGTCAAGAAGGAACTGAGACTACTGGAGAGCCCACTGAGAACAGTCTTGTCCCTCAAACTGTCAATGAGTTCGAGAGAGGTGACAGAGTGCCTATCTCAGTCGAGGCAGCAGGGGAACTAAGCCAAGGAGAGGTTCTCCCAGAAGTAGACGAGTACAGGTTAGAGTCCGAAATCAACATAGAACCAGAAGACGAAAGAGAAGGAGAAACTGTAGATACAAATCGAAACGTGTCAGAGTCTCCCGAACCAGTTGCAGGTCCGTCAAGAGGAAACACCATATCACAAGAGGAGGGTGCTGTCCAACGTCCTGAAGGAAAACATCGAACCAAGACACATAGAGGCAATAATTGGCCAGACAAGTCACATCCTAAATTAAGAGAGGTATCGAATGACACGATAATAGAAGAAAGTGATACTTCACAAGCAGATGATCTGAGTGAAGGAGAACAACAAGGTGAACGAAGGCTAAAAAGAAAAAAAATAGCAAACAGAAGATATACAGGTCCTGAATGGGCATATGCTACAACCTCTGAATGGCAACAAGAATTTTAGCATTCTGTTTTGATCGAGAAGTACCAGGCCAATACTACGATACCTGAAGATATTCAAAGGGAAACTCAGCTAAAATTGAATTCATGAAAGCTGAAAAGAGAAAGAGACTTTAGAAACTACTGGAAGTGGCACTAAAACCGGACTTGACTTTTAAAGGAACCTGATTACGACAAGCTGCTAATCGGAATCGACAAAAAGGGGTCCCTGAGTGAGAGAAGACGCTGTAATATACGCAAAGAGTTTTTCCTCAAGTTGATTGTTGATCTGCTATTCTGATTCTATACAAACATGGCTTACAGTAGCAAAGGAAGTAGAGTGTGCGGTTGGTTAGGTCTTATAATAGGTGTTGTATGTGCAGTAATGATTGTGGGAGTGATTGTGGGAATGCCATAGAGAGAGAAAGAAACTATTAATGCAACTTCAAAACCTGAAACTACCACTACTAAACTATCACCGTGGGAGAAATTTGAGCAAGATGCAAGACATATGCATGAGGGAACTAATGCAAAAGGGGAACTTTCTACTAATGTCTTCTATCGCTTATTAAATGAGTATGTGGAAACTATGGATGTGAAAGATTGTTATGTATGTACTAAAATTCCTTCATCTGTGCAGGAGGGAGTTACTTATCATAGCCTCCCTCTTACTTATGGAATTAGTTGCAGCTTGCTATTAACAAGATTCTATAATCAAGAGCATGTGCAATACTTTTATACAAACTTGGATGTTGTGTTTTCTTTTGTGCCTGTGATTGAATTCCTAAATAGATTAGCAAAAGAACATGATATAAAAATAGTTAGAGGATTCTTTGAGCCAACACTTACATTTGGAACTGCTTATGCACCTCGCAACAATTTGACTTGTTTGCTGTCACCAATAGAAAAGAGCTTTTTAGATCACACAGATGATAGACGTAAAGCACTGAAAGAAAGGTTAGAAAAAGGACTAGAAAAACGTACTTATGCAAATGATTATGCTTACACTGCAATCAAAACGCAAGGCAAACTAGCTATAGATGCATTACACGTAGGTAGGCTCTGTATATATAGACCAAAATCTGATCAAGACAATTTGTTTGTGGGTACGAGTGAATGTAGGCATGTGTTTTTGTTTCAGAGTAAATGGACCTTTATGTTAAATGGACAAGATCCAGCGATCCCTGGAATCTATCTGTGGACTAAATGCATATTACCATCTCCCTAAGGGATGGTATGGGACATGTTATTTGGGAATAGTATTCCCAAAGATATACCAGATTGATGACTTAAAACAAATACCTAAAACGTCCGAATTACAACATTCTAGACAAAAAACGAGAATCAGTGGCGGCTGTCATTGGTGATATATTTGGAGCTATAATCCCATCAGTAGGGGTTATCTTGAATTCTATGAAAATTCAAAAGTTGTCTACTATAGTGGATAACATGCTGACAAACTCTACAGGAGCTATACTCCTGATGGATACTGAACTTGCTGCAGAAAGAGCTATGACTCTTCAAAATCGGCTTGCTTTAGACATTCTTTTAGCAAATAGTGGAGGTGTCTGCAAAATGCTTAATGAGCGTCATTGTTGCTCATTCATACCAGATAACCGTAAGAAAATTAGAAGCATGCTTACTAACCTTACTAGAGATAGTACAGACTTGAAGGATCTGAAAGAACCTGGTGTTTGGGAGAAATTTGGGAAAGGAATTGCCCGAGTGGGAAGCTGGTTTACCAACATTTGGAATGGGGTACTTGCAAAAATTATGATGGGTCTATTAATTGTTTTGGTTTGTCTATTAGGATTATGGGGGGCATGTAAAATCAATGACAAAGTAAAAAGAAATTGGACTAAAAGAGCCCGACGAAATGAAGAAAGTGAAAGAGAGAACATGTTCAATGAAATATGGGAAAGCTCACATAAAGGGCAAGATGTTGAAATGCGTATTATGCGCAAGATGAAAAATTAGACCAAAGAGAAAGATTGTGTGATGACGAGCGTCATCAGAGGAGGGACTGAGAGAGCGTAGTTTAAATACTATATATTTAGTGGTGAAATGCTTATATTTAACAAAGCTGCATTAATAATATTATTCATTGAAACGTATTTTAAACGTGGAGAATTATCATATGCATAAACTAATGTCGACTGTAAGAAATAATTGCTTGTATTATGATTAATTGAATATGTTAAAACGTACGAAGATTGCATTTATTAGAATCCATAAGTCTTAAGTTTGCGTGAGTTGAAAACTAGCTGTGTAACTCTCATATTAAAGCATATTTTCTATTTCTCCAGTATGCTGACTCGCAAAAGGCCATGACCCAGCAATTGTTCTTTTCTCCGTTATATGTAACATTGCTAGATTTTCTCATCTGCATGCTAGCTGTTTTAGTATAAAATTATGAGCTTTGCAACAAAATATGGACACTTTCAAGGACATTGAACCACAGAAAAGAGAACTCTTGACCCGAAGAGTGTGCCAGAAAATGAAGTAACCCCGGATGTGCCACCGACGAAAAACGTCAATTATGAAGACCAATCAAAATGTTATAAGTTATCGTAAAATGACAAATGCATTACTTAATGTATAATTTGATAGGTTACAGATAGTGGGGTGTAGTGACTATCCAATAGAATTTTGGGGGAATGTATTATGAAAAAGGGATAAAAACCCATGACACAGGAGACTCAGGGGCATTAGGTAGGGAATGATATCGATTGCATCCAGAAACTCTGTCACTCTATTTGGTGACTTGAGACTTAGACAAAACCATCCTCACCCATAGTCTGCCCCATTACACTTTCTTCCTTATGAGGGAAGTGTCCCCTGCCCTTAGACTAGATAGACTGACGGCGATCTAACTGATGTCCTGAAGACGAAGACTGATCCTGTATGCTGACCTATTCCGAGGAGGGTAATTATGCTACTGCTATTGAAATTCATTTATTTGCCTTTTCTTTCTAGGTACCAACTGCTGTGTATTTTTGATTAGAGACCTTAGTTAGATGTTTTCCAAATTGATGTTCTAAATTGTTTTGCATGAAGCCCAACATGCTGATGCTAATTGCGGTTAGATGAGGCATTCATCTTGACTGACGTAACTGACGTGACTGACGTGGTGCTATGCTGAACTAAGACATATATGAGGTTCTATGCATTTTGATTTGTTTACCTTCATATTACTATCTTATGTTTGTGATCTTTGCATTATTACCACATTGTGACTATGCTCTTTTGCTTCTTGGTTTTGAGATTAATATATCTGCTATTAGATTGTAATCAATAGGGAATAAAATTCACAAAACTTCAATAAGGTGTGGTTATTCATGACTGAAAGGTCATGGTTGCGCCGAAGGTTTAACAAATGTCTAAAGTGAAATACATTGTGGTGATATATTTTGACAATATTATTGATATATTGCTTGATATATTGATCAGTTACCTCGTCGTACGGTGTCTCACCACTGGGTCCAAAGATTAATCGGCCTAAAACGAGTCCTAATGTGTATAAATTAACATAGAAGGACGCGTTAACAGTACTAAGCAGCTGGGCACAGGGAGGAGACAGGGATACACCATACAATATTAAGTATCGTGCATTCTTGCCCTTTCCCTATAATGCAGCACAGCAAGGTGACATGCTATGGTGCATGATTTCTTAATAATGCCCCTAAGTCCAGGAGCAGAAATATTCGCAACAACATCATCCACCAGGTCCCTGACAACAATGCCTCCTCCTTGGACACCCTCAGCTGGCTTGCCCCACTGATCTTCACCTTCTCAAGCATTTTTTAAGAAACATGTTCTAAGCAGAGAATGGGTCCAATCCACCCTGTGTATCCGAACCATTCTCCAATGTACTAGATGTCTATGCTGGCTCTATTTCACTTGAAACTTTAAAAAAATCATGACTTCTGTTCTACTGATTCGATTTTTGTCACTTTGGTGTCAAATAGTTTATTAAAAATGATTCCATTTTTCTACATTGGTGTGGGAGTTTTCTTGTGTTGTGTTTTCACTTTATTGTTGTTTATATGCTGCATTATGGGTATAGAACATCTATTTTGAAGGTGGACATTGGCTATCATGTGGCACATACATGACCTTCAGTGCCTCTGCTTGACTGACGATTGTGCTGCTTAAATATTTGGGTGGAAGGCTGAGAAACTCATCTGTATCTCCGACAATTTAGGAAAGGTTATTGCCCAAACTCCATTCATTTACAAGGAAAAGTGAACACAACTAATGAACTGGATAATCAAAGACGACGCAGGTATGACAAACTATACAGAAATTCAAAATATGTTATCTCTTTAGAAAGATGGTTGTGGTATCTATATCACATTTTCTAATTCTACCGTATGTACATCCACAACTAGAGCCCACTTCCACGAGACAGCTACCAAAAAGTTCCCTGGATCTCTAACGGGAGAGACTTTTTCAACCACAACAACTGTTTGTCAGTCTTCATTAAAAGAATCTTAGATGCATAGCTTTGATAGTTGCTTGAGATGTGACGATGTTTATTCCCTTTCTTCAAATACACGCAGTTTTCTTAAAAACATTTTCAACCTTTATTCGCAAAAATGTGTGCATACACATTTCGTTCCGCCACACTGAACTTCTTCACGGCTAATTACAGCAACAGCTCTTCCTTGATCAGCATTTTCTGACGGGTTTAACAAGATGAAAGGTTAATTACTATTATCTATACTAGTTTTCAGTGTCATGAAGACAGTTTTGTGAAGTCTTGTTGAGCTGAATAGAACATTTCTAGTCCTATTGACTATGTAATCTCTGGACAAAATAATTTTTGCAAATAATACAGCAATTATTATTGCCTATAAATAAATAAATATATGATGACTACACAACTGCTTTAATCCTTTCAGAGGATAGTTTCTAAAAACTAACGAAAAATTGTCAAAGAATCAGTTAAGAAACGTATGTAAAACTGCTGCTTAAGAAATAATTTTTGTTTAGAATGTGGAAAGAGAAAGAAAGTACATTTTTAAGTAGCAAAACCGAACCGTGTCATAATTATCTTCATCATTAGGGGTAAATGTCTATTGTCTTTATTTTTCACCTGCTTATTCATGCGAATTCATTCATGCGAATGGCAGCTAAGTGATCAATGTAATATTTGACACCATCAGTCATCATTGCTTTTCATCCAACGTTATTCTGCATTCTAAGATTTGTATTTTTTTGTTTTTACCATTATAGGTATAGGCTTAAAATTCCAAGCATGAAAAAAGCTGCTGGCTAAAAACCCAGGCCCCGAAAGGTGACACAAATTAAATGTCCATCATTAACATATTCTCTTTGTTATACATCACTGTGTGCCTCTATTGTATATTTCTGTGTACACCCATACTTCACACCACCCTTTTACACTGAAAGCTACGTTGCCTATGCTCCTGTGATGAATTACATTCAGTGCTCACCTTGTGTGCATCATTTAGTTCACAGCACTTAGCAACCGCATTTGGGACACTCTAGTGTTCCAGTGAAGAACTTTTCCAGTGCTCCTCTAATGCACATCACAGAGTTTCCTCCTAAGGTGCATCAGCTAGATCTGCCCTACTGCACCTCACTCAATCCACCCGTTGCTGTAGATCAGCCTGACTTCTGCTCGGAAGTTACTTGCAGATTTTGAATTCTCCCTCCTTTTTGATGATGGATGCGGGATGTCCAGTAGCTTGCTTGTGCCCCCTCCTCCCCCCCCCCACCTTGCAGTCTGCAGCCCTGTCCGCTGGATCAGAGAACCTTCAGGGTAGTGCCAATGCAAGCTTTCTCTCAGATTGCTTCTTTGCCTGCAATCGAAGGGACCCATGACTCGTGATGCGGCCTGCCCCCTTTCTCTGCCTGCATCTGTGTCTAGAAGTGTGGCTCAATGGTTAGAGCGGCAGACCCTGAAGCAGAGATCTGGCTCAAGACCAGGGTTCAAGTCCCACTTCGGCAGGTCTTGGGCTCAATTCCCCTTGACCAGATAATTCTCGCCTCGGTGCCTAATCTAATTCATGGGTCCCACTCTGCAACTCTGGGCAATAGCTTGCTTAATCTCCACAACGGCCCCAACAGTGCTTGGATGCCTGGCTTCACCCTGGGGGTGCTCAGGAGTGGGCGCCTCACAGGGAAAAGCCAGGAGGGGTTCCATAGTGGTATGAGTACAGCGCCTTGAGACCCTAACGGGTGAGTAGTGCGCTATACAAGTGCTAATTTACATTACATTTACCTTGTGTAGTATGCCATTGTGCTCACCTCTTTGCAATTGCGGCCAGTAATTTTATGAGGGAGGGGGTCGGGGAAGGGGAGGTTACACACGCACGCACACACACACACCTCACTCACACTCACCCTGCTGTCTCTTTGGAAGCTGAAGGGTAGATGCCATGCCGGGTGTGCAGGCCCCTCCTGCCAAACACCAGGAGCTGGTTGTTTGGGAACATGCAGGAAGGAAGGAGCATTTGGAGCATTTGGAAGCAGGCTGCTGGAAGTCCCTGAAGATCACTCGGTGGCTTTGGTGATTTGGCTTCTTTACACAGACTTGGAGTTGTGAGGTTGAGGTCCCATGCAGGCTGCAAGCTTCAGCCTCAGGCTTGCTATTGTTGGAAGGAGTGGCAAAAAATTATTTTTCACCTGGCGTAGAAAATGGGCATTTGACGTTTGAAATTGTTGAAGCACACAAGTTTCTTCACAAGTTTATTTCACACCCACGTTTTTGGAGCTTTTCCTACAGGATTTCAAAGTGCTGGTCAAGGGTTTTGGGTAATTGATTGAAGGAGACAGAAGAACTGACATTTTTGCTATCCCCGAGGACTTCACTCATGGGAACCGAAAGCCCCAGAGCACAACAGGAGGGCTGCAGGAGGGCTGCTGGAGGGTTGTGTTTTTTCAGCTATAAATAATGGGGAAATGCAATGCTGCATTCACTCAGCCTCCTGCTCAACAATTTATGGAGTTTTGGCATGAACAAAGGGCTTATTGCAAAGGAAAGAGAGCTCACTGAGAGATTCCTGTCCTCTACTGGTGATTCTACTGTGCCACTATATGGGATAATGTTCTAACTCACACCTCCCGCCACTCTCTAACGTCCACTGTCTTACCAAATCATCAGTGTTCACACCTCAGCCCAGCGAGGAGTTTTTACCCCTCAACAGCACCCTCCAGGATATTTTGCCATCTGCTGAGTTAGGTCCCACTGAGAAGCTTAGGGAGAGACCTGTGAAGCCTACAGAGTGTGAGATCTAGGAAGGTATTCCATCACAGGCATGACAGGCAAGTAATTCCAGGGGTGTGGGTTTATGAAAGGTGGCAGACATTGCAGAATTGCTTGTGTAAAGCTCAGTGCCCTTTTAGAGAGTAAACTTGATCCCTTCTTTGATCGACTGAAGTCCATTGAGCTCAAGTCAGTAAAACTGACTGGAGCTGATGTTGAATTTATCAATGGACTAGTACCAGCAGTTTTTTTGAAGCTTGCTAAACATTATACTAGAACCAAACCCGGCCCCTTAGTTATTAGGCCCATGTGTCAATGTGCAATATCTTCAGGTAGGTGTAATACTCAATTGGAGCAGAATGCCTCAGCTGGTGAGGATGGTTGTGGAGGGGAAGCCAGTGCTCTGGAACATGTTGAGGGCAAGGAACAAGTTCAAGGGGAGGGGCTTCATATCATGGATGCTAAACAGAGAGTAAGTCTTAAACTTGCCCCCAAATGCATTCCTGTTATCGTCCCAACATCTGTTCCCTTGCCCCTTCATTAAAAAAGGAGGCTTGATGGGTCTTAAAACATAAGGTTGTGCACTGGTTAAAATCAAATACAAGAAGGAAACTGATTTGTTTGGGGAAATGATTTATGAATGAAGAGTAGACTGTGTGAGTCAAATGGAGACTGCGTGGTGATCAGTTTTAAAAACCTTGAGGTCATGATAGGTTTGTTAAATTGACTACCCTATTTGACCAACAAAAATGCGAGAAGTCAAGCTCACCTCCTGGGATTTTGTTTTTATATTTCAAAACACTTGACCTTGAGTTTCACCCTCACTCCTCTTCAAATGCAGGGTCACACATTTAAAATCCAAATCGCAAACCACTTTGCTTCCTTGGATGCTATTACCAACACTGATTGACTTCTTCCATGTAATCCTGATGCTGTCCTTTTATCTCCCTCAATTTCTCCTAGAGTTGACACCCATCTCTCTTAACCTCCCCTAGCGACGACTCCTCCCGGGTGGCTCCACCTCCTCCCATAGGCCCTGTTTTACCCCGTCCTGTTTGTGACTCCTGAGGCTTAAAAAGTTTGACATGGAATATTGGTGAGGCAGGTTCTAATTTAACCAAACCTGATTGGGTAAATTTAATCTCTGAATACGATTTACGCCTGGGTCAGGGCAGGCGGTAACATGGAGCAAACACACCAGTACATAAGGAAACACACAGAAGAAACAGCAGAGCTCCAAAAGGAAGACATGGAGGTGCTTTCCATCCAGCATGCACGCAGACGCAGAGCACAGGACCAACAACAGCAGCTCCCAAAACACCAGCAGGGACCCCAAAGGCAACGCAGGAGGCAGGAGAGGAAATTCTGCATCAGGACAACCCTTCTGGGACTCTGGCAATAAGACATCATCCAGAGGTAATCAAGGAGACTCAACTGGCAAGCCATTCAGCAGCTGCTGCGCAACATTGAGCCACAGTTGGCACCCATCTTGCAGACACCCCACACCATTCCACCAGAAACCAGGCTGCTAGCTATCCTCCACATGTTGGCAAGTGGCTCCTTTCAAACCACTGGTGCCCAGGTTGCTGGGATCTCACAGCCCTTATTCTCTGCCTCCCTACACAAAGTATTGATTCCATCACCTCCCTCACACCCCGCCACATCAGCTTCCCCAACACACAGAAGAAGCAGCAGGAGACAAAACAGGGCTTCTACCAAATCAACGGCTTCCCACATGTGCTTGGTCCCATTGACTGCTCACCTGTACGCATTGTGCCACCTGCTGCAACCGAGTATCTGTACTGCAACAGGAAGCACACACACTCGATCAATGTGCAGGCCATTGACAATCACCGGGGATTGATCACCAACATCGTGGAAAAGTATCCTGGGAGTGTACATGATTCATTCATCTTCCATCACTGCACCATCAATCAACACTTCCAGGATGGATGATATGGAAATGTCCCACTTGTTGGTAAGTACAAAAACCTATTTATATACACACAGCACAGCAACCCTCTAGGACAAACAACACATACACCACTACATTGACACGTGGCCAGGAAGACACTGAGGTTGTGACACCGCTAGGCATGTTTGATATCCTCACCCAATGGGATACACACCTATGGACAAATCACAGTTCCAAATAACAGCAGATGCCACTCCACAGAAACAAGGGAACAATTTAAAAACAACACAATGACAATGACATGGCCTTAACTGGCAGTACAACTTGGAAGATTGATCTTTCAATATCACATCAATAACACTCAATCAAACACCCTTCCATGCAATAAGTACTGTGTAAGGTGTGTGCAATGTGTTTTGCTGCAGGTCAAACATCATGAGACACATAGCATGATGATGATGATGACTACAATGAAGGTGACATGGAATCAATGAGGCTGTACCAATATCTCACATCACTCCAGCTCTGACATTGCCCACTACCAATAAGCAAGTGGACTGTGCTAAGAACACATATTGATGTGACAATGTTGAAAGTGCACATTCCTACACATACGGTTTGAGGCAATTTCACACACACACAACAGATGTACAGGCATATGGACCTTCTGACCCTGTAAAGGACAACCTCACAGCCAAGTTAGCCAGCAGAACTGGAACAGGTTCAATAGTATAGGTACACGTTTGAACATGAGTAGACTCGGCAAGGGCAGAGAAATAGGTCTGCAGAGAACTTGTCACACATGGGATATTTGTGCATAGTCAATTGTCAACACGTCAGTGCAGACAACTTATGGAGATGTGTTGTACATTGTCACGTTGCCAAATCAAAGGGCCTCACTGATGTTTAACAAATTATATTGCATATGTTAAATTGGATGGGATGTCCAGGCCAAATAGATGCAACCGTGTTACCACCACTGTGGAATTGATTCTGTGTATGGAAGTATCATGTCACCCCCAGTTAAGACACATGGACACCTCTTTTACGTGACATAATGCAAGGGAGTACACAATGTACTGCAACTCTACAAAAATACCGCCGACATCCGGTCAATCAGCCAAACATCAGTTCAGATAATGAAACAACCCAATGCTGATGGTACATCCTAGAAGCCTAGGATTCCACACAATAACACAAACGAGTCACAGACAACACAAGAGAACAACTGCCATGCAAAGTGATAATCTTGGTGCAAGCAACATCAACATTTCTCACTCATTTTCTCTTTCAGCTGATCAAGGGTATCAGATCCAGCCATGGATCATGACCCCATTTGCAAACCCAAGCACAGCATCAGAGCGTGCCTATAATGAGGCACATCAGCGGACACGCACCATAGTCGGGAGGACTTTTGGCATCCTGTCAAGATTAAGGTGCCTCAACATCACCGGAGGCAGCCTCCTATACTCACCAGAAATGGCCTGCAAGATCATTTTGACCTGTGCCATCCTGCACAACATTTCTGTAAGGAGGAACATTCCCCTCTATGAACCAGACCCACAAATGCCTGAAGAGGAGGAAGAGGAGGACGTTGTCCATCAACATGAGGGGGACCATCCAAACACAGCTGCAGGATTGAGTCGGAGACAACACATAGTCCAAAACGTCTTTTAACTTTACTCACCATCACCATTGTCTGACCATATGTCATTAAACGCCTATTCTAATCACTATATCATGGTCTGGGTAATAATTTTTGCATCACATTATCCTTAAGATTCATAATCAGAGTGTAGCCTCATGGAGCATTGCAGGATTACATATTAGGATACTGAAAAATCCACATTACATTTGATGGGTATGAATGTACACCCAACTTCACACACACTGTAAATGACATATATCCTGTTCATTTCACATTTGAAGGGCAAAAGCAGAGGACCACAGCTATTTCACACATACATGTCGGCAACATGGTTCATTGCAGCATATGGCACACCACTAAGACACCATCATTCACTAAGGAAAAGAATGACTCATACAGGAGGCAGTGGGTGTGCTATAGCATTGGTAACAAGAAGGTATGACCAGACCCTTGACAGCATTAAGTGTGACATCAGCCATCTTTGCAAGGAGTATGTGTGACAAGAAATCCATCTAAGCAGCAAATGGATAGCACGAGTGCCCCAGGTATGACTAGCATTGCTCACAAGACATCCCCTGCACATGCCATCCCAGGTCATAAGTCCTGTCACTGCCATGTTCTCTGTCTCTCCCCACCCTTCTCCAGGGGGCCCTGGAAATGGACTATTTGTACCCAGATAATCCCTCATCTACACACACCCAGACTCACATTCTGACTCCAGTGTGCTTCCCTCTTTAGTATGGTATGCCATAGTCATTGTTCTTCTGTCTGCATGGACTTCTGGTCGGATAATGCACTGCCTTGTGGTCTGTAGGACCTGTAATCACCCATCCATTGCTTCCCATGTGAAAGGTACTGTTGGCCCTTTGAACTTGATTCTCACCTACAGGACTTGTGAGAGACTGAATCTGCACACACCTGTATGCACCTCCATGCAGACCAGCCATTTGAACATGCACTGCCCTTGCAGCCGCCTGGAACGGCATAGAAACTGCCATTATATGTATATCACTGTTATGCATTGCCGTATAAATCACTTGGGTAACACAGGCCTTGGGTTATTGTGTAATGTTGCAGCACACAAGACAAATACAGTTTTCATTTTCCACAGTGTTGTTCCACCTTTGACCAGTATCAGTCTGCTCACTGTGTATTTGCCTTGTTAATTTTTGTACCTGATTGACCCTGCATCCTGTCAGCCTGACTTGTTCCTGTCTTTGCGTTACCATAAAAGTTCCCTGTGGCTACATTTGTCTCATAGTTGCTTTCCATGCCCTCACTCTCCTCCTGGGGTATTGTGTTAGGTAGGTCTACAATGAATACTCAAATACATTGTGTAGCGTAATCAGTTTACTTATCGTATCATGGGGTGGAGCTTGTCTTCAAATAGCCTAATCATGGCCCATCCCTTTTCTGGGTTTCATGTATGAATGTGTGACAACCATGGCTGTATGCATGAATTGGGTATGGTGCCTCCAGCACAACAAACAACTTTAGATAATGTGCATGAAATGTAAACACATGTTTGTACCCTGACGGTCCACACACTGATTCACATTGCCCCCAAAATATTGATGGGGCTTGCGTGGTGAATAGCTGTGAGATTAATCAGCACAGAGGCACTGATGTTCCCGGATGCAGTGGGAATTTTAGAGGCCACCATGTGTACAAATGTTGTGAGGAAACCTGCCGGTTTAAAATTACTGTTTCATTAACTTTGTGAGGACACCAAGGTTGACCTGTTGTCAGGCTCATAAAACTTCTGCAGTGCCATAGCTGGACTATCCCCATGTGTGTTTTCTATTCCTCTTTGGCTTTCGTTCAAGTCAGCTGTGAAGGATACTTTGTTAATGCAGAGAATGGCTTCACAGACTCATGACTAGACCTGCACATAACTGTGACAACATGGATCCCAATAATGATACAGGCTAAACATTGACCCACACACTTGAACTGGACACCTTTGTGCAATTAACCACTGGAAATATGTGAACACATGCTGCTTGGTCTGCTGGTCATCCACTTCCAAAGGAGAAACATAGGTCATGTATATGACTCAAACTGTGGTGTGACATTACATTTGTGGATTGGTTTTGGGACTCGGTGTCACAAACACCATACCCACATAGCATCTTCCAATGCCTGACTCATGGGTAGTATACAAACAAGTGCCCAGGAAGTGGTATCCAACATTCCAAGACATGTGATGGCCTAGTCTTGGAACTTTGCCATGATCAACTGTCTTCTATCTATTCTGTGCATGGTTTGTCATTGGAGATGCTTATGTCCCAAAACATCTGGGAAGTTTGCACAGCATTTGTTGCTACGTGTATGACAAACACATTTCCTTTCTCATTTCCACACTGAATAGCATCTGACGGTTGGGCACATTGACAACACGTGCATACAAGCACATTTAAGAAAACACGTCTTGTGATGTTCACACAGTGGGACAGCTACATTTGTAAGAGCCAATTCACACGCACTGACACACAGGCAATGAGTTACTGGATTGAGTTGCATAGCTTTGCTATCCTCTATCGACACACAACCTGCTCAAACTGGGCAATACCAATGTGTATTCCACACGTTTGGGCATCTATTGTGTCAGTGAAGAGTGCAACTCCGGTACAACAACTAGAGGATCATGGTCCGCAGTAGTATGAGCTGCCGCATGTGCCCATACACTGGAATGCACAATGTAGGTGCAAACAGCGTATCTCTGTATAGTCACACCTATCATGTACTAATAAAATTGAGAAATGACCCAAACCCAGTAAAAGACATAAATTTTGAGGCATACGCATCAAAAAAGATGCACATGCGTCATAAAATGCCACATATGCGTCGAAAAATGACACTCAATGCCATGATACATCCATTGGCCCTGAGCAGTAATTCCGACACTGTACCCCATGAAATTGGTTAACTGTAAAAAATATTTGAAAATATGGATGCGGGGTAATTTCTAAGCATGTGCGTGAAAACAAAAATGACTCATAGACTGGAAGTGGTACAATATTTTGACGCATAATAATAAAAACTCACCGCATTTGAGGCAGGAAGTGATGTAATAGGATTTCCTGTTTACAGAATTGGTACAGTGGGTGAACTTTCACTTTCACTTTGCAGTCTGTGATTTTTCTTGAGTGTGTGGCTGTGTTTGGACTTGTCTCTCTGTGAATATTGGGAATTTGTCTCCTGTGTGCTCTTTATATTGTCTTTTGGTGTTTCCTAAGTGTCTGTGTAAGTGTATTTTTGTCATTTCTGGTGTCTAATTTTGTATTTGTACTGTTGGGAGTCTGTTGTGGGTAGTGTTAGTTTTGGAATAGATGGGCTCTTGTAGTGTTCTTTACTTTTAATTTCCCTCTCCTCCTTTCCCTTCATTATCCTCTGTACCCCTTAATTCCTTCTTTTTTTTCAAGCATGTTGGGTAGGCCACGTCTTGGTAGAATGGGAGAGGAGGAGCTGGGGGGATTTACTTGACTGGTGTGCCACTTCCTCCCATTAATGATTGAAGCAGGTGGCCGGATGATACAGGGGTATCACACAGAGGCAAGGAGGCTCCGGTGGGCAAAGGTCCTGTACCATCGTAAAAGGATATACAACATACCGCGCAACGACCACCAGCTAAAACACCGTTGGGCTGACCTGGTTGCCAGGGAGCAAGACCTGCTGGACCACCTAGGGATTGTGATTGGTGGCCCTGTTGGTGAGTACAATTCAGAGTAATGTGCACATTTAAATGCTCTGTAGTGATAGTAGCAGATTTGTTCATTTGCTGCAGGCAATGTTTTTGGACACGTGGAATGCAAATTAAACATAGTTGCCGTAGGTTATACAATAATTCCTACACATTAACGTCATTTGTTGACGCAACAGCTGCACTAACTTACAAAACACAACTGGAGGCTGTAAATTCGTGCTGCTTTCAAGTCAATCGATGATGCAAATGTGGCTCTAACATATGTTTTATGCATGGTCTGTGAGTGTATTAGTAAAGACATGTTTTTAATCCAGATATTTTCAAGAATTAATGTGTCCCCCGATTATTTCGGATACATGTCTGATCTGAATTCTGACACATACGTAACAAGTTATTTCTGGCCTCAGGTAACATCTTAGGCTGATAGTTTCACTTGGTTGTGCCGCAATTAAATTACGGATGGATGCCAAAAGTAATGCACACGGGTTCATATCAAAATGTTGGGTGCTACTTACCATAGCTGTGGCACATAAAATGAAGACATTGATACAAATTGAGGGGTAACAACTATCCATGGCCCTCTGTTCATTGTACCTGTGTATTTTACATTGGTCTTAGTCACAATAGGTGGACCCGAGCTAATGCATTTGCCACCTGTGTTACTCTATTGCCATGTACTTTTCATAAGTTATGGGATCATCATGGGATACCTGACGTTGGGGAATGCATGATCACAATGGATTAAGTGCATGATGTCGTGCAAGGGACCCCTGACCAATTCCATCATACATATAAAGTTGACTAATACTTTGCTAGTTTAGTTTGGCACACCCATGCTGATCTAGTGCAGCATATGTTTGATAACTAACCTCCCATTATGGAGGCCATCACTGTCGTGGGTGTATCCTAAGATCAGAAGACCAGCATTCCTGTGACTGCTGTCATTCCAAAGGTACATCCAAATTGAAACCTACATCATCATGATTGACACAGTGGTACATTTTCTAAACCATGTATTAATAATATCACAGTGTCAGTTTGCTGTAAATCCGCTGATCAACCAAATTGGCAAATGTAAGATGTTGAATGTGGCTCATCTGTGATTTCCAAAACCCATATTGGGTAAACAGGGCAATGAGTGACACATTTCAGGTGCAATGACTACACCTGTGCCCATGCAGTCTGTCATGGATGACTACAATATACACTGTCAACATATATCTCCTTGTTGTTTCCAAATATGAAAACTGGTCAATCCATGGCTAGCCTCAAACTGACACCAAACAATGCACAGGATCCCTGCCATTATGGTGTCATAAGGGGCATATGTGGCTCAGGGTACCCTGTTAATGTAGCATATGTAACCTACATACAACACAGGCCCTACATGTGAGGGACCATAAAAAGCATGATAAATCATGACCTTAAATCAACCCACGGGTGCGTCACACAGTAAATGATTGTCCATTGATGCCCAAGCCACAATACCTGAGTGACTGGAATTGCAGTGCTCCAGGAAAGTGGCTTTGCATATCTCTCATTGATACAAATGATGAGAGGAGTACTCTCCATAAATGAGTCTGCAAACAAATGATGGACCATGTTTGCCACCACATGAGAGTTAGGGCCACTGCATGTGTGCAGATATGTGTGTATCACTCACTGGAGTGACCAGGTCTTTACATGTTTGCAGTGGTATGTCTGTTGCAGTATCATCATGCCTGAGAGGCTGGACTTTCAGATTTAATGTTACACACAGTAATTGTATTTGGAAGTGTTGTACAGTGCACAGACATTGAGCACATTTTCCCTTCCATGCTTTACAGGTGGACCTGCCCCCTCCACAATCGGAGAGGTGGCTCGATTTGCAGACCCAGACATCTCCAGTAAGTGTTGATATTTCTGTTCTGTGTTGTGTTTGCAGCTGTTGTGTGATTGACTCCTGTGTGTTGGACACATAGCAAGGTATGATGTGCTGGTAAATGATCGGATATGTTACTTAAGTGGAGTATCATTTTTTTCCATCTTTGAGTTGAACAATCATTAGCGTATAGTCATATTTTGGGATGGTAGTGCAGCCCTGTAGGCATGGCCATGTGAATAGGGTGGCATTTGTTGATAAAACTTTTATTAAGAAAATTTAGCAGAGGACCATATTTATGATTTAGTCAACAAGTCAGACCCTGAATCTCACAGAATAGGGATGCTAAAGTCTTACCCACAGACTTGAGCCTCCCTGTTCACTAATGAACATGTTTGACTGGATGTTTAACTTCCTAGCAGCATGTAGCTCAACATGTTGTGCTACATGTAGGTGGCACTTGAGTACAATGTCATAGGTGTGCATGCAGCTCATGGCCAGATGTGTGCTTGCATCTATGTGCTTGTTGTAAAACATGTATTAGTGGTATTAAATGATGTTGCCAATTGTCTGCATTTCCAAACATGAATGTGGATAGGATTGTCAAAGGTTTGGGTGTATCCTAGTTGGACATCCTCTTTGCCTGTGGTGGACTGCCCAAACCCATGTACAGCTGTCCAAAGCTTCCTGGATGTCCTAGATGTTGGAAAGTATTTGTTGCTTGTCCATCCCCCCCCTCCCCAGGCACAGGCTTAGGGTTATGAAATGTGTACCTAGGACTGATGATCCAAGTTTAGTACACAGACATGTAAATCTAAAAATCACTTGTCCAAACCTAGGATACCCACTCATGATTAGCAACTGCATTCTATCCTGGCAATTCCATTTACAAATCACAGATCTTGTGCCCCTTGCTTGTCATCCAGAAGATAGTCATTAGTTCGCCTGTCACATGTGGATGACTTGCAGCATTTTTTACGTGACAAATGGCTGAACTATGATGCATGGGTCATTTAAGTTGTTACACATCTTTTAGAGCATTGCTGTGCTGTTAGATAGGACATGTGTAGGCTGCGTTGGCATGTACTTCCTCAGGGACAATCTGTGATCTGTATGATGATATGGCCTGTTTCTGGTACATTAGATGCATTGTCTGATTTACTTCTGTAGCTATATCACACAATGAAGTACCTAATGTTTGGTTTATCTTTTTTTTAACAGCAGCCAATATGAATGCCATCCAGATTCTGGAGTTTAAGCGTCGGGCGATGCTTTACCACCACATTCTGGATATGGAGTCTGGGATCCGCCACATGGCACGGCGTTATCGACATGAAAGAGCCTCCGGAGTGTGGAGGGCATTTGCCCAAGGGAGCCCTTCGTAGTCCACCACAGCCACCAGCACCACCACTACCACCCAGGTGGCACCAACCATAGCTGGAACCACTGCAGGACCATCAACCTTCACTGCTCCTGGACCTATCACAGCACCACCTGCACCTCCTCCTACACGCATGACACCGACAACCGGACAAACATCTTCAACTGGCACCCAGACCACAACCTGCTTCAGTCATTGACTCTGCAGATTTCCAACGGATGCAACGTGACATTGAACGTATGTTGAGAAAAATGAACAGGCTGCAGCAGGAGGTGGCACCAGTTAATAAGAGGGCACTTGCCATAAAGAAGACCCTGCGGAGGGCGAAGTTGTGAACAATATACTCTCAGCCATGATTCCCTCCCCTCCCCCCTCCTTCCTGGTTCTTTAAATTAGTGGTTTGAGGGGGCTTACTGTTAGGTTAGAATAGGCTGTTAGTTTAGTTAGTAGTAGTGGGTTGGGGGGTGGGGTTGTGATACTTTTAATATCTGTTTTTATTATGTGTGTGGGTGTGTGGGGGATGATGTTGGGGTTTTGGTGTTTAAAAAAAATACATATATATATATATATAAAATATAAAAATACAAAAAAGTATATATTTGTTTAGTATAAGATAGTATGTGTTTAGGTTAGTATATGTTGTCCTCCATGTGTCCCGTCTTATAAAGGGGGCGGGGTTGATGTTTAGATTGTTTAGTTAAATGTGATAAGTAAGTTTAGCTTAGGTTAGTTAGGGCTTGCTGTGGGTAATGTGTAGTTAGGATAGGTTAGGTTAGGTAATGTGTTTCCCCAGGTTTTATCTTCCTTTTTTACTGTTAAATAAATATTTAGGTAATCCTTTACAGTATGTGTCACATGCTTGGGGATCAGGGCCTTGCCATGGCTGAAAAGTGTCTCTTTAGTATTTGCATTTGTGTCCCATCCTGCAACCAAATCCCAATTGAGCTATTACATTGGCAGCTACACCAAAGCTACTTTGCAAAGATTCTGCCATCCATTGCACCCACCAGTCAAGGTTACTATGGATCCCAAAGTGTTGTTAATTATTGATGTATGTTTTTAATCTCACCTACTTTGGGACCAGATTTGGTATTGAGGACACTGTGTTACATCTGCCTGCAGCCTGATGTTCAAGTGAAGCCTTATAAGGTGAGTGGTAGTATGATCTCATGTAGTATGGTATACATAACTCACACCTATCATTTGTTACATTGTTCAGCCAGGTAACATATTTGTACATATACTCATACACATCCATTCCTGCTGTATGGTGTGTGTTAGGAAAAATCTGGGTCAAATGTCACATACGTAAAGATTGGCTTGAAGAAAAAATTGAAGGTAATAATTTTTGGCTTAGACGTCCCTTCAGGAAGACTTATTCTGTCCAACACATCATTGTACTGTATAGTTTCTATTTCCCTCAGAATTAATCCTCAGGAAGGGCAGATGATGGTACAATCCAGGCCACAGTGCATAGTTATCAGCCCGCATTTTTTCAGGGCAGTTGTATTGACATTCTACCATCATTGATCTCCATCACGGTTGATGTATCACATTACAAAGAGACAAAGTTGTTGTGTAAGTGCTATTTATTTTAAAGTGCTGTAGTGCTATATTTACATTGTCCATGATTGTGAGTCCATTAGTGTGACACCTTCTATTGTGATCCTACACAAGTGCAAAAGGACTTGTCATTGGACATGCTGGGGTGAAGTGTCAGACAGTGCAGAGGGACAGGATTTGCCAATGAGTTAGTGAGAGACAATCACAGAGCAGAGTAACAAGATAAACAGTGGGCTGGAGAACAGTGCTTGTGAGCAGCTGTTGCAAGACTGGCATGTTACAAAGCACAGGACCTTGGTTATAAGTGGCCAGGTGGCAGGGACTAGTGCTACTGGGTACTCTTACGGGTGATGATGATCTGTTCCATGTCTTCATCTTCTGATGTGTGTGTTGTCTCCTCTGCCCTTGCTGGTGGTGGTTGTGAAGGGGCAACACACACCTCAGTGTTTGAAGACGTGGAGTCAGACATCCCGGTAGCTGCCAACACTGGGGCTATTGAGGGCAGTACTGCAGCAAGGAGGAGCTGCTGGTTCTTAAGAATAGCAGCCACATCACTGTGGTAGGCAGCCAGGACAGCCCTGAGGGGATCAATATTGCATTTGTGCACGCGTTGAAAGGTTTGTTGTTGGAGGTGTTGTGTCAACTCTCTTACAGCTGTGCTGATTTCCTTCATACTTTTTTCAAGTTCATGCAAGATTGATGTTCACCCTTGCATGGCTGCTGCCTGTTCTGCAGTTGACATCATGCATGAACCCACCCCCTCTGGGCTGGCTGCCATATTTACCATCCCCACCCGCACCTCCTTGGCCAGCTCCCGCTGTACTCCAACTACAGTTCTCTCAAAGCTGGTGCCAGTGTCGTCAGAGCCCTCAGCTGGGTTGGAGCTCGCAGGTTGTACAATTAGGGGGTGGGTGGGTCCTCTGTGATGGCTGCTGTATCTTTGCTCCTCCTTTTGACTAAAGGTGGGGTCTGGAGGGTCCCAAAGACATCTTGGAGGGTCTGCTGGCTGATGTTTGGCAGCTCGTCATCCATGTCATCAGGGTAGACAAGGACAGGCATATCCCCAGGAAAGCCATCATCCTCTGCAATGAGATATTGTGCAATTAGTGTGTCTGTGTTGTGGGATTTGTAATGTGACGTGCCTTCCTTCCTATTTGTTGTACATTGTGATCTTGGTTCCTGTTCATTACTCCTGTCTTTAATATTAGCATTCTCCCATGGCCTATGCCCCACCTGCATGTCACATGTATTGTGGTCAGTTTGGGGACTTTTCAGCATCACATCCTCTAGGTGTTGGTTCTGGCCAAATTGTGAATTGCCACCTTCCTGTCCTACTCAACCTTCTGTCTACTTCCATTCTCATGGTGAGGCCTTGCACTGGCTGTGGTTGTTCTTATGGCACTTGCACCTCACTTCACAATCTGGAACTGAGCCAGTCTCAGGTATTTCACATCCAGCTATATGTTGCTGAGACCTATCATATACTATGTATAGCATTGGCATGGCACACTACAGATGTCAGCATTGGTAGTGTGTAATGTTGATGTTGGAGAATGTGTGCTACATAGGATTGCACTGATGAGGACCATCAGTGCAATCCTATGTAGCACACATTCTCCAACATCAACATTACACAGCAGTGTTCCATTTCCTCTTTTGACTGTGAGGGTGAATTTCACTAGCTGGTGACATATGTCCTCCCCCTCATTGCTGTTGTCCGAGCAGTATGACATTTGGGATGTTGCATGGTGTCATTGGAGCTATTGTGACCCAGGCACAGGGTGGTCCCTGACATATGCAGCATGGGTATGACATTAGTGCTGTGTACCTCATAATGTTTATGACAATGGCTGATGTTTGTAGCAACTATGGACAATCACATTTGACAAGATTAGAACATTTTTAATGATTACAGGGGATTGATAAAATTGTCATCCTGAACCCTCTAATTTGCGTGTGTTTGATCCATGGGGACGTTACTGCCATTAGCTACTTGACCTGCACACACAGCAGAGGTGGTTGTGGCAACTGTTGTCAATGTTAAATTCCACTTGCAGATATGGCCTGAGACTGTTAATTGAGCCCTAGTTCATGTAGGGAGAATACCAGCTGACATTTAACAGCAGGCCAGTTTTACGTTGTACCCTACCCTCCTGGATTGGCTTTACCTTTCCAACATCCTTGGCATGGCAGCATAACCCCATGAAAAGGTTGTTTGTGTAGTGTAGTACTGTGCCCCATGTTTCCTCTCAACGGACCATGCTCTCGTGCCGTGCCCCTTTACCCATTCCACTCCCTGAATATCATGACTTACATGCATTGTGTAGTAGGTATGTTCCCCCCCTGCTTGCAGTGAACATTTGTGCATTTTAATTCCCCATGCAACTTACCCTGCATCTGTGTTGTCTCCTGGTAGTCTGCACTGTCCTGCCCTTGAATCCCTGTGACGATCGCCTCAGGGATGTCTGCTGCCACCATCCCCTCCATGTGGTCCAGGGCCTCCTGTGGTGCTGGACTCCCGCCTCCAGTCTGCAGTGCTGCCTTCCTGTTCCTGGCCATCTTTTCCTTGGTCCTGCGCTTGCAGTCATGCCAGCGTTTCTTCCACTCGATGACTGTTCCCCGTACTTCTGCCACACTGTTTATCTTGTCAACAATTTGTTGCCATATTGTCGCTCTCCTACTGATTGGCAACTTTGAGGTGACAAACAGTTGGTGCTGGTGTTCCGTCATCTCTTTCACCAGAGTTTCCTGCTCCTCTGCACTGAAGCAACACTTTATTTTCTTCTTCTCCCTGTCCCGGGTCTTGTGTGGGACCTCCTGGCTGGTTCCTGGTCTGTTGTCATCTTCCTCGGGTCTGTCCAAGCATCTGGGATCCATTTTGGCTCTCCTTAGCACATTTTGCAGTGTTTGCGCTGCTTTTTGACGCTATTGCGTCAGAAAACAGCACGTATCCGGTTTGCGGCGTCGTAAACCGTCTCAGAGTCATTTTCGACACGTTAAAGTCATTTTTCTTTACGACGTGACGCATTGGTTTGAGTAAAAAAAAAAAGACTCACACCAATGGTTTGCGCCGCTGTGCGTCAAAGTATAAATTTGGCGCCTGAGCAGTGCAAAGAAATGGCGTTAGCCGGTGGTAAAATTTTGGACGCAAAACTGCACTGCCACAGTTTTGCGTCAAAAAGTATAAATATGGCCCTTAGTTTGTTGTCAGGAAAGTTGGATGGTGGAGAACTTTGAAGATTACAGTTTCGCATCCTTTTGCTCTACTGAAATCCCATCTACATATGGGTGTGCAATATGTGGGCTTGAATAACTAATATCGGTAAAAGTATCCTGTGCCAAAATAAAAGTTAATACTACAACTTGGGATCAAATTTTCCTTTTTACCTATAGTAGTTCATTTCATTATATGTTTATTATTATCATAACATCTTTGATCACAGGACTGCTAAAGTAATAGAGCAACTTGATGATTTTATTACAAATTTTAGTGATAACCTAAAGATTTGCCCATTTATTATTGGGCAGGTGATTTTAAAATGTCTTCATGTAAACATGGCCGGTATGAGGTCTGTCCATGGGACACGGGGATATTACTCATTTTGGGAAAGAGCTAAATGACCTGATTTTAAAACACAACCAGGTTTCCACACAGGACATGGGCTTATCTTCTAATCTCCATATACCCACTTTCAATGGTAATGGATAAGCAAGCGCAATAGATTTTATATTGTTTTCAAGAAATTTAGTCCGTACGTTTTCCATGTTTGTAATAAGGCCTACAAGTATGAGGGATCATAGTCCACTTACGTTAACCTTGAATCTGAATTGATGCAAGGCCAGTGAGAGGGTAGATGTGAGCCCAATTAATTGTAGTAATAATAAAGGACTAAGGGGCATATTTACACTCCATTTGCGCCAAATTTGCATCATTTTTTTAATGCATATTCGGCACAAAATGAACTCCATATTTATATTTTGACGTTAGACAGGTCTAGCATCAACATATTGGAGATTGCACCATTTTTTAGATGTGTGAATCTACCTCGTGTCAATGAGATGCAGGTAGGCGTTCCCATCTAAAAAATGATGCTAACCCCATGTCCCTATATTGATCCCCCCATGCTAAAATGATGCACGGGTGGGAGGAGGGGCTAAATAATGGTGCAAAGCTTGCTTTGCACCATTATTTAAAACCTTGGTCAGACCAGGCTTTAGGGGATCTGTGGACCGATTTTCATTGGATAAACACCTTGGAATGGTTCAACAGGTGCCCTCCTCAAGCCCCAGGCACACACTCACCCACACCGAGGGACACCGGAGGATGGGGGACCCCACCCCAGGTAAGTAGGGTAAGTATAGGTAAGTATTTTATTTTTTTATTAAAGTGCCATCCGGAGCCCACCTTGGCCCCCCTGAATGGCACAGGGTGCAATGGCCATGCCAAGAGGAACCTGGTCCCCTGTGCTGGCCATTGGGGTGGTAGGCAGGACTCCTGTCAGAATTTTCTAAGAAAGGAGTCATGTGGGATGGATGGTTTTCTGTCTGAAAATGACGCTAGGCCGGTTAGAGGCATTTTTTGTTTGCCTCTAACCAGCCTAACGTCATTTTTTGGTGCAAAGACCCCTTCTTCTATACCGCCACACCCACCCGGCTAATGTCATTTTATTTGATGCTAGCCCACCCTTTGCAACAGCTTGAGCAATTCCATAAATATGGCGCCAGGCTGGCACTCAGGAATGGCGCAAGCGGGTGCTAATCTTTTTGATGCAAACCTGCGTAAGTGAAGTTTTGCATCAAAAAGTGTAAATATGCCCCTAATTGTCAAATGGGCCTGTATCGTCCCTGAACCCTTTCTCAATGACTTAGAATATCTTGCAAGCATTTTTTTAGCACATGTTTGGCCCTAAATGCGGGCCCATAATTTATCCTAAAAGGTTTTATTTCCTTGTGCCAGACCAACTCAGGTAAACATAGTGAACAAGCAATCAGGAGCTGCCGATCAGTCCAGATGGTTTAACAAAGGCTTATTTAGCTGCACATAAATCCCCCCAAAAGGCACTGAAGGCAAGTCCTACTATGTTCAGTGACTATCTGAAGTCTGCCCGGCGTGCTCAAAAATGAGCTCTTGAAACCCCAAAAAATGAAATCTTATGTAAAGCTTGGGAGGATCTAGAAGCTGGAGCTCCGGTATAGGCTAGTAAATGCTTTTGGAATGTAGTGAATAAACCCTTTTTTTTTAAGTCCAAGGTGCTGAAACTTGTGTTTCACATCAGTCCTGACACGTAGGCGAACCATTTGAGAAGAATCTTTGACTCTGGTAAACAAACTGAGGCTGCAAGGAGGAGGGGGTGTTGTTCCAGACTTTAGGGCCATACTTGTCTTGAGTCACTCTATTGGTACTGATGTGGTTCTCTGAGCCATCAATAACAGTGACGCGGGTAAGGCCCTGGGACCTGACGGTGTACCCTATTTATATTTTTCAATGTAATACTGAGCTTTGAAAGATAGTGGCAAGTGTACTAGAAAAGGCTAAAAGGGGGCTGTTACCGGAATCCCAGAAAAGGCCATTATTGTCCCAATGTTGAAAAAAGGAGATAAACAGCAACCTTTTTGGTATCACCCCATTTCATTACTCAATTCCAGATTCTTGGACATGGTGTATTATCTAGGCTGGCCGTGAGGTGAGGGAAAATACATTCTGTCAGATGTTTAGTTTGTTTTTTTGCTAAGGCGTGGGGAGGGTTGAGTAGTGCCTCAATCTTGCCCTTATTGGAGAGAAGAAGACGAAAGCTAGGAAAAACTGAACCCGAATGAAACTGTGGGCCAAGCCGAGGAGCCGGGGGTTGAGCAGGCTCTGATAGACCTTCTTTGTTGTCTTCACTGACACACTTCTGTCAACATTCGATTAAGCCAAGAAGGGGAACCTACCATTCAAATTACATCAATTTGGAAAGATCGCCAGGGGTGCCTGCTGGCCCCTTTCCTTTTCGTACTTTGCCTCAAAGGTTTAGAGACCTTCTCAACCCACAGAGGAAAATATATGCCTCAAATAGCGAGGCGTGCAGTCCCAATCGTCTTGCATGTGGTCAATGTTGTTCTCATTGCAAATACAGCAAACAGATTTCAAACCCTGTTGGAATATTTTGTCCATTTCATGAACGATCTGGACTGGATCAGCCACAACACCAAAGCACTTGGCACTTTACACTCTTTTGCACTCTTTTTATTATTACTTATAAGTCCTTTTTTAGCTCCTTGCTTACCTGCCACTGAGATGAGACATTGCCACATTTCTCTATTGTGTTTGCAACAATTAGCAACTCCTGAAGTATGTTTTGCTGTTTTAAACTTTATTAGAGCTGCTCCAAGTTTTTGAAAGTGGTATGGTTTTTCGTCACTTCGTAAGCATCTATGTTATTAGTTGCACGGACACTTTTTGGATGCTATTTTAGTGAACAGTTGTAGTTCAACAATATGATTGCTTTAAAATGGTTAGGATCTTATTTGACTGTTTTTATCATGTTAATTGATGTAACCTTTTTGTACTTTTATGGAAATTTCATCGAATAAAGGAATTATGATTCCATGCTGCTGCATACCAATTTGTTCCCTTTGCTGCAGATTATCGTATGCTGGCTCACACCGCTATAAAACAATCCAAGGTGAGAAACACCACTATCCGTCACCAAATGAAAAATATCAAACACAAATATTAGTGGCTGGAGCATGATTCTGCAGCACAAAATATATTTTGGAGCACGGAAAAACCTTGAGCAGTTCCTGCATCCAGTGCTGTGCTGGTACAACTCACTCTGCAGATTACATGCATGTATCATTGGTGGCCTGGTAGCTTTGATGCCTACATGTATGTGTGTGTGGGTGTTCGGAATGTCTACCAAACGTGAAAATTGATGTCTGCAGTTGTGTGAGTCTGCTTCCACTGAATAAATGAGGGCATGATTTATACAAAATCAGGACGGATTGGTTTGGTAAATACTTGTTCACGAAATTCCTTCACATTAAAAAGGAATAGAGAGCTGTCTTCGCGGGCATCCGTATACACGGCTATTTTGGTAGCCAGCACTGCTTAATTTGAAACTAGAGTGAAAAATATGTAAAATAAATACGGCCTCAAGCAATTTCAAGTATAAATTTCTCTAAATCTGAAAAAAGAGTTTTATTGAGCATGACAAATGCCAACAGATTATCTGGTCACGCAGAGGCCATGGGGCTGTGGCTGTAGATAATGGAGTTTCTCTGTGACAGCTCTATTAGGAAATGCCTCATGTAGCAGTAATATCATGGCTGTTCCCAGAGTGACAGGCTCTGGCTGGAGCCTTTCTACAGCGCCTTAGTAACACTGTCAGAGGGGATTAGAAGCCCGCTATCCTCATCGCCTCCCTGTGGGTGGCAAGAGGAAAACAGGCATCTGCAATGAGGAATGGAAAAAGAATTGGGGCGTTTAATATCTGACAAAGGAGTACTTAGCGGTGACAAGCATTGGCCAGAAACGCCCCGATGCAGCAGCGAGGCGTTTTATCAGCAGTGTGGTTCAGGTTTGGTGTATATAATAACTTGTTTTTTTTATAAAGTTTTTGATACTGCGAAATTTGCTCTTTCTAAATCTTGTAAGTAACAGATTTTACTTTTAACAGATTTAATGTGCCCAACATATTGATCAAGGAACGATGAAGGGTTGAATTGGTCCCCTCAACTGCAAATCGCACTGCGGTTAGCAGCAAGAAATGTTCTCCCTTAGTCATCTTATTTATGTTTCGTCCAAAGCATGTGAATATTCGCACCGATATTGCTTTGACCACATACATTAGTGTTTGAAGACAGAGGGCTGCTGGTGCGATTAGCCAATGACATCCACCCTGTTCCTTGCATGTGCGGGTTGAGACCTCAGGGTCTGCGTAAAAGCTGCAATAACTGTTGTCACTGTCAAAACCATACAATGACCCGGAGTAGTGTCTCGGAGCTGCGCTGGTTAGGCAAGCTAAGGCAGATTGAACAAAAAACACGTTTTTCGCATATATATATATTTTTTAAATCTAGGCAGGTGTGTAAATAAAAAAGAAGTTAGTTCATCTGGTGTGGGGGATGTGTGAGAAGGATCTGCCCCAAATCTTGATACGTGGGGTCTGCAAGAGCTTTTTATTTGTGGATCTTAACTATCCAGAGGGCTGATAGTGGCTGAGTGGTGAATGTAAATAGGCAGAGCAAGCCTTCTAGAGTGCTTTAAGCGTCAGAGGGCAAAGTTTAAAAATGACCCACTTTCTGTAGCTAACCTGTACAAAGGCAGATAGGTAACATACAAAGTCGAGTTACTATTGATTTCCTCTTTAAACCTTCGTATATTTTAGGTGTGCAAAAATATTACAAATATTGGATTTCAATTAAACCATCTATTGAAATTCTCCAATCTAAGCATAAGTAGGCAGTGTATTGCACTTTGAAGGGGTACATTTACTATTCCCACTCCAACATAAAAAAAATCAGGGAACATGTAATAGTTTGAAGGGTTTACATTTACTATTCCTGCTTCAATCTCAAAGAACAGTAGGGGAAGTGCTGGACTTCGGAGGGGTTAGATATACCATCCCCACTCCAATGTAAGCAAAAACTTAGAAAGTATTGTACTTTGGAAGGGATACAATGAGAATCCCAAATCATAATTATTTGTAGACAATCATTTAAATACCATACAACATAACATGATAAAAAACATATTCAAAATACAAAATGTCTACTTTGGAAGTAAATTAAATGCAAAAAAGCATTTACAAATTCACTTCCCTCCCTACAACCCCGAAACTCCCCTCAAAAATTATAATTGCTATAACTAAAACAATAATAAAAATAACATGTTAATTATATAAATCAAATACAATCAAAACAGAGAATAACTATAAAATAAAGTTTAAAAATGTATTATTAAATAGAGTGATTGATCGTTCGACAATTAATTAAAAATGACAGACATTTGCATAGCAAATAATCAATTAAAGATTAACATAATAATTTGACTGTTGAGTATTTAATTACAATACAAATATAATTAATGAAATTTAAAAAAAATCTCCCATTCTGTTACCTCACATATCTAACAACCCTCAACTAAAATATGCATTGCTAATTTAACCACCCAAAATAAAAAATACATGAACAATCACAATGTATGCCTAAAAAGTTAAAATAACAATTAACTCCTCAGAAATTCGCATTATTAATCATTGTTTTCCATTTAATTAACATAAAACTTAAAAGTAAAAACAAGAAATTATAATTTAAATTACTTCCTACAATACTCCCCTACAATTCCAACAACCGACTACTAAGTTATAACCTACTAAGCAAATGTAAGACAACAAATATTTATGCATTAAAAATTACAAACTATACTTACAAAAATGCAAAGAATTACATTGAGTGCACATAAAAAAATATGACAGCTAATATATTATTTAATAAATTATGTTTACTACAACTATATTAAAGTAAATTATATCAACTATATTAAAGTAAATGATATTATATACAACACTATTTTCAAAAGCGATATTATATACTGAAAACAATATTCTTATTTTTTATATTTTGACACTCAATATTTCGGTATTGACAATATTTTTGTCATGATATTCATGTCACATGATATTTTGGATTCATTATTCAATATCATTCGCCAGTGCAGAGAGAACACGCAGTGCTTAATTTCTAAAAGAAAGTAGTGTCATGGCTCAAAAATTTCACAGGAAGCAGCTCAAAGAACAGCAACGCCCACTTCTCTGGTATCTGGGGGAGCACAAGCGATGAGCCTGTCTCGAAAATATTTGTTTTAAAAAAAGTTGACTATGAAAGAGAGATGAAAACACACTTGACTCTGTATTAATCAGAATCAGTAAGACTTTAAACACCATTTCCTTAAGAGCAGTGTGGATGAGAGAAAATGATTTATGATATTTCACACTTTGTTCAGCAAAAAAGGAAGAAAGCAGTCATAGTGTAAATTACATTTGTGCCATAAACTAGTGAGAATATTTATAAGTGCAAATGATATGATGATCGACTTCTGACAATACTCAGAAGAAATATTCATTCACGATTGGATACCTATTATTGCTTGACACTTTACAAGGATATTAGTTATTTTTTCTCATTTGGCACAATAGAAGTAAATATATAATGAGTACCACTCAGTACAATCAACAATTACTGGTAACAGAAATGAATGAAATTTTTTGTGATTTGTTCCTTTTTGAGCGTGCTCTTTATTGAAACAAAGTGATGAATTTTGGTATTTTATCTTGAAGGGCACAATGATTTCCTGTATAATATATTTTATTTTCAGACATCATGTTGAACGTATTAGTGTGTTTCATATTTTTAAGATCTATTTCTTGTTTTAAACTGAGATTGATATATTTATAGTTTTTGATTATATATTTATACTCAGTTAAAGATTCATTCATTCATTCAATGACTCTTCACATATTTATGCTTTCCACCTAACATTAAATCAATCCCATAATAAGTCAGATGGCTCTACAAGGGAAAAAATATTTCGCACCAATACATTTTTAATACCAGTGGCAGGATTACCAATCCAATCCAATCCACAGCCCTGGTTTCTGCTACCAACTGCACTCTGATTAACCCTCCAATAGACCAGGGTTGTGCTATAACAGCAAATGTAAGTTCACACATTAACATGAGAGCAGTGCTTAGTTTGTAAAAGAAAGAGTGCTGGTACCCGGAGCGCTGGTCAAAAGCCCTGCACCAGTACAATTAAATTGTGGCATGCCTAATGTAAAAGCTGGTAGTCTTAAATCCACCTTGTGCCTGGTTTCTCCTTCTGTGCTGTCTTTCTCATCGTCCATCTTCCTAATCTGTGTGTTTGCTCCCGATTCTGTAAAATAAGTGACAATCCCCAAAATTAAGCAACAGTGTCCCCACCGGCAACCACCAGCTCAAATTAAATACTTCTAGAGAGAACAATAAGGAAGCACAGGCTTGGGGTTCAAAACATCTCTTCATGCCTCACTGCAGATGGTCTCCAGCCACCGAGGGGTGCATTAAGGCCTTGGAGCGGTGAGTGCAGACAGTCCGCACATACCATTTGATGGGCCTTCAGGGCCACCTGCAGTAACCGAGTTGCATGGTGGACATGTGGAAACACAGAGTGGATCTTGCTAAGTTATCTTTGTAGGTGCACACACGGCCTGCCTTAGGAGGTGGCCAGGAACCCTTTACAGGAGAGTGAAGTTTGGTGTTGTAGCCACCTACAGGCAGACCTTTAAGTGTTCCTGAGACTCTACTCTGCACTTCCCAAAAGAATAAGACACAGAGGGCCTGATTTACGAAACGTTAGTGCCGCCTTTACATCATTTTTGAAAGCAAAAGTGTTGCAAACTTACAAAATGGAGGGGCACATTTATACTCTGTTTGCACTGCATTAGTGTCATTTTTTATGCTAATTCAGTGCAAACTTAACTCCATATTTATATTTTGGCACTAGACATTGTAGAGCCAAAATATTGGACTTAAAGTCATTTTTTGCCTGTGGAAAACTACCTTGCGTCAATGAGATGCAATGTAGGTGTTCCTGGGCAAAAAATGACTCAAAGGCCCTAGCACTTTATTTATCCTCCAGTGCAAAAATGGTGCACGGGAGGGAGGCGGGTCTGAATAATGGCGCTAAGCTCGCTTAGCGCCATTATTTAACGCCTGGGTCAAGGCAGGCTTTAGGGGACTTGTGGGCACATTTCCATGGCGGAACACCATGGAATAAGCCCACAGGTGCCCTTCCCAGGCCCCAGGGACACGACCACGCACACCAAAGGGCCAGCAGAGGATGGAGGAGCCCATTCCAGGTAAGTACAGGTAAGTAAAGGTAAGTATTTACCTTTTGTTTAAAAAGTGCCATAGGGAGACAAATAATGGGCCCCCATACATGGCACTAGGTGCAATGGCCATGCCCAGAGGACCGTTGTCCCCTGTGCTGACCATTGGGGTCGTGGGCTGTCTTTCATAAAACAGGAGTCATGTGGTATGGTAGCTTTAGCGTCAATAAATGACGCTAGGCTGGTTAGAGTCATCTTTTTTTACTCTAACCATTAACGCTAAACCCACTACTCCCATACCGCCACCCCCACCCCGCTAACATCATTTTCCATGACGTTAGCCCTCCCTTTGCACCGGATTGCACCACTCTATAAAAAAGACGCCCAGCAGGCGTCTTGGAATGGCGCTAGCCAGCGTTATACTTTTTTACGCGTTAGCACAGTTTAGCGTCAAAAAGTATAAATCAGGGCCATGATATTTTGTAAGTGCGCGTTTTCTCAAAAAATGACGTAAAGGCGGCGCTAACTTCTCATAAATCAGGCCCTGAGTTAGTTGTCTCCTCGTTTTGCCTGCACACATTTTTATCTCAGTACTATGGGACAGGAGGGTGAGCAAACCTGTTTCTTCTTTTGCATAGGGCTGTGCCGCCATGTGAATAAGAAAATGCCAACTTTACCTTGCTCATGCGCAAAAAGTGCTCTGCACAACGTACTCAGCACAATGTGTATTGCAGACAGGCCACACACGCGTATGTTCCCTCTTGTGTTATGCAGAATGTCCAAAGCTAGCTGAACGAACGTGCGGGGAACTTTCATAAAAAGCTTCTGACTCTATATGTGCAACATGGACCCCCGTCGCATTACTGCCTTTCTGGACATACCCGTGCACGTTTCTCAGTGTTTTCTTTTTAAAAGGTGTCAGTAAGAGATTCTGGAAGGACAGTGGCTTTATCACAAGTAAATATAGGTTTCAGTAAGTTGTTACTTTTACTTCTAAAAAAGTTAATCAAATCATCAAGCACAGACACAGAAGAAGTCGCTTCAATTACTCTTTTATTTTCACCTTTTTGGTGGGCAGTAACCCACCTGGCATTTTTATTGTTAGAAAATCTATGGAAAAGTTATTAGACTCTGTTGACAAGAACGGTTATGCCCTAGTAACTGGCAAATTGCATCTTTCCATTAAAAGAGATACCTACTTTTTAATAAAGACTCTTGAGAGGCAATTAAAAGTTTTTACTGCAACAGCAAAATGGACGGTCCTTGAACACATTTCTAACGCAATTCTTTTGATCTTTTCTTAAAATTTGAACCTTCAATTCAAATAATAATGAAACCTTCCAAGACCAAAGTACTTTATACATTATGGTTGACAGTAATTCCTATGTATTAGAACATAACAATGACCTGAATAGACATCTGATCAATATAATGTTTTTCTGCATTTAATTAATACTGTTTATGTTGTTTTCCGTTTTGACACTGACTCTAACTATCACTTGCTCTCCTTCACTGAAACAACTCATTTACACAGGGACTGCGTACAGTACATTCCAATGCCATAACACAGTTTCATGTCTGCATTACTGATGGGTTTAGCACCTCCAGTTTACTGAGAAAAAATAAAGGCTATAACATTTATTTCATGGCAAATGTGACAGGTGCAATAAAATTGAAATACTGAACACGGATCTGGCCTGTGTCTGCAGTGACAAATGCTTTACCACATGAATAGCTGTAATAAACATATTTATTTACATTCTGAATTCCACGGATTCTTCGCTTTTTCAGGACCCTGTTTTTCCCGGTGTAGGTGCCCCATGCTTAAATCTTACAATTTAAAAGCATGCCCAACTGTTGGGTGGATGCAGCAAGTGTGAATACTTAATTTCATGAGGTAATGTGTCCCAGAGAGAAGGTATAAAACAGCATTTCAAAATACAGTCAAATAAAAAGACTGACTCAATAAGTGAGTTCTAGTGTGGAATTTATAGAAACCATGAAGGTGTTTTGCAAAAATTCAAAAGTTCAATACAGGATAATGGAAATGCAAAAGCTGCTGAGTTACAAAAAAACAGCTTCCATAAAGGTCAACAATTCAAAGTTATACAGAATAGTGACAAAATCAGAAAAATGCTAAGTTCCAAATGTTCATCACAATCAGTCAGAAATCTGACAGCATCACCAGTAGCATCAGAAACATCTCATGGAAGTTCTGTCCCACCCCCAAATTAGAAGGATTATATACACAATTTCCCAACAGAAGACTATGAAAGCAGCAAATTCATTGTGGTGTGAGCAAAGAAATACATTTTCAACAAATCTAATACAGAAAACAGACTTTTGACTTGTCAAATAGCCCTACCACCTACCACTAACTCACTACATTACTATTTATTCAGAAGGGCTGAAATAACATCAACTGAAGGTGTCAGAGCAAATTAGTTACATAAACAACAGTCAGCCATTGTGAATGAATGTTTTACTGAGTTCAAGGGCAAGATCCGTGGAGAAATGTTTCAATAATTAGCCATTACTAGAGAGGTTTCTTAGACAACACTGCCAATCGGAAACAAAACAAACCCACATCTTGTTTGACTGCCTGCAGTTAATTATAAACGAAATACGAGCAACATGAGACACCAATTTTGGACAAGACAGCGTCGAGGCCTAACTGTGACCCAGTTAGCAAAAGCCAAGAAAAAAATACATTAAAGAGTCAGCAGAATCGCTTCAACAGCAGTAAAATCATATTATCATAAACATGTAAAACTGTCTGCAAATTAATATTCTGCACATCGTTAATAGGCCACATTTGGTTAATACAAAAAACTCCCCCACTGGTATTTAAACTCTATGCACTACGACACTGCTTCTAGTGCCACAATGTGTGTGTGCTCTGTCCCTGAAATGGTACTGTAGAACCACTTTCACCCAACTGGTGTATTTAACTTTCCAGTAATACCATTATAAATTGGTGCAGAAATTGTGTCACAGCTACCAGGTATTGAGCAGAGTTTCTTTAAGGACTGGTATTTAGCTTAACAAGGTTATGTTTATTAAATGGATGATGGTACTCCCTCCGCAAATTAATAACTCCCTTATAACAATAGCCAATGTATTATATTCAGTGTATTCTACTGCAAAGACATGGCAACAGTACGTATGCTTCAGCAACATGGAACCATTCTTCTTCATTTCCTTTGTTACTTGCATGTTTATCGATGGGTGAGGGGTTAGATCTTTCCAGAGAGTGTTTCATCTCAGATTTGATCCTAATACTAAAAACAGTCATAAACGTAATACAACTTAAAACAGACCCTATTTGTTTTTGTTTAGTCTTCATACAAAAGGAATCTAAGAAGGACCCAAAAACCACCAGGACCTGGCTTTTGAGGATAGGAACAAAGGCAGAACTGGTTCATGTAGGAGTTATTTATGCATAACTATGTGCTGAGTGCTCATGCACACAAGCACAGATAGATGCATACACATAGTCCAATGAAATAATGAGGGTGCACTCACTGTTGCCTGTTGTCAAGTAGACAAGATCGCCTAGACATGATTCTTCATAATTAAAATGCGGAACTTGGCCAGAACTCCGTGTTACATGCATGACACGGAGTGACCACAACTCTGCAAACTCTTCAGACAGAGCAGAATTTTTCACCCACCCCTGGTATCAATTCATTTCTGTCATTACACAGTCTCAAGAACAGAGCACAGATTGAGTTATAATACTGGAGCGTTCCATTGCAGCTCCAACCTGAGAAGCTGTCCTAGGATGAAAAAGGTCCTCATTGATTAGCAATGAGAAAGGTTACCTTGAGTAGTGGGCCAACACCGAAAATGGAATCTCAGATCAATGCAAACCAAAATACATAAGGAGGAGGGGTGAGTACAAATTGAAGACCAGATTCAGCCCAACAAATGCAAAGAAATTAAGTGCTAAGAAATGAATAACTACTGAAGTGTCTTTCATTGATGCAATAAGTGAGTCAATAAGTGGGTGGAAAACATGACACACACACATACCATTTAGCTTCCACATGGCCTCTTTCAACACAACAGAGGTTCTCAGTGCAAAGGAAGCACTAAAACAGAGGCGCTATGTGCTCTGGGGAGTGGTACTCACTGCTAGTCTCACCCCTGACATGTCTACTGCAGGGTCACACCTGCCACTATAAGCTTCAGTCCTCCAGGCTAACAGCCTAATAATGGGTGATGGGTGATGTCAGTGTGCAAGTCCACTTAACACAAGCATTTCTTGATATACAGCCAAATGCATACTTCTGATCACGGTAAGGTTTGCCGCTAAAAATGTAACCCATAATGAAATTCCAGCTTTCAATTGGTTAAATCTTGATGGTTGCCATTAGTAGTGAGATTTTGTGAGTCTGAAAGAGTGATGTGATAGAGGTCTATGATGTAATTTGATAGATTGCATTTATATTCATGTGGCCATGGGGAGAAGGCACAGTGAGGAGTGTTGAGATGTTGTGTGGTGTGAAGTGAAGTGGAAAGAAATAAGGTAAAGCAAGACATGCTTCTTATCAACTTGGTGTGGAGTTCTGCAATGAGGTATGATGTATTGAGTGGTATGATGTGGTGCTGCTGCAAGGTTTTTTTTATATGTACTTAGCAACCAGTAGTATGTTGTGTGGTGGAGGTGTGAGGTTTAATTAATGTAAGCATACCACAGCACTACATCAGATTACACCTCTGACCTCTATCACATCACTGTTTCAAGTTTACAACATCTTACATAACTGTATTAAGTGAAACATTTGGTTGGGCTCAGCTTGCACTGAAAATAAGAAACCTCTCTCCACCCTGCAGGCTGCTGCTCTGAATGCAAAGCTCATTTACTGTGGGCACCACTGAATGTGGTCGCAGAACAAAGTGAACATTTTTCACTGAGGCCAGCCCTGATCTTCCTTCTATTTTTCTGACCTGTTTTTATTGGCTTTGCGGCTCTGGGCACTTTACCACTGCTAACCAGTGCTAAAGAGCATATGCTCTCTGACTAAAATGTATTGGTGATTGGTCTCTCCATGACTGGCATATATGTTTCACTAGTAAGTCCCTAGTACAGTGCACAGTGTGTGCCCAAGGAATGTAAAACATATGCTACTAGTGGGCATGCAGCACTGATTGTGCCACCCACAGGAGTAGCCCAGTAAATATGTCTCAGGCCTGCCACTGCAGTGTCTGTGAGAGAAGTTTTAAACTGCCATTTCAACCTGACAAGTGCACCTACTTGCCAGGCCTGAACATTCCATTTTATTACCTGTAAGTCACCCCTATGGTAGGCCCAAGGTAGACTGTGGGCAGGTGCGGTATATTTAAAATGTAGGGCAAATACTGGTGTGTTTTACATGTCCTGATAGTGAAATACTGCTAATTTCATTTTTCAGTATTGCAAGTTCTATCTCTCCCATAGGGTAATGTTCGGATTTCCTTGAAATATCTTTTAAGTGTAATTTCCCATTGGGGGCCGATGGAGATATAGAGTCTTTGGTCTCTGAACTCACCATTTTAAAATACATATTTTAGTGAAGGTGGTTTTTAACTTGTGTGTTTGAAAATGTCACTTTTAGAAAGTAGGCATTTTCTTGCTTAACTATTCTGTGCCTCTGCCTGGTTGTGGAATACATGTCTGGGTGAGAATGACAGTTGGGCTGGCTGTGAATTCACTCTAGTTTATCACATGAAGGGACCTGAGGTGTGCTCTGCATAGCCTGATGGCCCATCACCAGGATGATGGGCCTTCCTAGGCTAGAGTGGTGGTAGGAGCTTACCCTTGCACCTGAACAGGGCTGTGCCTGTCCTCACACAAAGCAGTCTCAAGCCCCATAGAGTGTGTCTGGGGCCAGGGAATGGTAGGGTCTTATGCACCACAAAGACTTCTCTTTGAAGTTTGCCTACTTATAAGACAGAAATGGTTATAAGAATCCTTCTGGACTGATGAAATTCTGGCAAGAAGAGCTGAATGCTTTAGGCAGGACTGCCAGTCTATGTGTTGTTTTGTTGTGCTGAACTGCTGCATGTTTTTTCCATCCTGGGAGTGAAAGGATTGGACCTGGCTTTCCATATCCTACTTCTAAATGTTCTCTAAGTGCTTGGACTGAGCTTGCCTGCTGTTAAGAAGCCTCAGCGACATCAAAGACTTCATCTGCCAGTGCCTGGGTCCTAACTTACCAAGTGGTGCAAATCCAGTCCCTGGGCCCTTGGAAGTGCAAGCCGGTGATCTGAAGGAGAAAATCTACTCATTAACATGCCTCACCAGAAGAATCGCTGCAACACCTGTCGCGCAGTTGAAGAATCGACGCAGCAGCTGTCCTGTGGCTGGAGAATCAACACAGTGCTTGTCTCGTGGCTGCAGAATCGATGCAGCGCCTGTTTCACTGTGGTTCCATTAACACAGCACATCTGGATTTTCCATGCATCGTCCGTGAGTGCCAATTTTTCATCAACCCTACACTGCAGTAAGAAAACAAGGCTTTGTGTCTGGAAATTGATGCATCACCTTTTCTACGAGGAAAGAATTGATGCATTACCCTCCTGCCAGTAAGGAACCAGTGCATCACCTCACCTGCTTGGCAAAAATCAACACATCAACTCCTCTGCGCAGTAAGGAACCGATGCATTGCTTTGCTTTTCTGGCACCGCACCTCCCCTGTGACCTGGATCATCTTTGCTTTTGACACATCCCAAGTACTTTGTGCTAAAAAGTATGGGTGGGCAGTGAACTCTGCTCCACTGGTGGAGACAATGGTGTTTTTGGCACTACACTTGGAGCGCGGAGTTTGTCCAAACACTCCTCTAGCCCCACCAGTGGAGTGGAGCTCTCCTCGTGTGCACTGCAGGCCAGTTATGGGCCACACAGTGCAAATACAGACAGTCTGCGCTGGTGCTGTGCAGTCCATAACTGGGCTGCAGTGCTCACTCTTGGCCTGAATGACGTTGGTGCCACATTATCCTCTAAGCCTCCAGCAGCCGAGGTCTGCCCCGTGAGCTGGGGGCAGAGGGAGGCAGTGTGCCAGGTCGCTGTCCACTAGGACCCAGGTGAGTCCTCGCTTTTTTTCTTCACACTTGTGCACAAGAGGCCTGCAATGGCCCTGTTCTGGATTCAGGCCAGGGCCGTAAGCAGCAAAAGCTTCCAGTTCAGGCCTCTTGTTTACCAGCCTACCCTGTATGCCCTGCACATGGGGCAGGCTAGTCCACTATAGGCCTCAAACGGAAGCTTTCACTGAATTCAGGCCAGGGCCATAAGCAGGGAAAGAAAGTTGCTGTTTTGGCCTCTTGTGCACTGGCCAGTCCTGTGTGCAGTACACATGGGACAGGTCGTTGCACAAGATGCCTGAAATGGCAGCTTTCACTGCCTACGACCCTCTCCTGAATGCTCCAGATCTCAGAAGTGCTAACCAGGCCCGACCCTACTTAGTGCTTCAGAGATCGGGCGCATTAGGAAGAGGGTGCCACACTGCCACTCTGCGGCACACAAAACTCTGCCTCCACAGAATTCCACTGAGTTTTTTATCAACTCCGAAGAATTCCCTGGAGTGGAACTCCGTGAACTCTGCAGAGGCCTTCTAAAGAGATACATTTATTAATTCCTATAGATTAATACTTGCTTCATCTTTTAAAAAGAGATAATTTGACTTGTGTATGTTGGCCTTTGTCATTCTGGTCTTGTTTTAATCAAATAAATAGTGGCTATTTTTCTAAACTGGTGTGGAGTCTTATTGCAGTGTTATCACTGTGTGTGTGTGTGTATGTGTGTGTAGGTGTGTGTAGGTGTATGTGTAGGTGTGTGTGTGTGTTCAAAATACTTTACGCTTTGCCTCTGAGATAAGCCAGACTGCTTGTACCAAGCTACCAAGGGGTTAGGCAGGGGTTATCTGAACAGTGACTCCCTTACCCTGACTAGAGTGAGGGTTCCTACTTGGACAGGGTGCAAACCACTGCGACTTAGAAACCCCATTTCTAACACAAATTATTTAAGAACCCTCACGTCCCCTACACACACCACTTCACACAGTGATTTTACCCAAACCCATCCGAATGATCCATTAATGGCAGACTGTTGTTCAGTGGAGGCAGTACTGGAAAAGAAAAACATTTTCTCTGACATTCCATACATTTGGGATTAAAGGGTAGCAGCAGAAAGAGGACAGAATTAAGAAGGGGGGTCATGATGAGCAGAGTCTGACAGTCAAATTAAACATTTAACTCTCTCTGAAACAGTAACTGATTTGATAGTACCTCTGTTCTGGAAAAAATAAAATGTGTTATGGGTTAAGGCACCTGCTTCAGAGATCTTTGTGTAATCAACAATATCCACAATATAGTAACAGTAAGATAACTCTAGGGGTTAGTGTACTTAATTGAGAAATCTGTGTGCAGTCTAGTCACAGGTTTGACTCATCAAAAAAAGGCACAAAGGGTTAAATATGCCTGCTGAAAAGCACAGCATGTAAAATTATGCAGGTTACAGAGATGTATTGTATGTAAGTAGGCCAGGGGGTCACTGGTTTTGCTGAAGGCCACAAGTTATAGTCCTTGCAATATAGCTTAGAAAGTTAAGAACTAGCATCAAGGAGATGCATGCAGACTGCAAGGCTCAATTAACCCCTCAATTAGCCACTGGCTGACGCCCACAATACCTCAATGGTGCAGGTCACGACCAGTTGGTGACACCAGGGAGGGGGTTAAAAACCGAGGATTTTTTTTCTTCTAAAAATACCCTGGGAGACAGGGAAGATATTACTTGCCTCCCCCCACCCCTTCGTGACGGCGTGCTGACGTCACTCTTTTGTTTTCTGCGTTGGAGCAGGAAGCGGCCCAAGCTGATGGGGAAAACAACCCCAAACGGCCTTCCCAACATTCAGGAAGGCCTTGTTTGAAAGGGGAGACTCTCCCTTTTCAAACGAGGCCTTCCTGAACCGGTTTCCTGACCCTTGATCGCAGCACATAGTACATTGATATATATATTTTGTAAAAAACGACATATCCCAGATTGCCACATAAAGGCATGGCTTAGAGGAAGAGTATAAGTAGTGCATGTAATGGATTAATGATTTACCGTGATCAAGACCGGGAAGGTCGAAACGCGTTGGTGTTAGTTGGTGGGGTATTCGTGTACTAAATAAAAGAAGATTATTGGACTCCTGTGAGTGCGGCATCTTTAACTTTAATGTTAAACTGGTATCAAGATATATATATGTTGGTATATATATATATGTAAATATATATATATATATATATTTATATGTATAGATAAATATATATATAGATCACTTTTGTCAAAGTGTGTGGTTTCCCTGGGGGCTGCGATCGACCCTCAGGAAAACCGGACTCACATATAAAAGTGATATATCTATATTCACCACCAGTTGTCTTGCAGTTGGGGGGGGCTTTGGAGAGCTGAAGGGCACTTTTGTGGGTGGTAGTGAGGGAATCCGAGGAGGAGGTAATGGGAGCACCAATAATTATTGTTGGACTGGGCGCTAGAGGTGCTAAAGACTGTGATGATTGGTATGTGACAAGGTGTTTTTTGAGTGTCCTGAAAGAACGTGCTGATTGAGGCAAAAAGCGAAGGTAAGGAGACCTCCACTGTTGCGCGTATCACACACACACACCCACCAGCAATTTAGTGACTGTCTACGTAGGCTAGTGTTTTAGAGCAACCGTTTAGCCAGTAACAGAGATGGCATCTCGTTGGATGACTGCTGGCTTCTCAAGCCCTCACTCGGGATATAGTGGACAGCTCTGACGTAGGATCAGAGACTGAGACAGCAGATACTGAGACAGCATCTGAGGGATAGGACAATGGCGCAGACTCTGGGAGTGATTTTTCAGTCGGAGGAGTCCCATTCGATTACTCCTCTTCCAGTGATTATGAGGGAGGTGATGAGGACAGTTCTGCTGTCCCTTTGCAAGCACAGTCTGTTCAACGAGACAATAGAGGGTTAGCCCAACCCAGAGAGCAGGTGCATTCAGTGGCAAGCACAGAGGGAGAGTGTTCTCTTGGGAGCTCCCCAATTTAGTTCAGCTGCAAATTCCACTGCCCAAATCGTATTGTGGAGACATCAAAATGATCTATCACAAAACAAACTGGTTTTGTAACACAGGCACCTGTGTTTTTGTTCCTGGGCTCGGTTGCCATATAGGGAAACATACCAAACCCAGACATTTCTGGAAACTAGACATCCAGTGGAGTCCACAGAGGTGTGGCTTGTGTGGATTCCCCAAAGTTTTCTGACCCAGAATACCCTGCAAAGCTGAAATGTTGAATAAAAAGTCAAATTTTTCTTGCATTTCCGTCACACAAATTACAGGAATATGCTGGGATCCACAAAGTTCCTACCACTCAGTGTTTCCCCACCTGTCCTGATAAAAACACTACCCCACTTGAGTGCCTGTACCTAGTGCCTGCGTCAGGAATGGATCACCCCAGGGTCAACAGTTGCCCTCCTGTAAGGACCTACATTGACCGTTGTGTGATATATTCCTGTCGCGGGCACTAGGCATACCCACACAAGTGAGGTACAATTTTTACTGGGAGACTTGGGGGAATGCTGGGTGGAAGGAAATTTGTGGTTCCTCCCAGATTCCAGAACTTTATATCACTGAAATGTGAGGAAAAAGTGTTTTTTTGCCAAATATTGAGGTTTGCAAAGGTTTCTGGGTAACCGAACCTGGTGAGAGCCCCACAAGTCATCACATCTTGGATTCCCTTAGGTTTTTACTTTTAAAAAATGCACAGGTTTAGTAGGTTTCCCTAGGTGCCGGCTGAGCTAGAGGCCAAACTCCACAGCTAGGCACTTTGCAAAAACAGCTCTGTTTTCTTTGGGAAAATGTGATGTGTCCATGTTGTGTTTTGGGGCATTTCCTGTTGCGGGCACTAGGCCTACCCACACAAGTGAGGGACCATTTTTATCAGGATACTTGGGGGAATGCTGGGTGGAAGGAAATTTGTGGCTCCTCTCAGATTCCAGAACTTTCTGTCACCGAAATATGAGGAAAAAGTGTTTTTTGGGCAAAATTTTGAGGTTTGCAAAAGATTCTGGGTAACAGAACCTGATGAGAGCCCCACAAATTACCCCATCTTGGATTCCCCTAGGTGTCTAGTTTTTTAAAATATGCAAGTTTGGTAGGTTTCCCTGGATGCCGGCTGAGCTAGATGCCAAAATCCACAGCTAGGCAGTTTCCAAAAAACACGTCAGTTTTCAATGTAAAAATGTGATGTGTCCATGTTGCCTTTCCTGTTGTGGGCATTCGGCCTACCCACGCAAGTGAGGTACCATTTTTATCGGGAGACGTGGGGGAACACAGACTAGCAGAAGAAGTGTTTTTGCCCCTTGTCTTTCTCTACATTTTTTCCTTCCAAATGTAAGCTAGTGTGTAAAAAAGACGTCTATTTGAGAAATCCCCTGTAATTCACATGCTAGTATGGGCACCACAGAATTCAGAGATGCGCAAATAACCAAGGCTTCTCAACACCTTATCTTGTGCCTATTTTGGAAATACAAAGGTTTTCTTGATACCTATTTTCACTCTTTATATTTCTGCAAATGAATTGCTGTATACCTGGTATAGAATGAAAACCCATTGCAAGGTGCAGCTCATTTATTGGCTCTGGGTACCTAGGGATCTTGATGAACCTACAAGCCCTATATATCCCCGCAACCAGAAGAGTCCAGCAGACATAACGGTATATTGCTTTAAAAAATCTGCCATCGAAGGAAAAAGCTACAGAGTAAAACATGGAGAAAAATGACTGTTTTTTCCAGCTCAATTTTAATATCTTTTTCTTTCAGCTGTTATTTTCTGTAGGACAACCTTGTAGGATCTACACAAATGACCCCTTGCTGAATTCAGAATGTTATCTACCTTTTAGAAACGTTTAGCTTTCCGGGATCCAGCATTGGTTTCACACCCATTCCTGTCACTAACTGGAAGGAGGCTGAAAGCACAAAAAATAGTAGAAATGGGATATGTCCCAGTAAAATGTCAAAATTGTGTTGAAAAATGTGGTTTTCTGATTCAAGTCTGACTGTTCCTGAAAGCTGGGAAGATTGTGATTTACGCACCGCAATCCCTTTGTTGATGCCATTTTCAGGGAAAATACCACAAGCCTTCTTCGGCAGCCCTTATTCCCATTTTGTTTTTTTTAAAAGAAATTTTCGCTGTATTTTGGCTAATTTCTTAGTCTCCTCCAGGGCAACCCACAAACTCTGGGTACCTTTAGAAACCCTAGGGGGGTTGAGGGAGGGGGCCAAGCAGCTAAAGGGTTAAGTGTAGAATCTTACTGTTTTTTTTCTTTTATTACTCTAAGGTCCCAAATGGTTTCCTTTAAGTAGTAATATTGTATTACCTTTGGATAACACCCCCGTACCCCAGCTGCGGCCAGAACCGATCTGGTTCAATAAGAGCTGGTGTATCCGGGATTTGGATGGACCCCGTTAATTTCAAGCACCGAGTGGAAGATTACAAGGCCCAAGCCCCCTTCAGAGCTCCCTTCAATAAGACTTCCTATGCTTGGAAACCTCACACACAAAGATCAGTTTACATAAATGTTGGTGCAATGACATAAGATACTCCCTCACTCCTCTGAATTACTATGCAATGGCACAAAGATACCAGCCACAACTCACACCAATACAACACAACATGATGTCTAATGGTTGCATGAGAAACTATCCATAATGAGCCTGCACCCAGGCCGCATTCACCGATTACATATTACATCTTTAACCGACCATCTCCAGAGCCAAGAGGCGTCCCACTTGCTACGTGATGCACTATTTTAAAAAATAGAAAGCAACACAACGTTGCATGACATAGCATGACATCTGCAAATATACATATTAAATGTATAAAACTGCAAGTCACATTCTGGTGTGGAGAGGGAGGGATTTCGCGACTTGAAACACTATTTTCCAGGAATTAAAATTTAAATTATGAGTGTATTCAAACGTAAACTCCCGGTCTTTCCCCGGGTGGAAAAAATGCCAATATAAATTTAGGCAAAATAACCTATTGTTTTCTAAGATTTACTTTTATATGCTCTAAAAATGTCAATCTTAACAAAAAGTAACTTTACAAAAATTCTAATGTAACATTTTGAATCCTAAAGTTAGTAATTTATTTGTGAACTGGCACATTTGCTGCAGTGAATGTACTATTGAAGAGGAAAGGAAAAATATCAGAAACCAATATAATTTACTAACCGAGTCCATGAACTCAACACTTATTCTATTAGTGACTAGAAAACTAATCCCCTCAAAAAGAGGATAGTTGCTTGATTCACGTGCCAGATCTCTACGAAGAGGATGTGTTAATATTACTCAATCCATGCTTTTTATTTAAATCCGAGTTCGAGCTGCAAAGGCCAGCGCTCCTCTTCATCTCAGGGTGTCCACCAAGCGGAGCGGTTCATTTCCAGCAGCTGCTCCGTGAAACAGGGAGGTGGATGAAGCTGTCACTGACAGATGGAACTAAAGCTGCAAAAGGAAGCATGAAATCACCACTGACAACCGTAACTGTCTCCGTCACGACATTAAATGTGCAGCTTTGAAATGTGTGCTGGAAATGTACCTTTGGGCATCTTGGAACAGCTGAACCCAGTTTTTCTTACAGAACTGTGCTCCTTTCAGCGAGTCATCTTATTCTGAGGTGTAAAGCAAGCAGTAACTCTTCCAGTAGTGCTAGAGCATTTTTGCTGGCCAATGATGTCATCCCACTAAAATTTTAGTGTTTGTGAAAAATGAAAATACTGCTTTAAGAGCACGAATTGAAACACAAACTTTCCACATAGGAGAGGGTGAGGAAGTAGTCAAGAGATCCTGCTCTCTGCCTATGCTGGCACACAAACTGCTACCTAGCGCCAAAGAAGGCACCCTTATACCACAGTGCGAGGGTGCCTGTGTTGTAAACAGGGTTGTTTTTGAGCAGGAAGGGACACCTTTCTGAACAAAAACAATCCTCTGAGGTATTTTCCTCTTCTACCTGTGCTGCACAACTCAGCACGCTTAGAAAGAGGAAAGATAGAGGAGAAATAACAATATTTCTCCTTGTTTAGCCTCTGGTGGAGAGGCCTACATTTCTAACACATACCAAGGTCTACTAGTGTTGGTTAATCTGGGAATGTGTCAGAATGCATGGATGGATTTGTGGGAACATCCACACTTTACCAATGGGACATCTCAATGCTGCAGAGTAATGTGAGAAAGCGATTTGCGCTGCTGTGTGTTACTCTACATTTAACAAGCCACACGGAGCCATGCTAGGTGGTCTTGCGTGGGATAGTAAATCTCATTTAGGTTTTGCATTGCCGTTGCACATACAATTGGACCCCAGGGGGGCCCAAAACCTTGCTAAAATGGGTCAAGATTTCAAAACAAATGTTTTTTCTTAATGTTTTTTGAGATTTCATACCAAATTGTCTTTTTCATGTTGAATAAGATAATCTTAAAAATCTATTTTAATAACAATACTAAATCACTTGTGAAAATGCATGTAGCTTATAGTTATCTTTCCAATTTTCAAACTCAGGATCTCAAATGAAAATGAAAGCTATTATAAAAAGTATGATTTCTGCAGGTGTAATTCTAGTTTATTCTTTTTTTCCATTGAATTAAAAGGTTGTTTTTTCATTTGCATCAAGTGCAACAGGAGGGGTTTGGAGGGTTAGGGGCCAGATTAAAGAAGGCTCTAGTGCCTCCTTGCATCCCACATTAGAGTCACTTATTTTACACTAATGTGGTGTTAGGTTGGCAAAAACGCTGCGCCATATTTACAAAGTGGCGCAATGTACACATTGCCGCACTTCATAAACTATGTGCCACATTATGCCTGCACCAGGCATAATGTATGCAAGGGGGCATTCCAGCGTTAGGAGGCCCAGAAAAGTGGAATCTATGAGATTCCACTGTGGCATTTCTAGCATCATTTTTAACGCCTGGCAAAGGCAGGCGTTAAAATGAGGCTCCCATTTTCAATGGGCCACCTTTCAATTTGCAGGATTCGCGTCAATATTTTTGGTGCTAATCCTGCAAAACGCCAAACTAGCTTCAAACTTTATGAAACTAGTCCCTAACGTGCGCTGCATTATAAATACAGCGAGCACATGGTGGCATGGGGGGGGCACAATTGGGCGCAAGAAAAGGGGCTCATCATAACATGATGCACCACTTTTCATATATTTGCCCCTAGATGTTTTAAGATGATAAGAGCTCCTTTCACTAAACTGAAAAAGTGAAGTAGTCCCATACCAACTGGCCTTTGGTAAATGAATTTTAGAATGAATTTCCTTGTTAAAATTATTGGTCAGTGTAACTCGCAAATTACTATAACTTTTAAATATCTCAAGATAAATCCCAGTTTATGCACAGTCAACAATCTGCATGCCATCATTATAAAGCGTAAGCTCTGTCAATTCTTATAATAAGGTAAATGTCATCATTATATTTCAAAGTTTGAAAATTTAAGATAGAGGTAGGGTTGATGACAGAATTCAACCACTTTGTAGATATGTCGTGCCATTTTTGGCCTTCTAATGCCACATTAGCGTAAATAAATGATGATAATGTGGCACTGGAATGGTGCTTGGGCCTCTCAAATATACTCCTAAATGCTAATTTAACATTTCACGCAGTTTTGTGCAATTTCATGTAATTTTTGTTGACTTTTGGTTAAGAACACCAAAGCAAAGTATGTGAATTTTACACATCACTACCATTAAACTTGGGGCATATTTATGAAAAGTGGCGCTGCACCTAGTGCAGCACCACTTTTCTTGCACTCCTTATTGTCCCCCTAACGCCACCATGGTAGCGCTGTATTTATAATATGGCTCACCATGGTGGTAGTTAGGGTGACTAGCATTATAATTTGTGAGGCTAGTCCGGCGTTTTGCCGGACTAGCATCACAAATTATGACACTAATCCTGCAAAGCACCCAGAGGCCCAATGTGATCAATGGGAGCCTCTTTTAAATGCCTGCACTTAGAAGGTGTTAAGAAATGCAAATAAAATGGCGCAAAGGAATCTCATAGATTCCTTTGTGCCATTTTTACACCCCCACACCAGTGCTGGAACATCTCCCCTTGCATACGTTATGCCTGGCACAGGCATAATGTGGTGCAAGCGGTTACAAAGTAGCTCAATGAAAGCATTGCGCCACTTTGTAAATATGGCACGTGGGAAATGCCACCTTAACGCCACATTTGCATCAAAATAAATTCTGCAAATGTGGCACTAGGGGTTCACAAATATGCCCATAGTATTATAAAGTTGCTGGGGCACATAATCCCAGTACCTCTTTCTCTGGGCTGGCACGATGGCTTCTAACGTGACCCTCACATGTAATCACTCTTACTAATCATAGGCATTGTTTTCCCGTAAACGCTGAGGGGGGTGAGGATTTCACGGTTTAATAATGAGAAATTATCAATCATTTCAGTAGCTCGGGCAGTTTACAAAGTGAAACAATTACAAAACAAACTGTTTCGTTCATCAAGTGACAACCATCAAGAGGACACCACCATTTTTCCAAAAGTACAGGAATTTTGTACGCACATTTACTCCAAAAGTAATATATATGCTGCTGTATCTACAATGCTAATCACAAAGGTGCTAAAGTACTGTTGTTAGACCATGACCACAAAATACAGAGAAGAATGTTCTAAAGATTGGGAGCTAGATAGCCACAGAAGAAAATGATGTAATAGAAGAAGACAACAGGTTGCAATCGGGAAGTTGATAGAGTGAAAAGGGTAAAATACATAGCAGCCCAGGAGAAACTTGCAGGAATGAATTGTGGGTGTAGATGGTGGACTCAGAAGCATCTTTACAAAGCTTTATTTTTTAGTTAACTGGATTTTTAAAATATACCCTATACTACAATGCAGCGATCTCCACCCTGACTGTGGAATCTTCCTTTGATAAAGTGCAAGAAACATTAAAAAAAATATTTAACTCAAAAATACATACTAAAAATATTTATATTCTATACATTATAAAAAATATTTCATTAATTGACTTTAAATATCGTAGAGAATAGAAAAATGCTGCAGCACTCTTAAATTAATTTCAAATTAAAACGTTATTTAATGAAAATATATTCAATTAAATTAAAGTTATTTTTCTGAAGTTTAAATTGAAAAAAAAAAATTCTCAACTGAAGAAAAAAATTTTTTTTTGTGCATTAATACTTTTTAAAAGTGATGCCTAAAATTAATTAAAATTGATGTACTTATTTATAATTAAATGCAATGTTACACTTTTTAAAGTTAGAAATGGGTTAGTGAACATTTTATAATTAAAAATTACATGTGCACTATTTTTATATATTTTTAACATTAATTTATATTCATTTATATTGTTAAGTAACATTCTATAGTCTGTTTTAACCGTATTGCCGGTGGGGGTTTATTTAAAGTCTTTACCTTCATCTTTTTCTATGGGAAGGTGCTGCAGTACCCGTAGTTGGCCATGTATGGTGCTGGACTTACTACACAAGAGTAAGGCCCATATTTATACTCTGTTTGCACTGAATTTACGTCATTTTTTTACACCTATTCAGTGCAAACTTAACTACATATTTATATTCTGATGCTAGACTCGTCTAGTGTCAAAATATTGTAGTTAACATCGTTTTTTGGATGCGTGAAACCTCCTTGAGTCAATGAGATGCACGGTAGGTGTTCCCATTCCTAGTACCATATTCATCCACCCTGGCAAAAATGATGAATGGGTGGAAAACGGACCCAAAAAATGATCTTAACGCCGGTTGGCGTCAAATTTTAATGCCTAGGTCAGACCAGATGTTAAAGTGAGGCCCACATACCAAAACCTAAGGAAAACACACAGAAGCAACATTACAAACCCACAGGAGAAGATGGAAGTGCTACTGCTCCAGCTTGCGAGATGACGCAGAGGACAGCAACAACAACAACAACAACCACCACAACGTTTCCCACAAAGACAACGCAGAAGGCAGGAGAAGTATTCAGAAACAGGACAACCCTCCTTGGCCTCAGGGAACAAGACATCATGAGGACATACAGACTCAACCTGCAAGCCATACTACACCTGCTGCACCACATTGAGCCACAAATCACAGCCAGCCTGCAGACCCCACACAATATACCACCTGTCACAAAGCTGCTAGCTGTCCTGCACATGCTGGCAAGTGGCTCAATTCAAACAATGGGTGCCTTGGTTGTTGGTGTGTCACAGCCATCATTCTCTGCATTCCTGCCAAAGGTGTTAGACGCAATAATCTCCCTGCCACCCTGCCACATCAGCTTCCCCAACACTCAGCAAAAGCAGCAGGAGACAAAACAGGGGTTCTGCCAATTTCATGGCTTTCAGCATGTGCTCGGTACAATTGACTGCACCCATGTCCGACCTGTGCCACCTGCAGCAACAGAGCACTTACACCGGAATCACAAGTACATGCATTCCATTAATGCGCAGGCCATAGTGGACCACCGGGGACTATTCACAAACATTTTGGCCAAGTATCCTGGGAGTGTCCATGATTCCTTCATATTCCAGCACAGCAGGATCAACTAACACTTCCAGGATGGACAATATGGAAATGGCCTACTTGTGGTTGAGTCAACAAACCTAGCAATATACACACAATACACCAGCCCTGTAGGACACACAAGACATACACCACTCCAAAAACCAATGGCCAGGGTAACACAGATTTGCCAGTAACAACACATATGCACCATGCTGCAGGCCAGCCCAATCAGTGTACACCACAAACACTTACACCCGCATGTATGTAACACACCCACAACTTGACAGGGACACCACGTGAAGGACAGATGCAGATATGTACCCTTTGCCAACAGAAAAACTACACAAACCACTACAAGTGCCCACATGTTGCCTACTATGTACCCATCACACATAGTACACCAAACAAAGGGTAGCACAGCAATGTAAATGGCATACACCATGCTCATGTTACGTAAGTCTCACGATGGCACAGATTCCTCAAATCATGCCGTGCAAGTCACTGCCAGAGCAAAACATCAAATACCAGACAACTGGTGCCAATACCAATCTACATCTCATCAACACATACCTGTCTTACCTGTGGTGTGCACATACATCTGCCTGACTCATTGGGTCACAAACATACGATCACAAAATTTATGCCCATCATATACCATGTGCCAGATTTGTGAGAAGTGGCACCACACCTACTGTAGTGCCACCTCACATGCACCACTTGCTGACCCACAACACCATCATGTATGTACCATAAACAATAAATGTCCCACCATGGGGCAGAGTTATTGTTAGACAGTGTATATCATAGATGCCATAGTGGGACCCTGTAGGAGTATTTAGGACATCACTGACCTTACATGCACTGTGCCAAGGGACACATTTGCTAAGTAGCAGAGCTCCATCCCATAGCCTGCACTGTGCTTGTGTTAACAGTATATATGCTGAATAATGTTTTGGAAGATTGGAGAGACACTAGAAGTAATGATGATCATCCTGAAACAATGGGATACACACCCTTAGACACCTGATGGCTGGCACAAACATCAGCTGCCACCCAGTATCACTAAGGGACCTATGTAAGAGCCCCCAGTGCAATGGCATGGCTTGCACTATATATACAAGTTTGCGGATGACCACTCTTTTGTGACTTGAAGCCACTTTGTATATCGGCCACCCTCCGACCCAGCACTTAGCATGGAAGTGGCGTGCAATGTGTGTTCCTGCAGGTCTGTCACCACACGATACATAGCATGATGATGCTGACTCAGATGTAGGTGTCACCTAAAACCTGAGGCAGTGTCAACCTCAAACGATACCCCTGGGGTGCTGTTTGCAGGTTGCAATAAGGAAATAGACTGTGATTTGAACTCATATGAATGTGCCATCCAATGCATGGTGCATACTGCTGCACACACAGAAAGAGCCAATTGTCCATCAAAACAACATATGTATAGGGAGGTGTCCCTTCCTGCACAGATACATCCACCTCCACACGGCAGCTAGCCAAGCACCCTGGTGCAAGGTTGGTAGTGTTGGTGCAAAGCTGCATATTAGCCACTGGTGCAGGGGACAACAAAGAGTTGCCTAGTAACATGTCACACATGGTGCATTCCTGTATAGTCAAAATGTTGCAGCACAGTGCTGCCAATGTTGGGGCTGCGTTGTGCATTGTCACTTACTAATTTAAATGGGCCTAAGTGTCACACTTCACCTGTAATGACACATGTAAAAATGGCTGGGATGTCCAGGCTCTGTAGTGCTACCATGTTGCCACCATATATGACCCCATTGTGTTGTAAGGATGTGTCATGTCCCCTCTAATGATAGCACACTGACACAAAGGTGCCCTACACAACGCATGGTACATACATAATGACCATCAGTTTGGATTCCAAATCATATGTCCCAGTACCTTGAGACAATACTCAAGATTGTCATGTCCAACAACACAGTGCTAACAAAACTTTGCACAAGGCCAGGAACTCACACCGTACCACAAACACATATGAGTCACACCCAACTCAAAATAACTGCCATCCTACATGAAAAGCCTGTTGCAAGCCTTAACAACAACTTACTCCTTTTATCTTTTGCAGCGTATCAGGGTTTGGAATACAGCCATGGATTATGACCCCATTTGCAAACCCAAGCACAGCAGCAGAGCGCACATACAATGATGGACATCGTAGGAAACGGAATATCGTGGAGAGGACATTTGACATACTGAAGTAAAGATTCAGATGCCTGGACCTCACAGGAGGAATCCTCCTTTATGCCCCACACATTGTCTGCAAAATCTTCCTGACGTGCTATTCTGCACAACATATGTGTGCGGATGAAGTTCCCCATGTATGACCAGATAGATGACCTGCCTGAGGAGGAGGATGGTGGTGAAGAAATGGAAGGGGAACAGCACAACACAGCTGCTGGGATACGCCGCAGACATCACTTAGCTGAGAATGTTTTCACTTAAGAACCACTTAAATCACCTTGTCAGTTTTGTAAATAAACACTTCACTTATACAACCAATCCTGCTTTGGTCTCTTCAATCTCCACTATACACACCATAGGATTGTGAGTGTAACCTCAGGGAGCATGTTACAAATATGAATGCGACAAGTACTGTTGCAACATCATATGTGATATGTAAGATTGTACTGCCACCATGACACACATCACTAATAGCCTCATCACTGGTATGTGACAACTGAAGGATACAATCTATAGACCACAACATATATTGTACAACCACATTGCCAACTTGTTCATCAACAGCTCATCACACATAATTACATCATGTCCAAATAGGAAGTATGCAAGGGGCCCATACATGAGGTAGTGGATGACCAAAATTAGAAAGTAAGTCATGTTGGAATAGAACACTGTCACAACTCAGTGTGAGAGTTGCAATGGTGCATGGAACATGTGTGACAAGCAGGGGGACATAATTGGTAACAATGGTCATCATAATTTGCCCAGGTATAACAAGCAATGGAAGAAATTGGAATGCACGTCTGTGGAATGCACTTCAGTATGGATGAAAGCATATGCAGCTTGGGCTGCAGCTCTACCACACAAAAGCAACATCCAATGGTAAATGCCGTGAGTTAAATCAAACTTTTGATGGTCAAAATATAATCTGAGTGTAATGTAAGCAGAGTGTGTCATACACAGTATGTTCCAAAGATGTACACATGTCAGACATATATGTAGGCCACACACAAGTCTCCATAAACTCCAAATCTACATACGGCAACAGTTGTCAATAACAAATCCTAGGTAGCATTGGTTCACCCATCCTCACCAATGCTTGAGCTGTGTATGTTTTAAATATTATGCTCTGTATGACAACATTACATATCACATACAAAAACACAATACACAATCACAAACCAGAACTATTTCATTGTACTGAAAGCCAAACATATGTGGATAGACTGTTGTCACACTTGCCTATATATGCACGATGTGCAACTATTTGCATGCTGTTGACTGTGTAACACACACATTGGTGGAACGACCAATCACACCCTCATCACATTGCTGCATGGACTACCACATGTGGCCATACCCAATATGCCACACTGCAGCACAGCCCATGTCATTAGTATGTTGATTCATGGTGCATCTAAGCACAATGGAAAAGAAACATGCAATCAGGAATTGAGTAAAAAAAAGACGTAAATGTGTCTAAATCATCTGCACATGCAAAAAAAAATGACACATGGGCCTTTAGCGTGAATTCCACCTTCGCACTCCTCTCAATGCTGATTTTCAGTGAAATCGACGGATAACGGTCATGCATCAGTATAAACGACGAACGTGAGTCATGCGTATAAAAAACACACTCATATATCAAATGTGTCATATAAATACACGCATAACTGAAAACGTGACGCACAGGGACAGGAAGTGATGTAATAGAAAATCCTGTCTACAAGCATGGTACAGTGGGTGTAGTTTTACTTTCTCCTTACATTCTGTGCCTTTTTGAATGTGTGTTTGTGTTTTAGAGCTGGTGGTTGAGTCTTGGTTGCATATTGTATCTTGTGGTGTCCCTTCTGTTGTGTTGTGTTAAATATTGTCTGCTTTTTGTCCCAGGATTTGTGATTTTGTGTGTTTTCTATGAATATTTGTACTGCGGGTGTCTGTCCGGGGTAGTTAGTGGGCTTAAGTTTCAGTTAATTTTTCTTTTTTCTATGTATTTGGGGTCAACCTTTACCATTAATAACATGTCTGGTAGGGGGAGGTTGACCAGGATGGGAGAGGATGAGTTGGGTGGATTTGTGTGGCTGGTAGCCCACTACTTGCCGATCATGCTGGAGATGGGAGCTGGGTCATCCAGGGCTACCGGACCGAGGCAAGGCGGCTGCAGTGGGGCAAGGTGTTCCACCACCTGAAGAGGGTCTACAAGTGCACCAGGAATGAGCACCAGCTCAAGCATCGCTGGGCAGGACTGGTGGCCCGGGAGCAGGATCTGCTCGATCATCTTGGTGTGGAGATCGGCGGACCTGCTGGTGAATCGCTCATTGGCATACTATTTACTGTTCACTACTCTTGAATGATAGTAGCAGATGTGTTGAAGTGCTGCATGCAATGCTTGTGGACAGGTTGCATGCAATCAGAATGAAGTGTATCTGCGCCAGTCTAGACATGAAGTTCACATGTCCACCCATGATACCAATGCAGGTCAGATGTCTGGTGAGTGAAGCACAACAGTCACAAAGTCACACATTTCAGGGGCCATGGCGGCACCTGTGCCCCAGCATAGTGTCATGTATGAGACTCCAAGGCACCGCGAGCCTACCATTTCTCTCTTGATTGTGTCAACAAAGTTGGGCTATGCATGTATAGCGCAACTTTGTCATAATTTCACGCACATGATCCCTACCCCTGCTATTATGTCAGCAAAGGGGGCATACCCTCCTTAGGGGGCAATGTAAATGGGGCATTTGACACCATCAGAAAACTTTGCCACATCAGTCATGGGTTACTCAACGCATGATCAATGCAGACTTATAATTGAGCTGCATGTCTATCACAAAGTGCCTCTGGGTGCCTTGCAGGACATTCTTGAGTACCTGAGTCAAATGTCTTGCAAAGCACCAGGGTAGTGTCATGTATTTATTGCACAATTCCCACTTATACCATGTAGTTCCATCTTCTACAGATTGTCCACTTATGGTTGTTGCAGGGTGTAGCACTACATGAGTCTCTGGCTCAGTGTAAGTGTACAGCTGTGTGTCATCATGTGATCGACGTGGTGTGTTTGTTGAAATGTTTTACACTAGGATAACTAGCTCACTCCTCTCAAATAGTACACACTGAAATTTGTTGTCCACTAGTAGTGATTGTGATATGACACTAAGCATGGTTTTCCATTCATATCTTACAAGTGGACCTGCCTCCTACACGATCGGCAAAGTGGAGCGATTTGAGGACCCAGATGTATCCAGTAAGTGTGATAATGTGTGTCCTGTGAAGTAATCCAGGGTTTAGTTTGAGTGAGTCATGGGTGATGCATACAATGATAGATGTGATAAGCTGTCCAATGATCAGATATCAAAGTAGGCTGGATGGTGACATTGTGTCTCATTGAAAGGATCCCCATGCACCACCAGAGGGTCACTTGTTGTGAGGCTTGTGGTGCTCACTGGCCAGCATCGTGTCAACAAGGTGATGACAAGCCACATTTAGGGCATATGTGATGAAGAATTACAGAGTGCAATGCTGTGAGAATATTGGCAGTGGGGCACTCCATCATTCTCACAACACAGGGATGCACCATTTCAAACCCAATTTGGTGCATCCCTGCATTATCATGAAGTTGGAGGACTGGGCTGGCAATTGTACACCAGCATGGCGCTCTGTATTTTGCACTCCGTGTCTGTAACACTTATGTGGAATGTAACTGGTGTGCATGCAGGTCAAGGCCAAACGTTTGCTGGCATGGAAATGGGTGTGAAAGGAATTGTGTTGGAAGATCAGGTATTGATGGGTGTCTACACCTCGACACATGAATGTAGATGTGATAGACCTATGGATACCAGCTTCCTAGTTGTCAGCCCTCCTAACATATGGTCCACTGACTCCATGTATGAGTGGGCATGCCTTGATGGATGACCTGGACAGTTGAGATGATGGATTGCATGGCCACCCCCCCTTAGACACAGGGGGAGAAGAATACCAAATGTGTAGGTAGTTGTTATGCTCACAGTGTAGGTGACAGTCATATTGATAAGGCTTGCCTGTGTACCTATCAGCATTGACCTCTTCTGGTTACCAACATCTTCCCATCCTCCCAATAACATGTTCAAGTTACTGGTGATGTATGGTTGAAAATTGACGCAGATGATGAGGATGTTTGCGCCTGATCTACGTGAAGTTTGCCCCTGCCTTTGCATTATTACATATTACGCAAAAACAAAGCACACCTCCATGTGTTTGGTTCATATTCTTGTTTTGCGTCGCTCTGGGGTCCAAAAAATGAAGCTAAAGCAGCATTGTTGTTACATTTATCAGGGCCATTGTCTTTTCTGGAATGTGAGTTGGAATGCATGTGTAATTAGATGTAGAAGTGTGAGCTAATCCATGTATACTCCACACAATGCTGACACTGATGGTTGCCTGTCTCCATTTAACAGCTGCCAACATGACCAATGAGTAACTGCGTGTGTCCAAAAGGGTGCAGTCCGGTACCGCCATATCCTGGCAGTGGAATCTGGGTTCCGGAGAATGGCTTGGCGCTATTGTGCTGAGAAATCAATGGCGGAATGGTGGGCATTCACACAAGGGGGGTCCACACTGGCAGAGGCCACACAGAAGAGACCCAGCTCAAAGCAGTTAAGTGGGGGCACAGCTGCCACCACGTCAACACCCACATCTGCAAAAGGTTCGACCTCGGTGCAACAGCACACACCGCCTGCTGCCATGGACCCTAAAATGCTGCAGGATCTACAGAAGGACATTTCCCTTGTGTTGCAATGGTTGGACAGTCGGAGAAGGAGGTGGCTGCCAACACAAAGAGACTTAAATATATTTGTTTTAAACCCTCAAGAAAGCCAAACTTTGAATGTTATCAGAACTCTCACCTCCAAGTTTTGTCCCCTCCCTCCTCATTTTTATTCATGTTTTATAGTGTGTTTTAGGGGATTAGTTTTAGGTTAGTGTAGGTATGTAGTTTAGATTGGATAAGTAGATTAGATTTTTTTTATTTTTTACTTTTTAAGTGTTAATTGGTGGGTAATAATTGGGGGTCATCTTGGGGTATATATGTGTGTAAAAATAAAATTAAAAAAAGGATAATATAAAAATATATATATTTTTTATTAGATTTAGTTAGTATATGTGGTCCTGCATGTGTCTCGTAGCTTAACAGGGATTGGGGAGCCAATGTTTAGAGTGTGGTGTTAAATGTGTTAGGTAAGTTTAGCATGGGGTAGTTGGCTTTAGTTGTTGGTTAAGTATAGTTAGAATAGGTTAGTTTAGGTTACAATAGGCTTTCTTTATTTTTTTTTTAGTTTAGTTTCATACTTAACAAACATTTTTGGGTACTCCTTTACTTTTTGTGTCATATGCTTGTGTCTCAGGGTTTTCCCATGAGTGCACAGTGAAAATTGTGTGTTGGCCTAGGGATTCCGTCCTGCCTCCAAATTCCTCTCGTGACATGTTCATCACCTGTTTACAGCTGAGCTGTCACACTGGCAGCAACAACAGATCTACTTGTCCATGCATCTGCCATCCAGTGTACCCACCACTCAAGGTGACTATGTTTACTTTGCATTGAACAGGTAGGTGTGGTAATTCAACTGTCAGTGTTAGGGTCCTGTGGAGAAATGTTGGGCACTGTGGCACATCTGACAACAGCCTACATTTGAAATATATCCTGCAAAACTGACCAGTGGCAATTACAGATGAGGTTAAGTACCTCTGTTTCACACCAATGTGTTCTACTGGTAATCCCAGCTGATGATATTGCCCAAGAACTGTTTCACAGCTATTCCTGCCGTATGTAGTGAGTGAAGCATACATGTGTTCTACATTTTTGAAATACTCAGTGAATTGCTTGTAGGGGATAAGACCAGCATTGACATGTATCATGTAGGAACCTCGTGTGTAGATATGTGCCCCCATATTCCTGCACTCTTGTACTGACACTCTGTGACTTATGACATGGTTACACACATCACAATTCCTAAGCGTAGTAGATGTGTCACAATACACAAAGACATGCTAGAGTGTAGTAGTGCAATATTTACATTGTCCAGGTCAGTGACCCTGTTTCTGAAATCCATACAATTGTGATGCAACACAAGTTCAGGGTTGAGGGACATCTCATGGGACATGCTTGGGTGAAGTGTCATTAAGTGGGGAGGAACATGATTTGCCAATTTACAGGTGAGAGGCAATGACAGTCCATAGCAGACAGGTCAACAGTGTGTCTTTGAAGAGCGCACCTATCCAACTGTGCTAACACTGGCATGATTTCAAGCACAGGACAAAGGAAAACACTGCCCATGTGGCAAGGGCAGGTGCTACCGGGAACTCTTATGGGTGAAGATGGTCATTTCCACATCTTCATCCTTCAATGTGTGAGGTGTCTCCTCTGCGCTTGATGGTGGAGGTGGGGCGGTAGAGGCACACACACACACTTCAGTGGTTGGAGATGTAGAGTCCCTATTCCTGGCAGCTGCCATCTGTGGTACTACATATGGCATCACTGTAGCGAGGAGGAACTGTTGATTTTTTAGGATAGCAGCAACATCCAGGTGGTAGGCAGCCATGTCTGCCCTGATTGAGACCAGCTCCCAGTGCATGGAGTCCATCTTGTTTTCAAGCACACGTCTGCCAGTTTGGGAGGGCAGTTGTTGTGGCCTCTCCCTCATGGCAGCAGCATCGTCCCTCAGACAATGCTGGACTTCTTGCAGTGGGGAGTGTGTGCCTCGTTTGGCTGCAGTATGTTCATTGGTCATGGCGAGGCACATGCGCATTCCCTCTAGGCTGGCTGCCACAGTCTCCATCCCCACCAGCACCTCCTTGGCCAGCTCCTGCTGGACTCCTACCAATATCCTCTCAAAGCTGGTCCCTGAGTCTTCGGATTCCTCAGCTGTGTTGGTGCTGGCAGGTCATACTATTGGGGTGTTGGGTGGGGCATCTTGGATGGCTGCAACATCATTTGTCCTCTTTACAACTAGAGATGGTGCCTAGAGGGATAAGAGGACTTCTGGGATGTCACTTGGCTGATGGTTGTCAGCTGGTCATTCAGGTCATCCTGGAATTCCATGACAGGCAGATCAGCAGAAAAGCCATCGTCCTCTGCAATGAGATGGTGTAAAGTCAATATTTCTGTGTTGTGGCAGTTGACATGTCACATCAGTGACCTGATATTGGAGGCTCATTGTCATCTTACTTCCCAAACATTGTTCCTGTACGTTATGGTTGCAGTCTATCAGCCCTTTGCCCCACCTGAGTGTCACATGAAGGGCAGCTCAGGAGGCGCAATTGGCTGCGTCATATTTACTAGCTGTAATGTATATCCTTTTTGTGGCTTGACACCATCTTGTTATTGCCAGCCCTCCCTATGCATTCATTTGCATGGTAGTGCATTGCAAAGGGTGTTGCAGTGGTCAAGCCACAGCAGCACACATGGCAATAGGCCCCTGTCCCAGTCTTACATGTTTCACTTACACCCGTGCTTTACTGAAACTTGCACCACCACAGGGATGTCATTGCCAGAATGCTATTCTGTTGTTTCCTTTGATAGCTCCTCATGTTGATGTATGTGTATGTGTGTTACATTCCACAGCACATATGGATCTAGCAGATTTCCATTTCATCTTCTGTCTGCGCTGGAAGGTGCGCCTTCCTACACAACTATGATCTCCCCCTCAATGCAGCCATCCTTGCACTATGATGCAAGAGATGCAGCATAGTGGCAGTGCAGCTAAATTGACACAGGCACAGGGGTAGACCCAGGGAGGACCAGTATGGGTATAATTTTTTGCTGTGTACATCATTTTGTATATGACAGTGCCTGACGGTCACTTAGTTCATGGACATAGCTAGTTAACTGGAGTTGAACTTAGGTCAGGGCCTCGAGCTTGTTTGATGGTGATTTTGGAGATATGCATACTGGTCCCTCATTACAAGGGCGGCAGTCATAAGACCACCTGACTGCCATTGTCTAAATGACCACCCCTGTCAACACCAGGACAGTGCGCGCTCTACGGGCATCTAGAATGCAAAAACCCAACACTCGCAAGATAAAGTAATTTATGCATTGTGATGATATGTTATTGTTTAACCTTTTGCATTGCAGAATTCCATCCAAAAGATTCATTTTTAAGGTGCTTATAAATACTGTACATTTACAATGTGTTGCTGCAGACATTCAGAGTGTGTTAGGGTGTGGTCCCTTTCCAGGGCCTTCTGGAGACTTTCCCTGCAACATGCCTGGGCGTGGTTCTAGGCTGGGCCAAGACTCTATAAAAGAGAGTCAGCCCAACTTCCAGTGCTCACTATTCCGAGGTCCCGGTGCAGAGCAGCAGCTTCTTCCTGAGCTCCTGTCCCGGCGGCCTATTTGGATTTTCCAGTCTTCTGCACTCATCTCTCTTTGGTGATCACTGTTTCCAGGCGGTAAGACGGTGTTTGGAAATTTCCCAACACCGTAATTGAGAATCTTCATATTCTTGATTTTAATTCTTAAATGAATAACAGATTACTTGTGCGCTGCCATTTTTTGACATTTGTATGGTGGTTTGCAAATAGGGAGGACGCGCAATTTATTCCATAAAGATTTGACTTCGTTATTATATTATTGTTCATTGCGCGCTGATATTTCTTGACATTTACATGATGTTTTACGAGCAAGACGTGCAACTTGTTTCATGAGCATTTAACTTTGTTGTTCATTGCGCGCTACCTTTTCTTGACATTTACATGGTGGCATTCGAATCGACGAAAAGCGCGATTCACTTCTCGTGTGTAATTCATGCTGTTCATTGTGCGCTACTATTTTCTGGCATTTACATGGTGGCATTCGAATCGGCAACACGCGCGATTCTTTCCTTGAGTGTTTTCTCATGTTATTCATTGTGCGCTACCATTTCTTGGCTTTTGTATGGTGGCATTTGAATCGGCAATTCTTTCCTCGTGTATAAATAATGTAAGTTACTGTGCGCTACCATTCTAAGACATTTTCTTGGTAGCATTTCAAGTTGACACGTCGCATGATTTTTTCCTTGAATCTACGTTGTGTGATTTCATGGTGCACAAACCTTTATGGTGTTTAATACTCATATTAAAATCTGCAGTGTGCGCAATTTACTTCCCAATGTTTTTTCTGAGATGAACACAACACAATACCAGAGTTCTAGAGGTAATTCTGTGTGTTCCTGATATGTATTCCTAAAAGGAGATTCATATGGTTGTTTAGAAATTGCTCAGAGTGTTTCCTGATTCTCATGCTAAAGAAAGTACTTGAATCTGAAAGTCCTATTTAACTTTTCCTGTTTCCTCCTCAGGTATTCGGTCATCTAAAGCCTAGTCAGTTTTAGGATTATTCTAGGGTTGTTCATGTTTTTCGGAAAAGACGAAGCTTAGAGTTGTAGCATGGTACTGATTTCATGAGATGTAATTTTGATGTTGTGTTTTAACCTTTTGCTTCCTACAGGTCTCCTTCCCAGCTGTTCCCGTCCTAATCCCCTTTTCCCCACTTGGACTCTCTTAGACTCTGTGATAAATCTAATCAGAGTATTGGAGCTGTCTTGTGGTGGAAGTGTTGGGAACGTGCACGGACCCCGAGGATCTGGTGACTCTGACAGAATAGTGAGCCCACAAATTATTATCCTCCTGGTTTGTGTATGTTCTCAGTATGGCCACACTGGACGAGCTAGTCAAGGCTATCACCCAGCTCCAGTCAGAAGTGGTATCATCAAAGGATTTGACAAATAGTCTAGCTGAGAGGGTGAGTCAGTTACAGAATAAGGTTGAGAAGAAAGAACAAAGTCCCACAGGTGTGTCTTCTCCAGGTACTTCTTCTCAGACTTCTGGAGGTAGTCCGACTAACATTTCCCTCAATGTTCCTTCAGCCATTCCTTTAGCTCCCCCAGAACGCTTCTCAGGTGATCCCTTGAAAGCGCAATCTTTTCTGGTTCAAGTGGAACTTCACTTCACCTGCAGACCACATACTTTCCCGATGCCTAGTCTAAAGTAGCTTTCTTGTTGTCATATCTGTCTGGAGATGCAGCTACCTGGGCTATTCCTCTTGTGCGTAAAAATAGTCCCCTGTTGTACAACTGGAAAAATTTTGTTCGTGAATTTGAGAGAGTTTTCGATCGTAGAACTGTAACACAGTCAGCAGATCGTGAATTATTAGACTTACGCCAAGGGAATCAGGACTTAGTGTCATATTTAGCCAACTTTAATCGGCTGGTCGCTGAGACATCCTGGCCTGAAGAAAAACAAGCGGCCTTGTTTTACAGGGGACTCAAAGAGGAGCTAAAAGACATCTTAGCGCGAATCGACCCACAACCTGCAAACTGTCAAGATTTAATAAACCTTGTCTTGAGGCTTGATCATTGTTTAAATGAACGAAAAGGAACGCGTAAAAAGACTGAAAAACATTCTTGGCATGCTCATGATAACAAAGACTCAAGAACTCCGAGAGAAAGAACGCCAGAACCAATGGAAATTGGAACCATCAGGAGACCTTTGACCAAAGACGAAAAGGATCTACGCAGAAAAAATGGGCAATGTCTCTATTGTGGGCGGAAAGGTCATTTCGCCAAAGATTGTCCAATCAAAACAAAGAGCAAGCGAGGCCCAGTTCAGAAAGTTGCAACCAATGCATGAGTCGAGTCGGAAAATCTAAAGCACCCAAGTTGCAGAGAAAGGTTGCTCTTGGGTGTCACTGTGGATCCTTCACAATCCAAACATCTAAAATTGGGAATAAGAGTTCAGGTCAAGAAAAAGACCTATTTCAAGAAGGCTCTAGTCGACTCTGGGGCTACCGGAAACTTTGTTGACGCCCAATTGGTTTGTGCATGGGGGATCTCATGTATTGAAAAGAAAACTCCAGAAACCATCCAAGCAGTTGATGGAAAACTCTTGACTGGAGGTCCGATAACTCTTCAGACTGTCCCCTTGACAATAATTTGTGAAGGTAAAAATCAAAGAAAGAAACATAAAGAGGAACTCATCCTTGACGTGATCCATGCACCCCAGTACGGGATCATCCTTGGCTTGCCATGGTTAACTCATCACAATCCAGAGATTAATTGGGCTGAACGAAAGATCGTGTTCTCATCAGTGCTATGTAAAGAACATTGTCTCCAAAGGACTCAAGAATCGGAAGTTCGCCATTCTTACATAGCTGCCGCCGCAGAGAAAGAAGTTCAGTTGCCCAAACAGTATTCGTCTTATGAAGATGTATTTTATGAGAAGGAAGCAGAGAACTTACCTCCTCATAGATCTTATGACTGTCAAATTGATCTAGTCCCAGGGGGAATACTTCCCAACTGTCGTGTGTATGCCCTGTCAGAACATGAAAATCAACATTTACGAAAATACTTGGATAAATTCTTAGAGAATGGTTTCATCCGCCCCTCTAAGTCTCCCACAGCTTCTCCTTTGTTTTTTGTTCCAAAAGCGAACGGAGAGCTTCGAGCTTGTATCGACTATAGGGGCTTGAATAAAATCACCATCAAGAACAAATATCCTTTGCCTCTAATTCCGGTCTTACTGGAACAAGTAAAGAAAGCAAAAATCTACACGAAGCTTGATCTTCGAGGTGCTTACCATTTGGTCAGAATGAGAGCGGGTGACGAATGGAAAACGGCATTCAAAACAAGATATGGCCTTTTTGAATACACCGTCATGCCTTTTGGTCTGTGCAATGCTCCAGCAGCATTTCAATTTTTCTTAAATGACGTTCTTAGAGAGTACCTTGATATCTTTGCCATAGTTTACATTGATGACATTTTGATCTACTCAGACAATGAGAATGAACATGTTCAACATGTCAAGAAAATTTTGGCAGCCCTTCGTAAACACCATTTATATTGCAAGCTAACCAAGTGTGAGTTTCATGTTACCACAGTTGAGTTTTTAGGGGTTATCCTTACCTCTCAAGGTATGGTGATGGCAGAAAGGAAAGTAAAAGCCATATCTGAATGGCCCATCCCAAAGTCTGTTCGTGATGTACAATGTTTCCTGGGCTTTGCAAATTTTTACCGGAGGTTCATCAATCATTTCTCCCAGACAGTGGCTCCAATTACTAAGTTATTAAGAAAGAAAGAAAAATTTGTATGGTCCCCAGAAGCAGACCAAGCCTTTTCAACTTTGAAAGAAGCTTTCTCCACTGCCCCAGTCTTGACTCATCCAGATGCGGATCGACCTTTCATAGTGGAAGCTGATGCTTCAGATGTGGCGATAGGAGCAGTCTTGTCACAACGAAACAAAGACACTGGTCAGCTTCATCCTGTAGCTTACATGTCTCGGAAGTTGAACGAAGCCGAACAGAACTATATCATTGCTGAAAAAGAGCTTCTGGCGATTCGTGATGCCTTTAAAGAATGGAGACATCATTTGTTGGGAGCAAAATATACTGTCACAGTATATACTGATCACCGCAATCTTCAATTCATGAGTTCTGCCAGACTTTTGACTCCTCGGCAATTACGCTGGATGCTGTTTTTTGCTGAGTTTGATTTTGTGGTAACCTTCCGGCCTGGTAAAGATAATCGCAAAGCTGATGCCTTGTCCCGCCAAGAGTCTACCACATTGCCTGCAGTTCAAACCTCCAGAGCTATCATTGCTCCTGACAAGGTCCTATGTATCATAAAAACAGAAGATTTCTTTGAAGACATCCGCAATTCATTCACTGTTGAAAAATGGCAGGCGTGGGCCCAAGCAGATCCGAAAAGATCAATCAAGCAAGGATTACCCTTTTACGATGCTCGTTTATTTGTGCCCACTACCAAACTTCGCAAGATAGTGTTTCATTGGTTGCATGTAATATCTACAGCAGGTCACCCTGGTACTCCTAAAACTCTTGAATTAATCCAACGCTATTTTTGGTGGCCTACCTTAACAAAGGATGTAAAAACAATGGTAAACAACTGCGAAGTCTGTGCTCGCACTAAAACAAGTCATTAAAAACCGAAAGGGTTGTTACACCCACTCCCAACCCCAAGTCGTCCGTGGGAACACATCTCTTTAGAATTTATTACAGGTCTGCCAGTGGTACAACAGCATTCAGTAATTCTGGTGGTAGTGGATAGTCTCACGAAATATGGATTTTTCATTGCCTGTAAGAAATTACCCACCTCTAGTGAACTGGCAACTATCTTACTGAATAGAGTGGTTCGTTATCATGGACTTCTAAAAGTGATCCTCTCCGATCGGGGATCGCAATTTGCCTCCAACTTCTGGAAGACATGGTGTAAAACACTCCAAGTGACATCTACCCTATCTACTAGCCACCATCCTCAAACAGATGGTCAAACGGAGAGACTAAATCAGACTTTAAAGCAATACCTACGTGCTTACGCTGAAAAAGCACTTAATTCATGGACATCAATGCTCTGGTTAGCTGAGTTAGCCTACAACAACTCCTTCCACACTTCTACTGGCGTTACACCCTTCTTTGGTTTGTTTGGCTATCATCCTGACAACTTGCCCATCACAATTCCTCAAGAAAGCTCTCTCACTCCAGCTGTGTCAGAAATCATTCAACTTTTGCATCAAACTCAGAAATCGATTCAACAACATTTAGAAAAAGCCAAACAAAAATACAAAAAGCATTATGACAAGAAACAGTGTGAGAGACCGCAGTATCAACCTGGTGACAAAGTGTGGCTTTCCACAAAACATATAGACTTCAAGACGAAGCACATGTTCAACCCCAAATTTATAGGTCCTTACACTGTTCTTCAGCAAATCAATCCTGTGACCTATAAACTATAATTGCCAAAATCATTACGGATTCATCCAGTGTTCCATACTTCCCTCTTAAAAAAGGCAGTCCAAAAGGTCCGCCCTCATCCAGCTCCTGTTCTAGTACAGGGGGAAGAAGAATATGAAGTCAAGAAAGTGTTGGACTCTAAACTGAGAGGGCGTAACCTATGGTACTTAATCTCATGGAAAGGTTATGGCCCTGAAAGTAATTCATGGGTTTCCGCATCTGATGTTCATGCTCCAGTACTTGTGAGACGCTTTCATTGTCTCAATCCAGATAAACCAGGCCCTAGAGCGCGCCTGGGAGAGGGGAGTACTGTCAACACCAGGACAGTGCGCGCTCTACGGGCATCTAGAATGCAAAAACCCAACACTCGCAAGATAAAGTAATTTATGCATTGTGATGATATATTATGGTTTAACCTTTTGTATTGCAGAATTCCATCCAAAAGATTCATTTTTAAGGTGCTTATAAATACTGTACATTTACAATGTTTTGCTGCAGACATTCAGAGTGTGTTAGGGTGTGGTCCCTTTCCAGGGCCTTCTAGAGACTTTCCCTGCAACATGCCTGGGCGTGGTTCTAGGCTGGGCCAAGACTCTATAAAAGAGAGTCAGCCCAACTTCCAGTGCTCACTATTCAGAGGTCCCGATGCAGAGCAGCAGCTTCTTCCTGAGCTCCTCTCCCGGCGGCCTATTTGGATTTTCCAGTCTTCTGCACTCATCTCTCATTGGTGATCACTGTTTCCAGGCGGTAAGACGGTGTTTGGAAATTTCCCAACACCGTAATTCAGAATCTTCATATTCTTGATTTTAATTCTTAAATGAATAACAGATTACTTGTGCGCTGCCATTTTTTGACATTTGTATGGTGGTTTGCAAATAGGGAGGACGCGCAATTTATTCCATAAAGATTTGACTTCGTTATTATATTATTGTTCATTGCGCGCTGATATTTCTTGACATTTACATGATGTTTTACGAGTTGGCAAGACGTGCAACTCGTTTCATAAGCATTTAACTTTGTTGTTCATTGTTCGCTACCTTTTCTTGACATTTACATGGTGGCATTCGAATCGGCGAAACGCGCGATTCACTTCTCGTGTGTAATTCATGCTGTTCATTGTGCGCTACCATTTTCTGGCATTTACATGGTGGCATTCGAATCGGCAACACGCGCAATTCTTTCCTTGAGTGCTTTCTCATGTTATTCATTGTGCGCTACCATTTCTTGGCTTTTGTATGGAGGCATTTGAATCGGCAAGACGCGCAATTCTTTCCTCGTGTATAAATAATGTAAGTTACTGTGCTCTACCATTCTAAGACATTTTCTTGGTAGCATTTCAAGTTGACACGTCGCATGATTTATTCCTTGAATCTACGTTGTGTGACTTCATGGTGCACAAACCTTTATGGTGTTTAATACTCATATAAAAATCTGCAGTGTGCACAATTTACTTCCCAATGTTTTTTCTGAGATGAACACAACACAATACCAGAGTTCTAGAGGTAATTCTGTGTGTTCCTGATATGTATTCCTAAAGGAGATTCATATGGTTGTTTAGAAATTGCTCAGAGTGTTTCCTGATTCTCATGCTAAAGAAAGTACTTGAATCTGAAAGTCCTATTTAACTTTTCCTGTTTCCTCCTCAGGTATTCGGTCATCTAAAGCCTAATCAGTTTTAGAATTATTCTAGGGTTGTTCATGTTTTTCGGAAAAGACGAAGCTTAGAGTTGTAGCATGGTACTGATTTCATGAGATGTAATTTTGATATTGTGTTTTAACCTTTTGCTTCCTACAGGTCTCCTTCCCAGCTGTTCCCGTCCTAATCCCCTTTTCCCCACTTGGACTCTCTTAGACTCTGTGATAAATCTAATTAGAGTATTGGAGCTGTCTTGTGGTAGAAGTGTTGGGAACATGCACAGACCCCGAGGATCTGGTGACTCTGACAACCCCCAACAGCGCAGGTGGTAGTGGCATTTGTTGTCAATGGGGAATGCCCCAAGTGTCAATGGCCTGGCACTGGAAGGTTTCCAGCAGCTTATACACTGGTGAGGCCACCTGTCTTGTGACACCAGACCAGTATTACGATTAACGCTCCCCTCCTTGTCTGTTCCGCTTTTCCACCAGCCTTTGCATGGCAGTGAAACCCCCATGCAAAGGTTGGTAGTGATGTAGTGTGGTGCGTCCCTGGGTGCCCCTGCACAGCCCATGCACCTGGCATGGGCAGTGCAGGAGGTCCCATGCCCTGCCCCTTTGCCCATCCCACTGCCTGATTTGCAGGGCTAAGTGCAGTATGTCCTATCACACCCAATGCACCCCAAGATTGACACAGACTCTATTTGATCCATCAACAATGTGGTGCTAAGTGCCCCACAGAGCTACCATGAGCAGACATATTTTCACCCACCATCCAAATGTGTGACTCAATGCCAGCCACAAAGGGTACACTGCACTGGCAGTCTTACCAACACTAGACTTGGCCATGTGCCATCCCCCGCCCGTCAATGTGGAATTATACACCATTATGTTCACAGTCATTCACCATGTGTTGTATGTGTGTGTTTATTTCTCCATTCCTATGTGTCTCACATGGTTGTGTCAGAGTAGTTGTGGGGTCAGTCTGTAACTGTTGTGACCTACAGTTTGCTATCTGTGGTACATATTTTCTTTAGTGGCACATTTCTGGTCGGCATCAAGATGTGTGGTTTCACACTACACCAATTTAGTTGATCTGGGTAGTGGTACGTTTCCTGCTATTCCCCCAGCGACTGCTCATATTATTTGTCCCTGCACCCAGGGGGCATCCTCACTGCATGATGGAGTGGTGGCTGCCTTCTGCGGATGTGTTGTCAATGTGAAGGGTTGTGGTGCTACCGTCACATGTCTGGATACTTTTGGGACAGTTAAAATGAACTGTGTGGCGTGAAGTGCAGCACACATGTGTTAGGGCAATGAGGCAAGGCAATTGCAAGGTGTAACTGCAAAGGACACCACCATGACATATTTCCAGGTATGACACTGACTGACTACCTAGTCTCTGAAGTCTTGGTCATGTTGGTAGGGTTAATATGACTATATGCAATGGATGTTGTGATGACACAACCATAGGCACAGTCATTATACATGCCATCCATCCCATGTGCTGCATGTGGATATGTAGGTATTTAGGCCTGATGATTGACATATGTCCAGGTTGTGTATGTGTTGTGGTGCATGGCACTACCAAGGTCTAGGTACATGTGTAGCTTACGTCAGCATGGTGCATCTTGCTTGATGTGCACTGTGTCCCTACGCCCTCCTTTGAAATGCATTGTTTGAGTCTTTTGTGCCTCCCCCTTCTTGCACTTGACAATTTAGCATTAATTTCCCCCATACAACTTACCCTGCATTTGTGGTGTTTCCTGGTAGTCTGCGCTGTCTTGTCCTGCGATTCCTGTGGCCAGTTCCTCTGGGATAACCGCTGCAACCATCTCCTCCATCTCGTCCAAGTCCTTTTGTGGTGCTGGACTACCACTTCCAGTTTGCAGTGCTGCCTTCTTGTTCCTTGCCAATTTTTCCTTTGTCCTTCGCTTACAATCATGCTAGCATTTCTTGCACTCTGTTACGGTTCTCCACACCTCTGCCACACTGTTAATCGTATCCACTACCTGCTGCCAGATTGCCTCTCTCCTGCCAATTGGCAATTTGAAGGTGATGAAGAGTTGATGTTGATGCTCCGTCACCTCTCTCATCAGTATTTAGTGCTCCTCCGCACTGAAACAACACTTTCTCTTTTTCTTCTCCCTCCCCTGAATCTTGTCTGTGTTGTCCTGGCTGGTTCCTGGTTGACTGGGGTCACCCTGGGGTCACTCCTGACTTTTTGGGTCCATTTTGCCTCTCCTTTGCACTGTTTTCTCCGTGAGCGTCTGTATTTGATGCTAATGCAGATAAAAATGGTACATTTCTATTTTGCAGCATGTTTACGTGTCATAAAACTGGTTAGAGTACTTTTTCTGGTGTTAACGTCATTTTGCCTTACGACAAGGCGCAATCGTTAACATAAAAAAAATGTACTCTAAACTATTTTCAGCACCACCCAGCGTCATAGTATAAATATGACGCCCTGGTGGCGTTAAAAAAAGACGCTAGTCAGCACTAAACTTTTTGACGCAAAACTGCATTGGCGCAGTTTTGCATCAAAAAGTATAAATCTGGCCCTTAGTTACTACAAAAGTATACCTTATACATGTGAGTAACTACAAAAGTGTAAGTTACTATAAAAGTGCAGTTTGTGAATACTGAAAAATTGTAAACTTACTCAAGAGTGTAAGCTTAACCAAAAGTGTAAGTTACCTTTGGGAATCAGGTTTAGGATAATGCAAACATGGCCAAGATATTCCGTGGTCATGAAAAATAACGTGAAATTAAGTACAGATCAGTGTGAAAAAGCCAACAATTATCTGGGCAGCTTAAAATAAATGGCCATGGTTCAGTAGATACAAAGGTGTATGTGATATAAGACATATGCATGCCTCTTTGAAGGAGATTAACGAATAGAACCACTTATTCCCCTATATTTGGTGAAATAGTCGATGCCAATTCTTCTTATCAAAATAGATGCTATGAGCAACTTCTCTTTTTTCCAAAGAACACCTATTCATTAGGGTCGAGCCTGCGCTAGCATGTTCTTGCCCATGCGTATCGCTTGCGAGACGCTTTAGTAGTTAGAAAAGGTCTCAGAGCCCCGTCCATGTCACATCAGTGTCTTCCATTGGTTTGTGGGCTTCCCTTTTAAAATCTGCTTGCTTCCATTGGTGGAAGGCATGCATACGCCATGCCTTTTCTGGTGGTTAGCCATCCTTGAGCACAGCGACCAAGTACTGAAAACATACGAGGCTCGCTGTTTTCCCTCCGGTTTGTGGACTACTTTTTATCTTTTTTAGCAGCCCGATCTCACTTGGCAGAAGTTGAGCGCTTTGCATGACATTGATCCTGTTACATAGTTAATTGCACTTTTGCTGGTTACTTAGATAATTGCACTTTTGCCTATAGGTTTCACTACGAGTGAACTGTAGCAGCGCGATCGCTCTCTTTTTTCCATATAATATGGCAAGAAAAGTCCGGTTGTGAGTTTACAAATGCTTATAGCTCTAACTCAGAGAAATAAGAGACCCGTTGCATTGCAAGTGGTTGTTTTTAATTGCATGGTATTTTTGCTTATCTTGTTACCAAAAGAGATTGAGGGAGCTATTTTAAATACAATTATCCAGGGAAGGATCCAGACTCTAGGTGCTGTTCATCACTGTTTTACTGGTGTATGTGGATCATCTGACTGGCAATGTAAGTTCTGCTCAGTGTACAGCAAACAACCTACTTACACTCCAAGGGCCTCATATACAAGGCCTTGCTGTGCAGCCCTGCACCATCGGGAAAGGGCAGAAATGTGCTGTGTCTACAAGACACAGTGCATTTCTGTCCTCTCCTCCCGAGCTTGTGTGCAAATTGCTGTCTAGCACCAACTCAGGCACCCTTGCACCATGGTGCAAGGATGCGCCATGCTGCAGGGGGATTATTTTTGTGCAGAAAGGGACACCTTCCTGCACAAAAACAATCACAAGAGGTGCTTTCCTCTATCTGTGCTGCATTATCTATAAATAAAGATATGCCTCCCCGTTACGTCATTCTTATACCACCCCTGAGGTGGCTTAGGAATCTGACACATTCCCATACTTGTAAATCTGGGAATGCATCAGATTCCTTCTGGTTCCATCGGTGTTGCGTGGGAACACCCCAAGCAAAACCCATTGAATAACCCTTTCACGCTGTGTTATGCGTGAAAGGGGTCCATATTTACAAGGCCATGAAATGCCATGCATGTGGCTTTGTGTGGCCTTGTAAATATGGACTTGCACACTGCACTACCAGAGTATAAATAAATGATTCTCTGATGGCACAGTGGGCTACTAGGGCCTCATATACGAGGCCACAAGTTTGGTGAGTAATGGGTGTTTGAAATGCCATCAGCCCCTTTTTGTTTTTTAAATCTTTTGAATGTTTGAGTTTACCCTCCGTGAAGGACTGATGTTGGATAAACAGGCTTTCAGCACCTTATGCTTTGTTTAAAATGACACATCCTTCACTTCATTTTCTGTTGTATTCCTGCTGTTAGACCTGGCATCCTTGGTGTGGTTTCCCTTGTCTTTTTGCCTCTGCCTCCTGTATTTTTCACTGTGTGCTGGAGTTTGTTTTTGCTGGTTTGGGTACTCTGGCCACTTTACCATTGCTGACCAGTGCTAAAGTGCAAGTGCTCCTTGTGCAAATTGTTATGATGATTGGTTATCCGTGATCGCATTTTTGATTTGCTAGTAAATCCCTAGTATAGTGCACCATGTGTGCCAATGGCCTGTAAATCAAATGCTACTAGTGGGCTTGCAGCACTGATTGTGCCACCCACATGAGTAGCCCTGTAAACATGTCTTAGACCTGCCATTGCAGTGTTTGTATGTGCAGTTTTAAACAGTCATGTTGACCTGGCAAGTGCACCCACTTGCCAGGCCCAAACCTTCCCTTTTAGTACATGTAAGGCACCCCTAAGGTAGGATCCAGGTAGCCCCATGGGCACGGTGCAGTGTATTTAAAAGGTAGGACATGTACTGGAGTGTTTTACATTTCCTGACTGTGAAATACTGTCCACTTCGGTTTTCACTGTTGCAAGGCCTATCTCTCCCACAGGTTGACATGGGGATTGCTTGAAATATCTCTTAAACATCATTTCCCATTGGAAGCAGACAGAGATATGGAGTTTGTGGTCTCTGAACTCACAATTAAAAATATATCTTTTAGTGTAGGTGGCTTTTAACATGTGTGTTTCAAAGTGACACTTTTAGAAGGTGGGCATTTTCTTGCTTAACCATTCTGTGCCTCTGCCTGGCTGTGGACTACACGTCTGAGTCAGGATGACAGTTGAGCTGGTTGTGAATTCACTCCAGACAGTCACACAAAGGAAGCTGAGGTGTGCTCTGCATATCCTGATGGGTCTTCCTGGGCTAGAGTGGTGGGAGGAGCTGACAATTGCACCTGAATAGGGCTGTGCCTATCCTCACACAATGCAGTCTCCAATCCCATAGAGTGTGTCAATGACCAGGGCAGGAGAGGCAAGGTCTTGTGCACTATAAAGACTTACCTTTGAAGTTTGCCTACTTCAAAGGCAGAAAATAGTATATAAGTATTGGACCCAAAACCTCAGACTTTTAGAACACTTCTGGATAAAGAGGAGACTCTGCTAAGGAGAGTGGGAGAGCTGTGGCGAGCAGTACTACCCCTTTGCTGTGTGTGCTTTGCTGGGTTGGCCTGCAGTTGTTGCTTCTGCTTTAGAGAGGGCGAAGACTGGACTTTGCTGTGTATCCTGCTTGTGAAGTTTCTCCAAGGGCTTGGACTGAATTTGCTGCCTGTCAAGAAGTCTCATTGACATTACAGTCTGAACCTGTATTGTATTATATTGTATTGTAATAGTATTTATATAGCGCTTACTACCCCTGACAACGCGTCAAATCGCTTTTCGGGCGAGTAGCACGCTACTCAGGAACCCAAAAGGAATTAGTGGTGGATTAGTAATATAAGTACAGTTTTAGTATTATTATGAGTTACTTTGAGCCGCGGATATGTGAGTTTGTTAGTTGGATTGACTTGAGTAATGGAGGGGTGGAGGAGGGAAGAATCCAGAAGTGTTAATTGGGTGTTTATGGTAATAGGATTTAGGCTTGGGATGAGTAAAGGGAGGATGGAGGAGGGAAGAGTCTGTGGAAAGGATTGGGGAGATCATAGTAGCAAGAAGGGTTTTGGATAAGTTAAAGGTGAGATAAATGAGGGAGAATTTGGTAGGGTTGTTTGGGAGATCATGGTAGTAAAGTGAGGTTTGAGTGAGTTAGATGTAGAAGAGGAGGGAAGAGCTTAGGCAGGGTTATTTAGGAGATGAAAGTAGTAGAATGTATTTGGGATGAGTCAGAGTGGGAATGGAGGATAGATTGATAGAGACATGACATATGGTGATGGGTAGACAATGTGTGATATAAAATGAGAGCAGGGATTCATAAGTATCTAATATAACAACTTATCTAGGAGCTATGCAATGACCTATGCACATGTTAAGCATAGAATAATATATATATATATATATATATATATATATATATATATCTACACATACACATTCATACACACATGAATACACACATATGACCATATATATCTATACATATACAAATTTAAACCATGAGTAAATATACATTAGTTAAACAGGTTTAAAGAATATGGCCCGTATTTATACTTTTTGACGCTAAACTGCGCTAACGCAGTTTATCGTCAAAAAAATTAGCGCCGTCTAACGCCATTCTGAAGCGCCATGAGGGCGCCGTATTTATAGAATGGCGTTAGCCGGCGTTAGCCGACCGGCGCTGCCTGGTGTGCGTGAAAAAAAACCACGTACACCAGGCAGCGCCGGCGTAGGGGAAAATGGCGTATGGGCGTCTCAAAATGGGGCAAGTCAGGTTGAGGCAAAAAAATCGCCTTAACCCGATTTGCGAATTTTTTTTACTACGCCCATCCCCCATAGAAATGACTCCTGTCTTACCAAAGACAGGAGTCATGCCCCCTTGCCCAATGGCCATGCCCAGGGGACTTATGTCCCCTGGGCATGGTCATTGGGCATAGTGGCATGTAGGGGGGCACAAATCAGGCCCCCCTATGCCACAAAAAAAAAATATATATATACTTACCGGAACTTACCTTAATGTCCCTGGGGTGGGTCCCTCCATCCTTGGGTGTCCTCCTGGGGTGGGCAAGGGTGGCAGGGGGTGTCCCTGGGGGCATGGGAGGGCACCTCTGGGCTCATTCTGAGCCCACAGGTCCCTTAACGCCTGCCCTGACCCAGGCGTTAAATTCAGGTGCAAATGCGGGGTTTTTTGCCCCGCCCACTCCCGGGCGTCATTTCTGCCCGGGAGTATAAATACCACGCACATGCCTGGGAGTCATTTTTTTAGACGGGAACGCCTACCTTGCATATCATTAACGCAAGGAAGGTGTTCACGCAAAAAAATGACGCTAACTCCATGAACTTTGGCGCTAGACGCGTCTAACGCCAAAGTATAAATATGGAGTTAGTTTTGAGTCGAATTTGCGTCGAAAAAAACGATGCAAATTTGGCGCAAATGGAGTATAAATATGCCCCTATGTGTGTAGTTTTTTGTTATGACATAGTAGCGATACATATTTTCTAAAGAACTATATATATCTAGAATATACACATAATCAGATAAAAAATATTTATCAACATAGGCATATGCCGGCCATAGCTGTTTGAATATGGGGGTTATGAAGGAACGAGCCAACTCTTGAGTAGTTTTCTGAAAACAAGATAGTTATCTGTGGCTCTTATAGTTAGGGGTAATGAATTCCATAGTTTGGCTGCTTGAACGGAGAAGGATGTACCACCTATAGTCTTTTTCTGGTATGGTGGTGTTCTAAGGCGAGGTGCCAATTTTGAGCGGAGGTTTCTTTGTTGAATGTATTCGGTTATTTTGTTTCTGAGAAAAAGCTGTCCTGTTCCATCTGTAGCCTTGAGGGTGGTACAAAGCAGTTTGAAGGTGCATCTTCTGGCAACGGGTAACCAGTGTAGTGCTCTTAAGGCAGGGGAGATGTGGGCTTGTGGCTTTACATGTAATAGTAGCCTGGCTGCGGAGTTCTGAATACGTTGTATTTTTTTCATAATAGATAGAGACGATCCATGGTAGAGCCCATTTGCATAATCCAGTTTGGATAGCACAAATAAGATAGTAGCTTGCACCTTGTGTGGAAATCCGTTGTGGGGGAAGAAGCGTCGTAGAGTCTTCAAGGTGATGAAGCTTGTTTGTGATAATTTGTCCACTTGGGCATTAATTGTTAACTTGGAGTCCATGGTGATTCCAAGGTTTTCAACTTCCTTGGATAATTGAGGAGGTGGTCAGAGATCATCAGGCCAGACGCACAGTGGGTCATAAATTTTCTAGTCACCACATATGAGTATTTCTGTTTTGGAGGCATTTAGTTTGAGATGGCGCCAAGTCATCCACTGATCAATGGCCCTGAGGCAACTATAGATTCGTGAGTTTTCAATGTTTTTGGGGCATTCTAATTTAAGTAGTATTTGTGTGTCATCTGCATAGTTGTAGCATGTGAGATGAAAATCATTGATCAGTTCTGGTAATGATATCATGTAGATGTTGAAAAGCAAAGGTGAGATGATTGATCCTTGGGGCACCCCAGCTTTTCTAAGGTAGGGTTTGGATGAGAAGGGGGGAGAATAGATGATATTAGTTCATTTTTGAAGGTAGGATGTAATCCAGTTGAGAGCAGTCCCTTCCATGCCGTCATCGTGGATTCTTTGAATTAGGGTGTCATGGTCAAATGTATCAAAGGCAGCCCAGAGGTCCAAGAGAAGTAGTGCACCAACTCCATTGCAGTCGACTGTGTTTTTAAGATCATCCCAGATTGCTATGAGTGCCGATTCAGTGCCTCTTCCTGGGAGGAATCCAGTTTGGAAGTCTGAAAATGTAGAATTGTCTTCAATGAATTGTGACATCTGGGCAAATGCTGCTCTTTCTATCAGTTTGCCCAGGAAAGGTCCATTTGTGATTGGTCTGCAGTTGTTGGGGTCTTGCGGGTCTAGGCTTGTATTCTTTAATAATGGTCGAATGTATGCCTTTTTCAGGTCTACAGGAAAAGTTCCTGTAGTTAAAGAGTTGCTGATGATTCTTCTTACCAGTGTGGCAGCAGAAGTAGATAAAAGAATATTCTTGAAGATGTGTGGTGGGCAAGGGTCACAAGGGCAACCGGAAGGTCTGCTTGCTTTGACCAGATGAAATAAATTCACCTTGTGATATTTGTCTGAAGGACTGTAGAGGCAGGGTTAGTTTATTCTTAGAGGGTATTTTAGGAAAGGGGTTGGTGCTGATGGTTTTCTTCTGTTTTAAATAGGAGTCCAATGTGTCTGCCTTGGTTGTGTAATGAGTTGGCAGCTTGTTTGTGAAATCTTGAGTAGTGGGATGACTTCCTTCCTTGCGTGTAGGTTTTCAAAATTAATTGAGAATTTTATAAAGTTCTTTGGTTGCAGATTTAGCATTTTGAATTCTGTCTGAGTAGCACCTTTTTTTAGCTTTTTTGATTGATGATTTGTATTTTCTGTTCAGTTTTTATAGCTGCAGTTTGTCTTGACTGTTGTTTGTTTTGAGCCAGGTCCGCTGCAACTTTCTGATTTGTTGCTTTATCTTTTTAATTTCTGTGTTTCTTCAAGGTGTTGGTTTTCTTTTGTCCTGTTTAGTTTTTCTGAGTTGTATTAGGATATCAAAAGCTTTCTGTAGACACTCATAAAGTTTTGTAACAGAATTAATTGTATCTAGATCTGTGTTGGCTGTTAGTTGTGTTTCGAAGTCATCAAAATTGAGTTTGCTCCAAGGTCGATAGGTGCATGTATTTAAGTAGTTGTGGGGTGTGTTGATTTGTGTTTTTTTATGTCAGAAAGTTATCAAATGGTGGTCTGACCATGTGATTGGCAAGATGCCATGAACAGTAACTAGTTCAGGCTTGGCAAAAATGACATCTAGGATGTGCCCAGCGATGTGTGTGGGATTGTGTACAATCTGATGTAGGTTCAATGCCACTAGGCCAGTGGTGATAGCTTTTGGATGGGGCGTATTAGGTTTGTCAAACCAAATGTTTAGGTCCCCAAGAATGCATATGTTTGAGTATAATGTAATAAGGTTTGAGACTGTCTCTAGAAAAGCATCTGGGAATGTAGAGTTGTTAGGTGGAGGTCTGTAAAGGAGGAGAAAGTTACAGGAGGATGTTGGAGTATAGTGGCATCAGGCGAGGATGGCTTCACAACCTTATATGGAAATGTCTGTTTAACTGAGATTTATTGCCTGTTGGAATATAATAGCTAGTCCACCTCCTCTCTTGCCTATGTGGTTTTGAGTGATGGTTTGAAAGTCCGGAGGAAGGGCTTCATGCAACACTGGGGTCATGTCATCTCCCAACCATGATTCTGTTATGAATAGTAAGTCAGGTTGTGTGTCTGTGAGCTGGTCGTAGATGTGGTGCTTGTTTCGTTAGATTGACTGAGCATTTATGAGCTGGCAGTTTAGGAAAAGTGTGTTAGTGGCGGTGTTGTTTTGTTTAGGAGAAGGATGAACAGTATATTTTGAGCTTGTAGCAGGTGTGTTATTAGTTGTAATAACTGTGTGAGGGTCACAATAGTCTTGCTTTTTAGTATAATGTTCCTCTTCCAGCAGTTTTAGGAGGCATTTTGTTGGGTCTGTGTGTGTGGGTGGTGGACTTGGGGGCTGAGAGAGACATGAAGAGTGTACTGTTTTTTGTAGGGTAGTCTTATAATGTAATAGACAAGGGGATGCAAAGTTGTTAAGATTGGCATTTTGTTTATTTTGTTTGCGTCTGTTTAGTGTGGATGGGTTAGGGGTGGTGGAGGAGCATGTGGATAATAATGTAAGGCTCTAAATAGTACAATGGATGAGAGTAGGTGAATGAATGTTGCTGTGTTGTGGTGCTTGTAGTAGATGTTTGTGAAGAAGGAGAATGTAGGGGTAAAGATTGGACGGGATTTGTATTCTTTGTGTAGTCATGAGGGTGGGAGTGGGTGTGACGATAAGTATAATGAAAGTTTGTGTCAATTTGATGTGCTGATGTGTGTGGTCTGTATTGTTTTTGTGGAATAGTGAGAGAGGATATTGATGTATTGATGTAGTGGTTTTCGGTGAGGGATATATATGTGAGTTAGTGCAGGTGAGTGGAATTAGAGTATTACAGGGGGTGTTGATGTGTTTTGGAGATGAATATACGAGGTGTGTAAGAGAGGATGTATGTGTGTCAGGGGAGTTTGTGTTAGTTGTTATGACTGGAAGAGGTAATATGTGTGGTGGAGTGGAGTGTGAGGATTGTATGGTTCAGTGTAATTGGTGAAGAGAGGGGAAGGGCGTTTGTAGATGGTGTGTTGGAAGGCTGGGTTTAGGAATTGTCATGATGAAAGGAGGTCCGTGTGGAGCAGATAGAGGAAAGTGTTGTTGGTTTGTATGAACAGGGAGTGTGTATCTGGAAAGTAATGTATAGTGTGGTTTTGTGTTGTGTGGGTGATGGCAGGTTGTGTTAGTGGGAGTGGACAGAGTAGTGTTTGCTGTGAGAATGAAGGTGTCTTACTGTTGTAGTTGTGGTGGATATGTGTATATGTGTTGTATATGGGGTATCGTGTTGGATGTTGGGACATTGCAATCTGTATGCAGTCAGTTTGTGATGCAGGAGTTGGATGTCTTTGCAGATAATGTGTTTGCATGTTGATGGATGTGTAGGGAGTAAGGACCTTCCTGATAAATGGGAAATTGGGCTGCATTTCTGGCCCTAGGCCCTACCTATCCCGAACAGGCCCAAACAGGCAGCTGCCCTTGTCCTCTCCGCCCTTAGCCAGGACGCCAGGGCTGAGGCACCCTGAGCCCTAGGCTTAAATAGCCCTATTGGCCAATAGAAGTTAGTCCTAACCCTAACCGATCAGATTTGCAACCCTAATTCAAACAACCAATGGGAGACCCAGCCCTAATCATCAATCATACCCCTAATCCTGACAATCAATCACAACCCCAACCCTAGAACCAGGAACCAATCAGAATCTCAACCCTACTACCAATCAGAAGCCCAGCACTACAAACCAGGAACCAATCAGAATATCAGCCCTACTACCAATCACAAACCCAGCCCTAAAAACTAGAAACCAATCAGAATCACAGCCCTACTACCAATCACAAACCCAGCCCTAAAAACCAGGAACCAATCAGATTCTCAGCTCTACTAACAATCACAAGAAAGCCCTAAAAACCAGGAACAATCAGAATTACAGCCCTACTACCAATCACAAACCCAGCCCTAAAAAACAGGAACCAATCAGAATTTCAGCCCAACTCCAATCCCTAAGCCAATATAAAGACCAGCCCCCAACAACCTACCACAACACCATATGCAACAACCAATAGAAACTTATATAAGGTCCAAGTTAACTGAAGCCCAGTCCCTGGGTCCCTCTATTCAGAATCTCCTTAGATACAGACAGGCTGAATCCACACTTCCAAGCTAGTGTCTACTTTCCAGGTAAGGGAGAGATTGTAAAAAACACACTGAAATGCTGCTAGTCGCGCACTCTGAAATGTGGCTTTTTTTTAGGCAAAAAAGCAGGGGATGCAAATAGTTTCTAAACACAATTTAAATCACAGAAACAGATTAAGCAGTCTCCTAAACACACTCTGCAAGATGTATGTAGCCTTTTTACTTAGAAAAGAGAGGGTGGGCTTTATGCAGTCTTGTGCCACAAACTAGGAGGGAAATTTCACACAGTCACGGCTAAAAAACAGCACTTTAAAAGGCCAAGCTGCCTGAAACACAGAGAGTCTACAGTGAACAGGCACGTGTAGTAGTAAAAAACACTTTTAAACAAATAAGATGTCCCAGAAAAGTCTGGGGCTCCTTACCTAGGTCTTTTAGGAATCCTTGATCAATGGGATGTGTTAGGGCACAGGGTAAAATGTTGGTCTCACAAAACGGAGGTGGCTGTCTTGGAGTTCCCTCCACAAACTTAAGGGACCAGAGCAGGTGTGGGAGAAGGGCTCAGGTTGCCTGGGAATCAGAGAGCCAATCAGCTAGGCTCAGCCCCTGTGGGAAGGGAGGAGGCAGCTGCTGCTCTATTCAGAATCTCCTTGGATACAGACAGGCTGAATCCACACTTCCAAGCTAGCAGAGTCTACTTTCCAGGTCAGGGGGAGATTGTAAAAAAAAACCACTGAAATACTGCTTGTCACGCACTCTGAAATGTGGCTTTTTTAAGGCAAAAAACAGGGGATGCAGACAGTTTCTAAACACAATTTGAATCACAGAAACAGATAAAGCATTCTCCTAAATACACTCTGCAAGATGTATGTAGCCTTTTTACTTAGAAAAGGGGGGGAGGGGGCTTTATGCAGTCTTGTGCCGCAAACTAGGAGGGAAATTTCACACAGTCATGGCTAAAAAACAGCACTTTAACAGGCCATGCTGCCTGAAACACAGAAAGTAGGATCCTGTGAGACTCTGCGTTCTCTTGCTGAGGGCCATGACTTGCCAAGAGGTGCCCACTACAGTTAATGGGCCCTTTGGCGTGAAAACTGGAATAATACAGAAGAAACAAGAACATCGATGTTAGAAATGGGGTTTTTGGTTGGCAGTCAGGTTGCCCTCTGTCCAAGCAAGAACCCTCACTCTAGTCAGGGTAAGTTACACACAATCCAAAATCAGCCTGTGCTCACCTTCCGGTAGCTTGGCACGAGCAGTCAGGCTTAACTTAGAAGGCAATGTGTAAAGCATTTGTGCAATAAATCATACAATACCGTAGCATAACACCACAAAAATACACCACACAGTGTTTAGAAAAATATATAATATTTATCTGGGTATCTTCGGGTCAAAACGATCAAAGTTGCAATACGAATTTGTAAAGATATCACTGAAAAGTGATAGAAAGTGTCTTAAGTCTTTAGAAAGTAAACAAAGTCTCTTTCAAACACAAAGTACCTGGTTTCTGGTGGAAAATCTCCTCAGAGGGCCACAGGAGAAGAGGTGCGTGGAAAACTGGTGTGTGCGTCGATTTCTCCTCAGCACACACGGACTTGCGTCGTTATTTTCCACGCGGAGAGTCGTGCGTCGTTTTCCGGCGCGCGGACAGTCTCTTACTGTGGTTTGCGGGGAGTACCAGATGTCCCGGGTCTGTGCGTGGATTTTCCTGCTTGTTTTCCTGCTGCGCGTCGTTCTGCGGGGCTGCGCGTCGAAGTTTCGATCTCACGGCAGGCGTCGCGCCGATTTCTCCTGCGGAGTCAGGCGGCGTTGTCCTTGCGAGGCTGTGCGTCAAAGTTTCGGTCGTTCCGAAGACGTCACGTCGATCAGCGTCGGTGTGCGGCGTTTTTCTTGCCGCGGAACAAGCTGTGCATCGAAAAGCTCGGCGCACGGAGCGTCCAAGAGGAAGAGAGAAGTCTTTTTGGTCCTGAGACTTCAGGGAACAGGAGTCAAGCTCTATCCAAGCCCTTGGAGAGCACTTTTACAGCCAGACAAGAGTTCAGCAAGGCAGCAGGCCAACAGCAAGGCAGCAGTCCTTTGTAGAAAAGCAGACAGGTGAGTCCTTTGAGCAGCCAGGCAGTTCTTCTTGGCAGGATGTAGTTTCTGGTTCAGGTTTCTTCTCCAGCAAGTGTCTGATGAGGCAGGGCAGAGGCCCTGTTTTATACTAAGTTGTGCCTTTGAAGTGGGGGTGACTTCAAAGAGTGTCTAAGAAATGCACCAAGCCCCCTTTCAGTTCAATCCTGTCTGCCAGAGTCCCAGTAGGGGGTGTGGCAGTCCTTTGTGTGAGGGCAGGCCCTCCACCCTCCCAGCCCAGGAAGACCCATTCAAAATGCAGATGTATGCAAGTGAGGCTGAGTACCCTGTGTTTGGGGTGTGTCTGAGTGAATGCACAAGGAGCTGTCAACTAAACCTAGCCAGACGTGGATTGAAGGGCACAACAAGATTTGAGTGCAAAGAAATGCTCACTTTCTAAAAGTGGCATTTCTAGGATAGTAATATTAAATCCGACTTCACCAGTCAGCAGGACTTTATATTACCATTCTGGCCATACTAAATATGACCTTCCTGCTCCTTTCAGATCAGCAGCTGCCACTTCAACAATGTATGAGAGCAGCCCCAATGTTAGCCTATGAAGGGAGCAGGCCTCACAGTAGTGTAAAAACGAATTTAGGAGTTTTACACTACCAGGACATATAACCACACAAGTACATGTCCTGCCTTTTACCCACACCGCACCCTGCTCTAGGGGTTACCTAGGGCACACATTAGGGGTGACTTATGTATAGAAAAAGGGGAGTTCTAGGCTTGGCAAGTACCTTTAAATGCCAAGTCGAAGTGGCAGTGAAACTGCACACACACAGGCGTTGCAATGGCAGGCCTGAGACAAGGTTAAGGGGCTACTGAGGTGGGTGGCACAACCAGTGCTGCAGGCCCAGTAGTAGCATTTAATCTACCTGCCCTAGGCACATGTAGTGCACTCTACCAGGGACTTACAAGTAAATTAAATAGTTAATCATGGATAAACCAATCAGTAGTATAATTTACACAGAGAGCATATGCACTTTAGCACTGGTTAGCAGTGGTAAAGTGCCCAGAGGTCAAAAGCCAACAACAACAGGTCAGAAAAAATAGGAGGAAGGAGGCAAAAAGTTTGGGGATGTCCCTGTCAAAAAGCCAGGTCCAACATGACCCCCTACCAGCCTAAAGCCAGGGGAGAACAATCACTATCCTGATATACTTCCCTGTTTGAGGCGACAGAACAAGGACCCAGGCCCACAACAGCAGGGGCATGCTCCAGTTCTTCGCCTTCCTGACTCCAATTGGATCCCTCTGTCCATACTCTCAGGGCCCACTAAGCCAACCCATGGGGAACCTTTCTCCTTACCTGCGGATCCCATCTGTGCAGCACCTAACCTTACTTTGCTCACAGATGTATCCCAGGAGCAGGATAGTACCACCATGACCAGCACAGTGGTGTTGCCCACTCTACCCCCGGGGTGTGACACTTGTCCCCTCCCCAGGGAGAACTCTGTCCACCCGGACAGCAAGCCACAGTGATTACTGACAGCTGCCAGGGATGAGAGCCAGGCCCCAGGCCTCTCAAAGCTCTCCAACCACTGTGGCTGTGGAGAGTGGGGGGTGGTAGCCCCAGGTGCTGGGCACCCTTTAACCACTCTCCCTTCCACCAGGTCAGGGATGACAGCCTGAACCTGGTCCTCCCCTCTGGGGCTCTGTACCCTCCCTCCTGGAGCGGTACCCCCAGAGTCCAACATGGTCAGGGTGCTTACAGAAGTCGCCCTGTACCATTCCTCCACCAGTGCAGGGCTGTTAACCTGCAACTGGCCCTCCAACCTGGGGTCTGTACCTTCAGGTTGGACTAGGGCCCGGGGTGAGGCTTCCCTCCCACTGCCCTCCCTTCTGGGGTCCAGCACCCTCCAACTAGGAGTGGCCTCCTCAGAAGACAACATGGTAGGGGCACTGTTATCAGTAGCCCCTCCCTCCAGGTCCAGGGGGACACCCTGAACCTGGTCTTCCAGCCCAGGGTCTGTACCCTTAGACTGGATCACTGCCTGGCAAACCAGGACTTTCTGGGAGGCACACCTACCCCCCACCAGGTCAGAGTTTAACCTCTGCACCTGACCATTCAACTCAGAGTCACCACCCTGAAGTTGAACAATTGCCTGGAACGCCAGGACTTCCTGGAGGGCACACTGACCCTCCACCAGGTCAGAGTTTAACCTCTGAACTTGGCCATTCAACTCAGAGTCACCACCCTGAAGTTGAACAATTGCCTGGCGCACCAGGACTTTCTGGGAGGCACACTTACCTCCCACCAGGTCAGAGTTTAACCTCTGAGCCTGGTTCCCCAACCCAGGGTCACCACCCTGGGGTTGGGCAATTGCCTGGCACGCCAGGACTTTTTGGGGGGCACACCTACCCCCCACCAGGTCAGAGTTTAACCTCTGAACCTGGTCATCCAACCCAGAGTCAACACCCTGAGGTTGGACAATGGCCTGGCACAGCAGGACTTCTTGGGAGGCACACCTACCTCCCACCAGGTCAGAGTTTAACCTCTGAACCTTGGTATCCAACCCAGAGTCACCACCCTGAGGTTGGGCAACTGCCTGGCACACCAGGACTTTCTGGGAGGCACGCCTACCTCCCACCAGGTCAGAGGTTAACCTCTGAACCTGGTTCTCCAACCCAGGGTCACCACCCTGAGGTTGAACAATTGCCTGGCACGCCAGGACTTTCTGGGGGGCACACCTACCCCCCACCAGGTCAGAGTTTAACCTCTGAACCCAGTTATCCAACCCAGAGTCAGCACTCTGAGGGTGGACCACTGCCTGGTACACCAGGACTTTCTGGGGGGCACACCTACCCCCCAACAGGTCAGAGTTTATCCCCTGAACCTGGTTAGCCAACCCAGAGTCACCACCCTGAGGTTGAACCATTGCCTGGCAGGCCAGGACTTCCAGAGAGGCACACCTACCTCCCACCAGGTCAGAGTTTAACCTCTGAGCCTGGTTCCCCAACCCAGGGTCACCACCCTGAGGTTGGACAATTGCCTGGCACAGCAGGACTTCTTGGGAGGCACATCTACCTCCCACCAGGTCAGAGTTTAACCTCTGAACCTGGGTATCCAACCCAGAGTCACCACCCTGAGGTTGAATCTTTGCCTGGCATGCCAGGACTTCCTGGGGGGCACTCTCACCCCCCACAAGGGACATACCGTCCCCAAGGGCCACACAAGAGTCTGGTTGGCGCAGGTCTCCCGACCTCTGCCCATCCGGCAGAGTCTGGGTTTCCACCAAACCAGAAACGGTTTCACCTGGGTCATTCCTGGGGGGCTCTGCTCTCAGAGCTGTCCCCTGACTCTCAAGGTCTTCCACTGGGGTCTGCAACCCCCTCTCAACCCTATGTCTGGACTTCTGCACCCCCTCACTAGGAGGGGTACTGCCAGACACCAGAACTGTTGGGATGCTGGCTACAGTCACCCCCCCCCAAGTTCTTCTGACACTGCGGGGCTTCCCTCAAAAGGTGGCCCTACGGTACAGGCTAGGCTTCCCTCCTGGTGTTCCCTCATGGAACCCTCTAGGACCTGGGACCTACCTGGGACACTACAATCCTTTCCCACCTCACTCGGTTGGGAACCACCTAGACCACTCCCTTCAGGAGCACCCCCAAATGCCTCTTCAGACTCTCTGGTACTCATCCAGAAGTCTGCCTCCATTGTAAGTTCCCTGGGGTCAGAGAACTCACACTCCACCTGGTGTTGACGTAGCTCTGGAAAATAAGGACCAGACATATGCTCTCCAGCAATTACATCATTCTGCCCTTCACATGTATTAACCACAGTACCCTTCACCCAACCACCCAGTAACTCAACCTTGGAAAAGCACTCTACCTCACCCTCCTGAGACTGGTGAGACAGTATCTGTCTGTCCCTGACACTCAACCCATACTCTTCTGGGATGTCTCTACACTCTATATCCAGGACGTCCACCAGGGGGGAACCCTTTTCTCTGTCACTCTCTGCTAGAGTCAGTAAAGTGTCCCTCCCCCCAGTAGGAATATGACTCCCTGTGCCAGTTCCCCAATCCTTCTCAGGGACCCTGTGCATAACGGGAACTACCTCATACCCTTGAACCGCCTGGGGTGTGTCAACTCCCTTCTTCAAGTTGGGCACCACATCTCTGGGCTTGTGCCCTTCTTCAGCAGTACTAGATGCAAGATTTTTGCTGCCACCATCTGTACTAGACTCAGCCCTTCCGCTTCCAGTTTCAGCTCTTTACAGCTCAGCTCTTGAGCTGCAATCTTTTCTTCTTCCAGGGCTAAGAGTCTTTTTGCCTCAACCTCTGCAAGATACTCCTCTAATTGTTGCTCCTGTCGCCTTTGACCTCGGAGCCATTCATCTATTTCTGGGTCACTGTCCTCATCTGAGTAGTCTTCCTCCTCATGTGAGCAATCTTCCTCCTCATGTGCGTAGTCCTCCTCCTCATCTGAGGGGTACTTAGTCATTTGGTTTCTTGCTGCCTCTCTCTCTGCCCATCTTTCCTCCCCCCAGACTATGTAGTGATGTAGCATCTCCGCCTTAGTAGATCTCCTTGCTACAGGAAGGCCCCATTTTCTGCAAAGCTTCTTTAGGTCAGCCTTAGTGAGGTGGTCAGTACGAACAAAGAATGAGTAGGTACACAATCCCATTCTGATAAGATCTTATCAGCAAAAACCAAAATCCAAAGTCCAAAATATCAATAGTATATCCAGGAGGACATCAGAGAACCAAAAGCCAAAAAAGATGAAAAATCAAGTTGACCTTCAACTGTGGGTAGCTAGTGAAATACTTAGCTCCTGTATGTCACTGCACAAACACAAGTCCTATCCTCACCGCTGATCACCGATGTTAGAAATGGGTTTTTTGGTTGGCAGTCAGGTTGCCCTCTGTCCAAGCAAGAACCCTCACTCTAGTCAGGGTAAGTCACACACAATCCAAAATCAGCCTGTGCTCACCCTCCGGTAGCTTGGCACGAGCAGTCAGGCTTAACTTAGAAGGCAATGTGTAAAGCATTTGTGCAATAAATCATACAACACCATAGCATAACACCACAAAAATACACCACACAGTGTTTAGAAAAATATATAATATTTATCTGGGTATCTTCAGGTCAAAACGATCAAAGTTGCGATACGAATTTGTAAAGATATCACTGAAAAGTGATAGAAAGTGTCTTAAGTCTTTAGAAAGTAAACAAAGTCTCTTTCAAACACAAAGTACCTGGTTTCTGGTGGAAAATCTCCTCAGAGGGCCACAGGAGAAGAGGTGCGTGGAAAACTGGTGTGTGCGTCGATTCCTCCTCAGCACACACGGACTTGCGTCGTTATTTCCCACGCGGGGAGTCGTGCGTCGTTTTCCGGTGCGCGGACAGTCTCTTACTGTGGTTTGCGGGGAGAACCAGATGTCCCAGGTCTGTGCGTGGATTTTCCTGCTTGTTTTCCGGCTGCGCGTCGTTCTGCGGGGCTGCGCGTCGAAGTTTCGATCTCACGGCAGGCGTCGCGTCGATTTCTCCTGCGGAGTCGGGCGGCGTAGTCCTTGCGAGGCCGTGCGTCAAAGTTTTGATCTCACGGCAGGCGTCGCGTCGATTTCTCCTGGGAAGTCGGGCGGCGTTGTCCTTGCGAGGCCGTGCGTCAAAGTTTCGATCTCACGGCAGGCGTCGCGTCGATTTCTCCTGCAGAGTCGGTCGGCGTTGTCCTTGCGAGGCTGTGCGTCAAAGTTTCGGTCGTCCCGAAGACGTTGCGTCGATCAGCATCGGTGTGCGGCGTTTTTCTTGCCGCGGAACAAGCTGTGCGTCGAAAAGCTCCGCGCGCGGAGCGTCCAAGAGGAAGAGAGAAGTCTTTTTGGTCCTGAGACTTCAGGGAACAGGAGGCAAGCTCTATCCAAGCCCTTGGAGAGCACTTTTACAGCCAGACAAGAGTTCAGCAAGGCAGCAGGCCAACAGCAAGGCAGCAGTCCTTTGTAGAAAAGCAGACAGGTGAGTCCTTTGAGCAGCCAGGCAGTTCTTCTTGGCAGGATGTAGTTTCTAGTTCAGGTTTCTTCTCCAGCAAGTGTCTGATGAGGTAGGGCAGAGGCCCTGTTTTATACTAAGTTGTGCCTTTGAAGTGGGGGTGACTTCAAAGAGTGTCTAAGAAATGCACCAAGCCCCCTTTCAGTTCAATCCTGTCTGCCAGAGTCCCAGTAGGGGGTGTGGCAGTCCTTTGTGTGAGGGCAGGCCCTCCTCCCTCCCAGCCCAGGAAGACCCATTCAAAATGCAGATGTATGCAAGTAAGGCTGAGTACCCTGTGTTTGGGGTGTGTCTGAGTGAATGCACAAGGAGCTGTCAACTAAGGCCCTTTTTTACGAGGATTTGGCATAGGGTGGCGCAGAAAGTCAAAGAAAGGGAAGGAATGCACTGCATTCATGCAAAACAGCGCTTCCTGTCCTTTCCCCCACACTGGTGAAGTTTTGGCAGCCTAGAGCCTGGGCACGCCCTCTTGCACCATGGTGCATGGTGTCTGTGTTGTCGTCAGAATTGTTTTTGTGCAGGAAAGTGTACCTTCCTATACAAAAACAATCCAGAGAGGTGTTTTCCTCTTTCTATACAGCACACATGGAAAGAGGAAAAAAAAGAAGAGATTAAAAATAATTCTTGTTACGCCTTACCTCGGAAGGCATAAGGTTTTGGTGCATCCCCACGTTTACATGGTTTTGTAAATTCGAGCATCAAAATCGATGGGTGTTGCATGTGAACACCCTCCGCAAACACCCATGGAATGCCTCCCAAGCTCAGAGTATGGCAACGCAGCAATTTGCGTTGCCTTGCCTTACTCCATATCTATGATGCCATCCAAAGCCACCCCGGCGCAAGGGGCTCACAAATATGCCCCTAAATTGATAATTTGCAGAAATGTACTTTTTTGTATGTTAAAAGGATAATAACATTACTAAATTTCTAACCTTTTATTCAGGATGGGGACAGGTTTGATTTTCACACCAAAGGAGTGAGCAAACATTAGGCTTTGGAGAAATTTACGATCATGTCATTCATGTATTTTTTGTAATTTTGATTTAAGCTTATTATGTGAAATTCCTCAAAGTACCCCATTATGCCCTTTAGCATAATTATGTGCCATTCAGAGTAAGCATTTACTACAAATTGCACCACTAGTGGTCTAAATTGACAGGAAATGCATACGATTGATTGTTTACTGTGTCAAAAATTGAAGTATAAGAATGTATAGTGGGGTTCTTAGGAATACTTTTTATTACTCACTCCCTATCATGTAGTTAGAATTACAGAACCCAAGATGATGAAGCATATTACCTCAGACAATGAGGGTCCTTGTCTTTTCTAATGACAAAACACTTCCTGTAGTGCTTCAATGGTAACTCCAGGAACTTCCATGTTATTACACAAAGGCCACAGTGTTTCTAGCTCTTTTGAGGTTAACTTAAAAGTAAAATACTTTAACCAGGAATTAGAAACAGTGTATGGAACTTGTGTGCCTCCTACAAATTGCCCAGAAGTAATTAACAAATTTATAATTGTTAGGAGTTTTGCAAGTCTGATCTTAACACTGTAATCAGCTACATTTACTAAATGATGTGTCATTGGCCAGATCTATGAAACCAGTTTGTAGGTTTAATCGCTTTACCCCTTTTTGAGTAATTCCATACCGCACTACTTTAGGGAACACAACTCGTCTACTGCCATTTCAGAAGAGTCTCTTGATGTCCTTTCCACACTCTAAACGACTAGTCCATTACCTTGTCAGCTTTTTGATAGCCTTTTCTGTTACATATTTTTGTATTCGTCCTTCGCCCTGGCTCAATCGCCATTTAACGCCCTTCCCTTCACCAACGCATAACGTATTTGTAAACAGCACTTTAACTCCATGGTACTGAATAACATATCTTTATTGTTTCCACCTCAGAGATACTCATTTTATCAATCTCAGAAGAATGAAAGTCTGACTGGACCCACACTGGGATTCAAATCTGTATCCAGCAGATCAAACAGATTCCTGGAGTGCTACATACACTGAGCCTGCAGACCAGACCACCCTTCCGTGTCCACGGATGCGCTTCCTCTGTCTGCATTAAGAATATCACAAATGGCCACTCAGGCCCATATTTATACTTTTTTAGCGCCGCATTTGCGTCAATTTTTGACGCAAAAACGGCGCAAACTTACAAAATACAACTGTATTTTGTAAATTTGCGCCGTTTTTGTGTCAAAAAGCGGCGCAAATGCGGCGCTAAAAAAGTATAAATATGGGCCAAGTTCTTGGTATATGCTCAGTTTCCATGTTTTCGTTGAATTTTCCTTTATTTTCAGATCTTTTTTAGATTAAAAAAATGCTGTGCGTCTTTCTTCTCAGCATTTGTGTGTCAATTCCCTGAACGATAGTTTTAGGCATCCATCATGCACTCACCCTGTGGCTCGAACTGGATTATTCATAATAACTTTAGCCAGCAGCCCGGCATTGCATATAAGGCTGCAAGTGTGTGAGTTAATACACTAATGGAGTTTTGGGAATCCTTTCTTTCTAGAGAGGGAGGGCAAGTCTGCAAATGACTGCCAATGTTTGCATTTGATCTCATGAATAACTATGAGCCGGATGTATGAAAAAGAGCGATTCCCATACAAGTTGCAAACTGGTTAGCAACCACTGCTCTTGTGTTTCCGATTTAGAAAGACTTGATAAAAGCACATTTCTTAAAATAGCACACCACACAGACTATTTAACATTTCCTTGTTTTTGTAATAGAAACTACAGACTTTCTAAATAAGATTATGAAATAGAAAATCACTATTTTGATGTACAAAGCATTCTCAAATAGGAAATTCATTAAAACATAGTATTTTTCATGTGCATACTATCTTCAACCGAAAACAGGTGGTAACCAGGTGCAAGGAATAACACTGAAATGTTTTACAGTGGCTACACTATGCTATAGTGAGGAGGATGTGAATTCTTGAAACAGAGGGGGAGGGGAGAGGGTGAATTTTTAGACAGAGGGTAAGTCTATTTCAACAAACAGATGAGGAGGACTATGCTAGATGTAGATTTACCTAGAAGATCATTCTAACTTCAGGCATTGATTTCAACCCTGTAATAAGCAGGCCTATATAACGCAGTGGTGCTATTTCTACACACATTCAGGTTTTGTGTAGTTTACAATTTTTGCGTTTGATAGATACAAATACACTGTTGCAGTTCTAAAAGGGATATCACATAGTGACTTATGAAGGTTTTTGTAATTGTATTGAGACAATTGTAGCTAGAAGAAATTCACAAAATGCTTTTCCTAGTATCCCTGCTGAGTTAGAAGCTACAAAAATCCAATTCTCTGCTATAGCTCATTTAACCAAAGTGGCTGCATGTGTTGATGCTACGCATGTTCTCATTTTTCTACCCTCTGAGACACAGTATGTGTAGTGCAATGGAAAGCTCAAACATTCTTAAAATATACAAGTTGTATACAATGCCACACACATGACCTAGTAGCTCAATACCCAGAGAGCACTCATGACCCCTACATCTTTAGACACCGTGGACTAGGAGCGGCTAACAAATGGAAATTTTGGAGATGGATGGTTGTTGGATAATTTTGTCTAATATTTAAACTTAGTGGTCACATTAAGGTATTTCACAATTTCTAAAACAACTTAATTAAAATCCAGGTTACAGTGCATTATTTTAAGGCCATGACTCCATACTTTTCTTCCCAAGCCTCTAGACAAAAGAGGTGCAATGCTGCTTATAGGCAAACAAGGGGCATTATTGAGCAGACATTTGGTTTAGTTAAAGGCAGATTCCAATATCTGCACAAAAGTGGGAGTGTCCTGGAATATGATCGAGCAGTGAGCTGACAAATAATAGTAACCTGTGCTATACTGTATAATTTAGCAATCTGTTTGAGACTTCTTTAACAAAGGTAAAAAGTTGTGGGGAGGTACGCACACACCACAAATGTTAACCTTAATCCCTGTCACGTGAACCCTTAAATTAATCTGAGCTCAACCCCTGGCAGCTATGGCACAAAACAAACAGCCTTAACTTAAAAGCAATCTATAATCTATGTATGCAGGACTTAAACACAAATAGTCAAAACACAACATAAGAAAAATCCCAAACCAATTCAGAAAATAGAGTAAATGTTAACAAATAAAATGAAACCAAAATGTGAAGAATCCAATTAGTAGAACCAGAGTTTTTAATTTTTAAAGTTCAAATGTGAAAATAGCACCAAAATGCGTTAAGCGGGAATCATGGTCATCTAGTTGTACTTGACTGATTCATAGCACAAGTTAAGGCCAACTGTAATCGAGCGGTGGTTAGATACAGAAACCAGGTAGGACCTGGTCAGACGTTTTACCTTTGGATCTGGGCCCTCATTACGAGTCTGGCGATCCTAGGACAGCCAGACTCATGGTGGTCAGACTTGACATGGGCAGTTCAGGGGCCCCTATGGACAGCCCCATCGTGTGTTTCACTGACTGAATTACAGACAGTGAAAAGCGCGACGGGTGCTGTCACACGCAACGCACCGCAAAATTGCTGACAACTCAATTACGAGCCGGCGTCAATGTTGTGGGTGGTTTCCCGCTGGCTGAGCGGACCGAAGCTCTATTTCTGCCAGCGGATGGAAGACCGAACTGGCGGTCTTCTGACCTAACGAGTTTGACGGGCGGCCTCCGCCACCCCCCAAATTCATAATGAGGCCCTTAGTCTATGAAATGGAAGTCAAAAATACTCGGCGGGGAAAGTCAGGAGACCGTGGCACAAAAGAGCTCCACATCCTTGGATAGGTCTGGGTGAAGCTATTTATTGACTTTTAGCAGGAAAGCTCTAAGAGAGAGAACTATTAATTTCTCACTTGGGGGTCAAGACACACAGCAGCAGGGTCCAGGGAAGGCTTAGTTGGAATTGGTCAATTGGGAATGCAGAAAAAGGCTCCTTGAAACTTGTTGTGTCCCTGTAACCCTAACAGGAGGTCAGCCTTATGACTCTTGGAGTCAACTTCTTTGTCCTGACTAAAAGAGGGAGAGCAGGTCCAGTCTTCTCTGATAACAGACAGCATCTGTGCTGTCATCAATTATGTCATTTGAGAAGTCATCAATGATGTTATAAATGATCATCAGTGTTGTAATATGTGAGGTCATAAGCAGTGCGTGGCATGGGGCAAGTTATAGTTAACTCTGCTAACTATAACTGGTGAATTTCTGTGTTTTTTTTAGTTCAGAATGTGAATGCTGTCACTGACAAATTCACCTAACTATAATATTACTTTAGCCTTTGTTTGTTCAGTGAATGTCTAAGGTTTATTTTAAACAAAAACATATTGTTTTATCACACCTAACTAAAACATTACTTTGACCCATTGGTACTCACAAATATTTTCCCAGGGGCCGCACTGTTTGGTCTTTGATGTGACCGAGGGCCGCATTGCTGCCAGCATGGTGGCAGTCGGAGGGCTGGGGGTAGGGTGGGGATGGGTAGTGGTAAAGTGTGTGTAGGGGAAGTGAAACATATATATCTAGGGTCTGAATTGCCCAATGTGAACCAAAAACTTGGGTATAAATCCCGGCTTCTCTACTTAACCATATTGTGTGATCCTAGGCAAATGTTTTATTTCACTTTACCTCCTTTTTTCCTTTTTCTTCATCAACACATATAATAACCTTGAAATATGTCTTCAGGATGTATGCTGTATGAAACCTTCTGTGTCTGATTTAATAAACCATTATGCTGTTCATGTTTTATAGAAACCCAGCCCTCCCAAAGAGTTCACATAACAACTGACTTGCCTTTTAGTTCACATTGTTGTCAGGGTGTGTAGGATGGAAGGGAATGAAAGTTTCTAAATTAATTTTTGAAAACTATCACTTTAAAAAATAATTCTGATATAATGTTGTGTACTAAAGTGAAATGGTTCTGCATGTTAATGAAATGCACTGTTTGAATTTCACACAGATCATACTTTTATATTGTTGTTGCAAGATGTCTTTAATAATGAAGGTGTTTCTAATGTTAACAGTTCAAGAACACCCTAGTTACTCATTTTCTTTAACTTCAACTAGACTCCAAATAAAAAGTTGCCCGTTTATTTAACAATTGTTAATGCCAGTGTTGAGTTGAATAAACAGCAGCACAGTGCTGCTGTTGACCTGGGGGGTGCATGTACATGTCAGGAGGGCTGCATGCGGCCCCCGGGCCGTACTTGGAGTATCACTGCTTTAACCTTTAGTTTTGTCTGTGATTTTTTTTGTTAATATAAAGTAATACTTTATTACCATAAGTAAAGCCAACGCCTCTGCCGGCAGTGGATTGGCCACAGAGCCTAATGTTTATGATTATGCCAATTAGGCCATAGGGACACCAGGGCCTTATGTTTTTTAACGGGGAAGGGGCCAAGTGGCCACCCCTCCCTGAGCCTTATTAGGTCCTGGAGATCCCTTCCCCCAGGGACTTTTTTCATAAGGGGGGGTGGAGAGGCCATTAGGCCTCCCTCTCTGAGTCTTAATAGGACCTAGTGGACCCCATCCCCCTGGGCCTTTTTTATGAGGGAGAGTAGTATATGGCTTCCCTTCCCGAACCTTATAAAACCCTTGGAACCCAACCCCACAGGACCTTTTTTGAAGAATGGGGATGGGTACTGCACGGTCTCCCTCTTTGACTCTTATTAGGCCCTCAAGACCCCATCCTGCAGGGCTGTTTTTTTAATTAAATGGGGGAGGAAGCCACCTTCCCACGAGCCTTGTTAGGCCCTGGCACCCCATTTCGTGGGGCCATTACTAAGGGAGAGGGGGCACACAGCCACCCTCCCCAAGCCTTGTTAGGCCCTGGGACCCATCCCCCATGGACACTCATTTAAAAAAAGCAGAAGGGGCCACGCAACCCCACTTCCAAAGCTGGTTTCCGACCCGGAGACACATCCCACATGACCCTCACCTTTAAAGGTGGGTGCCCTGGAACCCACTCAGGGCACCTACTATATACTAGTTGGGAGTCACGGGGAGACCTAAGGCACCCACAACCACAGGCAACTCCCCACATGCAGTGGGAGCTGGCATTTCTCCCACCCAGAGGGAGCAGCTACTAACGCTGCTCCCTCCGGGCCGGAGAAATAATTTGATCTGTTTCCCTGCCTGCATCAGTGTGGGCAGGGTAACAGATCCAGAGTCTGCTTCCAGTGGGCTGGTGCATTTTTAAAGCTCCCCCCCACTGGAAGCAGACTTGGTGTTTTCTCCCGCTTGGTGGGAATTTTGAAAATGCTCCCACCAAGCAAGATAAAGCACATGTTTCTCTGCCCACGCTGGTCTCGTGGTTGGCTCTCTGGGGCATAGCCTGTGGTCTGGCCCCAGGGTGTAAGGTCCTTGGGCCATTAATGGCTCAGCGAGGGGGCTGCACAACTCCCCTTCCTTGAAGTAATCCTTAAAGGGGTGGCACCTAGGGATTTTTAATTGCTCGGGGAGGGGAATTTCATGTAATTTTAAGTCATTTCGGCTCTAGGTTGGGCTCCCCAGGGCCTTTAGAGGCCAGGGGAAGAAGGCTCCATGGCCCTCCTCCCTTATAAACTAATTTCAGCTTCAGGGGTAGGCTCCTCAGGGCCTCTGGAGGTTCAGGGAGGGGGAGCATGTGACCCTCTCCATATATAAACTGCTTTTGCCCCCGGGGTTGGCTCCCTGGGGCCTATGAAGGAGGCCTGGGGAGGAGGGGTGCATGGCCCTGGGGGGTCGGATCCTCAGCATGCCTAATGGCTTGGGAAGGATGGCTGGGCGGCCCTGCCCTTTTTTCATGATTACAGCCCCAGGGATGGACTTCCTGGGGCCTTTAATGGCTCAGGAAGGGCCACAACCCTGCCACCATTTTATTTTTTTGTACTCCCATCGGAGTCCCATAGAATGGGACAGGGCACTCACCATGGGGCCTAGAGGGTCAGGAAATCTCTACTCTGCCCCCTTTTACTGTTTTTATTTTTTTTATTTCAGGACAGAGGACTAAGGGGCAAATTTACAAGCCCCTAGTGCCACCTTGCACCACCCTAGTGACATTCTTTTATGCTAAGGCGTCATTAATGAGGCCTTTCTCCTGCACCGTATTTACAAAGAGGCACAATGCTTGCATTGCGCCACTTTGTAACCCCTTGCACCACATTATGCCTGCACCAGGCATAATGTATGCAAGGGGGGGTGTTCTGAAGAAGGTATTCTAAAACATGGCGCAGCGAAATTTACAACATTTCACTGCTCCATTTTTTCCATCATTTTTAATGCCTGCTCACGGCAGGCATTAAAATGACACACCCATTTTAGTCACTGTGCCTCCCTATTTTTTGCTGCACTAGCGTCAAAACTTTTGATGCTAGTAAAGCAAAGCAACACAATATTGTCAAAAATGTTTGACTCTATTGTCCTAACAACTGCCATGTTGTCCTGTATTGTAAATACAGTCCAACCATGGTGTCATTAGGCAGGATGTGGCAATGCAAGAAAAGTAATATGCGGAGACGTTGTGATTTTTTCTGCTTCTGTCAGGTGGGAGCACATTAGGCTTCCCTGCTGATGAAAGCGTGCCAGGGAGACCATGGTGTCCCAGGCTGATGGGATCCCCGAGTCAGTGAGCCTGCCTCAGTGGATGCAGTTCTTGGGACAGAGTAAAGCTCAGGGAGGAGAGCCATGTGGCAGCTTCCCCTCATCTGTAACTGGTCCCAGGGGATGGGGTACCCCGGGTCTCAAGAAGGCTTAGGGAGGGGGTCCATGCTCCCCTTTCCTCTTAATTGAAGACATGGCCCTGATGGAGGGGTCCCCGGCTCCTCATGGAGGTTCTAGGAGGGGGTCAACACTTCTCCTCTCCTTTAAATATATATCACCCCCAGGGGATGAGGTCCCTGGGACCTCCCAGACCCTGAGGGGGGAAGCCATGTACTTCCTTTTGCTTACTTTTATACAGGACCCCACAGGATGGGGTCCCGAAACCTCAAGGAGAATTTGCAAGGGAGCCGCATGTCTCCCTCCCCTTTAATGATATCATTTCAGATGTCGTCAGTAATATAATCGATGATGTTATTTAACCTTTTGCGAGTGATTTAATATGTGAGGTCATAAGCAGTGCATTTGTGGGAGTTGATGGTATAGTTAGTTCACTTAATTATAACTGGTGAGTTTCAGTGTCTTTTTAGATTATGAACATTAAGATTTAACAGATTTTGTCACTTCACTATAACATCACTTTAACCTTTGGTTGTTTAAGTGAATTTCAGTTTTTTTTTTGTGAAAGGGAAGATCATTTTACCATACCTAACTGTAACACCTCTTTAACTTTTGTTTTTTTTCCAGTGAATTCCTGGAATTTTTGTCATATTCGGCCAACCTCTCAACTGCGGTTGGCCATCAGCCATGCACAGTGAGGGGATGGCCCAAGTAACCTCCTAGTGGTGCCCAACCCACAGCAGCCACCCTTCCGGGGTCAAATTACTGCTCCTCCCCTCTCTCTTTTCTCCATCTGCATGCCCCAGCCACAGCCCCCCTGACCTTAGTGGGCGGCTTGCTGCCTTTGCCCATGCTGGCACACCATGAATAGTCAGCTTTCTGCCATGGCCCCTTCCTCCCTCTCACCTGCCATCCATTCTTCGTCTGACTGTCCTTGCTCCCTCCCATATGTCCTGTGTCGTCAGTTTGTTCTTTGCCCTGCCCAGGCTGACTTGGCCCGTCATTGTCTGATGTCATCAGTGATATCAATGATGTAGATAAGCAGTTTTAATTAAAGCCCTTTCCTCCATTATTTTCTTACTACTCTTTGAAATTTGAACATGAGGTATCTCGCTCCCTTGCTTTTTTCACTATTTCTGAATGATGCTGGTTCACTCCTGGAAGGCTTAAATCTTGATAGTCTAAAACTTTGTAATAAAATAATTCTGGTATTATTATTTACAGATGATGTGATACTTCTCTCATTGACTGAACATTCCATGAACAAGCATATTAAGGGTTTACACAGTATTGGTTAAAAACACCATATTTACTTGTCATCAACACAGAGATAAACTGGTGGTGATTTCGAAGCCTAGCCATGACTTTTGTAATCAGATGCAAACAAAGGTTTGGAGCCCATTTCCTTTTGCACTCTTTCCCAGATATATAGGGCTAAAGTGGTACCTTGGGCAAGTTGTGGCGCTGATCTATGGGGCCATATTGAGAAAACTGCCCTACGGATGGTGGAGAATCATTTTTTGAGTACACTACTGTGTTTGGGCCCTGTGGTACCTCTTTATTTGCCACTAAGTATGAATCTTAATTTATTATTTCCCTAACCATAATTCTCTATTGCGGTCACCTACAAAGGAACCAACTAGCAGACATTTATTTGAAGTTGTTGACTGAGATAGTAATTTGAATTGCTCCAAATATGGTGAAGCGGTGGTCCCAAATAGGGAATCTACCCAAACTCTCTTGATCTTGAATCTAACTTTGAAAAACCCTGCTATCACAAATGCTGATGCAACTAGAAGAATCGAGGAGGCGTACTGGCAGTACAGAACTTGATGTACCTATGTAGTACAGATGTCTTTTATATAAACACCAGGTTGTCTTTGAGACCTATTTAGGTAAAATGTACCCAGAAGAAAGGCATACTTGTTATCATGTATTTAGTATTGGCATAATGCTGATAAAGACACATACAGCCAAGTGGGCAGATGTGAAACCTGTGATGACCAATATGCCTGGAATGAGAGTAAGTGGAAATATATTGAATTTTATGCTGTTTATGCTGCTTTGCCTTAGGACAATACTTGCCTGTATGAAAAGGCGTATACCTTTGCTTGGAACACGCAAAATATTGGATTGCTCTGTTGCTTTGAGATTATGTGAAAGGACTGACCAGCTGGAGGTTTATTATGTGGTTGCTTCTTACATTTGGGCCGCCTGGATTAGGTCTGGCAAATTTAATAACTGCCTCTCCTACTGGTTTTAGTTTAATGATTGACTGGATTGTACATAATTTGTTCCATCCTTTTTCTGTTTTGAGTATGATTTTGTACAATCTGTCTAAACAAATAATATGTTCATTTAAATGAAATGTGGATTCGATTGTTCTTGTTTAAATGAATGCTTGATGGTTTTAGAAATAATATTATGTAATGTAGGTTTTGTTTCTAAGATGTGTAGGAATTTTTAATGTTTCTAGGATTTGGTATTTGTTAAGGCTGTGCCCAGAAGAATAAAGTTGTTTGGTATTTTATATGGAATTTTGTGCAGATATAGTAGTTCACATCGATTCTGTCACTGTCCACTTTCCCTCAGGATAGTAGTAAACTTACATTTCAGCAACTTCTTACTCCTGCAATATGCATACTCTTGAGTTTACTTTTCTGCAAGGCTACTGGGTTTTTACTAAGGTTACTCTCATTCAGTCCCACTAAATCCTTGACTTAAATTTGCTGTCTCTTCTGTCCGAGTCCTAAAGATTACACTTCCTAATGCTTGTTCTCAAGTGAGAATACTGTGGGCCACCTGCAAATCAGGTGATCGCTATTTTCCTCTCTCATTTCAACAGCGCTACAAGAGTACGGACTTAGAGAGCTGCTGGGTGCTTTTCTACAGTGTAAACCCAACTCTGGAAGCTTTTCGGAAAACCTTGTGTTCATGTTCCTTCAGCCTTCAGTCGGCTCCAACCTCAATGTTCTGTGATGATATCAAGTCACTTGGCTGCTTTCAGTTGGCCCAGAATGTTCCCTTTGTGAAATCACACACTGCATTGACAAAGACAGACACATGTCCAAATGTAAACAACCAAACCTGCAAATAAAAAAATCTAACATCAACACTCACTCAACCTAGAGCATACACAAAACATAGATTAGCAGCATCACAATTCTTTCCCAGGCACGACACAGGTAATCTGGCTGAATGTCTTCTAGGTGATATTCACAGGTAACTGGCTTCAGTTTCATTGTTTTCTTTTATTAAGAGCCAATTAGATGCTTGGTATTCGGTCCACATGGAAATCCAATCTTGGCCAGAAAGTCCCTGTTGTCTCTAAACATCAAAGCGGGCAGACCAGTAGTGGCAATCTGAATGGTTTTCCCATCGCCCTTTGCCGAAAGGCATCCAAAATATTTGACTTATCTGTCAACATTGCTTCGATACCTAGGAGGATAATCACTCTTACCTTTCTATCAGAGCCTTGTCATCAGGAGTAACTTCACCTTGTCATATGTATATCAAGCATAAATCCTTTTTTATACTGAGGACCTCATTGACGAGGCCCTAGCGGCACACTGTGCATCATTTATCTTTATGCTCCGGTGTGCCAGCCCATATTTTCAAAGCCATGCAAACATACCTTGCATTTCTTTTCATAGCCTTGTAAATATGGACCCCTTTCACACATAACACTGCATCAAAGGGGTGTTCCATGGGTGTTGCTTGGGGTGTTCCCAAGCAAAACCCATGGAACCCGAAGGACTCTGAGGGATTCCCAGATTTACAAGCCTGGGAATGCGTCAGATTCCTACGCCACCTCAGGGGTGGCATAAGAGTTATGCAACGGGCAGAAATATCTTTATTTCTCCCCGTGTTTCCCTTTTTCTATGTGTGCTGCAATCTGTAGCACACATAGAAAGAGGAAAACACCTCTTGTGATTGTTTTTATGCAGGTAAGTGTCCTTGCCTACACAAAAACAATCATCCCTGCAATGGTCATACACCATGGTGCAAAGGTGCCTGCATTGGCGCTAGGCAGCAATTTGTGCACCAGCGAAGGGGGAGAGGACAGAAATGTGCCATATCTTGTAGATATGATGCATTTCTGCCCTTTCCCAGTGGCTCATTGCAGCACAGGGAGGAACTTGCCTGTTTCAAAATGGAACTGTCTACTATTTTTGTTTCCTTTCATTCCACATACAGATCAAAATATGACTGAATACACTTCTGTTTAAGTAGTATGTGTTGTTGTCTTTAAGAACCATATGGTTAGCCTGGGAAAATCCCTTGAATTAGTTTTGCCCACAGTATGTACTTTACAATAGTATGCTCAATGAAATATAGCAGTACACAAATCTGAGTAATTATAAAATTTAGTAGCTCACACATTTGAGTAATGGGGAAAGAGTGTTCAGCAACGGTGCACGAATCTTGGGATCTCTGAATCATTTAGGGCCAGGTGTATCAAGAAAGCCGTCTGCGAATCGCATATAGCGATTTTGAAGAAATTGATATTTCCGAGTCGCAATATGCTATGTAACATAGCAATTTGCCATTCAGTAATTTAAAATTTAAAATTGCGAGAACGCACACCTGGCAGAGCCTGATGACATCACAAGCAGGAAGTGAGTCATCCCAGGCAGTTTGCAGGTGCCACACCCAAAGGAGCACTGAGAGAGACACAGCCCAGCCACAGTGAGCAAGTCTGTGAACAAGGCAGGACTGCACATCACCATGGACACCTCTGCACAGGGAAAGGAGAAGGGAGAGAGGAAAAGGAAACTCAAGATTAGTGAGCAGGAACTGGAGGTGCTCACTGAGGAGGTGGTTAGAAGCCATGACCGTCTGTTTGGAAAGAGCTCACTCCAGGTCCCTGAGAGTGAAAAGCGCAGACTCTGGGCAGACATTCAAACAAAAATCTGCGCTGTGGGAGTTGCGCAGCGCTCTGTGGAGGAGATCAAGAAGAGGTGGTACGACCTGCGTTCCCGTGCCAAGGAGAGGGTGGCAAGAAGACTTCAGGAGGAAAGGAGCACAGGAGGCGGACCATCCACCGAGACACTCTCCACCCCGATGGAAGACCTGGTGGAGTCAACAGTGGGGCTGTCAGTGGGGTCACTGACATTGCACATCCAGCACACCAAGCACCAGTAAAGGTAAGTGCAATATTGAAATGTAACCCCATATGTGTATGTACCCCTTAGGAATTAGCAAGTAGTGCAAAGCATTGTGATAAGTAGTCCATTCCACATCTTAGAAGCGGCACAACAATGCCTTATGGGAGTGGTAGTCCACAACCCAGAGCTGAAAGTAGCACATAGAATGTAATGAGGCCGAGTGACACCCAGAAAAACACTACACCCACAACATAGTGATATGATGTAACAGTACATTTATTACCACTGTGTAACCTTTGGTGATGCATACATAACTGACATGCTGCACATTGTCGTTGCAGGTGGCCCAGGCCCAGCAGCATCTGCAAGTGCAGCTGTGGGGGATACTGAAACCCACCCTGCATCTGATTCAAACACCAGTGAGTCACAGAATATAGCGCCTATCAGATGCAGGGCTAGGGCTGTACCGCTACCCGAATTGAGCCAGGACTCTGACGACATGCGGGATGACGGCCACACACCTTCCCCAGATGGCAGATGCACTGTTATGCAGGAGTCCCAGCCCCAGCCCCAGCGTAGCACAACACCCCGCAGGAGGCCTTTGTGTGCAGGCGCACAGCATATGGAAGCAGGAGTGGAGCCATCAGTCTTCGATGGCCTGGAATCTGCTATGTTGAAACAGCAGCACCTGCAAAACAGGAAAATATCAGCTTTACAAAGGCGGATGCAGGCACACAATGCCAACATGGGGGGGCTGCATCGGCAGTTGGAGTGCCTAAATTCCAACCTCACAAAACTGCATGAGGGACAGATCCAAGCTTCTGAGAACACCAGAGAGCTGACAATTGCAGTGAGAGAACTGTGCACAGAGCTGCGGCACGACAGAGTCAGCCACCGCCGGCAGGAGAGGCGTTTTATGGGCATGTTTGGTGGTTTCTGTCGCTCGGTCAATCGCCTAGCTACTTCAACAGCCCTCATATCGCGGCGTGCTGTGGCCGCACAGGTGGAGGCAGCGCACAGCAATAGGGATGTGGCACAGGGACTGGTTCAGATCACTACTGTGCTGGACAATATGCTGGGTAACCTCTCCGCTACACCCAGTGAACTGGGATTAGGGGACACAGAGGACACATGTAGCCTCAGCAGCTTAGCAGTGCCCACCACTGATGCTAGGCGTCGCAGTGCCAGGCACAGCATTGCCACTGAGGCCGACAACAGAGGTGCCAGTGAGGCCACTGCGCACTCGAGTGGCTTGCGTTGCCGTAGAAAGTGACAGTAATGGCCACAGGGGACTGTTTTCTTATTGTGTGATACAGTAAACTATGATTCAATAGTGAGATACAGTTATCTGCTTTTTTTAAGACACATATTATTTTATTTTTTCTGCTAGTGAAACATATGTTACCTGATGTTAAGGTAATAAATATTCTAACTACCAGTACACATGTCAGTGAAGTTGTGTTGTCATTACTTACATCTGAAATGGTTGTGCGTGATGTCAGCACGCCTTTGCCTGCCCTCTGCTGCACTGGTCCTGTCTGCTGGCTGTAGGGGGGGGGTATGGGATCATTATCCTCATCAGAGTCTGGATCAGATATTTCCACAGGTATGCCCCTGGTGGTAGCTATATTGTGCAAGATCGCACATGTTGCCACTATTCTACATGTCGTCTCCGGGCTGTACTGTAGTGTACCTCCACTTTTGTGGATGCACCTGAAGCGACTCTTTAGCAGGCCAAAGGTGCGCTCCACCACATTGCGGGTTGCCCTGTGTGCTGCATTGTATCTCCCTTCTGCTGGTGTTGTAGGATTTAGGTAGGGTGTCATCATGTAAGTGCGCACTGCGTAGGCACTATCTCCTGGAAGGAACAGAGGGTATAATGAGTAAGTAAGCCATCTGATGTCACAACGGCATCAATGCGCCAGTGTACAGAGGGACAATACCTAGTAGACATCCTTCACCAATCTCCCCAGCTAGCAGTCTTGTGTGAATGCCACTGTGGCGAAAGATGTATGAATTATGTGTGCTCCCTGGGTATCTGGCCACACGATCAGTTATGATGTAGGCAGCATTGCATATCACCTGTATATTCATTGAATGTTGGTATTTACGGTTGCAGTACACATACTCTGTGGCCGATGGTGGACAGATTGCAACATGTGTCCCATCTATGGCACCTAGGACGTGGGGGAACTGTGCTATCTGGTAGAAATCTATTATTGTCTGCTGTATTTCCTGTGGTGTGTGGGGGAATCTGATGTACTGGTGTATCCTACTCAGCATGGTGTTGATAAATGCATTGAAAAATCTAGAGAGGGCACTCTGTGATACTCCTCCAGCTGCTGCTATGACCCCTTGATAGCTCCCTGAGGCGAGTAGTTGTAGGGAGCATAATACCTGCACATGGGTGGGTATGCTATGAGTCCTATGTGTTGTGAGCTGCAGTATGGGTTGTAGCTCAGCTATCAGGTCAAGTATCATGGCTGAGTTCAACCTGTACTTCTCATATATTTCCTCCTCAGTCTGGTCAAAAAGGGTAATGAGCACTCTGAAAATGCGCTCCTGTCTCCTCCTCCCTCTCCTCAAACCTGCCAGGATCCTCATTCTCCTCGCCATGACATAGAGTGCAGCCATTGTGGAAAAGAGTCTGAGGCATTCTGGGCCTCTTTATATAGGTTGCACCTGGTTACCACCTGGTTTCACTTAGTGGTATTTTGCATGTGCATAAGGCCATTCTGCGAAAAATCGCAATTTGCGATTTTTTGATGCATCGAATTGCGACTTGGTTTTGCGAGTCGCAGTTTGCGTCTTGCAATTTCCTACTTGAAATACCGAATCGCTAATTGCGATTCGGTATTTCATGTTGCAAATTGCGAGACACAAAATGCGACACGCAAAACCAGGTCGCAATGCAAAAAATCGCTATTTTTGCGATTCCTTATTTTTGGTCTGCGAATGCCTTTCATGCATCATAGACCACGTTTTTGTATTCGCAAACGGCCAAATTTAGCGATTCGCCCCCTTTTCAAATGCAATTTCGTTTGATACATCTGGCCCTTAGACTCTACTGTTCCTTGGCAAAGTGACCATATTTGATTATTTTAATGGCAATCAAATATGCCACTGCCACTGCCTGTGGTAATGTATAAGGTTGTTGCCCACATGAGCTTTGTATACACAGTTCTGTGCAGCTTTAACTTGGTACCAAGATCCCATAAACACATTGAGGGTTCAGAAATTCTTCTGTAAACCCTGAATTGGAAATAATTGTACTCTTTGACTGCATCTCTGCCTTGTGCACATTGCCGCATAGAGTACTGGCATATCTGTGAATACCCCCCTTTTTGGGTAAGTTGGTGCTACATAGCTGGCTAAATGCTCTAACCCACTTACCTTCCCAGCAGAAGTACCTATACAGGTAACGAAGACCGTCCAGGTAGAGCTTTGCCTCTTTTCCCTGCATCTCACCAGGTTCCTCCACCCAGTGCTTGTTCTTTCAGACTCACAACGTTTTAGCAACTCATTTACCCAATTGCAGTAGTCAGAAAGCGATGTGAACTGAAAGCATATTAGAATCAATAAAGCATAACGTACGACCTACAGAGTAAAATGTAACTGCTAGCTGATTACAAACCAAGTTGTGTGCCTATCTCTCACACCTCCTCTATTATACTGCTAGTCTCCGTGCTGCAAGAACACCTGCCATGTGACTCAAGCACCACTCCAACTTTTCCCACATAGGATCACAACAAACACCACTCTGGCAACCATGCCCAGCCTCGTGTGTAGTGAACTACCCATCCGATAATGAGTTACGGGCGCCCACAATGGAGTTTAATGCACTAGGTAAATTCTATAACACAATACAATGATATGCTGTCAGAAGAAGTTTCTTGCAAAAAAAGATCTATGGGGTGTGGGTTTGGATCTTTGGCTAAAATGACATTTTTACCACCTTCTGACTTAGTGGAAGAATAAAAACAAAAGGGAGCATAATGGAGCTGCACAGCATTTAAGTCAATAGATAAATGTTTATGTGACATAAATTACCAATACATCGGTTTTAGTCTTTCATCTTTTTTAATGGCCTGGTTTATACAGAAAACGAGTTTCATATAAAATGCACTTTGCCCTAAATATAATGCGTGGTAGCCGTGCTTTGGTCTGACTATGTTGAGGCTACCGAGCCCATGGACTGGACAGCTAAACCTGTTCACTGTGCAGATTTGTGCACTTATGGCGTGAAATGCTACCTCGCGGTATTTGGGTTAAGCAGATTGCAGTTTCAAATTCTTCCTGTATTGATATTTTCATTAAATAAAGCTCCTTCCCCGTGGCGCCTCTGACTGGGATCTGAAATAATGAGGTTGTTTTCATGGTTGATAATGACCTTGACGACTTTCTCTCGAGATGAAAAGATGACTGCAGCACTGTCTGAGGACAGGAAGCTGTTACAATGTTCAGCAATAAGAAGCCGCTTAATGAAGGGTGAACGGGAGCCATGTTGGAGTCAGGGTGAACCTGTAATTTACTCCCATTATGTAGCTCATACATGGAGGGAGTGATGCCTTTTAACAAACTACTCGTTACGTGGCCTCTTAGATGAAATTCAAGGATGTGGGAAGGCTGCTCCACCAGGAGTGAGCTAATGCCTCATGAAAAAAAGCATCTTGTTTATACTGTTATGCGTCCAAGTGGTGCTTGTGAAGTTCGCTGATCATTTTCTGGCTCGCTTAAAATGGCGTACGCTAAGCCAAGTGGTGCGTGTATAAAAGTTAGGGCCATATTTATACTTTTTGACGCACAACTGCGCCAACGCAGTTGTGCGTCAAAAATTTTACCGCCGGCTAACGTCATTCCAACGCGTCATGCGGGCGCCTTATTTATGGAATGATGTTAGCCGGCGCTGCGGACTGGTGTGCGTCAAAAAAATTACTCACACCAGGCAGCGCCGGCGTATGGGAAAATGGGGGTTGTGCGTCAAAAAATGGTGCAAGTCAGGTCTGAGGCAAAATTCAGGCCTCAAACCGGATTTGCGCCATTTTTCTTGACGCCCAACCTCCATTGACATGACTCCAGTCTTAGCAAAGACAGGAGTCATGCCCCCTTGCCCAATGGCTATGCCCAGGGGACTTATGTCCCCTGGGCATGGTCATTGGGCATAGTGGCATCTAGGGGGGACAAAATCAGGCCCCCCTATGCCACAAAAAAAAACTGAAAAAAATACTTACCCGAACTTACCTTTACTTCCCTGGGATGGGTCCCTCCATCCTTGGGTGTCCTCCTGGGGTGGGCAAGGGTGGCAGGGGGTGTCCCTGGCGGCAGGGGAGGGCACCTCTGGGCTCCTTCCGAGCCCACAGATCCCTTAACGCCTGCCCTGACCAGGCGTTAAAAAACGGCGCACATCAGGCTGTGCGTCGTTTTTTAAGGCCCACCCCCTCCTGTGCGTCAAAATGAAGCCAGAGTATAAATAAGGGGCAAAGGCCTTAAAGTCATTTTTTGGAAGGGAACACCTACCTTGCATATAATTAACGCAAGGCAGTTTCCCCCTTCCATAAAATGACGGACATGGTGGAATTTTGACGCCCGCGGGGTCGGGCGTCAAAGTATAAATATGGGGCAGGGCTTGCGTCGACTGTGCATCAAAATTTTTGACGCACATTCGGCGCAAACAGAGTATAAATATGCCCCTAAGTGAGAAGGGTGCAGCCAGGGCCCGCCGCAACAACACAGGCATTGGCAACGCTACAGCTGGCTTTGACTAGTCTGATACTTACTTTTTTTTTACAAACGTGCGATTGACGTTACAAGCGTAAAAGAAATAAAAATAAAAGGAAAAAAAAAGTTTAAAAAAGGATGTTATCTAAGGGGGGTGCATGTTTGCAAAAAAAGAACAAAGAAAAAATAACCAATCGCAAAAATTTCACAGAAGGAACAATAAATGAAAAAAGCAGAGATAGCAGAGTTTGTCCTGCTAGCCTTGCACTGCAATGGACCAATTTTATGTGCACAAGGAAAATGGTGATACTCACGGTGATGTGGACTGATCCATTGGCCCATTCTGTACGCTCTGGTAGGTAGAAATAAAATGGGGATGGCACTACACAGGTCAATGGAACCTGAGACTGACAAAGAACGTGCATGTATGTACACATACATGTAGGTGTTATATGATGGATTTTTTTTTAGAAAACATGAGACTGTTGATCTAAAGCTGTGTTCAGGCCAGAGTAGTAAGCAGGTGAGGGATCTGTGAAAGCTGAATTAATTAATAATAAATCTGCATTAATTAGTAACTAAGAATTTACAAGAATTATTCTAAAATAGAGAAATAGAGTGTTTTAGAAAATGTGCCCACCTAGGTGGCAATCATAATGTGAACAACCTTAATAAAGAAATAATATTAACTGTTTAGAAATAATATGCACATAGAGAACTAAACGTATTAGAGGACCATAATAACGTGTTAATGAAATGTATTTGCCTAATTGTACTAGGCATAGAGTAATTGTGAAATTATGGGCCTAGTTGGCAAGGCCTCATGTTCAGATTCATGACATAAATAAATGTTCAGAAATTATTTCTGTCTCAGCAAAATGCACACTTGTTCTTTGTTCACACAGTGCTATCAAATAGTTTTGTAATGTTGCAACGTTAAACTAGTTGATGTCAAACTTTCGTGTGAGAACTGTCTGCTGTAATACAATGTACTAGCTACAGATGTATTTGTATCTTTGGTGCGTGAGAAGCTGAAGTTCCCAGGACGTGACATTGGCTTCACTGAATGGAGCTATGATCGCAACAAAATGTTACCTGACGAAAACTGCTGATGGGAACGGGAGAAGAGGAGTCAATCATCGACGTGCGAAAGACTTTCTAACTATATCTCAGATTTAACCCCTTCGCTGCCAAGCCTTTTCCCCTCCTGTGCCGAGCCTTTTTTTGGCTATTTGGGGCAGTTCGCGATTAGGCCCTCATAACTTTTTGTTCACATAAGCTACCACGCCAAACTTGCGTCCTTTTTTTCCAACATCCTAAGGATTCTAGAGGTACCCAGACTTTGTGGGTTCCCCTGAAGGAGACCAAGAAATTAGCCAAAAAATCCAGTGAAAATTTAGTTTTTTTCAAAAAAATGGGAAAAAAGGGCTGAAGAAGAATGCTCGTGGTTTTTTCCCTGAAAATGGCAATCAACAAAGCGGTTGCAGTGGTAAGCTCACCATCTTCCCAGCTTTCAGGAACAGGCAGACTTGAATTAGAAAACCCAATTTTTCAACACAATTTTACTGGGACATACCCCATTTTAAAAAAAAAATGTGATTTCAGCCTCCTTCCAGTTAGTGACCGAGATGGGTGGAAAAACAAAGTTGAATTCCATAAAGCTAAATATTCCTGAAAAGTAGACAACATTCTGAATTCAGCAAGGTGTCATTTGTGTAGATCTACAAGTGTTTCCTACAGAAAATAATAACTGAAATAAAAAAATATTGAAATTGAGGTGAAAAAAACAGCCATTTTTCTCCACGTTTTACCCTGTAACTTTTTCCTGCGATGTCAGATTTTTTAAAGCAATATACTGTTACCTCAGCTGGACTCTTTTGGTTGCAGGGATATATAGGGCTTGTAGGTTCATCTAGAGCCCTAGGTACCCAGAGCCAATAAATGAGCTGCACCTTGCAATGGGTTTTCATTCTAGACCGGGTACACAGCAATTCATTTGCTGAAATATAAAAAGTGAAAAATAGGTATCAAGAAAACCTTTGTATTTCCAAAATGGCCACAAGATAAGGTGTGGAGAAGCAGTGGTTATTTGCACATCTATGAATTTCGGGGGGCCCATACTAGCATGTGAATTACAGGGCATTTCTCAAATAGACGTCTTTTTTACACACTGTCTTACATTTGGAAGGAAAAAATGTGGAGAAAGACAAGGGGCAATAACACTTGTTTTGCTATTCTGTGTTCCCCCATGTCTCCCGATAAAAATGGTACCTCACTTGTGTGGAGAGGCCTAGCGCCCGCGACAGGAACTGACCCAAAACACAACGTAGACACATCACATTTTCACAAAGAAAACAGAGCTGTTTTTTGCAAAGTGCCTAGCTGTGGTTTATGTCCTGTAGCTCAGCCAGCACCTAGGGAAACCCAGCAAACCTGCGCAGTTCTGAAAACTAGACACCTAAAGGAATCCAAGATGGGGTGACTTTTGGGGATCTGACCAGGTTCTGTTACCCAGAATCCTTTGCAAACCTCAAAATTTGGCCCAAAAAACATTTTTTCTCTCATTTCGGTGACAGAAAGTTCTGGAATCTGAGAGGAGCCACAAATTTCCTTCCACCCAGCTTTCCCCCAAGTCCCCGATAAAAATGGTACCTCACTTGTGTGGGTAGGTCTAGTACCCACGAAAGGAAATGGCCCAAAACACAATGTGGACACATCACATTTTTCCACAGAAAACAGAGGTGTTTTTTACAAAGTGCCTACCTGTGGATTGTGGCCACTAGCTCAGCCGGCACCTGGGGAAACTTAGCAAACCAGTGCATTTTTGAAAACTAGATACCTAGGGGAATCCAAGATGGGGGTGACATGTGGGGCTCTGACCAGGTTCTATTACCCAGAATCCTTTGCAAACCTCAAAATGTGGCACAAAAAACACTTTTTCCTCTCATTTTGGTGACAGAAAGTTCTGGAGTCTGAGAGGAGCCACAAATTTCCTTCAAACCAGCGTTCCCCCAAGTCTCCCGATAAAAATGGTACCTTACGTGTGTGGGTAGGCCTAGCGCCCACTAAAGGAAATGGCCCAAAACACAACGTGGACACATCACATTTTTTCACAGAAAACAGAGGTGTTTTTTTACAAAGTGCCTACCTGTGGATTTTGGCCTCTAGCTCAGCTGGCACCTGGGGAAACCTAGCAAACCAGCGCATTTTTGAAACCTAGACACCCAGGGGAATCCACGATGGGGTAACTTGTGGGGCTCTGACCAGGTTCTGTTACCCAGAATCCTTTGCACACCTCAAAATTTGGCCCAAAAACACTTTTTCCTCTGATATCGGTGACAGAAAGTTCTGGAATCTGAGAAGAGCCACAAATTTCCTCCCACCCAGCGTTTGCCCACGTCTCCTGATAAAAAGGATACCTCACTTTTGTGGGTAGGCCTACTGCCCGCAAAAGAAAATGCCCCAAAACACTATCTGGACACATCAAAATTATCAAAAACAAAACTACCTGTTTTTGCGGGGGCACCTGCATTTTTGGTCCTGGGCTCAGCAGCCATCTAGGAAAACCTACCAAACCAAGACATTTCTAAAAACTAGACACCCGAGGGAGTCCAGGGAGGTATGACTTGCGTGGATCCCCCAATGTTTTCTTACCCAGAATCCCCAGCAAACCTCAAATGTAGCTAAAAATCACATTTTCCAACATTTCTTTCATACCACTCATCGTTCCCCTCAGTCTCCCGGTAAAAATGATACCTCATTTGTGTAGGTGGACCAAGTGCTTGTGAAAGGGAAGAGACAAAAACATGTTGATATTGAGGGGGAACAAAGGGGGTCCAAAAGGGCAGTTTGCAAAAAACATTTTTAGGCTGACAAGAGCAGCAGAATTTTTATCGGTATAGATGAGACAATGCTGGGTGGTAGGAATTTTGTGGATTCCTGCAGATTCTGAAAGGTTCCATCACAAAAACGTGGGAAAAATGTGTGATTTCCAGCCAAGTTGGAGGTTTGTAGGGCATTGTGGGTATGAAAATGGTGCAGGTTCATGTGAAACACACCACCCTGGAATCACCCAAATGTTTAGTTTTCAGATGTGTCTAGGTCTTGTGGATTTTTCTACATGGCAGCGTCCCAAGTCCATAAAGTGCAGCCCTCACCATTCGAAGTGGGAAGAGTTTGAGAGTTAGCCAAGCTCTTATGGCCCAAATGTTAAACTAAAACCCAAAATAATCAAATGTCTTCTTGCCTGCTGTGGGATAAGATGTTTTAGAGTGCGGGGGAGAGCTGAAAGGCTGTTACCCCCTTCCGTTGAGGGGGGCGAAACCAGGCCCATACTGGTAGGTAGCCACCACCCCAATATTTTTTGTTTTCTTTTATTTAATTCCTTGGCATCTAGTAGACTTTCTGACCCCTGGGGTGTGGATCAGGGGTAATTGCCCCATCTGCCCAATGGTGGGCAGAACAACTTTGGTCCCATTTATTTTTGAAAAATAAACTTCCCTGGCCTCTGGTGGGCTTTCTGCCCCCCCTTGGGGGCAGAAGGGCCTTCCAAAAATAGGGCTGTCTGCCCCCAAGGGGGGCAGATATGGCCAACAGTAATGTGCCCCCATGGGGAGCGACCCTTACCCAAGGGGCTGCCCCCCTAAAGAAAACACACGCATACACACACACCAATCCCTGGTGCCTAAGTGGTTTCTGCCCCCATGGGGCAGATTGGCCTAACAAAAATCGGCTGATCTGCCCCACTTGGTCTAAATACAATTTGCCCACCAGGGGAGCAACCCTTGGCTAAGGGGTCGCTCTCCACCTCTAAAAAACAAAACAAAACAAAAAAAAGCCCCAAAATGTCTCCCTGGCGCCTAGAGGCTTCTGCCACCCCGGGGGCAGATTGGCCTAGTAACAATAGGCCAATCTGCCCCCGGGGGTGGCAGAAATGTCCTCAAATAAATGTGGACCCCCCCCCAGGGAGCGACCCTTGCCTAAGGGGTCGCTCCCCTTGCGTGACATTGGCGCAAAAAAAAAGATCCCCAGTGCCTAGTGGATTCTGCCCCCTTGGGGGCAGATTGACCTAACAAAAATTGGCCGATCTGCCTCCAAGGGGGGCAGAAATAGTTGAAATACAATGTGCCCCCCAGGGGAGCGACCCTTGGTTAAGGGGTCGCTCCCCACTTCTAAAAACCGAAAAAAAAAAAAAAATTATCCCTGGCGCCTTGAGGCCTAATAACAATAGGCCGATCTGCCCCTGGGGGGGCAGAAATGGCCTAAAATAAATTTGCCCCCCGGGGAGCGAACCTTGGCTAAGGGGTCGTTCCCCACCTCTAAAAAACAAAACAACAAAAACCCAATTTTTTTTATCCCTGGAGGTTTCTGCCCCCCCTTGGGGGCTGATCAGCCTAATAACAATAGGCTGATCTACCCCCAAGGGGGGCAGAAATGGCCTAAAATAAATTCCCCCCCCAGAGGGAACGCCCCTTGCCTAAGGGAGCGCTCCCCGTTGTGTGAAATTGATGCAAAAAAATAAAGATCCCTGGTGTCTAGTGATTTCTGCCCCCTTTGGGGGTAGATTTGCGTAGCAGAAAACGGCCGATCTGCCCCCAAAGGGGGCAGAAATGGCCTAAGTACAATTTGCCCCTCCAGGGAAGCGACCCTTGCCTAAGGGGTCGCTCCCATTATGCCAATTTCAACAAAAAAATAAATCCCTGGTGTCTAGTGGGCATTTTAGCAGTCGGATCGCTTCGCAATCCGGCTGCTAAAATGCTCAGAGAGACTTCAAAGGGAAGGAAATTCATTTCCTTCCCTTTGAAGCCCCTCAGGCCTCCTCCACGTGATCTGAAGAGAAATGCTGAGCAGTTCTCTTCCGATCGCGCTGGAAGCTGAGCTTCCAGCGCAATGGGAGGAGGCCTCTGTGAGGTCAGCGCGCAATCGCGCGCTGATGTCTCAGGAGGGGTGGGGGGTCAGGGCGGGATGCCGGGAGTGAGAGGGGAAGGGCTTCCTCTTCCATCCCTGCCTTTGTGGGGTGGGGGGAAGAACACAGAGTGAGCACTAGCGCTCCCTCTGGGCTCTGTGCCCAGGACGTAATGGTTACGTCCTGGGCACACGAGCACTGTGCCGCAGGACGTAACCGTTACGTCCGCAGCACAGAACAGGTTAAGAATTAATGTTTATTGGCTCTACTGTAATTGTAATTGTATTTACATAGCACATACTATCTCTGACGAGGCGTTGAAGCGCTTTTCAGCAAGTAGCACGCTACTTTGGAACCCAAGAGGAATTAGCAGTGGATTAGTATAGGGAAATATGAGTAAAATATTAGTATTATTATGAGTTAATTTGAGCAGAGGATATGTGAGTTTGTTAATTGGATTGATTAGAGTAATGGCGGGATAGAGGAGGGAAGAATCCAGAAGTGTTAATTGGGAGTTTATAGTATTAGGATGAGGGTTGGGATGAGTAAAGAAGAGATGGAGGATGGAAGAGTCTGTGGAAAGGGATAGGGAGATCAGAGCAGCAGGAGGGGTTTTGGATGAGTCAAAGGTTAGATAAATGAGGGAGAATTTAGTAGGGTTGTTTGGAAGATCATGGTAGTAAACTGAGGTTTGGAGTGAGCTAGATGCGGTAGAGGGGAGAAGAGCTTAGGCAGGGTTATTTTGGAGATGAAGGTAGTAGAATGGGTTTGGGATGGGTCAGAGTGGGGATGGAGGATAGATTGATGGAGACATAGGGTAATGGGGAGACAGAGTAAAGCTTACAAGAGAGTAAATTCATATTATTTTTTATGTATTTATTATTTGATTGATATATATATATATATATATATATATATATATATATATATATATATATATATATATATATTATTTTTTTAATTGAATTTAAGTATTTATAATTTGAATTGTATTTATAGATTTTATTTTATTTATTTTTATCCCATTTTTCTCTAGTACAGGAGGACTAGAGTAATAACTAAATAGATATATAAATACATAGTAAAGGGATATAATAATGGGTATAATAATATGAGAAGAAAAGTAGTATTGTAAAAACACAGACATTCAAGATTTCTAATATTTGAAGTTGATTAATTAGTGTACTTTTCAATCATTCATTTATCTTTCCTCAATTTTTGAATAGCGAAATGCTTATCATAATAAAACATTTGATCATTGTGATGTAAAAATGAAAGCAGGGATTAATGAATATCTAATATATCGATTTATCTATGAGCTATGCAATGACCTATGAACATGGAAAGCATGCATAATATACACATATATATGTATATGCACACACATATATACATACTGTTAGACTTGGCATCCTTGGCGTGGTCTCCTCTAACTTTTTGCCTCTGGTTCCCAGGTTGTTGATATGCGCGGGACTCTGGCTTTGCTGTTTTTGTTACTCTGGGTACTTTACCACTGCTATCAAGTGCTAAAGTGCAAGTGCTCCTATGTAAAATGTGTGTGTAATTGGATTTCCATGATTGGCATATTTGATTTACTGGTAAGTCCCTAGTAAAGTGCACTAGAGGTGCCCAGGGCTTGTAAATCAAATGCTACTAGTGGGCCTTCAGCACTGGTTGTGGCACCCACATTAGTAGCCCTGTACATTGCTCAGACCTACAACTGCAGTGTCTGTCTGTGCAGTTTTAAATTGCGAATTCGACTTGGCAAGTGTACCAACTTGCCAGGCCTAAACCTCACATTTTCTTACATGTAAGACACCCCTAAGGTAGACCCTAGGTAGCCCCATGGGCAGGGTGCAGTGTATGTTTAAGGTAGGACATATACTAATGTGGTTCATATGTCCTGACAGTGAAATACTGCCAAATTCAGTTTTCACTGTTGCAGGGCCCATCTCTCTCATAGGTTAACATGGGGGCTGCCTTTAAATATGATTAAAGCATAGATTCCCTTTGGGAGCAGATGGACATGTGGAGTTTGGGGTCTCTGAACTCACAATTTAAACATACATCTTTTTGTAAAGTTGGTTTTGAGAGTATGGGCCTTATTTATACTTTTTGGTGCAAAACTGCACTAAGGCAGTTTTGCCCCAAAAAGTTTTGCACCGGCTTGCACCATTTTTTAGCACCAGCTGGGCACCATATTTATGGAATGGTGCAAGCCGGTGCAAAGGGTAGGCTAGCTTAAAAAAAAATGACGTTAGGCAGTTTTGAGTCAAAATAAATGATTCTGACCAGATTAGCATCATTTTTTGACGCTAAGGGGCATATTTATACTCTGTTTGCACTGAATTAGCGTCATTTTTTTTTAACTCTAATTCAGTGCAAAACTAACTCCATATTTATACTTTGGTGCTAGACCCGTCTAGCACCAAATTTATGGAGTTAAAGTCATTTTTTGGAAGTGGAAACCTACCTTGCCTTAATGAGATGCAAGGTAGGCGTTCCTGTGCAAAATAATGACTCTATGGCCTTAACACCATATTTATACTCCCATGTAAAAATGGTGCAAGGGAGGGAGGAGGGGTCAAAAAATGGGGCAAAGCTTGCTTTGCCCCATTTTTTAAGACCTGAGTCAGGGCAGGTGTTAGGGGACCTGTGGCCCTATTTCCATGGTGGAACACCATGGAATAAGCCCAGAGGTGCCCTCTCTAGGCCCTAGGGGCACCCCCACCCACACTAGAGGGACTGCGAGGATGGGGGACCCCATCCCAGGTAAATACAGGTAAGTGCATTTTATTTTTGAAAGTGCCATTGGGGGCCCTGAAATGGGCCTCCATACATGGCACCGGGTGCAATGGCCATGCCCAGGGGACCCCTGTCCTCTGTGCTGGCCACTGGGGTGGTGGGCATGACTCCTGCCTTTTCTAAGGCAGGAGTCATGTGGCATGGTAGGTTTAGCACCATAAAATGACGCTAATCTGGTTAGCGTCATTTTTTTTTACTCTAACCTGCCTAAAGCCATTTTTTGGCGCTAAACCCTCTTCTTCTATACTGCCAGCCCCACTCGACGAAAGTCATTTTTTAAAACTCTAGCCTACCCTTTGCACCGGCTTGCACCATTCCATAAATATGGTGCCCAGCTGGTGCACAGAAATGGTGCAAGCCGGTGCTAAACGTTTTGGTGCAAAACTGAGTTAGTGCAGTTTTGCAGCAAAAAGTATAAATAAGGGCCAATATTTTGTAAGTTTGCGCCACTTTTGTGTCATAAAATGACGTTAATGTGGTGCAAAAAAAGGTTAAATCGGGGCCTTGGTGATAGATGGGTCTAGCACCAAAGTATAAATATGGAGTTAGTTTTGCACTGAATTAGAGTAAAAAAAAATGACACTAATTTGGTGCAAACAGAGTATAAATATGCCGCAGAGTATAAATATGCCCCTAAATATGGTGTTAAGGCCATAGAGTCATTTTTTGCACGGGAACACCTACCTTGCATCTCATTAAGGCAAAGTAGGTCTCCACTTTCAAAAAATGACTTTAACTCCATAAATTTGGTGCTAGAGGGGTCTAGCACCAAAGTATAAATATGGAGTTAGTTTTGCACCGAATTAGAGTAAAAAAAAATGACACTAATTCGGTGCAAACAGAGTATAAATATGCCACTATGTGTTTGTAAATACCACTTTTAGAAAGTGGGCATTTTGTTGCTTAAACCATTCTGTGACTCTGCCTGTTTGTGGATTCCCTGTCTGGGTTAGTTTGACAGTTGGGCTGTTTGCACCTCTCTCTAGACAGTGACACAAAGGGAGCTTGGGTGTAGTCTGCCTATCCTAATGAGCCATCTGTGCTAGGAGGGAGGGGATGAGTGGTCACTTACACCTGAAAGGGCTGTGCCTGCCCTCACACAATGCAGTCTCCAACCCCCTGGTGTGTGTCTGGGGCCCGGCCTGGGCATGCCAGGATCTCACAAACAAGAGAGCCTTTCCTTTGAAGTAGGTCTACTTCAAAGACAGAAATGGGTATAGGAAGGACACCCAAACCCCTGAAAATTAGATCACTTCTGGACATCAAGAGGAATGGCTGCCTGGAGAAAAGCTGAGGAGAAGTGCTACCCTGCCTGTGACTGTGCTTTGTGGAGCTATCCTGCAGTTGCTGCTTCCGTCTGTGCAAGGGGACAAAGACTTGACTTTTTTGTGCATTCCTGCTTGTGAAGAAATCTCCAAGGGCTTGTCCTGAGCTTGCCTCCTGTTGTTGAAGTCCCAGGACCATCAAAGACTTCCCCTGCCAGCACCTGGACTCTGCTGAGACTCCTGCCCTGCCAGGTGGTGCCCTATCCAGTTCCTGGGGCCTTGAAAGGTGAAGCTGGCTTACCAAGACTGAAAATCCATGCACAGACCGCTGAGTGGGGAAATTTTCGACGCACCTTCCGAGACGCGGCTGAGAAACGATGCGCCGGCAGCTTCACATCTGAAATCTACACTCCACCTGCATCGCGGCTGGAAGATCGATGCACACGGCTGGAGAAACGACGCGCAACACCTGCTGACGGAGGCTGATAACGTCGCAACCCACATAGCGCGGTTTTGCTGATACCATGCAGCAGGATTTTCGATGTAAACCTCGCTAGGCCTGTCCGTACCCGAGGTGCCTGTCCGGATCGATGCCTAGCTGTCCTGCGGAGAGGAAAAACGACACACGCCGACACACGCCGACCCGACCGGATGAGGAACAACACACGTCTCACTTGCGAGTGAGAAATCAACGCATCGCTGGCCTTTTCCCACGCACACTCACCGTGCAGTGTTATTTTAATGCAACCCAGGTACTTTTTTTACACGTTAGCACTGTTTTCTAAGGATTTAAGACAAATCAACACAAAGCCTGCCCGACACAAGGTGCCCGTCCGGATCGATGCATCACTGTCTTGCGGGAGAGAAGAAACAACACACGCCAACCAGACCAGAAAAGGAACAACGCACACTCTCCCTTGCGATTGAGAAATCAACGCATCGCTACCTTCTTTTTGATACACACTAACCCATGTGGCTTAATTCTTTACACGACCCAGGTACTTTTGTATGCTAACAATGTTCTCACTGACTATTTTGCTTTTTAATTCATAACTTGACTTGTGTATGGTGGATTTTTGGCATTCTGGTCTTGTTTTGTTTAGATAAGTATTGCCTATTTGTCTAAACCGGTGTTGTGTCACTTTGTAGTGTTTTCACTGAGTTAATGTGTGTGTTCATACAAATACTTTACTCCTAGACTCTGAATTTAAGCCTGCCTGCTTGTGCCAAGCTACCAAGGGGGTGAGCAGGGTTAACTGAGGGCGATTCTCCTTTACCCTGACTAGAGGGAGGGTTCTTGCTAGGACAGAGACCCCATTTCTAACATATACACACATGTACACATATATATATATATATATATATATATATATATATATATATATATATATATATATATATACATATATATATACTGTATATATATATATATATATAACCAAGAGTAAATATACATTTGTTAAACAGGCTTAAAGAGTATGTGTATAATTTATTATTATGAAATAGTAACAATACATGTTTCTTAAAGAACTACACATATCTAGAATATAGATATAATTAGATTAGAACTATTTATCAACATAGGCATCCATTGCTGTTTGAATATGGAGTTATGAAGGAAAGATCCAAATCTTGAGTAGTCTTCTGAGGGCAAGATAGTGTGAATGCTGAATTTCTACTACTAAATATTCATGTACTTTGGATTTTAAATCTGTATAGCATTTGACTAACATTGAAAATAATGTGCGATTTGGAAAATGTGCCAACTTGAGTGGCCGCCATTAATCACAAAGTGTCTTTATTAAAGGCTTATTAATATTAATTTAAAGTATCTGTATTAAGAAAATCTAGCAGAGTGATATATTAATTAACTTGCATTATGTATTTGCTTTATTAATTTAAGGCCTTCATTTATCGAGGTTTTGGGCCTAGTTTGCACAGCCTCATGTGCAACTGCACTTTTCAAATAAATTTGTGGGAAAGTATGTCTAGAGAAATTAATTCCTGTATTGTTTTTCGCTGAGTTGACCAAACGTTATCAGATGTCTTTCACTTTTTCATGAGAACTGCTTACTAGAAAGTCTTGTACTCGTTATTGCTAAATGTTATAGTTTGAGGTGTGAGACAGCGATGTTCCCAGGAGCTAACAATGGATGCACTGACTGGAGTACAGATGGACACAAAAATGTTACCTGCGAGCCTGATATTGGAAACAGAAGAAGAGGAGCCAATCATTGACATGTGAAAGACAGTTTAGTGATATCTTAGATTGAGAAATGAATTCTTATTGGACTAAGTGTAAACATACGATTCTTTGACCAGTGGCAACGTGGGAAGTTTTTTTAGACAATTTTAACTTAGCCCGATTGTTCAGAGAGAAGTTTGCTCATATCCCATTTTGATTTCCTCCTGAGAGGATTCCATTTTTAACTTTATTGATTAAACTTTTGATGCTGAATACCGATCCCTTAGATCTTGCTTTTCTAATGGTTCAGATGGCCTAGAGTCCCTGGTTATGAACCATTCCCTTTCATGGCCCGTTGCTGATGCTGACTAAACAGAGGTCCAACTGACGAAGACAATTGCAGCTTGCTGATCCATATGAGGAGATGTATAACACAATGCTGTTGTTCTTGTTGTTCTTGTTGTGATTTTTGTCTTTTGTTTCAAGGTACACACCACTATTTTGATGGAGCCATAGTTAAATGTTTTCCAAATCTATGTTGACTAAATTGTTTTGCATATAGCCCAAACATGCTATTCTAATCAGAAGGTTAGTAAGAGAAATCCAGATTTGTTAACAGGTTGCTGTTAACAAATAATTGATGTTGCTCAGTTGCTGAACTTGGATGTTTGCTATTTGTATTGCACAGTTATTCTTGCTATTGATTTGAATTATAATGCTTTAATGTTCAGTGGGAAATACTCTAATTAAATAGAGATTCTTTAGAAGGTTTGGCCAACCAGTATTGTTCTTGTATGTGTACCATTTGGTTTTGAGACTAATTGACGTGATATTAGCATTGTTAATTTAGGGAAATAAATATTCTAACTCTATATAATGGTGTGGGTATTCGTGACAAAATGGGTCATGGTGTGGGCAGATTACTGACTCCAAAGGTCTTTGCTGTTGTTTATTTATATCATTGATAATTTTGTGCTATTGGGGATTTATTGTGGTAATTACTCCAAGCGCCATCAAAAGGTCCATCGAACCTCTGACGTGTCCCCTTCTAAATTAAAGATAAGAAACAAAATAAGGTCTGATACGCTAACAGAAATGGTAGCAGAGGAGGATGGTTAGTCTCCTTAAGAGCCCATCATAAGGCCCGGTTCATGGTCAGACTTCCTAAGAGCCTATCATAAGGTACTTTTTGCTTTCTAGAAATGATAACAGAGAAATATGGTTTACCTCCTTGGGGTGTCATCATAAAATCTTTGTATGATTTGTCTCCTTAAGAGCCCGTCATACTAGAAATGATAGCAGGATAGAAATGGTAAAAGAGTTGGATGGATAGTTTCCTTGAGAGATCAAAATGAGCTGCAGATTTGGGAAGAGAATTTGGTTAAGGTTAAGATTTTCGGATTCAATTATACAAATTAGAGAGAAAATGTCACCCTAAGAACTTACAATGACTTTCCCAGAACCTTGGAGCTTGCCAATACTTGTATAAGGATGTTATCAGCATTCTAGTGACAGAGTGAATGAAATAGGTTTTGCGCTTGAACAGCTTAAGCAAATCAAAGGTGAATTGTGATGTTTGTGAGTGTTTAGGGAGTTTTCATACTCCAAATTAAGTAGTTGAAGGAGTTTGCGTACTCCGAAGTGTGAGAGTAGGGAAGTCATCGAAAGTCACATGTATGAGGCACTTTGTGCTAAAAAATTGTCCACGTGGTTGTTGGTATATGGACCCTGCGAGGTCTAAGACTCTGCAGTATTGAAAAGTGTATGAGACACTTGGTTTATTGTTGTGATTTGTCTGGTTTAATAGGTCAATCGGGTGTGGTTGACAAACCCCAAACTGTGTGTTAAAGTGAGTGAAAGGTTTTTCGCCTGAGATTTGACGAGTCCTATGTGCACCGGGACAGACCCAATGACCAGTTGAGAGTGAAATTTGCGGGTCCAATTTTGCTTGCGGATCCGGGAAACTGAGAAAGAAAGAGTAGCTGTTAGAGCAAAAGGCCTTCAGTGGAAAATCAGTAAGGTTTCTAAAGCGATCGTGTTACCCTACCTGTAGTAAACAGACCAACTGGGTTTTGATTTTAGTTAGTGCTCGCAATATTTTGCATCAGTTTCGCGTGAACTTGAGTTGAGGAGGGCAAGCCCAAAGACTTTGTCAGCCACAGTACAAGTGAGTGTGACGTCATTGGAGCCGTGCTGGGATAAGTTTGTTAGTGAGAAGGGTTGCAAACGAATTGGTGGACAACCGTGAAGCATAATTGGTTGAGAATGTCGGTGAAAAGGATTTTAGGATTGAAGTCACTTCCTGGTTTGATTGAAAGTAGCATAAATCATCAAAGATGACATTTTTCAAAGCTTTAAAGAGTGCACTAAGGGGAGATACATTCATACCAGCTAGAATAGGAGAAGTTACACCACCAGAAGGTACACCCGCCTATTTTGTATTTAAAGAACAAGGTGCTGCCCAATGTCTTTGGCTGAAACAATGGTGCAAAGAGACAGAGAAAGATGGGAGCTTAGCATTTCCTGCTCATGGAATATTTAATTTGAGGATTTTAGAGAATTTGAAACCTCCTCCGAGTTCGAGGCATTAGCAATTTTGGAACTAGTAGCAGACAGCAACTGAAGCTGAAGTTTGAGAGAAGAATGAGAAAAGCTGAAAAGACACTAGCAGAGGCTAGGTGGGAAAGTGATCAGAAATTTTGGAGAACTGAGACTTTACAGGGAATTAAATTGTTTCCTGCAATCTCACAGGAGAATGGGAATGAGGCTAAAAGGAGTAATAGAAAGAGGGATTCTTACCCTTCAGACGAGAGAGAGCAGAAGTCCACTGAGTCCACGAAGTCTTTGACACACGATGAAGAGTCAGATGATGATGTGTTTATTTTATAGTTATTGAGAAATCGTCCCCCCCCATTTGCAGCACATGAGAGAAGTTCAAACACCAGTGTAGACCGTACAGCCCCGATGCCAGTTGAATCGCCCCAGAGCCAGATAGAGGTTAGCCGTAGTGAACCCAATAATTCAGTGATTCAAAGGCCTATGTCACAGATGGATATTCCCAGAATTTACCCAGCTGTCCCTATTGTAGATACTGCAACAAACCTAGTAGTGCCGACAGGACAGGTTTACCAGAAGCCGACATTGGTCCGGATAGAGTTTACCCCAAATTTGATGTCCCCGGTACAGACACAGAGGATCCCGAGATATATTAATATAACAGGATCACAGACAGAAATGTCTGCATTGACAAGTCAGAATACAGGAATAATGTACCTGAGAGAGTACCAGTTACCTTATGTCCAGTCATACTGTTGTTTGCCCAGGGAAATAACGGGAATAGTGATCAGAAAGTCCAGAACCCAAACATACTGAGGGAAAGAATCGAAGCGGATGCAAGAATGATGACTCCGATGAGACTGACAGTTGATGGAACAGGTCTGTTAATTGATTTAAGTTCTTTCAGGACTCCTCCAAATAATGAGGTGAGATCATACATAAATCCTAATCCAAGCATGGTGACGCCAGAGACCCCAAGCCTAACACTACAGCAAGTGCCAGTAGTATGCTACAACAATGTTACAGTCAAGGTTTGACAGCACAGCAGTTGACTGAATGGTTAGAGAAGTTGAGTAGCACACAAGGAGATTCCAGCAGAGGAAGTACCCTGAATTTGACCGGACTTAGACTAGAGGCAGAAGACCTAATTGAGGGAACAGTGGGGTTAGACAGGACTGACACATTCAGAGAAGATGAGTTGCGGTACTTGTCCAAAATGATTAGTAACAAAGCAGGAATAGTACATCAGAAATAAGCCGACCTAACAGAGAAAAATGATATATAGAGCTTCAGCAAACAAAACACTTGAGGAGGAGTTACAGGTTAGATTTTGACTCAAAATATTTTGAAAACATTAGAGATCCGGGAATGAAAATTCACCTTAGGAAATTAATTCAAAGCATTCAAACATGGGGAGCATTAGACAAGTGGGAAGGCCGATGGGTGAAGAAAGAGACAAGAGAAAAAGAGATTCTGTGAATGTTACTGCAAATATGCAGCAGATTGAAGACCCAGTGAAAATTCTACCAATGAGAGAGATCCCAGGAGGGAATTTTGTCCATGTCCCTTGGAGCAGAAGTGACATTCTGTCATTTCCGAATGATTACCCCAGATTGAGTGAGAAACTAGTAGAGTGGAACCAGCAAACAGATAGGTTTGTGAAACTTGGTAAATGCCTATGGGAGGTTTTGAACACCCTCTTAGAAATAGTAGTTCCAGCAGACTTCAGGGTTGAATGCAAGAGGAGCGTAGATTGGCCGACAAGAGAACCTCACAGAGATCCAGTAAAAGGTAAACCATCCCCTGACGTAATGAAATATTACTATAAGGTGATCGAATTTTTGAAAATTAGAATTTCGCCCAAGGATATTGACTGGCAAAGAATAGACAGGACAGCCCAGGAAGCAAAATAGTCAATACATGCATACTATGAGCGATTGTTGCAGGCATTCAAACATTATGGTGGCACAGAAACAATTGAGCCAAAAGACATGATTCATTTTGTGTTCAGATTTGTTGAAGGTTTGCGACCTGAGATTAGCCAGATGATTAAGAGTAATTTGAACTGTTGGCAAGCGAAGCCGATTGATGAAGTATTGCAGTATGCAAAGTACTGTGGTGACGAGTTTGAGTTGAAGCAGAGAAAGTTGAAAGAGAAGGCAATTGTGATGTAGACTAAAGTGGCACAAATGGGAATGCAGGGACGTTTTCTGCAACAGCCGCAGCAAGGGAACGTGTTGTTTCATAATCAAGCAAGAGGTAGAGGTCGTAGTGGAATCGGAAAAGTGAACCATAGTCCTGATTTGAATACTGTGGTGGTTCAGAATGATGTGCAAGAGATGAAGAGATTGTTGACATGTCACGCTTGCAGAGGCCTCGGACATTGGAAACTGGAGTGTTCGATGTTAGGTCAAGAAGGTGTTGTTCAGCAACCGAGCAAAATCAATTCTTTTCCAAATATGAGAGGACCAAGAATGAGAGGTAACAATCCAAATTTTCAAAGCAATGTGAATCAGAGGAAAGGTTTTCAGCCCATGCAACAGGTGCAAATGCCACGTTTGCAGATGCCTCAGTCGCAGCAAATGCAACCACAACCTCAAATGGTACATAGACAGCAAATTCAAATACATCAAACCCCAATGGAACAGCAATAGGTAATGTTTCCTCAGCAGGTCACAGGTGAAAGGTTTAACCAGAATACCAACAAAGTGCACCAATTCCCGTTACACAGTGAGGATGGAATAAACGATGATTGGGTGAGTGAGAGTTCGGATGAAAGGAATATGTGTTAGCAGCTTCACTAAAGGTAGATCAGAAAGGTCCATATGTGAAGGGAAAGGTAATTGGTCACAAAGTCTCATTTTTAGTTGACACAGGAGCTACAAGCTCTACAGTGAGCACTGCAGAAGTTCTAAATCTGCCCCTTTCATGTAAACAGTCCAGATTGTAGGAGTTGCAAACCAGTATTTGACCAACCCACTTACAGAACCAGTTCAGGTTAAAATTGGCAACATAACTATGACACTGTGAATGAAAAGTACCCTTTGATTCGTTTCTTTACAGTTTTTGCAGTGAGATATATTACTTCTGATTTAGAGGGAACAGTTAAATGAAGGTGTGAGATTTCAAAGGAAAAGAGAAGGAGTTGAGCCAGTTAACGTCCCGGTCAAGGCAAACACGATTTTTTCCTACATTGCTCAAGACCACATGACACAAGAGACGATCGAAGGGATTGCACCTATAATGGACAAACTTGTAAACAAAGGTGTTTTAAAAGAGGTGTTGAGCAGTCCATGTAATTCACCGATAATGGGATTGCGGAAGCCATGTGTGAAATTTTGAATTGTTGAGGATTTGAGGGAAGTAAATGACATTGTGATTAAGTGTTGTCCTGTGGTGCCAAATCCAGCAGTGAATTTGTTTCAGATCCCATGTGATGCTGAATGGTTAACCATAGTAGACCTGTCACAAGCATTCTTTTCTGTACCACTTCATGAGGATAGTCAATTTCTTTTCTGTTTTAAATTTTTGGATCGAGTTTACTGTTGGAGAAGAATTAATTCCTCAAGGGTTTTCGGAGTCAGCATCCATTTTCAACTCAGATCATGAAAAAGAACCTGGAGTCATTGGAAATGCCTTTCCAATCGACATTGGAACAGTACATTGATATTTTGTTGATTGCATCAAAGACAAGAGAGGCATGCAAGTATGTTGCTATTGCCTTACTGAATCACTTAGGGAAGAATGGGCATGAAGTGACCCCAGCTAAATTACAGTACTGTCAGAAAGAAGTGAAATATCTGGGTCACGTAATCAAGAAGGGAATTAGGAAAATCTCCAGAGAAAGGGTCACAGCCATATTGCAGATGAATCCCCCAGCAACACAGAGAGACGTCAGGATGTTCTTAGGAATGGTGAGCTATTTGCCACCAGTGGACTCCCTAATGTTTCATTCACTTCAAAGCCACTGCACAAGTTGACACACAAAGAAGTCCCTTAGTATTAGACCAAGCCACTGTGAAAGCCTTTTCTGACTTGAGAGAAAATTTGTGCAAAGCTCTGGCTTTGTGAATGCCTGACTACACAAAACCCTTCATGTTGTTCTGTCATGAGCGTGATGCATGTTTTTTGTCTGTCTTGACTCAAGTCCATGGTGGTGTAAACCACCCAGTAGCATATTTTTCAGCTGCTTTGGAGCCAGTTGCAGCAACTTTACCAGACTGTCTGCAAAATGTTGCAGCTAGTTTCACTCAGAGTGAGAGCATTGTGATGGGACACACTTTAACTGTCATGGTCCCTCACTCTGTTGAAGTTTTACTCACCAGAACCAAGACTCAGCATCCAACAAACGCCAGACTGACACGTTATGAAACAGTCATCCTATGGTCCCCTAATGTATCACTAAAAAGGTGTACAGTGCTTGACCCAGCAACCTTACTTCCAAAAGAGAATATTGAAATTGACAAAATGAAAGAAGTTGAACATGACTGTCTGGTAGTAACTGATTTTTGTACCAAATCGAGACCTGATATTTGAGATACTAGATTGGAAAAAAATGATCAAATTAATTTTGTTGATGGTTAACCGACACCTGATATTCGAGTTACTTGATTGGAAGAAAATTACCAAATAATTTTTGTTGATGGTTCCTGTTTAAGAGACAACATGGCAACATTGAGAGCAGGATATGCAGTGTGCACAATTTCTGGTATACTCAAAGCGTCCTGGCTTCGAGGAGTGTATTCTGCACAAGTGACGGAATTGGTAGCCCTTACTAGAGCATGCCATGTTTCTGCACAGCTTAAAGTTACCATTTATACGCACAGCCAGTATGGATTTGGAATAGTCCACAACTTTGGTCAGCTGTGGTCACAGAGAGGTTTCCTGACCTCTTCTGGTTCACCAGTTAGAAATGGTGAAAGAATCCATGACTAGATACAAGCTATTCAAATGCCTGAAAAGGTTGCCATGGTGAAATGCAGTGCACAGATGCAATCACAAGATTTTGTGTCAATGGGAAATGGATATGCAAATCAACTCACAGGGATTTGAGCATTGAACTGTATATCGTTCAAAGATAAATGGGAACTGTTACCGGAAGATGAAATGTGCCCAAATGATGCATTACATGTTATAGATACCTTGAAAGAATTGAAAGCATTGCAGGATAATGTTGACAAAGATGAGAAAAAGAATTGGGTAAAGTTAAAATGTGCTCAACTGGAAGATGATGTCTTGGTGTCCAGGGAGGGCCAAGCAGTTCTGCCTAATAGCCTGTTGACTCAGATGGCTAGATATTATCATGGTCAAGCACATGTTGGGAGGGATGCAATGGTCCGTACCTTCAAACAGTCTTGGTACAATCCAAAATTTAGAAAGATTGCTGAAGCAGTTTGCCATCTGTCAGCAGATGAACGTGGGTAAAGGGAAAGTGGTCAATCTGAACCACATTAGAAGATCCAGAGGTCCATTTTGCACACTGCAGGTGGATTTCATTGAGATGCCTGTGTGTGGAGGGTTGAGATATGTGTTGGTGAGTGTTTGCATCTTTAGTCACTGGATTGAAGCTTACCTTACACGAAGAAATGATAGCCTCACAGTAGCAAAGTTTCTGCTTAGGGAACTGATATCACGTTTTGGGTTTCCAGTCTCTTCAGAATCAAATAGAGGAAGTCACTTCAACAATGAAGTAATTAAATTACTATGTTCAGTGTTAAACATTGAGCAGAAGTTGCATTGTAGTTATCGCCCTGAAGCCTCAGGACTTGTGGAGCAGATGAATGGTACCTTGAAATCAAGAATGGCAAAAATGTGCGCATTAAAGAATCTGAAATGGCCCCATTCACTGCAGTTAGTTCTGATGACTATGAGAAAGACACCCAACAGGAAAACAGGACTGTCGCTGCATGAAAACCTCATGGGCAGGGCAATGTGGTTGCCAGCGGTTCCTATCAATGCTCTTGTGAACATGACAGATGATATGATGTTGGACTACTGCAAAGGTCTAGCTGATGTGGTTCGTTCTTTCTCTCATCAGGAGGAAGCTACGATACTGCAGCTGTCTCAAGATCAAAGCCACAATCTGAGAGGAGGAGACTGGGTTGTAATCAGAAAGTATGTGAGGAAGACGTGTTTGGAGCCTCGGTGGAAAGGCCCTTAGTAAGTAGTACTGATTACTACTACAGCTGTGAAGTGCATTGGAGTTCAAACTGGATCCATGAAAGCCATACTCGGAAAGTACTGTGTACATTGGACAATGAAGAAGAGTTGTTGAGAGCACCTACAAAGTCCAGGCCAACTCCAGAATTGGAGAGGGGAGAAGGAGAAGCAGAGACTGAATCTGAGTAAACTGAAGCCAGTACAAACATCCTTGTGAGAGACGAAGTGGAAGACCTACGGGAGAGTTACAGTGAACCGACCTCAACTGAGGTAACAAGAGAGCCTAGTCAGAGGACAGCTCTCCCAGAAGCAGACTGTCTTGAAAGACAAATGGAACAATCAGCAGATCCCGAGGGGGAAGGAGTTGAGGCAGATCAAAGCCAAAATGATCTGACTCCTCCTGAACCAGTTGCAGGTACGTCAAGAGAAAATCCTGCAGAAATTGCAAATCCAGCACTGAAAAGAATGTAGACAAAAGGTCCACTGAAAGGAGATAAGTGGCCAAAGCCACAAGCAAAGGAAAAAGAGCCAATTACAGTGACAACAATTGAGGAAGAAATAGACACAACAAGAAGAGAAGATTTGAGAGATGAAGAGTTAAATGGAGATCGAAGATTGAAAAGAAAGAGAATTGCAAATTGAAGGTATACAAGTCCTGGATGGGCAAATGCAACGACAAGTGAATGTCAGAGTGAAGTTTTGTTTTTTTGTTTTGATCGAGACATTCCAGGTCAATATTTTGGCATGTGGGGAAGATAAATGAACTGAACTGTTGAAAACTATAAACTGAGAAAAGGAAAGGAGACTATTGAAAGTAACCGGAAAATACTTTTTGATACCCTGATTTGACAAGCTGCTGAACCAACTTGACAAAGCTACCTATTTTTGACAAAAAGGGTCCTGGAAGAAAGACTGAAAGCTGTATATAACTGCTAAAGGAAATTGAAGATTTTTGTTTTTGATTTTTGTTGCATAGTTATAATTTTCCTCTTCTACTTTCTGATTCTTCACAGATCATGAGTAACCTTGACCAACAGGGTAGGAAGAATAGGTGCTGTAGTTACATGGGTATTGGTTTGGCGATTGTATGCATGATATTGTGTCTGATGTTGATTGTGAGCATGACTTTTCTTGACAGGAGTGTGGCCTCAGCTTGAGATACAACTACTACACTCACTGAAGTAGATAGGTTTAGAATAGATGAGAAATATTTACACATAGATAGTCCAAGGAGGACTTTCGTTTAATGTTTTCTGTTGCTTATTGGGGGAGTATGTTGAGACGATGGATGCAAGAGATTGTTATGTCTGTACACAGATTCCTTCATCAGTGGAGGAAGGCGTTACTTACCATAGTTTTCCTCTTACTTATGGAATAAGTTGTAGCCTGTTACTAACAAGTTTCTGTAAGCAGGAGTACATTCAGTATTTCTATTCCAATCATGATGTTGTGTTTTCATTTGTTCCTTTAATTAAGTACCGAGCCCGACTGATCAGAGAGGTGTGCTCATTTCCTATTTTGATTTCCTCCTGAGAGGATTCCATCTTTAACTTTATTGCGTAAACGTCTGATGCTGAATGCTGATCCCTTAGATATTGCTTTTCTAATGGTTCAGATAGCTTAGAGTCCCTGGTTCCGAACCATTCCCTTCTCACCGAACAAATGTGTAACTGACGAAGAAAATCACAGCTTGCTGATCCATATGAGGAGAGAGATATAACAAAATGCTATTGTTCTTATTGTCATTTTTGTCTTTTGTTTCTAGGTACCAACTGCTATATTGATAGAGCCATAGTTGCATGTTTTCCAAATTTATGTTGACTAAATTGTTTTGCATGAAGCCCAAACATGCTATTCTAATCAGAAGGTTAGTAAGGGAAATTCTGATATGTTAACAGATTGCTATCAACAAATAATTGATGTTGCTCAGTTGCTGAACTTAGATATTTCTATTGCTATTTCTATTGTGCAGTTATCCTTGCTATTGATTTGTATTATAACATTTGAATGTTTAGTGATAAATTTTCTAATTTAATTGCAATTCTTTAGAAGGTTTGGTCAACCAGTGTTGTTCTTGGATGTGTACCATCTAGTTTTGAGACTAATTTAAGTCATATTAGCATTGTTAATATAGGGAAATAAACATTCCAACTTTATATAAAGGTGTGGTTATTCGTGACCAAATGAGTCATGGTGTACAGATTACTGATTCCAAAGTTATTTGCTGTTGTTTATTGAAATCATTGATGATTTTGTGGTGTTTGAGATTTATGGTCAGATTTACGCTAAGCGCAGTCAAAAGGTCAATCGAAACTCTAACGCGTCCCCTTATAAATTAAAGATAAGAAACTAAATAATGTCCAACGCACTAACAATAGTTATCTGTTGGTCTTATATTTGGGAGTAATGAATTCCATAGTTTGGCTGCTTGAACGGAGAAGGATGTACCACCTATTGTCTTTTTCTTGTATGGCGGTGTTCTCAAGTGGGGTGGCAATCTTGAGTGGAGTCCTGTTCCATGCATAGCTTTGTGGGTGATACAAAGTAGCTTGAAGGTGGATCTTCTGGCGATGGGTAAGCAGTGCAGTGCTCACAAGGCAAGGGAGATGTGGGTTTGTGGCTTTACATGTAATAGTAGCCTGGCAGCTGAGTTCTGAATAAGTTGTAGTTTTTTCATAATAGATAGATGATGATCCATGGTAGAAGCCATTGGCATAATCCAGTTTGGATAGTGCAAGAGAGATAGTAGCCTGCACTTTGTGTGGAAATCCGAGGTGGGGAAGATGCGCTGCAGGAACTTCAAGGTAATGAAGCTTTAGTGTGCTAATTTGTCCACTTGGGCATTCAATGCTAACTTGGAGTCCATGGTAATTCCAAGGTTGTTAACTTCTTTGCATACTTGAGGAGGTAACAAATCTTTGTCCTTTTTAGGTACCAACCGCTATTTTTTGAGCACTAGCTAGATGTTTTTTAAAATTAATTTTTGTCTAATTTCATTTTGCATGAAAGCCAAACATGCCATTCGAATTTGAAGGTTAGTATCCATATTCAAACAAATGTTATTGGCAAAGGATTGATTTTATTCACCTGTCGAGTCTAGATGTATGCAATTTCTATTATTCAGTTATTGTTGTTATTAATTTTTTATGGTAACTCTTGAATGTTTAATGATAAATGCTTTGGTTAGATTTAGATTTTTCCACTGCTTTGGTTAGCCTGTGTTGTTCGTATATGTTCATCATTTGGTTTTAAGATTACTTTACGTGACATTAGCATTGTTAATCTAGGGAAATAAACTTTCTAACTTTACCAAAAGGTGTAGTTATTCATGGCCACATGGGCCATGGTGTGTAAAGTTTACTGACTCAGAGTTTCTGATAATGATTTGTTAAACCAAGTTGTATTGTTGCTGGTTAGATCATGAGTAAAGTTTGTGCCCATGGTGGATCACTCTTAGTGGAGTCAAAAGCTCCATCAAACCTCTAACGCACCCCATTATGAATAAATTATCAAAGACCAAATAAAGCCGGACGCGCTACCAGTTCCATTCAGAGCAAAGGAGAAACCAAGGCCATGGATTAAAAGAAAAACAGAGATGTTGGACAAGCATCAAGCAGAGTTGAGTACAGCCAACAGCAGCATTAGCATGGGGAGAGTGAGAGGAGAGGAGAAGGGGCAGAGTCGACAAGGGTCTCTCCCATGAACATCTAAATGAAAAAAATGTGGTTCATTGTGGTCTCCCTTAGTGGTACTGAAACACATTTCAGAGTGCGTGTGCTGGCCAGTAGCATCAGCTCACTGAGGGCCAGATGTAGCAAAGCTTTAGCGACTCGCAAACGGCGAAAATCGCCGTTTGCGAGTCGCTAAAGCCACTTTGAGATGTAGAAATGCATTTTGCGAGTCGGAACCGACTCGCAAAATGCATTTCCGAGTCACAAATAGGAAGGGGTGTTCCCTTCCTATTTGCGAGTCGCACTGGTATGCATTTTCATTTGCGACCGCGATTGCGGTCGCAAATGAAAGCGCAGTTACCATCCACTTGAAGTGGATGGTAACCCAGGCGCAAACGGGAAGGGGTCCCCCCTTTGTGTCTGGCACAAAAATTTATTTTTCAGAGCAGGCAGTGGTCCAATGGACCATTACCTGCCCTGAAAAATACCGAAACAAAAGGTTTCGTTTTTTTTTCAAAGTGCAGCTTGTTTTCCTTTAAGGAAAACGGGTTGCACTTAGAAAAAAAAAAACTGCTTTATTTAAAAGCAGTCACGGACATGGTGGTCTGCTGTTCCCAGCAGACCACCATCCCGGTGAGTGCCCTGAATCGCTATGGGGTCGCAAATTGCGACCCACCTCATTAACATTAATGAGGTGGGTCTTTGTGACCCCATAGCGACTCGCAAAAGGTGTCTGAGACACCTTTAAGCATCCCAAATTGCGAGTTGCAATTTGCGAGTCGCTGGGACTCGCAAATTGCAACTCGCAATTTGGATCCTAACTACATCTGGCCCCTAATTATTTATCCAGTTGTGGTCTAAATAGCAGAGGCTATGTTTAATTTGACCAATGGCTGTGCCAATAACACAGAAAGTTTACTATTTACCTGGCCACAAACTGAATGTCAGAATCATATACTACTTGGCCAGCAGCCATGCAAAAAGCAAAGAAGCCTTACTATTTACCCACCTGCTGACTAAATAGCAGAGATCATGTACTATTTGGCTGGCAGCTGCGCAAATAGCAAATAAAATTCACTATTTTCCTGGCCGCTAACTAATGGAAATGATCATGTACTCTTTGGCTGGTGGCCATGCAAATGCAAAGAAGCTTATGTATTTACCCAGAGACTGAGAAAATAGCAGAGATTAAGAACCATTTGGTGAAGACACCTTACAGGTTATGCAGTCACAGATTCAATAGCAGACATTCTGAACTACGAAACATATTGACAGATAACAACTGAGGTTTCACTGTAGATTAGGTATGGTTCCTAACATGCTGGGGCATGATGCGCCTAACTGGCAGCCTTGGCCTGTATGTCAGTGTTTGAATCTCTGCTCTGCCTCTGCAGGCCTGAGGACACAGGATGTAGGATGTGGAAGTGTTAGGGGACTGCCACTTGTATGGTTCTTAACATGCTGGGACATGATGTACTAACTGGGAGTCTTGGGCTTTATATCTGTGTTCAAATATCTGCTCTCCCTCCGAAGGCCTCTGTCTTCCTCTACTCCCTTCAGCCTCTGGATGTCCCTGTACATCTTTGTGATATCTCAACCCCTCTATGACTGTCTTTTGTTTCTGATTCACCTACACTCCCATACAGACTGTGCCATATGGTTTCAACAGTGTTTGTTTGCTGTGATGCTTCTGTAATTTGGACTCCTTCTGACTCCTTACCATCACAGGCTGCCCCGGGTAGTCTCTGCTTGTGATGTGTTTTTTCCTTGTCACAGGCCACTTCTGATTCCTTTCAGCTTTGTGATTGTTCCAGATTGAACCCCCTCTCTTACCTCATACTTGGACATCCCAGGTTTACTATGATTTTGCATGTGGGTTACATCACTTTTGTGGTGCAGACCCAGCGCAAAATCCTTTTTGACATTTACTAAGCCATACTAAGCTTGTGTGTGGCTATGTGTGGTTTAGTAAATACTAAGTGGTGCAGGACATTGCAGAGTGCTGTCTTGCGTTATTGCATAGGCATTACATGAGCGGAGCATGGGCACCCCCATGCATCCACCCATGTATTTGGACCCAACCCAGATTTACAAAGATGTGTGAACCTGGTTTTGCTTCAACATGGTATGCCAATCCAACAGAGGGCTAACAAAGACAAATAATTATATTCATTCTTGTTACTTCCTATTTCCATGTGTGATGCATTCTGCACACCTGTTTGCACAAAAACAATCCTGCAAATAATGCAAGTACCCTTTCACTATGCTACAAGCAGACCTGTGTTGGGGCTAGGCAGCACACAGCCTTCAGCCTTCCTGAATAGTTATCAGGCACAGACAAAAGGGCAGCCCTTCTTAGAAAATTTGCCACCCCTAATAAGAGAGGTCCCTGACATATCCCACACTCCTAACATCTACTCTATCTCATTAATCATTAATGAGGAAAAACTAATCAGCAGCCTTTTGGTTAAAAGGACATCAATGAATTTCTGTGGGCAGCCTTTTATCAAACCTTCTTCACTTCAATATCGGGGTCTCCACACTGCTGGCCACGTAGATGCAGTCAAAACACTTTCACTGCCTATGGAAGCTGTAGTAACGCTTCATACATCATGCAAAATGCTTCCCACTAGTCCATGCACATAGACTTTCATCACACATGGTGTCCTACTACTACACACTTGCTACATATCCAGCACACATATACACACATGAACTGTGAACTCAAAGGTCTGGAAGTCACAGAGTCTATTCAACCAGTCCTGGCACTTATTACCTCTTTGCAGGCCTTCCAAATGCTTCTGCCACATATGTATCTCTACCACTCTTCATCGAGCCCTTAGCGTTTTACAGAGCTCTAGACTTGTACTGAAGCCATCTCTGCTGGCCCCGGTTCCCAGTGTCACAGCAGACAATCAGAACCCTTTGCTATATCCCTCTTTGGGCCATCTGAGATTATCTATTTGGAGATTCCCTCACTCCCTCTTCTGCTCATCTGAGCCATTTTATAATCCTATCCTGAGCTCCACTTTGCTGATTGTCATAGCCCTTTACCCCCTTTGTTAGCTGCTAACCATTTTTGTAAACTTCAACCATCAGAGTTTCTCAAACCCTTTCGACCATTCTCCACAGACTACACTCCTTTTCACACAGTGCTTAATTTGTAAATTATAAGTGCTGGTGCTAAGTGCTGCCAACATACCCATGGCTGGCGCTATAAAATGTCAGAGCCCAAATAGCGAGGCTGCACAGTCCTGAATCCAATTCAGGGCGCTACATTTCACTGGAGGCACTCCTCACTTAGTTATCTTACTCATACAGGTGTCTGCTTTCTTCTTTGGTGATGCGCGTTCTGCAATTCTCTATCTCTGTTTTTATGTTTTTTTTTTTTCCCTCCGTTGGTCTTGGGAAATGTCTGATGTGGAGAAATAAGTGACGGTGCCTAAAAATAAGAGTTGGTGCCACCCACCGGCAACCACCAGCTCAAATTAAGCACTTTTTCACCCATCCCACCTTTAGACGTCTCTGCCAATTTTCAGTCCCTCTATCACGTGATTCACCCTCAAGCTACAGTGCCAGCATCAGACAGTGTCTGCTATCATGCAGAGATAAGAGTCTACCTATACTGACTTTTGATTCCCTTTATTTTCCTCTGAATTGTTCATCGCATACTTACCAGTTCTATGCTAAGGCTAAAAAGGTGGAGGGTTTGACAGCATAAGAAGCATGAATATGAACAATTTATAAAACAGATAGCCTAATACATGTGGCATAGAATCACAAAGGTCTCCTCCAAGTCCTCTGTCTTCTTCCTTCAGCTCCAGGTCTTTCTGTGCTTTCTGGTATTAGTCCTCTTCCTGGTAGTGGTCCAATTCCTCCTGCTGTGGGCATTTTGGTCCTCTGTATCCCCATCCAGGTCCAACTAGTTCTGTCACCCTAATACTGGTTTCCGGAGTCTGGTTCCCCTGGTTCTAGGCCTTCCTGATTTTTGTTTTTCCTGACCCCTCTCTTGTACTTATTTTGTATTAGCCCTTACTGGGTGTCCTGATCCTGCTACTACTGATGCTCACCCTGATCCTGCTGGCTTTCTGAGTCCTTATCCGTCTAACCCTGTTGTCCTGGTTCCCCTAGATCTACCCCTCCTAGTGTTCCTAGTGTAGAACATCCTGATTTTCCTTTCCATGGTCCCTGTCTCCTTGATACATTTGGAACTGTCACCACGGGTCCTGTCCTCCTTATTAGGCCTTCAGAAGCTGGTCCTGGCTTTTGGTCCTGGTCTGGTCCCACTTATCCTTGTGGTTCTGGTTATCCTGATCCTCATCAAGCTGTTCCTGATATCCCAGTTCATGTTCCTCCTGCACCACTTGGTACTTCAGGTTCTGGTTCCCTTGGTCGTGACCACTCTGGTCCTCTTAGCTCAGTTTCTGATCCTGCTTAGTTTATTCCTTCTAGTCCTCCTAAGCCTCCCTCATCTGCTCCCTGCTACTTCTGGCCCTAGTCCACCTGCTTCTGCCCTGACTAGTCCTCCTAATCATCCTCAAACATGTCATAATACTCTTGGCCGACCCTGATCCTAGTTTTCTTTGTCATTCAGATTCTGCACTAACTTGTTCCCTTTGTCTTAGTCCTCTTTGTTTAGGTCATTTTGTTCTTAGCCACTTGGCTTAGTCATCCTGGCTCCTGTCATCCTGGATTTTCTTGTCCTGGTATGACTGGTCCTGATACTCCTGAGACTCTGTGATTTGATTTGTATTTTCCTTTTGGTTGTTGTTCCACTGCTTATCCTTGCCCTGATCATCTCAGCTATTGTCCTACTCACTCTGGTTGCCTCTTCATCTCCTTCTGATTTTCCAGGTCCTGTTCTCCTAGTCTTCCTCACTCTCAGACTGGTTTGGCTAGCACTGGCCTTCCTATTCCTGGTCCTCACAGTTTGTATGCTCTCTTCTTGATTTTGTGCCAAGTAGACGTGATCCTTTGCTTCTGGCCCTCCTTGTTTGGGTTCTTGTGTACCTAAGGATCTTGGCTCTGGCTTTCCTCGGCCATCCTGGTCCTTCCGGATCCCTTTCTCCTACCTCTTCCTCTTCCTTCCTGATCCTCTTGGCAGACATCCCCTTATCCTGTTCATTCTGATCCTTCTCACCCTGCTCATCTGATTCCTCGTGCATCAGTTCCTGGTCCTGCTGCTGTCCATCTGGCCTTTCCTGTCCTCTTAGACTTTGCCCAATTAGCCCTTGTCTTCCTAGTTTGGATCATCCTGGTCCTGTGCCATGTCCTCACGGACCCATTGGACGCAATGATTTGGCCCCTTTGTTCCTGATTTGTTTTTTCTGGGTCCTTCAGAGCCTCATCACGTTGGTCCTGGTCCTCTTGGACTTGCAGGTCCAGTCTTTGTAGTCTTCGTCTCTGTTCCCCTTTATTTTTTTCACCCTGGTCCTGCTACCCCAGGTCCCGATCTTTTTTCTCCATGTGGTACTCTGGGTCCTGATCCTATGGTCATGATCCACATGGCAATCCGAGGCTTTTCTTAGTGCTGATCCTTCTAAACCTTCCTTCTTTGGTTGTCCTTGCTCTGGCCCTACTGGTATCATTAGTACTGGCCCCTCATCTTTCTTGCTTTTTCTGGTTCTCTGGCCATAATCCTCATGCTCCTGATCCTTCTAGTTTTCTAGCATCTAGTCCGTCTCTCTTGCTCTTCGTCCTCTTGCTTCTACACCAACTGATCATGGTCTTCCTTGCTTTGGTCATCTTGGTCCTATCCGTGTAATGTAGGCCTCCATGGTGTGGTAATTCTGATCTCCCTGATCCTGATCCTGCTTTTTCTTCTCACCATGGTCCGCCTGGTTCTAATACTCAAGGTTCTAATCCTATTTACCCCGATCTTCCTGGGCCACCTAGTCCTTTGTTTCCTGGTCCTCTTAGAATGTTTCTTTCTGGGTGTAGTTGCCTTGGTCTCACCTCCCTGACATGCCTGCCCATGGCCGTGCTAATCTTGTTTTTCATAGACCTTGTCCTTATCTTGGTTATGTGCCAATTGGTCCCGATCCTCTTGGTCCAGGCACTTATAGTTTAGTTTCTCCTGAACGTAGTTCTGATGGACCTGGTTCACCAACTACCCTAGCCTTGTTCTCTTTGGTCCTGTTTGTCCTGGTCCTTCTTGTCCTAGTGGACTTGTTATCATAAACCTTACCTTTTGGCCACCCTGGCCCTTCTTGTTTCTCCCCAATGTTTGGCCCATCTGGCTCTGTTCCTTTCTCATCCTCTTGGCCCTGGTCACCATCCCCTGGTTCTTCTCTCCCTGAATCTCCAAGCCCTGGTTCATCGGAATTCATGTGTCCTGGTAATCTTAGTCTTTGTTATCCTGGTTTGGATTGTCCTTGCCTTCCTAGAACGTTTTATTGTCTTTTTAGACCTTCCGGTACTGCAGCCATTAAGCATAGTCCTCTTGATCCAGGTTCTCCTTGCAAGGGTCCTCCTGAGTCCTGTCATTTTGGTCCTGGTGCTCCTGGTCACCACTGTCCAGTTCCATTGCCCTGCCCCAATTGGTTATCCGAGCCCTGGTTCCCTAGGTCAGGCTAGGTCCTTTTGGTCCTATTTCCATTCCTACTTGGCATGATCCTTTTCTTTCACCTAGTCCTCCTTGATCTAGTCTTCTGAATGCCCTTTGTATTGGTCCCCTAGGTCTTGCCAGTCCCTTTCCTGCTTATCCTGATTGCTTCTGATTTCTACTGGCCATTGCCCTCCAAATCCTAATCTTCCTAATCTTCCGAGCCCTTCACACTGGCCCTGATCCTCATGACCCTAGTCCTCCTCTGAATGCTAGCCTTATAACTTACTGACCTTGTATTTCCTTGCCTGTCTGGCAGTCATTCCCATGTACTTCTGCAGCTAGTCCTTTGTATCCTGGGTCTCCTGTTTCACATATTACCGGTCCTGGACAGTTTCATGCTCCTTACCCTAATTCTCTTCCATCCGTCCACGTGGTCCTGCTCCCCTGGTTTATCGATTCCCCTGGTATGCTTGTTCCTAATCCTACATGCCCTGGTTCTCATGGCCCGCGTAGTCTTGGTTTTAGTTCTGGTACTCCTTTGTCTGGTCCTCAGGTATCGGGTTTTCTAATGCTGGTCCCTCTGGTCATGGTTTCCCTATCCTTTTATTCCCTGTTCCACCTGCTCCATCTTAGTACTTCTAGTACTACTTTTTTACTTATTCCATCTTGTTTTTGTCAATCTGACCCTGCTCCCCTCTATCTTGGGGCCTCTTAGCAATGGTCTTCCTCATTGTTCTGTCACTGGTCCTTCTAGTTCCCATGTTGTGGGTCCACCTGGTTCATGTAGTTCTTGTCACCCTGGTTTAGGATCCCTCTGAGTCTGACACTCATGGACCTTCTAATTCTGGTCCCACTTGGTTTAGAATTCCTGGTTATTTATATCCCCCCTTCCCTCAATCTTATCTAGGGTCTCTAGGTCTTGCTAATCCAGGTCATTTCTAGTTTTGTTCTTCCAGGTAGTGGTCCATTTGCTTCTGGACCCTTGGTCCTCCTTGATCTGATCTCTCTGGTCTTCACCGTCCTGTCTCTGGTCCTTCTTTCCATTAGTTCCTGGTAGCACTAGTCCTCTTTGATCTTTCCACGTGGATCTGTTTCACCTGGCCGTGGTCATCTTAGTTCCTCTAGTCCTGGTCGTGCTCTCAAGCCCTCCTAGCCCTTCACGTGCGATAGTCTAGGGCCTTCCATTCATTCTACTCCTGGTGCTTCTGTTCCTTCTGGCCCTTGTCCACTATGTCCAGATCCCCCCTGTTCCACATCCACCTAGCACTCCTGATCCTTCTCACACTGGTCCTGGTACCCCTAGTCCTGGATTATTTATTGTCCTGTCCCTCATCATTTGGTTGTTGCTGGTCCTCTCTGGCATTGGTATCATTGGTCCTCATCGATTAGATCTCTCAGGGCCTTGTTTTTCTTGTCCTGGTCCTTGTTGCTCTGGTCCTCCTAGTGAACCTGGTGGTGCATCTTCTGGCCCTTATTCTCCTACTTGTCATCATCCTCCTGCTGCTGGCCCTTTCATTCCTTCCTCAGACCCCTTACAACACCGAATTGTGTCAGGCACAGCCTCCAGTCCTGTCACCCAGATTTTTATTTTTGAGAAAGCACTGTCAAGGACAGAAATGAGGACTAAGTATAGACAGGGCTTTGCACACTTAAAACATGGCTTAGCATGTGAAAAATTGAAACTACCATCCCCAAGACACATTGGCCCTCATTCTGACCCTGGCGGTCGGTGATAAAGCGGCGGCCAAACCGCCAACAGGCTGGCGGTCCAAAATATGCAATTCTGACCCTGGCGGGAACCGCCAACACAGCCCGCCGCATTAACACTCCGCCCGCCACGGCGGAACAAACAAACAGCGCGGCGGTCCCCGCCAACAGCCAGGCGGCAGACAATGTACCGCCCACCCTATCTCGACCCACCAATCTGCCACCTTTTCCGGGGCGGGAGCACCGCCGATAAAAACACGGCGGAAACAGACTACGAACGGGAAAACGCTCACCTCCACATACTCCACGCGAGATTCCGGCAGTCTGGAACCCGAGTTGCAGGTCATCCCCGCACTCCTATACCTGCTCCTGTACCAGGAGCACGCCCGGCGGCGCGGAAGACATCGGTGAGTACTGCACCTACGACACAGGGGAGGGAAAAGATTACCGGCACACACCCACCCACCCACACCCACTACAACACACACATCAATACATTCCCACAGATCACTGTCACAACCCACAAACCCCCCCTCCTAAATAATGCAAAGACCAAAAGAAGAGATCTTAAACGGGCAGATATATTGAAAAATGGACAGCAGTAATCCCAATAAATAAATAAACTATGTACAAAATATATACATCTACTAAATGTAGTCCAACCACTGTCCGTGGACCACAGGGGTCCTGAGCAAAGGGGCAAGGCCCAGTCCCACGACAAGAACTCCACGGAGAGAACACTGCAGGGGCATCAGAAAGAAAAAAGGACAGGCACCTCAGGGGGAAGGGAAGGGGGGGCACCTCAGCCACTTGAGTACACGACGCCAGATCCACGAGGGGACTCCATGACCACTGGCCCATCCTGGGGAGAGCAAAGCCACAGTCCAAACAGTCCATACAGTGGGTGGCCTGCCCACTGGGCCATCCTGGGGAGAGCAAAGCCACAGTCCATACAGTCCATACAGTCCATACAGTGGGTGGCCTGCCCACTGGGCCATCCTGGGGAGAGCAAAGCCACAGTCCATACAGTCCATACAGTGGGTGGCCTGCCCACTGGGCCATCCTGGGGAGAGCAAAGCCACAGTCCATACAGTCCATACAGTGGGTGGCCTGCCCACTGGGCCATCCTGGGGAGAGCAAAGCCACAGTCAAAACAGTCCATAACAGACTCCACTGCCACTGGAGGAGGCATGTTGGCCAGAGGACATCCTGCAGCCCTGCCCGAGACAGATCCTGTCCTGCCACGTCTGCCAAAGGGCCAGCGGTTCCTGCCTTGAAGGGCCCAGTTCAGCGGTTCTTGAGACGGCGGTCCCCAGCGGAGCGGTGCTGGAGACGGCGGGGCCCAGTTCAGCGGTCCTTGCCTTGAAGGGCCCAGTTCAGCGGTTCTTGAGACGGCGGGCCCAGTTCAGCAGTTCTTGCCTTGAAGGGCCCAGTTCAGCGGTTCTTGAGACGGCGGTCCCCAGCGGAGCGGTGCTGGAGACGGCGGGGCCCAGTTCAGCGGTTCTTGCCTTGAAGGGCCCAGTTCAGCAGTCCTTGCCTTGAAGGGCCCAGTTCAGCGGTCCTTGCCTTGAAGGGCCCAGTTCAGCGGTTCTTGAGACGGCGGTCCCCAGCGGAGCGGTGCTGGAGACGGCGAGGCCCAGTTCAGCGGTTCTTGCCTTGAAGGGCCCAGTTCAGCGGTTCTTGCCTTGAAGGGCCCAGTTCAGCGGTTCTTGAGACGGCGGTCCCCAGCGGAGCGGTGCTGGAGACGGCGGGGCCCAGTTCAGCGGTCCTTGCCTTGAAGGGCCCAGTTCAGCGGTTCTTGAGACGGCGGTCCCCAGCGGAGCGGTGCTGGAGACGGCGGGGCCCAGTTCAGCGGTTCTTGCCTTGAAGGGCCCAGTTCAGCGGTCCTTGCCTTGAAGGGCCCAGTTCAGCGGTTCTTGAGACGGCGGTCCCCAGCGGAGCGGTGCTGGAGACGGCGGGGCCCAGTTCAGCGGTCCTTGCCTTGAAGGGCCCAGTTCAGCGGTTCTTGAGACGGCGGTCCCCAGCGGAGCGGTGCTGGAGACGGCGGGGCCCAGTTCAGCGGTTCTTGCCATGAAGGGCCCAGTTCAGCGGTCCTTGCCTTGAAGGGCCCAGTTCAGCGGTTCTTGAGACGGCGGTCCCCAGCGGAGCGGTGCTGGAGACGGCGGACATTCAATGGCCAACTGCTCATTGCCTGGTGGTGCCCTCCTGGGCAGCGGTGATGGTGCTCCTTCAATGCCCACCTGAGCTGTGGGTGGTGGGGCCCTCCTGGCCAGCTGGGCTGGGTCCTCCCTGGGCAGCGGCTATGGGGGTGGTGGGCTCTCCCGGGGCAGCTGTGCCGGTTCCTCCCGGGGCAGCGGCTATGGGGGTTGCGGACTCCTCCTGGGCAGCTGTGACTGGTCCACCATGGGCAGCAGGCCTGCTGCCTGACTTCTCCGCCTTGCTGCCCTTGCCCTCCTTAGTCAGGAGTCTGTGGCCCTTTCCTCCCTTTGGAGCTGTGGCTGTTGACGGTGGCTGGCTAGTGTCCTGGGGGGATATAGAATCCGGGCTCCGGCGGCGGCCCTTCCGCCTTCTGCTCCTCTTCCCAGGGGGTGGGCTGGCTGTCCCCTTGCTGCTGGGCGAAGATCCAGACCTGCGGGCTGGTGGGCTCCAATACCCCTGCACCCTTGTCAAGGGGGCTGCAGGGCTGGTGGTGGCTGAGGTGCTCTTCTTACCCCGACGAGAAGGAGGGGGGGGCTCAGGGTCAGGAAAGAAGGTAGCAGTAGAGAGATAGATTTTCTTGGGACAATGGAGAGTGGTAGGTACAGTGGGTATGGGAGTGGAGGGAGAGGATGTGGTTGTAGGCGAGACAAGTTTGCTGTCTTTGGGTGCAGGTGCAGGAGCGGGAGGCTGTCGTGAGGTGGATGGCTGTTGGGTGGGTGGGTGGCTGCGTTTGTGTGGTGTGGAAGAGGGGGTGACAGACACAGTGGGAGAGGACACAGGGGACGTGTAAATGGCAGTGGGGGTGGTGACTGCACGTGTGCGGACTGTACTGGAGGGTGTGCTGGTGATGGAAACACTGGCTGATGGTGAGGTGAATGAAGGTGTGAGTGTAGACGTCACAGGGAGGGAGGAGGGAGACGAGGAGGTGGGGGTCACAGAGGTGGTAGTGACTGTTGGCATGTCTGCATCGGAATGTTGCTTGTGTGAATGTCTGCGTGATCTGTGGTGCTTATGTTTGGATGAGCTGCTCTTGGGTGTTGAGGTGTGTGCAGGCTGGTCTGATGGTGTGGGTGGTACAGGCAGAGGAACAGGAGACTGGGAGGAGGGAGTTAGTAGAGGGAGGCAGGAGACAGGGACACTGGCTGCCGTCAGTGCTGAGGCCAGAGCCTGGAACGATCGCTGATGGGCAGCCTGACCCGAATGAATGCCCTCCAGGTACGCATTGCTGCGATGAACCTCCCTCTCCACCCCCTGGATGGCATTCAAAAGGGTAGTCTGCCCAACAATGAGCGTTCGGAGGAAGTCAATGACCTCCTCACTGAGGGCAGCGAGGGTAACAGGGGCAGGGCCTGAGGTGCCTGGGGCGAAGGAGATGCCCGGCTTCCTGGCAGAGCGGGCACGGGGCGAACGCTGAGGGGCTGCTGGGAGGGCAGAGATGGTGCGCTGGGTGGCGGCTGTACCTGTAATGGCGGGGGGCACGGATGGTGCCACCCCCGCAAGGGAGCTCCCTTCCGAGGACGTGTCCGTGTCGCTGCAGGGTCCAGTCGTCCCCGTTGTGGAGCTCCCCTCGCCCTCCGTCTCACTGGTCCAGTCAGACTCTGTGGCATGGCCCTCCTGGGCCATGTGAGATGCAGCTCCCTTCTGCCCTGATGCCACTTCTCCTCCGCCTGATGATGCTGATGCACACAAGCACAGAAAGAGAAACAAAAAGGGGGGGGGAGAGAGAAATAAAGAGATTTTGAGTACATGGATCACCGGTACAGTTAGCGGACATGACAGACACAGATGCCCCCTGCACTAAGTTGCGCACTTGGGGTCCGCTACGCATTCCGTGGAACATGCCCTACACGCCTAGAGTTGACAACTGCACCCATGGATGACACGGCCCAGGGATGGCTGTACTGACACACTACTGAGGGTGGTGGCTGGGGACACAGGGGCTTACGGGGGTGCCCAGCCTACAGATATCGCCCTGGCCTAGGGGGACCCCCAGCCCTCCTCCCCCACCCAGATACCTCCACTGCGCGACGACAGAGTAGATAATGCTTGTACTCACCCCCTTGTGTCTGCTGTGCTGCCCTCACGCGCCCATCCAAATCAGGGTAGGCCACCGCCAGGATCCGGAACATCAGGGGGGTCAGTTGACGGCAGGCACCCCGCCTACGTTGGGAGGCCATCCCCAGCAGAGACTCGGCGGTCTTCTAGGTCTCGCGGCGGATGTCCTCCCACCTCTTGCGGCAGTGGGTGCCCCGTCGATGGTGGACCCCCAGGGTCCGGACTTCCTTGGCGATGGCACGCCAAATCCCGATCTTCTCATGGGCGCGGACCTATGTGACACGTACAGGGAGGGAGAAATACCACGTTCAAGTTTGTCTGCATTTTCGTTGCCAGTGGCCCAACGCCCCCCATCCCCGCCAGGCCCCCCGCCAGGCCCAACATGCCCCCCATCCCCGCCAGGCCCCCCGCCAGGCCCAACATGCCCCCCATCCCCGCCAGGCCCCCGCCAGGCCCCCAAGCCAGCCAGTGGCCCCAAATCCATATTGAATTAAACTCACTTGTTGGTCTGGAGGACCGTAGAGTAGCGCATACTGGGGGAGGACCCCATCCACAAGTTTCTCCAACTCTTCTCCAGTGAAGGCAGGGGCCCTTTCCCCAGGCGCAGCAGCCATTGTCCCTTCCAGACCGAGGTCACATCAACACTTGCAGTATAGGTCCTCTCCTGTGAAAGTTCAAGTCGCAAGTGAATAAGTAGATAGAAAATGGCGGTCACGTCCGCGGCGGTGCGTACCGCGGCGGTGCGTACCGCCACCGCCGGCGCCCTTCGCCATTGGCTCCTGAAACCCATAGGCTTCAATGTTAACCAATGCGGCTTCCTGAGGTGGGCGAATTGGCTACAGTGAAGGGTGATTTCTACGCCCTTGGACATATTCCCAACGTCATTGGTGCCATTGATGGGACCCATGTGGCTTTGGTTCCCCCAAGAGACAGGGAGCAGGTGTACAGGAACAGAAAAAGTTACCATTCCATGAACATCCAGGTGGTGTGTTTGGCTGACCAGTACATCTTGCATGTAAATGCCAAATTCCCAGGGTCAGTGCATGACGCCTACATCCTAAGGAATAGCAGCATCCCTTACGTGATGGAACAGCTAGAGAGACACCGTGTATGGCTATTGGGGGACTCTGGGTACCCCAACCTGTCGTGGCTACTGACCCCAGTAAGGAATCCCCGGACCAGGGCAGAGGAACGGTACAATGAGGCCCATGGGCGTACTAGGAGGGTGATCGAACGCACCTTCGGCCTCCTAAAGGCCAGGTTTCGGTGCCTGCATATGACAGGTGGATCTAATGTACTCACCTAAGAAGGTGTGTCACATCATTGTGGCCTGCTGCATGCTTCACAACCTGGCTTTGCGCCGCCAGGTGCCTTTCCTGCAGGAGGATGGTCGAGACGGTGGTGTTGTGGCAGCTGTGGAACCTGTGGAGAGTGACGAGGAGGAAGACGACGGGGCTGAAACAGACAACAGGGACAGAATCATTGAACAGTACTTCCAATAGGACACATGTAACAATTCAAACATAATTTAGTAAATGTGAACTACTCTCCTGCATCTCTGCTGCCTGTCTATTTGCCCCAGTGTATGATGACTGAGTTGTGGCTTTTCCCTCCCTATTTCAGATCTGGGGTCCCCACTACGAGTCCTGTGCTTCGTTTCCCCATGGACTACAGCTTTGTGGCAGCTGTTTGTTGACTTCACTATGTACAAGGACATATTTGCACTGTCATGTCAATTACATTATTTTGAAATCACAGCCAGACTCCAGAGAGTTTTGTGCAAAATAGGTGTTTATTTCAGTGCTCAAAATGGGATGGGTGGTTTCAAGTGGGTGGGGGCTATGGTGAAGGAATGTCCATGGCAGAGTCCAGAGTAACAGTCACACAGGTGCATTGTCCATAGGCCTGTGGAGAGATGGAGCATGGGCAGTTCAAGGATGGACAGGGTGACTATGTGGGACAGTGGGATGACATCAGGTGGTATCCTTTGCTGGCGGGGGTCTTGACATCCTACTCTGTCTTCTTGCGAGATCTCAGGGCCCTCTTGCGGGGTGGTTCTTCTCCTGCAGGAGGTGGGGGTCTGGTGGGCTGCTGTTGTGCGGGGGCCTCCTGTCCACTAGCGCCGGCGGAGGTGGTTGGCTGTTCTTGGTCCAGGCTAGTGGCAGGGGCCCTTTGTTGTTGTTGAGTGTCCGTCCTGGTGTTGATGAGGTCCTGCAGCAGCCCTACCATGGTAACCAGGGTGGAGGTGAGGGCTCTGATGTCCTCCCTGTACCCCCGATAGTGTTCCTCCTGCAGTACCTGGATCTCCTGGAACCGGGCCAGTACCGTCGCCATCGTCTCCTGGGAGCGGTTGTATGCTCCCATGATGGTGGTGAGGGCCTCGTGGAGAGTGGGTTCCCTGGGCCCGTCCCCCCCCTGTCGCACAGCTGCCCTCCGAGTTGCCCTGTTTCCCTGGGCCTCTGCCCCCTGGCCGGTGTGCCCACTACCACTGCCCCCAGGTCCCTGTTGTTGTTGGGGTGGTGGGTTATCCTGGGTGCCCTGTAGTGGTAGACACACCGCAGATTGACGCGCCCTGGAGACAGAGGCATGGGCCCGCTGGGTGGGAGCTGTGCTGGTGTTCCCAGAGGGGTTTGGGTCTGTAGTGGCCTGTGCCTGTGTGAGGGGAACCGACTGTCCAGAGGTCCCCGATGGTCCGGGCTGGTCATCAGTGTCCAGGTCGACAGAGCTGCTGTCATTGCTGACGGCCTCTTGGGTGGGGGGTGTGGAGAATTCTGGGCCCTCCGTGGCGGTGTGTTGACGGTCGGGTCCTGCAGGGGTATAGAGGTATGGTTATAGTTTCAATGTGTGGCATATGGGTGTATCTGTGGGTTCCCGTGTCCCCAAGTGCTGGCATTCGTGTGTGGGTGCTTTGGTGAGGGTGGCTTGTGGGGGGGATGTGTATATGCATTGGGCATGCTTTGGTGATGGGTGTCCATGCTTAGTGAACGCATGCAGGCCTAGGTTTTGGGATGTGTGGGTTGTGATGGTGAGACATTGGCAGGGAATAGGTGTGCTGGGGGTGGGGGTGAGGATGGTGGTGGGGGTGAGGATGGTGGTGGGGGTGAGGGTGGGGGTGAGGATGGGGGTGGGGGTGAGGGTGGGGTTCGAGGATGGGGGTGAGGGTTGGGGTATGATTTGGCATGCAGGTGGGGGGGAAGCAGTATTGAAGCTTCAACTTACCAGAATCCATTCCTCCGGCGACTCCTGCGAGGCCGTCAGGATGCAGGATGTTCAAGACTTCCTCCTCCCATGTTGTAAATTGTGGGGGTTGAGGTGGGGGTCCTCCGCCAGTCTTCTGCACGGCGATGTTGTGCCTGGATACCATGGAACGCACCTTCCCCCGTAGGTCGTTCCATCGCTTCCTGATGTCTTCCCGATTTCTGGGGTGCTGTCCCACAGCGTTGACCCTGTCGACAATCCTCTGCCATAGCTCCGTCCTCCGGGCAATGCTGGTGTATTGGACCTGTGTGCCGAAGAGCTGGGGCTCTACCCGAACGATTTCCTCCACCATGACCCTGAGTTCTTCGTCTGAGAAGCGGGGGTGTCTTTGGGGTGCCATGGAGTGGTGTGTATGATGTGTGGGGTGGAGTATGTGTAGTTAAGTGTGTTGAGTGTGGTGGTGTGTGTTGTTTTGTGTGTGGATATTGTGTGGGTGATGGTGTAGTGTGCCTCTGTGTGATGGTATTCTGTGATCGCTGATGTGTCTCTCAGTGCTTCTTTCTGAATTTTTGGTCGTAGGGGTTTGTGGGTGATGTGGGTGTGTGTTTTATATTGTATTGTGTGTGTGGGAGTGGTGTGTGTATGTGTATCAGGTGTGTGGAATTCAAATCGTCCAATGTGGCTGAGTTTTGTTCGTTTGTGTGTATTCTGACCGCGGCGGTGTGTACCGCTAATGGAAAACCGCGTTTGAAAGACCGCCGTGTGGATTCGTGGGTCGTAATGGCATGGGCGTATTTCTGTTGGCGTGACGGTGGAGGTTTGGTCACCTCCACTTTTCCGCCGACCGCTGGTCTGGCGGTCTGTTGTGGCTGTCGGATGTTTGGCTGCTGCGGGTCAGAATGACCATGGCGGGTTACCGCGACCGCGGCGGAATTATGGAGGATTTCTGACCGGCGGTAGGCGCCTTTTACCGCCGAGGTCAGAATGACCACCATTGTGTAGGCAACTAAATGTCAGTTTGTTTGAAGGGGCCTCTCATGATGATATGGGACCAATAAACTTATATGCCTGAAACCCACTCTGCTGGTTGAATACTATGAACAGGTGTACTCATTCACATGCAACAGAGTGAGCTCCTTCTGTGAATTATCCAGATGCATTACTTATCTATCTCCTGCTTTCACTTCCTCATCCTACAGAACCCCTATTACTGTGTCACACTCAATTTATTTCCTGCAAGTGTCACCAAGCAGCAACTGCCTACTGTAAGTGTACCTTCCTCTGGGGCCTAGATACCACCTATCTGTCTGTATTCCCTGTTTAGTGCTGCTTGTCAACTGTAGCTGTGTTGCAGGTTTGAAATACTACGCAAGCACAATCCTCCTTAAGAAGAAGCCTAAAACTAGCATAGGTCCTTCCATAAGAAGCTCAAAAAGATCCCAGCCCTCACATATAATCAAAAGGAGGATCACAAATATTAAGAAAACAATGTATACTCATGAGTGAATACAACATTTATGTAAATGCTTTAAACCATTCTCAATATTCTTTGAACACAGCAAAATACTCATATACTGGAGCTCAAAATATCTTTGTGCCATATCCTGAAGCTCCTGAAATAGAAGGTTGATTCTTACATTTCTTATTTGATTATTAAAATAACATAAATGTTTTTATTGAAAAAAAGATTTTAGTTTTTTTCATCTGTAAGCAGCTTAGCTTAATGTATGTGCCTATCTTTGTACAAACTATAGTATATTTATATATGCACTTACATTCAAATACCTGACATGTTGCTTCCCCATTACAGGTTAGCCTTTGCTTGTTGTCACATTTGTCTTCACAACTGGATAGATAAAGACCTCTTTTACACTATTTATCCATCTGTCAGTCATCATTTCAGCTGTTTAGCCTATGGCTAGGTAAACAACAGATATGTACTATTTTACCAGCCACCAGTTAAATAGCAGGAATTATGTGTGATTTGTTTTGGGGACGGGTAAATCATAACTTCCTTACCCCAAATGCTTGATTATGAACATTAACTCAAGATCTGCACTTGATAACCTTCACAGTCACTATGCCCAAGCTCGAAGTTTTGACTTGCTACACCCTGCTGGTGAAGAAAGCCTACTGCCAGCTGGGTAGATTTCTATGTCACATTGCATCTCAACCAACATAATGCACCCAAGCCAATCCCTCCCAGAGTAAAGTGCTCAACAAGCAAAGCATTTACTCATTGCCCTCCTCTAAAGGTTAGTTTACAGAAAAGTGACAAACCAACAGCTCTGGGAAGGAGTAAATCTAACATTCCTTTTTCCACAAAGATTGCTACCCCACCCACTATACACTCACCATACAAAATCCAATCTGAGTAATGATACATGCATTGACTGGTTTACATAATTCTATAAGAGGTATCTAAACCTGAGCTAATATTTGTGTATCTTGAAAAGTGGCAATGTGGCTTACCTACCACTTGTTGTATGACAAGAGTACAGAATTGAGGGGGCATGGCCTGATGCCCAAAGAAGATGGCAGCTTACATGTAGCTCTCTGGAGGACGGCGGTGCCTTTCATATCACTGCAGCGTTTCCTCTGTTGTCGCTCGCCATATCCTCCCCAGATGGTGATGTGAAACATTGGAGTACGGTTCTACATTGTTTTTCAGCAAAGCAGAGCCCACGTTATGCCTTTGAACATGCTGCACAATTCTTCCTCACATCAGCCGCCATTGTCCTCGGTAGTAACAGGGAAAAGGTAAGGCAGACGGAGTGGGCTATTTATAAAGTGTTAGATATGGGTTTGTTGGTTGACAGTCAGGTTACCCCCTGTTCAAGCAAGGACCCTCACTCTCTTAAGGGTAAAAGAGAATCACCCTGAGCTAACCCCTGCTTACCCCCTTGGTAGCTTGGCACAGGAGTAGGCTTAACTTCAGAGTGCTAGGTGTAAAGTATTTGTACCAACACACACAGTAACTTAATGAAAACACTACAAAATGACACAACACCAGTTTAGAAAAATAGGAAATATTTATCTAAACAAAACAAGACCAAAACGACAAAAAAACACTACACACAAGTCAAGTTATGAATTTTTAAAGATTGAATCCAAAAATAGCACTTAGAAACACAAAATGCTTCCATGAGGTGTTAACACGGCGTCGTGACGGAGTCGTTCCCAACAACCAGCGGCGCCAGCCACGGAGTCACGTAGACCCCCAGGTACAGTACCTTGGTGAAGAATGGAAAAAAGCTGATGCGCAAAGTCGGGGATCTTGGAGTCTGTGCGAAACGTTGAATCTGTGCACTTCCAGCGGCGTCGGTCATGGCGTGGTGCGGCGACTTCCACAGAGTCGCGGACTTCGGCGGGGCAGCAGCGGTGTCGGGCCTGCGAAGGTCGTCGCGTTACAGTGAAGATCACGGAGTCGGGTGCAGGCGCGACACTGGATTCAGCAGGGGCGTCATTCCGGATTCGTCTGAAGTCGATTTTCTTGAATTTTCACCAGCTTTTCCTTTCATGGGCCCAGGGACTGGATAGAGCACCACTTGTCAGGGCAGGAGTCTCAGCAGAGAGTCCAGGTGCTGGTAAGGGAAGTCTTTGATGTCCCTGAGACTTCAGAACAGGGGGCCAGCTCAGTCCAATCCCTTGGAGAGTCCTTCTTAAGCAGGAATATACCACAAAGTCCAGTCTTTGTCCCCTTGCACAGGCAGAAGCATCAACTGTAGGATAGCTCCACAAAGCACAGTCACAGGCAGGGCAGCACTTCTCCTCAGCTCTTCAACTCTTCTCCAGGCAGAGGTTCCTCTTGATGTCCAGAAGTGATCTAAAGTTTGTGGTTTTGGGTGCCCTTCTTGTACCCTATTTCTCCTTTGAAGTAGGCCTACTTCAAAGTAAAGTCTCTTGTGAATGTGAAATCCTGCCTTATCCAGGCCAGGCCCCAGACACTCACCAGGGGGTTGGAGTCTGCATTGTGTGAGGACAGGCACAGCCCTTCAGGTGTAAGTGACCACTCCTCCCCTCCCTCCTAACACAGATGGCTGATCAGGATATGCAGGCTACACCACAGCTCCCTTTGTGTCACTGTCTAGTGTGAGTTGCAACCAGCCCAACTGTCAAACTGACCCAGGCAGGGAATCCACAAACAGGCAGAGTCACAGAAACGGTGTATGCAAGAAAATGTCCACTTTCTAAAAGTGGCATTTTCAAGCACACAATCTTAAAATCAACTTTACTAAAAGATGTATTTTTAAATTGTGAGCTCAGAGACCCCAAACTCCACATGTCCATCCGCTCCCAAAGGGAATCTACACTTTAGTCAGATTTAAAGGTAGCCCCCATGTTAACCTATGAGAGGGACTGGCCTTGCAACAGTGAAAAACAAATTTACCAATATTTCACTGTCAGGACATATAAAACACATTACTATGGGGGTCATTCCGACCCTGGCGGTCAAGGACCGCCGGGGCCGGGGTCGGCGGGAGCACCGCCAACAGGCTGGCGGTGCCCCGCAGGGCATTCTGCCCGCGGCGGTTTGGCGACGGTCAGAACAGGAAAACCGGCGGTGTCCCGCCGGTTTTCCGCTGCCCTGTGAATCCCCCATGGCGGCGCAGCTTGCTGCGCCGCCATGGGGGATTCCGACCCCCTCACCGCCATCCTGATCCTGGCGGTTCCGACCGCCAGGAACAGGATGGCAGTGAGGGGTGTTGTGGGGCCCCTGGGGGCCCCTGCAGTGCCCATGCCAATGGCATGGGCACTGCAGGGGCCCCCATAAGAGGGCCCCACTTTGTATTTCAGTGTCTGCTTTGCAGACACTGAAATACACGACGGGTGCCACTGCACCCGTCGCACATCCTCCACTCCGCCGGCTCCATTCGGAGCCGGCATCCTCATGGAGGGGTGTTTCCCACTGGGCTGGCGGGCGGCCTTTTGGCGGTCGCCCGCCAGCCCAGTGGGAAACCGAGAATACCCGTGGCGGTCTTTTGACCGCGCAGCGGTATTCTGGCGGTTCCCTCCAGGCGGGCGGCTCCCGCCGCCCGCCAGGGTCAGAATGACCCCCTAAATGTCCTACCTTAACCGTACACTCAACCCTGCCCTTGGGGCTACCTAGGGTCTATTTTAGGGGGGCCTTACATGTAAGAAAAAGGAAGCTTTAGGCCTGGCAAGTAGATACACTTGCCAAGTCGAATTTACAGTTAAAACTGCACACACAGACAATGCAATGGCAGGTCTGAGACATGATTGCAAACTACTTATGTGGGTGGCACAACCAGTTCTGCAGGCCCACTTGTAGTATCTGATTTACAGGCCCTGGGCACCTCTAGTGCACTGTACTAGGGACTTACTAATAAATCAAATATGCCTTCATGGATAAGCCAATTACATACACACGTTGTAAAGGAGCACTTGCACTTTAGCACTGGTTAGCAGTGGTAAAGTGCCCAGAGTAACAAAAACAGCAAAATTAGAGTCCAGCACACATCAACAACCTGGGGAACAGAGGCAAAAAGTTAAGGGAGACCACGCCAAGGATGAAAAGTCTAACATAAAGTATTCATTGGTACCTTAGCTTTGTACCAGTTTACCCAGCATGAGAGTTTCTAAGCATTTCTAGCACCATGGGAATGAAGCGGATTTTCTGCTCATTTCAACACGATTATTTCTGTCACACATCAAGAAGATATTGTCTCTTGTTTAGTCTTCTCCTCAAAATGTGATCACACTCAGCTTGTTTGTACCTTCTACCTGATAATAACAGTGTTTTCAGTTATTTTTTGTTATTTGGGCAGATTGAAGAATCTATTTGAACCACATTTTCGGTATCCCTCTGGCTCTTCACATATGCTTGTTTCCTGTATCCCTCGTCGTTCAGTGAGATTGGTGATGGTTCTTCTGGGACTCGTAGTTCGCATTCCTCCTCTGCTGCCATCATCTCAGCATCCAAGGCTGGGAAGACATCCACTAATAGTCTAAAAAGGGCCCTCCATCACCCACTAACTGCCCTCCCTGGTCTCAGTGGACTTTTTGCTGGAGGAAATAAGGGCATCATGCTCTTAAATGGAGGAAACCAATGCTAAACTCTAATATCTTGGGGACAGATGATCCAGAATGGAGGAACGAATACTGACAGTGGAACAACATATTTCAACCGTTAATACTACAAATCTTGCAGTAAATCAGCTTCAATCTCAGGTCTCCTTGCTTCAAGGGCAAGTTGAGGATTTGGAAAATAGAAATATAAGGAGTATTTATGGTCTGCCAGAGGGTTCTGAAGAACCTGATTCTATTTCATTTTTCAAAACATTACTTCCTAAACTGCTTCATCTACCTGAACTATCTTCTCTAATAATACAGAGAGCTCACAGACTGGGACATCTACCTACTACTGCTTCTTTCTCCAAGAAGCCCTGAGGCGTCATCCTTTATTTTCTCGAATATACTGACCAGCTCAAGGTTCTCTAAGCAGTAAATGCATTATAAAAGATCACTTGGGGCCTGATTACAACTTTGGAGGAGGGTGTTAATCTGTCCCAAATGTGACGGATATACCACCAGCCGTATTACGAGTACATTATATCCTATGGAACTCGTAATACGGCTGGTGGTATTTCCGTCACATTTGGGACGGATTAACACCCTCCTCCAAAGTTGTAATCAGGCCCTTGGTCTGGTAACAACCATTACTTCTTACAGGATTACACTAAAAATACTGCAGACAGGCACAAAGATTTTGTATCCATGAGACCAGCTCTCCAATCCCTTGGAACCCATTTTAGAATTTTCCATGCATGTCTGTTCATAGTTACTGACAAAAACAATACATCCACATCTGATGATCAGTCTAGATTGAGGACACTTCTTCAAGACTTCAGAGTTGAAACTATGGACATTTCCAGCTCTGTTAAACCTCGAAATTCTTTCAACCCAAGGTTTATTATTTAAAAATGTTCTTCTCTTAGTATGTTGTTTACTTCGGCTTGCATAAGTTATTTGAAATATTTTTCATAATCTCTTGGATATAAACATTTTCATATGTATTTTCTACTAGTACTATTCTTCCTTTTACAGGCTGTACTTTTCCTGTTTCAACTGTGCCATTGTTCATTTACCCACGTTCTACGAGTCTCCCTGTTGTCTTTTCTGTGGAGCCCGACAATGTCGCCTCTTCTGTGTGGCCTCCCTATCCCCATTCCAATACTCCTTTGATATTATCCTTAGGTATGTTTTCCTTACCTCATACGTTTTAGATTATGCTCTCATTCCCTACTCTCTCTGTTAACCTTGGCTATTTTTCACCTTTCTTTCCTTTTTTTTCCATTAATTTGTTATCATTGTGACTTTTCTTTTTTCCTCTCTGTCCTACTTTTCCCCAGTTATCTCTCCATACTTGGTCTATGTTACTTGTTTATGTTATGTCATTGGATATTTCTCTAAGTATTCCCCTCCTATATCTGTAGGAGTATTATCTTGGAACGTTAAGGGATTAGGTTCACCAATTAAATGTCAATCTGTTTTAACTCATCTTTCACAACTTAATGATAACGTTGCTCTCCTACTAGAACTCATCTGACTGAATCAGAATCCTTGAAATTGAAAATATGGTGGGTTGGCAATGTCTTCCTTTCACCTGAATTTGGGTAAGAGAAATGGTGTTGTAACTTTATGTCATGTCTCTCAGTGTTCATTTGATTTCTCAGGAAACAGATAGTTGCACACTATTTTTTTTTATAGATAGCATATTGTTCTCTGTTTTAACTTATATGGTCTGACTAATACTGACTGTCAAATTTGGTCAGATTGTGCTACAAAAATATCACAATGCTCAGGGGATTCTTTCATTCTTGCGGGGGATTGCTGTCATATAGTTGACCTATTTATTGATAGAAATATTTCTTCGCCTTATGTGTCTCAGAAGTCTCAAAAATTATTTGTCCATGCTGTCAAACAACAAGCACTGATTGATTCATGGAGAATTTCTAACCCCTACTCTACGTGCATGTACCTATTTCCCCCATCACACTCAATCACAAATTAACTATATTTTATCTCACATACCTTATCGCAAGCCCTACATTCTCCTGAAATTGGTTCTATTTTAATAGCTTACTATGCTCGTGTTATAATTCAATTGGAAATTTTGCCTTACACTTCTAAATCTACTTGATGGAGATTTAATAATTCACTCTTATTAACTACTTCATTCACATCTACCTTTACCTCTTTCTTCCATTAAGTTTTCCAGCTCAATCACTTTGATGAACTTGCTTTTCACACCAAATGCGACACCTTCAAAGCATCAGCTCAAATTCAGTTAAAAGGTTTGTCTCTAATAAAAAGAAAGCTTTTGCCATTAAAACTAAAGAAATTTTTTAACAAATTAAAAAAAAGGGAACACACTCATTACACCCCGAAATCTAATGGTTGTCTACAAGAACTTGTCAGTGCCAAGATTCAGTTTAACACATTTTCTACAAATAGTGCATCAATATTCATTTTATAATCCAGTGCCAAATACTATGGCAGCCAAAGCAAATCAGGACAAGTGTTACTGAATTAGCTTAAAACTAGCAAGAACCGAAATAAATTGAGTCTATCACAGATATTCACTCAAATTTATTACACAAAATGTGGACATCTTAGAAAAATGTGCCCATTTGTATAAACAGTGTACACCCAAGAACATGCCCCTTCTGACTTTGATATCTTGAATTACCTTTCATCAGCACAAAAATTATTTGACACTTGCTTAAGCTTCCAAGATTTTGAGACTGACGTGAGTTGAACAAAACTTCAGAATGCTTTCTTCTGACTTAAATTTGATAAAGCTCTTGGCCCTGGTAACTTTACTAAAAAAAAATGTATGCAGTTTTCCAAATTCCTCCTTCCCCAACTATCTCTTTTCCTTCCTTCTTTTACAAAAAAAGGTAAATCAAGTGGATCTTTTTTAGAGGTACTTATATGTCTTATTCCCAAAGATGGGAAAGATTCACAACTTTGCAAAAACTATAGACCAATGTCTCTTAAAAATGCCAATTTTGAGATTTTCTCAAAATCTCTAGTCCTCTGCATAGAAACATTTTTATCCAAGGTTCTTGGAAAAGAGAAATCTGGTTTTGTTAAAGGAAGGCCTATATCTGACAACACTCATCTAGTGTTCAACGTATTATCTAAATCCATAAATTTGCCTGACCCTTTAGCAGAAATTATATTAGACGCTGAGAAGGGTTTCTACTGGACAGATTGGCACTTTATTTTCCTTACTCTTTGTTGGTGTGGTTTTGGACCAAAAATCATTATATAGATCCCCCTTTTATATACTGCTCCTAAGGCAACTATTTTTTCCAATGGACTTACTTCTCCGTTTTTTTCTTTGGGTAAAGGAGATTGTCAAGCATATCCTCTTTCTGCCTTTCTCTTTTATCTAGTTATACAGCCCTTCATTTCCAGAATTAGAAACCACCCAGCTATACAACAATTCTCTTAGAAAAATCAGCAGATTAAAAATTAAAATGGCTTATGACATTTTTTTATTTATATCACGGCCCCAAGAATCAACCTCAACCTTTCTCTATGAAGTATCTTCTTACTCTCTCACTACGGCTATAAATTAAACAACGAGAAATGGGAAATTTTATCACTCAACAAATTTACTTTCAAGTCATTTTTTTCAATTACCATAATTTCCTGGAACAAAACAAAAATCAAATACCTAGCATTTAAGTTCTCCCCCACAATCAAAACCACTATTTCATTAAACCTAGATGACTGCATAAACAAATTAACATCCTTGTTTAGCCGATGGCATCCTTTACACCTCTCCTGATGGGGTTGCCTTAGTACTATAAAGATTATGTTGGCCCCTATTGTTTTATTCACTATTTCCAACATTCCATTATCTATCACCTCTAAATTCTTTAAATGATAACTCGATGCATTCTTCATTTTGTGAAAGGGATATATCTTTATTGAAACTAAAATGTCAAAAATCAGATGGTGGTGTTACTTTTCCTGACTTTCTTAAATACCACTCAGCTTTCCTTTTAAAATAATCCATTCATTGGCTTTGAGAATCCTCTGAATTTTCCCCTTTATGGGCAGATTTTGAGAAATCTTTCCTCTATCCTTTCACTTTTCGAGAATACTGGGCTTTTCCCAGGAAACCTCAAACTCTCACCATGCCTCTTTTTAAACATTTCTGTAAATTACTAGAACCTTCATTGTCATGTAAACCCATTGATACTGCTTATTTCCTAAATTCTACAATTTCGTATAACAATTTTTTGTTACATAATAACAAACCTATAACAATATAACAAACCCTTGACCCAAGGGAGCGACCCTTGATCCAAGGGTAGGTCGCTCCCCCTGCCGCTGCAGCTCCTCCAGGTTCCTGAGACCCACCTCGCAGTAAGTACCCCCCCACCTCCCAGCCCCTCGCCCTGTCCCGTGCTACTCACCCTTGCTCCTGCTTCTTTTCCTCCTCTCTGTCTCTTCCTCCTCGCTCCTCTTCGGTAATCTTCTTCTGTACTCTCCTTTTCCCCGTCTTCTCTCTTCTTCTGTGTGCTTCTCAGCCTCTCCTGTCGCCTCTCTTCTTCCTCATCTTGTTCTGTGGTCTTCTGCCTTCTCCTCTTCGTCTTCTGTATCTTCTTCTGTGATCTTCTGTCTTCTGTTCTTCTGTTCTTCTGCTTTCTCCGTCTTCTGTCTCTTCCCGCCCCTGCCCTCCTGCTCCTGCCTCACCCCCCTCCCTCACTCGCCTCCCCCTCTCTATCACCCCTATCTACCCCGTTCGCTGCCTGCCTCCCTCACTCGTCCTATCTACCAATCTACCTGTCTCTCTATCTAACTCCCTCACTCACCCCCTCCTCCTATCTACCTATTTTTCTATCTCTCCACCTATTTCTCCATCTATCAATTTCTCTATCTCTCCCCCGTCCCGACACCCCCTCTGTTACCTATCTTCCTATCCTCTCACTCTACCTCTCACCCTCACCCACCTCTACAACCCCCTCCCCTATCTTCTCAACCCTACTCCTATCTCTCTCCCTAATCTCCTAAAACTCCTAACACTCACCCCCCTCCACCCTTAAACCCCCCTCTCCCAGCTCTTCTCACTCTACCTGTCCCCCTCTCCACCTATTTCTCCATCTATCTATTTCTCTATCTCTCCCCCCGTCCCGACACCCCCTCTGTTACCTATCTACCTATCCTCTCACTCTACCTCTCACCCTCACCCACCTCTACAACCCCCTCTCCCCTATCTTCTCAACCCTACTCCTATCTCTCTCCCTAATCTCCTAAAACTCCTAACACTCACCCCCCTCCACCCTTAAACCCCCCTCCCCCAGCTCTTCTCACTCTACCTGTCCTCCCTCGCGCTTTCCCACCGTGACCTCCTGCATGCCCCCGCCCCCCAGCTCCCATTCGCCCCCAGCTGACCCCTCCCCCCCTCCTCCCTCTTATGGCGGCCGCTGCGCGACAGTGGTAGCGACCCTTGACCCAAGGGTAGGTCACTCCCCCTGCCGCTGCAGCTCCTCCAGCTCCTCCAGGTTCCTGAGACCCACCTCGCAGTAAGTACCCCCCCACATTCCAGCCCCTCGCCCTGCCCCGCGCTACTCACCCTCTCTCCTGCTCCTGCTTCTTTTCCTCCTCTCTGTCTCTTCCTCCTCGCTCCTCTTCGGTAATCTTCTTCTGTACTCTCCTTTTCCCCGTCTTCTCTCTTCTTCTGTGTGCTTCTCAGCCTCTCCTGTCGCCTCTCTTCTTCCTCATCTTGTTCTGTGGTCTTCTGCCTTCTGCTCTTCGTCTTCTGTATCTTCTTCTGTGATCTTCTGTCTTCTGCTTCTTCGTCTTCTGTATCTTCTTCTGTGATCTTCTGTTCTTCTGTTCTTCTGTTCTTCTGCTTTCTCCGTCTTCTGTCTCTTCCCGCCCCTGCCCTCCTGCTCCTGCCTCACCCCCCTCCCTCACTCGCCTCCCCCTCTCTATCACCCCTATCTACCCCGTTCGCTGCCTGCCTCCCTCACTCCTCCTATCTACCAATCTACCTATCTCTCTATCTAACTCCCTCACTCACCCCCTCCTCCTATCTACCTATTTTTCTATCTCTCCACCTATTTCTCCATCTATCTATTTCTCTATCTCTCCCCCCCGTCCCGACACCCCCTCTGTTACCTATCTACCTATCCTCTCACTCTACCTCTCACCCTCACCCACCTCTACAACCCCCCCTCCCCTATCTTCTCAACCCTACTCCTATCTCTCTCCCTAATCTCCTAAAACTCCTAACACTCACCCCCCTCCACCCTTAAACCCCCCTCTCCCAGCTCTTCTCACTCTACCTGTCCCCCCTCCCTCGCGCTTTCCCGCCGTGACCTCCTGCACGCCCCCGCCCCCCAGCTCCCATTCGCAAACAGCTGACCCCTCCCCCACTCCTCCCTCTTATGGCGGCCGCTGCGCGACAGTGGTAGCGACCCTTGACCCAAGGGTAGGTCGCTCCCCCTGCCGCTGCAGCTCCTCCAGCTCCTCCAGGTTCCTGAGACCCACCTCGCAGTAAGTACCCCCCACCTCCCAGCCCCTCGCCCTGCCCCGCGCTACTCACCCTCTCTCCTGCTCCTGCTTCTTTTCCTCCTCTCTGTCTCTTTCTCCTCGCTCCTCTTCGGTAATCTTCTTCTGTACTCTCCTTTTCCCCGTCTTCTCTCTTCTTCTGTGTGCTTCTCAGCCTCTCCTGTCGCCTCTCTTCTTCCTCATCTTGTTCTGTGGTCTTCTGCCTTCTGCTCTTCATCTTCTGTATCTTCTTCTGTGATCTTCTGTCTTCTGCTTCTTCGTCTTCTGTATCTTCTTCTGTGATCTTCTGTTCTTCTGTTCTTCAGTTCTTCTGTTCTTCTGCTTTCTCCGTCTTCTGTCTCTTCCCGCCCCTGCCCTCCTGCTCCTGCCTCACCCCCCTCCCTCACTCGCCTCCCCCTCTCTATCACCCCTATCTACCCCGTTCGCTGCCTGCCTTCCTCACTCGTCCTATCTACCAATCTACCTATCTCTCTATCTAACTCCCTCACTCACCCCCTCCTCCTATCTACCTATTTTTCTATCTCTCCACCTATTTCTCCATCTATCTATTTCTCTATCTCTCCCCCCGTCCCGACACCCCCTCTGTTACCTATCTTCCTATCCTCTCACTCTACCTCTCACCCTCACCCACCTCTACAACCCCCCCTCCCCTATCTTCTCAACCCTACTCCTATCTCTCTCCCTAATCTCCTAAAACTCCTAACACTCACCCCCCTCCCCCAGCTCTTCTCACTCTACCTGTCCCCCCTCCCTCGCGCTTTCCCGCCGCGACCTCCTGCACGCCCCCGCCCCCCAGCTCCCATTCGCCCCCAGCTGACCCCTCCCCCCCCTCCTCCCTCTTATGGCGGCCGCTGAGTGAACACGCCGCTGGCGCGCCGGAGGCGCGCCAGAGGCAAGCCCGTCTGCGCCCGTCCGCGCCTGGCCCGCGCCCAGCTCTCCCGAACCGCGCTGACCCGCTACGACCCCACCACCCTCCACGCCCTCAACCCAGGGCGCTCCAACACCTGCTTCCAAGCTCACCCCAAACGCACCCATGGACCCTTCGCCTGTAACTCCTGCAAACGCATCTTCCACCACGCAACTACCACGACCACCAGCCCACGCGCCATCAACCACCTTGAGTGCATCCTGGTCAACGCTCGCTCTATCCACAAGCACGCCGTTGAACTCTGGGACCTCCTGGACTCCACAGCTCCGGACGTCGCCTTCATCACGGAGACCTGGATGAATGCCTCGTCGGCCCCAGACATCTCCACTGCCATCCCCGAAGGCTACAAGATCTCCAGAAAAGACCGCACCAACCAAGTAGGAGGAGGTATCGCCATCGTCTTCAAAGACTCCATTAGCGTCACCACCTCCACCGAAGAAACCCCTCTCACCGCTGAACATCTGCATTTTCAGATTTGCACCGACCCCAGGACCACCCTCAGAGGATCCCTCGTCTACCGTCCCCCCGGACCGCTCGCCCCTTTCAGCGACGCCATCGCCGACTTCATCTCCCTGCACGCCCTCGCCTCGCCGGACTACATTCTCCTAGGCGACCTCAACTTCCATCTGGAACAAAACAACGACCCTAACACCACCGCCCTGCTCGACAACCTCACCAACCTCGGCCTCAAGCAACTAGTGAACACCGCCACCCACATCGCCGGATACACGCTTGACCCTATCTTCTCCGCCAGCAAACACATCTTCTTCAGCCACACCTCCGCTCTACACTGGACCGACCACAGCTGTGTCCACTTCACATTCTGACGCGAGACCCGCCACCTCCGCACTCAATCCATCCCTCGTCGACAGTGGAACAAAATCCCCAAAGAGCAACTCTTCTCCGCACTCGCCGCCAACCAACCCACCCTCACCACCGACCCCAACGACGCAGCCCTCAGCCTCACGAACTGGATCTCCAACTGCGCAGACAACCTTGCTCCCCTCAAACGCACGCATCGACAGGCCAACACCAAAAAACCTCTCTGGTTCTCTGAAACCCTCAAAGAATCTAATAAAACTTGTCGCACCCTCGAGAAGGCCTGGCACAAGGACCACACCGCTGACAAAATGACCGCCCTCAAGAACGCTACCCGCGAACACCACCACCTGATCCGCGCTGCCAAAAGGAACTTTTTCACCCACAGACTGGACAAAAACAGCCACAACAGCAGAGAACTTTTTAGCATCGTCAAGGAGTTCTCCAACGCCAACGCCGTCACACCCTCACAAGATTTGTGCAACTCCCTCGCCACCTTCTTCCATCGCAAGATCAGCGACCTCGTCGACAGCTTCGGACACCAGATCCAACCAAGCATCACCGAACCCGCACCCCCGGCCATCACCCTCAACGACTGGACCCACATCAACACTGAGGAAACCAAACCATCATGAACTCTATCCACTCCGGCGCCCCATCGGACCCCTGCCCTCACTTCATCTTCAATAAAGCCGACGACATCATCGCCCCGCACCTCCAGGCCGTCATCAACTCTTCATTTTCTTCTGCTACCTTCCCCGAATGCTGGAAACACGCCGAAGTCAACGCCCTACTAAAGAAACCTACGGCTGACCCGAGCGACCTAAAAAACTTCCGCCCCATCTCACTCCTGCCCTTCCCTGCCAAGATAATAGAGAAGACCGTCAACAAACAGCTGACCACCTTCCTGGAAAACAACAACCTGCTCGACCCTTCACAAACCGGATTCCGAACCAACCACAGCACTGAAACCGCCCTCATCTCAGTAACAGACGACATCAGAACCCTGATGGACAACGGTGAAACAGTCGCCCTCATCCTCCTCGACCTCTCGGCTGCCTTCGACACCGTCTGTCACCGCACCCTAATCACCCGCCTCCGCTCCACCGGGATCCAAGGCCAGGCCCTGGACTGGATCGCCTCCTTCCTCTCAAACCGTTCCCAAAGAGTTTACCTCCCACCGTTTCGCTCAGACCCCACCGAGATCATCTGCGGCGTACCTCAAGGCTCATCGCTCAGCCCGACACTCTTCAATGCCTACATGAGCCCCCTCGCCGACATCGTACGCAAGCACGACATCATCATCACCTCCTACGCCGACGACACCCAACTTATACTCTCCCTCACCAAGTACCCTGCCAGCGCCAAGACCAACCTACAAGAGGGCATGAAGGACGTCGCAGATTGGATGAGGCTCAGCCGCCTAAAGCTGAACTCTGACAAAACGGAAGTCCTCATCTTTGGCAACACCCCATCCGCTTGGGACGACTCTGGTGTCCCACGGCCCTCGGCACCGCACCGACCCCCGCAGACCACGCCCGCAACCTTGGCTTCATCTTGGACCCTCTTCTCACCATGACCAAGCAAGTCAACGCCGTGTCCTCCGCCTGCTTCCTCACCCTCCGCATGCTCCGCAAGATCTTCCGCTGGATCCCCGCCGACACTAGAAAAACCGTGACCCACGCCCTCGTCACGAGCCGCCTGGACGACGGCAACACCCTCTACGCTGGGACCACCGCCAAACTCCAAAAACGCCTGCAACGTATTCAAAACGCCTCGGCCCGTCTCATCCTCGACGTACCCTGCAACAGCCACATCTCCGCACACCTGAGACACCTGCATTGGCTCCCAGTCAGCAAAAGGATCACCTTCCGAATTCTCACCCACCCACACAAAGCCCTCCACAACAAGGGACCGGAATACCTCAACCGTCGCCTCAGCTTCTACGCCCCCACCCGACTCCTCCGTTCCTCTGGCATCGCGCTCGCTGCCGTCCCTCGCATCCGCCGCTCCACGGTGGGTGGGAGGTCCTTCTCCTTCCTGGCAGCCAAGACCTGGAACTCCCTCCCCACCAGCCTCAGGACCACCCAGGACCACTCCGCATTCCGGAGACTCCTAAAAACCTGGCTTTTCGAGCAGCAGTAACGCCCCCCTTTTCCCCTAGCGCCTTGAGACCCGCACGGGTGAGTAGCACGCTTTATAAATATTAATGATTTGATTTGATTTGATTTATTGGATATCTTGGAAGAAATCCAACACTCATATGGGTTAACCAACTCTTTATCAATAACTCTTTTCTGGTATTTCCACAAGCTCAAAATCTTTTTCATCTTCCATCATTGTTTTATAGTAAATTTCAATTATTAAAGAACATTATAATTCCTGCCTACATTCGCTTCCAATCCTGTATCATCCAACCCACATCATCCTCTTCCACATTGGGTACTCTTCTTCTCACAAATCCAAAAGCACAACTATTTACTGATTCTAACAACTAGCCTCCTTGGACAGACCTAAAACGACCACTAAATTAGCCTGGGAGCATAATTTAGAAATAAATTGGCCTGTTTCAACTCGGAGACGTATTTGGATAAAAATAAGGAAAACATGTCGCCCAGTAAACACAACTCTAACAATATTTTACATTTACTATAGACTCTTCTTTTCTCCTGCTACATCTCATCACATATACCCAGATATAGCCGACAGTTGTTGGTCCTGCCATTCACACCCTGCAGACATCAAACATGTATTATTCATATTACAATCCAGTCTGGAGCGCTCAACAACAGTAGAGAAAGCAATTAATAGAATATATTTTATCATTGCAAAATACACCTATATGAAAGAACATGTATTTATTGATAGTCACATAATTTGTTTAAAAACATGTCAATAAAAAAGATTTTTCCTGAGTTTGAGAAGCCATGTTTACTGGTGTGGTCGTTCCATATCTAGCCATGAATACATATATTCTTTAGAGTCCTTGGTTGTATTTTGCGATCCAGATCTATTGTCCAATCAAAGTTGAATTGAAGGACCGAAAGCAGACACATATTTTGTCTTAAAGATAAAGACTTCTTTAGGGCAGTAAAAGGCACACCAAACAATATGTACATATCAAAATAAATCCCCTCACACACATGTGAATAACCCATGCTAGTAAAAGTAGAAAGAAAAAATATATAAACCTGAAGAAGCACAGAATACTATCCCACAAGGCAAAAACTCCGAAGAAGTGTGGAGTGAATAAAAGTCACACCCAAAAATAATAAGAGTAGCTGACAAACACACCCACAAACAATGAAGTGAGAATAGCGATCACAGAATAGGACCAATGCTAACACCCCTAGAAGAAAGAAGTCCTTCCCATTTTGAAAAAGAGAAAACTATTTGTAAAGTGAAATTTTGAAACACCAGCAAATACACCCTAAGGATGAGAAGACAATCTCGAATCAACAAAAATCTTCTACTCAAAACACGTGACCCAGTCGCTCAACAGTAACTAGTGATGTCACTACCTCCAGACTTCACACTCAATAGTACCACCTATAATCGTTTTAGATTATTTTAATCCCAAACAAGGGAAGACAAATACAACTCTCAAAATTCTGTAAACAGAATCAAGCACATAAGAAAGCCAATTAAAAACACAATGAAAGTCAATGATGACAACGCTATGGAAGGACCAAAACTCAAGCCTACTCACGTGCATGCACCTATAGCATAGGACCATATGTACATGTTGAATCCAATATCGTTCTAGTACAACATCAGCAGCAATAAACAAACACAATTTAAAAAATAAAACCTTGATAAGGGTATGAATTCCTGGAGAAATAAAAACAGACAAAGTAATGTAAAACATTTCTATCACCAGCTTGGCAACATGCGGTACCTCTTGCACTATCCCTAAAATGCCTCTCAACATTAACTGTGGGAATGGTAATAACTAGAAAAAGTTATCTGGTCACTAAAGGCACGACTCACAAAATACAGAAACTGGCCAGAAATGTTATGCGCATTGCCAGAATCAGTCCGTATATCGCCAAGAAGGAATGAGCTAATGTCTATGATAATTGTATCCTCATAAAAATGTATTCCGTCAACCGTGCAAATTCCCACACCATCTACCTCCTTCAGTAGTGATTCCACGAACACAAGGTTACTGGGGCACAGCCCGCCAAGTACAAAACCGACCAAAAATGTAATGCTCATTGCCAGAAACAGTCCATGTATTTCATCCTAAAAAGGCGGTATTGTATAAGATACTTGTCCCATTATAAAATACACTACATCTTGCACTATTCCAAAATTGCCTCTTAACATTGACAGTGTGAATGGTAGTAACAAGTAAAAGCTGCCCAGTTACTAAGGCACAACTCACAAAATACGAAACTGGCTAGGAATGTAATGCGCATTGCCAGAAACAATCCATATATTTCAAACTAAAAAAAGCGGTTTCCTGTAAGATTCTTCTCTCCTCATAATAGTGCATTTCAACAAACCGTACGAATCCCATTGCCACTTACCACTGTCGTTAGTAATTCACGAACACGGGGAGACAATGTATTCAGGCGCCAGGGTAGAACTTCAAACTATGGTGGGTGCCCCATTAATATAACAAACACATGACATATAAATGAAGGGCTTCAATGGAAGGGTTCCTGTTCCTTCACACATATATATAAAATATGGAAGAGGTTTGTGAACCTTCTCACTACCCTGCACTTTTTAACTTAGATTTGAATGTTCCAGGTGTAGGTGGTGTGGCGGGTGTGGGATGGTGCACCAAAATTTGCAGTATTCAAGGCGGGATTTCAAGAAGGAAATGCCATTTCTGGAAAATTATTCCCCTGGGAAGGACAAATAAATATTTTTAGTTTTATCATTTTCTAACCCTAAGTAGAGGGTGAACATTTTTGAGAAATTTTAAATAACTCTTTATGTTCTTGTTTTCCCAAGAAAACCTATTTTCCATGAAACGTCTTTTGAGGCACCATGTACCTGTAAAAAATGTAAAAACGGGTGCATTTGGTTCTTTTTATCTACTTCTTACTTCACTACGTCAGGTTCATTTATGTGTAAGATAAGAATTGTAGAATGTGGAGAGGGCATTAATAATGCTTGTAAAAGCCGACATATTCGCAACAATGCGGATGTTGGCTGTATTTGCAAGGACCATTCCCTCTACACTTCACTGAGAGCATCTAATTGGTGTAACATAGGTGTCAAATCTCTGCAATTCCTCATAGAAATTCCACAGTCTTAACTGACATCTCTGATCCTAAGGCTTTGCAGATACTTCTTGTGAATCAGGAATTTACAAGGGAATAGTCCATGTTTTCTATAGGTTAATTTCACTTATACAATTAAAATGTGTTTGGAAGCCGGGAAGAATATTTCTGACACCTACGGTACCAGTGCTTAATTTGTAAAAGAATGAATCCTGGTACCTGAAGCTCTGCTCAGAAGCCCACCATGGTGTAATTGAACCTCGACACACTGACTACCAAGGCTTGAATACCAAGGTTTTGAATCCACTTCATGCTTTCTTAATCCACTAGCACACACTACTTCCTCCTTATCTTCCTCATGCAGGTTCCTCCTTTCTCCTTTTTTCCACCCTTTTATTTCTCCATCTTTCCAATTTGTTTATTTTTACCTCTCTTTCTCTTGGTGAAAGTCTGCTTCACAAAAAGGCGTGCTGGTCCCCAAAAATGCGTTCATGTGACCCCCATCTTCAACCACCGGCTCAAATTAAGAACTACTTATACCAACTCAGGCAGTTGAAACTACATCAAGGTGCATTTTTTGAAGTGTATGGAACCTAAATTAAATTTAGTCATGTGACACCACGTAGAGCAGACTTCTAATTAGCAGTTTAGTGCCGGTTAGTGATATGGTAACTTGCGAAGCTCATGCAGCTGCCATCCAGAAATTTAGGCCAGAGTATACGACCAATGTCATTGCTGAAAGTCTGATGACATGGCATAACACCTGTCTATGATGCCATAAAATCACTGTAATATTTGTGTGCAACCCTGTTTCTGTTGACTTAAGAGTGGCGAACTGATCTAAAAACATATAAATGAGAGTATGTTGCACATTACACAAAATAAAATTAATATGTTATGTATGTTTTTTGACTCGATCCAAAATATATCACACTCTGTTATTAGAAGGTAGCTTGCAGTGTTTGTGCTACTAGTTGTGGTTTTATATTTTGAAATATGTGAAAACCTTCAAAAGGCTGCAATAAAATGTATAGCGCCTGTGGAGTTTAATATACTTTACCATGTGCTTCTTGATTTCACCATCTTCTTTAATTACATGGAGTCACTAAAATGCAAATGATAGAATGTCATTACATTGCATTATTTGCAGATGACCCACTTAAAGTTAATTTAGTTTGCAAAATGTCACCCATAATGACCACAGAACACACACCAAAGAATGCCAGTGAATCAAATTTAACGAGTCTCTTGATTACCCATGTTGCTGCTAAAATCTCTCCAGTACATCTGGGAGGCTTGCAGCACCCACCAAACCCCTATTTTAATGCCGTTGGTCTCCTCCATGCTAAAAGTATCTAAACAGAAATATGTGGCACTGTGCCGCTGTCAGAACTCCAATGTTGGATCGGAAGATGTCTCATTGTGGTGTTGGAGATTAAAGGTCAGATATACAAAGCTTTTGTGAGTCACAAATCATCACGTTTGAAATGTATAAATGTAGTTTTTGTGTCCATTTGGGAAAATAGCAAAGCAAAGATGTACGAACAAACAGAATTGCAATTTCCTAATTGCGAATCTCTCTGAATTGCAAATAGGAAATCTCAATTCCTTATGAACATACATTTTGAGCCCACAAATTGCGAGTCACCACCAAGTCGCATTGCAATTTTGGAAACCAATCGATTTCCAAAATTGGGACTGGCTTCACAAATTGCAAAAGCGACTGCTAATAGAAAAAAAAACACTTCTTGGTCATGGGTAATCAACTCTGAACCAGGAAATGTCTCACAGGTACATGCATGGAAACCAGCCTGAGTGCAGGTGGAGGGGAGCTGCCATTTCAGCACAGGTTTACCAAATACAAAGAAGCACCATCAGCACCAATGGCCTGCCAAAGTGGTGAAAAGGATGCTGGAAGACGGAAAAGAAAAATTAAATTGTCAGAAAAGAAGTTGGAGATATTTACAGAGGAGTGCTGTGAGAACCATTCTGTACTTTTTAGAAAGGCATCCATGACTGCCCCAGGCTTACTGAAAAAATAGTGTCCGTAAATGCAAGCCAAAATGAGTGCAGTTGGAGTCACTCACCACTCCCTAGCTGAGATCTATAAAAGGTGGTATGACCTCAGATCGCATATTACGGAAAAGGTGACAACATGACTGTCGGAACCACGGGCAACAGGAGGTGGCCCCCCAACTGTACCACAGACCCACTGCACTGGAGAGCATGGTTGAGGGCACCCTGGAGCCTGAGGCTGTTGTGTGAATTGTGAACATTGACAACTCACCCCATAGAACCTCACAAAGTAAGCGTCAAATCTTTACTTTTGTCAAAAGTCAGATCTCGCATCTATGCCTAAGTCCACATAGAACTCCAGCATACATTTTACAGCTGTTCCCCAAGTTTGTTTAAAAAGTACCATTATTGTACATTATGGGACATGTAGTCGAAAAGTTAGCATGGAAATCACATGTACACATTTATTGGGATGCTGCTGCCAAAATATAGGCATTTATATCTCATCAGATCAGTGAGTAAACTGATTCTCAAATGTCCCTCAGATCTCCCTGGGGTACATACTGATGACACCAACGTAGAGGAAGTGGAGGGTGCAAACATAGCAGCTGAGGAACCCATCCATATCATCAGTCACCCCAGCACAACATCAGTCCAATGTAGCACTGATCACTGTCACCACAGGCAGCAACAATGGAGGGTGATAAAGTACCTCCAGCACCACTGTGTGTGGCAACAACACCAGCGTGTTTCAGGGCGTGGGCACAGTCGGCTCCGTGAGGTAAAGCAAGCTGTAGAAGCTGAATCCAATGCACAGTTGTTTGGTGGTCTTGAGGTGTCCATGATCCAAACTGTATGTCTGCAACACAAGCCGCTGGTAGGCAACAGGGAAGGGACAGGGCCATGCATAAAGGACCATGAAGTACAGAAGGGAGCAACATGTACAAGAGAGGTCAGGGAAAGAGGCTTCACAACAGATCACACAGGGCAGGCAAGAGGAGCAGTTACAGCACAAGAGAGCATGGAAGGCACAAGGCAGTGGAAGCAAAATGGACCATAGGGGACAGGAGGGAGGGAGAGTGGGGGCAGCAAGCTAATCACAGAGTCTAAGCAGGAGGGCAATGATGGTTCATAGGATTAGGCAAAGGAGGGCAGGAGGAGTGGGCCGGGATGTCAAGCTAAATAGAGGGCAGTGGCAGTCCATCAGACCATGCAGGACAGGGGGGAGGGGACTTGTGCATGGACTCAGACATCAGAGGGTGGGGAGGAGTTGGATGGGGCAGCAAACTGACTGTTCAGGGCAGGGTGGACGGTCAGTGGCAGAACAATATCAGCATAGGACTGTAATGAGGGAGCAGGGGCATGGACTTGGACAATGAATGGGAAGGGAGGAAGAAGAGGAGGGGGACAGGAGCTGCAATCTTGGGGGACAGCACAATGCCAAGCCCTGCATCAAACCCACCCCCCACTGTTCATTGAAATGGGCATTTAACTTAATGTTAAAAAACCTCTAGAAAGTCACTAAGAAAACAAAGGTTACAGGGATCTTATAGTTAAGAGATAGAAAAAGAACCTTAGAAATTCACTATAAAAACAAGGGATACAGCGATATTATAGTTATGTTCAAATTTTACACGCACAAAACCATAGAAATTCAGCTGTTATAGTTATTTCTAGTAACTATAACTCATGCCCTAAGGTAACTATAACTCACACCCTCACCATGTACTGACAATTACCCCCGATATTACATCACTCATGATATCTTCTATGACATCATTGATAATATCACTGTAACATCTGCAGTAAAAGTATTGATAAGAAAACTGTGTGTAGCGAGGACAAGAGTTATAGTTATCTTAGGGCATGAGTTATAGTTACTTGAAATAACTTTATAATAGCTGAATTTCTATGGTCTTGTGCATGATAAATATGAACATAGCAGTTATAGTTATACTTCTGCTGAGAAACTATAATTTGCTTAATTTGATTAACTTATATTAAGAAACTATAACTCGTGGCCTAAAGTTTAATAGCATGAGTTATAGTGTCTTCAGATAAGTATAACTATAACTCATAACTCTTCATTGTCTATGGTTTTGCATGTGTAAAACATGTTACGAACTATAACCCTGTAGCCTTTGTTTTTTTCATTGAATTTCTCGGGTTTTCTTTTAAATGTAAATTAATATATAATTACTAAACATTAATACAACTACCTCTGTGCACAGCCTTTGGCTGTGCGTGAGGGGAAGTTGCCCGCATGCACCCAACACCACGCCGCACACGGCTGTCAGCTATTTGTGGCAGGGAATGGCCATAGGTCCTATGGCCAACCCCACCTTATGCACCCTCCTATCCAACTCTGTGCACAGCCTTTGCCCATTGGGCTTCAGAGCCATAGAACCATCATAGATTTACACTGAGGACACGCTGAGCACTGTGGTAGATCCACAGATCAATGGATCAGCAAAATAAATTGCCCAAAAGGGGTCCCTCAAAGACCCCCTCCATGTGTCCTATGGTGTCAGGATACCTCTATACTGACCACTTATCTGGGTTTTTATTCATATTTTCTCTACAGAGCCCAACTGAGAAACAAAGTGGCTGCTGCAACTTTTCTCTGAGGTTGTGGCCAGTCAATAAGGGCCCTGCTTTTGGGTTCAGATTCGCAGAACCCCCAAGAATGAATCTGAGAAGGGTTCGCCTAACCTAGATATACCGTTTACTTTTTCCTTTAGTAACTTTGAAACTACTAAGCAGATTCATACCAAATAAAACAAGGCACTCTTTCTGGACCAAGAGCTAGTTTTCCGCCTCATTTGGTGTAATTTTGTTTTGCGGTTCAGATTGTAGTCAAGTCTAAACTTGCAAAATCCCCAAAGACATTGAATGGGGAAAGGCATTTTGGGAGCCCCCTTTTTCTTAAACTCCACTTCACGAATCACCCTGAAAGTTTCCAGACAGAAGCTAAACTAACTGGTGTACTAGTATTAAAAATGTCATGAAGTTAGGTATAAAAAAATCTAGATTTTTCTAGATTAATTTTTGTTATTTGTCCTTGATATTGTGTGGCATTGATATTCTAGTGTCAATATTCAGGGTGCACGCCTCATATCTTTCTTTAATTGCAAAAAGGACTAAAAATGTTTTCTAACTTTTGTAAACTTTACATGACGAGTCTGATTGGATAAAGTCTTATGTTACAGGAATGTTGGTGTAAAGACAATGGCTATTTTTATGCAGCACACTCAAGACATCAATGACATCTGATGTGAACAGATAACATGTTTGGAGTTACAATTAAAAAATTTTTTTTAAACTTACCTGACCTGCCGCGCCGCGCTGCTCCACTCCTCCGTCTCCTCTGCAGCATGCAGGTACAGGCTCCCAGCCTGCCCTGCGGCCAATCCTGATGCTGCTCAAAGCAGCGTCAGGATTGTCTGGGTGCTCCCAGGCAGACTGGGTGCCTGTTCAGGCCTTCTCCAACCCAGCAACTGCATTGCTGGGCTGAAGAGAGCCTACTGTGCATGTGTTCTTGGTCGGCCCAAGATGGCCAGCTAAACAAACATGTTCACTGACGGGGAGTTCTGTCCACTCCCCCTCAGTGCTTGTCACAACCTGTGTCCCAGCCCCTTTTTCCAACAAATGATAATAAACACAGTTTATTATTGTTTTTTGGTAAAGGTTTGCAGCTTCCACTGCTGGCAGGGGTGGGGGGGTGACGCTCCTCCACCCTAACGGAGGAGCCGCCCCTCGTATAGAGATGACCTCTGGGCCAGTAGTCATCTCTAAATTTGGCAAACTGAAGTCGATCAGGTTAGTGGAAGTAGTGTCCTTTTCCACCAGGAAGGTCTGTACTTAAATCAGGCCATTAATTTTATCTTTAATATTTTGCAGTGGATAAAACTAAATATTTCATTGCTTAATGTGTAAAAACGGTTTAAAAAAGCAAATCCTGGTACAGGTATAATGTGCCACAGGGTGTTACAAACTGGCACAATGGTCCCATTGCTCCAGTTTGTAAATGTGACGCAGTATAGGGAACTGCTTGTGCCGCCGATCTTAAAACAAAAGTGACGGTGGTGCAAGGGGCTTGTAAATAAGCCTCTTTGAGGGCTAGTTAGATATGAGAAGAGATCATGAAGTATGGTGTGCTGTGGAATGTGCTTTTATTAACGGTCATATTCTTGAACAAACACTTTAGCACTAATACCTAGGTGTATGTGTAGAATCGTAGGTTCTGGTCCACATGCACTTAATGACTGTATAGAACATTTAGGGGCAAATGTATCAAAACTGCATTGCCAAAGTCATGCAAAGTAGCTTAAAGCAGGGCAAAATCTTGATAAAGAGGTTACTTTTTAATAAAAAACTTTTTTTCTGTTGGAAAGTTGCCTTTAAAGTAGCAGAAAGAGTGTTTTGCTCTGCTATGCAGTACTTTCTATCAGGGGGCGTTCCATGGGTGTTACTTGAACGTTGCAGCACTACCACCCATGGAATTTTGATGCAAAATGAGATCTTCAAAGATTATCATATAACATAACACCTCCTTGAAACAGGTGTTAAGTAGGATAAATGTATTTATTTCTACTGGCACTTCCTCCATTGCATATGTACTGCCATGTACAGCACACCTCCAATGTGTGAAATGTTTGTATTAGCATAATATTTTGAACTGGAAGGCTACTCTTCTAGTACCAAACCTGTGCTAGACATCACGCATAACCCTTTGCACAATAGTGCAAAGGGGTGTATCTGGCACTAAGCAACATGTCTGTGTGCCAGTGCAAGGGAAGAGAAGGCCATGTTTAGTAAGTATGTCTAAGCGCTGCTCTGTCCTTTAATTCTATTCAACACAGCGTTGCTGCACTGCATTGTGCTATTTTGTAAGCAAAACTATCCTTTTAAAATATTTAACTGTGAAACAGCAGGCAAGATGGATAGTCCATGGAAACAAATGTAGAGAAGTGACTGTTGTCAACCATTTGCAATCATTTGTAAATACATTTTGCGCTATATACGAAAAGCACACACTTCCCCTCTAATTCATGGCAACTGGCATTCACAGAAGCAATGCAGGTCATTCCAAACATTTGTTAATTTCCTGCAACCTGTTTCTTGGGGAATTATGTGAATTCTGCATCTTGTGTTAAGGTTTTATTGATTTGTATTCTTACTTTTCTGTTTTGTGTTACCTTACTAGGGTGTATACATGTTCCTTTTCATTGACGACATATGTTCTTTTTGTTCTAGTTTTTAGGCCCATATTTATACTTTTTTACGCAAAACAGTTTTGCGTCAAAAATATTACCGCCGGCTTACGCCATTTCGGTGCCCCATGCGGGCGTCAAGTTTATACTTTGACGCACGGCGGCGCGAACCACATGTGTAAGTCTTTTTTTTTTACGCACACCGCAGCGTCAAGTCGTAAAGCAAAACGACATTAACGCGGGGGAAATGACTGTGGGTTGATTTCCGACACCGCAAACCGGATATGCAGCGTTTTTTGACGCAATAGCATCAAAATTCCCCGCAAACACAGCCATTTCAGCAGAGGAGAGCCAAAATGGATCCCAGATGCCTGTACAGACCCCAGGAAGATGACAACAGACCAGGAACCAGCCAGGAGGACCCACACAAGAACCAGGACAGTTTTAAGAAGAAAAGAAAGTGTTGCTTCAGTGCAGAGGAACAGGAAATTCTGGTGAAAGAGGTGATGGAACACCAGCACCAACTGTTTGCCACCTCAAAGTTGCCAACCAGTAGGAGAGAGGCAATATGGCAACAAATTGTTGACAAGATTAACAGTGTGGCAGAAGTATGCAGAACAGTCATCGATTGCAAGAAATACTGGCATGAGTGCAAGCGCAGGACCAGGGAAAAGATGGCCAGGAACAGGAAGGCAGCACTGCAGACAGGAGGTGGGAGTCCAGCACACCAGGTGGCCCTGGACCACATGGAGGAGATGGTCGCAGCCGTCATCCCCGAGGAGATCGTCACAGGGATTCAAGGGCAGCGCAGACTACCAGGAGACAACACACATGCAGGGTAAGTCGCGTGGGGAATTAAAATGCACTAATGTCAACTACAACCGGGGTGGGGGGAATACCGACCACAAAATGCATGGAAGTCATGATATACATGGAGTGGCATGGGTAAAGGGGTATGGCATGGGGGCATGGCCTGTACAGAGAGAAGCTGGGGCATACCATAACACAACACTAACAACAGTTCCATGGGGGTATGCTGCCATGCCAATGATGTATCAAAGGTAAAGCCACACCAGGAGGGAAGGGCACAACGTCAAACTGACATCCCGTCACACGTCAGCCACTATACCCCCTACATTAATTATGGCCCAAATAACAACCTCTAGCCATACCGACAACTGGGATGTAACAGTGACAACAGTTGCCACTACCACCTCCGGTGTGTGTGCAGCTCAAGTAGCCAATGGCAGTAACGTCCCCATGGATCATACACGCCTAAATTCGTGGGTTGAGGATGACAACTTTAACAATCCCCTGAAACAAGACAAATGTTCCAGTCCTGTCAATTGTGAATGCCCATAGTTTCCGCAAACATCCGCCAATGTCATCAACATTAGGAGCTACACAGCACTAATGTCACACCCATGCTGCATATGTCAGGGTCCACCCTTTGCCAACATCCCAAATGTCATAATGCTCAGGCAACAGCATTGAGGGGGAGGACACATGTAACTGGTCACTGAAATACACCTGCAAAGTCAGAGGAGGAAATAGGACACTGCTACAACTATCAGGGCAATCCAAACTCCACACATTCCCCAACATCAGCTGTACACATTACCAATGCTAACATCCATATTGTGCCATAACAATGCTATGCATAGGATACTCAACATTTCAACTACATATAAGTGGATGTGAAAGATCAGAGACTGGGGGAGGTCCAGATTGTTAAGTGTGCTGCTAGTGCCATCAGGGCACCCACAGCCAGTGAAAGGTCTCACCATGAGAAAGGATGTAGACGCAGGGTTGAGTAGGAGAAGAAGGTGGCAATGCACTATTTGACCTAAGACACTAGAGGAGATGATGCCGATAAGTCTAATAACTTACCACAATACATGTGACATGCAGGTGGGGCATAGGCCTGGGAAAATGCCCATCTGAAAGACTGGAGCAATGAACAGGAAACAAGATCACAATGTGAAATCATCACAAGGCAGGCATGTCACATCACCAATGCCACAACACAGACACACTAATTGTACCCTATTTCATTGCAGAGGACGATGGATCTCCTGCGGATATGCCTGTCCAGGACTACCCTGATGACATGGATGACGAGCTGACAAACATCAGCCACCAGACCCTCCAAGATGTCCTTGGAACCCTCCAGACCCCACCTTCTGTCACAAGGAGGAGCACAGAACAATCAGCCATCACAGAGGACCCACCCACAACCCCAACTGTAAGACCTGCCAGCTCCAATACAGCTGAGGACTCAGATGACACACCAGCTTTGAGAGAACGGTAGTCGGAGTACAGAGGGAGCTGGCCAAGGAGGTGCGGGTGGGGATGCAAACTATGGCAGCCAACCTAGAGGGGGTGCGTTCGTGCATGATGTCAACTGAAGAACAGGCAGCAGCTATGGAAGGGCGAACAATTATCTTGCAGGAACTTGCAAAAAGGCTGAAGGAAATGAGCACAGCTGTAATACAGTTGACCCAACACCTACAACAGCAATCCAGTCAACGCGTGCACGAATGCAACATTGAACCCCTCAGGGCCGACCTGGCTGCCTACCATCGTGATGTGGCTGCTATTCTCAGCAACCAGCAGATTCTCCTTGCAGCAGTACTGCCCTTAAGACCTTCACAGGTAGCAGCGACCGGGATGTCTGACTCCACGTCTTCTAACACTGAGGTGTGTGTTGCCCCTTCACAACCACCACCACCAAGGACAGAGGAGGCAACACACACATCAGAAGAAGAAGACATGGAGCAGATCACATTCACATGTAAAAGTACCCGGAAGCATTAGTCCCTGCCACATGGCCACCTATTACCAAGGTCCAGCGCTTTGTACCATGCAGTCTTGCAACAACTGTACTCAATGACTGTTCTGAAAACCACTGTATATCTTGTCAGCCTGCCCAGTGCTTGTCTCTTTCTTACTCATTGGCAAATCCTGTCCCTCTGCACTGTCTGACACATCACCCCAGCTTGTCAAACGCATTTTCCTTTAGCACTTGTGTAGGATCACAATGGAAGATGTCACTATAATGGACTCACAATCATGGACAATGTACATATAGCACTACAGCACTTTTCAATAAATAGCACTTACACAACCACTTTGTCTTTGTGTAATGTGACACATCAACCGTGGAGTAGATCAATGTAAATACAACTGCCCTGAAATAATGTAGTCTGCTAACTATGCACAGTGGCCTGGATTGCACCATACTATGCCCTTCCTGAGGGTAATATCTGATGAAAATAGAAACCATACACCATAATGCTGTGTTGGACAGAATAATGCTTCCTCAAGGGATATCTAAGCCATTAAATAGTGGCAGCAAAATGTTGGCACCATGCAATACTAACACTTATAACATTTCCCACAAATCTAAGCAAACAGTCAACAAACTGCATGAATGAAGGTGTCTGAGTTTACATCTAAATAGGTAATCATGCTGAACAGTGTCACAAATGATCTATGTGAGTCATGAACATGATTGTCCAAGAGTGCTTACTACCACTCAGCTAATAAGGGTTTCCTTGAACATCACACTGCAGTCAGACATAACACAGTGTCCCTAATCATAAATGTGGAAGCACTGTATGTGACATTGAAAACATACTCAATGAAAAAAACACGTTGGGATCCATAGTAATTGTGATTGGTGGTTGCAATGAATGGTCGAATCTTTGAAAGATAGCTCTGGGGTAGCTGCCAATGTTACAGCCCAGTTGGGGTTTGTTCGTAGCATAGGACACAAATGTAATACAACAGAATTCATGTACACTTATGCCAAGGCTCTGATCTACAAGCATTTCACACATACTGTAAAGGGTTCACTATATATTTATTAAACGGTAATAGCAGAAGAGAAAACTCGGGGAAAAACCTTACCTACCTTAATCTACCCTAACTACTCATTACCCACAACTGTCCCTAACTAACCTAAGCTAAACTTACTTATCACATGTAACGAAATGTTCTAAACATCAACCCCCACCCCCTTATGAGATTTTGTTTTAAATTGTTTTAAAATATTTTTTTATATATTTTTTTTTTCAAAACACACAAGAACCCCAACATAGCCCCCCACCCACCCACACACTCAAAAAGAAAAATTTTAAATACTCAAGGCCCCCACCCCCCACCCACTAACTCTAACTAAACTAACAGCCTATACTAACCTAACACTAAGCCCCCTAAACCCACAAAGTATAAGAATAAGGAAAGAGGAGGGAGAGGAGGGAATCATGTCCATCAAAAATGTCTAGATGTTGGCCCTCCGGAGGGTCCGCTTAATGGACCTCACCCACCGGTTGATATGGCGAACATCCTGCTGCAGGTGACTCATTTTCCTGAGGACACGGTCCATTTGGCGCTGCTGTCCACAAAAGCAGCAGGGTCAATTGTTGCAGCTGGGGTGCTCTGTGTGCCAGCGGTGGAAGTGTGGGGCTGTGTATGGTCAATGCCTGTTGGCTGCCCTGAAGGTGGTCCACTGCTAGGGCCTGGAGCACTTCCTGATGTTGTTGGCACAACGGTCACAGCTGTTGGTGGTGCCACCTGGGTGGTAGTGGTGGTGGTGCTGGTGGTGGCTGTGGTGGGCAAAAAAGGGCCACCCTGTGGGAATGCCCTCCAGGCTCTGGAGGCCCGTTCGGTCCTGTATCTCCGGGCCATCCTTCTGTACCCCGACTCTACCTGCAGTATATGTTGGTACCGCATTGCCCGCCTCTGGAATTCACGCACCTGGATGGTTGTCATATTAACAGCTGTGAAGACAAATGAAAAAATTTACATAAGGAACTGCATTGTGTGAAATGGCACAAGAAGTAAATCAGACAGTACATCTACTGTACTTGTAACAGCTCATATCATCATACAGATCATTGAATGTCCCTGAGGAAGTACATGACAGGCCAGCCTACAAAGGTCGTATCACACCTAGCACATCCAAACCCTACAAGATGGGTAACAACTGGCATGATTTTGGCATCAGAGTTCTGCCAGTTGTCAGCTAACAATCATGCTGCACATCCTCCGCCAATGCCAGGGCTACAAATGTCAGTGAACGGGATGGAAATCTAGGGCCACATGATCTGCAAGTTGTAAATGGACTTGCTAGTATAGTATTCATGTGCTAAACCTGAGTGTGCATACTAGGTTCAGACCAAAGATTCACTGATTTACATGTCTATGTAACAAACTTGTATCATCAGTCCTAGGTACACTATTCACAAACCCATGCCTGTGTTTGAGGGTGGGGGTGGAGAAACAACTAACATTTTCAAACAACATGGACACCCAGGAAGCTTATGAAAGCTGGACATGTGTTTGGCTCAACACACACACCACAGGTAAGGTGTATCTACAAATAGGAGACAGCAAACCCTTGACTAATCCTAGTGCCACATATGTCTGGCAATGCAGACCTTTTGTCCACATCATATACTTCCAGTAAGCCGTGATTTACAACTAACACAGAGATGCAAGAACACCCCTTGCCATGATTTACATGCACACCTAGGCCGTTGCACTCAAGTGCCACATACTCGTAGCACTACATGTGCAGTTACATGCTGCTAGGAAGTTCAACCGACAGTTTAATTAGTACATTAGTGAATAGGGAAGCTGAAGTCTGTGGGTAAGCATTTTGCAGCCCCATTCTGGGAGAATGTGGGTCTGAGAGGCTGTCTAAATCACAGATTAGGCCCAGTGCGACTCTTGCTGATACAAGTGTTATCCACATGACTCATCCCCATTCACATTGCGGGGCCTACAGGACTGACCTAGAATCCCTAAATAAGACAATAGGATAAGGAATGGCCAACTCTAAAATGGTGAGAAAATGAAATCCCACTCATGGAACAAGCCAAATGATGGGCCAGCCATCACAACTTGCTGTTTGTTCAACACACAGGAGTCCATCACACATCACCTGCAAACACAACACATAACAGACATATCAACACTTACTGGAGTTGTCGGGGTCCTCGAATGAAGCCACCTCGCCCACAGTGTAGGGTGCGGGTCCACCTGTAAGGCATGGAAGGGAGAAATGTGCTCACAATCTGTGCACTGACCAACAACTCCAAAGACAAATACTATGGGCCTCATTCCGACGGAGGAAGCACCGCCAACAGGCTGGCGGTGCTTCAGGGGCAATACTGCGCGGTCAGAAAAGGGAAACCGGCGGTTTCCCGCCGGTTTTCCCCTGCCCCAGGGAATCCTCCACAGCGGCGCTGCAAGCAGCGCCGCCATGGGGATTCCGACCCCCTTCCCGCCATCCTGTCCCTGGCGGTTTTTACCGCCAGGAACAGGATGGCGGGAACGGGTGTCGTGGGGCCCCTGGGGGCCCCTGCACTGCCCATGCCACTGGCATGGGCAGTGCAGGGGCCCCCTAACAGGGCCCCATAATGATTTTCAGTGTCTGCTTAGCAGACACTGAAAATCGCGACGGGTGCCACTGCACCCGTCGCACCCCAGCAACTCCGCCAGCTCCATTCGGAGCCGGCTTCATCGTTGCTGGGTCGTTCCCGCTTGGCGGGCGGGCGGCCTTTTGGCGGTCGCCCGCCCGCCCAGCGGGAAAGTCAGAATGACCGCCGCGGTCATTTGACCGCGGTACGGTCTTCTGGCGGGGGAACTTTGGCGGGCGGCCTCCAAGTTGGAATGACCCTCTATGTGTAAGATTACATAAGTAAGTAAATCCACTATAAAATGATGATACTGCATCCTATACAGTATAGCACGGCTAACTTTTACATACCATGGGTCTCCAGTGAAATGTACACACATATCTGGCCCTAACTATCATGTGGTGGCAAACATGCTCCTTCATTAGTGAGCAGACATAATAATGGCGCGTATTTGTCTCATCATGTGTATCCAAGAGAGACATCCAAAGCCAGTTTCCTTGAGGAGTGCATTACCAGTCAACCAGCCATTGTGGCCATGACAAATGTATGCATCCCTAAACGAAAGGTGGAACAACAAACAGCAAATACCAGTGTAAGATGTTAGCTGAGGGCACCTTGCACTTTTTCCCTATGTCTCCAAATCCAGAACTGACATGTATCCAAAATGATGAAGGACCACAATAATCCCTAAGATTTATAGAACTTCCGCGATCGCTTTCCTTACACACTCACCAGACACACATGAGATATATGTCTGGGCCACATTGCTATCAACAATTGACGTGAAGCTTGCACTCATTTTCTGCATCATGCAGTGTTTCAAAAGTCAGTCTAGCTGTTGTGTCAACAAAGGTCGGTAATGTTTTGGAAAATCTATAACTCACTAGCAAATGTGACCTATATATACATAATTGGCTCCTGATTTGTGTTGCTGTCTGACACAAAGGCGGCACCAACTTACATTAAGAAAAAGTATTCAGTAATTTTGCAGAGAACTTTCTTCCTGACAGCTAGCAATTGTGGTCCTTCACATAGTGCATCAATGACCCTGTATGTTTCCAAAGCATTCCACACACTCAACAACATTGCCGGAAGATATTGTACAAATCATCTGATGTCACTACAGAGCTTTTAATCGTGCACATTTACATGATTTGTACTCACCAACAGGGGCACCAATCACAATTCCCAGGTGGTCCAGCAGATCTTGCTCCCTAGAGATGAGGTCAACCCAGCGGTGCTTCAGCTGGTGGTCATTCCTCTGGCTCCGATACACACGTTACAAGTGATTCAGAACCTTTCCCCACCGGATTCTCCGTGCCTCGGTGTGATACCCCTGTATCACTCGCCCACCTGCCTCTATCATAAGGGGAATGAAATGGCACACCAGCCATATGAACCCCCCAAGCTCCTCCTCACCCGTCTTGCCAAGACGTGGCCTACCCAACATCTTAGCACAGAAAAAGGGGAAATAGGGGATAAAGAAGAACAAACGAGAATAGGGGAAAGTAGAATAAGAAAAAGTAAACTAAACTACTAAAAGAGCCCAACCATCCCCAAACTATCACTACCCACAACAGACTCCCACAAACAACAAAGACAATACAATTCTGAACAATAGTACACAATAAACACTCAGACTGAATACAACAACAATATTTAATTCACAAACTAACAAGTAATGGACCACACTTGAGACAAAAGCACAATTTGACTGGACAAAACTCAGAACACAGCCACACAGTCTAGAAGAATCACAGATTGCAAAGAGAAAGGCAAAGTACACCCACTGTACATAATCTGTAAACAGGATATCCTATTACATCACTTCCCGCATAAAATGGCTGTCGTTTTTATCGTTATGCGTCAAAAAACTTTGATGCATTCGGTATGTGTGTCATTTTTTTGCGACGCACAGGAGTAAAAATGAAGCCGCATCCATAAATTTTTGAAATAGTCTAACACTTACCCAATTTTCAGGGCATAATGCGTCATTTTTCAGGCATAAGCGTCATTTTTGGACGCGTATGCTTCAAACTTTCAGGGCATTAACTGGGTTTGGGTCATTTTGCCATTTTAATGTAATATTACATTTGTGACACAACTGAGATGGGCTGATTGCACCCACTTTGGTCTTGACAGTGTATTGTCACATGTGAGACATCATACTGCTGCGGACCATGATCCGCTACTTCCTTAACAGGATTTTCACTCTTGGCTGACGCACTAGATGGACATATGTGTGTCCTACATATATGTATTGCACAAATTGGGCATGTTTGGCATCAGGAGAGGTTAGCAAGGTGACACACATAAGTTCAATACCTCAGTGCCTATGGCTCAAAGTGTGTGCATTGGCTACTAATGTAGTTGTTGACCCAGTGTGTGTGCATCACAAGATGCATTATTGAAAATATGCTTGTATGAATGTGAAGTCAATGTGCCCAAACCTTATATGCAAGTTAGCGCGGAAATGAGAGAGGACATGTGTTAGGCATACATGTAGCAACATATGTTGTGTGCACTTCCAAGATTTTGGGTGACGTAGACACCACAAATGACAAAGCATGCACCGGATAGATGGCAGACGCTTGTTCATGTCAATGGTCCAAAAGTTGCCCATCCCCTGTCCTGGAAATTTGGAAACTGCTTCCTAGGCACTTGTTGGTGAACCCACAGTGAGTCAGGCACATGTACAGACTAAGTGGGTACCACGTTATTGGCACAGACAGCCAAAGGTGACCCACAACTGTAATATCACACCATAGTTGTGGTCATATGAGTGAGCCACAACTCCAGTGGCAGTGGTGGACCAGCAGACGAGGCAGCACGTGGGCACATAGTGTCTGGTTCATGTGTGGGGTCCAATGTTGATCCTGTATATTTTTAGGGGTCTATGTTGTCACAGTTACGTCCAGGTCTCATCTTGAGTCAGTGGAGGCTATTCCTGTATCTACTGAGTATCCTTCTGAGATCAATGGAAGTAAAGTCGATGAGGACATGAGAACCTACATGGGGATGGTCCCACCCTGTCACTGCAGACGTGTAATGAGACTGTCAACAAGGCAACCTTGGTGTGCTGAGTGAGATCACATCTCAGGAGTCATGTTCCGGCAGGTGTCATTACAACATTTGTACACATGTTGGCCTGTAAAGTTCCCACTGCATCTGGGAACATCATAGCCTCTGTGTTGATTAATCTTGCAGCTATGCAGCATGCACAGTCCATCAATATGTTGCGAGCAACATGATTCAGCGTGTGAACTGTCTGGGTCCTAACATGTGTGGACTTTTTATGCACATTATCAGAGATAGCTGGTTCTGCTGGAGGCACCATATCCAATCCCTGCATACGGCCCTGGTACACTGTCACACTTTGTCGTTCATGCATACATGAGACCCATACAAGGGATAGCCCATGACTTTGGTATTCGAAGACAATTTTACAAATATGGTACAATTAAAAAGCAGATGATGCTATACAATGTATTTGGGTATACATTGAGGAAGCACCTGACCAAATACCCCCTGAGGAATGTGAGGTTTGGTAAAGCAAGTGTGGTACATTTGTAGCCACAAGGAACCTTTAGGGTGACGCACAGACTGGTGCCAGTCTGGCTGACAAGATGCAGGGTCAATCAGGATCCAGCAATTTCACAAGGTACATACTCAGTGGTCTGACTAAGACTGGTCAGAGGAGGAACAAGACAGTTGACATGGGAAACTGTGTTTGTCCTTGGAAGGTGACACATAAACCCAAGGGCTGTGTTCCACGGCTTAATTTCTAGCAATGCATAACCGTGTATGTGACAAAATTGCAACTTCTATGCTGTTCCAAGCATCTGCAGGGGAAGTGCATGTTCAAATGGGTGGTGTGCTTGGAGGTGATCACAGGTGTGTGCTGCATCAGTTTATCACAAGTCCTGTAGGTGAGATTCCAGTTCAAATGGCCAACAGCACCTTTCACACGGGAAGCAAACTACAGGTGATAACAGGGCTTAGAAACTACAAGCCAGTGTATTAATGGACCTCACGTCCATGCAGTCAGATGTACTATGACAATGGCATACCATAGGAAAGGGTGTGGCACACTGTATTACTATTGTTAGTCTGTGTGTGTAGAGGAGGGAATATCGGGGTACACATATTACCATTCCAGGGACCTCTTCAGACAGGTGGGTTGAGACCAGGAGCATGGGTGTGTCAGGAGTTAGGAAATGGGCTGACATGTACATGGAATGTCATGTGAGCAATGCTTGTCATAGGTGTGGCACTTGTGCTGTCTATGTTCTGCTTCTATGGAACTCTAGTCACAGATAGTCCTTGCAAAGATAGGTGCTGTACGACTTACTGCTGTCAAGGGTCTGGACATACATTCCTGATATCAATGCAATACCACATCCACTGCCTCATGTATGAGGCATTTTTTTCACTTATAGACTGATGGTGTCTTAGTTGTGTGCCATATGCTGCGATGAACCATGTTGCCAACATGTATGTGTAAAATAGGTGTGGACCTCTGCTATTGCCCTTCAAAGGTGAAATGTACAGGATATATGTCATTTACAGTGTGTGTGTATGTGACTGTTGTATAATACGCATCACAATTGCTTTGGAAATTTCTGTGTCCTGATCGTGATCGGTATATCAGCAATGCTCCATGAGGCTACACTCTTATTCTGATAGTTAGAGATAAAGGTGAGCAAAAATGATTACCCAGACCATGATATGGTGATTATTATTGGTGTTTATTTACATTAGTTAATACAGTGGTGATGGTGAGTTGCTTTAAAAGAAATTGTTCACAATATGTTGGCGCCTATGCAATCCAGCAGCTGTGTTTTGTTGTTCCCCCTCATGTTGCAGGCCAGCATCCTCTTCTTCCTCATCTTCAGGCATTTGTGGCTCTGGTTCTAAGAGGGGAATGTTCCTTCGTATGCAAATGTTGTGCAGGATGGCACATGTTAAAATTATCTTACAGACCATTTCTGGTGAATATAGGAAGCTGCCACAAGTGATGTTGAGGCACCTGAATCTCAACTTGAGGATGCCGAAGGTCCTCTCGACTATGGTGCATGTCCTCCTATGTGCCTCATTGTAGGCACGCTCTGCTGCAGTGCTTGGGTTACCAAATGGTGTCATAATCCATGGCTGGATCCTATACCCCTGATCAGCTGAAAAAGAAAATGAATGGGATCATGTTGATGTAGCTTACCCCCATTATTATCACCTTGCATGGCAGTAGTTGTCTTGTGTTGTCTGTGACTCTTTTGTGTTATTGTGTTCCTTCCTAGGCTTGTAGGATGTACCATCTGCATTGTGTTGTTTCCTTGGCTGAACAAGTGTTTGCCTGCTGACCGGTTGTCAGCAGTATGTTTGGGTATTTGCAGTACAGTGTGCACTCCCTAGCATTGTGACTTGTGATACAGGTGTCCCTGTGTCTTCACTGGGGGTGAGATGATAGTTCCATACGCAGATTCAAATTGACAGTGGTGGTAACACGTTGGCATGTATGTGTCCTGGACATCCCATACCTTTAGACTTATGCAATGGATTAATTTAAACATCAGTGAGACGCTTACATTTTGCAAGGTGACAATTAGCCAAACCTCTCCATACGTTGTGATCATTGACGTCTTAACATTTGACTGTATACTCATCTCAGTTGTGTGACATGTTCACTGCAGACCTATCAAACATGGCTAGTGATGTCACGACCTCAGTGTGTTCCTCTCCACATGTTGCTATCGTGGTGAATGTGTTGTGTGTCCTAGAGGGTTGCTGTGCAGTTTGTATATAAGTGGGTTTTTGTACTTATCAACAAGTAGTCCATTGCCATTTCGTCCATCCTGGAAGTGTTGATTGATGGTACAGTGACAGAAGATGAATGAGTCATGGACACTCCCAGGATACTTTGCCACGATGTTGGTAAACAATCCTTGGTGATCCACAATGACCTGCACATTTATGGAGTGTGTGTGCTTCCTGTTGCGGTAGAGGTATTCAGTTGCAGCAGGTGGCACAAGGCGTACATGTGTGCAGTCGATGGCACCAAGGACGTGTGGGAATCCATTAATGAGGTAAAACCCCTGTTTTGTCTCCTGCTGCTTCTGCAGTGTGTTTGGGAAGCAGATGTGGCAGGGTGTGAGTCCAATGATGGCATCCAGTACTTTGGGCAAGAAGGCAGAGAATGATGGCTGTGATATTCCGGCAACCAGGGCGCCAGTGCTTTGAAAGGAGCCACTTGCCAACATGTGAAGTACAGTTTGCAGCTTGGTTTCTGTTGGGATGCTGCAGGGTGTCAGCAAGGTGGGTGCCAACTGTGGCTCTATATTGTGCAGCAGCTGCTGAATGGCCTGCCAGTTCAACCTGTACCTCTGGATGATGTCATGTTCCCTGAGGCCATGAAGGGTTGTTCTGGTGCGGAATATCCTCTCCTGCCATCTGCGCTGCCTTTGGGGTCCCTGCTGGTGTTGTGGTAGCTGCTGTTGTTGTTGCTGGGCTCTGCGTCTGCGTGCACGCTGGATGAGAAGCACCTCCATGTCTCCCTTTTGCTGCTCTGCTGTTGCTTCTGTGTGTTCTGATTAAATACAGGTGTGTTTGCCCCATTTTAATGCCTGCCCTGACCCAGGCGTTAATTTTTTCCGCAAATCGGGCTGTGCGTCATTTTCCACCTCCGCCTCCTGGCCGTGCGGCACTTTTGCCCAGAAGCATAAATACGACGCACGGCAGTTTAAGTCATTTTTTGGACGGGAACACCTACCTTGCATATCATTAACGCAAGGCGGTTTCCCGCATCCAGAAAATGACGCACAAGGCAGGATTTTGACGTCTGTGGGCTCGGGTGTCAAAGTTTAAATATGGGGCCAGTGTTGCGCTGAATGTGCGTCAACATTTTTGACACACATTCTGCGCAGACGGAGTATAAATATGCCCTTAGACTTTTACGGTCGGTCTTAAGATTTAATATTGCGCTGGTTCACAATATTTTTACTTCTCTGACCTTACATGATAACTGTATCCTGTAAGGTCAGGGCATGTGTCATGCTTTCAGGTTATGCAAATCAAAAAACCCTACAGAAAAGGGTGTAGCAACATTTTCAAATGAAGAAAAATATAAAAATTCCTATTATGACAGAAGTGGTTAGTATCCCTTTGAAATGCTCATTTTATGTTGCAAACATAAAATACCGCCATTCAGACTGTGGATTTCAATTATAACTTCACATGACTTCGGGAGACTATAAGGTGGGCTTTGTAATAAAATACAATTTTTAAAAATACCTTTTATATCGTCATTCAACAATAAAGTGCCATAAAATACATCAATTTACAAATTATTTGTTATTTAGGCCAAATAATTCAAGACTCTGCTGACAGCAATATTTCCGATGGGGAGAGTGCTCCCATGTAGGTATTGCTCAGGAATAGAGTTAGGCTATACTTGGTGAAGGCGATGGTAATGATGGACAGGGTTCGGTAGGATTTGGACGTCACTTTGTTCAAGTGTGGATTACTGTAGGTATGTAGTTATGAGGACTGTCTTGGTGAGTGTAGGTGAGATTGACCGTGGGCACAGTGGTAGCGATCATGGGGTGGAAGGGCAGTGGTAAAGGTGGGGAGTGCTGAAGAGGGTGTGTCCAAAAAATGTTGAGTTGTAAATATCATGCTACCTTAATATCGTCACATTTAAATTGTGACATCAAAAATATCGATATCAGGCATATCACAGGTAATAATATTGTTTTTGTAATGTAGTTAATATCATTGTGAAAATATATTTGTAAGTAATGTAGTTGTATGTAATAGCATGCTTTTGATATTGCTGTAGTATAATAATGTTTCTATTTTTTTTAATGTATTAGCATTCAAATGTTTAAATGTTTTAGTATTGTGATCTCTTTGTTTGTTTGAGAATTTTGTTAATACTTTTTAACTTTTTTTTAAATTTAGTTTTTAACATTTGCATATTTTAAGATGGAATAGTTTTATATCACATGTTCAAGCTGTACGTATTAATTATAACAATGCAATTGCTTATGCATTTTTGTATTCTAGTAAATTCTTTTTAGCAGTTGGATTCAGAGTTAATAGTGGAAGGGGGATTTAAAAAAAGAAAATGTAACATTGTTTCTTAGTAAAATATTTTGACTTTCTTAAAATGATTAGGCCAGCGTGGATTTTGCAGAGTTGCGCTACGCAGAACTCTGCAGAGTGGCCAAAAAACACCACCACGCCATGCAGAGTTCCGCGAGCATGGAGAGTTTCCCAGCGCATCTGTTCTCATGGCGTTTCATGTTAAACGCAACATGGAGTGCGTCCTTCGATTGGAAATCACACGCTAATGGGGCCACACGGTTAGCATGGGTGCAGCAACATGCTTTCTCTGTTCAGTTCATAGTGCAGGGGCTATGTTTGAATGTACTTTCAATCCTTTCAATCCTCCACCCTCCTAATTAATCTACCCTTAAGTTTTATTTATTATATTAATGTATGTTTTTGTGTCTTTGTATTTCTATTTTTTTCAATTTTTCCTGTGTCTTTCAGAACTTTTGGGGATTTTTTTTATTTTTATTTTACTTTCTTTTATATTTATTGTATTACTAAAGCTTTATTTCGGCCACAATGGTCATAAAAGTACAAACAATAACATCAAATAAATGAATATAGACATAACCAATTTCAGACAATAAAATATGAACATTAAAAATCATGAATAATACTTATACACAAATTTCCCTTCCTACAATCAAAACTTAAGAACAATTAAAAGTACAGCAGTAAAATAACCCAGCATCTTCAGGCTTCTCCAGCACACATAGAATTTTCACTGTAAGGAGCCACATGGTGCTAAGAAACGTGGCCATGGAAATTAACAAGGCTGGTTGGGTGTCCATCCTAAGGAAGGGTACAGCAACTAATTAGTTACAAGAACCTATGAGTCTACATGTTGGAGCTAACCACTTCCTTGAAGGAATGCATAAACTGGACAGACAAGCAAGACGTGGGGTAGATCCTCATTATAAATATTACAAGCTGGACAAACAATTGCTCCCCCACTCAACCATTTGCAAGTGAATGATCTTAACGGCAAGGAACCTACTCAAAATTGGTGGTAACATTTCCTGTCCCTCTGTACCAAAATCTGGCCCCCAAAATGTCTCACATCTGCTCTCACATTTAAAATCAATGAAATTACAATGTAATTTCAAGGCAGCACCAATTCACACTTCATCAGCAGCTACCAATTGCCCAGTAGTGGTTTTTCAAATCAGTCTTAGATGCAAATATGACAGCTTCTGTATGATCCAACAACTCGGACAACCCAACTGAATACAACATGTTTTTGACACACCTGAGCCATTGTATTCTGGTAAAGCAGTCCGTTTTTAACACAACCTTAAGAGCTTCCAAATAGTGGACTAGCTCAGGAGTAGATCTGAGACACCTTCAATACAGAAGAGGACGCAATCCAACTTTACGTGCCAGCCCTCTAATACCTAAATCCATGAACAGAAGGATCAATGGGGTACCTTGTTGAAGACAAACTGAGGCCCAGATTTCAGAAGCACTAGAGCCATATTAGCAACATTTAAAAAAAATGCTAATGTGGCATTAGGCTTAAAAAATCGCAGTGCCATTGTTACAAAGTGGCACAATGTACGCACTGCGTCACTTTGTTACCCTTTGCACCAATTTATGTATGCAAAGGGGTGTTCCCCCATTAGGGGGACCCCCAAAATGGCGCAGTGGAATCAAAAAGATTTCACTGCATCACTTTTTGCAACTACTTTTAACACATGCTCAGAGTAGGCGTTAAAAGGGGGCACACCATTGGTTACAATGGGCCCCTATGTACTGTTCAGGGTTAGCGCCAAAATATTGGCGCTAACCCTGAACAGTACATCAGTAGCATCAACAATTTTGATGCTATTGCCCCCTACCCTGCGCCATGGTGAGCCGTATTTTAAATATGGCACACACATGGTGGCGGTAGGAGGGTGCTAAGGAGTGCAATAAAAGTGGTGCAGCACCACTTTTCTTAAATCTGCCCCTAAGTTCCTCACAAAGTTGTTTTCTACTTTAGATAATTCCTTATTTCTAGAGAACCCCCACAGTTCCACAACATACAGGGCTGAACCTGAGGTCTTAGCCTCGTAGATCTGTAGAGCTAGTCAAATTGGTTTCATGTGTGAAACAGAATGTTCTTTAATTAGTTTAGTGTCCACTTTTTTGATATGTGGCTTCCACGCCATACTCTCGGAGATTGTTATCCCAAGTAAGTAAATGAGGCCACCATCTCAAGCAAAGTGCCTCCCAGGACAATATTAGCTTTGAATGACTTATGCAAGTCAATGTGATTAATTTGGTTTTGGATGTGTTGATCTCCAGCACATGAGTGTGACAGAACTCATCAAAACAGGTAAGGGGTTTCTGCAGTCCACTCAGGGTCTTGGAGATCAACAGACTGCCATCCACAAATAAAAGGATTGGAACCTTAGTTTGCCCCAGGGACAGAGCATCTGTCTCCACCTGGGCTAGAAAAGGGACAATATCATTAATAAATAACAGAATAGGGTGGGCACTAGAACACAACCTGGTATCTTGTCTGTCAACTAGCCTTGATCACTCCACCTAACATGTGCATAATTATCCTTGTGTAAATATACAAGTAGTGAAAGAATGTGGAGGGGGGCATTGCCATTTCATAAACATCCTTCCACAGATCAGCTCATGGGACTAAATGGAAATCTGACTTTAAATCTAAGAATGCTACATAGAGATTACCCTTGCCAATTGTGACCATTCACCAGTACAACAGCAAAAACCTGAACAATTGATCTATGGGGGAGGTTTTGTTGTGAAATCCAGTTCGCAACAGATTAATTATCTCACAATCAGACATACAATCCTGGATTTTCCAAAGACTGCCTCAACAGGAAACTTTCTGCAGGCAATCTATCAAACTTAGAGGCCTGCAGTTACTCTGTAGGGACCTGTCTCCCTTTTTATATGTCAGTACAGCAATGGCACGTTTCCAAGAATCGGGATAGGAGCCCCTGCTGCTATTGCATTAGATATTGGGGGTTATTACAACTTTGGAGGAGGTGTTAATCCGTCCCAAAAGTGATGGTAAAGTGACGAATATACCACCAGCCGTATTACGAGTTCCATAGGATATAATGGACTCGTAATACGGCTGGTGGTATATCCGTCACTTTACCGTTACTTTTGGGACGGGTTAACACCTCCTCCAAAGTTGTCATAACGCCCATAGTGAGGATGTAACTAGACCAAGATTCCCTATCAGTTAGAAGCAAGTCAGCTGGGATGCCGTTGGGGCCAGGGGTGCGGTCACACTTTATCACATCACTGCATCACCTTTGTATTTAATTTCCTTCCTTCCTTCCTTCCTTCGTTCCTTCCTTCCTTCCTTCCTTCCTTCCTTCCTTCCTTCCTTCCTTCCTTCCTTCCTTCCTTCCTTCCTTCCTTTCTTCCTTCCTTACCCCTGTTCCCCACAACCTAGCACCATGTCAGAGGAGGGCAATCAGAGGAGCGGCGGTGCCAGGGCCCCATGTAGCCACCTACCCTGCAGATGGCAGCACCGCAAAGGTGTGTAGCCCTGGGCTATTTGTTATGATATGGAGTTGGCAGTACTGTTTTTTTTTCGTGCAGTGCCCCCTTCCCTCCATGCTGGTTGCAGGCCTGGCAGGGGATTTTTTTTCTGAATAGCATACTGCTCACACTCACAGGTAAGTTATGTTTAGTTTACCTAAGGATATTATTGTTATTATTATTATGTGAGCCAGTTTCATCTAGACAGGTGCTCTGCGCTACCTAATTGTACTCATCGTAGCTCACTTTGGCTGATTAATTAAGCTTTGCTGACTCTTCTGTCCTCCTGTCACCATAGGGATTCAGTGATATCAGTGAGTTAGCATTTTCTGTGACTTTCTTTATGTAGCTCGTACAATCCCAAGCACAGTGATGTGTAGTATGCATCTATGCACTGCAAAAAAAGAGGGACTGAGTTGGTCCATGAAGGCGGTTGAGAAATGAAAATAGAATCAAAGATCATTCATTGCAATGCATTAGTTCCAAATGTAGATTTTGTTAAGGAATATTGGAAGAAGGATTTTAGGATTAGTATGGTAAACTCAATGATAATCAATAGAGTCAATACTTGTACCAAAGGTGATCTGTTTTAGATAAGTACAATGTGACTTTGTTTGCCTGTCATAATAATTTTGTTGAGATTAACTGTACCACTAATTTTTATCTTCTTCATTTCTTACTTCAACACCAAAAGGCAAGAAGAGGGTCAGTGTAGAGGCGGGTCTGAGAAGAGCTGGGAAGGAGGCACCAACCACCAGCACTGCTGCTGAAGGCTCTGCTCAGCCTAGTAAGTCCTGTTATTTATTATTATTATTTCCCTAATGTTGAGTTTTGTGATTGATGTGAGCTTAGGGTAGCATCCTGGGGTATTGGAATGTTGGTGCTGGGTTCCAGGACTGAGGTTGCTGCCTGGAGCATGGTATTGCTGATGGTATTGCTGATGATAAAGTTGCTCTGATAACCTTAGCTGCCGTCTTCCTTTCATGTGGCGATGAGGATGGTATACAAAACCCTGCGCGCAAAGCACACTGGATTAGCTCTTTTACCTCTACCCACTATGCTACTTTAACATTTTGCTTTGTTTATTTTTCTTATACTGTACAAAGTCATCATCATCATCATCATCATAGGCTATAGCTCTGCCCCCTCAGTACAAAAGGTTTTTGGTTGGCTTGACTACCAGGCTTTTCTACATTGTGAACCATCAAAATGCCCAGAGTGATATTTTTGATAGAAGATACTTCAGTGCTAACCCAACTATAGTAATGTATTGCGGTTGTATTTTCACATAAAAAAAATTAAGGGGAGGGGTATCTGGCATCTAAAAAAATTAAAATGTTTTTCTAATCACACAGAGTGCCGCTGGGTAAATTGATGGATGGGAGAAAGGATGGTTGAAAGAAAGGGTGGATACTGAATGGATGGATAATGGATTTGAAATTTTGGTTGAAAGACTGGAAGACAGAAAATAAAGCTTAAACCACGGTGTCTACGGGTGAACATAGAAGAATGAAATGATGATTGAATAACTACTTGGATGAATAAACAAGGGAGCTCATCTGGAGAGTGGCATTCTGCTCACCTACTCTGCTTAGTTTGTTTTATGGTTATCAAAGCTATGTTTCAAAGTGGGGGGTATTTTAATTTTTGTTCTAGTGCCTTGACTCACTGTATTTGTTAAGCGAGGCACATATGTATCCCACCCATCACCACTGATCACCCCCCTGTCCAGAGCATTTTACCACCCATGACCAAAGTGCAGTATGGTTCAATTTATGACTGCAGTGTTGGATGTGCAATGTGCATCTGCTAGTTAATGCGGCATTTACAAGTTACAAGCAAACTGAGCACACAAGATGTGTTTTCCTTCACCCTCTCAGTCACCTCTCAGTACTTCACTCCTTTATTCTTTCCTAAGTTCTTCCGTCTCAGCCTAACAAAACAAATGAAAAATCCATTCTTGGTCATTTTTATGGCCATGTGAAGTGATTCCAAAATATATTTCATGGTTTCCCATAACAGATTAATTTGACACCCAATCAGATTTTTCCCTTTTGACTTTCGTCAATTACAGTGACTAAATAAGCCAAAGTTTAGTCACATGACAAATCGATTATCAGTGATACTGCTCTATTCTATTGCAAAAGTTCTACCTATCCACTTAATCCCTGTACCTTACCGTGCAGTAGAGTAAGTCTAAACATTCATTTCCTTACAAATTAATTTGCTGGAAATAGTTTGTGATGGTGGGCAAGGCAAGGGAGTAAAGTGGGACTAAGGGGGTCATTCTGACCTCGGCGGTAAAAGGCGCTTACCGCCGTTCAGAAGACCGCCATAACACCGCCGCGGCCGCGGGAAACCGCCACGGTCATTCTGACCCGCAACAGGCAAACCGCCAAAAACCCGACATCCACAAAAGTCTGCCACACCAACGGCCAGCGAGAAACTGGCGATGACCAAACCTCCACCGCCACGCCAACAGAAATACGCCCATTCCATTCCGACCCACGAATCCACGCGGCGGTCTTTCAACCGCGGTATTCCATTGGCGGTACACACCGCCGCGGTCAAAATACACACACAGCTCCAAAACACGGCCACATTGGTCATTTTGAAACACACACACCTGATACACATACTAACACTACTCCCACACACCCAACACAATATAAAACACACACCCACATCACCCACAAACCCCTACGACCACCATTTATTGACTAAGGCCAGAGAGAGACACCACCAGCTAGTACAGAGCATTCACAGGCACATAACACCATCACTCACACAACATCCACGCACAAAACACCACACACCACCACACTCACCACACTCATCAGCACAAACGCCACCCCACACCTCATCCACACCACCCCATGGCACCCCAAAGACACCCCAGGTTTTCAGACGCTGAACTCAGGGTCATGGTGGAGGAAATAGTTCGGGTAGAGCCCCAGCTCTTCGGGGCACAGGTGCAGCACACCACCATTGCCAGGAAGATGGAGCTATGGCAAAGAATAGTGGACAGGGTCAACGCTGTGGGACAGCATCCACGAAATTGGGACGACATCAGGAAGCGGTGGAACGACCTACGGGGGAAGGTGCGTTCCATGGTATCCAGACACAACATCGCGGTGCAGAAGACTGGCGGCGGACCCCCACCTCCACCCCCAGAATTCACAACATGGGAGGAACAGGTCTTGGCGATCCTGCATCCTGAGGGCCTTGCAGGAGTAGGCGGAGGAATGGACTCTGGTAAGTTTAATCTCAACTACTTCACCGCCCCCCACCCACCGGCATGCCAAATCATACCCCCACCCTCCCCTCCACCCCATCACACATCCTCCTTGCTAATGTCTCACCATAACAACCCACCCATCCCCACACCAAGCCCTGCATGCGACCACAAACCATGGACACCCCTCACCTAATCATGCCCACTGCAAATACCCATCCCCCCCCAAACCACCGTCACAACAGCCCCCACAAGGGAATGCCAGCACTGGGGTACACAGGCACCCACCCATTGCAGGCTATGGCACACACAGAAGCAATAACCATACTCTTATACCCCTGCAGGACCCAAACGCCACGACACCGCCCAGGAGGGTCCAGAAATGTCCATTCCACCCCCGGAAGAGGCCCACAGTGATGACAGCAGCTCTGTCTCCCTGGACCCAGATGACCAGCCCGGCCCATCGGGGACCTCGGGACAGTCGGTTCCCCTCAGACAGCCACAGGCCACAGCAGACCTACCCCCCTCTGGGAACACCAGCACAGCACCCACCCAGCGGGCCCATGCCTCTGTCTCCAGGACACGTCAATCAGGCGGTGTGTCCACCACTACAGGGCACCCAGGTTAACCCACCACCCCAACAAAAACAGGGACCTGGGGGCAGTGGTAGTGGGCACACGGTCCAGGGGACAGAGGCCCAGGGAAACAGGGGAACTGGGAGGGCTGCTGTGCGACAGGGGGGGGACAGGCCCAGGGAACCCACTCTCCACAAGGCCCTATCCTCCATCATGGGAGCATACCACCACTCCCAGGAGACGATGGCGACGGTCCCTGCCTGGTTCCAGGAGATCCAGGTACTGCAGGAGGAACAGTATATGGGGTTCAGGGAAGAACTCAGAAATATCAGTTCGGCAATGGCACTAATGTTGTGGCTCTCAATCTGATTGTCACCACATTGCGGGATCATGTGGCACTACAACGGGGCCCTGTCACTAGCATGGACCAAGAACAGGCTACCACCTCCGCCGGCGCTAGTGGACAGGAGGCCCCGACACAAGAACAACAGGCCACCAGAACCCCACCCCCCTGCAGAAGGAGAACCACCCAGCAAGCGGTGCCTGAGATCTAGGAAGAAGACAGAGTAGGATGCCAAGACCCCCGCCAGGAAAGGATACCCCCTGATTGTCATCCCACTGTCCCACATTGTCACCCTGTCCAACCTTAAACTGCCCCTGCTCCACCTTCCACAGGCATATGGACAATGCACCTGTGAGACTCAAAATCTGGACTCTGCCATGGACATTCCTCCACCATCACCCATCACCGATTTGCAACCATTACCCAAATTTGAGCACTTTATTAAACACACTTATTGAAGAAAAAAAAATCTGGAGTCTGCCTGTATTTTTGAACAAATGTATTACACAGAACCATGCCAAAATGTCCATTTACATTGTGATGACAACATACCACTGTCACACAGCTGTAGTCCATGGGGAAACAAAGCAAAGGTCACGGAGTGGGGCCCACATCTCTGAAATTGGAAGGGAAAGACACAACTCAGTGAACATACACTGGGTGGAAACTCAGACAGTAGAGAGGCAGGAGACTTTAAGTAAATGTAAATTCCGGTGTTGATTCTTACCTGTATGTTATTGAAAATACTGCTGTATTACTCTGTCCCTGTTGTCTGTGTCGTCCTCTTCGTCTTCCTCCTCTTCACTCTCCGCAGGCTCCACGGCTGCCACAACACCACCATCTGGACCATCCTCCTGCAGAAAAGGCACCTGGTGGCGCAAAGCCAGGTTGTGAAGCATACAGCAGGCCACGATGATATGGCACACCTTCTTTGATGAGTACATTAGGGATCACCTGTCATGTGGAGGCACCTAAACCTGGCCTTCAGGAGGCCGAACGTCCACTCGATCACCCTCCTAGTACGCCCATGGGCCTCATTGTACCGTTCCTCTGCCCTTGTCCTGGGATTCCTCACTGGGGTCAGTAGCCATGACAGGTTAGGGTAACCAGAGTCACCAATTAGCCACACACGGTGTCTCTGAAGTAGTTCCATCAGGTAAGGGATGCTGCTATTTCGCATGATGTACGCGTCATGCACTGACCCAGGGAACTTGGCATTTACATGGGAGATGTACTGGTCAGCCAAACAGACCACCTGGACATTCATGGAATGATAACTTTTTCTGTTCCTGTACACCTGTTCACTCGTGCTGGGGGGGACCAAAGCAACATGTGTCCCATCAATTGCACCAATGATGTTGGGAATATGTCCAAGCCTGTATGTCAGTATGACATGTCTTTCTTCCATTGTCGACAGGTCCACCAGCGGTCTGTACACGGGAAGATTCCTCCATCTCCTCGCAAGTCCCAGCGGATGGTGCCTAGGAAGGACAACATGGAGCACAGAGTCAATCAACCCACAGGTACGTTCCCACAGCTTGCACAGTACACGATTCTCAATGCATTTAATGGCTTGTATGAGTGTTGATGCAAGGCCTAGGTATGTGTGACGCAGTAGATTTTAAGCCATGTGAGCCCTTGAAATGGCGGCTGCCTGACCTGTGAAGTGCGACAGTGGGATGTGAGGTCAATGCGCTGGCGTGGCACACCGTGGCGGGAGGCGGTCGAAGACCGCGGCACAAAGCCGCATTGGTTAACATTGAACCCTATGGGTCTCAGGAGCCAATAACGATGTGCGCCGGCGGTCGCGGTACGCACCGCCGCGGTACGCACCGCCGCGGGCGTGACCGCCATTTTCTATCTGCTTAATCACTCGATACCTGATCATCCACAGGAGAGGATCTATACTGCAAGTGCTGCTGTGACCTCGGTCTGGAAGAGACAATGGCTGCTGCGACTGGGGAAAGGGCCCCTGCCTTCACTTCTGAAGAATTGGAGAAACTCGTGGATGGGGTCCTCCCCCAGTATGCGCTACTCTACGGTCCTCCAGACCAACAGGTATGTACACTAGGACCATGCTTTGTGGCCAATGCCTGGGATGAGTGGGGTGAATGAACGATGGTGGGGAGGGGAGCGAATGAGGCATGCATCAAACGACAGATGAGAGCATGTGCCACATGGCAAGGGTGGGGATGGGGGGCCACTCACATCGAGCATGCAGAAAATGATTGTTTATTTTTCTCCCCCTGTACATGTCACATAGGTCAGCGCCCATCAGAAAATCAACATTTGGCGTGCCATCGCCAAGGACGTCCGGACCCTGGGGGTCCACAACAGACGGGGCACCCACTGCCGCAAGAGGTGGGAGGACATCTGCCGCGGGAGCAGGAAGACCGCGGAGGCTCTGCTGGGGATGGCCTCCCAACGTAGGAGGGGTGGCACTCGTCATTTGACCCCCCTGATGTCCCGGATCCTGGCGGTGGCCTACCCCGATTTGGATGGGCGTGTGAGGACATCACAGCAGACACAAGGGGGTGAGTACAAATACATTCTGCTAACTTTGCGCGCAGTGGAGGTGTCTGGGTGGGGGAGGATGGCTGTGGCTAACCCTAGGCCAGGGCGATTTCCGTAGGCTAGGCCCCTCCGTTAGGCATGGCACTGTGCCCCCGCCCCCCACCTCTGTAGGTTGCCTAGTGCAGCTAATCATGGCCCTGTGTCACCTATGTGTGGATTTGTCGTCCATAGGCTTGTAGGCCATGTCCCACGGATTGAGTAGTGTACCCCAAGTGCGTGGCTTAGTGCAGGGGGCTTCTGTGTCTGTCCTCTCCGCCAACTGTGTCGCCAATGCATGCACTTAACATGTCTTTATTTCACCCCCCCCTCCTTTTTTTGGTGGTCTTCCAGTTCATGTGTGCATTAGCATCATCAGGCGGAGGAGAAGTGGCATCGGAGCACGAGGGAGCTGCATCTCACATGGCCATGGAGGGCCATGCAACCGACTCGGAGTTCACCAGTGAGGCGGAGGGCGAGGGGAGCTCCACAGCGGGGACACGTGGTGACATCAGCGACACAGACACGTCCTCAGAAGGGAGCTCCCTTGTGGTGGCGGCAACATCCGTGCCCACCGCAACAACAGGTACAGCCGCCACCCAGCGCACCAGCTCCGCCCTCCCAGCAGCCCCTCAGCCTTCGCCCCGTGCCCGCTCACCCAGGAAGGTGGGCATCTCCTTCGCCCCAGGCACCTCAGGCCCTGCCCCAGTTACCCCTGCTGCCCTCAGTGAGGAGGTCATTGACCTCCTGAGGACGCTCATTGTTGGGCAGTCTACCCTTTTGAATGCCATCCAGGGTGTAGAGAGGGAGGTGCACCGGAGTAATGCATACCTGGAGGGCATTCATTCGGGTCAGGCTGCCCATCAGCGATCGTTCAACGCTCTGGCCTCAGCACTGACGGCAGCCATTGTCCCTGTCTCCTGCCTCCCTCCTCCAACTTCCTCAACCCAGTCCCACTCCCCTGTACCTCTGCCTATCCCAGACACACCTACAGACCAGCCTGCACACACCTCAACACCCAAGGGAAGCTCATCCAGACATAAGCACCACACATCACACAAGCATTCACCCAAGCAACATCCACATGCAGACATGCCAACAGCCACTGCCTCCTCTGTGTCCCCCTCCTCCTCGTCTCCCTCCTCCCTACTTGTGACGTCTCCACTCACACTTGCATGCACAACATCATCAGCCACTACGTCCATCACCAGCACACCCACCAGAACACTCTGCACATGTGCAGTCACCACCCCCACTTCCATTTACACGTCCCCTGTGTCCTCTCCCACTGTGTCTGTTACCCCCTCTTCCAAACCACACAAACGCAGGCAGCCACCCACCCAACAGCCATCCACCTCACGACAGCCTCCAGCACAAGCACCTGCACCCAAAGACACCAGACTTGACTCACCTACAACCACATCCTCTTCCTCCACTCCCATACCCACTACACCTACCCTTACCACTGCTCCAAAAAAGTTTTTCCTGTCCAAAATTAACCTCTTTCCATCACCTGACCCACCCCCTCCATCTCATAAGACTCCAACCAGCACCTCAGCCACCACAAAACCTGGACCTACAAGGACAATAGTCCAAGGATTTTGGAGTCCAACACCTTCAAGGCCAGCTACTTCGGCTAGCTGTAAAGATACAGCCAGCCCACCCCCTGGAAAGAAAGCCAAAAAAGCCAGTGCCCGGCGAAAGAGGGCAGAGACAGCAGGCTCCAAGGGCACTACCCTGGCACCGTCAGGAACTGGGGTGCCACCTGGCACACCGACAAAGGGAGGAAAGGGCCACAGAGGAGCAGGGAAGGGTGGCAAGGGCAGCACGCCCGACAAGTCCGGCAGCAGGCGAGCTGCCCAGGAGGGCCCCACCAGCCCCATTCCAGGGGTGAAGGAGGACACCCACGGGCCCGGGATGGCAGCACAGGAGGGCCCCGCAAGCGAGAAGATAGATGTGCACGAAGGGCACGGCAGCCACATGTCGGGTGGCGAGTGAGATCAATGTCATGGCCGGATCTGGTGCCCTGGAGACACATGTCAAGCACCGCTGAACAGGGCCCTTCAAGACAAGCACCGCTGAACTGGGCACCGCCGTGTCAAGAACCGCTGAACAGGGCCCTTCAAGACAAGCACCGCTGAACAGGGCACTGCAATCTCAAGAACCGCTGAACAGGGCCCTTCAAGACAAGCACCGCTGAACAGGGCACCGGCGTGTCAAGAACCGCTGAACAGGGCCCTTCAAGACAAGCACCGCTGAACAGGGCACCGCCGTGTCAAGAACCGCTGAACAGGGCCCTTCAAGACAAGCACCGCTGAACAGGGCACCGCCGTGTCAAGAACCGCTGAACAGGGCGCTTCAAGACAAGCACCGCTCCGCTGGGCCCTTCAAGTCAAGCACCGCTCTGCTGGGCTCCGCCGTCTCTGCACCGCTCCGCTGGGCCCTTCAAGTCAAGCACCGCTCCGCTGGGCCCTTCAAGTCAAGCACCGCTCCACTGGGCCCTTCAAGTCAAGCACCGCTCCGCTGGGCCCCGCCGTCTCTGCAGAGCTCCGCTGGGCCCTTCAAGTCAAGCACCGCTGGACAGGGCACTGCAGTCTCATGCACCGCTGGCACATTGGCAGAAGGGGCAGGGCCGGATCTGTGTCGGGCAGGGCTGCACGAAGCACTCTGGGCACCATGCCTCCTCCAGAACCAGTGGAGTCTATAATCCACTTGATTGACTGTGGCTTTGCACTCCCCAGGAGGGCACAGTGGGCAATCCACCCTCTGTAGAGACTTGTGAGACTGTGGCTTTGCACTCCCCAGGATGGCACAGTGGGCAATCCACCCACTGTCTGGACTTGTGAGACTGTGGCTTTGCACTCCCCAGGATGGCACAGTGGGCAATCCACCCACTGTCTGGACTTGTGAGACTGTGGCTTTGCACTCCCCAGGATTGAACAGTGGGCATGGTGGCCCCTCGTGGATCAGGCGTCGTGGACTCATCTGGCTGAGCTGCACCCCCTTCCCCATGAGGTGCCTGTTGTTTTGCTATCTGATGCCCCTGCAGTGTTCTCTCCAATGGAATCGGGTATCGTGTGTGGGCTTTGCCCATGTGTTTAGGCCCATTGGCCCACGAACAATGGCTGATACCCAATTTGCACAGGACAATTTACATTTGTATATATAGTTATAGATGTTGGATATATTTTTATACTTAGCCGTTCAATATACTTCAGAATTCATTAACATTTTATTTTGTCTTTGCATTCTTCCGGGGGGTTTAGGGGTGTCACTCTGAGTTGTTGCTCTGCGTTGATGTGTATGTGGTTGTGGGTGAGGGTGAGGGTGGGTGTGTCGCGTATATGTGTGTGCCCGTAATTTTTTGCCTCCCCCCTCCCCTGTGTCGTAGGTGCAGTACTCACCGGTGTCTTCGGCGCCGGCGTTCGTGCTCCTGGTAGAGGAGCAGGAAGACAATAGCTGGTAGGATGTGTAGTTCGGGTTCCATGCTGTCCAGATTCCTCGTGGAGTGTGTAGAGGTGAGCGTTTTCCGTTCGTAATGTCTGTTTCTGCCGTGTTGTTATCGGCGGGGCTACCGCCCCGGAAAAGGTGGCGGATTGGTGGGTTGTGATAGGGTGGGCGGTACATTGTCTCCCGCCTGTCTGTTGGCGGTGACCGCCGCGCTGTTTGTTTGTCCCGCCGTGGCGGTCGGAGTGTTAAAGTGGCGGTCTCTGTTGGCAGTTCCCGCCAGAGTCAGAATTCCATTTTTTTTACCGCCTGCCTGTTGGCGGGTTGGCCGCCGCTTTAACACCGACCGCCAGGGTTGGAATGACACCCTAAGTGCCTGATTTGATTTCAAGTTTGGCATAAGGGATACTCTGTGACAGACATGACAAATACAAACTATATAGCCAGTTCCTTTCCCTGTAGTGCAGTGCATCATTTTCCCCACCGTCTAGTTACAGCAGAAAGGATGATAATATCCTCCTTTTTTATGTGATATATGTGACACAGGGGGTCATTCTGACACTGGCGGTCCAAGGCAACAGGCTGGCGGTGCTTCCTAGCCCATTCTGACCGCGGTGGTAAAGCCGCGGTCAGAAAACCAGGTCCGGCGGTTTCCCGCCGTTTTTCCCCCGGCTGGGCGAATCCGCCAGGGCAGCGCTGCAAGCAGCGCTGCCCTGGGGATTCTGACCCCCTTCCCGCCAGCCTGTTTCTGGCGGTTTTCACCGCCAGGAAGAGGCTGGTGGGAACGGGTGTCCTGGGGCCCCTGGGGGCCCCTGCACTACATATGCCACTGGCATGGGCAGTGCAGGGGCCCCCTAACAGGGCCCCAGCCAGCTTTTCACTGTCTGCCTAGCAGATAGTGAAAAACGCGACGGGTGCAACTGCACCCGTCGCACGCCTGCAACACCGCCGGCTCCATTCGGAGCCGGCTTCAGTGTTGCAGGACTCTTTCCCGCTAGGCCGGCGGGCACTAACATGGTTAGCGCCCGCCGGCCCAGCGGGAAGGTTGGAATGCCGGCAGCGGTCTTTTGACCGCGTAGCGGCCAAATGGCGGTTCCCGCCTGGCGGGCGGCAACCGCCGCCCACCAGTGTCGGAATGACCACCATAGTATCTTATTTATTATTCATCTGCCTCTTTGGAGTCAGGGTAGTAAGTGAAAATCATTTGGAGAAGAGCAGGGTCGTTGGAATTAAAGATAGATAATTGTCAACTAAGGCTGCCATAGCTGCAGACAGTAGCAAAGTACCTGATGCCCTGTCTAGCATGCTGCCATTAATTTAGCAAAACAGCTTGTACTCCACGGTGCATAATGACTTAGGCCCTCATTACAACCCTGGCGGTAAATCCCGCTTTCCGCTGTGCTGAAGACCGTCAACATACTGTTGCGGCGGCGGAATTCCGCTACAGGTATTACGACCCATAGCTCGGAATCCGCCACAATACAGACACCCACACACGTCCGCCACACCGAAGGTCAGTGATAAACTGGCGATACCAAATCTATACCGTCACGCCAACAAGACTACGCCCACACTATCACGACCAACGAATTAACGCGGCGGTCTTTCAACCGTGGTAATCCATTGGCGGTACACACACATTTACAAAACACAACCACATTGGACAATTCAAAAAACACACCTAATACACATACGCACACCACACCCACACACCCAATCCAATATAAAGCACACACCCACATCACCCACAAACCCTTACAACCAAAAATTTGAAAGAAGGCCAGAGAGAGAGATAGGTTAACACAACACCAGCATCCACAGACACACAACACCATCACTTATACAACATCCACACACCTCAAACAACACACACCAACACATCCCCTCAGACATCACAACAGATAGCACCTCACACATCACCCACACCGCATCATGGCACCTCAAAGACACCCCAGGTTTTCAGAGGAGGAGCTCAGGGTCATGGTGGAGGAAATCATCCGGGTAGAGCCACAGCTATTCGGATCACAGGTGCAGCAGACATCCATAACTAGGAAGATGGAGTGGGACAGCATCCAAGAACACGGGATGACATCAGGAAGAGGTGGAACAACCTATAGGGGAAGGTACGTTCCGTGGTATCCAGACACCAGATTGCTGTACAGAGGGCTGGCGGTGGACCCCCACCTCCTCCCCCACAACTAACAACATGGGAGGAGCAAGTCTTGGCGATCATGCATCCTGAGGGCCTCGCAGGAGTAGCAGGAGGACTTGGCTCTGGTAAGGCAATTCTTTACTACTATATCCCCACCCTACCTGCATGCCATCACAAACTCCTACCCCTACCTTCACACCCATCACCCCAACACCCCACAGATACCCCACTACCACAACCCACACATCCCAAAACCAAGCCCTGCATGTAACACCAATGCATGGACACCCCTCACCAAAGCATGTCCAGTAGAGAGACTCACTCATGCCTGAAAATCACCAATCACACAAGGGCCAAGGCAATAATGCAAGCACAGTAGTAGAGGTTAGCTCACCGATTGCACAAGATGCCACACACATATACTAAGATCATGCATTTACACCCCAACAGGACCCATACCCAATGTCACCGGACAGGAGGTGCCGGACATATCCAGTCCCCCCACAGAAGAGGCCCACAGTGATGACAGCAGCTCTGCACGCCTGGATCAAGATGACCAGCCTGGCCCATCAGGGACCTCGGGACAGTCGGTTCCCCTGACACAGTCACAAACCACCACAGAGCCTCCCCCTCAGGAAACACCAGCACAGCCCCCACCCAGTGGGCCCATCCCTCTGTTCCCAGGACACGTCAATCAGCAGTGTGTCCACCACTACAGGGACCCCATGCAAACCCACCAATCCAAGGAAATCAGGGACCTGGGGTCAGTGGGGTCAGTGGCAGTGGGCACACGGTTCAGGGGACAGAGGCACAGGATAACAGGGAAGCTGGGAGGACTGCTGAGCGACAGGGGGAGGACAGGCCCAGGGAACCGACACTCAACAAGGCACTCTCCAACATCATGGGAGCATACCACCATTCCCAGGAGACCATGGGCACAGTACTGGCCAAGTTTCAGGAGACCCAGCGGCTGGAGGAGGAACACTACCTGGGGATCAGGGAGGACTTGAAGTCCATTAACACCACCCTGGTCACCATTGCAGGGGTGCTGGCAGACCTTGTCTACACCAGGAGGGACACAGTGGCACACCAACGGGCCCATGACACTAGCCTGTACGATGAACAGCCCTCCACCTCCGCCGGCGCTAGTGGCCAGGAGGCACCACCACAGGATCAACAGGCCACCAGCACCCCACCCCCTGCAGAAGGAGACCCACCCTGCAAACGGGATCCAGGAACAAGACAAAGAACATTGCCAAGACCCCCGCCAGGAAATAAGACCCTCCCGAATGTTACCCTTCTGTCTCACTTTGTCACCCTGTCCACCTTAAACTGCCATTGCTCCACTTCCTATGCCCCATTGGACAATGCACCTGTGATACAAATAGACTGGACTCTGCCATGGACATTCCTCCACCATCACCCCAGACCATTTCACAGCCCCCTCCACTTATTTGCACAGAAATAAACACCATTGAATCACAAAACTATCTGGAGTCAGTCCGTGCTTTCATAAATGTGTAATTGCAAAACATCTGGAATATAGCAATGTCAATGTACTTGTTCACATTCCAATGTTACACAGCTGTAGGCCAGCAGTAAACATAGCAGAGGGCACAAATTGGGACCCAGATCTGTGAAATGGAAAGGCAAAGTAACAAGTCAGGGTCCATACACAGAGTGAAAAAGGCATACTTATGCTAGCTCCAACAATAGAATGAGATGTGGGAAGCAGTTCCATCTTCTTACCTGTGTCTCACTGGAAGTACTGCATTATGATGTTGTTTCGGTTGTCTACATCTTCTTCTTATGCCTCCTCTTCTTCACTGTCCACAGGCTCCACAGCTTCCACAAGACCACCATCTGGCCCACCCTCCTGCAGAAAAGGCACCTCGCGTCGCAAAGCCAGGTTGTGCAACATACAGCAGGCCACGATTATCTGGCACACCTTCTTCGGTTAGTAGTATAGGGATCCAACTGTAAGATGGATGCACCGGAATCTGGCCTTCAGGAGGCCGAAGTTGCGTTCTATTATCCTCCTAGTTCGCCCATGTGCTTCAATGTGTTCCTCTGCCCTTGTCCTGGGATTCCTCACTGGGATCAGTAGCCATGACAGGTTGGGGTAAGCAGAGTCACCTGCAAATATCGAGGGACAACTGTTAGACATCCTCCAAACATTAGGGAATCTCCCAAACCCAGACACCAAATGGAACTGTATGGGGAATTTAGGCTCACCCATTAGCCACACACAGTTCCTCTGGAGTTGCTCCATCACATAAGGGAAGCTGCTATTCCTGAAATTGTAAGCGTCATGAACTGAGCCTGGATACTTGCCATTTACAAGGGAGATGTACTGGTCTGCCAAACACACCATCTGCACATTCATTTAATGGTAGCTTTTCCGGTTTCTGTACACCTGTTCATTCCTGCGTGGGGGACAAATGCCACATGTGTACCATCAATGGCACCAATTATGTTGGGGATATGTCCCAGGGCATAGAAGTCACCTTTCACTGTTGGCAAATCTTCCACTTGAGGAAAAACGATGTAGCTCTGCATGTGTTTCAGCAGGGCAGACAACACTCTGGACAACACGTTAGAGAACATTGGCTGGGACATCCTTGATGCCATGGCCACTGTTGTTTGAAAAGACCCACTGGCCAGGAAATGGAGTACAGACAGAACCTGGAGTAGAGGGGGCATTCCTGTGGGATGGCGGATAGCTGACATCCGGTCTGGCTCCAACTGGGCACACAGTTCCTGTATTGTTGCACGATCAAGTCTGTATGTGATAATGATGTCTCTCTCTTCCATTGTCAACAGGTCCACCAGGGGTCTGTACACCGGAGGCTGCCGACATCTCATCACCTCTCCCAGCGGACTTGCCCTATGGAGGAGAACAGTGAGCAGAGGGTCATCCAACACTTAGGTACAAATTTGCAATGTGCCTCTGTCTGTCTGTATTCCTGGCCTAAATAGGTGTGACACATTTTTTTGCCTGCCATGTGGCCCCCTGAAATGGCGGCTGCCTGATCTGTAAGGTGGGACAAGGGGAAATGAGGTAACTGCGCTAGCATTGTACACCGTCGCGGTAGGCGGTCGAAGACCGCGGCGCAATTCAGCATTGGTTAACATTGGGCCCTATAGGTCCTAGGAGCCAATGACAATGTACGCTGGCGGTGATGGTACGCACCGCCGCGGACGTGGCTGCCATTTTCTAACTGTTCCCTCACTTGATACCTGACCTTCAACAGGAGAGGACCTACACTGCAAGTGCTGCTGTGACCTCAGTCTGGAAGCGACGATGGCTACAGTGTCTGGGGAAAGGGCCCCTGCCTTCAATTCGGAGGAGTTTGAGAAACTGGTGGATGGGGTCCTCCCTCAGTACACGCAACTGTACGGTCCTTAAGACAAACAGGTGAGTACACTGTGAGCATGGTGGATGGCACATGATTGTATGGAGTGTTGTGGATGGAAGAGGGTGGGGAGGGGGACAGGCCAGAATGTCAGGATAGTGTGTGTGTATGTATGTCTGGCCCAGGGTGAGAGGTGTTTAGGCAATGCTTGAGATGAAATGTACGGATTAGTACCATCCATTCTAACTTCACTTTTCCTCTAGGTCAGTGACCACCAGAAGAACGGTATTTGGCGTGCCATCGCCAAGGACATCCGGTACCTGGGGGTCTACCATAGACGGAGCACCCACTGCCGGAAAAGATGGGATGACCTGCGCCACTGGAGCAAGAAGACGGCGGAGGACCAGCTGGGGATGTCCCCCCAACGTGGAAGGGGTGCCCGTCGCACCAAGACCCCCCCGATGTACCGGATCCTGGCGGTGGCCTATCCAGAGTTGGATGGGTGCTTGAGGGCATCATAGCAGCCACAAGGGGGTGAGTACACTCTCATTCAGCTGACTCTGCGTGCTTTACGAGGTGTCTGGTTTGGGGAAGTGGGCTGTGGGTTCCCCTAGGCCAGGGCGAACTAGGTAGGTTAGGTCCCTTGTTAGGCAGGCTCTGTGGCACCCCAACCCCACTAGTGGTACTAGCCATCTACACCTAGTCAGGCTCCTGTGGGTTCCAGGTGTGCAGCAATTGGGCTTAGGTATCGTCCTCCCTGGGCATGTGAATTTCCTAAGAACTGTTAGTGCATGGCTTAGTGCAAAGGGCTGCTCCCTGTGTGTTGTGTCTGCCAACGGTAGTGGTGTTGCATGCACTGAACATTTGTTTCTTTTGTCTCTCTCCCCCCTTTTGTTTTGTCACCCTGTTCTTGCGTGCATTGGCATAATCTGTCAGAGGAGCAATGGCATCGGAGCAGGAGGGAGCTGCATGCCACATCGCCCTGGAGGGTGAAGTAACGGTCTGAAGGCACCAATGGGATGGAGGGTGAGAGGAGCTCCACGACAGGGACAGGAGCATACACCAACAACAGCGACTCCTCCTCTGGAGTGCAAAACCACAGTCTCTCAAGTCTCTGCAGTGGGTGGCTTGCCCACTGTGCCATCCTGGGGAGTGCAAAGCCACAGTCTCTCAAGTCTCTACAGTGGGTGGCTTGCCCACTGTGCCATCCTGGGGAGTGCAAAGCCACAGTCTTGCAAGTCTCTACAGTGGGTGGCTTGCCCACTGTGCCATCCTGGGGAGTGCAAAGCCACAGTCTCGCAAGTCTCTACAGTGGGTGGGTTGCCCACTGTGGCGTCCTGGGGAGTGCAAAGCCACAGTCTCTCAAGTAGATGCAGTTCTCTACTGGTGCTGGGTTGGACTGGTGCCCAGACTGGATGAGTCTCCCCGTGAAAGTTCCTGTCCTGTCACTGTCCCAGCTGCACATGGGATAAGGATGCCTGATGTGGCGGCCTATTCATACCTACACGGTCTTTGCTATGTTCAGCGGTGCTTTGCCATGGCGGTCTTTGCCCTGTTCAGCGGTGCTTTGCCATGGCTGTCTTTGCCCTGTTCAGCGGTGCTTTGCCATGGCGGTTCAGGACTGCTCAGCGGTGCTTTGCCATGGCGGTTCAGGACTGTTCAGCGGTGCTTTGACATGGCGGTCTGTGCCCTGTTCAGCGGTGCTTTGCCATGGCGGTCTTTGCTATGTTCAGCGGTGCTTTGCCATGGCGGTCTTTGCCCTGTTCAGTGGTGCTTTGCCATGGCGGTCTGTGCCCTGTTCAGCGGTGCTTTGCCATGGCGGTCTTTGCTATGTTCAGCGGTGCTTTGACATGGTGGTCTGTGCCCTGTTCAGCGGTGCTTTGCCATGGCGGTCTTTGCTATGTTCAGCGGTGCTTTGCCATGGAGGTCTTTGCCCTGTTCAGCGGTGCTTTGCCATGGCGGTTCAGGACTGTTCAGCAGTGCTTTGCCATGGCGGTTCAGGACTGTTCAGCGGTGCTTTGACATGGCGGTCTGTGCCCTGTTCAGCGGTGCTTTGCCATGGCGGTCTTTGCTATGTTCAGCGGTGCTTTGCCATAGCGGTCTTTGCCCTGTTCAGCGGTGCTTTGCCATGGCGGTCTTTGCCCTGTTCAGCGGTGCTTTGACATGGCGGTCTGTGCCCTGTTCAGCGGTGCTTTGCCATGGCGGTTCAGGACTGTTCAGCGGTGCTTTGCCATGGCGGTGTTTGCTATGTTCAGCGGTGCTTTGACATGGCGGTCTGTGCCCTGTTCAGTGGTGCTTTGGCATGGCGGTCTTTGCTATGTTCAGCGGTGCTTTGCCATGGCGGTCTTTGCCCTGTTCAGCGGTTCTTTGCCATGGCGGTTCAGGACTGTTCAGCGGTGCTTTGCCATGGCGGTTCAGGACTGTTCAGCGGTGCTTTGACATGGCGGTCTGTGCCCTGTTCAGCGGTGCTTTGCCATGGCGGTCTTTGCTATGTTCAGCGGTGCTTTGCCGTGGCGGTCTTTGCCCTGTTCAGCGGTTCTTTGCCATGGTGGTCTTTGCCCTGTTCAGCGGTGCTTTGACATGGCGGTTCAGGACTGTTCAGCGGGCTTTGACATGGCGGTCTGTGCCCTGTTCAGCGGTGCTTTGCCATGGCGGTTCAGGACTGTTCAGCGGTGCTTTGCCATAGTGGTTCAGGACTGTTCCGCGGTGCTTTGACATGGTGGTTCAGGACTGTTCATCAGTGCTTTGACATGGCGGTCCTGATACTGACATTGGTGTGTGGCATGACGATCTCCACACTGGACATTGGTGTGTGACGATCTCCACACTGGACATTGGTGTGTGGCATGACGATCTCCACACTGGACATTGGTGTGTGGCATGACGATCTCCACACTGGACATTGGTGTGTGGCATGACGTTCCATCATTGCTCAGCGGGGCTGTGGCATCCTGGCCCCTCCTGGACTGTGACTCCGGCGGTGGTCTCTGGACCACTCACGATACTTGGGCCCTCCTGGGCTGTGACTCCGGCGGTGGTCTCCTGACCAGTAACGATACTTGGGCCCTCCTGGGCTGTGACTCTGGCGGTGGTCTCCTGACCAGTGACGATACTTGGGCCCTCCTGGGCTGTGACTCCGGCGGTGGTCTCTGGACCAGTGACGATACTTGGGCCCTCCTGGGCTGTGACTCTGGCGGTGGTCTCCTGACCAGTGACGATACTTGGGCCCTCCTGGGCACTGATTCCGGCGGTGGTCTCCTGACCAGTAATGATATTTGGGCCCTCCTGGGCTGTGACTCCGGCGGTGGTCTCCTGACCAGTAACGATACTTGGGCCCTCCTGGGCTGTGACTGTTGCGGTGGTCTCCTGACCAGTGACAATACTTGGGCCCTCCTGGGCTGTGACTCCGGCGGTGGTCTCCTGACCAGTAACGATACTTGGGCCCTCCTGGGCTGTGACTCCGGCGTGGTCTCCTGACCAGTGATGATACTTGGGCCCTCCTGGGCTGTGACTCTGGCGGTGGTCTCCTGACCAGTAACGATACTTGGGCCCTCCTGGACTGTGACTCCGGCGGTGGTCTCCGGACCAGTGACGATACTTGGGCCCTCCTGGGCTGTGACTCTGGCGGTGGTCTCCTGACCAGTAACGATACTTGGGCCCTCCTGGGCTGTGACTCCGGCGGTGGTTTCCTGACCAGTAACGATACTTGGGCCCTCCTGGGCTGTGACTCTGGCGGTGGTCTCCTGACCAGTGACGATACTTGGGCCCTCCTGGGCTGTGACTCCGGCGGTGGTTTCCTGACCAGTAACGATACTTGGGCCCTCCTGGGCTGTGACTCTGGCGGTGGTCTTCTGACCAGTAACGATACTTGGGCCCTCCTGGGCTGTGACTCCGGCGGTGGTCTCTGGACCAGTGACGATACTTGGGCCCTCCTGGGCTGTGACTCTGGCGGTGGTCTCCTGACCAGTGACGATACTTGGGCCCTCCTGGGCACTGACTCCGGCGGTGGTCTCCTGACCAGTAACGATACTTGGGCCCTCCTGGGCTGTGACTCTGGCGGTGGTCTCCTGACCAGTGACGATACTTGGGCCCTCCTGGGCTGTGACTCTGGCCGTGGTCTTCTGACCAGTAATGATGGTGCTGGCGGTTGTGTCTGGACCGCCGGAAATGATGGCGCACTTCTCCGCCGTGACACTCACAACAGGCTGGGGAGACTTCCTCGGGACCTTCCCCACCTTTTTTGGAGTTACAGCTGACTCACCAATCGCCTTCGATCCCATTTCAGTTGAAGTCCCACCAGGAGTCTTGACACGGTCCCGTCGTCCACTCTCCAATTTCAGAGACTTTACAGGGGGTGGGCTGACAGTGCCTTGGCTCTGGGTCCTACTGCCTGCCCTGGTGGACGGTGCACTCCAAAAACCTGGAACACGTACCACTGGTACTGGAGGCTTTTTGGCTGAGGCGCTACGACGGGACTGATGAATTGGAGGGGGGGGGTGGTTGCAAAAAGGTCCATTTGACATAGGGACAGTTTCCGACGGACACTGGGATGGGTAGTTGGAGGGGGTCTGGGAGTGGAGGAAGAGGAGGTTGTTGTAGGAGGTGTCACTTTAGGTGTTTTGGGTGCAGGTACAGGTACTGGAGGCTGTCGTGATGGGGATGGATGTTGGGTGAGTGATTGCCGGCGTTTGTGTACTTTGGGAGATGCGTCACAGACACACTGGGACAGGACACAGGGGACGTGTAAATGGCAGTGGGGGTGGTGAGTGCAGGTGAGCGGCTTGTGGTGCTGGGTGTCCTGGTGCGAGTCCTAGTGCCTGTAGATGTAGTGCATGCAGGTGTGTGTGTAGACGAGACTGGGAGGGAGGAGGGAGAAGAGGAGGAGGGGGACACAGTGGAGAGAGTGGATGTTGCTGTGTCTGTCTGGGTGTGATGCTTGTGTGAGTGCCTGTGGTGTGTGTGGTGCCTATGTTTGCTTGAGCTACTTTTGGGTGTTGACTTGTGTGCATGCTGGTCTGTAGGTGTGCTTGGGATGGGCTGGGGTACAGGGGATTGGGTCTGGATGGAGGAAGTTGGAGGGGGGAGGCTGGACACAGGGACAATGGCTGCCATCAGTGCTGAGGCCAGAGATTGCAGGGTTCGCTGAAGGACAGCCTGACCAGAATGAATGCCCTCCAGGAATGCATTACCGTGTTGCAACTCTCGTTCTACACCCTGGATGGCATTCACAATGGTAGACTGCCCAACAGTGAGTGACCTGAGGAGGTCAATGGCCTCCTCACTGAGGGCAGGAGGGGTGACTGGGGCAGGGCCTGAGGTGACTGGGTGAGCGGGCACGGGGCGAACGCTGAGGGGCTGCTGGGAGGGCGGTGCTGGTAGGGGAGGTGGCGGCTGTACCTGTAGAAGTGGGGCGCACAGATGATGGCGCCACCACAGGGGAGCTCACATCGGCGGACGAGTCAGTGTCGCTGGTTGGTGATCCTGTGGCCGACGTGAAGCTCCCCTCGCCCTCCGTCCGACTGGTGCATTCAGAGTCTGTGGTGTGGCCCTCCATGGCCATGTGGGATGCAGCTCCCTCGTGCTCCGGTGCCACTGTACCTCCGCCTGATGATGCTGATGTACAAAAGGACAGGGAGAGCAGGAAAAGGGGGGGAGACAGAAGAAAGAGAGTTTTAGTGCATGGCATACCGCTACCGTTGGCGGACAAGACAGACGCAGCAGCCCCATGCATTACGCCGTGCTCCTGCCCTCTGCACATGCAATTTCTGGGATATGGCCTACATGGCAATGGTAGAAATCTGCGCACATGGATGGCAAAGGGGCAACTATACATCAACTTGCCACTGTTCTGAGCTGGGTTAGAGTGCCACATGGCCTACATTACGGAGGGGCCTTGCCTACCTAACTCGCTCTGGCCTAGGGACACCCACAGCCCACCTCCCCCACCCAGACACCTCCACTGCACGCAAAGTCCACAGAATGAGGTTGTACTCACCCCCTTTTGTCTGCTGTGATGTCCTTAAGCGCCCATCCAACTCCGGGTAGGCCACCGCCAGGATCCGGAACATCAGGGGGGTCATGGTGCGACGGGCAACCCTCCCACGTTGGGAGGCCATCCCCAGCTGAGCCTCCGCCATCTTCTTGCTGCAGCAGCGAATGTCCTCCCATCTCTTACGGCAGTGGGTGCCCTGTCTCTGGTGGGCCCCCAGGGTCCGGACTTCCTTGGCGATGGCACGCCAAATGTCCCTCTTCTGGTGGGCGCTGACCTACATGACATGCACAAGGAAAGAGGAACAGTCATTACTTACTGCACCGTCAATGTGAGTGGCCCCCTCCCTACTCTGGCCATGTGGCCCATTCATTCCCATGCATTTATGTTCTATGAACTCTGCACCCTTCTCTCTTCCAACCAGCCCTCTCCACCCAGGCATAGCCCATCGAACGTGCTCCCTGTGTACTGACCTGTTGGTCTGGAGGACCGTAGAGTAGCATGTACTGGGGGAGGACCCCATCCACAAGTTTCTCCAACTCCTGTGCAGTGAAGGCAGGGGCCCTTTCCCCAGACGCAGCAGCCATCGTCGCTTCCAGACCGAGGTCACAGCAGCACTAGCAGTGTAGGTCCTCTCCTGTCGAAGGTCAGGTATCTAGTGATTGAAGAGATAGAAAATGGCGGTGATGTCCGCGGCAGTGACGTCCGCGGCGGGGCGCATCATCCCCGCCGGCGCACCTGTTCATTGGCTCCTGGGACCGATAGGGTCCAATGTTAACCAATGCAGCATTGCGCCACGCTCTACGACCGCCTACCACGACGGTGTCCAACGCCAGCGCAGTTACCCCACAATTCCATTGTCCCATTTTAGAGGTCAGGCAGCCGCCATTTCAGGGGCCCACATCGCTTCATTTACTACTGCGTCACACATAGCTAGGCCTATAATCAACACACATACAGGAAGGGGTTTTGTGAGTGGCGTAGTCTTGTGTGTAACTGTGGGTACATACCTGGATGAATAGTGACTGGTTCTTCGCTGTTGTCCTTCTTAGGCCCCGTCAGCTGGGACATATGAGAAGATGGCGGAATCCTCCGGTGTACCGACCGCTGGTGGACCTGTTGACAATGGAAGAAAGACATTTGATCGTGACCTACCGGTTCGACCGTGCCACAATCCAGGAACTATGTACCCAGTTGGAGCCAGAGCTGATGTCACCAATCCGCCATCCGACAGGAATCCCCCCTGACGTGCAGGTGCTGTCAGTGCTCCATTTCCTTGCAAGTGGGTCATTTCAGACAACAGTGGCCATGGCATCAGGGATGTCCCAGCCTATGTTTTCCAACGTCTTGTCCAGAGTGTTGGCTGCCCTGCTGAAACACGTAAGGAGATACATCATTTTCCCTGAGGTGGAGGATTTGCCTACAGTTAAAGGTGACTTCTATGCCCTTGGATATATCCCCAACGTCATAGGTGCTATTGATGGGACCCATGTAGCTCTGCTCCCACCCCAGAGGAGTAAACAGGTGTACAGGAACAGGAAGAGTTATCATTCGATGAATGTCCAGATGGTCTGTTTGGCAGACCAGTACATCTCGCAAGTAAATGCTATGTTCCCTGGCTCTGTGCATGACGCCTACATCCTGCGGAATAGCAGCATCCCTGATATGATGGGTCAACTCCAGAGGCACCGTGTATGGCTATTGGGGGACTCTGGTTACCCCAACCTTTTGTGGCTATTGACCCCAGTGAGGAATCCCAGGACCAGGGCAGAGGAACGGTACAATGAGGCCCATGGGCGGACTAGGAGGGTGATCAAACGCACTTTCGGCCTCCTGAAGGCCAGGTTCAGGTGCCTCCATATGACAGGTGGGTCCCTATTCTACTCACCGAAGAAGGTGTGTGACATCATCATCGCCTGCTCCATGCTCCATAATTTGGCATTGCGACGCCAGGTGCCTTTTCTGCAGGAGGATGATCCAGATGACGGTGTTGTAGCAGCTGTGGAGCCTGTGGAGCCTGGGGACAGTGATGAGGATGAAGCTGAGGAAGAAGAAAACGACAACAGGGAGTCAGTCATACAGCAATATTTCCAGTAAGACACAGGTGAGTACATTTTCAGGTTTAACATTACATTAACTTTCACACGTCTACCTCTATCCTGTACCTACATTTCACTCACTATTTGATAATTGAGTTGTCCCCTTCCATTTCAGTTTCACAAATGTGGTAACCTACGTGTCAACAGCTTGCACCCTTGAAAGGCTTGTGATGTGTGACATTGGTATGTTGGCCTTCCAATGGGTAACCCTTTTTGATACTGTAATTGATAATACAAAGTTCAAAATCATAGACTGACTCCAGTTTTATTAGTGTTTCAATGGTGTTTATTTAAGTGCAGAAAAATGAAGGGGGGTTGTGAAATCGGGATGGGTTATGGTGGAAGAATGTCCATGGCAGAGTCCAGTCTATTAGTCTCACAGATACATTGCACATCTGGCCATTGGAAGTGGAGCTGGGGCAGTTCCAATCTGGAGAGGGTAACAAAGTGGGACAGTGGGGGGACAATCAGGGTAGTCTTATTTCCTGGCGGGGGTCTTGCTATCTTGCTCTGTCCTGTTCCTGGATCTCAGGGACCGCTTTCTTGGTGGTTGTCCGTCTGCAGGGGGTGGGGTGCTGGTGTGGTGGTCCTGTGGCTGGGCGTCCTGTCCACTAGCGCCGGCGGAGGTGGTGGGCATTTCATCGTCGTGGCTATTGTCAGGGGCCCCTTGGAGTGCCACGGTGTCCCTCAAAGTCTTTTGAATGTCCGTCAGCACCCCTACAATGGTGCCCAGGGCGGAGGCGATGGTCCTGAGCTCCTCCCTGAACCCCAAATACTGTTCCTCCTGCAGACGCAGGGTCTCTTGCAACTTGTCCAGGACCGTTGCCATCGTCTCCTGGGAGTGGTGGTATGCTCCAATGATGGAGGAGAGGGCCTCGTTGAGAGTAGGTTCCCTTGGCCTGTCCTTCCTCTGTCGCACAGCAGCCCTCCCAGTTCCCCTGCGTTCCAGTCCCTCCGTCCCCTGGACCGTGTGCCCACTACCACTGCCCCCAGGTCCCTGTTGTTGTTGGGGTGGTGGGTTAGCCTGGGTGCCCTGTAGTGGTGGACACACCGCTGATTGACCTGCCTGGGTAGGGAGGTATGGGCCCGCTGGGTGGGTGCTGTGCTGGTGTTACCAGAGGGTGGGAGTTCTGTGTTGGGCTGTGGCTGGGCAAGGGGAACCGACTGTCGTGAGGCCCACGATGGTCCGGGCTGGTCATCAAGATCCAGTAGGGCAGAGCTGCTGTCGTCACTGTGGGCCTCTTCTGGGGGTGGAGTGGTGTTGTCTGGACCCTCTGGTGTGTTGACGTTCCTTCGGGTTCCTGCGGGGGGATAAGTACATGATTATTGCATGTGTGTGTTTCATGGTGTGCAATGGTTGGGTGTGCGTGTACCCCAGTGCAGGCATTCCTGTGTGGAGGCTTATGTGCTGATGGTTGGGGGGTGTTCTGGGTATGTGCAGTGGGCATGCTTTAGTGATGGGTATCCATGCTTAGCTGTGTCATGCAGGTCTTGGGGTTGGGATGGGTGGTTGGTGTTATGGGTACATTAGTGAGGAGTTAGGGTGATAGGGGAGGGTGTGAGGGTGGGGGTGTGTGATTGCATGCAGGTAAGGTGGAGGATATGATAGTTAAGATTTGACTTACCAGTGTCCGTTCCTCCAACAACTCCTCCGAGGCCCTCAGGATGCAAGATGGACAAGACTTGCTCCTCCCATGTTGTTAGTTGTGGGGGAGGAGGTGGGGGTCAGCCGCCAGTCCGCTGTACTGCTATGTGGTGCCTGGAGACCGTGGAACGGACCTTCCCCCGTAGGTCGTTCCACCTCTTCCTGATGTCCTCCCTATTTCTTGGGTGCTGTCCCACGGCGTTGACCATGTCCACTATTCTTTACCATAGCTCCATCTTCCTGGCTATGGAGGTGTGCTGTACCTGTGAGCCAAATAGCTGTGGCTCTACCCGTACGATTTCCTCCACCATGACCCTGAGCTCCTCCTCAGAGAAGCGGGGTGTCTTTGGCGTGACATGGGGTGCTGTGGGTGAGGTGTGGGGTGGTGTATGTGTTGATGAGTGTGGTGAGTGTAGTGGTATGTGTTGTTTTGTGGGTGGATGTTGTGTGGGTGATGGTGTAGTGTGCCTCTGTGTGATGGGGTTCTCTATTCTGTGCTGTCTCTCTATGGCGTTCTCTCTAATTGTGGGTCATAGGGGTTTGTGGGTGATGTGGGTGTGTGTTTTATATTGTGTTGGATGTGTGGGAGTGTTGTTTGTATGTGTATCAGGTGTGTGTATTTGTAATTGTCCAATGTGGCGGTGTTTTGGAGCTGTGTGTGTATTTTGAGCGTGGCGGTGTGTACCGCCAATGGAATACCGCGGTTGAAAGACCGCCGCGTGGATTCGTGGGTCGTAATGGCATGGGCGTGTTTCTGTTGGCGTGGAGGTGGAGGATTTGTTTCCGCCAGTTTATCGCTGACCCTTGGTGTGGCGGTGTTGTGTGGGTGTCTGAATTTCGGCAGATTCCGTGATGTGTGTCATAATAGCTGTGGCGGAATTCCGCCGCCGCGGCGGTCTGTTGGCGGTCTTCTGCACGGCGGTAAGCACCTTTTACCGCCACTGTTGTGATGACCCCCTTTGTGTCTGAAGTAGTTTATTTGTGTGTTACTTTTACTTTGCACTGCTGCCTTTTTGCGCAGCCTGCTTTTTATAGTTATAGTTATGTATATACCTGTGTCTGATTACCCTCTGTAACTATCTTGACCATTAGGGATGCTGCTGACCCAGACAGGGAATCCGCAAACAGGCAGAGTCACAGAAATGGTTTAAGCAAGAAGATGCCCACTTTCTAAAAGTGGCATTTTCAAACACACAATCTAAAACCAACTTTACCAAAAGATGCATTTTTAAATTGTGAGCTCAGAGACCCCACAGTCCACATGTCTATCTGCTCCCAAAGGGAATCTACGCTTTAATTATTTTTTTAAAAGAAGCCCCCATGTTAACCTATGAGAGAGATAGGCCTTGCACCAGTGAAAAATGAATTTGGCAGTATTTCACTGTCAGGACATATAGAACACATTAGTATATGTCCTACCTTAAACATACACTGCACCCTGCCCATGAGGCTACCTAGGGCCTAACCTAGGGGTGTCTTCCATGTAAGAAATGGGAAGGTTTAGGCCTGGCAAGTGGGTAAACTTGCCAAGTCAAATTGTCAGTTTAAAATTGCACACACAGACACTGCAGTGGTAGGTTTGAGCCATGTTTAAAGGGCTACTAATGTGGGTGGCACAACCAGTGCTGCAGGCCCACTAGTAGCATTTGATTTACAGGCCCTGGGCACCTCTAGTGCACTACACTAGGGACATACCAGTAAATCAAATATGCAAATCAGGGAAAGCCAATTCCATACACATTTTGCAGAGGAGCACTTGCCTTTTAGCACTGGATAGCAGTGGTAAAGTGCCCAGAGTAACAAAAACAGCAAAAACAGAGTCCAGCACACATCAACAACCTGGGAAGCAGAGGCAAAAGGTTAGGGGAAACCACACCAAGGATGAAAAGTCTAACACCTTCACTCCATACTTCTCTTACCTGAATATAGGTGAAGCAATAACAGGGGTGGCATCACAACTTCACAAGCAAAGACCTACTCCCACCAGGTGTAGGATTAATCAGAAGGATTATCCATTGCTGGCAACTAAATGGATTTTCTTTTTAAACGAGTTAGTGTGTTAAAAATGATACCATAGGTTTACAAAGATTTGGGATCAGACTACTACATGACACAACAAAGAATACCTGTTTGTGATAAATTCACGAAAAATAACAATAGTAACTTCTTCTGAGCAATGAGGAGCTAGTATTGAATTAAAACTAAGCGCTGGACTGCGGCGGCTGGGGGGGGCGGAGCAGAGCCCCTTTGTTTAAAGAGCTACTAATGTGGGTGGCACAACCAGTGCTGCAGGCCCACTAGTAGCATTTGATTTACAGGCCCTGGGCACCTCTAGTGCACTACACTAGGGACATACCAGTAAATCAAATATGCAAATCAGGGAAAGCCAATTCCATACACATTTTGCAGAGGAGCACTTGCCCTTTAGCACTGGATAGCAGTGGTAAAGTGCCCAGAGTAACAAAAACAGCAAAAACAGAGTCCAGCACACATCAACAACCTGGGAAGCAGAGGCAAAAGGTTAGGGGAAACCACACCAAGGATGAAAAGTCTAACACCTTCACTCCATACTTCTCTTACCTGAATATAGGTGAAGCAATAACAGGGGTGGCATCACAACTTCACAAGCAAAGACCTACTCCCACCAGGTGTAGGATTAATCAGAAGGATTATCCATTGCTGGCAACTAAATGGATTTTCTTTTTAAACGAGTTAGTGTGTTAAAAATGATACCATAGGTTTACAAAGATTTGGGATCAGACTACTACATGACACAACAAAGAATACCTGTTTGTGATAAATTCACGAAAAATAACAATAGTAACTTCTTCTGAGCAATGAGGAGCTAGTATTGAATTAAAACTAAGCGCTGGACTGCGGCGGCTGGGGGGGGCGGAGCAGAGCCCCTTTGTTTAAAGAGCTACTAATGTGGGTGGCACAACCAGTGCTGCAGGCCCACTAGTAGCATTTGATTTACAGGCCCTGGGCACCTCTAGTGCACTACACTAGGGACATACCAGTAAATCAAATATGGAAATCAGGGAAAGCCAATTCCATACACATTTTGCAGAGGAGCACTTGCCCTTTAGCACTGGATAGCAGTGGTAAAGTGCCCAGAGTAACAAAAACAGCAAAAACAGAGTCCAGCACACATCAACAACCTGGGAAGCAGAGGCAAAAGGTTAGGGGAAACCACACCAAGGATGAAAAGTCTAACACCTTCACTCCATACTTCTCTTACCTGAATATAGGTGAAGCAATAACAGGGGTGGCATCACAACTTCACAAGCAAAGACCTACTCCCACCAGGTGTAGGATTAATCAGAAGGATTATCCATTGCAGGCAACTAAATGGAATTTCTTTTTAAACGAGTTAGTGTGTTAAAAATGATACCATAGGTTTACAAAGATTTGAGATCAGACTACTACATGACACAACAAAGAATACCTGTTTGTGATAAAATCACGAAAAATAACAATAGTAACTTCTTCTGAGCAATGAGGAGCTAGTATTGAATTAAAACTGAGCGCTGGACTGCGGCGGCTGGGGGGGCGGAGCAGAGCCCCTTTGAAATTGACTTTGCGCTCCTGCTTTGCGGGAAGCGCTGGACTGCGGCGGCTGGGGGGTGGAGCAGAGCCACTTTGAAATTTACTTCGCGCTCCCGCTTTGCGGGAAGCGCTGGACTGCGGCGGCTGGGGGGCGGAGCAGCGCCCCTTTGAAATTGACTTTGCGCTCCCGCTTCGCCAAGGGCGGACCCATCCTTTGCCCGTCATCGACAGGAAGAGACTGGGCTGGGCCCCCCCTGAAATCTCTACTGCTACATCTGGTCCTGAGAACGTGTGTTCAGCAGGAAATTGGGCAGGTACCCTTGCGCCTTGCTTCTTGCCGTTGAGTGAACTGCTGCACATTACTACAGGCTATTACACTAACAGTTTCACCATTTGAAACTTGGCAAGTTTATATTCATCTCCGCGCTGATACAAGGCCACTGCAGATCGTCCTTGCTGCGTTTGTTTTATTAGTTCTAGACATTGGCTAGAAGCGTCCTAGAGTAGTATCAGTTGAACCTCTGAGTGTGTAGTAATCTAGTTAAAAATGGGTAAGAGGAAGCAACTTAGTGCAAAAGATATCTTCCCATAAACATCATTTCTCAATACTAAAATTTATCTTGTCTTGTCAGAACTCTACTCAAACTATAGTTAAAGCAAAAACTAGCAAAAACTAACACCTTAGATACCATTATCACCCTGGAACATCTAGTGAAGACGTCCTTTGAGTTATTGACAAAGCGTCTAATCCAAGTGGAGGAAACGCAGCACTGCCCTGGGGATTATGACACCCCTACCGCCAGCCTGTTTCTGGCGGTTTGCACCGCCAGGAAGAGGCTGGCGGTAAGGGGTGTCCTGGGGCCCCTGGGGGCCCATGCACTGCCCATGCCACTGGCATGGGCAGTGCAGGGGCCCCCTAACAGGGCCCCGGCCAGCTTTTCACTCTCTGCATAGCAGAGAGTGAAAAGCGCGATGGGTGCAACTGCACCCGTCGCACGGCCGCAACACCGCTGGCTCCATTAGGAGCCGGCTCCTATGTTGTGGCCTCATCCCCGCCGGCCCAGCGGTAATGTCGTAGTGGGGGCCGCGGGAGTGCGGCCGCATTGGCGGCCGCACAGCGGTTACCGCTTCCGCCGCCCGCCAATGTCGTAATGACCCTCTAAGAGGTGACTGTGTGGTACTTTCGTTTAAAACCCCAAAACTGGTCGAGGGCATTTTGAGAAACTTAAGCCAGCGACAGACCTCTGACCATGGCATTTTACTGCTCCCCTAGGCTCCTTTTATAATTTTAATGGGAGGCAGGACCAACTTTAAATCAACAAAGTAGACTCAAAAGAAATTATATGGTCCCTAATAAGAATAGATTCCATCCCCTCTCTTTGGAGGAAGTTGACTGACTGACAATAGATCAGGCTGCGGGCAGGACGAGATCTATATCGATGAATACTGCCCCTGATCTACTGAAGGGCGATGACGGCCTGGTGGGGAGCAAAGGGGATGAAATGACGGTAAAGGAAAAAAGAGCCCGACAGGATTTAATTGACGAAACATCAGCAGGCGGAGCTCCTGCTCATGTGGCCACTTCCATACCAACATACACTCTCCACATAGAGATGGAGATTAATATCTCCACACCAACAAGGAAAGTAGGGCAATGCGATCCTCTGGGTTTGGGCCCAATTACATCGGGAGACAAACTTCTATCCTGGAACGTGGCAGGTTTGCGTAACAAAATTGAGAACGAGGACTGGTTAGATTTCATTAGATCCTTTTCTTGTGTGTGTTTACAGGAGACTTGGTCCGTAGATCCCATTCATATAAATGGTTTCAGGACATTTCACACCCCCGCAATCCCTTGCCTACGGGGCAGGGCGAAAGGTGGACTGTGCACATTTATCTCCAATAAGTATGATTCAATAAAGGTGACTAGCCTAATTTCTAATACGTTTTACCAATTGATACTATGCGAATTAAAAAATGGAGCGCACCTAGTGATTATCAATTTCTATAATAACGTCCCCTTACAAAAAATCCCACATACACTTAGGCAACTGCAGGACGATTTGGATTGCGTATGTAATTCCTAACATAAAGAGATCTTAATCGTGTGGGGGGCGATTTTAACACCCACCTGTGCTCCCAAACAAAGGAGAAAGTTTGTTCCCTTGGTGTAGGTGAAAACGACGATCTATTTCATTTCACTCACAACTATTATGGCAATTTGTTGAATGATGTACTATTCAAATTTGATCTCTTTTTTTGTAATGGTCTAAATGATAGTAAGTCACAGCTTAAACCTACCTTCAACGGTAGATGTGCAAATACTATAATTGATTTTATATTAATATCTAATAATCTCGCTCTTTGCACATCTCAGTACAAAATCCATGATATCGCCTTCAGCAACCACTATCCTCAAAGCTTATGCCTTGCATTGCCTCAAGCCATAAACAAACACAAGGGAGTAGTAGATAAGTGTAGGAAAGTACCATCTTGCCTGGCATTTTACTCCCATATTTCACTGTATATATGTTGTTTTAGTTGTATGTGTCACTGGGACCCTGCCAGCCAGGGCCCCAGTGCTCATAAGTGTGCCCTGTATGTGTTACCTGTGTTATGACTAACTGTCTCACTGAGGCTCTGCTAATCAGAACCTCAGTGGTTATGCCCCCTCACTTCTTTCCAAATTGTCACTAACAGGCTAGTGACCAATTTTACCAATTTACATTGGCATACTGGAACACCCTTATAATTCCCTAGTATATGGTACTGAGGTACCCAGGGTATTGGGGTTCCAGGAGATCCCTATGGGCTGCAGCATTTCTTTTGCCACCCATAGGGAGCTCTGACAATTCTTACACAGGCCTGCCACTGCAGCCTGAGTGAAATAACGTCCACGTTATTTCACAGCCATTTTACACTGCACTTAAGTAACTTATAAGTCACCTATATGTCTAACCTTTACCTGGTAAAGGTTGGGTGCTAAGTTACTTAGTGTGTGGGCACCCTGGCACTAGCCAAGGTGCCCCCACATTGTTCAGGGCCAATTCCCCGGACTTTGTGAGTGCGGGGACACCATTACACGCGTGCACTACTTATAGGTCACTACCTATGTGTAGCTTCACAATGGTAACTCCGAATATGGCCATGTAACATGTCTAAAATCATGGAATTGCCCCACCATTGCCATCCTGGTATTGGGGAGACAATCCCATGATTCCCCGGGTCTCTAGCACAGGCCCGGTACTGCCAAACTGCCTTTCCCGGGGTTTCACTGCAGCTGCTGCTGCTGCCAACCCCTCAGACAGGTTTCTGCCCTCCTGGGGTCCAGCCAGGCTTGGCCCAGGAAGGCAGAACAAAGGACTTCCTCAGAGAGAGGCTGTTACACCCTCTCCCTTTGGAATAAGGTGTCAGGGCTGGGGAGGAGTAGCCTCCCCCAGCCTCTGGAAATGCTTTGATGGGCACAGATGGTGCCCATCTCTGCATAAGCCAGTCTACACCGGTTCAGGGATCCCCCAGCCCTGCTCTGGCATGAAACTGGACAAAGGAAAGGGGAGTGACCACTCCCCTGACCTGCACCTCCCCTGGGAGGTGCCCAGAGCTCCTCCAGTGTGCTCCAGACCTCTGCCATCTTGGAAACAGAGGTGCTGCTGGCACACTGGACTGCTCTGAGTGGCCAGGGCCAGCAGGTGACGTCAGAGACTCCTTCTGATAGGCTCCTTCAGGTGTTGCTAGCCTATCCTCTCTCCTAAGTCGCCAAACCCTCTTTTCTGGCTATTTAGGGTCTCTGCTTTGGGGAATTCTTTAGATAACGAATGCAAGAGCTCATCAGAGTTCCTCTGCATCTCTCTCTTCACCTTCTGCCAAGGAATCGACTGCTGACCGCGCTGGAAGCCTGCAAAACTGCAACAAAGTAGCAAAGACGACTACTGCGACACTGTAATGCTGATCCTGCCGCCTTCTCGACTGTTTTCCTGGTGGTGCATGCTGTGGGGGTAGTCTGCCTCCTCTCTGCACTAGAAGCTCAGAAGAAATCTCCCGTGGGTGGACGGAATCTTCCCCCTGCTACCGCAGGCACCAAAGAACTGCATCACTGGTCCTCCGGGTCTCCTCTCAGCATGACGAGCGAGGTCCCTTGAACTCAGCAACTCTGTCCAAGTGACTCCCACAGTCCAGTGACTCTTCAGTCCAAGTTTGGTGGAGGTAAGTCCTTGCCTCCCCACGCCAGACTGCATTGCTGGGAACCGCGTGTTTTGCAGCTACTCCGGCTCCTGTGCACTCACCGAGGATTTCCTTCATGCACAGCCAAGCCTGGGTCCACGGCACTCTAACCTGCATTGCACGACCTCCTGAGTTGTCCTCCGGCAGCGTGGGACTCTCTTGTGCAACTTCGGGTGAGCACTGTTTCACTCCACTTCATAGTGCCTGTTCCGGCACTTCTGCGGGTGCTGCCTGCTTCTGAGAGGCCTCCTTGTTATGCTGGGCACCGTTTCTGTCCCCTGACGCAATTGGCGACATCCTGGTCCCTCCTGGGCCACAGCAGCATCCAAAAACCCTAACCGCGACCCTTGCAGCTAGCAAGGCTTGTTTGCGGTCTTTCTGCGAGAAAACACTTCTGCACAACTCTTCACGACGTGGGACATCCATCCTCCAAAGGGGAAGTTTCTAGCCCTTGTCGTTCATGCAGAATCCTCAGTTTCTACCATCCAGTGGCAGCTTCTTTGCATCCACAGCTGGCATTTCCTGGGCATCTGCCCACTCCCGACTTGATCGTGACTTTTGGACTTGGTCCCCTTGTTCCACAGGTACCCTTGTCTGGAAATCCATCGTTGTTGCATTGCTGGTGTTGGTCTTTCCTGCAGAATTCCCCTATCACGACTTCTGTGCTCTTTGGGGAACTTAGGTGCACTTTGCACCCACTTTGCAGGGTCTTGGGGTGGGCTATTTTTCTAACCCTCACTGTTTTCTTACAGTCCCAGCGACCCTCTACAAGGTCACATAGGTTTGGGGTCCATTTGTGGTTCGCATTCCACTTCTAGAGTATATGGTTTGTGTTGCCCCTACCCCTATGTGCCCCCATTGCATTCTATTGTGACTATACATTGTTTGCACTGTTTTCTATTGCTATTACTGCATATTTTGGTATTGTGTACATATATCTTGTGTATATTTGCTATCCTCATACTGAGGGTACTCACTGAGATACTATGGCATATTGTCATAAAAATAAAGTACCTTTATTTTTAGTATATCTGTGTATTGTGTTTTCTTATGATATTGTGCATATGACACTAGTGGTACTGTAGGAGCTTCACTCGTCTCCTAGTTCAGCCTAAGCTGCTCTGCTAATCTACCTTTTCTATCAGCCTAAGCTGCTAGACACCCCTCTACACTAATAAGGGATACCTGGGCCTGGTGCAAGGTGTAAGTACCCCTTGGTACTCACTACAAGCCAGTCCAGCCTCCTACAATAAGGTAGCGAACATTGAATTGGGCCCAAGCAATGGTTATTCTATTCGCTGGTCACAGATTGAACCAATAGGTTTTATGGATCAACTGTTGAGTAATTATTCTAATGAGATTGAAACCTGCCTCTCAGACAACATTAGCCCACAGGAGTGTATTAAAGCATTTACAGTAATCACCACAGGAATCAAACAGTCTCTCACAGTAAGCACAGGCAAATCTAGTCCTCGGGGAAACAAAGGTTGGTTTGACACTGAATGTACACTGGCCCATAAGAGACTTAAACAGCATCTACACAGACAAAATCCTGTCAAGCATGAGACCACCACTCTTAGACACGAGTATAAAAAGGCTATAAAAAAACAGAAAAAAAACCCTAAAAGATGAGGCGTGGCACACCCTCTATAATGCAAGCCTCCAGAATAATAACGCCAAATTCTGGAAGATAGTGAACTCCCCTCTCCTGGGTGATGGAATGTCACCAAGTATTGAAATAGCCATCACGGAAGAGGAGTGGGTTACCTATTTTTCCAAAATATACCCTTCAAAAAATGTAGTCCCAGATACAAATGCCCATAGAGTGGACTTTCAGTCTATTACTCCACCATTCAGTTTAAACGAGGACATTGATGCCATCAACGCTAGCAAGAGTGGGAAAGCACCAGGCCCAGATGGAGTACCAATTGATATCTAGAAGTATATTATTTCATTTTGGGGCCCTTTATTGACACAGGTTTTTGGAGACTGTTGCGCCACAGCCTTTATCCCGACCTGGGCAGATTCCATTATTGTCCCAATATTTAAAAAAGGCGACTGTCAAAATCCAGCATGTTACAGGCCAATTTCACTGCTGGACACCCTCACAAAGATTGCAGGACGTGTTGTACTAAATAGGTTGCAGGAATGGACGGAAGCTAATAACACACTAACGGGCTTACAATACGGCTTCAGGGCTGGGATAGGGACTGTGGAACAGGCCCTGAACTTAGATAGTTTGATTGGTAAATACACGAAGGCTAAGACAGGAGCTCTACACCTTGTATTTGTAGACTTGACCTTGGCAATTGACTGTGTAATTCATAGAAAACTTTGGCCCATTTTGCTGCATATGGGGGTAGACAATACAATAGTGAACTTTATTAGGGAACTATATTCTGGGGCTAAAGCTAGGGTGCGCTACGGGTCTCAGGGTGAGTGCACCTCCGTCTTTCCTGTAAAGCAGGGGGTACGCCAATGCTGTGTTCTAGCTCCCCTATTGTTCTCCCTATACATTAATAAACTGGAGGCTGTTCTATCTACTGCTTGTAGAGATCTTCCACAAGTTGGCTCCCGAAAGATCCCAGCACTTATGTATGCGGATGATGCTGTTTTGATGGCGCGTACCCCAGTAGCTTTGCAGCGATTACTGGCAACCTTTGACAACTATATGGAAGACTTAGGCCTTAAAATCAGTCATTCTAAAACCTTCATGACGACCTGTGGTATAAAATTTGCAAACATACCCCATGTCATTCTAAAGAGTGTCAAATTAGACGATATAGAAACCTTTTCATACCTCGGAATTATGTTTGGTAACAAAGGCACCTGGTTGCAAGCCATCAGGTCTAGGAAATTACTTTTTACAAAAACTATTATGGCTGTAAAAATGTTCTCTAAAAAGATTGGTAGGGCCACAGCTAAAGACATGATGACAATTTATAAGGCAGAATGTGTCTCAGTTGCACTGTATGGGGCAGGCTTATGGGGATACAGGTAATGTAACGCCCTACAGCTGGCTGAAAATGATTTCTGAAAGTCCATCCTAAGTGTGCCAAAATCTACTTCCACCTTGGTGTGCCACTCAGAAATGGGGGTAACATACATCACTGATCTTATAAGCATGCAACCAATCTTACTTTGGCATAAAGTATGGACCTCTGAACGCGCTAGTCTGAATAGGGCCATTATAGAAGACGCTCAATCACTAAGGGGGTCATTACAACATTGGCGGTATAAGGTGCTTACCGCCATGCAGAAGACCGCCAACACACCGGGGCGGCCGCGGAATTCCGCCACAGCTATTATGACACACACCACGGAATCTGCCGAAATTCAGACACCCACACAATTCCGCCACACCAAAGGTCAGCGATAAACATGCGGAAACAAATCCTCCACCTCCACGCCAACAGAAACACGTCCATGCTATTACGACACACGAATCCACGCGGTGGTCTTGCAACCGCGGTATTCCATTGGCGGTACACACCGCCGTGCTCAAAATACACACTCTTACAAAACACAGCCACATTGGATAATTCCAAATACACACACCTGATACACATACACATACCACTCCCACACACCCAGCTCAATATAAAACACACCCACATCACCCACAAACCCCTACGACCCGAAATTAGAGAGAAGGCCAGAGAGAGACAGCACAGAATAGAGAACCCCATCACACAGAGGCACACTACACCATCACCCACACAACATCCACGCACAAAACACCACATACCACTGCACTCACCACAACCATCAACACATACACCACCTCACACATCACACACACCACCCCATGGCACGCCAAAGACACCCCCGCTTTTCCGAAGAGGAGCTCAGGGTCATGGTGGAGGAAATCCTATGGGTAGAGCCACAGCTATTTGGCTCACAGGTACAGCACACATCCAGAGCCAGGAAGATGGAGCTATGGCAAAGAATAGTCGACAGGGTCAACGCTGTGGGACAGCATCCAAGAAATAGGGAGGACATCAGGAAGAGGTGGAACGACCTACGGGGGAAGGTGCGTTCCACGGTACCCAGGCACCACATCGCGGTACAGCGGACTGGCGGCGGACCCCCACCTCCTCCCCCACAACTAACAACATGGGAGGAGCAAGTCTTGTCCATCTTGCATCCTGAGGGCCTCGCAGGAGTCGGTGGAGGAACGGACACTGGTAAGTCAAATCTTAACTATCATATCCCCCACCTTACCTGCATGCTATCACACACCCCCACCCTCACACCCTCCCCTATCACCCTAACTCCTCACTAATGTACCCATAACACCAACCACCCATCCCAACACCAAGACCTGCATTACACAACTAAGCATGGATACCCATCACTAAAGCATGCCCACTGCACATACCCAGAACACCCCCCAACCATCAGCACACAAGCCCCCACACAGGAATGCCTGCACTGGGGTACACGCACACCCAACCATTGCACACCATGAAACACACACATGCAATAATCATGTACTTATACCCCCGCAGGAACCGAAAGGACCGTCACCACACCAGAGGGTCCAGACAACACCACTCCACCCCCAGAAGAGGCCCACAGTGACCACAGCAGCTCTGCCCTACTGGATCTTGATGACCAGCCCGGACCATCGTGGGCCTCAGGACAGTCGGTTCCCCTTGCCCAGCCACAGCCCAACACAGACCTTCCACCCTCTGGGAACACCAGCACAGCACCCACCCAGTGGGCCCATACCTCCCTACCCAGGACAGGTCAATCAGCGGTGTGTCCACCACTACAGGGCACCCAGGATTACCCACCACCCCAACAACAACAGGGACCTGGGGGCAGTGGTAGTGGGAAACACGGTCCAGGGGATGGAGGCACAGGAACACAGGGGAACTGGGAGGGCTGCTGTGCGACAGAGGGAGGACAGGCCAAGGGAACCTACTCTCAACGAGGCCCTCTCCTCCATCATGGGAGCATACCACCACTCCCAGGAGACGATTGCAACGGTCCTGGACAAGTTGCAGGAGACCCTGCGTCTGCAGGAGGAGCAGTATTTGGGGGTTCACGGAGGAGCTCAGGACCATCGGCTCCGCCCTGGGCACCATCGTAGGGGTGCTGACGGACATTCAAAAGACCTTGAGGGACACCGTGGCCCTCCAAGGGGCCCCTGACACTAGCCACGACGATGAAATGCCCACCACCTACGCCGGCGCTAGTGGACAGGACGCCCCGCCACAGAACCAAAACACCAGCACCCCACCCCCTGCAGACGGACAACCAACACGAAAGCGGTCCCTGAGATCCAGGAACAGGACAGAGCAAGATGGCAAGACCCCCGCCAGGAAATAAGACCACCCTGATTGTCCCCCCACTGTCCCACTTTGTTACCCTGTCTAAATCGGAACTGCCCCAGCTCCACTTCCAATGGCCAGATGTGCAATGTACCTGTGAGACTAATAGGCTGGACTCTGCAATGGACATTCTCCCACCATAACCCATCCCCATTTCACAACCCCACTTCATGTTTAAGCACTCAAATAAACACCCTTGAAACACTGATGAAACTGGAGTCAGTCAATGAATTTGAACTTTGTATTGTCAATTACAGTGTCAAAAATGGTTACCAATTGGAAGGCCAACATACCAATGTCACACATCACAAGCCTTTCAAGGGTGCAAGCTGTTGACACGTAGGTTACCACATTTGTGAAACTGAAATGGAAGGGAAACTCAGTTAACAAATAGTGAGTGAAATGTAGGTACAGGATAGAGGTAGACGTGTGAAAGTTAATGTTATGTTAAACCTGAAAACGTACTCACCTGTGTCTCACTGGAAATATTGCTGTATGACTGACTCCCTGTTGTCGTTTTCTTCTTCATCAGCTTCATCCTCATCACTGTCCACAGGCTCCACAGGCTCCACCGCTGCTACAACACCGTCATCTGGATCATCCTCCTGCAGAAAAGGCACCTGGCGTCGCAATACCAAGTTATGGAGCATGGAGCAGGCGATGATGATGTCGCACACCTTCTTCGGTGAGTAGAATAGGGACCCACCTGTCATATGGAGGCACCTGAACCTGGCCTTAAGGAGGCCGAAGGTGCGTTCGATAACCCTCCTAGTCCACCCATGAGCCTCATTGTAGCGTTCCTCTGCCCTGGTCCTGGGATTCCTCACTGGGGTCAATAGCCAGGAAAGGTTGGGGTAACCAGAGTCCCCCAATAGCCATACACGGTGCCTCTGGAGTTGAGCCATCATATCAGGGATGCTTCTATTCCGCAGGATGTAGGCATCATGTACAGAGGCAGGGAACATAGCATTTACCTGCGAAATGTACTGGTCTGCCAAACAGACCATCTGGACATTCATCGAATGATAACTCTTCCTGTTCCTGTACACTTGTTCACTCCTGCGAGGGGGACCAGAGCTACATGGGTGCCATCAATGGCACCTATGACGTTGGGGATATGTCCAAGGGCATAGAAGTCACCTTTCACTGTAGGCAAATCCTCCACCTCAGGGAAAATGATGTATCTCCTTACGTTTTTCAGCAGGGCAGACAACACTCTGGACAACACGTTGGAAAACATAGGCTGGGACATCCCTGATGCCATGGCCACTGTTGTCTGAAATGACCCACTTGCAAGGAAATGGAGCACTGACAGCACCTGCACGTCAGGGGGGATTCCTGTCGGATGGCGGATTGGTGACATCAGCTCTGGCTCCAACTGGGTACATAGTTCCTGGATTGTGGCACGGTCAAACCGGTAGGTCACTATAAAATGTCTCTCTTCCATTGTCAACAGGTCCACCAGCGGTCGGTACACCGGCGGATTCCGCCATCGTCCAATATGTCTCAACTGATGGTGCCTAAGAAGGACAACAGCGAAGAAACTGTCACCATTCCTTCAGGTATGTACCCACAGTCACACACAAGACTACAACAGACAATTAACCCATCCGGGAAAAGGTTTGAGTGTAGGCCTCGGTTTGTGTGACGCAGTAGTAAATGAAGCCATGTGGGCCGGCGGCTGCCTGACCTCTAAACTGGGACAATGGAATTGTGGGGTAACTGCGCTGGCGATGGACACCGTCGCGGTAGGCGGTCGTAGAGCGCGGCGCAATGCTGCATTGGTTAACATTGGACCCTATGGGTCTCAGGAGCCAATGAACAGGTGCGCTGGTGGTGATGATGCGCCCCGCCGCGGATGTCACCGCCGCGGACGCCACCACCATTTTCTATCTGTTCACTCACTAGATACCTGACCTTCGACAGGAGAGGACCTACACTGCTAGTGCTGCTGTGACCTCGGTCTGGAAGCGACGATGGCTGCTGCGTCTGGGGAAAGGGCCCCTGCCTTCACTGCACAGGAGTTGGAGAAACTTGTGGATGGGGTCCTCCCCCAGTACACGCTACTCTACGGTCCTCCAGACCAACAGGTTAGTACACAGGGAGCACGTTGGATGGGCTAGGCCTGGGTGGACAGGGCTGGGTGGGAGAGCGAAGGGGGCACAGTTCTTACAAGAAATGCATGGGGATGAATGGGCCACATGGACAGAGTTGGGAGGGGCCCACTCACATTGACGGTGCAGTAGGTAATGACTGTTCCTCTTTCCTTGTGCATGTCATGTAGGTCAGCGCCCACCAGAAGAGGGACATTTGGCGTGCCATCGCCAAGGAAGTCTGGACCCTGGGGGCCCACCAGAGACGGGGCACCCACTGCCGTAAGAGATGGGATCACATTCGCCGCTGCAGCAAGAAGACGGCGGAGGCTCAGCTGGGGATGGCCTCCCAACGTGGGAGGGGTGCCTGTCGCACCATGACCCCCCTGATGTTCCGGATCCTGGCGGTGGCCTACCCGGAGTTGGATGGGCGCTTAAGGACATCACAGCAGACACAAGGGGGTGAGTACAACCTCATTCTGTGGACTTTGCGTGCAGTGGAGGTGTCTGGGTGGGGGAGGTGGGCTGTGGGTGTCAGTAGGCCAGGGCGAATTCGGTAGGCAAGGCCCCTCCGTAATGTAGGCCATGTGGCACTCAACCTCACCTCAGCAGAGTGTCAAGTTGAGGTATAGTTGCCCCTGTGGCATCCATGTGCGCAGATGTCCACCATTGCCATATAGACCATATCCCAGAAATTGCATGTGGATAGGGCAGGAGCATGGCGTTATGCAGGGGGCTGCTGCGTCTGTCTTGTCCGCCAACGGTAGCGGAATGCCATGCACTAAAACTCTCTTTCTTCTGTCTCCCCCCCTTTTCCTGCTCTCCCTGTCCTCTTGTACATCAGCATCATCAGGCGGAGGTACAGTGGCACCGGAGCACGAGGGAGCTGCATCCCACATGGCCATGGAGGGCCACACCACAGACTCTGAATGCACCAGTGGGACGGAGGGCGAGGGGAGCTTCACGTCGGCCACAGGATCACCAACCAGCGACATGGACTCGTCCGCCGATGGGAGCTCCCCTGTGGTGGCGGCACCATCTGTGCGCCCCACTTCTACAGGTACAGCCGCCACATCCCCTACCAGCACCGCCCTCCCAGCAGCCCCTCAGCCTTCACCCCGTGCCCGCTCACCCAGGAGGGTGGGCATCACCTTCGCCCCAGGCACCTGAGGCCCTGCCCCAGTCACCCCTGCTGCCCTCAGTGAGGAGGCCATTGACCTCCTCAGGTCACTCACTGTTGGGCAGTCTACCATTGTGAATGCCATCCAGGGGGTAGAACGAGAGTTGCAACATGGTAATGCATTCCTGGAGGGCATTCATTCTGGTCAGGCTATCCTTCAGCGAACCCTGCAATCTGTGGCCTCAGCACTGATGGCAGCCATTGTCCCTGTGTCCAGCCTCCCCCCTCCAACTTCCTCCACCCAGACCCAATCCCCTGTACCCCAGCCCATCCCAAGCACACCTACAGACCAGCATGCACACAAGTCAACACACACAAGTAGCTCAAGCAAACATAGGCACCACACACACCACAGGCACTCACGCAAGCCTCACCCACATACAGACACAGCAGCATCCACTGTCTCCACTGTGTCCCCCTCCTCCTGTTCTCCCTCCTCCCTCCCAGTCTCGTCTACACACACACCTGCATGCACCACATCTACAGGCACTAGGACTCGCACCAGGACACCCAGCACCACAAGCCGCTCACCTGCATTCACCACCTCCACTGCCATTTACACGTCCCCTGTGTCCTCTCCCAGTGTGTCTGTGACGCCCCCTCCCAAAGTACCCAAACGCCAGCAATCACTCACCCAACATCCATCCACCTCACGACAGCCTCCAGTACCTGCACCTGCACCCAAAACACCTAAAGTGACACCTCCTACAACCACCTCCTCTTCCTCCACTCCCAGACCCCCTCCAGCTACCCATCCCAGTGTCCGTCAGAAACTGTCCCTATGTCAAATTGACCTTTTTGCCCCCACCACCCCCCTCCAATTCATCTGTCCCGTCATATCGCCTCAGCCAAAAAGCCTCCAATACCAGTGGTGCGTGTTCAAGGTTTGTGGAGTGCACCGGCCACCAGGGCAGGCAGTAGGACCCGGAGCCAAGGCACTGGCAGCCCACCCCCTGTAAGGGCTCTTAAATTGGAGAATGGCCGATGGGACCGTGTTAAGACTCCTGGTGGGACAGCAAGTGACATGGGTTTGAAGGGGATTGGTGAGTCAGCTGTAACTCCAACAAAGGTGGAGAAGGTCCAGAGGAAGTCTGCCCAGCCAGTTATGAGTGTCACAGCGGAGAAGTGCGCCATCATTTCTGGCGGTCCAGACACAACCGCCAGCACCGTCGTCACTGGTCCAGAGACCACCGCCACTGCCGGAGTCACAGCCCAGGAGGGCCCAAGTATCATTACTGGTCAGGAGACCACCGCCGGAGTCACAGCCCAGGAGGGCCCAAGTATCGTTACTGGTCAGGAGACCACCGCCATGGCAAAGCACTGCTGAACAGGGCAAAGACCGCCATGGAAAAGCACTCTCCCCTCCCCTGTGTCGTAGGTGCAGTACTCACCGGTGTCTTCGGCGTCCACGTAGCTGTTGGTCGTAGAGGAGCAGAAAGACAAGGGCAGGTAGGATTTGTAATTCGGGCTCCATGGATTCCTCCTTCTTCGTGGGATGTGTTCAGGTGAGCGTTTTCCCATAGCAAAAGCTGTTTCCGCCGTGTTTTTATCCACGGTGAATCCGCCCCGGAAAAGGTAGCGGATTGGCGGGTTGTAATTGTGTGGGCGGTACATTGTCTCCCGCCTGTCTGTTGGCGGGAACCGCCGCGCTGCTTGTCTGTACCGCCGTGGCGGGCGGTGTGTTAAAGTGGCTGTCTTTGTTGGCGGTTACCGCCAGGGTCATATTTCCCTTTTTTTGTCCACCGGCCTGTTTGCGGTATTTACGCAGCTTTAACACCGTCCGCCAGGGTTGTAATGACCCCCATAGTCTTCTTCTGCAAATTTTACTTTGATTTAAGGTAAGTGTTTGTGATTCCACTCTTAAAATCCCTGCATTTTAAACAGTGCCGTCCTGCCCTTATTTATTTGTTGTCTCTCCCATCAATCAAAATCTGTAATGGTCTAGCTGTATATTTGTGCGCAGTAATAAAGGCCAGATTACATCTCTATGCAAAATTGAGGAGGCCTTCCATTTTTAAAAAGTTTTTAGCTAGGATAACATTTTCTTGTTTACCAAATGTTCTTATTGATCTTACATTGTTTTTTAGAAGAATAACTGGATTTAGTTTTTGCAGTGAATTTTATCACATGGTATTAATTGTTGTATGTTTTGATTTATTTTATTTTATTTATATCATGTGGATGTCAATTGGTGCTATCCTGTATATTTTACTTGCTTTTATGATTGTGAGATACAATCGAATAAAGTATTTTTAATTGATTGATTGAATTAAAACTAAAATGATGAAATCCTCGAGACATGAAAAGTGGACTCAAGTTCTGGAGTGGACAAGATTAAGCGGGTCATTACAACATTGGCAGTAAAAGGCACTTAACGCGGTGCAGAAGACCGCCAATACACCGAGGCGGCATTCCGCCACAGCTATTATGACACACATCTTGGAATCCGCCGAAATTCAGACACCCACACAACACCGCCACACCAAAGGTCAGTGATAAACTGGCGGAAACAAATCCTCCACCTCCACGCCAACAGAAACACGCCCATGCTATTACGACCCACGAATCCACGCAGCGGTCTTTCAACCGCGGTATTCCATTGGCGGTACACACCGCCGCGCTCAAAATACACACACATCTCCAAAACACCGCCACATTGGACAATTCAAAATACACACACCTGACACACATACAAAACACACTCCCACACACCAAACACAATATAAAACACACACCCACATCACCCACAAACCCCTACGACCCAAAATTAGACACGAAGGCGACAGAGAGAGAGCACAGAATAGACAACCCCACTACACAGAGGCACACAACACCATCACCCACACAACATCCACGCACAAAACACCACACACCACTACACTCACCACACTCATCACCACATACACCACCCCACACATCAACCACACCACCCTATGGCACGCCAACGACACCCCCTCTTCTCTGAGGAGGAGCTCAGGGTCATGGTGGAGGAAATCGTCCGGGTAGAGCCACAGCTATTTTGCTCACAGGTACAGCACACATCAATAGCCAGGAAGATGGAGTTATGGCGCAGAATAGTGGACAGGGTGAACGCAGTGGGACAGCACCCAAGAAATAGGGAGGACATCAGGAAGAGGTGGAACGACCTACAGGGGAAGGTGCGTTCAACGGTCTCCAGGCACAACATCGCGGTACAGCGGACTGGCGGCGGACCCCCACCTCCTCCCCCACAACTAACAACATGGGAGGAGCAAGTCTTGACCATCTTTCATCCTGAGGGCCTCGCAGGAGTTGGTGGAGGATGGGACACTGGTAAGTCAAATCTTAACTATCATATCCCCCACCCTACCTGCATGCTATCACACACCCCCTCCCTCACCCCCTCCCCTATCACTGCAACTTCACACTAATGTACCCATGACACAAACCACCGATCCCAACACCAAGCCCTGCATGACACAACTAAGCATGGACACCCCTCATTAAAGCATGCCCACTGCACATACCCAGTACACCCCCCCAACCATCACCACACAAACTCACACACAGGAATGCATGCACTGGGGTACACAAACTCCCACCCATTGCACACCATTACACACACAGATGCAATAATCATGCTCTTATGCCCCTGCAGGAACCTGAAGGACCATCACCTTATCAGAGGGTCCAGACAACACCACTCCACCCCCAGAAGAGGCCCACAGTGACGAGAGCAGCTCTGCCCTACTGGATCCTAATGACCAGCCCGGACCATCGTGGGCTTCGGGACAGTCGGTTCCCCTTGCACAGGCACAGCCCAACACCGACCTTCCACCCTCTGGTAACACCAGCACAGCACCCACCCAGCGGGCCCAAACCTCCCTACCCAGGACAGGTCAATCAGCGGTGTGTCCACCACTACAGGGCACCCAGGCTAACCCACCACCCCAACAACAACAGGGACCTGGGGGCAGTAGTAGTGGGCACACGGTCCAGGGGACGGAGGCACAGGAACACAGGGGAACTGGGAGGGCTGCTGTGCGACAGGGGGCAGACAGGCCAAGGGCGCCCACTCTCCACGAGGCCCTCTCCTCCATCATGGGAGCATACCACCACTCCCAGGAGATGATGGCGACGGTTCTGGACAAGTTGCAGGAGACCCTGCGCCTGCAGGACCAGCTGTATTTGGGGTTCAGGGAGGAGCTGAGGACCATCAGCTCCGCCCTGGGCACCATCGTAGGGGTGCTGAAGGACATACAGCAGACCTTGAGGGACACCGTGGCACTCCAAGGGGCCCCTGACACTAGCCAGGACGATGAACTGCCCACCACCTCCGCTGGCGCTAGAGGACAGGACGCCCCACCACAGGACCAAAACACCAGCACCCCACCCCCTGCAGACGGACAACCACCACGCAAGCGGTCCCTGAGATCCAGGAACAGGACAGAGCAAGATGGCAAGACCCCCGCCAGGAAATGACACCACCCTGATTGTCCACCCACTGTCCCTCTTTCTTACCCTGTCCATACTTTAACTGCCCCAGCTCCTCTTCCTATGCCCAGATGGGCAGTGCACCTGTGAGACTAATAGACTGGACTCTGCCATGGACATTCCTCCACCATCACCCATCCTCATTTTACAACCCCCTCCCATTTCTGAGCACTTCAATAAACACCCTTGAAACACAAAACAATCTGGAGTCAGTCTGTGATTTAGTAAAAATGTATTATCAATGACAGTGTCATAATGGGTGTAGCATTCTAAAGCTAACATACCTATGTCACACATCACAAGCCCTTGAAGGATGCAAGCAGTTGACACGTAGGTAACCACACCTGTGAAACCGTAATGGAAGGGTACAACTCAGTTACCAAATGTTGACTTAAATAAAAAAAACTGGGTAGAGGTAGACGTGTGAAAGTTAATGTAATGTTAAAATTGAAAATTTTCTCACCTGTGTGTTACTGGAAATATTGCTGTATGACTGACCCCCTGTTGTCGTTGTCTTCTTCCTCAGCTTCATCCTCATCACTGTCCACAGGCTCCACAGCTGCTACAACACCGTCATCTGGATCATCCTCCTGCAGAAAAGGCACCTGGCGCCGCAATGCCATATTATGGAGCATGGAGCAGGCGATGATGATGTTGCACACCTTCTTCAGTGAGTAGAATAGGGATCCACCTGTCATATGGAGGCACCTGAACCTGGCCTTCAGGAGGCCGAAGGTGCGTTCGATCACCCTCCTAGTCCGCCCATGGGCCTCATTGTAGCGTTCCTCAGCCCTGGTCCTGGGATTCCTCACTGGGGTCAATAGCCACGAAAGGTTGGGGTAACCAGAGTCCCCCAAAAGCCATACACGGTGCCTCTGGAGTTGACCCATCATATCAGGGATGCTGCTATTCCGCAGGATGTAGGCGTCATGCACTGAGCCAGGGAACATAGCATTTACCTGCGAGATGTACTGGTCTGCCAAACATACCATCTGTACATTCATGGAATGATAACTCTTCCTGTTCCTGTACACCTGTTCACTCCTGTGGGGGGGGACCAGAGCTACATGGGTCCCATCAATAGCACCTTTGACGTTGGGGATATGTCCAAGGGCATAGAAGTCACCTTTCACTGTAGGCAAATCCTCCACCTCAGGGAAAATGATGTATCTCCTTACGTTTTTCAGCAGGGAAGACAACACTCTGGACAACACGTTGGAAAACATAGGCTGGGACATCCCTGATGCCATGGCCACTGTTGTCTGAAATGACCCACTTGCAAGGAAATGGAGCACTGACAGCACCTGCACGTCAGGGGGGATTCCAGTCGGATGGTGGATTGGTGACATCAGGTCTGGCTCCAACTGGGTACATAGTTCCTGGATTGTGGCACGGTCAAACCGGTAGGTTACGATGACATGTCGCTCTTCCATTGTCAACAGGTCCACCAGCGGTCGGTACACCGGAGGATTCCGCCATCTTCTCATATGTCCCAGCAGACGGTGTCTACGAAGGACAACAGCGAAGAACCAGTCATTAGTCCTCCAGGTGTGTACCCACAGTCACACACAAGACTACACCACTCACATAACCCTTCCTTTATGTGTGTTGAGTGTAGGCCTAGCTATGTGTGACGCAGTATGAAATGAAGCCATGTGGGCCCCTGAAATGGCCTGACCTCTAAACTGGGACAATGGGATTGTGGGGTAACTGCGCTGGCGTTACACACCGTCGCGGTAGGCGGTCGTAGACCGCGGCGCAATGCTGCATTGGTTAACATTGGACCCTATGGGTCCCAGGAGCCAATGAACAGGTGCGCCGGCGGTGATGATGCGCACCGCCGCGGACGTCACCGCCATTTTCTATCTGTTCAATCACTACATACCGGACCTTCGACAGGAGAGGACCTACACTGCAAGTGCTGCTGTGACCTCGGTCTGGAAGCGACGATGGCTGCTGCGTCTGGGGAAAGGGCCCCTGCCTTCACTGCACAGGAGTTGGAGAAACTGGTAGACGGGGTCCTCCCCCAGTACACGCTACTCTACGGTCCTCCAGATCAACAGGTTAGTACACAGGGAGCACGTTGTATGGGCTAGGCCTGGGTGGAGAGGGCTGGTTGGAATAGGGAAGGGGCCAGAGTCCATAGAACATTAATGCATGGGAATGAATGGGCCACATGGCCAGAGTAGGGAGGGGGCCACTCACAACGACGGTGCAGTTGGTAATGACTGTTCCTCTTTCCTTGTGCATGTCATGTAGGTCAGCGCCCACCAGAAGAGGGACATTTGGCGTGCCATCGCCAAGGAGGTCCGGACCCTGGGGGCCCACCAGAGACGGGGCACCCACTGCCGTAAGAGATGGGAGGATATTCGCCGCTGCAGCAAGAAGACGGCGGAGGCTCAGCTGGGGGTGGCTTCCCAACGTGGGGGGGTGCCCGTCGCACCATGACCCCCCTGATGTTCCGGATCCTGGTGGTGGCGGGAGTTGGATGGGCGCTTGAGGGCATCACAGCAGACACAAGGGGGTGAGTAGAACCTCATTCTGCGGACTTTGAGTGCAGTGGAGGTGTCTGGGTGGGGGAGGTGGGCTGTGGGTGTCCCTAGGCCAGGGCGAGTTAGGTAGGCAAGGCCCCTTCGTAATGTAGCCCATGTGGCACTCTACCCCACCTCAGCAGAGTGCCAAGTCGAGGTATAGTTGCCCCTGTGGCATCCATGTGCGCCGATGTCCACCATTGCCATATAGGCCATATCCCAGAAATCGCATGTGCAGAGGGCAGGAGCACAGCGTAATGTAGGGGGCATCTGCGTTTGTCTTGTCCGCCAACGGTAGCGGTATGCCATGCACTAAAACCCTCTTTCTTCTGTCTCCCCCCTGTTGTCTGCTCTCCCTGTCCTTTTGTACATCAGCATCAACAGGCGGAGGTACAGTGGCACTGGAGCACCAGGGAGCTGCATCCCACATGGCCATGGAGGACCACACCACAGACTCTGAATGCACCAGTGGGACGGAGGGTGAGGGGAGCTTCACGTCAGCCACCGGGTCACCAAGCAGCGACACGGACTCGTTCGACGATGGGAGCTCCCTTGTGGTGGCGGCACCATCTGTGCCCCCCACCTCTATAGGTACAGCCGCCACCTCCCCTACCAGCACCGCCCTCCCAGCAGCCCCTCAGCGTTCGCCCCGTGCCCGCTCACCCAGGAGGGTGGGCATCACCTTCGCCCCAGGCACCTCAGGCCCTGCCCCAGTCACCCCTGCTGTCCTCAGTGAGGAGGCCATTGACCTCCTCAGGTCACTCACTGTTGGGCAGTCTACCATTGTGAATGCCATCCAGTGTGTAGAACGAGAGTTGCAACACGGTAATGCATTCCTGGAGGGCATTCATTCTGGTCAGGCTGTCTGTCAGCGAACCCTGCAATCTTTCGCCTCAGCACTGATGGCAGCAATTGTCCCTGTGTCTAGCCTCCCCCCTCCAACTTCCTCCACCCAGACCCAATCTCCTGTACCCCAGCCCATCCCATGCACACCTACAGACCAGCATGCACACAAGTCAACACACCCAAGTAGCTCAAGCAAACATAGGCACCACACACACCACAAGCACTCATGCAAGCCTCACCCACATACAGACACAACAACATCCACTGCCTCCACTGTGTCCCCCTCCTCCTCTTCTCCCTCCTCCCTCCCAGTGTTGTCTGCACTCTCACCTGCATGCACTACATCTACAGCCACTAGGACTCGCACCAGTACACCCAGCACCACACCCCGCTCACCTGTACTCACCACCTCCACTGCCATTTACACGTCCCCTGTGTCCTCTCCCAGTGTGTCTGTGACGCCCCCTCCCAAAGTACACAAACGCCGGCAATCACTCACCCAACATCCATCCACCTCACGACAGCCTCCATTACCTGCACCTGCACCCGAAACACCTAAAGTGACACCTCCTACAACCACCTCCTCTTCCTCCACTCCCAGTCCCCTCCAGCTACCCATCCCAGTGTTCGTCAGAAACTGTCCCTCTGTAAAGTTTACCTTTTTGCCCCCACCCGCCCCCTCCAATTCATCAGTCCCGTCGTAGCGCCTCAGCCAAAAAGCCTCCAATACCAGTGGTGCCTGTTCAAGGGTTTTGGAGTGCACCGGCCACCAGGGCAGGCAGTGGGACCCAGAGCCAAGGCACTGGCATCCGGAGCCAAGGCACTGGCAGCCCACCCCCTGTAAAGGCAATAAAATTGGAGAGTGGACGACGGGACTGTGTTACGACTCCAGGTGGGAAAACAACTGACATGGGTTCCAAGGGGATTGGAGAGTCAGCTGTGACTCCACCAAAGGTGGTGAAGGGCCAGAGGAAGTCTGCCCAGCCTGTTGTGAGTGTCACGGCGGAGAAGTGCGCCATCATTTCCGGCAGTCGAGACACAACCGCCAGCACCGTCGTTACTGGTCCAGAGACCACCGCCAGAGTCACAGCCCAGGAGGGCCCAAGTATTGTCACTGGTCAGGAGACCACCGCCAGAGTCACAGCCCAGGAGGGCCCAAGTATTGTCACTGGTCAGGAGACCACCGCCAGAGTCACAGCCCAGGAGGGCCCCACTATTGTCACTGGTCAGGAGACCACCGCCAGAGTCACAGCCCAGGAGGGCCCAAGTATCGTCACTGGTGAGGAGACCACCGCCAGAGTCACAGCCCAGGAGGGCCCAAGTATCGTCACTGGTCAGGAGACCACCGCCAGAGTCACAGCCCAGGAGGGCCCAAGTATCGTCACTGGTCAGGAGACCACCGCCAGAGTCACAGCTCAGGAGGGCCCAAGTATCGTCACTGGTCAGGAGACCACCGCCAGAGTCACAGCCCAGGAGGGCCCAAGTATCGTCACTGGTCAGAAGACCACCGCCACCAACGGAGTCAGTGCCCTGGAGGGCTCTGGTGCCACAGCCCGCTGGGCAATGATGAAACGTCATGCCACACACCAATGTCCTCATCAGAACCGCCATGGCAAAGCACCGCTGAACAGGGCAAAGACCGCCATGTCAATGCACCGCTGAACAGGGCACAGACCGCCATGGCAAAGCACCGCTGAACTGTCCTGGACCGCCATGGCAAAGCACAGCTGAACAGGGCAAAGACTACCATGGCAAAGCACCGCTGAACAGGGCAAAGACCGCCATGTCAATGCACCGCTGAGCAGGGCACAGACCGCCATGACAAAGCACTGCTGAACAGGGCAAAGACCGCCATGTCAATGCACTGCTGAACAAGGCACAGACCGCCATGGCAAAGCACCGCTGAACAGGGCAAAGACCGCCATGGCAGTGCACCGCTGAACAGGGCAATGCACCGGGTAGGAATGAATGGCCCGCCACATCAGGCATCCTTATCCCATGTGCAGCTGGGACAGTGACAGGAGACGACCTTTCACGGGGAGACTCATCCAGTCTGGGCACCAGTCCCCCCAGTACCAGTAGAGACCTGCATCAACTTGAGAGACCGTGGCTTTGCACTCCCCAGGATGGCAGAGTGGGCAACCCACCCACTGTATAGACTTGAGAGACTGTGGCTTTGCACTCCCCAGGATGGCACAGTGGGCAAACCACCCACTGTATAGACTTGAGAGACTGTGGCTTTGCACTCCCCAGGATGGCACACTGGGCAAACCACCCAGTGTAGAGACTTGAGAGACTGTGGCTCTGCACTCCCCAGGATACATCAATGGGCATGGAGCCCCGTCGTGGATCTAGCTTTGCAGTCATCCGGCTGAGGTGCCCCCCCTTCCCCCTGAGGTGCCTGTAGAATTTCTATCTGATGCCCCGGCAGTGTTCTCTCCGATTGTGGTCAGGTATCGTTAGTGGGCCTCGCCCATGTATTTTTGGACTGATGGTGCACGGACATTGTTATGTACATATCTGTACTATTTCTCGTCTTGTATATAATGCTGACTGATTTTCAAATATATATCTGTATATTTTTGTATGACATGTATATTGGCACATTACATTGTTTGACCGATTTTCATTTGTGTATTAATTCTTCCGGGGGGATTGTGGGTTGTTACTGAGATTTTTGTGAATGCCTTGGTGTGTATGTTGTAATATGCGAGGGTTGGGGTGGGGGTGTTTGGTGTGTGTCCCCCTAACTTTTGCCTCTCCCCTTCCCCATGTCGTAGGTGCAGTACTCACCGTTGTCTGCGGCGCCTGCGTAGCTGTTGGTCGTAGAAGAGCAGAAACACAAGGGCAGGGAGTATTTGGAGTTCCGGCTCCATGGATTCCTCGTTCCTCGTGGTATATGTTAAGGTGAGTGTTTTCCCATAGCAAAAGCTGTTTCTGCCGTGTTTTTATCCACGGTGAATCCGCCCCGGAAAAGGTGGCGGATTGGCGGGTTGTAATAGTGTGGGTGGTACATTGTCTTCCGCCTGTCTGTTGGCGGTGACCGCCGCGCTGCTTGTCTGTACCGCCGTGGCAGGCGAAGTGTTAAAGTGGCTGTCTTTGTTGGCGGTTTCCGCCAGGGTCATAATTCCCTTTTTTTGTCCTCCGGACTGTTTGCGGTATTTCCGCTGCTTTAACACCGTCCGCCAGGGTTGTAATGACCACCTAAGCGTTTACACAACAGAAGGCCTGACTGATGATGCTGATGACCGATGTTCTTTTATATCTAAAATATGAATTGGTTTTATGCGTGGGTGGGTAAATGGGTCCAATGTGGGCTATTGCGTAGGAAAAAGAAGATCCTGCAGTGAGGTGGTGTTGCTTTCACCACATCCGTCCAACCAAGTGTGTGATCCATTTATGGTAAGTCACACCACCTGGGGGAAGAGGGTTAGAGGTTTGATTGATGAATGGGAAAGGGGGTTTGAAGAAAGATGTGACAATGACAAACACTACAGAAGGCCAATATTCATTAGGTGATGAACAGCACATCATTGTTATCAGTCTGCTGTAGAAGGAAAGAAACAAATAAATAATTATGATTCAGTACAGTGAAATGCATTGCAAACAGTCCTCCTGCCCCAGAGATCCAATTTATCTGATATCTAAATGTTCTGTTTTCTAGGTTTGAAAAAATAAATTATGGAGGAGTGAACCCAACCAGTTCTAAAAATGATTTCTAAAAGAAAAATGATACTGTATTGTAAAATGAGGTGCATCATCTGCATTTACCTCGGGAATGTCCCTATCTATTGGGTCCCTTTTTGAACCAGTCCAGTAGACAAGCAAGAGTGTTGAGCTTAGCTTTTGCCTTCCATCCATGCAGGAGATGAGAAGGCCTGCAGATTGTAAAACAGAAACTGTATTGTAGAGGCAAGGAGAAGGGCACAAGGAAGGTAAGTTTTATGAAGAGTGTACCAAGAAGAAGAAGAGAAAAAAACAAGAGGTCTCAGAGTTTCACATTTGCCACCAGTGCATCAAACACACACAGCAGCATTTCCCAAATGAACGCACCTCTCTCCATTCCACATTGCTGAATACAAGGCTTCAGAGTCATTCATTCTCTTTGAAGTCGATAACTGCTTTCTTCTAGCTGTTGATGAGGTAGTTCTGGTCTGAGTTCTTACATCTTCCTCCTGTCTCAGAGTAACCCTGTTTCAGTTCGGACCCGAGCAAGACAGATGTGTAGTGCAAGTAGAGAAACAGAATTTGGTATAGGTTTTTGTTTGTTAACTGAAGTGATTGGTCTGGTCTCTGATGAACCAGAAAAAAGGGGTGGACCCTGCAAGTAAAATCTCATGTGTGAAAGGGTCATTCACCTTCAGGAAAAATTACCACCCATCATTCAGGCATGAAACATTGCAAATCTTCTCAATCAAGTTTACAAATTACAGTGGAACACCCTCCCTCACTGTCTGCCACCACATAAATCATGAATGATCACTCACATTCACTCACTCATTGTTGCAATAGTTGTAGTTACCTCTTCCAATCCAATCATGGGTAGGTTAAGTAGTAGGCACACAATTCTATCTTTGACACAGGCAACATATTGGAATTTAGTTTTGGCACTCTTGTAAATTAATGATCTTCTGAGGCAGCCCTGATACGTTTTGCAATAAGATAGGCATGTTACAAAAAAGGATAGGCATGCGAGGGAGGCAGACATTGTCTCCAATGTCATGAAGGAATTGTGGAGGCTTCTTCACTGCACACTGATCCAATTGCAATCTGGCAATATATGTGACTAAAAATGGTGGGGAAACATAAATCTGCCACAAACATAATGTTTCACTAGCTACTTTTTTGTTTTTGTAAAGAAAGAAATTCAACTAGAAACAATTAAAAAGTTCTATGGTATACTGGCATAGTCAGTCCAGGAAGTAGATTTAATCCTCAAACTCAGATGGTTCACTCAGAAGTTGGTCAGGTAACACATTTGATTCTGCCCAGTCATCCTCTTCCTCCTCCTGTGGGTGTTTTGGGAACGGTGTAGTCAGGTGGTATTATTTTGATCATGGTTGATCTTTCTACATTTTGAGGTGAGAGACTGGACCTTCTCACTGTCACAACTGTACCAGCTCCTCTGAACACCCGTTCAGCAGACACACTGGCTTCAGGACAAGACAGATAGTTTATTGCCACCCTGCTGTGCTCTGGCCATTGGTGCAACTTCTCATATCAATATACCAATTGGTTTTGATCCACATATCCCTCTTTTCATTAATCCAAATACTCCTGGAGCATCCTCTGAATGGTCATTGGTTCTACCACTTGTTCAACCTTTTTTGCCTTTGCCTCTGCACCTGACTTAAGACCTGCCACTTGAAACTAAGCCAATGCAAAGGTTGGGTCAGATTCTTCAGTTGCGGTTGTTGCCGGTGTTGGCTGCTGTGAGGCAAGACTCCCCCCTCTAGAAGTTTAAGGCAGCACCTCAGAACTGCAGAGTGAGACTCCAAGTTCCAGCCGTTCTTCTTCCAGTTATCCAGCTTGCTCAACAATCCATCTCTTGTATTATGAAAAGTCCCCTTCAGAAAAAGGAATAAAAGTAGGAAGATTGTTTTGACGTGTGAACCAAGTAGAGTTGCACATATGTACTCTGTGGACAAGATAATGTCATTTTGCATCCTTGCATTATAAATCAAGCGATAGCTTGGGCTCCCAACCAAGACATGCACTTCTGGGTTTTCGTTCACAACTCTGAGTAGGAGCCTTTCAGACACCTTGTTTAGCCGCTCCTGTAGCAGATGCAGAAATGAGATAGCTTGGCCCTTTGTTTTGTCCTCCCTTCTAACTTCCCGTATGAAAACCTGCATCTGTGTCAGGCATTTTACTAGGCCGCATTTGTCTTCATCTATGGTCATGGCTTTTCCAACTGCATCTCCACCTCTTAGAATGACATCGTCATTGATCTGCCTCTACTGCTCAAACAGACGTTAAAAGATATAATAGGTTGAGAACCAATGTGTTGTCACCTCCTGTATCAGGACTTTAACTGCTACTGTTTTAACATGCTGAATATTCTGCTTCTGGGCTTGAAAAGAATGGCTGAAATGAGTGCAGATTCATCTGAAGGTGGTCAGTATGTTGCTGACTATGGGCCTCATTATGACCCTGGCGGGCGGCGGAGGCCGCCCGCCAGGATCCCGCCCTCCAAATTACCGCGCCGCGGTCAAAAGACCGCGGGGGTATTACGAGTTTTCCCCTGGGCTGGCGGGCGGTTCCAGTAAAACCGCCCGCCAGCCCAGGGGAAAACGACCTTTCCACGAGGATGCCGGCTCGTAATCGAGCCGGCGGAGTGGGAAGGTGCGACGGGTGCAGTGGCACCCGTCACGTATTTCAGTGTCTGCAAGGCAGACACTGAAATACTTTTCGGGGCCCTCTTACGGGGGCCCCTGCCGTGCCCATGCCATTGGCATGGGAACGGCAGGGGCCCCCAGGGGCCCCGCGACCCCCCCTACCGCCATCCTGTTCATGGCGGCTTTCCCGCCATGAACTGGATGGCGGTAGGGGGGGTCAGAATCCTCATGGCTGCGGAGCGCGCTCCGCAGCCATGGAGGATTCCAAAGAGCAGCGGAAAGTCAGCGGGAGACCGCTGACTTTCCGCTTCTGACCGCGGCTGAACCGCCGCGGTCAGAATGCTCATTGGAGCACCGCCAGCCTGTTGGCGGTGCTCCCGTGGTCGGTGGCCCTGGCGGCCACCGGCCGCCAGGGTCAGAATGACCCTCTATGTCTTCTTTCTTGAGAAACACTTGAACAACCAGGTTAATGCAGTACACCAAATACAGGACCCTGAAATAGCCACCATCTGACATAGCCTTGAATATATATTTCTACTGTTGTCCATGGCAACAAATCCAGTTCAGAGACCTCTGGGCTGCAGCCATTCAGACACCTTTTCTTTAAATTTGCCCAAGATATTTGGAGCTGTACGTGATTTTTCCATGGCAAACATGGCTGCTGTTGCATGCTGTCGAAGGCTCTTAAAACTTTCTTCAGGGCCAAGACCTGTCCACAGCTTTTGCTTTACCCCCCACAAAAGAGATCCAGTGCGCGGTGATGTACATGTAATTATTCACCTGACAACTAGTGCCCAGCCAATTGCACCACATCATGATGCAGCACTGGAAAGGCAACTCTGGCAAAATAGGTCCGACTTGGTGTACTGCCATTTGATAAAGTTTTGTTTTGACCAATGACTTTGTGTTTCACCACTGCGCATATTAGTTGCTCAATGTTCACCAGTAGCACATGGTATGTTTTGCTCAGTTTAGCCGCCTATGGGCTTTGACATTGCATTAGCCATTACTTTCTGTATTCAGTTTAGCCGCCTATGGGCTTTGACATTTCATTAGTCATTACATTCTGTATTCTGCCTATTGGCTTTGACATGGCATTAGCCATTACTTTCTGTATTCAGTTTAGCCGCCTATGGGCTTTGACATTGCATTAGCCATTACTTTCTGTATTCAGTTTAGCCGCCTATGGGCTTTGACATTGCATTAGCCATTACATTCTGTATTCTGCCTATTGGCTTTGACATGCTGTATCCAGTCTAGCCGCCTATTGGCTTTGACATTGCATGCCTATTGACTTTGACATGATGTATTCAGTTTAGCTGCCTATTGACTTTGACATGCTATTAGATATTCTGCCTATTGGCTTTGACATGATATCATATATTACATTTTGTATTCAGCTCCGCTGCCTATTGGCTTTGACATGATATCATATATTACACTTTGTATTCAGCTCCGCTGCCTATTGACTTTGACATGATATTATATATTGCATTTTGTATTCAGCTTAACTGCCTATTGGCTTTGACATGATATTAGACATTGCATTTTGTATTCAGCTTGGCTGCCTATTGGCTTTGACATGATATTATACATTGCATTTTGTATTCAGCTCAGCTGCCTATGGGCTTTGACATGATATAAGACATTGCATTTTGTATTCAGCTTAGATGCTTATTGGCTTTGACATGACACTAGACATTGCATTTGATATTTAGGTTAGCTGCCCATTGCCTTTAACGTGGAGTTAGACATTGCAGTTGAGAATCCAAGCTGTATTTTTCCAAGCTGTGTTTTTGCACAAGATGAACCAAGATGTTTTTCTCACAGTAGACTAGACATGATAAGAGAGAGTACATGGGTGTTGTTTTTTCTTCGCCTGAGCTTGGGAACAGGAGTAGTCTTGGAGACCTGGCCAGTCTCCAAAAGGCTTGCTCAGTTTCCCAGGTCTGAGAGGAGAGGGCACACCTTTGTAACGAATGTAACAGGCTGCAGAGGGTCAGATTCGAATCTGCCGGACCTCGTGCTGGAGCTTGGCGCAGGCTGCCAGCAATCCCGTGTGGGTAGATGAATCTCTCTTTCTCGCGGCTGACAGGGGTCATCAGCTTGCAGACCTTAGAAAGATGAAGCTGTAGATAGTTCCCACACGGTGAAGTATTTGTTTTGCTTTGCATTCAATATCTTATAAATATAACCTGCTGTGTATATTGCAAACTGATATATTTTGTTTGATTAACGCGGACTTGAAAGCTACTAATTCGTCATTCATAAATATTGTGGTTGGGGAAGAATTAACAAAAATAAAAGTCTTCTTTGACCTCAGAAGTGCATTTCTGTTGTGTTATGTTAGTGCTTAGAAACTAAATAAGAGGAAAGCACTACAATTGGTACCAGGAGTGGGGTCGGTCATTAAGAGGTGATTAAGAGGGTGTTGACGAGTTGGTAGATTTCTAAGTGCACACTTTAAAAGTGTAATTGTTTTTGTTGTTTGGAGAATTACAGAAATTGTTTTTTTTTGGAGAATCACAGTAGCACGGCAGACCATGTCTGAGAATACATGTGTTGATAAACTGCCTGATGGTGCTAAGAAAAACTGTGAATTGTTTTCTGTTTGGGGAATTACAGAAGAAAATGCATGTGTAGCTAAAATGCCTGATAATGTTTTGAGAAATAATTCCTGTTGTACATATGTAGAAAACGTGTCTTTTGGAAGTAATGATGACAGAAAGGTTTGGATACCTTTATCTGCTTACAGAGAAATGCAGGAGAAATGTAGGCAGTTGGAACATGAAAATAGGAATTTACGTGAGCAAATTAGCCCGACTGAAAGTTATAAAAGGGCTGTTTTTGAAGAATCTTTCTTGTCCCATTCCAGTAATGAGGGGGTTAAGACAGCTCCGAGCTGCACTGAGTTTTCGTGTGAGCCAGGGTTTTTGGCAGCCAAAATGCATTCCTTAACTGATAAGATGGACGAGAGAGACCAGAATGTGATTTACGAGTTACCGTTGCAAAATGCACAAGTAAAACCAAAGATTTTAGAGAAAGAGCCGACTTTCATTAGCTTGTTTGATTTTTGGAAAAAGAATAGCCCTCATTTGAGAGAAATCCTAACACTTTTGTATATGGTCACTGTGAAAAATTATATGCAGCTGCACGCTTGTGATTTGGCAAATGAAATAATGCAGACTTTAGGTTTCTGCGCAGTGCAAGAAGGAAATACTTATGTACATGTAACTCAAGAACAAGGAAAGAAAATAGTGCCCCTAGCTAGAATCATACAATGGATCTGGTACTTGCAAGACAGGGCTAGAGTACCACAGATAAAAGAGTTACCAATGAAATTGTGTGCACCATTTGAATTCGTGTCCACTGAAGATAAAAAGCATGTTTGTTTTACTAATGATTCATTGACTGAAATGTTGCTTTCTGGCACAGTAGAAGGAACAGCGTTGTATAATGTGTGTCAGATTTTAAAGCAAGAGCTACGTTAGATGTGTCATTTTTACGCTGATTTTTGGTTTATTGCTAATGTTTTAGCACCTAACTGGTTCAATTACCTTGCAGATGTTAATGAGAAAAATTCAGAGAGAGAAGTGTTCACCCAGAATTCTGCCTTAGTGGGGATGGCTAAGTGGGTGCCCCAGAAATGTGAACAGCTGAGAGAAAAAGCCACTTACAGGTGGGCAGAGATGAGAGAGATGCACATTCCCCTAGATTTGATAAAAACTGTGCAGCACGCACAAAAGCAATCTGTCATGCAAGCAGTCACAGAGCAGTTGGGGAGAGGAAAGTTACCAGGACAGAAATGGCAAATTGATCAGGTTATAGGGAGAGTGATTGCTGCGAATTACCAAGGAAAAATCGAAATTATGCTGATACCTAGAAAAGAATCTGATTCATTCATACAAATTGGAGACAGAATGGCCCAAATTGACAAAAGTGCAGTGAATGGAGGTTTGGTAAAGAATGAGTCTGCCCCAGCCCTTCTGACAGTGCAAGAAAAGGGAAGCTGTGGCGCAGCAGATAAAAACCTCAGTGCTGATGTGTGGACTGAAGCCCCAAGTGATCCTCCAGAACCTGCAGAAAATATAACAAAGGGCCTCAAAAACGTCCTGCTGATTATAAAACAGGGAAAGAAAGAGGAAGGGTGCAGTTTAAATGAAAAATGTTATTTGCAAGAAAAGTCATACTTGTTTCTTTTGCAGATCCTACCACGTTTCGCCACTGTCCCTGAGTGTGCTGTGTCTGGTCCCCCTTCCGGTGTGTGCGTGTGGGGTCGGGGAAGGGACCGAATCCCCAACCTGAACCTGGCTGAGTAAAGTGCCAGCACCATGGATCCATTTTGCGCAAACTGCGCCTTCAGTTCAAGTTCAACTTGTTTGATTGCATTCTTCCACTGGAACTAAGCTGTGTTTTTTTTTTTTTTTTTTTTTTTTCCCTTCTCGTATGGAACTCTGACTTTTGCTTACCTTCCAGCAAACCGTTCAGGTGGACCGTGCATCTTTACATGAGTAGAACTCATGCCACATCAAATTGCTAACACTGTTGAATTAGAGACTCATTCAGAGAAAAAAAAAAAATTGCTCAGTCTTTTCTATGTAGATGTATCTGATGTGAAAGGTTATGAAATCAATGTGTTAATCCACTTCTATTGCTTTACAGGGATTGCTTTGATCTGATGTTTTTTTGTTTTTGTTTGAAACAAGAGATATGTGAAACAAAAATTCATTGGTCAAAGGGCCGAATGTACTGCCATTTGATAAAGTTTTGTTTTGACCAATGACTTTGTGTTTCACCACTGCGCATATTAGTTGCTCAATGTTCACCAGTAGCACATGGTATGTTTTGTTCAGTTTAGCCGCCTATGGGCTTTGACATTGCATTAGCCATTACTTTCTGTATTCAGTTTAGCCGCCTATGGGCTTTGACATTGCATTAGTCATTACATTCTGTATTCTGCCTATTGGCTTTGACATGGCATTAGCCATTACTTTCTGTATTCAGTTGAGCCGCCTATGGGCTTTGACATTGCATTAGCCATTACATTCTGTATTCTGCCTATTGGCTTTGACATGCTGTATCCAGTCTAGCCGCCTATTGGCTTTGACATTGCATGCCTATTGACTTTGACATGATGTATTCAGTTTAGCTGCCTATTGACTTTGACATGCTATTAGATATTCTGCCTATTGGCTTTGACATGATATCATATATTACATTTTGTATTCAGCTCCGCTGCCTATTGGCTTTGACATGATATCATATATTACACTTTGTATTCAGCTCCGCTGCCTATTGACTTTGACATGATATTATATATTGCATTTTGTATTCAGCTTAACTGCCTATTGGCTTTGACATGATATTAGACATTGCATTTTGTATTCAGCTTGGCTGCCTATTGGCTTTGACATGATATTATACATTGCATTTTGTATTCAGCTCAGCTGCCTATGGGCTTTGACATGATATAAGACATTGCATTTTGTATTCAGCTTAGATGCTTATTGGCTTTGACATGACACTAGACATTGCGGGCCATATTTATACTCTGGTTGCGCCGAATTTGCGTCGTTTTTTTAGATGCAAATTCGACGCAGAACTATCGCCAACTAACGCCATATTTATACTCTGGCGTTAGACGCTTCGGGCGCCAAAGTGCCCGGAGTGTGCGTCATTTTTTAGAGTGAACCCCTTCCTTGCGTTAATGATATGCAAGGGAGGCGTTCCCGTCTTAAAAAATGACTCCCGGGCCTTTACGTGGTATTTATACTCCCGGGCAAAAGAGACGCCCGGGAGTGGGCGTGGCCAAAAACGGCGCATTTGCGCCGCTTTTTAACGCCTGGGTCAGGGATGGCGTTAAGGGACAAGTGGGCTCAAAATGAGCCCAGAGTGCCCTCCCCTGCCCCCAGGGACCCCCCCTGCCACCCTTGCCCACCCCAGGAGGACACCCAAGGACGGAGGGACCCATCCCATGGACATTAAGGTAAGTTCAGGTAAGTATTTATTTTTTTATTTTTTGTGGCATAGGGGGGCCTGATTTGTGCCCCCCTACATGCCACTATGCCCAATGACCATGCCCAGGGGACAGAAGTCCCCTGGGCATGGCCATTGGGCAAGGGGGCATGACTCCTATCTTTACAATGATAGGAGTCATGTTGATGGGGGATGGGCGTCGAAAAAAAATGGCGCAAGTCGGGTTACGACGATTTTTTCGACGTAACCTGACTTGCCCCATTTTAAGACGCCCATACGCCATTTTCCCCCTACGCCGGCGCTGTCTGGTGTACGTGGTTTTTTTCCACGCAAACCAGGCAGCGCCGGTCTGCTTGCGCCGGCTAACGCCATTCCATAAATACGGCGCCCGCATGGCGCTTCAGAATGGCGTTAGACGGCGCTAAATTTTTTGACGCTAAACTGCGTTAGCGCAGTTTAGCGTCAAAAAGTATAAATATGGGCCTGCATTTGATATTTAGGTTAGCTGCCCATTGCCTTTAACGTGGAGTTAGACATTGCAGTTGAGAATCCAAGCTGTATTTTTCCAAGCTGAGTTTTTGCACAAGATGAACCAAGATGTTTTTCTCACAGTAGACTAGACATGATAAGAGAGAGTACATGGGTGTTGTTTTTTCTTCGCCTGAGCTTGGGAACAGGAGTAGTCTTGGAGACCTGGCCAGTCTCCAAAAGGCTTGCTCAGTTTCCCAGGTCTGAGAGGAGGGGGCACACCTTTGTAACGAATGTAACAGGCTGCAGAGGGTCAGATTCGAATCTGCCGGACCTCGTGCTGGAGCTTGGCGCAGGCTGCCAGCAATCCCGTGTGGGTAGATGAATCTCTCTTTCTCGCGGCTGACAGGGGTCATCAGCTTGCAGACCTTAGAAAGATGAAGCTGTAGATAGTTCCCACACGGTGAAGTATTTGTTTTGCTTTGCATTCAATATCTTATAAATATAACCTGCTGTGTATATTGCAAACTGATATATTTTGTTTGATTAACGCGGACTTGAAAGCTACTAATTCGTCATTCATAAATATTGTGGTTGGGGAAGAATTAACAACAATAAAAGTCTTCTTTGACCTCAGAAGTGCATTTCTGTTGTGTTATGTTAGTGCTTAGAAACTAAATAAGAGGAAAGCACTACACTTGGAACCATCCATTTTGGGCAGATGGCTGCCACAAATTCTAACAATCCCACTCTTTCCACAAAAGAAAAAGGGAGGAGGTCCAGCACTAAAATTTTTGCCACCTTTCCATTGTACAAACATGCCATTAGGTGGTTGTGGTTATAGGGTCCTTCCTGTCTAAACCTCCCCATTATAGTGGTCTGGATTTCCTTCTTTTCTGTGGGCACTGATGCAGGTGACTTTAGAGAAGTAGGTGGTGATCAAAACAATGTGCGTCATGGTGCAGTCACCGTATGCCGCGGTGTCTCCATCTTACTCTGAGTCTTCCTGTGCCATTGTGAGGTTACTGCGACGGGCGATTCTGGTGCACTGCTGGGGACAGGGCTGCTATGCATGAGGATGTCACTCTCTTCTTCCTCACCTTCTACTATGACTTGATCAGTTGTAGCTGATGTTTCCCAGCTCCTCCCACCAGATTGCATGATGTTTTTTCATATGGATCGTCTGGCCTCCTGTGTCGTAATGTGAACCAGGCTTACCTCCAATGGCAAATGGAGCATACATGAATGTTCACCTCCTGTTTGCTAATCTTAAAAAGTCCCAAACTGGGGAGAAGTACTTTCTTACTGAACCACTGCCAATGCCGGAAGAAGAACTGGAGGTAGGTGGGTGTGTCGATTGCCTCTCTGCAGTGCATACTTCTACTGAGGTAGAGATTGGTGAAGGTCTTAGCTGGGGACCCTACAAATATGGGAGCTGGTGGTGCTGCCTGTGCCACATCCCTCGGAGCAGGTTGGATAGTGATGTCAGACTCCTCTGTGGCAGCTTTCACAATGACTCAATCGCTCATCATCATCCTCCTCATTATCATCCTCTTCCATGACTCTAAGGCTTTCTGAAGCTTTTCTTTTTCTTTGCCTCCCCTGGAAAATCCAATTCAATGTCACTGCTCATCCACGTCACCATGATTGTAGTGGCTGTCTCACTTACAGCTCGGGTCTTGGGCTTAGGTCGGGGTGGTGCTGTTGATGCGGGAGTGCTGCTTCCAGGTTCCTCCCCAGAGGCCGGTGTGTCTGGCAGTTGTCTCCTGAAAAAGGTTCCTGTCGGCACACCACTGGTAGAAAGCTGCTTCTTCTCACTGACCACTTTCTTGGGAGTAACTTTCTTTGAGGCCATCCTAAGGCTCTCAGTTGGCAGTGGGACTAGGCTGCACAAGCAGAAAAGATTGGAGGTCTGAACTAACTGTAAAGGTCTTTCCTTTGGCAATACTGCAGGTGATGTGACGTCTCTTCTCTTGTGCACCAAGCAGCAACCAAGCAAGAATAACATGTAGTTAGTGAAACATGGCATTGTTGCAGGTTGAAATAATACCGACAAATGCAAAATTAGTGTGGTTCGTTACTTATGTCATAAATGCCAATTTAATCAAACATTGTGAAGTGAAACCACACCACCACACTATAAAATTTAATTTAAAATCAGGCAACACAGCCTGCAGATATAGCTCTTTGCTTTATCTCCATCTGTTTTAAAGGAGACAACTGTGGTAGTCAGAGAAAGGTGTATAGGTAAATGAAATAATCCTTTAAAAAAATCTATGGTGGCAAGTTGGTCCAGGGGAAATAGAATTATCATTAAAAAATAATCATGCTGCCGATGTGTCTAGAAGTGCACTGCAGCCTAGGAGTCCAGCAGAAAAGGAACTATTACACACATAAAGAAACCAAATGCCGTAGCACTGATGTGTGTGCCTGATGGATGGATGGATGGAGAAACTGACGGATGGAGGGATAGATAGATCAAGACAAAATGCAGAATTAAATACATTGATAAAATAAAAACAATAAAAAAATTAAATTAAAATTAAAAACAAGAAATTACATTCATATAAAAAAATAAAAGTTAAAATAAAAAGTTAAAATAAGGACTTATACTATAAAGTTAAATTAAACAAATGATCAATAATTGCCGATGTTTGTATGGGAAGTCAAGAAATAAAAACTATTGTGAGGAAAGGACAAAGGAGGCTCAAAATAAAAATACAAAAAAAGGTTGGAAATAATGTAAGCAATGTTCATCAGAATCATATTTCTTTAATATACATTTACTACAATGATGCCCAAGCATATCAGCATTATACTGGTATCACAGGAATCCATGCAAGCCCATGGGGAAGACACATTGCCTGGATGCACAAAATGGCCATGAGCTACATGGTCAAACAACAACAAGGAACAAGGAGGAGTGAGGAACAATTGACACATGCAACCCTATGGCAAAGGCACAATGGCTGGATGCACAAAATAGCCTCCAGCCACATGGTCAAACAACAATAACAACAAGGGGCAGGGAGAACCAAGAACACATGCAAGCCTTTGGCAAATATACACTGTCTGGAAGCACAAATGGCTTCCAGACACATGGTCAAACAACAACAAGAAGGAGAAAGTAGGCATGGGGAACAAAGAACACATGGAAGCCTATTGCAAAGGCACACTGGCTGCATGCACTAAATGGCTGCCAGCCATGTGGCCAAACAACAACAACAAGGAGCAAGGAGAACAAAATTCCCATACGAGCCTATAACAAAGACACACTGGCTGGATGTACAAAGTTGCAGCCAGCTACATTGTCAAACAACAACTGTGAACAAGGAGGCATGGAGAACTAAGATCACCTACAAGCTTATGGACATAGGCGACACAAAACGGCCCCTGGCCACACAGCATGGAGGACAAAGCCAAATAAAGGACAATGACACACAGACACACACACAGACTCACACACACTGGCCATCCTTCTATGCCATCAAATATTACCCCACAACATATTTTTTTGTTTTTGCAATATCAACAAATGAAATGCAAACAATAGCCAACATTTTTAATTTAATCCATGCCATCCTTGCCCTAAATGAAGTTAAAAACATTTACCACTCAAGCATTTATTTCATGCATCTATGACTACTAGTACTGGGCCTACTGGCTAGATGGCCCTTTGGAAATCTAGGCCACATAGTAAAATAATATTGCAAATGCTGAAAACATCTAAAAACGGTTCTGAGATTTTCCTTTACAAAAGTTGAAAAATCCCTGAAATGCAAAATAAATAATAGCTAGGCTCATATTTAAACTCCAGGCCACCGACCACTTTCAAATTTAAAAATTACATTACAAAGAAATACTGGTGCATGCCCAAGCAAACAAACAACATCCTTTTACAATAGTTTTTGGACTTATTTGAAATATTTCACAAAAACGAAGGGCCTGATTACAAGTTTGACGGTCGGATGGCCAGACTGTCATTTTGAGGGTCCTAAAAAAATTGAAGTGCAAGTGATACCTAGCCTGCCATATTACAATGTATACAGGCAGGACTGTTGATGCCAAGTGAGAATGCAGACTGCAAGCGGAGAGGTGGCATGCTATCTAGATAGTCCCACCACCAGCATCATCAGCATTGCGTCCGACCCCCGAGCCTATTACAAACAAACATTCGCTGTGGCAGTTCCCTTTTGGTGGCAAGCTAACTCTGGCCAACCGATGCGAAAGACAAGTGCCTATTGGATGAGTTCAAAAACAACACATCTGACACATGTTGGCCCAGTGCACACACCCACAAATCACATTATAAAATACACCCCTTCCCAAACCACAATCCTTTGCATCTGTACTGCAAGACAAAGAACACTGACCACCGTTTTTTTAATTTCCCATAGATTAGACACCCCTTTTTTCACCATCCCTTTAATACCTTGCACACACTTTTGTCCATTCAATCCCTATTTCACATCCTCTGGTAATTAAATCCCTTTCACCCCCTTTAGTGTCCACCATGTCATGTCCCTAAAATACCAGTTTTTCTGAAAATGAGTTGAGAGTCACGGTGGATGAAATCATAAGAGTAGAGCCACAACTGTTTGGAGCCCAAGTCCAGAATACTCCTCTCAGTGCAAAGGATAGTCAATGGAGTGAATGCTGTAGGCACCACCCTGTGACCAGAGGAGGACATGAGGAAGAGATGGATTGACCTGAGGGGCGATTTCTGGTCTCCAGGAAGCAGCTGGAGGGCACTAAGGGGGTCATTCTAACTCTGGCGGGCGGCGGAGGCCGCCCGCCAGAGTTCCCCCGACAGAACACCGCTCCGCGGTCTGAAGACCGCCGCAGTGATTCTGTGTTTCCCGCTGGGCTGGCGGGCGACCGCCAGAAGGCCGCCCGCCAGCCCAGCGGGAAACCCCTTCCCACGAGGAAGCCGGCTCCGAATGGAGCCGGCGGAGTGGGAAGGTGCAACGGGTGCAGTTGCACCCGTCGCGAATTTCAGTGTCTGCTAAGCAGACACTGAAATTCTTTGTGGGGCCCTCTTACGTGGGCCCCTGCAGTGCCCATGCCATTGGCATGGGCACTGCAGGGGCCCCCAGGGGCCCCACGACACCCCATACCGCCATCCTGTTCCTGGCGGGCGAACCGCCAGGAACAGGATGGCGGTATGGGGAGTCGGAATCCCCATGGCGGCGCAGGATTCCTGATGGCAGCGGAAAACCGGCGGGAGACCGCCGGTTTTCCCTTTCTGACCGCGGCCAAACCGCCGCGGTCAGAATGCCCTTGAGAGCACCGCCAGCCTGTTGGCAGTGCTCTCGTGGTCGTTGACCCTGGCGGTCAATGACCGCCAGGGTCAGAATGACCCCCTAAGTCTGGTGGTGGTGACCCTCCCAGTTCCCCAATAAAACTTTTTCACTGGGAGAAGAAGGTCTTGGCTATCCTGCCTCCCGAGGGCTTGATAGGAATACCTGGGGAAGTGGGGTCTGCTGAGTTAAAACACAAAAACTGTTGCAAAACTGAAATGTCCTGCATGCTCACAGGTCAGTTCTTGCCAATGTGTTGTTCATGTACTTCAACAACATTCAATACACAGAATATCTTTGATTTAACACTGTCAATGTGTATTGCTGGTCCTAACATCACAGCTAACAAGGCCCATCACAAGGCATAAATCGAAATTATACTTTTAAGTTTTTCAATATCATAAATTCATCCCAGGACTCATAGTATGTCTCAGCACATAAATGTATGCTACAACCTAAAGCAATCTGCCTACAGATATGTAATACCGAAAATGTGTCAAGTGTGTGAAGTAGAAGGAGTGACCTGACTGCAACTTAAAAGAGGCCCTGTTTCAGTAACTCCAACCACCATCCCAGTGTTCACTTGCCCATATACCCCTGTTTGTTAACTCTCAATTGAAGTATACTCACCTGGGAGGACACCATTGGTCCAGTGTTTGAAGTAAAGGAAGTTACCTGGCTGCAACTCCTAGGAGGCCTGTGTCTGTAATTCCAACCACCAGCCCAGTGTTCACTTGCCCAAATCCACCTGTTTCTTAACTCTCAATTGAAGTTTACTCACCTGTGAGTGAACAACATGTAGATCATGCTCAACTCAGAGTTGTGTCTGCCTACCTAGCTCTATCTTTACCTGCTATCCCAAGATTAAACTATTGAGGCCAGGAATGACACCTTACCAAGTGTGTACACCAAGTATTCCTAAAGTCTTAAGCTGCACCACCAGATTGGTAACGGCAGAAGACACATTGACATTAGCACTGCATGCATGATCACTGCAGTTATATATAAAACAAAGTTCTCTGTTTGCCTGTATGTCATTCAACCAGGCCTCCGAATGGTCAAAGGCGTGTGTTGCCTCTTCAATTTGTTGGCTTCGCTGTTGGTAAGAGGTAATTTTCATTTCATCATCCAAAGTGCAACTGATATGCACATCTCATGAGCTGCCTGAGTATAATCGTTCAAGGCAATCTTCACACCTTTCATGTCAAATACTCTAATACCATGGTAACATGGCACAATAGACTAACCTGCAACTTAAGAATGCCCAATGTCTCTGCTTAATGTAACACAAAACCTTTGGTGGTAGATGTCACACTTCAACCAGTAACAATGTGCTTCCTTCAACAACAGGTCGTGCTACCACTGGGGACACCGATCCCACCGAACAGACTCCCACTACCCCCCTGGATGAAGCCCTCAGTGATGACAACACTCCTGGACTTGTGGAAGTGGAGGATGGTCCTGGTCTATCCGGGAAACCGTGTCAGATGGCAGCAGTGAGTCTCACTGTGTCCACAATGTCATCTCCCAGCCCTGTTGCATCAACACCACAGGCAATGATGCACCTCCCCAACCTGTGGACCTAGCACAATTTTGAGCATCTTGTGACCCCCCCAGTCCTGGATACTGAGGTGCAACTCAACTCTCCTGATATTAAGGGTCCAGCACCCAGTTGGAGATGGACCTCTGTGCCAAGGGCATAGGCTTGTGGGGGTAGGGTGCGTGCGGGAGATGCTGTGGGCCAGTGGAGTGAGGCCACCTGGGCTGCTGTTGGCCAGGACATTATTAGCCACGTCTTGGGGGTCTATCAGGAGTCCTAAGGTATGATGGGCCAGGTAATGACTGAACTCCAGGAAATGAGCAGCCTCAGAGGGTCACAAGTGAAAACATGGATGCACATAATGACAACATGGACACCCTAACAGGGGTGCAGAAGGAAATCAACACCGCTGTGAGCAGGGCTTTTACCCCACCATCTACCCCTTCCTGTGTGTCAACTACAAGTACATCTGCAGCAGCTACAGTAAGGGAGGCCCTGCCATAGGTAAAACCACCCTCAGATACCCCTGCCTCTGCTGATCTCCCCGAAAGCAGGGACGTCCAGCAAAGAATCCGGGAGGTGTGGATGGCAAGACACCCACCACTGCCAACAAGTGACCTCTACCTTAATGTCCCCTTTGTGGACCACACATTCTCTCTGTGGACTGATCCTGAACCACTTTCCATTTCCAATGGGAGGAGTACACTGGACTTTGGACTTCCAGTGTTGTAGCATATACTCCAATGATTTCATCCACCATGACTGTCCCCTTCACTTCACATTTTTTTTCTTTGTGTCCCAATTTTATTTTTCTGCATGAGCTCTAAAATAAATACACCCAACACAAACTCATTGTCTTTAATTTCACATTTAGCTACGTAGATATGTAAGACCATGAGAACCATATAATGAAGTTACAAGCTACTAAAGGGATATGTTGCGTGTACACATTATCCAGCTCAGGATTACAACAATTACACACCAATACATAAATACAAGTGTTGGGTTGCAGAAGAGATCTTATACATTGTTCAGCACATAGGCTGTCAAGATGTCAGTAACATTAAAAGTGGGACATGACTATATCAGACTGTATAGGCCACTGCTTTAACACCGTCCGCCAGGGTTGTAATGACCACCTAAGCGTTTACACAACAGAAGGCCTGACTGATGATGCTGATGACCGATGTTCTTTTATATCTAAAATATGAATTGGTTTTATGCGTGGGTGGGTAAATGGGTCCAATGTGGGCTATTGCGTAGGAAAAAGAAGATCCTGCAGTGAGGTGGTGTTGCTTTCACCACATCCGTCCAACCAAGTGTGTGATCCATTTATGGTAAGTCACACCACCCGGGCGAAGAGGGTTAGAGGTTTGATTGATGAATGGGAAAGGGGGTTTGGAGAAAGATGTGACAATGACAAACACTACACAAGGCCAATATTCATTAGGTGATGAACAGCACATCATTGTTATCAGTCTGCTGTAGAAGGAAAGAAACAAATAAATAATTATGATTCAGTACAGTGAAATGCATTGCAAACAGTCCTCCTGCCCCAGAGATCCAATTTATCTGATATCTAAATGTTCTGTTTTCTAGGTTTGAAAAAATAAATTATGGAGGAGTGAACCCAACCAGTTCTAAAAATGATTTCTAAAAGAAAAATGATACTGTATTGTAAAATGAGGTGCATCATCTGCATTTACCTCGGGAATGTCCCTCACTATTGGGTGCCTGTTTGAACCAGTCCAGTAGACAAGCAAGAGTGTTGAGCTTAGCTTTTGCCTTCCATCCATGCAGGAGATGAGAAGGCCTGCAGATTGTAAAACAGAAACTGTATTGTAGAGGCAAGGAGAAGGGCACAAGGAAGGTAAGTTTTATGAGGAGTGTACCAAGAAGAAGAAGAGAAAAAAACAAGAGGTCTCAGAGTTTCACATTTGCCACCAGTGCATCAAACACTCACAGCAGCATTTCCCAAATGAACGTACCTCTCTCCATTCCACATTGCTCAATACAAGGCTTCAGAGTCATTCATTCTCTTTGAAGTCAATAACTGCTTTCTTCTAGCTGTTGATGAGGTAGTTCTGGTCTGAGTTCTTACATCTTCCTCCTGTCTCAGAGTAACCCTGTTTCAGTTCGGACCCGAGCAAGACAAACGTGTAGTGCAAGTAGAGAAACATAATTTGGTATAGGTTTTTGTTTGTTAACTGAAGTGATTGGTCTGGTCTCTGATGAACCAGAAAAAAGGGTAAGTAAAATCTCATGTGTGAAACGGTCATTCACCTTCAGGAAAAATTACCACCCATCATTCAGGCATGAAACATTGCAAATCTTCTCAATCAAGTTTACAAATTACAGTTGAACACCCTCCCTCACTGTCTGCCACCACATAAATCATGAATGATCACTCACATTCACTCACTCATTGTTGCAATAGTTGTAGTTACCTCTTCCAATCCAATCATGGGTAGGTTAAGTAGTAGGCACACAATTCTATCTTTGACACAGGCAACATATTGGAATTTAGTTTTGGCACTCTTGTAAATTAATGATCTTCTGAGGCAGCCCTGATACGTTTTGCAATAAAATAGGCATGTTACAAAAAAGGATAGGCATGCGAGGGAGGCAGACATTGTCTCCAATGTCATGAAGGAATTGTGGAGGCTTCTTCACTGCACACTGATCCAATTGCAATCTGGCAATATATGTGACTAAAAATGGTGGGGAAACACAAATCTGCCACAAACATAATGTTTCACTAGCTACTTTTTTGTTTTTGTAAAGAAAGAAATTCAACTAGAAACAATTAAAAAGTTCTATGGTATACTGGCACACTCAGTCCAGGAAGTAGATTTAATCCTCAAACTCAGATGGTTCACTCAGAAGTTGGTCAGGTAACACATTTGATTCTGCCCAGTCAACCTCTTCCTCCTCCTGTGGGTGTTTTGGGAACGGTGTAGTCAGGTGGTATTATTTTGATCATGGTTGATCTTTCTACATTTTGAGGTGAGAGACTGGACCTTCTCACTGTCACAACTGTACCAGCTCCTCTGAACACCCGTTCAGCAGACACACTGGCTTCAGGACAAGACAGATAGTTTATTGCCACCCTGCTGTGCTCTGGCCATTGGTGCAACTTCTCATATCAATATACCAATTGGTTTTGATCCACATATCCCTCTTTTCATTAATCCAAATACTCCTGGAGCATCCTCTGAATGGTCATTGGTTCTACCACTTGTTCAACCTTTTTTGCCTTTGCCTCTGCACTTGACTTAAGACCTGCCACTTGAAACTAAGCCAATGCAGAGGTTGGGTCAGATTCTTCAGTTGCGGTTGTTGCCGGTGTTGGCTGCTGTGAGGCAAGACTCCCCACTCTAGAAGTTGAAGGCAGCACCTCAGAACTGCAGAGTGAGACTCCAAGTTCCAGCCGTTCTTCTTCCAGTTATCCAGCTTGCTCAACAATCCATCTCTTGTATTATGAAAAGTCCCCTTCAGAAAAAGGAATAAAAGTAGGAAGATTGTTTTGACGTGTGGACCAAGTAGAGTTGCACATATGTACTCTGTGGACAAGATAATGTCATTTTGCATCCTTGCATTATAAGTCAAGCGATAGCTTGGGCTCCGAACCAAGACATGCACTTCTGGGTTTTCGTTCACAACTCTGAGTAGGAGCCTTTCAGACACCTTGTTTAGCCGCTCCTGTAGCAGATGCAGAAATGAGATAGCTTGGCCCTTTGTTTTGTCCTCCCTTCTAACTTCCCGTATGAAAACCTCAAACGGGAGCAGCATCTGTGTCAGGCATTTTACTAGGCCGCATTTGTCTTCATCTATGGTCATGGCTTTTCCAACTGCATCTCCACCTCTTAGAATGAGATCGTCATTGATCTGCCTCTACTGCTCAAACAGACGTTAAAAGATATAATAGGTTGAGAACCAATGTGTTGTCACCTCCTGTATCAGGACTTTAACTGCTACTGTTTTAACATGCTGAATATTCTGCTTCTGGGCTTGAAAAGAATGGCTGAAATGAGTGCAGATTCATCTGAAGGTGGTCAGTATGTTGCTGACTATGTCTTCTTTCTTGAGAAACACTTGAACAACCAGGTTGATGCAGTACACCAAATACAGGACCCTGAAATAGACACCATCTGACATAGCCTTGAATATGTATTTCTACTATTGTCCATGGCAACAAATCCAATTCAGAGACCTCTGGGCTGCAGCCATTCAGACACCTTTTCTTTAAATTTGCCCAAGATATTTGGAGCTGTACGTGATTTTTCCATGGCAAACATGGCTGCTGTTGCATGCTGTCGAAGGCTCTTAAAACTTTCTTCAGGGCCAAGACCTGTCCACAGCTTTTGCTTTACCCCCCACAAAAGAGATCCAGTGCGCGGTGATGTACATGTAATTATTCACCTGACAACTAGTGCCCAGCCAATTGCACCACATCATGATGCAGCACTGGAAAGGCAACTCTGGCAAAATAGGTCCGACTTGGAACCATCCATTTTGGGCAGATGGCTGCCACAAATTCTAACAATCCCACTCTTTCCACAAAAGAAAAAGGGAGGAGGTCCAGCCCTAAACATTTTGCCACCTTTCCATTGTACAAACATGCCATTTGGTGGTTGTGGTTATAGGGTCCTTCCTGTCTAAACCTCCCCATTATAGTGGTCTGGATTTCCTTCTTTTCTGTGGGCACTGATGCAGGTGACTTTAGAGAAGTAGGTGGTGATCAAAACAATGTGCGTCATGGTGCAGTCACCGTATGCCGCGGTGTCTCCATCTTACTCTGAGTCTTCCTGTGCCATTGTGAGGTTACTGCGGCGGGCGATTCTGGTGCACTGCTGGGGACAGGGCTGCTATGCATGAGGATGTCACTCTCTTCTTCCTCACCTTCTACTATGACTTGATCAGTTGTAGCTGATGTTTCCCAGCTCCTCCCACCAGATTGCATGATGTTTTTTCATATGGATCGTCTGGCCTCCTGTGTCATACTGTGAACCAGGCTTACCTCAACAAACACTCCAATGGCAAATGGAGCATACAGGAATGTTCACCTCCTGTTTGCTAATCTTAAAAAGTCCCAAACTGGGGAGAAGTACTTTCTTACTGAACCACTGCCAATGCCGGAAGAAGAACTGGAGGTAGGTGGGTGTGTCGATTGCCTCTCTGCAGTGCATACTTCTACTGAGGTAGAGATTGGTGAAGGTCTTTGCTGGGGACCCTACAAATATGGGAGCTGGTGGTGCTGCCTGTGCCACATCCCTCAGAGCAGGTTGGATAGTGATGTCAGACTCCTCTGTGGCAGCTTTCACAATGACTCAATCGCTCATCATCATCCTCCTCATTATCATCCTCTTCCATGACTCTAAGGCTTTCTGAAGCTTTTCTTTTTCTTTGCCTCCCCTGGAAAATCCAGTTCAATGTCACTGCTCATCCGCGTCACCATGATTGTAGTGGCTGTCTCACTTACAGCTCGGGTCTTGGGCTTAGGTCGGGGTGGTGCTGTTGATGTGGGAATGCTGCTTCCAGGTTCCTCCCCAGAGGCCGGTGTGTCCGGCAGTTGTCTCCTGAAAAAGGTTGCTGTCGGCACAACACTGGTAGAAAGCTGCTTCTTCTCACTGACCACTTTCTTGGGAGTAACTTTCTTTGAGGCCATCCTAAAGCTCTCAGTTGGCAGTGGGACTAGGCTGCACAAGCAGAAAAGATTGGAGGTCTGAACTAACTGTAAAGGTCTTTCCTTTGGCAGTACTGCAGGTGATGTGACGTCTCTTCTCTTGTGCACCAAGCAGCAACCAAGCAAGAATAACATGTAGTTAGTGAAACATGGCATTGTTGCAGGTTGAAATAATACCGACAAATACAAAATTAGTGTGGTTCGTTACTTATGTCATAAATGCCAATTTAATCAAACATTGTGAAGTGAAACCACACTACCACACTATAAAATTTAATTTAAAATCAGGCAACACAACCTGCAGATATAGCTCTTTGCTTTATCTCCATCTGTTTTAAAGGAGACAACTGTGGTAGTCAGAGAAAGGTGTATGGGTAAATGAAATAATCCTTTAAAAAATCTATGGTGGCAAGTTGGTCCAGGGGAAATAGAATTATCATTAAAAAATAATCATGCTGCTGATGTGTCTAGAAGTGCACTGCAGCCTAGGAGTCCAGCAGGAAATGGAACTATTACACACATAAAGAAACCAAATGCCGTAGCGCTGATGTGTGTGCATGATGCATGGATGGATGGAGAAACTGACGGATGGAGGGATAGATAGATCAAGACAAAATGCAGAATTAAATACATTGATAAAATAAAAACAATAAAAAAATTAAATTAAAATTAAAAACAAGAAATTACATTCATATAAAAAAATAAAAGTTAAAATAAAAAGTTAAAATAAGGACTTATACTATAAAGTTAAATTAAACAAATGATCAATAATTGCCGATGTTTGTATGGGAAGTCAAGAAATAAAAACTATTGTGAGGAAAGGACAAAGGAGGCTCAAAATAAAAATACAAAAAAAGGTTGGAAATAATGTAAGCAATGTTCATCAGAATCATATTTCTTTAATATACATTTACTACAATGATGCCCAAGCATATCAGCATTATACTGGTATCACAGGAATCCATGCAAGCCCATGGGAAAGACACATTGCCTGGATGCACAAAATGGCCATGAGCCACATGGTCAAACAACAACAAGGAACAAGGAGGAATGAGGAACAATTGACACATGCAGCCTTTTGGCAAAGGCACAATGGCTGGATGCACAAAATAGCCACCAGCCACATGGTCAAACAACAATAACAACAAGGGGCAGGGAGAACCAAGAACACATGCAAGCCTTTGGCAAATATACACTGTCTGGAAGCACAAATGGCTTCCAGACATATGGTCAATCAACAACAACAAGGAGAAAGTAGGCATGGGGAACAAAGAACACATGGAAGCCTATTGCAAAGGCACACTGGCTGCATGCACTAAATGGCTGCCAGCCATGTGGCCAAACAACAACAACAAGGAGCAAGGAGAACAAAATTCCCATACGAGCCTATAACAAAGACACACTGGCTGGATGTACAAAGTTGCAGCCAGCTACATTGTCAAACAACAACTGTGAACAAGGAGGCATGGAGAACTAAGATCACCTACAAGCTGATGGACATAGGCGACACAAAACGGCCCTGGCCACACAGCATGGAGGACAAAGCCAAATAAAGGACAATGACACACAGACACACACACACACTCACACACACTGGCCATCCTTCTATGCCATCAAATATTACTCCACAACATATTGTTTTGTTTTTGCAAAATCAACAAATGAAATGCAAACAATAGCCAACATTTTTAATTTAATCCATGCCATCCTTGCCCTAAATGAAGTTAAAAACATTTACCACTCAAGCATTTATTTCATGCATCTATGACTACTAGTACTGGGCCTACTGGCTAGATGGCCCTTTGGAAATCTAGGCCACATAGTAAAATAATATTGCAAATGCTGAAAACATCTAGAAAAGTTCTGAGCTTTTCCTTTACAAAAGTTGAAAAATCCCTGAAATGCAAAATAAATAATAGCTAGGCTCATACTTAAACTCCAGGCCACCGACCACTTTCAAATTTAAAAATTACATTACAAAGAAATACTGGTGCATGCCCAAGCAAACAAACAACATCCTTTTACAATAGTTTTTGGACTTATTTGAAATATTTCACAAAAACGAAGGGCCTGATTACAAGTTTGACGGTCGGATGGCCAGACTGTCATTTTGAGGGTCCTAAAAAAATTGAAGTGCAAGTGATACCTAGCCTGCCATATTACAATGTATACAGGCAGGACTGTTGATGCCAAGTGAGAATGCAGACTGCAAGCGGAGAGGTGGCATGCTATCTAGATAGTCCCACCACCAGCATTATCAGCGTTGCGTCCGACCCCCGAGCCTATTACAAACAAACATTCGCTGTGGCAGTTCCCTTTTGGTGGCAAGCTAACTCTGGCCAACCGATGCGAAAGAAAAGTGCCTATTGGATGAGTTCAAAAACAACACATCTGACACATGTTGGCCCAGTGGACACACCCACAAATCACATTATAAAATACACCCCTTCCCAGACCACAATCCTTTGCATCTATACTGCAAGACAAAGAACACTGACCACCGTTTTTTTAATTTCCCATAGATTAGGCACCCCTTTTTTCACCATCCCTTTAATACCTTGCACACACTTTTGTCCATTCAATCCCTATTTCACATCCTCTGGTAATTAAATCCCTTTCACCCCCCTTAGTGTCCACCATGTCATGTCCCTAAAATACCAGTTTTTCTGAAAATGAGTTGAGAGTCATGGTGGATGAAATCATAAGAGTTGAGCCACAACTGTTTGGAGCCCAAGTCCAGAATACTCCTCTCAGTGCAAAGGATGGTCAATGGAGTGAATGCTGTAGGCACCACCCTGTGACCAAAGGAGGACATGAGGAAGAGATGGATTGACCTGAGGGGCGATTTCTGATCTCCAGGAAGCAGCTGGAGGGCACTAAGTCTGGTGGTGGTGACCCTCCCAGTTCCCCAATAATACTTTTTCACTGGGAGAAGAAGGTCTTGGCTATCCTGCCTCCCGAGGGCTTGATAGGAATACCTGGGGAAGTGGGGTCTGCTGAGTTAAAACACAAAAACTGTTGCAAAACTGAAATGTCCTGCATGCTCACAGGTCAGTTCTTGCCAATGTGTTGCTCATGTACTTCAACAACATTCAATACACAGAATATCTTTGATGTAACACTGTCAATGTGTATTGCTGGTCCTAACATCACAGCTAACAAGGCCCATCACAAGGCATAAATCGAAATTATACTTTTAAGTTTTTCAATATCATAAATTCATCCCAGGACTCATAGTATGTCTCAGCACATAAATGTATGCTACAACCTAAAGTAATCTGCCTACAGATATGTAATACCGAAAATGTGTCAAGTGTGTGAAGTAGAAGGAGTGACCTGACTGCAACTCAAAAGAGGCCCTGTTTCAGTAACTCCAACCACCATCCCAGTGTTCACTTGCCCATATACCCCTGTTTGTTAACTCTCAATTGAAGTATACTCACCTGGGAGGACACCATTGGTCCAGTGTTTGAAGTAAAGGAAGTTACCTGGCTGCAACTCCTAGGAGGCCTGTGTCTGTAATTCCAACCACCAGCCCAGTGTTCACTTGCCCAAATCCACCTGTTTCTTAACTCTCAATTGAAGTTTACTCACCTGTGAGTGAACAACATGCAGATCATGCTCAACTCAGAGTTGTGTCTGCCTACCTAGCTCTATCTTGACCTGCTATCCCAAGATTAAACTATTGAGGCCAGGAATGACACCCTACCAAGTGTGTACACCAAGTAATCCTAAAGTCTTAAGCTGCACCACCAGATTGGTAACGGCAGAAGACACATTGACATTAGCACTGCATGCATGATCACTGCAGTTATATATAAAACAAAGTTCTCTGTTTGCCTGTATGTCATTCAACTAGGCCTCCGAATGGTCAAAGCCGTGGGTTGCCTCTTCAATTTGTTGGCTTCGCTGTTGGTAAGAGGTAATTTTCATTTCATCATCCAAAGTGCAACTGATATGCACATCTCATGAGCTGCCTGAGTATAATCGTTCAAGGCAATCTTCACACCTTTCATGTCAAATACTCTAATACCATGGTAACATGGCACAATAGACTAACCTGCAACTTAAGAATGCCCAATGTCTCTGCTTAATGTAACACAAAACCTTTGGTGGTAGATGTCACACTTCAACCAGTAACAATGTGCTTCCTTCAACAACAGGTCGTGCTACCACTGGGGACACCGATCCCACCGAACAGACTCCCACTACCCCCCTGGATGAAGCACTCAGTGATGACAACACTCCTGGACTTGTGGAAGTGGAGGATGGTCCTGGTCCATCCGGGAAACCGTATCAGATGGCAGCAGTGAGTCTCACTGTGCCCACAATGTCATCTCCCAGCCCTGTTGCATCAACACCACAGGCAATGATGCACCTCCCCAACCTGTGGACCTAGCACAATTTCGAGCATCTTGTGACCCCCCCAGTCCTGGATACTGAGGTGCAACTCAACTCTCCTGATATTAAGGGTCCAGCACCCAGTTGGAGATGGACCTCTGTGCCAAGGGCATAGGCTTGTGGGGGTAAGGTGCGTGTGGGAGATGCTGTGGGCCAGTGGAGTGAGGCCACCTGGGCTGCTGTCGGCCAGGACATTATTAGCCACGTCTTGGGGGTCTATCAGGAGTCCTAAGGTATGATGGGCCAGGTGTTGACTGAACTCCAGGAAATGAGCAGCCTCAGAGGGTCACGATTGAAAACATGGATGCACATAATGACAACATGGACACCCTAACAGGGGTGCAGAAGGAAATCAACACCGCTGTGAGCAGAGCTTTTACCCCACCATCTACCCCTTCCTGTGTGTCAACTACAAGTACATCTGCAGCAGCTACAGTAAGGGAGGCCCTGCCATAGGTAAAACCACCCTCAGATACCCCTGCCTCTGCTGATCTCCCCGAAAGCAGGGACGTCCAGCAAAGAATCCGGGAGGTGTGGATGGCAAGACACCCACCACTGCCAACAAGTGACCTCTACCTTAATGTCCCCTTTGTGGACCACACATTCTCTCTGTGGACTGATCCTGAACCACTTTCCATTTCCAATGGGAGGAGTACACTGGACTTTGGACTTCCAGTGTTGTAGCATATACGCCAATGATTTCATCCACCATGACTGTCCCCTTCACTTCACATTTATTTTTCTTTGTGTCCCAATTTTATTTTTCTGCATGAGCTCTAAAATAAATACACCCAACACAAACTCATTGTCTTTAATTTCACATTTAGCTACGTAGATATGTAAGACCATGAGAACCATATAATGAAGTTAGAAGCTACTTGTGCAAAGAGGGATATGTTGCATGTACACAGTATCCAGCTCAGGATTACAACAATTACACACCAATACATAAATACAGGTGTTGGGTTGCAGAAGAGATCTTATACATTGTTCAGCACATAGGCTGTCAAGATGTCAGTAACATTGAAAGTGGGACATGACTATATCAGACTGTATAGGCCACTAAATATACTGGTACAGCACCCAGAACATTGCAAGAATGGGCAAATCAGACAGTGTTCTGTTACATAGGCAAACATTGGACATGGTGATGTCATCACCTAGAGTCAGATCCCCTAGCTCTCAAAGGGAAGCTCACCTGATGGGTGATGGCTGTACAACAGTTCATGATCACAGGGTCATTACGGTCCAGTGCTTCTGCATCTGGTGGTATGACATAATTATTTATCAGTGATGTACCACAGGCACTTTGGCTGACAATGATTAAACACATCAACAGTTAAACACAGTTCATACCAAAAGACTGTTTAGCCAAGGTGAAGGGAAACTGACATGAAATTACCACAACATTTTCACTCACCACATGATGCATCATGGCCACCACACAACAATGGACAAGTCCAACTGAGTCTTCTGCACTTCCATCCTATCACTGTGGAAGTTATCTTGACACAGGTCGTCCACATTCAAAGTCTGTGATACTCATTCCCAGGAAAAATCCATGTCCACTTCGTATGTCCCAAAAGCACATTGTACCTGCCTATGTCACAACTCTGAAATGCCTAAATGAAGATCTCATGGTGAAGGTAACTGAACAAAGAACAAATCAAGTAGTGAAGTAATAAAAGCATACATATGAGACAAGTCATAAAGAAAATGTCTGGACAACAAAGTCAACCAGAAAAATTAGACACAAAGTAAGCGACATCGTCAAAATGTGAATGTGTCAAAATCTCCCTCATCAAACACCGCTTTGCATATTTTGCATGAGCAGCAGCTCCCTAACTATTACTGATTAGGTACTTTACACATTATCAGAACTACAGTCCATTGTACAGTCAAAGTCATTACAGCTCATTACAATCATGAAAAGAAGTTTTCAATGCAATCTTCTCGCAAGTCAGCTCCTTCTTCCTCACCACTATCATCTTCAGTTGACATTCCAGGATTCTCACCCGGTGGCACCTCAGGCTCCCACACCTCTGGGATGTAAGGGATATTCCTCCACAGGGCAATGCTATGGATCATGCCACGGTGATCTGACATACCTTCCCGGGTAAGTAGAGGAGGGCTACCCCAATCTTGTCCAGACTGCAAAATCTAGACTTCAGGAGCTCAAAAGGCCACTCCAATGCCCGCTCTGTTCTTTCATGGGCCTGATTGAAGCAGACTTCCCCAGGAATAGTTGGATTCCTCAGCAGTGTTAACAACCAAGGACGGTTGGGATATGCTGAGTCTCCTGTTCTGGAACGAGATATAGGTGCCACAATGAGTCACTCACTTCATGATTGTGGCACCTGAGATTGCACACCCAAAATCAGGATGGATGTGACTTACCAACCAGTTAGGCCCTTTCTGGTTGCAGTTGTGACATCAGCTGGGGTATGGTGCTGTTCCACATTACAAAGGAATCATGGGCTGAACTTGGGAACAGGGGACAGATGTTTGAGAAGTAGACACCTGACAAGCAAACAACTTGCACATTGATAGAATGGAAGATATTCCTGTTTCGACAGACTTGTTCACTGGCCTGCGGTAGCACTAGGGCAATATGTGTGCCATCAATGGCTCTCACCACATGTGGGAGGTGACCAAAGTTGTAGAAGCCAGCCTTCACATTGGCCAAATCCTCACGTCTGGGGAACCTAATATAGCTGCCAATGTGTTTCATCAGTGCTGATAGCACGTCTCTTAATACACCACTGAAGATAGGTTGGGACATGCCACCAGATATGGCCACTGTGTGTTGGAAGGGCCCTGTGGCCAGGCAGTGTAATATTGCCATGAGTCTCACAATGGGTAGTATGTGTGTGGATTAGTGTTTTCAGGCATTATGGTGGTCATTCTGACCTCGGCGGTAAAAGGCGCCTACCGCCGGTCAGAAATCCTCCATAATCCCGCCGCGGTCGCGGAAACCCGCCACGGTCATTCTGACCCGCAGAAGGCAAACCTCCGAAAATCCGACCGCCACAACAGACCGCCAGACCAGCGGTCGGCGGAAAGGTGGAGGTGACCAAACCTCCACCGCCACGCCAACAGAAATACGCCCATCCCATTACGACCCACGAATCCACGCGGCGGTCATTCAAACGCGGTATTCCATTGGCGGGACACACCGGCGCGGTCAGAATACACACCAACGAACAAAACCCACCCACATTGGACGATTTGAATCCCACACACCTGATACACATACACACACCACTCCCACACACACAATACAATATAAAACACCCACCCACATCACCCACAAACCCCTACGCTTACAAAATCGTAAAGAAGGCAAGAGCGAGACACCAGCATCCAAAACATAACAGCCACAGCCACTCAACACCATCACCCACACACTATCCACACACAAAACAACACACACCACCACACTCAACTCACTTAAATACACATACTCCACCCCACACATCATACACACCACCCCATGGCACCCCAAAGACAACCCCGCTTCACAGACGAAGAACTCAGGGTTATGGTGGAGGAAATCGTTCGTGTAGAGCCCCAGCTGTTCGGCACACAGGTCCAATACACCAGCATTGCCCGGAGGACGGAGCTATGGCAGAGGATTGTCGACAGGGTGAACGCAGTGGGACAGCACCCCAGAAATCGGGAAGACATCAGGAAGCGATGGAACGACCTACGGGGGAAGGTGCGTTCCATGGTATCCAGGCACAACATCGCCGTGCAGAAGACTGGCGGAGGACCCCCACCTCAACCCCCACAATTCACATCATGGGAGGAGGAAGTCTTGAACATCCTGCATCCTGACGGCCTCGCAGGAGTCGGCGGAGGAATGGATACTGGTAAGTTGAAGCTTCAATACTGCTTCCCCCCCACCTGCATGCCAAATCAGACCCCAACCCTCACCCCCATCCTCGAACCCCACCCTCACCCCCACCCTCACCCCCACCACCATCCTCACCCCCACCACCATCCTCACCCCCACCACCATCCTCACCCCCACCCCCACCACACCTATTCCCCGCCAATGTCTCACCATCACAACCCACTCATCCCAAAACCTAGGCCTGCATGCGTCCACTAAGCATGGACACCCATCACCAAAGCATGCCCAATGCATATACACATCCCCCCCACAAGCCACCCTCACCAAAGCCCCCACACACGAATGCCAGCACTTGGGGACACGAGAACCCACAGATACACCCATATGCGACACATTGAAACTATAACCATACCTCTATACCCCTGCAGGACCCGACCGTCAACACACCGCGGCGGAGGGGCCAGAATTATCCACACCCCCCACCCAAGAGGCCGTCAGCGATGACAGCAGCTCTGTCGATCTGGACACCGATGACCAGCCCGGACCATCGGGGACCTCTGGACAGTCGGTTCCCCTCACACAGGCACAGGCCACTATAGACCCTAACCCCTCTGGGAACACCAGCACAGCTCCCACCCAGCGGGCCCATGCCTCTGTCTCCAGGGCGCGTCAATCTGCGGTGTGTCTACCACTACAGGGCACCCAGGATAACCCACCACCCCAACAACAACAGGGACCTGGGGGCAGTGGTAGTGGGCACACCGGCCAGGGGGCAGAGGCCCAGGGAAACAGGGCAACTCGGCGGGCAGCTGTGCGACAGGGGGGGGAGGAGAGGCCCAGGGAACCCACTCTCCACGAGGTCCTCACCACCATCATGGGAGCATACAACCGCTCCCAGGAGACGATGGCGACGGTACTGGCCCGGTTCCAGGAGATCCAGGTGCTGCAGGAGGAACACTATCGGGGGTACAGGGAGGACATCCGAGCCATCAACACCACCCTGGTTACCATGGTAGGGCTGCTGCAGGACCTCGTAAACAGCAGGGCGGACACTGAACAACACCCAAGGGCCCCTGCCACTAGCCGGGACCAAGAACAGCCATCCACCTCCGCCGGCGCTAGTGGACAGGAGGCCCCCGCACAGCAGCAGCCCACCAGACCCCCACCTCCTGCAGGAGAAGAACCACCCCGCAAGAGGGCCCTGAGATCTCGCAAGACAGAGTAGGATGTCAAGACCCCTGCCAGCAATGGATACCACCTGATGTCATCCCACTGTCCCACATTGTCACCCTGTCCATCCTCGAACTGCCCATGCTGCATCTCTCCACAGGCCTCTGGACAATGCACCTGTGTGACTGTTACTCTGGACTCTGCCATGGACATTCCTTCACCATAGCCCCCACCCACTTGAAACCACCCATCCCATTTTGAGCACTTCAATAAACACCTATTTTGCACCAAAATATCAGGAGTCTGGCTGTGATTTCAATAGATTGTAATTGACATGACAGTGCAAATATGTCCTTGTACATGGTGAAGTCAACAAACAGCTGCCACAAAGCTGTAGTCCATGGGGAAACGAAGCACAGGACTCGTAGTGGGGACCCCAGATCTGAAATAGGGAGGGAAAAGCCAAAACTCAGTCATCATACACTGGGGCAAATAGACAGGCAGCAGAGATGCTGCAGAGTAGTTAACTTTTACTAAATTATCTTTGAAATGTTACCTGTGTCCTATTGGAAGTACTGTTCAATGATTCTGTCCCTGTTGTCTGTTTCAGCCCCGTCGTCTTCCTCCTCGTCACTCTCCTCAGGTTCCACCGCTGCCACAACACCACCGTCTCGACCATCCTCCTGCAGGAAAGGCACCTGGCGGCGCAAAGCCAGGTTGTGAAGCATGCAGCAGGCCACGATGATGTGACACACCTTCTTAGGTGAGTACATTACGGATCCACCGGTCATATGCAGGCAGCGAAACCTGGCCTTTAGGAGGCCAAAGGTGCGTTCGATCACCCTCCTAGTACGCCCATGGGCCTCATTGTACCGTTCCTCTGCCCTGGTCCGGGGATTCCTTACTGGGGTCAGTAGCCACGACAGGTTGGGGTACCCAGAGTCCCCCACTAGCCATACACGGTGTCTCTGTAGCTGTTCCATCACGTAAGGGATGCTGCTATTCCTGAGGATGTAGGCGTCATGCACTGACCCTGGGAATTTGGCATTTACATGCGAGATGTACTGGTCAGCCAAACACACCACCTGGATGTTCATTGAATGGTAACTTTTTCTGTTCCTGTACACCTGCTCCCTGTCTCTTGGGGGAACCAAAGCCACATGGGTCCCATCAATGGCACCAATTACGTTGGGAATATGTCCAAGGGCGTAGAAATCACCCTTCACTGTAGCCAGTTCGCCCACCTCAGGGAAAATGATGTAGTTCCTCACGGATTTCATCAGGGCAGACAACACTCTGGATAACACCTTTGAAAACATGGGCTGAGACATCCCAGAAGCAATTCCCACGGTTGTCTGAAATGACCCACTTTCCAAGAAATGGAGTACTGACATGACCTGCACCAGAGGGGGAATCCCTGTGGGTTGGCGGATGGGGGACATCAGGTCGGGCTCCAGCCGGGCACACAGTTCATGGATAGTGGCACGGTTAAGACGGTAGGTCAGGATAATGTGGCGTTCTTCCATTGTCGACAGGTCCACCAGCGGTCGGTACACGGGAGGATTCATCCGTCTCCTCGCCCAACCCAGCGGACGGTGCCTAGGAAGGACAACATGGAGCACACAGTCAGGCAACCCACAGGTACGTACTCACAGCTAGCACAGTATACGATTCTCTATGCAGTGAATGGCGTGTATGAGTGGCTATGCAAGGCCTAGGCCTGTGTGACGCAGTTGAAATTGAGCCATGTGGGCCCTGGAAATGGCGGCTGCCTGACCTGTGAAGTGTGACAATGGGATGTGAGGTCAATGCGCTGGCGTGGCACACCGCGGCGGGCGGCGGGCCAAGACCGCGGCGCGAAGCCGCATTGGTTAACATTGAAGCCTATGGGTTTCAGGAGCCAATGGCGAAGGGCGCCGGCGGTGGCGGGACACACCGCCGCGGTACGCACCGCCGCGGACGTGACCGCCATTTTCTATCTACTTATCCACTTGCGACTTGAACTTTCACAGGAGAGGACCTATACTGCAAGTGTTGCTGTGACCTCGGTCTGGAAGGGACAATGGCTGCTGCGACTGGGGAAAGGGCCCCTGCCTTCACTGGAGAGGAGTTGGAGAAACTTGTGGATGGGGTCCTCCCCCAGTATGCGCTACTCTACGGTCCTCCAGACCAACAAGTGAGTTTAATTCTATCTGGATTTGGGGCCACTGGCTGGCTTGGGGGCCTGGCGGGGATGGGGGGCATGTTGGGCCTGGCGGGGGGCCTGGCGGGGGGCCTGGCGGGGATGGGGTGCATGTTGGGGCTGGCGGGGGGCCTGGTGGGGATGGGGGGCATGTTGGGCCTGGCGGGGGGCCTGGCGGGGGGCCTGGCGGGGATGGGGGGCATGTTGGGGCTGGCGGGGGGCCTGGCGGGGGGCCTGGCGGGGATGGGGTGCATGTTGGGGCTGGCGGGGGGCCTGGCGGGGATGGGGTGCATGTTGGGCATGGCGGGGGGCCTGGCGGGGGGCCTGGCGGGGATGGGGTGCATGTTGGGGCTGGCGGGGGGCCTGGCGGGGGGCCTGGCGGGGATGGGGGGCATGTTGGGCATGGCGGGGGGCCTGGCGGGGGGCCTGGCGGGGATGGGGTGCATGTTGGGGCTGGCGGGGGGCCTGGCGGGGGGCCTGGCGGGGATGGGGGGCATGTTGGGCATGGCGGGGGGCCTGGCGGGGATGGGGGGCGTTGGGCCACTGGAAAGGAAAATGCTGAGTAACTTGAACGTGGTATTTCTCCCTCCCTGTACGTGTCACATAGGTCCGCGCCCATGAGAAGATCGGGATTTGGCGTGCCATCGCCAAGGAAGTCCGGGCCCTGGGGGTCCACCATCGACGGGGCACCCACTGCCGCAAGAGGTGGGAGGACATCCGCCGCGGGACCAAGAAGACCGCCGAGTCTCTGCTGGGGATGGCCTCCCAACGTAGGCGGGGTGCCTGCCGTCAACTGAGCCCCCTGATGTTCCGGATCCTGGCGGTGGCCTACCCTGATTTGGATGGGCGCGTGAGGGCAGCACAGCAGACACAAGGGGGTGAGTACAAGCATCATCTACTCTGTTGTCGTGCAGTGGAGGTGTCTGGGTGGGGGAGGAGGGCTGTGGGTCCCCCTAGGCCAGGGCGATATCTGTAGGCTGGGCACCCCCGTAAGCCCCTGTGTCCCCAGCCACCACCCTCAGTAGTGTGTCAGTACAGCCATCCCTGGGCCGTGTCATCCATGGGTGCAGTTGACAACTCTAGGCGTGTAGGGCATGTTCCACGGAATGCGTAGCGGACCCCAAGTGCTCAACTTAGTGCAGGGGGCATCTGTGTCTGTCATGTCCGCTAACTGTACCGGAGATCCATGTACTCAATATCCCTTTATTTCTCTCTCCCCCCCCCTTTTTGTTTGTCTTTCTGTGCTTGTGTGCATCAGCATCATCAGGCGGAGGAGAAGTGGCATCGGGGCAGGAGGGAGCTGCATCTCTCATGGCCCAGGAGGGCCATGCCACAGAGTCAGACTGGACCAGTGAGACGGAGGGCGAGGGGAGCTCCACGACGGGGACGACTGGAGCCTGCAGCGACACGGACACGTCCTCGGAAGGGGGCTCCCTTGCGGGGGTGGCACCATCCGTGCCCCCCGCCATTACAGGTACAGCCGCCACCCAGCGCACCATCTCCGCCCTCCCAGCAGCCCCTCCGCGTTCGCCCCGTGCCCGCTCTGCCAGGAAGCCGGGCATCTCCTTCGCCCCAGGCACCTCAGGCCCTGCCCCTGTTACCCCCGCTGCCCTCAGTGAGGAGGTCATTGACCTCCTCCGAACGCTCATTGTTGGGCAGACTACCCTTTTGAATGCCATCCAGGGGGTGGAGAGGGAGGTTCATCGCAGCAATGCGTACCTGGAGGGCATTCATTCGGGTCAGGCTGCCCATCAGCGATCGTTCCAGGCTCTGGCCTCAGCACTGACGGCAGCCATTGTCCCTGTCTCCTGCCTGCCTCTACTAACTCCCTCCTCCCAGTCTCCTGTTCCTCTGCCTGTCCCACCCACACCATCAGACCAGCCTGCACACACCTCAACACCCAAGAGAAGCTCATCCAAACATAAGCACCACAGATCACGCAGACATTCACACACGCAACATTCCGATGCAGACATGCCAACAGTCACTACCACCTCTGTGACCCCCACCTCCTCGTCTCCCTCCTCCCTCCCTGTGACGTCTACACTCACACCTCCATTCACCTCACCATCAGCCAGTGTTTCCATCACCAGCACACCCTCCACTCCAGTCCGCACACGTGCAGTCACCATCCCCACTGCCATTTACACGTCCCCTGTGTCCTCTCCCACTGTGTCTGTCACCCCCTCTTCCACACCACACAAACGCAGCCACCCACCCACCCAACAGCCATCCACCTCACGACAGCCTATCCCTCCTGCACCTGCACCCAAAGACAGCAAACGTGACTCACCTACAACCACATCCTCTCCCTCCACTCCCATTCCCACTGTACCTACCACTCTCCATTGTCCCAAGAAGCTCTTCCTCGCCACTACTAACTTCTTTCCTGACCCTGAGCCCCCCCCTCCTTCTCGTCGGGGTAAGAAGAGCACCTCAGCCACCACCAGCCCTGCAGCCCCCTTGACAAGGGTGCAGGGGTATTGGAGCCCGCCAGCCCGCATGTCTGGATCTTCGCCCAGCAGCAAGGGGACAGCCAGCCCACCCCCTGGGAAGAGGAGCAGAAGGCGGAAGGGGCGCCGCAGGAGCCCGCCTTCTACATCCCCCCCGGACACCACCCAGAGACAGTCACCTGCCACAGCTCCAAAGGGAGGAAAGGGCCACAGGCCGACGACTAAGGAGGGCAAGGGCAGCAAGTTGGAGAGGTCAGGCAGCAGGCCTGCTGCCCAGGAGGAGCCCACAACCCCCATAGCCGCTGCCCCGGGAGGAACCGGCACAGCTGCCCCGGGAGAGCCCACCAGCCCCATAGCCGCTGCCCAGGGAGGACCCAGCCCAGCTGGCCAGGAGGGCCCCACCACCCACAGCCCAGGTGGGCAGTGAAGGAGTACCATCCCCGCTGCCCAGGAGGGCACCACCAGGCATTTAGCAGTTGGCCATAGACCGTCCGCCGTCTCAAGAACCGCTGAACTGGGCCCTTCAAGGCAAGAACCGCTGAACTGGGCCCCGCCGTCTCAAGAACCGCTGAACTGGGCCCTTCAAGGCAAGAACCGCTGAACTGGGCCCCGCCGTCTCAAGAACCGCTGAACTCGGCCCTTCAAGGCAAGAACCGCTGAACTGGGCCCTTCAAGGCAAGAACCGCTGAACTGGGCCCTTCAAGGCAAGAACCACTGAACTGGGCCCTTCAAGGCAAGAACCGCTGAACTGGGCCCCGCCGTCTCAAGAACCGCTGAACTGGGCCCTTCAAGGCAAGAACCGCTGAACTGGGCCCTTCAAGGCAAGAACCGCTGAACTGGGCCCTTCAAGGCAAGAACCGCTGAACTGGGCCCCGCCGTCTCAAGAACCGCTGAACTGGGCCCTTCAAGGCAAGAACCGCTGAACTGGGCCCCGCCGTCTCAAGAACCGCTGAACTGGGCCCTTCAAGGCAAGAACCGCTGAACTGGGCCCCGCCGTCTCAAGAACCGCTGAACTGGGCCCTTCAAGGCAAGAACCGCTGAACTGGGCCCTTCAAGGCAAGAACCGCTGAACTGGGCCCCGCCGTCTCAAGAACCGCTGAACTGGGCCCTTCAAGGCAAGAACCGCTGAACTGGGCCCTTCAAGGCAAGAACCGCTGAACTTGGCCCTTCAAGGCAAGAACCGCTGAACTGGGCCCTTCAAGGCAAGAACCGCTGAACTGGGCCCTTCAAGGCAAGAACCGCTGAACTGGGCCCCGCCGTCTCAAGAACCGCTGAACTGGGCCCTTCAAGGCAAGAACCGCTGAACTGGGCCCTTCAAGGCAAGAACCGCTGAACTGGGCCCTTCAAGGCAAGAACCGCTGAACTGGGCCCCGCCGTCTCAAGAACCGCTGAACTGGGCCCTTCAAGGCAAGAACCGCTGAACTGGGCCCTTCAAGGCAAGAACCGCTGAACTGGGCCCTTCAAGGCAAGAACCGCTGAACTGGGCCCTTCAAGGCAAGAACCGCTGAACTGGGCCCTTCAAGGCAAGAACCGCTGAACTGGGCCCCGCCGTCTCAAGAACCGCTGAACTGGGCCCTTCAAGGCAAGAACCGCTGAACTGGGCCCTTCAAGGCAAGAACCGCTGAACTGGGCCCTTCAAGGCAAGAACCGCTGAACTGGGCCCTTCAAGGCAAGAACCGCTGGCCCTTTGGCAGACGTGGCAGGGCAGGATCTATCTCGGGCAGGGCTGCAGGATGTCCTCTGCCCAACTTGCCTCCTCCAGTGGCAGTGGGGTCTGTTATGGACTGTTTGGACTGTGGCTTTGCTCTCCCCAGGATGGCCCAGTGGGCAGGCCACCCACTGTATGGACTGTATGGACTGTGGCTTTGCTCTCCCCAGGATGGCCCAGTGGGCAGGCCACCCACTGTATGGACTGTTTGGACTGTGGCTTTGCTCTCCCCAGGATGGCCCAGTGGGCAGGCCACCCACTGTATGGACTGTTTGGACTGTGGCTTTGCTCTCCCCAGGATGGCCCAGTGGGCAGGCCACCCACTGTATGGACTGTATGGACTGTGGCTTTGCTCTCCCCAGGATGGCCCAGTGGGCAGGCCACCCACTGTATGGACTGTTTGGACTGTGGCTTTGCTCTCCCCAGGATGGCCCAGTGGGCAGGCCACCCACTGTATGGACTGTATGGACTGTGGCTTTGCTCTCCCCAGGATGGCCCAGTGGGCAGGCCACCCACTGTATGGACTGTTTGGACTGTGGCTTTGCTCTCCCCAGGATGGCCCAGTGGGCAGGCCACCCACTGTATGGACTGTATGGACTGTGGCTTTGCTCTCCCCAGGATGGCCCAGTGGGCAGGCCACCCACTGTATGGACTGTTTGGATTGTGGCTTTGCTCTCCCCAGGATGGCCCAGTGGGCAGGCCACCCACTGTATGGACTGTATGGACTGTGGCTTTGCTCTCCCCAGGATGGCCCAGTGGGCAGGCCACCCACTGTATGGACTGTTTAGACTGTGGCTTTGCTCTCCCCAGGATGGGCCAGTGGTCATGGAGTCCCCTCGTGGATCTGGCGTCGTGTACTCAAGTGGCTGAGGTGCCCCCCCTTCCCTTCCCCCTGAGGTGCCTGTCCTATTTTCTTTCTGATGCCCCTGCAATGTTCTCTCCGTGGAGTTCTTGTCGTGGGACTGGGCCTTGCCCCTTTGCACAGGACCCCTGTGATCCACGGACAGTGGTTGGACTACATTTAGTAGCTGTATATATTTTGTACATAGTTTATTTATTTATTGGGATTAATGGCGTACATATTTCAATATATCTGCCCGTTTATGATCTCTTCTTTTGGTCTTTGCATTATTTCGGAGGGGGGTGGTTTGTGGGTTGTGACAGTGATCTGTGGGAATGCATTGATGTGTGTGTTGTAGTGGGTGTGGGTGGGTGGGTGTGTGCCGGTAATCTTTTCCCTCCCCTGTGTCGTAGGTGCAGTACTCACCGATGTCTTCCGCGCCGCCGGGCGTGCTCCTGGTATATGAGGAGGAATAGGAGTGCGGGGATGACCTGTAACTCTGGCTCCATACTGCCGGAATCTCGCGTGGAGTGCGTAGAGGTGAGCGTTTTCCCGTTCGTAGTCTGTTTCCGCCGTGTTCTTATCGGCGGTGCTCCCGCCCCGGAAAAGGTGGCAGATTGGTGGGTCGTAATAGGGTGGGCGGTACTTTGTCTGCCGCCGGGCTGTTGGCGGGAACCGCCGCGCTGTTTGTTTGTACCGCTGTGGCGGTCGGAGTGTTAAGTTGGCGGGCTGTGTTGGCGGTTCCCGCCAGGGTCAGAATGCCATTTTTAATACCGCCGGTCTGTTCGCGGTCCGACCGCCGCCTCTCCGCCGACCGCCAAGGTCAGAATGAGGGCCTATATCTGGCTCTAACTGACACCATAATTCTTCTATAGTTTGCTTATTGAGCTGGAACTGTTTGATGGTGTGACATTCTTCCATGGTTTGAAGGTCTGGCAATGGACTGTAGTCTGGAGCTTGTCACCTTCTCCCTCTCCCAATGTACCTATTTGTGACATCAGATGAGTCTGAGCATTAGTCAATGTATACACACCTACATACTTGATGTAGAGGAAAAACGTCCATGTGACAAAGCATGAATGACTGGAAAAACATTACACCCATTACCCATCAAAGCTGTCTACTACTCAAGGGCCAAATGTCACCCCCATGGCTCTCTACACATGTGTCAACAACATGGGTTTGTGCATCACTCAAGTATCTGCTCCTCATGTGCCACTTGAAATTTGACAGTCTGATCTGACCACCAAATGTACTGTCACTGACGGTAAACCGGGAGCCACCGTTTTATGCCATCTGTGACCAGCAACACACTACACTGTTGATTGTGTATTATAAACATACACAGCAAGGCTGATCATTCAAATATATTTGTGTTGTGACACATTTATCAGGGCCCCATATTGTATTTCCAACTGTCAAAATGGCGCATGCCTAACTTACTTCATTGTACACTAGGAACCGCCCGCGGCCACCCGCTGAAGACGTCCGTACGATGGTCGGTTTTAACCACGGCAGACACAATCATAGGCTGACAATATTGCCTGTGGCAGTCACGGGCCAATGCCTGTGCCCATTGGCAATAATGCCCACATACGTAAGTGTATGCCGCCTTTTGCAAATTCACTTACTTGACTCCTGACACTGCTGCCATCAACACCTCCACCACTTCCGCTGCTGTGTAACACCAGGTGAAAGGGTCCCTGTCTTCTCTCCAGAGGACCCGGAGAAGCTTGTGGAAGATGTCCTTTTCCTGTATGCGCTGCTCTATAGCTCACCAGAGGAGCAGGTAAGAACCTTGTAGGCATATTTGACTCTTCAACACCATCCTTTCACTCCTCACAAGCTAGAATGTGCCTCTGTGTGGCAGTTAGACTTTTTGTGTGCCTGTTGTCACGTTTTGTGTGGAGTAATTTAGATGTGCATGGTACAGGTAGTGCAGAAAGGTACTCTATGTATTGCACATAAACATTGTGTTGTGTGATGTGTGTTAAGGCCTAGATCATCCTTGTGTTGTAATCTTATTTATAGACAAGGAGACTTTACAGCCACACAATGATCTTTGGATATGATGGTTGCAAATGTCAAACAACATATATGTGCATGACAGCATGAGCTAAATATGTGTACTGTTTGAGTAATTTTAGGGTCTATAAGCTATGTGTACAGTGCCAAGAATCATTCCGCCCACATCTGGCCTAGCCAAACAGTTGTATGAGAACCATACAAAAACTCACTGTGCCCTTCAGAGTGCCAAGCCCGCCACAACCCACATTGATGATGGCTACATCATGTACTTTCATGCATGGTAGTGACAGAAATGTGAGTGTCATATAGGATATATATGCTCAGCCTGCAGAGACAGTGGCCTGTCAAATGTATCTCCCAGTATGAGACATAGTCCAGACTGTGGTAGAGTTACTGTGGCTAAGCAACTGTGGCACCATGCCCACTCCCTGTAGATCTGCAGGTCCTGGCATGTGACCAAAATGAGTCTCCAGTGACAAGACTTGGCTTCAAGGCATTTGTCCATTAACTAGATTAGGAATGGGTACTGAGGTAAATCCCTGACATATTACATATGTGCATTTTGCATCATTGTCAATCTGTGTCATTGACTTATGATATGTCCCTTACTCGCACAGTTCCTTGTCACCTTTACATAAAGTCATATTTGTCCAACCAAGTGTATTGCACAAGTGACAACATACAGTGCAGATAGTTGGTTGATTCCGAGGAGGGCATGACATGTGACTCATTCGCTTGTTTATAAACAGACAATCAGACCAAACATTCCCTTGTATGTTGGATGTCATCTCTGTAGATTTGCCGGATATGGCCAAAAGTGTGTCCAGTGCTACAAGGACAATTCCACACAAACCCACCCTTAAGTGGCATGAGTTTACAATGGGGAGCCCCCATGTCCCCACATGCACAGGAAAGAGACTTTCCGTGCCCCCTATGGCAGCCCTTTCATTGTCACTCAAGTCTTAGGGTGAAGTCTGCACTATAGTAGTTGCCTATAGGGACTTCATGCAGTGAGTCAATGGTGCAGAATGTAAATGTGGCTGTCCAGTCATGCCCAAGGAGTTACCCTTCAGAAGGCCATGATGCTGAGTTGTGTTTCATTGTGGCTCACATCACAGTACATGTTGCTTGAGCCTGGGCTACCTGATGTCAGTGTGCTTGCTTAGTCAGTGTAGTACATGAGCAAGGTAGTTGGCTGGTCTGCTATTGAATCCAAAAGTGTGTTGTCATGTCCCTGTACTTATCAGCATGTGTGCTTTACACTTGTTATATATAGACTATTACACATTTTTTGTGCCTGGTGTTTCTGAAATGTGTGTGACACAACCATTTGGCCACACAATTCTATTTGGAACCTTTTGATTTGTCTCTTGTATCCATATAGGTCAACACCCATAAAAAAAAGGGATTTGGAGAGCCATCACCCACAAGGTGCAGACCGTAGGGGTCCATAGCCATCTGAGAGCCCTCTGTTGGAAGAGGTGAGAGGACCTGAGACACTGGACCCGTAAGATCACAGAGGTGGGCGGGGCACACGTCTGAGCGTGACTCCCAAACGGCCTGCAATTTGGCAGTGGCCTACCCCGAGTTTGATGGGCCTTTGAGGGGAGCACAGAAGCTACAAGGGGGTGAGTCCAGGGCATATTCCTGCCTGTTACTTTGACAAGTTGATGTGTTAGGTTCTGCCATCAACCCATGAAGATTGGGGACTGGCCATATGTGACACACAAGATGAGTAATTGTTTGCGTAGGCATGGGATTTGGGGCCAGATGTATCAAAAAAGTCTTTTGCGAATCGGTAATAGCAAATTTTAAGAAATCGCTATTTCTGATTCGCAAAATGCTATGTATCATATTTGCGATTTGGTAATAGCGATTTCTTAAAAATCGCAAATGCTATTAACGAATCGCAAATTGCAATACAGACCCCATTCGCACCTATGGACCTGTAGGCCTCTATTTGTGATTTTTTTGCATTTCCCAAATAGCAAATTCCTAACTGGATTTCGCAATTTTGGAAATGCAAAACCCCAGGGTGCTGGGGGCCTAAGGCACCCTCTGCTGCACCCCAAAAAGTTTTTGGACATGTAAGGTGCACACATGCCAAAGAGGCATGTGTGCGTTACATGTCAATTTTAAAAATGCATTTTTAATGCATTTTAACAATTTGCACATGGTTACCACCAAGTTTTACTTGGTGGTAATTGTGATTCCCTAATGCCAAATTTGCATTAAGGAATTGCTTGATACATGTGGTTTAGAAATCGCAAATAAGGCTCGCAAATTTAAGGAATCGCTATTTTAGCAATTTCTTGAATCTGCATTGCGAATGCCTTTCATAAATACTGAAAGACATTTTTGCATTCGTAAACGGGCATTTGCACCGTTCGCGAATGCAAAAAGGCTTGATACATCTGACCCTTGGTACATACTGATGTGCCTTGCCTATTCACCCAGTGACCTAGGACACAATCATGTACAGTCCACAAACAATTTGCTGTCCAGTGCCAACACATGGCTGAGCACAGAAATCAATCAGGTCATTTTGTTTGTTGTGGGTGTGGTTTGAACACAGTAGTCCACTTTTCTTCAGTGTGACAGCCTAAACAACAAGAAGTAATAGATCACTGTCCTCAGCCATGTGTCTTCTCAAGTGAGTATATTGGCATCTGTCCCCCACAGGCCACTTGTCTTCAGTGTATAATGAGTGCAGGTGCCTCACTACTGTCTGTCATGTGAAGGTGGCCTTCATACATGTGACACAGCATACATCACTCTTTGGGTGCAGTCACAGATCAATACTTTCCCTTGGTAAGTAGTGACTGTCCAGTGTCATGATTTGGGTGACATCACTGTTTCCATCATTCTTTGTGCCTACTTGTTAGCATGTGTATATTTCACTTCTGCCAAATAATTTTCACTGCTTTTTCATGCATGTCTTCATGGGATGACATCTGATTCCCTCACATATGTCTGCATGCCAACATGTGTTTGGAACTGGACATATGTTATGGGGCTACAGTTCATGTGGTGCCACAGACAGGAGTGTGTCACCATTGATTAGTGGCTCACACATACCCTCACCCATCATTGAATGTAATTTGGCATGTACAACTACAGTAGCAATGAAGGACATGACAAGAAGGATTACAGTTTTTGCCCACAATATGCATTTCCATGCCATTGATGTATAATCATTTAGCAAAGTGCTTAGCACATGTTAACTGATGGAGGTTAATTACCTAAGTGCTGACATGCATCAGGGAGAGACTTGCAGCAATGTGGGACTCATGTGTGGTTCTCTACAACCATTCATCCAAGGGAATCTGTGTTTGCATGACAAAAGGAGACAGTTGAATGCCTTCCCATTAAGCAACATGTTAAGGGCCTTCAACAGGTATTTGAAAATCCCTGGGCCTCTACAACATTCAAAGGACTACTGGGGTCTAGTGATGCAATAAGAGTATGGAATTGTCATGAGTGTCAATCAAGAGATGATTTCCCAGGGGCTATCTGATTCATTGTGGTTTGGATTTTGTAGACACATTTCCCTGAAATTTTGCCCAACTTGTCTCCATTTCTGTGCAAGATGTGTCATATATCTGAGCAAATTAGTATAACCTCCATGAGTCCATTTAAACAATTTACGTGACCATTGGTTATTTTTTCCAGTATGACATGAGTGTTTTCAAGTCACCTTCTTCCAGCTACTGGACTTCTTTCAGCAACCTGGCAGGATTATTTGGCCATCATTTCTTCATAATGTGGCATTGGGTATATGCAGATTAGCTGGATGCATGACATTCTGTGAGATCTGTGGAACTGAACTTGGCATTGCCCTACTATTTTGTGACAACAGGTAACCGAGGGATGCTACATGAGGCAAACCACTGAAGGTGATAAGGTCCCTTACTTGTTCAGTGGTTACTGTGATTGTACAATTTCACCCATGCAATTGGAGTTGTCTGTGAGTCTGAATTTCCTGTGGGCAACAGTTGACAGTTCATGTAGCATGTAGCATGCATGGTGTTGCAAAAGTTGGAGTTACTTTGGTGGATTTTGTGGCTGGGGGCTACTGTACGTCATGGTAATGTTTGCTGTTCACAGCTATTGTTCAAATGTGATCAGGAACATGTAGTAACTGTATTTGTCTTTGTAATTTCAGCATTATCCCAGGCAAGCGGAGGAGACAGGGCAGAACCAAGTGGGGAAATAGTTGGCCTTGGTTCCTCCAGTCACAAGACAACTGACATAAGGGACCCAGGGGCCTGGAGGGTGAGTGCCATGGAGGACACAGGATCCATGTCATCATCTTCATATTCTTCCTCCAGTGGCCACTCCTGAGTGGTGGTGGATCCATAAGCGCCTGCTCCTGTTCCAGCCTTGTCTGCCACCCCCAGTTCCATCTCCATCATCCATTTTGCTCCCCACCAAGTTGGCTGTGCCTGCTCACCTAAGAGGGTGAGTATCTTTTTCATCCCAGGCACCTCACCACCTCCCCCCGTTACCCCTGCTGCCCAGACTGAAGAGGCTATTGAGCTCCTGAGGAGTATCTCTGTGGGTCAGACTGCCATTGCGAATGCCACCAGGGGTTTGGCTAGCCAACTTCAGCAGACCAACGCTTTCCTGGAGGCATTCATAGTTTCATGTCTGGCCTACAGAGACCTTTTCAGGCTCTGGCCTCCTCACTGATGACAGCCAGTCACCCATCACATTCTGTCCCCCTTCCACCTCCCTCTTCACAATCCAAAATCCCCATTCCTCTACCTATCTCAAGCACACAGACAGATCTACACCCACCCACCTCAATATACACAAGCAGCACACATAAACACAAATACCACAAAATGCAATTGCATGCAAGCACTCAACATACACCCACACACACAACATCAGCCACTACTTCCCCAGACACCCCCACCACCTGCACTGGTCCACATCCAGAATACCCACAGGCACCACCATAACAGGCACTGAATGTGTGGTGACTCTGACAGTAAAACACCAGCCACATGCACCAAAAGGGCAAACACCAGCACAACAGACACACAGACATCTACCACACCCACCATGCCCGCAGACTCCACCTCAACAGACACACAGACATCCACCATGTCCACTGTAGCTCCAGACACCACCCGAACAAGCATACCTGCAGACACCACCCCAACCTGCACACAAACATCCACCAATCCCACATCACACAGCACCTCCACCTCCCAGCCCCCAGGATACACAAACGCACATACTCATACATGCAACAGACACTATCCAAACATAAGCATACCTCACACACATACACACACACACACACATCCCCAAGACATCAACACTGACACACCAGACAATCACTCCCTCAAACTCCAAATCTCCAACATCTTCTGATGTCCGTACCCGTGTTCCAAAGGAAGTTTTTTTTTTAACTTGTTCTTTCCCCTGTTCCCTCCACCCCAGTCCCAAACCTAAATCGACCCGACCCACATCCCAGCTCATCCCTTCCACAAACAAGTCCTCCCCATCACACCTGCCCCCCTTCAAGCACCCATAACCCTCCTCTCAAGAAGAAGCCCACCCCTCCTAAGAAAGAGTACACCCCTCCCAAACATAAACCCACTCATTCCAAACCAGATCCACCACCCCTGCTCAAGGATAATCCCTGAGGTGCCTACCTGCCAACTTGGTGTCCCTTCCTGTGGAGGTTCCTTGGCAGTAATAGGGGTCAAGTGTGAGCACAGTACTGTGCACTGTAAGACTGCTGGATTGGCAAATGGCCTTGGTCAATTTAAATTTGGTTAAGAATAAACCCAAACAGTTGATTTTTTGGGTACACAATTGTCCTGCAATTCCTTTTCTAACTTTATGTTGTTCCTGTTTGATTTCTGTTGTCTGCCCACAGTTGTGTGTGTTTCACCATGATTGCTGATCCATTTGCTGTTGTTTGCAATATATGACTTTGAGGGCAGTGCTGGAGTCACCCAAGACAAAGGTAGATGTTGACAATATGGGTATTTCTTTGTTAATGCAATTGTTGTGTCATTGCATTGTATTCTATTTGTTATGGTAAGTATTTCATCTTGTGTTATCCAATGTCAGCATGTGTGGTGTTGGAATTGTCTCCCTGATATTCATTGTACATTCGTCTCATGTGTGGGGATCGAGTTTTGTGCAGACATGGATGGTGTTCTATTGTGCTAGCTTCCTTTGCATTTGGCTGTGCATGTGTCAGTTGTGCTGTGTATACCTTACAGCTACTTCATCTAGATGTATGGCCCATGCTGTTGCTGTTGTATGTGCTTTCCTGACTTGCACTTCCACGTTGTGCAAATAGGCATGTCACTTGGCTCTATAATTTTTTGTCCCTGAGATACTTGAATGGTCAGTTCCTGTGCAAATGTTGTTTCAGGTGTGTGTGCAAAGTAATATGTGTCCCAGTGTAACATGCTTCCTGAGTGTCCCTGATGCCCCATCCCTAAGGTGCAGGTACTGTTTGCATAGTAAGCTTTCTATATTTGTCTCTCTGTCTATTGTGCATCCCATTGTCCTTCCATTGTGTTGCACTCCATTGCAGGGATGGTTCTTGGACGGGATGTTTTTGTTCCATAACACATTGTTAGAAATGTGATTTCTGGTTGGCTAGGGTATGCACCTAAGCCAGGCATAACCCACCTACTCTAGTCAGGACGAGGGAGTTACATACCCAAGGTATCCCCTACTCACCTCCTTGGTAGCTTGGTACGAGCAATCATGCCTACCCCAGAATGCACAACACACTTGACACACTACACACACCACAAAGGAAATACAATACCAAGTTTAATAAAAATAAACTGTATTGTACACAACGTCATTAGACCAAACACAACATATCAGTAATACACTGCTACTCAAGCAGTTGTCAGAACATTACTCAGTTAGTTGTACTCTGAGAAAGCCAGCAGTAGTCACATAAAACACATGGATTATTGGTTATTCTGCAACATAAGCAATAGTCAGGAAAACAATATCAGTGGAAATGTACGTCATAGAAAACACATGTCACCAGAAGGGTCAAACTACATCATGACTGCACATATAATAAACAACATCGCGTAAGTGTCACAACAACATCATGAATGCCCATTAAAGGAAATATTCCTATGGGGCATAGATCATAAGACTCACCAAAACCGACGGGTACAATCTGCTACCTACCCAGGCTCTAAACAAAGGAATGTTGGTCAAAACGAGGATGTTCATGTCCCAATCTGGGAGCTACTATGCTACTAACCATGCTCCTGTGGTGCAGTAGATTTATCATTGACAGGACCACGGACCCCTGTCGAGGGTCGCCACCCCTTCTGCTATATGCCACCAAAACAAGAATGGGGGCCCATCAGTAACGGGGACCTTCGATGAGGTTTCCCACCCGCAAACCGCAATCACCATTGGGGGGCAGCAGTGACAAGCGAACCTCCGATGAGGTCTCCCTCCTGATTACTAGCCTAAAAAACAAACAAGGGGTTCAGCGGGAAAGGAGGGACCTCTGATGAGGTCTCCCTCCCGATAGTGAGCCATAGCAACACGGAGAAGGCCCGGCGGGAGAGAGGGACCTCTGAGGAGGTTTACCCTCCTCCAGGAAGCCGCTCCTACGCCGGTCCTACATGCACGCACCCGACCTGGTACAGGAGCCTCCATCCACCGCCCTCACCAGGGTGCCTGTCTGTGCCCCGGGGACACTTTCCTACGTGCCCCTGTGCCCCGGAGGCAATTTACAGGCCCTGGGTGTAGAGATACCACTGTACAAGGGACGTACAGTTAAATTGAGTTTGCCAGTTAGGTGTAAGCCAATCATACCAACTTTAGAAGGAAGAACACCTGCACTTTAGCACTGATCAGCAGTGATAAAGTGTTCAGAGTCCTAGAGCCAACAAGAGGTCAGAAAAATATTGGAGGAGGAAGGCAAAAAGTTTGGAGTTGACCCTGCAAAAAGGGCCAGGTCCAACACACATCCATAGATATGTGTGTTGAATATAACAACAGTCCTTGGCATGTGTGCAATGTGAGTGTGTCAGTTGTATTGGTAGATGTGATGTTGCTGTGTTGTTGGTGTGGTGTGACACAATGTTGTGTACACTTCACTGTCTCTGTGCCTAAAATGTGCAGACGTGTTTTTGTGTAGTGTTGCGGTGCAGTGTGAGGGACCTGCTCAAAGGGGCGTTTTGCGGCTGTAAATGTGTCCTTCTTTGTGAATGACTCCGACTGTGGACACAATGACACGTGTGTGTACTTGATGCCCGTAGAGTGACCCCCATATCATGTGGATGACTCTGTGATGATCTGTTGTTGAATGTAATGACAGGTACGTGTGTGTACTTACGGTTAGTTGCGTCCAATGGCAGCATAGATTTTTTGCTCCATCGATGATCAGCAGCAATGGCAGGGCATGTGTGATAGGCTCCACGGCAGCACTGGACATGTAACGCTGTTTGCAGGTGAGTTCCTCCCTTTATACTTTCAGTTTCTGCCTGCTGAGATGTGGTGGTTGGACTTCCACTATGACATTGGCAGTGTGCATCCTCGTAATTTGTCAGGTGGAAACACAGGTGCTGTCGGTCTGTTTTTGCTGCCTTGTGACAGCAGTGGTCTGCGCTGCCTGTCAGTGTCAGCGGGATCATGGCAGACTTTGCTCCATAGGCCCTCATGACTCATAATACAGTGGCTCGACCACAAACCCAATGGTGGTCTGATTGCCACTGGAGCCAATAGGGGTGTATAGCCAGCCAAACTCATAATAATGCCCTTAGTCATGTGCAACCTATCAAACAATTAAATATTTCCATATAAGTTTCATGATTTTATTTTTAAAAAAAAAATGCAGTTTTTCAAATATATTTGAATATCCAATATTTCATTTGGTTCCAACATTAAATTCCACTATTTGTTTCTGTTAGAAAAATACGTGCTGGGCTATTAATCCCAATGAATTTTAGGCATAGCCCTTCTTCAGGGGATATTAATAAACACGGGTAAGAGCATGCTTAATCCCAAACCGCCACGTGGCGTTTCACTCAGTGGTTTTTCTACACAGCAGCCATATTGGTACGAAGTTCCCTGACCATTGTTTTACCCATAGAATTGACTAAACAAATAAGATTGTACTACAATTTGACCCTTAAATTCAATTTATTAATATACATTTTCACAAGTTTATATTTTAATGGATCAGTGTATCTATTCCCACCCTAAAGCACACATTCAATACTAAAACAGCAAAACATTTAATACAAACACATGCTATTGCAATTTCTATAAGTGTGTGACTGTCTGTGTGTGGGTGTGTAAGTCTCTGTGTCAGTGACGGTGTGGGTGTGTGAGTGTATACAATTTGTACCTGAGAAATTCACAAAAAAACAAAGGCTACAGGTATGTTCTATTTAGGTTCAGAGTTTGCACATACAAAACCACAGAAATTCACCAGTTAGATTTATAGTTATCTCAAGTAATTATAACTCATGGTATCGCCACACACTGCTAATTACCTCACATATTACATCACTCGTGACATCTTCTATCACATCAATGATAATATCACTGTAACATTTATAATGAAATTATTACTGAGAAAACTGTGCATGGTGGAGGCGCGATTGATAGTTGCTTGAGATTACTATAACTGGTGAATTTCTGTGATTTTGTGTGTATAAAATCTGAAACAATTATATCATCCCTTTATTTCCTGCCTAATGGCGGTCACCAGTAGACAGTCATAGTTAGGTCTGCTTTTCTATAGACACAAATCTTCACAAAACTTTCCAAAAGAAAGGTTCTTCCACCTCAGTTTCTTCCTGGAATGTTTTGGGGTGATCTGTCAAGCAGGGACTTTTAGTAAAAGCTGCTGAATGGAATTACACCAAATTTGGCAGGATGCTAGATCTTGGTCTGCAGATTGTGCTTCTTGTGATTTAGTTTAAATCCGTTCAGTAGATTTAAAGAAATTAAGGTTCATAAATACTTGCTTATATTATGGCAATTGGGCTGCCAAGAGTCCTGCGAGCCTGAAGCTTCCTCGAGAAAGCACATTAAAAAATGGAGCTTTGTGATTGTTCAAGAGGCCCATTTTTCATGTGAGCCTTCACTTTCTCGTGGAAGCAAGAGGAAGTGCTCCAGTTGGCTGGCTGTTGGAATGTTAGAAATGAAATGGCTGCCATTCATGTTTACTGTGAAGAATTGGAGGTGTGGAAATAGAGTAATCCAGATATATAAAGGGGCAGAGGAAGGGCATACTGGGCCTGATTACAACTTTGGAGGACGGTGTTAAACCGTCCCAAAAGTGGCGGATATACCACCTACCGTATTACGAGTTCCATAGGATATAATGGACTTGTAATACGGTAGGTGGTATATCCTCCACTTTTGGGACGGTTTAACACCGTCCTCCAAAGTTGTAATCAGGCCCACTGTCTCCCTAGATTTAGAAAGGATGTGTCTAAGGGATAGTTACTGTGAAGACTAATAATGCATATTGTTTTAAACTAATTTTTATGATCTTGCAGGACTCTCACAAGATTTTAAATAGTAAAAAGGAGCATGTGAGTTCTGACTACTCTACTAGTAGAAATGGATACTGGGGTCCTTGTTATTGTGCAGAAATGTGAAAGAGATAAGTACTGTAATGGGTAGAAGATTAATTTATTTTTTAAAATATGTTAGGATCTTGTCAGACTCTCTGGGGATCATGAAAAGTAGGAATGAGTACTGAGCTTTGTATATACTGTTTTATGCACACTTGGTACTGTAGAAAGAAGTATTAATGGAGATGGTGTTTGTCAGAGTGTACTAATTACGCCCATCAGCTTGGTAAGAGTTGTCGGTAGAGTTCAGTCTCATCCCGCACCCTGCTATGTGCACCCATCATCAGAGAGAGGGGTATTAGTGGGAGGACATTTCCTCTACACTCAGTACTACACACACCTATCATCTGAGAGAGAGGTGTCAGCGGAGAGGTCAGTCCCTGTCAACCGACCCTACTATGCACACCAGTCATCTGCGAGAGAAGAATGAAAGGAGAGGCCAGTCCATCCATAAACCCTACTACCCAAAGCCATCATCTGACTGAAAGACCTGAAAGGAGAGGTCAGTCCCTCCCCAGACCCTACTAGACACACCCATCGTATGAGAGAGTGGTGTAAAAGGACAGGCTTGTCAATCTCCAAACACTGTGATCCACACCCATCATCTGAGTCAGAGGTCTGAAAGATAAGGCCAGTCTATCAACATACCTTACTATGCACACCAATCATCTGAGAGAGAGGTCTGAAAGGACAGGCCTGTCATTCTCTGCACACAACTAGGCACACCTGTCATCTGAGACAGAGGTCTTTAAGGAGAGGCCAGTCCTTCCCCTCACACTACTATGTACAACAACCAACTGAGAGAAAGGTCTCAGCAGAGAAGCTGGTCTCTCTCTACACACCCTACCATGTACACCCACCATCTGGGAGAGAGATCTGAAAGGAGAGGCCAGTTCCTCTCTTTTTGAAAATGGCCCTCTCTAAAGGGTCAGCCCACACTTTTTGTCTTGCTCTGCCTCTTTTTATGACCTCGTTTTTTTTGGTTTTAGGACGCTGGGTACTTTACCCCTGCTAACCAGTACTAAAGTGCATATGCTATCTTCCTAAAACATTGTAACATTGTCTCCTACCCAGTTGGCATATATAATTTAGTATAAGTCCCTAATAAAGTGTACTAGATATGCCCAGGGCCTGTATGTAAATTAAACCCTACTAGTAGGCCTGCAGCATTGATTATGCCATCCACATCATTAGCATCTTAACCATGTCTCAGGTCTGCCATTTCCAGGCCTGTGTGTGCAGTTTCATTGGCACTTCGACTTGGCATTTAAAACTACTTGCCAAGCCTTAAACTCCCCTTTTTCCACACATAAGCCACACCTAATGTATGCCCTAGGTAACCCATTGGGCAGGGGGAAAAGTAGGTAAAAGGCAGCACATGTACCTGTGTAGTTGATATGTCCTGGTAGTTTAAAACTCCTAAATTTGTTTTCCACTACTGTGAGGCCTGCTCCGTTCACAGGCTAACTTTGGGGCTACCCTCATATACTGTTTGAGTGGTAGATTCTGATCTGAAAAGAGTAACCAGGTTATATTTAGTATGGCCAAAATGGTAAAACAAAACTGGTGAGGTTGGATTTAATATTACTGTTTAAGAAATGCCACTTTTAGAAAGTGAGCATTTCTCTGCACTTGATGCCAGATGTATCAAGGTTTTTTGCATTCGCAAACAGTGCGAATGCCCGTTTGCGAATGCAAAAAGCCAGTTCAGAATGTTTGAAAGTCATTCTGAACGCAATTTTAAGGAATCTCAAAAATAGCGATTCCTTAAAATTGCGACCCTGTTTAGAGAGTCGCAAATTGCGACTCTCTAAATAAGAAATCGCAAATAAGGATTCCTTATTTGCGATTTCTTAGCACATGTATGAAGCCATTCCTGAATGCGATTTGGGCATTTAGGAATCGCTATTTACCACCAGGTTGAACCTGGTGGTAGCCATTTGCAAAATTTTAAAATGCATTTAAAATGCATTTTTAAAATGTACATGTAAAGCACACATGCCCTTTTGGCATGTGTGCACCTTACATGTCCCCCAAACATTTTTGGGGGTGCAGCAGAGGGGGTCTTACACCTCCAGCACCCTGGGGTTTTGCATTTCCAAAATTGCGATTTCTGGTTAAGAAATCACAATTTTGGAAATGCAAAAAATTAGCAGATATGGGCCAACAGGCCCATAGGTGCGAATGGGGACAGATTTTGTATTTGCGATTCGATAATAGCATTTGCGATGCTTAAGAAATCGTTATTACTGAATCGCAAAAATCATACATACCTTTTTGCATTTCTGAAATAGCGATTTCTTAAAAATCGCTATTTGAGAATCGCAAATCGGTTGTATGATACATCTGGCCCTTAAATCCTTATATGCCTTACAATCCATGTCTCAGGTCTGCCATTGCCAGGCCTGAGTGTGCAGTTTCATTGGCACTTCGACTTGGCATTTATAACGACTTGCTAAGCCTTAAATTCCCCTATTCTTACACATAGGTCACCCCTAAGGTAGGTCCTAGGTAAGCCCTAGGGCAAGGTGCTATGTAAGTAAAAGGCAGATGTTAGAAATGGGGTCTTTGGTTGGCAGTCAGGTTACCCCCTGTCCAAGGAAGGACCCTCTCTCTAGTCAGGGTAAGTCATACACAATCCAAATTATTCTGCGCCCATCCTCTGGTAGCTTGGCACTGAGCAGTCAGGCTTAACTTAAAAGGCAATGTGCAAATTATTTGTGCATAAATCATGCAATAACACAGTATAAACACCACAAAAATACACCACACAGGTTTAGAAAAATATAGAATATTTATCTGGATGAGATAAGGTAAAAAATGATCAAGACTTGAAAAGTACACATTAAAATATCCCTGCAAAAAATGATAAAAAGAGTCTTAAGTTCTTAAAAGCAATAATGGGCTCTTGCAAACACAAAGGGGGTGATTCTGACTATGGCGGACGGCGGAGGCCGTCCGCCATAGTACTGCCGCCAAATGACCGCACCGCGGTCAAAAGACCGCGGCGGCCATTCAGACATTTCCTCTGGGCCGGCGGGCGCTCTCCAAAAGAGCGCCCGCCGGCCCAGAGGAAATGCCCCTGCAACGAGGACGCCGGCTCAGAATTGAGCCGGCGTAGTTGCAGGGGTGCGACGGGTGCAGTTACACCGAAATACTTTGCGGGGCCCTCTTACGGGGGCCCCTGCCATGCCCATGCCATTGGCATGGGCACGGCAGGGGCCCCCAGGGGCCCCGCGGCACCCCCTACCACCATCCTGTTCATGGCGGGTTTCCCGCCATGAACAGGATGGCGGTAGGGGCTGTCAGAATCCTCATGGCGGCGGAGCGCGCTCCGCCGCCATGAAGGATTCCCCCGAGCAGCGGTAAGTCGGCGGGAGCCCGCCGACTTGCCGCTTCTGACCGCGGCTGAACCGCCGCGGTCAGAATGCTCGTGGGAGCACCGCCAGCCTGTTGGCGGTGCTCCCGTGGTCGGTGGTCCTGGCGGCCACCGGCCGCCAGGGTCAGAATGACCCCCAAAGTACCTCTGGGCGCACACAGACGATGCGTCGATATTTTTCACGTAGCCAGGGCCTTGCGTCGATTTCTGGCATGCGGATTTGGCTCCTCTTCGGGTTGTGGGGTATTTGGACACCCCGGGGCGATGCAGAGAAATCCTGGGCGTGCAGGACAAAGTCACAGGAGCTGTGGCGATCCGGTGGGCCATGCAGAGAAATTTCTGTTGCACGGAAAGCGTTGCGTCGATTCTTCTTGCAGGAAGTTGGGCTGCGTCATTCCGGCTCAGCTATGCGTCAATCCAGTGGGCCGTGCGTTGAAGTTCCGGTCGCTGCGCTGGCGCTGCGTCAGTCTCCACTCGGGGAGCCAGGCTGCGTCATTCCGGTTCGGCGTGTGGTGATTTTCTCACCGCAATTCAGGCTGTGCGTCGTTTCTGGCAGGCTGTGCATCAAAATTTCACCACACAAGGAGTTCTTTGCAGAGATGAAGTGCTTTTGGCCCTGAGACTTCAGAAAACAGGAGACAAGCTCAATCCAAGGCCTTGGAGAGAACTTCTCAGCAGAGCCAGAGGCCAGCAAGGCAGCAGGGCAACAGCAAGGCAGCAGTCTTTTTCAGCAAAGCCGTCAGGTGAGTCTTTTGGGCAGCCAGGCAGCGTTTCTTGGCAGATTGCAGGTTCTGGTTCAGAGTTTCTTCCCCAGTGGTATCTTGTCCAGAAGTGTCTGAATTGGTAGGGTCAGGGACCCAGTTTATATACCCAAATGTGCCTTTAAAGTGGGGGAGACATCAAAGAGTGGCTTAGAAGTGCACAAGGTCCCCTTTCAGTTCCATCCTGTCTGCCAGGGTCCCAGTAGAGGGTGTGGCAGTCCATTGTGTAAGGGCAGGCCACTGTCCTTTGACATGTAAGTATCAGGCCTTCCGCCCTCCCAACCCAGGAAGACCCATTCAGTATGCAGATGTTTGCAGGTATGACTGAGTGTAGGAGGTTGGCTCTGTATGTGCTATTTCAAAGTAAGGAATAGCATGCACAGAGTCCAAGGGTTCCCCTTAGAGGTAAGATAGTGGCAAAAAGAGATAATACTAATGCTCTATTTTGTGGTAGTGTGGTCGAGCAGTAGGCTTATCAAAGGAGTAGTGTTAAGCATTTGTTGTACATACACACAGGCAATAAATGAGGAACACACACTCAGAGACAAATCCAGCCAATAGGTTTTGTTTATAGAAAAATATATTTTCTTAGTTTATTTTAAGAACCACAAGTTCAAATTCTACATGTAATATCTCATTTGAAAGGTATTGCAGGTAAGTACTTTAGGAACTTTGAATCATTACATTAGCATGTATACTTTTCACATAAAACACAATAAGCTGTTTTAAAAGTGGACACAGTGCAATTTTCACAGTTCCTGGGGGAGGTAAAGTAATGTTAGTTTTAACAGGTAAGTAAGTCACTTACAGGTTTCAGTTTTGGGTCCAAGGTAGCCCACCGTTGGGGGTTCAGAGCAACCCCAAAGTTATCACACCAGCAGCTCAGGGCCGGTCAGGTGCAAAGGTCAAAGAGGTGCCCAAACCACATAGGCTTCAATGGAGAGAAGGGGGTGCCCCGGTTCCAGTTTGCCAGCAGGTAAGTACCCGCGTCTTCGGAGGGCAGACCAGGGGGGTTTTGTAGGGCACCGGGGGGGACACAAGTTCACACAAAAGGTACACCCTCAGCGGCACTGGGGCGGCCGGGTGCAGTGTAGAAACAAGCGTCGGGTCTTCAATGTAAATCAATGAGAGACCAAGGGATCTCTTCAGCGTTGCAGGCAGGCAAGGGGGGGGCTCCTCGGGGTAGCCACCACCTGGACAAGGGAGAGGGCTTCCTGGGGGTCACTCCTGCAAAGGAGTTCCGTTCCTTTAGGTGCTGGGGGCTGCTGGTGCAGGGTCTTTTCCAGCCGTCGGGAAATGGAGTTCAGGCAGTCGCGGTCAGGGGGAGCCTCGGGATTCCCTCTGCAGGCGTCGCTGTGAGGGCTCAGGGGGGACAACTTTAGTTACTCACAGTCTCGGAGTCACCGGAGGGTCCTCCCTGAGGTGTTGGTTCTCCACCAGTCGAGTCGGGGTCGCCGGGTGCAGTGTTGCAAGTCTCACGCTTCTTGCGGGGAGTTGCAGGGGTCTTTAAATCTGCTCCTTGAAACAAAGTTGCAGTTCTTTTGGAGCAGTGCCGCTGTCCTCGGGAGTTTCTTGTCTTTCTTGAAGCAGGGCAGTCCTCAGAGGATTCAGAGGTCGCTGGTCCCTTGGAAAGCGTCGCTGGAGCAGGTTTCTTTGGAAGGCAGGAGACAGGCCGGTAAGTCTGGGGCCAAAGCAGTTGGTGTCTTCTGTTCTTCCTCTGCAGGGGTTTTTCAGCTCAGCAGTCTTCTTCTTCTTGTAGTTTCAGGAATCTAAATCTTTAGGTTCAGGGAAGCCCTTAAATACTAAATTTAAGGGCGTGTTTAGGTCTGGGGGGTTAGTAGCCAATGGCTACTAGCCCTGAGGGTGGGTACACCCTCTTTGTGCCTCCTCTCAAGGGGAGGGGGTCACATCCCTAATCTGCAAGATGGAGGATTCCTAAAAGTTAGAGTCACTTCAGCTCAGGACACCTTAGGGGCTGTCCTGACTGGCCAGTGACTCCTCCTTGTTATTCTCATTATTTTCTCCAGCCTTGCCGCCAAAAGTGGGGGCCGGGGCCGGAGGGGGCGGGCAACTCCACTAGCTGGAGTGTCCTGCGGTGCTGGCACAAAGGGGTGAGCCTTTGAGGCTCACCGCCAGGTGTGACAGCTCCTGCCTGGGGGAGGTGTTAGCATCTCCACCCAGTGCAGGCTTTGTTACTGGCCTCAGAGTGACAAAGGCACTCTCCCCATGGGGCCAGCAACATGTCTCGGTTGTGGCAGGCTGCTGGAACCAGTCAGCCTACACTGAACAATTGGGTAAAATACAGGGGGCATCTCTAAGATGCCCTCTGTGTGCATTTTTTTATAAATCCAACACTGGCATCAGTGTGGGTTTATTATTCTGAGAAGTTTGATATTAAACTTCCCAGTATTCAGTGTAGCCATTATGGAGCTGTGGAGTTCGTTTTTGACAGACTCACAGACCATATACTCTTATGGCTACCCTGCACTTACAATGTCTAAGGTTTTGCTTAGACACTGTAGGGGCATAGTGCTCATGCACCTATGCCCTCACCTGTGGTATAGTGCACCCTGCCTTAGGGCTGTAAGGCCTGTTAGAGGGGTGACTTACCTATACCATAGGCAGTGTGAGGTTGGCATGGCACCCTGAGGGGAGTGCCATGTCGACTTAGTCATTTTCTCCCCACCAGCACACACAAGCTGGCAAGCAGTGTGTCTGTGCTGAGTGAGGGGTCCCCAGGGTGGCATAAGACATGCTGCAGCCCTTAGAGACCTTCCCTGGCATCAGGGCCCTTGGTACCAGGGTACCAGTTACAAGGGACTTACCTGGGTGCCAGGGTTGTGCCAATTGTGGAAACAATGGTACATTTTAGGTGACAGAACACTGGTGCTGGGGCCTGGTTAGCAGGGTCCCAGCACACTTCTCAGTCAAGTCAGCATCAGTATCAGGCAAAAAGTGGGGGGTAACTGCAACAGGGAGCCATTTCTTTACACAAGCCCCCCCCCCAGCCCACAGGCCAGGAGACTCAGCCAAAGCTGGGAGAGTCTTCCTAGTCTGTCAGGCGAGGAAGAGTAGAGGAAATAGGCTGGTTTGTTGCAGGGCCTACTCTGCCTTACATCCTCCTGTTTAGGTCATTCCCTCTGGGGAACTGACCCACTTCCACAGTGATAGGACCTAGTCTGAATTGCCTCTTGTCTGTACTTTTTATGTCTCCACCCATTCTCTCTATTTTGGGGTTAGAGGTATCCACTTCTGCTAATCTTATCTTAGCCAGGGTCACCCCTAGCTTACCCAAAGAGGTTACCCAGAGCTGGAGTAACCCCACCATGACCAACAGGGTCAGGGGGCCTAACTTGCTATTTGGCATGGGGTCAGACCACCATGCCAAGGATAGTGCAGCCATAAAGGCTAACACCCAGCAGAGGCCACTGACAGCTGTCAGTGCCCAGAACCACACCTTTAGCTCTTCACCCACAAGGGAAGGGGCTAAGTTACAGGTTTCTTTGGGTTCAGGGTGCCTGTCTGCTGTATTAGAGTGGGGGGTTACCACATCTTGTAGTATACACCCTTCTTCCACTCTTCCTTCTGTTAGCTGAGGAGCCACCCACTCAGGCTTAACAGTTGCCTGACTAGCCAGGACTTCTTGTGGGTCAGGTTGGACTTTAACAGAGCCATTTTTGGAGTTCTCCCCTACTGGAGCAGAATCTCCCTGGCTTGCTGGAACCTTGGCTAAAGGTTGTCCACCTTTCCTACTCTGTTTCCTTTTCTTTTTCTTCTGGGGCCTACTTGCATTCACTGCAGAGGCAGACACTCCAGAATCCTTGGGAGAGGACTGGCACTGGACCAGTTCCTCTCTTGGGCTCTGACTAACCTCTGGGTAGTCATTTCCAAGGAGACAATCAAGGGGGAGGTCTGTACTGACTACCACCCTTCTCCAGCTAAAAGTCCCACCCACTTCTATGGGCACAAAAGCCACAGGCCTATCAGTGATCCTGTCTGGGCTAACTCTTACTCTGGCAGTCTCACCTGAAATGTACTGGTTTGAGAACACCAGCCTGCATGTACAATAGTGTGACTGGCACAAGTGTCTCTCAGGGCAGTGGCTGGGATCCCATTCACCAGTAGGTGGTGGAAGTGTCTACTTCACTCTGGAATCTCCAACTCACCTGTTGGGCCCTTTTTCCAGTTGAAGGCTATGAAGACCTCCTCATCTGAGGAGTCATCCCCAATGGCTACACTGGTCACCCCTGGGATTTTGCTAGGGGGTTTGTTTTTGGGACAAGAAGTGTCCTTGGTGTGGTGCCCTGTCTGTTTACAGTTATGGCACCATGCCTTAGTGGCATCCCAGTTCTTACCCTGGTACCCACCTTTGTTTTGGGTTGTGTCTCGGGGCCCACCCACCTGGTCTGGTTTTTGGGGGCCTACAGAGGACTCTTTTTCTTTATTTCTAGTGTCACCCACTTTCTCCTGGGGAGGCTTTGTAACCCCTTTCTTTTGGTCGCCCCCAGTGGAAGTTTTGGTTACCCTAGTCTTGACCCAGTGGTCTGCCTTCTTTCCAAATTCTTGGGGAGAAATTGGACCTAGGTCTACCAGATACTGATGCAACTTTTCATTGAAGCAGTTACTTAAAATGTGTTCTTTCATAAACAAATTATAAAGCCCAACATAGTCATGCACTTCATTTCCAGTTACCCAACCATCCAGTGTTTTCACTGAGTAGTCAACAAAATCAACCCAGGTCTGGCTCGAGGATTTTTGAGCCCCCCTGAATCTAATTCTATACTCCTCAGTGGAGAATCCAAAGCCCTCAATCTGGGTTCCCTTCATGAGGTCATAAGATTCTGCATCTTTTCCAGAGAGTGTGAGGAGTCTATCCCTACACTTTCCAGTGAACATTTCCCAAAGGAGAGCACCCCAGTGAGATTTGTTTACTTTTCTGGTTACACAAGCCCTCTCAAAAGCTGTGAACCATTTGGTGATGTCATCACCATCTTCATATTTAGTTACAATCCCTTTAGGGATTTTTAGCATGTCAGGAGAATCTCTGACCCTATTTAAGTTGCTGCCACCATTGATGGGTCCTAGGCCCATCTCTTGTCTTTCCCTTTCTATGGCTAGGATCTGTCTTTCCAAAGCCAATCTTTTGGCCATCCTGGCTAACTGGATGTCCTCTTCACTGGAGTTATCCTCAGTGATTTCCGAGAGGTTGGTCCCTCCTGTGAGGGAACCAGCATCTCTGACTATGATTTGTGGAGTCAGGGCTTGAGAGGCCCTGTCCTCCCTAGATAGGACTGGTGGGGGGGAATCACCCTCCAAGTCACTATACTCATCCTCTGTGTTGCCATCCTCAGAGGGGTTGGCTCTTTCAAACTCTGCCAACAGCTCCTGGAGCTGTAGTTTGGAAGGTCTGGAGCCCATTGCTATTTTCTTTAGTTTACAGAGTGACCTTAGCTCTCTCATCTGTAGATGGAGGTAAGGTGTGGTGTCGAGTTCCACCACATTCACATCTGTATTAGACATTATGCTTCTAAAAGTTGGAATACATTTTAAGAAACTAAAACTAGTTCTAGGATCTAATTCAAACTTTTACCAAACTTTTAAACTCTAAAAGGAAATGCTAACAGGGACTAACACAAGGCCCTAGCAGGACTTTTAAGAATTTAGAAAAATATCAAATTGCAAAAATCAATTTCTAATGACAATTTTTGGAATTTGTCGTGTGATCAGGTATTGGCTGAGTAGTCCAGCAAATGCAAAGTCTTGTACCCCACCGCTGATCCACCAATGTAGGAAGTTGGCTCTGTATGTGCTATTTCAAAGTAAGGAATAGCATGCACAGAGTCCAAGGGTTCCCCTTAGAGGTAAGATAGTGGCAAAAAGAGATAATACTAATGCTCTATTTTGTGGTAGTGTGGTCGAGCAGTAGGCTTATCAAAGGAGTAGTGTTAAGCATTTGTTGTACATACACACAGGCAATAAATGAGGAACACACACTCAGAGGCAAATCCAGCCAATAGGTTTTGTTTATAGAAAAATATATTTTCTTAGTTTATTTTAAGAACCACAGGTTCAAATTCTACATGTAATATATCATTTGAAAGGTATTGCAGGTAAGTACTTTAGGAACTTTGAATCATTACATTAGCATGTATACTTTTCATATAAAACACAATAAGCTGTTTTAAAAGTGGACACAGTGCAATTTTCACAGTTCCTGGGGGAGGTAAAGTAATGTTAGTTTTAACAGGTAAGTAAGTCACTTACAGGTTTCAGTTTTGGGTCCAAGGTAGCCCACCGTTGGGGGTTCAGAGCAACCCCAAAGTTATCACACCAGCAGCTCAGGGCCGGTCAGGTGCAAAGGTCAAAGAGGTGCCCAAACCACATAGGCTTCAATGGAGAGAAGGGGGTGCCCCGGTTCCAGTCTGCCAGCAGGTAAGTACCCGCGTCTTCGGAGGGCAGACCAGGGGGGTTTTGTAGGGCACCGGGGGGGACACAAGTTCACACAAAAGGTACACCCTCAGCGGCACTGGGGCGGCCCGGGTGCAGTGTAGAAACAAGCGTCGGGTCTTCAATGTAAATCAATGAGAGACCAAGGGATCTCTTCAGCGTTGCAGGCAGGCAAGGGGGTGGCTCCTCGGGGTAGCCACCACCTGGACAAGGGAGAGGGCTTCCTGGGGGTCACTCCTGCACAGGAGTTCCGTTCCTTTAGGTGCTGGGGGCTGCGGTGCAGGGTCTTTTCCAGCCGTCGGGAAATGGAGTTCAGGCAGTCGCGGTCAGGGGGAGCCTCGGGATTCCCTCTGCAGGCGTCGCTGTGGGGGCTCAGGGGGGACAACTTTGGTTACTCACAGTCTCGGAGTCGCCGGAGGGTCCTCCCTGAGGTGTTGGTTCTCCACCAGTCGAGTCGGGGTCGCCGGGTGCAGTGTTGCAAGTCTCACGCTTCTTGCGGGGAGTTGCAGGGGTCTTTAAATCTGCTCCTTGAAACAAAGTTGCAGTTCTTTTGGAGCAGTGCCGCTGTCCTCGGGAGTTTCTTGTCTTTCTTGAAGCAGGGCAGTCCTCAGAGGATTCAGAGGTCGCTGGTCCCTTGGAAAGCGTCGCTGGAGCAGGTTTCTTTGGAAGGCAGAAGACAGGCCGGTAAGTCTGGGGCCAAAGCAGTTGGTGTCTTCTGTTCTTCCTCTGCAGGGGTTTTTCAGCTCAGCAGTCTTCTTCTTCTTGTAGTTTCAGGAATCTAAATCTTTAGGTTCAGGGAAGCCCTTAAATACTAAATTTAAGGGCGTGTTTAGGTCTGGGGGGTTAGTAGCCAATGGCCACTAGCCCTGAGGGTGGGTACACCCTCTTTGTGCCTCCTCCCAAGGGGAGGGAGTCACATCCCTAATCCTATTGGGGAATCCTCCATCTGCAAGATGGAGGATTTCTAAAAGTTAGAGTCACTTCAGCTCAGGACACCTTAGGGGCTGTCCTGACTGGCCAGTGACTCCCCCTTGTTATTCTCATTATTTTCTCCGGCCTTGCCGCCAAAAGTGGGGGCCGGGGCCGGAGGGGGCGGGCAACTCCACTAGCTGGAGTGTCCTGCGGTGCTGGCACAAAGGGGTGAGCCTTTGAGGTTCACCGCCAGGTGTGACAGCTCCTGCCTGGGGGAGGTGTTAGCATCTCCACCCAGTGCCGGCTTTGTTACTGGCCTCAGAGTGACAAAGGCACTCTCCCCATGGGGCAGCAACATGTCTCGGTTGTGGCAGGCTGCTGGAACCAGTCAGTCTACACTGAACAATTGGGTAAAATACAGGGGGCATCTCTAAGATGCCCTCTGTGTGCATTTTTTTTATAAATCCAACACTGGCATCAGTGTGGGTTTATTATTCTGAGAAGTTTGATATTAAACTTCCCAGTATTCAGTGTAGCCATTATGAAGCTGTGGAGTTCGTTTTTGACAGACTCACAGACCATATACTCTTATGGCTACCCTGCACTTACAATGTCTAAGGTTTTGCTTAGACACTGTAGGGGCATAGTGCTCATGCACCTATGCCCTCACCTGTGGTATAGTGCACCCTGCCTTAGGGCTGTAAGGCCTGTTAGAGGGGTGACTTACCTATACCATAGGCAGTGTGAGGTTGGCATGGCACCCTGAGGGGAGTGCCATGTCGACTTAGTCATTTTCTCCCCACCAGCACACACAAGCTGGCAAGCAGTGTGTCTGTGCTGAGTGAGGGGTCCCCAGGGTGGCATAAGACATGCTGCAGCCCTTAGAGACCTTCCCTGGCATCAGGGCCCTTGGTACCAGGTGTACAAGTTACAAGGGACTTCCCTGGGTGCCAGGGTTGTGCCAATTGTGGAAACAATGGTACATTTTAGGTGACAGAACACTGGTGCTGGGGACTGGTTAGCAGGGTCCCAGCACACTTCTCAGTCAAGTCAGCATCAGTATCAGGCAAAAAGTGGGGGGTAACTGCAACAGGAAGCCATTTCCTTACACTGAGCATTCTGTGTTTGGGGTTGTCTGACTGGAATGCACAAGGGAGCTGTCAACTTACCCAGCTAGACGTGGATTGTAAGGCATAAAAAGATTTCAGTGCATAGAAATGCTCACTTTCTAAAAGTGGCATTTCTTAAACAGTAATATTAAATCCAACCTCACCAGTTTCGTTTTACCATTCTGGCCATACTAAATATGACCTGGTTACTCCTTTCAGATCAGAATCTACCACTCAAACAGTATATGAGGGTATCCCCAAAGTTAGCCTATGAAAGGAGCAGGCCTCGCAGTAGTGGAAAACAAATTTAGGAGTTTTAAACTACCAGGACATATAAACTACACGGGTACATGTCCTGCCTTTTACCTACTTTTCCCCCTGCCCAATGGGTTACCTAGGGCATACATTAGGCGTGGCTTATGTGTGGAAAAAGAGGGGTTTAAGACTTGGAAAGTAGTTTTAAATGCCAAGTTGAAGTGGCAGTAAAACTGCACACACAGGCCTTGCAATGGTAGGCCCGAGGCATGGTTAAGGGGCTACTAATGTGGGTGGCACAATCAGTGCTGCAGGCCTACTAGTAGCATTTAATCTACAGGCCCTGGGCACCTGTAGTGCACTTTACTGGGGTCTTACAAGTAGATTAAATAAGCCAATTGGGTATGAACCAATGTCGCCATGTTTTAAGGGAGAGAGCATATGCACTTTAGCACTGGTTAGCAGTCCTAAAACCATCAAAAACAGTGTCCAAAAAGTGGAGGGGGGCAGGCAAAAAGTTAGGGGTGACCACCCTAAGGTTGACTGGTGTAACAGAAGGACATGTACTTATAAGTCCTGGTAGTGAAAAACTCCCAACGTCATTTTTCACTACTGTGAAGCCTGCTCCTCTCAAAGGCCAACATTAGAAATGTCCTCATTGGGCAGGAAGGGTGGAGGGGCTCTCTCTTACACTTAAAAGTCCAGTGGGCTGTCCTCACACAAAGGACTGATAACCTCCCACAGGGCTCCTGGCATACAGGGCTGGGTTGAAAGGGGAATGTGTACACTTCAAAACCACTCTTTGAAGTTTCCCTACTTCAAAGGCACTTTGGGGCATATATACTGAGTTTGTGACCCCACCAATTCAGACACTCCTGGATCTACAACTGGACTCTCTTAGAGGGGCTGTTGAGCTGCCCAAATGACTCATCTGGACTGCTTTTCGAGAACAACTCCTATGCCCTGCTGGCTGATGCTCCCTGACTTTGCTGGAAGGTCGCTGTCTTCCTCCACTTGGTTTGAGCTTGCCTCCTGTTCTGAAGTCTCAGGGCCAATAAAGACTTCATCTACTATGTCCTAGCTAGTCCACCGACTTCAGTGACTCCAGAACTAGCACTGCTGTAAGATGCCGCTGTCTGCTCCGTGGTCATCGCTGAACCCAATGACCACGGTCGGCAATGCAATCCCGACATCGCTGTGACGCTGCTGAAGTCCTGTGGTGTGATTGTGACACTGCGAAATCAACACATCGCATCTTGACCTGCTGAACTCATCGACCTTGCCGGGTCACAAGGAACCAACGCCTCACCACCGATGCAGCATCACCTCCCCTGCATCCAGATGGAATAGACGCATTGCCTCCCCTGCGCAGCAATGAGGAACTGATGCCTCACCTCACTAGCGTCAGCCAGGAACTGATGCCGCACTGGCCCCAGCGATGCCTCATCTCCCCGACTGTGTGCTACGTCTTTGTCTCCTCGTTTACCAAAGGTACTGTATCTAGGGTCTGTGTGACTCTGTGACCGGTCCACACTCCCTCGAAAGTCATTTCACGCTGTTGGGAGCGACTCCGTCAAGATGTTGTATAGCCCCAGTTGGAGCTATTGAGTTTCTAAGCGCTATATTAAGAGTTGATCTTGAAAAATTCATATCTTTACTTGTGTACATTGAAGTCTTGACATTTTGGTCTTCTTTAATTCAGATAAATATGATCTATTTTCCTAAACTGGTTTGGAGTACTTTTTGTGGTGTTTTTACTGTGTTACTGTATGAGTTATTGCACAAATACTTTACACATTGCCTTCTAAGTTAAGCCTGCCTGCTCTATGCCAACTACCGGAGGGTGAAGACAGGATAATTTAGGTGGTGGTGTGACTTACCTTGACTAGGTTTGTAGTCCCTACTTGGACAGGGTGCATTTCTACACCAGCTAGAGACCCAATTTCTAACACTCTCCATGCCCTAATATGCACAGCTGGCATCTGAGTGAGAGGTCTGACAGGAGAGGACAGTTCCTCTCCATGCACTACTATGCACACCCGTCATCTGAGAGAGAGGTGTGGGAGAACATGCCTGTCGTTCTCCACACACTTCTCGTACATGCATCATATGAGACAGAGGTCTGAAAGGAAAGGCTAGCCCATCCAAACACCCTACTATGCACAACAGTCATTTGAGAGAGAGGTCTTACAGAAGAGGGTAGTCCCTTGTCACACACTACTACCCAAATGCGTCATCTGAAAGAGGGGTCTGAAAAGACAGACCTGTCATTTTTCACACACTATTACACATAGTCGTCTGAGACAGAGGTTTGAAAGGAGAGGCCAGTCCCTTCCTACATCCTACCATGCACAGCTGTCATCTGAGAGAGAAGTTTTAGTGGAGAGGCAAGTCTCTCTCCAAAACCTTATCACGCCCAACCATCATCTGAGAGAGAGGTCAAAAGGGAGACGCCAGTCCCTCCTCACTCCCTATTCTTCACAGCTGTAATCCGAGAGAGAGGTCTGACATGATAGGCCAGCTCCTCCCACGCACAGCTATGCACACCTATAATCTGAAAGAGAGGTGTGAAAGGACAGGCCCGTCATTCTCCATAAACTACTATGCACACCTGTTATCTGAGACAGATGTTTGAAAGGAAAGGCCTGTCTATCCACATACCCTGTTATGCACACCCACCATCTGATAGACAGGTGTCAGAGGAGAGGCCAGTCTCTCTCCACACTGAAAGGACAGAGCAGTTCTTCCTCACACTTCTATACATACCCATTATCCAAGAGAAGGGTGTAAGCGAAGAGGCTAGTCTCACTACTATGCATGCTTACGATTCTGTGGAAGGGTGTTATTGGAGAGGTAAGTCTCGCTCTATACCCTACTAAGTACACTAATAACCTTGGGATTTCACCATACATCCTACAACGTACACTTTTGAGCTTAGGGAGATGCGTCAGCAGAGAGGACAGTCCTACCACACACCTTACTATGCATATCCTTCATCTGACATAGAGGTGAGAGGCAAGTCTCGCAAGAGTAGAGTGGAAGCCTCAGGGAGTGAGGCTTGCCACACGAGGCTCATTTGATCCTGTGAAACACTCGCAAGAACCACATTGAAAATGACTGAGCCTTCCATGATGAGCTTTACGATCTAGTGAGTGTCTCATAAGACCCACACAAAAAAATTACTGGGCCAGTCACTAGGTGTTTTATGATCATACGAGAGTCTCATGAGATTGTATGGGAGAAATTAAGAAAAAGGGCCAAGGCTCAACCAATGGTAACCATTCTTATTAACTTGTTGAAGAAATGTTGTGATGTGATTGGCTGCAGAATTAGAGATAGCTCAGTTTGTCCTTCGTGCTTTGGTAGTGAAGGAAGTATGTTTGAGTTGTGCTCAGCAGTAGTGAATTTTTGTGGAGCTGAAAGAGACTTGTGTGCTCATCTGCATTTAAGAAAGAAAACCACGTACATGTTTTTAATAATATATTTTATAAACTTTGTTGTGAAGTGTCAGTAAGTGTACTAATGATGGTAGAAGTATTCCACACTATGGCCCTCATTACAACCCTGGTGGTTGGTGATAAATTGGTGGTAATAACGCCAACAGGCCGGCGGTAACTAACGCCAAATTATGACCATGGCTGAAAAAGCTCAGATAGACAGCCACTTTACCACACCGACCGCCTGGGCGGAATCAACAGCCACCACGGCGGTAGCCGCCTACAGCCAGGCGAAAGTCAATGTTCCGCCACCGTATTAAGACCCTCCAATCCGCCACCTTTTCTGGGGCGGTACCAACGACATCAAAAGCCTGGCGGAAACAGACCTCAGAAGGGAAATGACACAGGGAAGAACCTCGCTGCCATGGAACCCGAGCTGCAGATTTTACCATGATCACGTCCTGCTCCACCACGAACACCAACGACAGAGAAGACGACCACAGTGAGTACAGCCGCCTAGCACACAGGGGAGTGGGATAGGAAAAAGAGAATGACACACACACACGCACAACACACACACCCCCAACACCATACACACAATCAGATGCACAAGAAAACATATATACCCCGTACCCCACAGGGATAATGCAAGGACAACACGAATAGATGAAAGTGAGTGTAATAATATAAATACATAGAAAATATGTACATCCAGTCTAAAAGTATATACAGATGTACAACTCAAGGGACACTGCCCAGTCCTCAACATGTGTGGGCCACATCACAAAGTCCAAGGCCCCAATTGTCTCCTGAAACAACACGAAGACAACACTGCAGGGGCATCAGTTCGAAAATATGCAGGCACCTCAGGGGGAAGGGGAATGTGGGGGCACCACAGCCCGCAGATGGAACATCACCACTGGTCCTGGAGGGGCCAACATGCCTATTGCTCTTTGTCCTGGGGAGTGCAAGGCCACAGTCTCTCAAGTGGGAAACTTGACCACTGGCTCTGGAGGGGGAAACATGCCCTGTGTTGGTCCTGGGGAGTGCAAGGCCACAGTCTCTCAAGGGGGTGACTTGCCCACTGGTTCTGGAGGGAGCATCGTGCCCTGTGATCTTCATCCTGGGGAGGATGAGGTGAGTGGGTGCCATACCCACTGGTTCTGGAGGGGGCAACATGCCCTGTGCTTCTGATCCTGGGGAGGATGGGGTGAGTGGGTGGCTTATCCACTGGTTCTGCATCGTGCCCTGTGCTTCTGATCCTGGGGAGTGCAAAGTCACAGTCTCTCAGCTGGCTGTCATACCCACAGGATTTGCAGGGGGGCAGGCTGCACAACAGCCCATGGAGGCAGGTCTAATGAATGTCCGTGGGCGGTGATAGCTGCTCAGTGGTGGCAGTGGTGCTGCTGCTGGTGGTTGTTGTGGCGGGAAGCTCCAGCCCATCCCCTGCAGCCTCAGACGGCTGCTCAGTGGTGGCAGTGGTGTTGCAGCTGCTGCTGGTGGTGGTTGTGGGGGGAATATCCAGCCCATCCACAGCTGCCTCGGACGGCTGCACAACCATAGTTGGTGGTGGGGGCTCTGATTGAGTCCCTGCGCCAGGCTTCTTCTCCTTCCTGCCTGCTGGTGCAGCCCCCTTGCCCTTCCTGGCTGCAGCTGGGGATGGCTCCTTGCCCTTCCTGGCAGCAGCTGGGGATGGATCCTTGCCCTTCCTGGCAACACTTGGGGCAGGCACCCTTTCCGTGAGGTTGGCTGGTGGCCTGGATCCTTTACCACCACGAGTAGCTGTGGACACTACTGGGCCTGTGGACTGGGTGGCTGAGGTGCTTGCCTGGGTTTTACCCACCCTGGCCAGATGTGAAGGAGGGGGGTGGGGGAGGGAAGAGGTCAATGGTGGAAAGGAAAAATGTCTTAGGGACTTTGGGGCGGGAAGAGGAAGAAGGTGTGGAAGTGAAGGAAGAGGGGGTGGTTGTGGGAGGTGCCTGTCTGCTGTGTTTGGGTGCAGGTGCATGGGCTGGATGCTGTTGTGAGGTAGATGGATGTTAGGTGTATGAGTGCTTCCGTTTGTGTACCTTGGGAGAGGGGACACAGACACAGTGGGAGAGGACACAGGGGACGTGTGCATGGCTGTTGGGGTGGTGTCTGCCAGTGAGGTGTGTGTTCTGTTAGTTGTGGTGGTGGTGGCAGTAGTGGCTGAGAATGTAGTCCATGCAGGTGTGAGTAGAGATGCAACTGGGAGGTAGATGGAGGAGGAAGAGGGGGACACAGTGGAGGCAGTGGATGTTGGTATGTCTGCATCTGGGTGGTGTTTGTGTGAGTGCCTGTGGGATGAAGTGTGGTGTTTGTGTTTGCATGAACCACTCTTGTGTGTTGTCCTGTGTGCATGCTGGTCTGCCTGTGTGCTTTGGATAGGTTGGGGTTGAGAGGAATGGGATTGGGTAGAGGAAGTTGGAGGGGGGAGGGTGGAAACAGGGACAATGCTGGCATCAGAGAGGAGGCTAGAGCCTGGATTGATCTCTGTTGGGCCGCCAAGCCAGTGTGAATGCCTTTCAGAAATGCATTGGTTTGTTGCATTTGGACTGCCAGCCCCTGGATGGCATTCACAATGGTTGACTGCCCCACAGAGATGGATTGCAGGAGGCCAATAGCCTTCTCATTCAGGGCAGCAGGGCTCACTGGGACAGGGCCTGAGGTGCCTGGGGCAAAGGAGATGCCCACCCTCCTGGGTGAGTGGGGACGGGAAACTCGTTGAGGGGCTGCTGGGAGGGTGATGCTGGTAAGGGGGGGTGGCGGCTGTACCTGTAGCTGGGGTGGGCACAGAGGTGTCCGCCATCACCAGGGAGCTTCCATCGGAGGAGGAATCTGTGTCCGAACTGTCCCCTCCAGTCTCCACCATGGTGCTTCCCTCACCCTCCGTCCTACTGGTGCCCTTGCTAACGGTGGACTCTGCCTCCTGTGGGAAGAAGCTCCCACCGTCGTTGGTGCCTCTGCTCCTCTGCCAGATGATGCCAATGCGCATAAGGACAGGATGAAAAAACAAAAAGGGGGGAAGAGACAAAGGAAACACTTTGTCAATGGCTGCACCAACACCACTGTTGGAGTACACAGCACCCTCACACACAGTGAACAGTCCTACGCACTATGCAGTGCACTACTAGTGACAATGCTAGTCACCAGGGCATGGGGAGGGACACATACTGCCAACTACAGCATACCTGGGACCCACACAGACCTGCCCAGTAGTGGAGGCCTACTAGCTAGGTAGGAGGAATTTCACATCTGAACCCTGCCCAACATGGGACCTACTCTGCGATGTCAGGCCTGGCCTAGGGGCACCCACAGACACACATCCCCCACCCTGATACCACCCTACCATTCGTAAGTTGGAATAATGGCCACTGTACTCTCCCCCTTGTGGCTGCTGTGATGCCCTCAAGCACCCATCCAGCTCTGGATAGGCCACCGCCAGTCTGCGGACCATCAGGGGGGTCAGGGTTTGATGGGCACCACTTCCTCGTTGGAAGGCCATCCCCAGCTGGGCCTCAGTCGTCTTCTCTGCCCAGCGTCTCAGGTCCTCCCACTGTTTCTGACAGTGGGTGCTCTGCCTGCCTTAGACCCTTAGGGCCCGCACGTCCTTGGCGATGGCACGCCATATACCCTTCTTTTGATGGGCGCTGACCTGCAGAGAAAATACACACAGGGAAAGGTATTACTCAGACCGTCCTGCCTGTTACGCTCATGGCCCACCATATCCCTTCCCATCCCCATTTGCACAGACATGGCCTGGCACACAAGCTGCATGTCGCCCCAAGGGAACATCCACCAACCCTGCCCACACGAGGCTTTCATACACACCACTCCATGCATTTATGCCCCATGCATCGTGCTCACAGTGTACTCACCTGTTAGTCTGGAGGCCCATATAAAGCAGTCAGTACTGAGTAGACCCCATCCACCAGTCGCTACAACTCCGCTGAGGTGAAGGCAGGGGCCCTCTCCCCAGTCACACGAGCCATGGTAGGTTCCAGACACATGTCACAGCAGCACATGCAGTGTAGGTCCTCTCCTGTTGAAGGTCAGGTAGCAAGCGAGTAAACAGATAGAAAATGGCAGTCACGTCCACGGCGGTGCGTACCGTCACCGCTGGTGTCCATCACCATTGGCTACTGGAACACATAGGGCCTAATGATAACCAATGAGGTGTTGCACGGCGGTAATCGACCGCCTCCTGCAACGGTGCACAACGTCAGCGGAATTACCTCACTTCCACCTGTCCATCCACACAGGACAGGCAGACACCATTTCAGGGGGGGGAGGCAGGCCCTGGATTAAACTGCATCACAGTTCACAATTGTACAATCTGGACAAATGCCACATAGACATTTCAAAATAACATCATACATTGTACTGTTGTGGCTACAATGTATAGTTTATGACCGGCTCCTCACTCTTTTGCCCCCTAGATTGCAACCGCTGCAGATGAATAGGAGATGGAGACATACCCCCGTGTACAGACCCCTGGTGGACTTGGCTACAATGGAGGACAGGCACATTAACCTCATTTACAGACTTGACAGGGCCACAATCACGGAGCTGTGTGCCCAACTGGAGCCTGACCTGATATCTGCTATCCGTCACCCCACTGGGATCCCCCCTCTTGTGCAAGTCCTATCTGTGCTCCATTTCTTGTCAACTGGTTCTTTCCAAGTGACAGTGGGCTTGGCAGCAGGAATGTTACAGCCAATGTTCTCAATAGTGCTGACCAGAGTGTTGCCTGCTCTGATTAAACACATATGCAGCAACATTGTTTTTCCCCAGGTGGAGGATTTGGCACCAGTGAAGGCTGACTTCTATGCAATGGGACATATCCCCAACATAATTGGGGCGATTGATGGAACACATATTGCATTTGTTCCCCCCAAAATGAACAGGTCTACAGAAATCTAAAGAGTTTTCGTTCAATGAATGTCCATATGGTGTGCCTGGCGGACCAATACATCTCCCACGTCAATGCAAAGTATCCTGGGTCTGTGCATGATGCCTTTATCCTGAGGAATAGCAGCATCCAAAATGTGATGGGCCAACTACAGAGGCACTGTGTGGGGCTAATAGGTGAGCCCTGGTTCCCACCCAGTGGATGTTGGTGTATGGGTATGATGTGGACCATAAGGATAATGTGTGGCTAAATGTTGTCCCTCGATATTTGCAAGTGACTCTGGTTACCCCACCCTATCATGGCTACTGACCCCTGAGAGGAATCACAGGACAAGGGCAGAGGAACGTTAAAATGAGGCACATGGGCGAACAAGAAGGATCATTGAACGCACCTTTGGCGTCCTGAAGGCCAGGTTTTGGTGCCTCCATCTAACAGGTGGTTCCCTGTGCTACTCACCCATTAAGGTCTGCCAGATAATCGTTGCATGCTGCATGTTGCATAACCTTGCTTTGAGACGCCATGTGCCTTTTCTGCAGGAGGAGGAGGCTGGAGTTGCCCATGTGGCAGCAGTGGACCATGGGGACAATGAAGATGAGGAGGCAGAGGATAAGGACAACAGAACTGCAGTGATTCAACAATATGTCCAATGACACACTGGTAAGACAGTGGTATTTCACATTTTATTGTCATTTTATTGTTTGAGATTGTCACTGGCAGGCTGTGATTTCCCACTTCTATGCCCACTCACTGCACCATTTGGTAAATCTTTTTGCAGATGTTGGTGCCCCACTATCGCTCCTGGTGTGTTCACTGCAGCCAACTACAGCTCTATCCTATGTGCACATTACTGTACAGTTGAATTGCAATGTTTGAACCTTGTTAAACGAACACATACTTAAATCATTTGACATAATTCATACTAGTATTTTTTCAAATGGTGTTTATTGCAGTGCTAAGAAGAAAAGGGGGAAGTACTATGGGCTGGGGTGATGATGGAGGAAAGTCGAGGGTATAGTTCCATTCTATTTGTAGCACAGGTGCATTATTCAAGGAGGCATAGGAAGGGGAGCAATGGCAGTCCAAGGTGGACAGGGTGACAGAGTGGGACACAAGGGTGACAATCAGGAGAGTCTTATTTCCTGGCGGGGGTCTTGGCAATAGTCTTTGGCTTCTGCCTGGATCACAGGGAACGTTTGTGGGGTGGTTCTCCTTCTGCAGGGGGAGGGGTGCTGGTGGCCTGTTGGTCCTGTGGAGGGGCCTCCTGTCCACTAGTGGCAACGGAGGTGGAAGGTTGTTCAATTGTCTGGCTAGTTGCAGGGACCTGCTGTTGTGAGGCTGCCTCCATCATAATGTTGGCCATGTCTGCCAGCACCCCTGCAATGGAGACCAGGGTGGTGTTAATGGCCTGCAAGTCCTCCCTGATCCCCTGGTACTGTCCCGCCTACAGCCACCTGTTCTCCTACACGTTGGACAGGATCTGGCCCGGCGTATCCTGGGAATGTTGGTATGCTCCCAGGATCTCAGTGAGTGCCTCCTGGAGAGTCAGTCCCTGGGCCTGTCCTCCCCCTCGCGCACAGCAGTCCTTCCAGCTTCCCTGTTGTCCTGTGCCTCTGTCCCCTGAACCGTGTGCCCACTGCCACTGACCCCAGGTCCCTGACTGTCTTGAGTATGGGGGGTGCCCTGGGGTCCCTGTAGTGGTGGACACACTGCTGATTGATGTGTCCTGGGGAAAGAGGTGTGGGTACGCTGGGTGGGTGCTATGGTGGTGTTTCCATGTAGGGGAGGCTCTGTGGTGGTGTTTGACTGTGCCTGGGTAACCGACTATCCGGAGGTCCCTGATGGGCCAAGTTGGTCATCCAGATCCAGCCGAGCCCAGTCACTGTCAACACTGTGGGCCTCTTCTGTGAGGGACTGCGTAGTGCTGGCACCTCTTCTTCGGTGACATTAGCTGGTATACCTGTGGGGATGTAAATGCAGTGTTATTGTTTCTGTATGTAACATGTTGTGCATGGGTGGGTTGCCCTGTTAGGATATATTCGCCCTGGCAGCTTTAGCTTGTGTGAGTTGGTATGTGGTGGGCTAGCTGATTCTCTCCAGTGTGCATGCGTTACTGATAGGGGTCCATGCAGGTCTGCGACTGGTGTCCATGCATTGGTGGTGCATGCAGGGCTTGGCATTGGGATGGGTGAGATGTGATGGTGGGGTGTGTAGGTAGTGGTGGAGTGATGGGAGTGAGGGTGGGGGTATGTGATGGCATGCAGGTAGAGGGGTGATGGAAATAGAGAGTTGACTGACCAGAGTCCAGTCCTCCTGCTACTCCTGCCAGGTCCTCAGGATGCATGATTGCCAAGACTTGCTCCTCCCATGTTGTTAGTTGTTGGGGAGGAGGTGGGGGTCCACCACCAGTCCTCTGTACAACTAGTTGGTGTCTTGCTGCTATGGAACGCACCTTCCCCCATAGGTCATTCCATCTCTTCCTGATGTCGTCCTTTGTTCTGGGCTGCTGTCCCACGGCGTTGACCCTCCGCCATAGCTCCATCTTCCTAGCAATGGATATCTGCTGCACCCGTGCTCCAAATAGCTGTGGCTCTACCTGGATGATTTCCTCCACCATGACCCTTAGCTCCTCCTCAGAGAATCTGGGGTGTCGTTGTGGTGCCATGGGTCTTCCGTGAGTAGTATGGGTGAGGGTGTGTAGGGTGACGTGTTGGGGTGTGTGTTGTGAGGTGCGTGGGTGGTGTATAGGTGATGGTGGTATGTGGCTCTGGTTGTGTGAGTGGTCTTGCTGTCTCTCTCTGGTGGCAATTATTTATAGTCGTAAAGGGTTGTGGGTAGTGTGGGTGTGTGTTTTATAGTGGTGTGGGTGTGTGGGTGTTGTGTGTGTATGGGTGTCAGGTGTGTGTTGTTTGAATTGTCCAATGTGGTGTTGTTTTGTTTGTGTGTGTGTATTTTGAGCGCGGCAGAATGTACCCCCAATGGTTTACCACCATTAAATGTCCGCCGTGGTGATTCGTGGGTCATAATGTGGTAGGCGTTGTTCTTTTGGCGTAATGGTGTAGGTTTTGATACCGCCAGTTTATCGCTGACCTTTGGTGTGACGGAGTTGTGTCTATGGCTGAATAGTGACGGATTGGTGTGTGTGTGTCATATTATGGTGAACGGATATCTGCTTTGGCGACGGTATGTTGGCGGCAGTGGGATTTACCAGCAAAGTCATAATGAGGGCCTATGTTTACAAAGTGAAAAGCTCCTTGGGGAGGTGTAGATGTGTTAATATATGTGTGTAATAAGTATGTGTTTGAGAGCTAACATTATTATGTAGAGAGATGCGAACAACTGTTGCAGATTGTGTTAAAAAGTAAGTGTTTCAACTGTATAAACTCCTCAGAAAGGTAAGCTCAGTTTCTTAACTTATTGTGACCGGACTGGGTCAAGGACGACACGAAGGGACAGGGATGGTTGAGTTCAGGTGTGCTTTATTAGCTTTCGGAATATCAGGTGTGACATATGAGTGCCTTTCTTGTGCTGTTTCCTTTTCGGCTTCCTTCTCCTGGCCTTTCACCTCTTCTTTGGTTTTCTCTATTGCAGGGCTCCCAGGAAGCGCATGTGGGAAAAGAACAAGAGAAAGTATCGGTAAGTTCCTTTTCTTTTATCTTGTGGCTCTTTCTTTCCCTACCCTGCTTTCTTTCTTCTTTTTCGTTCTGAAGGGGTTTTCTCTCTCTTTCCTTTCTAATGTATTTTCTGTGTCTTCCACTGGCACCTCTTCTGTCAAGGGTTATGAATTTCTATATCTGTTTTAGTTCCTGGATACACTTTCTATTGTAGGATCCTTTTCTTGCTTCTTCTCCTTCTCTGACTCTTCTTGTATTACTTTTGTGTCTCTGTCTTTGTACCCTCTGTTTTGTTTTCTTCTTCTTTCTTCCTTTTTGTACCCTTCTGCCCTTTCAGTCTGTTTTTGTTTTGACTTAAGTAGCAGCAATGCTGCGTCCTCTTTTACTGCCCTTGGGTTTCCTGCTCCTGGGTATAGATATATTTTTGTTCTCTCTGCCCCTTGTAATTTCATGTGGATCTCTCCCAGTTCCCCCCCCCTTTTCCCCGTCCTCACACTCCCCCTTGTTTCTAGTTCCCTTCTCCCCACCCAACTGCCCTTGTTCCCCCTAAACGGTCCCGGGACACACCCGAGGTTGCCACGGTTCTCCTGAAGCGTGGCTGGTAGTCTTGAGTTGCGCCCCCTGGGTCGCCGAGGTTTCTGCTCCGACGTCCGACTTCTCTCCTCCTGGGTTTCGTCTTCTTTCGCCGACCTGTCCTCCCGCGCTGATTCTCCTCAATCCACCGTCGCGCGCCTCTTCATTGCCGTCCGCCGGCTTTTCAACTCCTCCCGTCCCCGCGCAGCAACCTCCTGGCCCCTGCTTCGATGCCGGAAGAGGTTTTGGATTCGCTGCCATTTCGGGAAGACCCGGGGCATTGTTGACAGTGCCAGCACAAGTCGGGTTTGTCGACGGGCCCCCTCGCGCCGGCCCGTCACAGAGACTCCCCCTAGCGAGCGGCTGATAGAGACGCTCCGAATCAGGATACCAGGATAAATAATCAGCGTTAGTGATGAGGTTGACCGGGGAATGATGTATCTGGAAGGAAAAAGGCTGGAGTGAGAGGAACCACCTGAGTACACAAGCATTAGTGTCCTTGTGTTGGGCCAGCCAGGTCAGAGGAGCATGGTCAGTCACCAAAGTAAATGTTCTTCCGGCCAAACAATATCGTAGGGACTCCACCGCCCACTTGGTAGCCAAACATTCCTTTTCTAATGTGGGGTAGTGTTGTTCCCGAGGAATGAGTTTGCGACTAATGTAAACGATGGGATGTAGGGCCCCATCCTCTTGTTCTTGTGAAAGGACGGCCCCCTAGTCCCATGTCAGAAGCATTGGTTTGTACCACAAATGTTTTTTTGAAGTCAGGACAACATAACACTGGTCCGGATGTCAAGGCGTGTTTTAACATCTCAAAACTCTGTCTTTCCACAGCAGAGAGAGGGGAAAAGGTATTTGGACATGCTTTTCTCAATAAGTCTGTAAGAGGCCCGGCTATAGTGGAGAATTGTGGTATGAAGCGACAATAGTATCCTACAAGTCCTAGAAATGCCTGTACATCTTTCTTTGTGCGGGGATGGGGTAAATGGGTGATTGCCTGTATTTTTTCTACCTGTGGTCTAACTTGTCCCTCTCCTAGTAGATATTCCAAATATTTAATCACTGTGTGTCCCAATTTACATTTCTCAGGGTTAGCTGTGAGATTGGCTTCCCTTAGTGCCTGTAGGATGTTTTCTAAGTGCTCTAGGTGGTCTTTCCATGTCATGCTGTAGACTACGATATCGTCGAGATAGGCAGCTGAATACTGGTGGTAGGGTCTAAGTATCCTGTCTATAAGTCTTTGAAAGGTGGCTAGGGCTCCATGGAGACCAAATGGAAGAACCGTGAAGTGATAAAGACCAGAGGGAGTAGCAAGTGTGGTCTTTTCCTTATCTTCTGGTCGTAACGGTATTTGCCAATACCCTTTTGTTAAATCTAGGGTGGACACACAGCCGGCTTGACCCATTCGTTCCAGGAGTTCGTCTATGCGAGGCATTGGGCATGCATCAAACTGTGATAGGGCGTTGACGCGTCTGAAGTCAACACAAAATCTGGTGCTTCCATCTGGTTTTGGTACTAGTACCACCGGGGAACACCAAGGACTGGTGGATGGTTCTATGATGCCTGCTTCTAACATAGATTCTAGTTCTCGCTCTATGATTTGTTTTTTCGCCTCAGGGATACGGTATGGCCGTTGTCGAGCTATAGTGTCGGTATTGGTACGAATAGTATGTTGTATTAAAGATGTTCGTCCTGGGGTTTTTGAGAATACGTCTCCGTTGTTTTTGACCAGGTTGTTAAGTTGAGTAAGGTAAGTTTCCAAAAGGGCGGGGTTTATTTGAGGGGTAGGATCCTCATTCAGTGGACCAGTAGGGACGGGGTGGAGGGGAATATCGTCCTCTGCCTCTTTTGCAATATAAAAGGTGGGGTATTCATTTACGGGTTCGTGCCATTTCTTTAACAGATTAATATGGTATATCTGTTCCCGGACGGTGCCTTGGGGTATTGCGAGTCTATATGTGGGAGGATTGATCTGGTCTATTACCTCATAGGGTCCTTGCCATCGGGCTAGTAATTTGTTTTCACAACTGGGTAGCAATACCAATGCTTTGTCTCTCACCTTCAGACTCCGATACGAACTTTTGGCGTCGTATATTCTCTTTTGGGTGCTTTGGGCCTCTCTTAATGCGGTATGGGCTTCTTCCCATACTGTATGAAGGTTTTCCCTCAGTTCTCTGGTATACGTTAAAATGTCCTTGACCTCTTCCTCTGATTCTTCCCATTGTTCTGCCAACATTTCTAGAAGTGTACGTGGCTGCCTCCCAAACAACAGCTCAAAAGGGCTATGTCCTGTAGACGCCTGGACATGTGTGCGTATGGCATAGAGAACCAGGGGTAGCTTCTTTTCCCAATCTTTCCCTGCTTCTGAAATACATTTGCGGAGTAGTGTTTTAATAGTCTTGTTATATAGTTCCACTAATCCGTCTGTTTGGGGATGATATACTGAGGTTCTTATTTGTTTAACCCCTAGGGAACGGCACACTTCTGCCATAATTCTTGACATAAACGGAGTTCCCTGGTCTGTGAGGATTTCCTTAGGAAACCCTACGCAGGAAAAAAACTCGATCATAGCCTGTGCAAGGGTTTTTGTATGCATACTGTGGATAGGAATGGCCTCAGGATACCGGGTCGCGTAGTCGACCAACACAAGGATGTATTGGCACCCTTTTACCGAAGGAGTCAGGGGTCCTACAATGTCCAGCCCGACTCTAGTGAAAGGGGTCCCTATAATAGGAAGAGGTTGGAGAGGGGCTGGTCGATAAGGGGATGGATTCATGAGTTGACATTTTGGGAATTCAGAACAATGTTTCCTAATGTCCCCCGAATACCGCAGGCCAATAAAATCGCCGAAATACCGCGGCCTCCGTTTTTTCTCTCCCCATGTGTAGGACCTGCTGCCTATGTGTTTGGGGCATTACTAACTGAGATGCTTTTCCCCTGGAGTTGGAGGTGCTTCTATATAACAAATTGTTTTCTATTATGAATTTGGGACCTACCGATTGTCCGTCCGGGTGTAAGGCTTGGTGCCAAGCATTTTTCAGGGTGGGATCTTCATGCTGTGCTTGTCTGAAATCCCCAGTGGTTGTAAAAACCGTGGCTGTATGGAGTGGGGGGTCTAGGTTCCTGAGGTCACAAAAGTTTCGATATTCCCGCCGCTGTTCTCTCTTCTGTTTTCTGCTGAGTTTGATCCACGGTGTTCTGGCTTCAACCTCGCTTGCTCCAAAGGGTGCCTCTTCCCACCAATCGTTGTTTACATGCTCGTGACTGGTCCTTTCAAGGAGAGAGGTAAAGTCCACATAGTCCGTACCGAAGATAAGAACCTCGCCCAGATTTTGAATCACCCCCACAGTGATTGTCTCGTCATCCCCTCTCCAATTGAGACGGACCGTAGTTACTGGATAGGGCCACATGCTATCAGTACCTGACTTTGCGGGGTCCGTTGCCCGGGCAGCACCAGGTTCTGTCGAATCACACTTTGGCTACACCCGGAATCCACTAGAGCCGTCCTTTCCATATCATTTAGATAGACCTTTAGAGTATAGGTAGGTCTCTTACCACCTGACCATAGTACTCGACCTTTCATCAGTCCGATCTCCATCGGCTCCTCTGGGTCTTTCTTTAGCGGGGAGTTTTTTAAAAAAAATTTTTAAATCTGTTTATTCAACGTTATTCAAAACATAATACAAGAGCTACAGTACATTCCACTTAACTTGGCGAGAAAATATACAACTTTTCTACTCATGTATATCCGTGCATATTAGTAGTTTGTGTATAATACAAGTTCATTTTAACGTACTGGCGTATAACTTAACATTGTGTAACTTTCAATACTAGTCTTGTCAATCAATATGCATAGGTCTATATGTCAGTGTCAGAGGTAATGATGTTTACGTTAGGCTGTATAGGCGCGAAAAGTAACTATCTTTTGTGTTTGCTTGGCGTGGTTAGTTAGTGGTATCGGATCAGGGCCAGAAGATTAGTGGTGCGCGAGCGTGGTGTTACAGTACGCCTTAGGGTTCGGCTCCGTGTCCTTTATGCTTTGGTTGAATGTGATGATATCCTGTCAGCCTATTAGTACATAGCGAAAGGAAGGGAGAGGGGTGAGGAGGCAGGTATTGTGTTTGCTGAGTATCGGACAGGGGGTCCACTAACGGACGTACATTACTTTGGGCGTCTCAGGGAGGGTACTTGTCATCTCTGGACTCTATTTTTACTACGAACATATCCCAACTTGCAGCGCCTTCCTGTATCTGTCCCTTAAGTTGCAGTTGTCTAAGTGTTTGAGCCTCTGCTATTGCGCAACTATGTAAGTCTCTCAGCCAGGTGGAGTGAGGAGGGGCATTTGGGGCCTTCCAGTGGGTGGCGATCAGGCGCTTGTATATCACAAATGCCAGGTCCACAAACTTGTGGGTGTATTTATCTCCCTTAGCGCGGTGTCGTATACCAAGCAGGCAGGATTCCGGAGTAGGTGTTAACGCGTGGTCCACTATGTCTGCCGTGGTTTCAATAATGTGACACCAGCCCGTATTTATAGAATGACATTCCCAAACCATATGATAGAAGTTAGCTGCAGAGGTGGCGCACCTTGGACATATTGGTTTAGAATTTGGGTATATTTTATGGATACGAGCCGGGGAAAGATATGATTGATGTATGTAATTAAATTGCGTATATCTTAGCCTAGTATTACGAGATACGGACTTAATAGAGGTGAGGGCTACTTCCCAGGATTCCTGAGTGGTTGGTGTATTGAGGACTGAATCCCATCGGAATTTAGCCTGAGTTAAGGCAGTGCAGTTGCTTGCTAGGAGCGTTTTATATAATTTGGTAATGGAACCTTTTGCGTTGCCCTTTGAAAGTACTAAAGTGAGTAGACGGGATTCATTAGGTTCGTTGGGGCTACGTCCCCATAGGTTGTGTAAAAGATTAGCGATGGCGCTGTATGTCAAGAAAGCCCCAGGTTGTATTATATCTGCCGCTACCAATTCTGCAAACGTACTTGCTTTGGAGCTCGAGTAGAGGTCTCCCAGGTTCAAGGTATTGGTCACGCGTATATCGTGATAGGATGAAAGAGCTTGTATGCCCGGTACCTGCGACAGTGGAAGCAAGGGGGAGTAGGGGGGGGACAGTGCCTTGCCTTGTACGTATCTCTGCCAACAGTGCCTGGCCGTGTTCCATAGAGGTGAATACTTTGCTGGGTAGGGGGGTCCTGCCAGCAAAGAGGTCAGTATCGCTTGTGGTGCTGTGTGAGCAGCTATCGCTATGCTCTCCGGAATGGTCGGTTCGTTGAGCCACATTTTGACCCATTGCAGTTGGGCTGCTACGTAATATAATTCTAGATTCGGCATGCCAAGCCCACCTTCTTCTTGTGGGTATTGCGTAACGGCTAGTGCTACCCTGCGCCTGTCCTTGCCCCAGAGTAAGTCAGTTAGTAGTGAGTGTATTTTGCGAAAAAACAAGCGTGGCAAGGGTATCGGGAGCGCTGTAAAGTAATATAGGAATCTCGGTAGCACTAGCATCTTGGCTATGGCCGTCCTGCCCATTGGTGATAAGGGCAGCAAGCTCCAAAATGACAGGGAGCCCCGGGTGGAGCGGAGTAAACGATCTAGGTTGCCTTCACGTAGGTCTGTCAAAGAGTGGTATATCTGAACGCCCAAGTATTTGAAGGTCTGGTAAGCCCATGGTAACTGATGACTAGGGATTGTCGTTTGCTGCTCGGTGGGTATACGAGTGAGGGGGAAAATACATGATTTAGAACAATTGACACGTAGGCCAGAGACAAGAGCAAAAGTATCCAATATTTACATAACCCTAGATAGAGAGGTACAATAATTGCGTAAGTATATCAGGGCATCATCTGCGTATAGGGATATTATGTGGTATGTTTTAAATTCCTGGATGCCCCATTTTTGAGCATAGCTGCAAAGCTTAATTGCCAGTGGTTCCATGGCTATTGCAAATAATAACGGAGAGAGCGGGCATCCCTGTCTAGTGCCTCTACTGATGGGGAATGCTTCCGATATTACTTGACCGGTTTTGACACGAGCTATTGGTTTGGAGTATAATGTTGCGATCCAGCTAATGAAGCCGCTCTGGAAACCAAACGCTTTAAGAGTGCGGAAGAGGTAATCCCAACCGAGCGTGTCAAATGCTTTTTCTATATCTAACGACACAGCCACCGTTTCTGGTTCTGTAGTATTATGCATGATGCGAATTAACCGTCTGATGTTTAAGAAGGTGTTCCTACCCGGGATAAATCCTGATTGGTCTGAGTGTATGAGGTGCGATAGATGAGGGAGCAATCTGTTTGCCAGGATCTTCCCTAACAGTTTGCAGTCGGAGTTCAGAAGGGAGAGTGGTCTGTAGGATCTGACGTCTAGTGGGTTACGGCCTGGTTTTGGCAGGACTACTATTAATGCTTCGCGCATGGAGTCTGGTAGCTGTTTTCTATTGCGTGCTTCGTTAAACACCTCGAGCAGAGGTTGTAGAAGGTGAGTGGCTTGTGAGTTATAGTATTCTACTGGCAGGCCATCTGAGCCAGGGGTCTTGCCGCGTGCCATTTGAGAGAGAGCCAAGCGAAGTTCCTCAATGGTAATGGGACCGTCAAGTATAACTGCGCTGCTGGTGATATTTGGATTTTGGGGAATCTGTGCCAATAGCTCGGTCAATTGTTGGTCTTTTGGAGGGGTAGTAGGTTGATATAAAGAACGGTAGTACATATAGAAGGCTCTGTTTATGTCTACCTGAGTATTAACCATATCACCTGATTGTAACCTAACCGCACCTATTGGCAGAGATTGCGACGGCTGTCGCACCAGCCATGCTAACAATCTTCCTGATCTGTCTCCTTCTGCGTGCTGTCTCATTTTAAAGTGTCTATAGTCATGCCTACCAAGTCTATCATCGGTTTCTCTGTATTTCGCCTTCAGTAGCTTTAGTGCTGCTGATGGGGTGTTGCTTGTTGAGGCTTCAATCTCTGCTCTATGTATTTTGGCTTCCAGCGTTAGTAGTTCCCTAGTGAGCGTTTTTTTGACCCCCCCGGAGGCTGCCAATCATTGTCCCCTGATTACGACCTTATGGGCATCCCATTCCGTAGCGCGTGTTAGTGTTGAATTTCTGTTTAGGGAGAAATAGTCTGATAGCCAGTTAGTTATTTCAGCATTAAAGGGAGGATCAGTTATGGCGTCTGGTTGTAGGCGCCATGTAGGGATGCGGGCGTTTGTGTAGCCCCATAGCAAGGTTGCGTAGTGTGGGTTGTGGTCTGATATGGTGCGGGCTAGATAGCCGGATGTTCTTATTTTTGAGATTATGTTGGGTGATGCGAAAAACATATCTATTCTAGTGTAAATTTTGTGTACTGGTGAATAGAAAGAGTACTCGCGCAATGTAGGGTGGCCAGTTCTCCAGATTTCGCTCAACCCATTGTTAGAGGCCCATTCTGTCAAGTCGAGTGATGCACGTATAGTTGGGGCACTGGGTAATGGGGGGATGGAGCGATCTTTTTGGGTGTCTAAGACACAATTAAAGTCGCCTCCCCATACTGCATCTACCGCAGGGTCTCCGAGCCTACTGTTGTTAAGTGACCAGAGGAATTCCCGTTGATTTACATTGGGAGTGTATATTGCTATCAATGCTATAGGGTTACCGTCTAATACACCTTCTAAGATCACGTACCGACCATTTGGGTCACTTTGAGCTTGGGACACAATATATGGGACCCCGGGGGCAATCCAGATTGCCACTCCTCGTGCATATGTTGAAAAGGCGGTGCCATATAGTTGTCCCCTCCATTTTGTTTTTATGCTTGCAAGCAAGGGTGCATCCAGATGTGTTTCTTGGAGCATGGCAATTTGTATTTGGTGTCTTCTGAGATATGCATAGATCCGTTGTCGTTTACTAATGGATGCCATGCCTCTTATATTCCATGTGAGTATTTTATAATGTGGGATATGTCGTTGATTTTGAAAGGCCATGGTGTATATGTGGTTTTACGCGAGCGCATAGTGATTTCGCATGCCTAACTTCCCATATGTTGATGATGTACTTTGTGCCTATTGAGCTCAGCCATTTTGCCTTAGGTTTACCTAGCATGTTTTTTATGTTTACATTGTGGTAGACCATCTTGGTATTGACATTGATTAACTCATGTAACCGGGAAACGTCCCATTTGGTTTTAACAATAACTTTTACCGTAGTTAACTTTAACTGTAAGTGTGACGAGCACAAGGTTGGTTCGGAACTTGCCATCCTGCTGTAACGGTCCATATGGAGCGGGGGGTGCTTTAGGTTGATGGGTGCAAGACAGCGTTGATCCCGGCCCATTTTACACTTGGTGGTGTAGCTGCTGTCCGGGAGCCACAGTCAACAAAATAATATAGCTGGCATAGATGGTGACACAGTGGCGTGTCAGAGCGGCATGCAAGGGAGAAAAACAAAAAAAAAGAAAAATTGGGAGGGAGCTAACAGATATCGTCCGCTGTCCGTGGAGTGAGGTTTGGGCCACGGGCCGAGTCCACAGAGTCAGAGTATACTTCTGGTTCAGGGTCTGCTTCTGACTGCGCAGACATGGATGTTGGTGATGTCGAAGCAAAGCGCGATGTGGTTTGTAATAGTAGTGAGCGTTCTTCACGAGACTGCTCAGGGGTAGGTCTGGTGTCTTGCTTTCTGCGGGTTCTCTGTTTATCCATTGATGGAGGACTTTTGACTGTGGGGTTACTCGCGGATATCGGGTCAGCAAGGCCTTTTGCGTGAAGCCACGTCCACACGTCTTCCGGAGTAGTAAAAAAGAGAGTGCGGGTGTTATCTTGTATTCTGAGTTTAGCGGGGAACAACAGGGAATATTTGATGTTATGGTCTCTTAGACGCTCTTTGACTCGATAGAATGAATTGCGCTTCTTCTGTACCTCCACCGTGAAGTCTGGATAGGCCGAAATGACGGTACTTTCAAAGCGTATTGGGCCTGACTTTCGGAATAGCTGTAATATGAGATCTCTGTCCCGATAGTTAAGGAGTCTTGCTATTAGGGGCCGAGGCTGAGCACCTGGCGGAAAGGGCCTACCAGGGACCCTGTGGGCGCGTTCTATGGAGAAAAACTTTGGGACATTGCTCTTTAAGACCGTTTCAGTTAGCCATTGTTCGATGAACAATTCTGTGCTCGGGCCCTCGGCCCGCTCGGGAAAACCCACAAAGCGGATGTTGTTGCGGTGAGATCTGCCCTCTGCGTCTTCGGCTCTACGTTTTAGTGCTTCCACCTCCATTGTTACGGCTCCCATCCGTGATTTGAGTTCGAGTATAGATGGTGTGAGGTGTGACGTGTCCTTTTCCAGTCCTGCAACCTTTTCAGCCAGCGCTTGTTGATCTGCGCGTAGCAGGTTAACATCTTCAATTACTGAGCCTATTTTTGCTTCCAAGGTAGTTTTAGTGTCTAGTATGGCTTGCAGTACTTTTTCAAATTGTATTGTATGTGTTTGTAGAGTTGCATCCATTTTTTGCAGGGCCTGGAATGTATCAGAAGCCTCCGCAGGCGGGGGCGAAGCACCTGAGTCCATGTCTCCTGGGGGCCCACGTAGCGGCTTTGGTTTCCCCATTTGTTGGCTGTTATGTAGTATTGTTGTTGGTAGCTGGATACTATGCTGTGCTGATTGATTGGTGCTGCAATAATTTGCTGTTATTATGTGGGCACCTTGTTTAGGATGGTGCAATAAAGTTTTAGAGTGTTCAGGTCTTCGGGTGCAGTGAATGATTGGTTTAATTATTATAATAGGTACTCAGACTTTATGAATTCGTTATTCGGTTTCCTTGGGTGCTGTGCAACTGTTTAAGCCTTTGGGGCAGACGGTACTGGATAATAAATGTGTGTTGGGACAGCCTATTAATTGTGTAATGCGTGTTACACAAGGTGTTTATGTTACTTTCTTTTTTCCCTTCTTTCTCCCTTCCTACTTCCCTTCTTCCAACACACTCCACCTTTGTGTATTGTTGTGGTTAGCTAGTATTGGTAAACTGCCAGCTTCAGTTTTACGGGCGTTTGTTTTCAAATTGCTTTGGGAGAGTTGCTATCAGCAGAAGTTTGCTTTACTGCATACTTTTGTGTTCATTAAAGGAGAATTTCATGTCTTTGCGCTGCGACTCGCTTTATGTCGCCGGTTAAGCGCGTTGTGTGTGTTCCTGTTTGCAGTTGTCTTAATGCTGCTTTATATCTTTACTGGCTGCCTGCAGACGAAAAGGGCACGATGTGTCCCAGCGCTTCGTTATGTATTTAGGCCCCCACGGAGCCACGGGAGTATTCCAGGATTCGTGATGGCCCCCACGGCGGCCGCCTCAAGTTCAATGATTCGCGGCAGGGAGTGGTCAGCCGACAGGGCGCTCGCGCGCCGCACCGGGGCTCCGGTCTTCCCCCCAGCGGGCGCGATCTCCACGGCCCAGGATCACGGAGCCGACGCGGCAGCGCAGCTTCAAGCCCGCACCCCCGACCGCAATCACGGCACGGGGTGCGCGCTGATGGCTCAAGCCGGCTTACTTTGCACGGCGCAGGAGCTACTCGGGCCGGCGCCGATTCCGTGAAGGCTGCAACACTTACTGCGCGGCCGGTCAGCACCGCAGGCGGGCAGGTCTTCACACCGCTCCCAGCGGCTCCCGGCAGGACGCCTCGCGTAACACCGGCTCCCCACCTCAAAGGATCTTCAGCGCCTGCCTTTCCAGTGTGTGCAGGCGCCTAGGTGAGGATATTTGTTTAGGGCCGGGATCGGAGCTATGGCTTATGCGTCCGACCCGGTCGCCATGTTGGACACGCCCCTCTTTAACGGACAGTTACGGGCAATATGACCCCATTCAGAACAATGGTAACATTGGGGCCCTGTTGTTGGATAACTCTGAGCCGCGGAGGCGGTAGGGAGAGCCCGGTCAGAGCTATGTACTGTTAAGGGTCAAGGGCGTACAGGATTTGCTAGCCCTGGCCGTGCAGGGGGAGGAAGGGGATGTCTGGCGGAGACACTGCGGAAATCAGGGGCCCAATGATGGGCACAGGCAAGGTCTACAGCAGTCTGTTTGGTTAATCCCAGGTGTTGTCTGACTCAATTCCGTGTGCTGGGTGGAAGGGCTTCCAGGTACTGTTTGAGTATAATAGTATTGAACATCTCCTCTATCGTGGTTTTCGTGGGATGTAACCATTTCGCCCCTGCATGGTGCACCCAGTAGTACAATGTGTGGGGATTCTCCTGATGTTGCCACTTTGTCTGTCCGAACTTTGCCCTATAACTTTCACTGTCCAATCCTATGCGTTCAAGGATTGCCTTCTTCACCTCTGTATGGGGAAGAGTTCCTCCGGGGTTTACCGCCTGATAGGCGGCTTGTAATTGTCCAGTGAGCAAAGGGGCTATGTATTGTCCCCATTTATCCTCAGGCCAGTTAGCAGTACTGGCTACCCTCTTGAAATTAGTAAAAAAAGGAGTCTGGGTCCTCTTGTTCGTGATATTTCTGAAGCACACTGCTAGGTATGTTGGGATGTACTTTAGTGTGTGCAATGGTGTCGGTCAGTTTGCCTAGGGCCGTCTCATGGACCAACTGGTTGTTGGCCATTATGGTGGCTTGACTCTTTAGTGCGGTTTGTAGGGCCTCCCGCTCCTCCTTAGCTTCCTTGAGTTGTTGTTCCCAGACTAATTGTAGGTGGCGTTGGCCTTGGGCCAACTGGGCTATCATGTCCGCCAACGTGGGTTTCTCTTCCACGTCGTCGATGGTTTCTCTTCGTATCCCACTTCTGACACCACTTGTGACCGGACTGGGTCAAGGACGACATGAAGGGACAGGGATGGTTGAGTTCAGGATTGCTTTATTAGCTTTCGGAATATCAGGTGTGACATATGAGTGTCTTTCTTGTGCTGTTTCCTTTTCGGTTTCCTTCTCCTGGTCTTTCACCTCTTCTTTGGTTTTCTCTATTGCAGGGCTCCCAGGAAGCGCATGTGGGAAAAGAACAAGAGAAAGGATTGGTAAGTTCCTTTTCTTTTATCTTGTGGCTCTTTCTTTCCCTACCCTGCTTTCTTTTTTCTTTTTCATTCTGAAAGGGTTTTCTCTCTCTTTCCTTTCTAATGTCTTTTCTGTGTCTTCCACTGGTACCTCTTCTGTCAAGGGTTATGAATTTCTATATCTGTCTTAGTTCCTGGATACACTTTCTATTGTAGGATCCTTTTCTTGCTTCTTCTCCTTCTCTGACTCTTCTTGTATTACTTTTGTGTCTCTGTCTTTGTACCCTCTGTTTTGTTTTCTTCTTCTTTCTTCCTTTTTATACCTTTCTGCCCTTTCAGTCTGTTTTTGTTTTGACTTAAGTAGCAGCAATCCTGCGTCCTCTTTTATAGATATATTTTTGTTTTCTCTGCCCCTTGTAATTTCATGTGGATCTCTCCCCGTTTCTCCCCCCCCTTTTTTCCCATCCTCCCACTCCCCCTTGTTTCTAGTTCCCTTCTCCCCACCCAACAGCCCTTGTTCCCCTTAAACGGTCCCGGGACGCACCTGAGGTTGCCACGCTTCTCCTGGAGCGTGGCTGGTAGTCTCGAGTTGCGCCTCCTGGGTTGCCGAGATTTCTGCTCCGGCGTCCGACTCCTCTCCTCCTGGGTTTCATCTTCTTTCGCCGACCTGTCCTCCTGCGCTGCTCCTCCTCAATCCACCGTCGCGTGCCTCTTCATTGCCGTCCGCCGGCTTTTCAGCTCCTCTCGTCCCCGCGCAGCAACCTCCTGGCCCCTCCCTCGATGCCGCAAGAGGTTTTGGATTCGCTGCCATTTCGGGAAGAACTGGGGCATTGTTGACAGCGCCAGCACAAGTCGGGTTTGTGGACGGGCCACCTCGCGTCGGCCCGTCACACTTATAAAACAAAGAATGTAATAATACAAGCTCAGTTGTTCTTATGAACCTCATTGAATATATAGTTTAGCCCTATGAGATGTTTGAGTGGTGATAGTACTATTTCTAGAGTGAAATACTATGGTGAGTATTAGCAAAGGTGTGTTGAGATGATTGTGTTACTTTAGAAACTATTATGGTAGCAGAGTTCATGGCATAAATGTGATTGTGGTTGCCAAAATGTAGTAAAGCTTGGACAATATAGTGATGTTAGGACTTGTTAATCAGTATGTAACTTTTATCATTTTTGTTATTTTGTCTTTTTTTAGGAGGAAAATGGAAACTTGTGAGCTAAAAAGAGCCTTTTTAACGGAAGCAGGATTATTGTGCTGTTGAGGAATAACTTATCTCGAAGCACAGTGTTTTCAGGTTGGAAGGATGTGGCAGTGACTGGACAGTTGTGCAGTTCAGCTGCACAAGCTAACTCTGTCTAAGCTAGGTTTTATGTACTGTAACTTATAGACATGATGCTTTGCTGAAACTCTGTTGACACCTTGCTTGCTGACAAGTTCTTGAAAGTGAACACTCTTTGACAGGATAAGGTGTCTAAAAGACTTGAAAAGATGTGCTAGGTGAATGAAATCCAGTAATCAAATAAAGCAAAAAGGGGAAACATAGGCACCTGCTGATGAGTGTGAAACAAAGTTATAAGTTATATAGTTGGTTAGTTTGTTTAATAGTTGTTCATGTAGTTTGTAATATGGATGTTGTAGTTATGTACTGTTGTTATATTGTTTTGTTGTTGTTACTTTTGATTTCTTTGCTTTATACTTATTAATTTCAATTTTATTATAGTATTTCAATATTCACAAACACTGGCAGTTCAGTCTTTAAGGAACTGTAAATAGTGTACTGCATGTATATATTTCTATGGTAGTTTGCACATATTATATTCTACAGATGCTTTTAATGGAGAAATCAATTATTTTGTTATGCAGCTATGTTGACTTGTCATGCAACATTGATGTGTTAGTAGAGAGATCATTCCTTGTCCACACTGTAGTATAGGGACCTCTGAGAGAGAGTGAGAGAGAGAGAGAGAGAGAGGTCTTCGCACACAGAGCAATGCATCTTCCTACTCTAATAAACACTCCTATCAGCTGCTGTCCACACACAGTATTATGTATGACTGTCCCCATTGGGAGATGTCTGATAGAGAGGTGAGTATGTCTCTACAATCAAGTATGGGCACCAGTTGTTCAAGTCACCGTTTTCAAAAGAAAGGTACTTCATTTTATACTCTACTATGGGCATTCATCACTATTAAGAGAGACATATGCACAGAGGGAACATTCTCTACCCACAGTCTACATAGCACATATGTTACGCTAGGGAGATGAATCATCTGACATGGCAGTGTGTTTCCATACCATAGTCACTATAGTTGTTATGCAAGACAGACTCCTCAGCATAAAGATAATTTCATCCCTACACCTTAACTTGTGTAAATCTTTCATCCTCTGGAGAGCTGCGACCAGAGAGGTAAGCCCCTCTCCACACTCTAATTTGCAAACCCATCATCCACGACACAGGTCACGGAGATAAGCCAGTCTCTGCCCACACTGTACTATGCAGATTTATCATGCAGAAGACATCTGTCAGCAAATAGAGCAATTCCTCCTCAAAACATAGTATTTATATATGTCAGTTTGGGAAGAGTTATGAGCAGAGAGATACATACTATACATATCAGTGAGCCTCGGGAAATGTGTGAGTGGAGAGGGAGTATGTCTTTACACCCTACTCTACACACTGGTTACTTTCATGCAAGATCGCAGCGGAGAGGCCAGTCTCTCACCATAGTCTACTATACACAGCTGTTAGGCTGTGGAGAGGTGTCAGTGAGAATCCACTGTGTCCTTACATCATACTGTGTACTATTGCTATAATGGAATAAGGTCTCATGTTAGAGTCTACTTCCCCCCACGCACTACTAATGGGGACTATAAGACATAAATACTATAATAAAGGAAAGTCTAAATTCTTCCTCATAAAAAGTTAACAATATAGCAAGACTCTTGCAAAATCGTAAAAAAAAGTGGCCCTCATTTTGATTTTGACGGTCTGAGTGTGTGTATGTGTGGTGTATGCGTGTTTGTCTGCATGTTTGTCTGCGTGTGTGTATGCGTGTATGAGTGTTGCAGTGGATGTGTGCATGGATGCATATGAGTGAATGTGTGTATATCAGTGTTGGTGAATGAGTGTATGCGGGGTGCATGTGGATGTCTGTGTGCGTGTGCATGTATGCGGGGGTGGGGGCGCTGTACCTGGAAGGGGGGTGGGGGATGCTGTACCTGGAAGGGGTGGTGGTGTGCTGTACCTGGAGGGGGGTTGTGGAGTATTGTGCTTGCTGGGGGGGGGGCGAGTCGTCTGCTGGTGACAGGGAAGAAATTCCCTCTCACCGGTAGCCTTCCTGCAAGGGTTTTCATGGTGGTGCTACCGCCGCGGAAAGCCTGGTGGAAAAGCTGGCTCAAAATACCGCCAGCGGTCTTCTGTGGACCGCCGGGTCGGAGATGCTCATCTCAGGCGGGTCCAATGGCCCTGGTGGTATGAGTGGGGATGTGGCGAGTTGCCAGAGGCCAAGCCGCCACACTCATAATGTGGCAGTCTTCACCGCCAGCCTGTTGGCGGTGAAACCGCCACCGTGGCCCCAGCGGTCAGAAGACCACCAGAGTCATAATGAGGGCCTGTGTCTCCTCATACCCTGCTGTACACACTTGTAGCTCTGCAAAGAGGTGTTAGTGATGAACACAGTCTCTCCTCACACCCTACTATGCACTCCTGTGTTATATGTTAACATGCTTTAACATGCTTTAAGGTTAAGTCATTTAAGAATGCTAGTGTTGTAGAACTATTATTACTAGAGGATTCTGGGATGAAATGTGGTATGGGGAAGGGAGGTGAAGGATGATTATTGCTGAAGAAGACTTGGATGAGGGAGTACTCTGCTAGAAGAGAATAAAGACACCTTCATATCTTACATCCTGAGAGCATATTGGATATCTTTACAAGTGGCGACGAGTTGGAGGAACACTTGTTACTCCCTAACTGCTGCAGCACAGGAGCAGTGTCTCCTCCTTAGAACACATTTTGACTTTCAACAGAATTCCACAAGATATCTGGGGTTACTTTTCAACGGTGCCATGCTGGTAACGTATGTTTTAAATTGAATAATTTGTGGCTGAAGAATTGTTAGACATCGTGTAACTTTCAAAAGTAAGTGGTTCAAGCTTTAATTAACACACAGTTGGGCGGTCATGAGACCAGTAACGCTACTGCGTACATCTATTTCAAGGGACGCACGCGCTTCTGATGTGAACTCATTCACACACACGCATTAGAAGTATCAAAGGCATCGCACAGTTTCAAAAGATGAACTCAGTCATGCACGCTCAAAGAAAAGGAAATGCATGTTGTTTCAAGTATTTCAAAAGATGCACCCAGTCACATGCACGCAAAGGAAGGGAAACGGGTGTTGTTTCTCATATTTAGTTACCACATTGCACCGTATAACAAATAAAAACAAACATAACAAAACAAAAAAACATTAAACTTATCATTATCTGGTTGCTTCTGCTTCTCGGAAGGACTGAATCTACCCGGAAGCTATTCTTTGATCGTCTCAACCACTTCCTGTTTTTTGTTTGGTCTTCATTATTCCCATTTTTGTGAAAGGAGACTTAAATGAAAGGAGAAATCTTGCAAGGATTTGACTATTCAGTAGTTTGCATGCCTATTCTACAGTGATTTGCACAGTTGGAACCTTAATTGCAGATCAACAGTTTGTCTTTGGGGGTTTGTGTTATAATTTGAATAATATTTGTTTTGCTTCATACATTATCTTTTCAGGTTATTCACATAAATATGCAGTTTGAACTTCCTACTAAGTTCTTGCAAAATAAAGGTGATCCACCCATACCTTGGGTTAGGTGGAAAGAGGAATTTCTGACTTATATGGAAGCAATTGATGACAATGAAATGTCGCGGGAGAGGAAGAAAATAATTTTACTTAATTTTGTAGGCTCAGAAGGACAAATAATTTTCAGAACCATACCACAAGTTGTTATCCTAGGGCAACAAGAATGAGAAATGGATGTATCCAAGGAGGCATTATTAAGGCTGGAAAATAGATTTTAACCTACAGCAAACATGGCCTTGAAGTTTTATACTAGAGCACAACAGTCGGAGGAAACTTTTGATGAATTTCTCTCAGCATTACGAGGATTATCTATGCATTGCAATTTTGGAACGATGACAGATTAAATAATTCGGGATCATATCATAGAGCATGTTAAAAGCAACAAGCTTCAAAAGCAACTGTGGGTGATGGGTGACCCAAAATTACAAGAAGGTATTACCACAGCAAAAGCACTAGAGCAATCAGAAAAATTGATGAAATCTGTACAGGAATCAGACAAACTTAAAAGTGGGGAATCTGAAGTTGTGGGTGCTATAGGGAGCAGTAATTCTAGTAATAAACCAGATACTAGGAACAAAATCTTCGGTAGGAAATGGGATTGACATGATAAAACGGAACCTTTATCATGCTATCGTTGTGGTAATATGAATCATATTGCAACTTCACCTTTGTGTCCTGCTGTTGGGAAAGAATGCAAGAAATGTGGCAGGATTGGACATTTTGCTAGGGTGAGTAGAGATATAAGGAGAAGCAATAGTAGTACGAACGGAAAAGAAGACTGTATGAGCAATGGAAGAGAGGATGGATGTTGGCATAAGAGTGAATTGAGAGAGGAAAATGAGAAAAGCATGGTTTTGTCACTTAATAGTAAGAGGAATATAGATGATTGTGCAGTTAGAAGTCAACCAAAGTGTAAAGTGCAATTGAGGGGAACAGAATTAGAGCTTATGGCTGATTCTGGGTCACCTTGGACAATTATTACACAAGATTATTTTGCTCAAGAATTTGATTGTGTTTGGAAAGTGACTGATTTAAAGGCACCAGATATTATAGCTGAAAGTTTTGAAGGGACAGCAATTGATGTTGTTGGATATGTTGAGACTGAGATAATGTTTAAGGGAAAAATCTGTCAGTACAAAGTTGTATGTAGCAAGAAAGGGTGTTGAACTCTTTCGGAATTGCATCTGGGGATCGCGTTTTGTTCTTCAGACTGATCAGAAGTCGCTGGTGGGTATTCTTTCTCCTGGTGGGGAATGGAATGCTACTGCTTGTATTGCGAGATTGGTATCAAGGATGCAGGAGTATTGCTTTCTGGTTGAGTATGCTCCTGGGAAGCGTACTGCAGTGGTGGATTGTTTGTCGCGTCTTCCTCAAGAGAGAGCAAGAGAGGTTGGTGTACATTGTATTGAGTTGGGAATAGATGTTGTGTCAGTTGTATCAGAGTATATGACTAATGAATTTAAAGTTATAAAAAAGTTAGAATGGATGAAGTGTGATCAAGAAGATCTGGTTCTGCCAGAGGTGAGAAAATATCTGAGGTGTGGTTGACCTGATAAAAAAAAGATTTCAGCAGAAATAGCATCATTTCACAAGGTAATGGATGAATTGGAGGTTGAGAATGAACTTGTGTTTAAAAAGGGAAAGTGTATTCCACTAAGAGGAGTACAAGAAACTATCTTAAAGCAGGCCCATGAAGGTCATCCTAGTATGTCCTCCATGAAAAGATTAATACGTACATGTTTCTGGGTGCCAGGACTGGATAAAATTGCAGACAGAGTAGTGAGGGAGTGTGGTGTATATGTTAATGCTGAAAAAACTTTGAAGAAAGTGTCAGCTCTGCTTATGCCAGTGCCTTGGCTGGATTCGCCCTGGCAGAAATTAGGGTTTGATATTCCTGGTCCATATTATTCACTGCCTGCTGAGGCTCAATATGCTTTGGTTCTGATAGATTACCACTCTAAATGGCCTGAAGTCAAGTTGGTCTCTCAAGCTCCTTCTGGTACCATCATTGAATTTTTCAAGGAAGTGTTTGCCAGAGAAGGGTATCCTGAAGTATTGATATCAGACAATGGTGTGCAATTGGTAGTGAAGGAAATGTAAAGTTTTTTAAGCTATAACAATATTAAACATGTCACCACTCCACTGTATGAACCACTAGGAAATAGGCAAGTTGAGAGATTCAACCGCGTGCTTAAGGAAAGCAGTAGATGGGCACGTGGATTTGGATGTCAGTGGAAGGAAAAACTAAGAGAGAAATTATGGCATTACCACATCACTCCCCAGAGCACTACGGAAGTTAGTCCTTTCAAGTTGTTGAAGGGAAGACATCCAGTGTCCAAACTGTGTTCATGGGGGTTCAAGAAGAAGCAAGGAAAAGATTGGAAGAAGATGTGTATTGAGGATGTGAGGGAAATGTAAGGAGGAAACAAGAAAAGTTTAAAGAAGTGTATGATACCAAATGAAAGAACCCTCAATTGTGGTAGGAGATTGGGTTAGGCTATGCAAGCCAGGGTTTGTGAGGAAAGAGTCATCCAAGTTCAGTTGAGCCATGAAAGTAATCAAAGTAAATAACAAGAGTGTGGTTACACAAGATGGAAAGGTTTTGAATGTGAGAAGGTTGGCATGGAGCAAGGCTGGGTGTGAGCTATCTTTGAATGATGGAAATACGAGTCCAGTGATGAAAGTAATATCTGAAGGTGATTTGAGGGTTCTGCCATCCTTTGGAAGTTTTAGAGAGAATGTAAATCAAAATGAGACCATGTTAAAGAACAGCCTTTTATGCGAGGATGAAATTGCAAGTACAGCAAGTAGTGTTTGTGACAAGATCACAGAAAATGATTCCAGAGCATCACAGGTTTGGGAGGGCACGGGTCTTTACCCTTCTGTTTAGGGAGCAGAGGAGTGAGCTTTGGGCGGCGATCTGGATTGCCACCCTTGTGCGCCTTAGAGGCAGGTTTAGTTTTAGGGGGAGGGAACAGGAGTCGACTGGGAGCTGGAGGTACTGGGCTGGGGGGAGGGATCTTTCTCTTATGTGCCAGACAGGGGAAGAAGGAAGAGGTCAAATGAAAAGCTTCTGAGGACCAATTGGGTGGGTTATGGGAGGAGGATTGGGAGTGGAGGTAGAGGGAGTGGTTGAAGGTGTGCTGGACTTGGGTGCAGGTGCATGGACAGTGTGCGTATGTCAGGTGGATGGCTGTTGGGTGTCTGAGTGGGAGCGTTTATGTGTAATTGCAGGGGGGCTGACAGGGTGAGAGAGGGTAAACAGGATGTGTGTATGTATGTTGTGGTGTCTGCAAGTGCCGTGGGTGTGCTGCATGAGGTTGTAATGGTGGTGACTACGCGTGTGGTGTGCGGGGTGCATTTCTGCATGTTTGCTGTTGTGGTGACTGTGGGCAAGGCTGTACAGGTGGCAGGATCTGGGACTGATGATGCAGTGCATGCAGGTGTGTGTGTTGATGTGACTGTGAGGGAGGAGGAGGAGGGGCGACAGTGGAGGGAGTGGCTGTAGTAGCATGTACATCTGTTTGTTGGCTGTGTGTGTGCTTGTGGAGTGAAGTGTGGTGCCTGTGTTTATCTATGCGAGTCCTGTCTGTTGTTTTGGGTGTATGCTTGTCAGATTGTGTGTGTGGGATGGGTTGAGGGAGAGGGCTTTGGGACTGGGAACAGGTAGTTGGAGGGGGAACAGTAGAACCTGGGATACTGTCTGCCTTCAGAGAGGAGGCCAGAGCCTGAAACAATCTATGTAGGGCAGCCAAGCCACAGTGAATGCCCTCCAGGTAGGCATTGCATTGCTGCATCTGGTATTCCAGCCCCTGGTTGGCATTCACTATTGTTGACTGCCCTACAGAGGTGGATCTCAGGAAGACAATAGCCTCCTTACTGAGGGCAGCAGGGCTGGCTGGGGCAGGGCCTGAGGTGCCTGGGGCAAAGGAGATGCCCACCCTTCTGGGTGAGCAGGCATGGGCAACTGGGTGGCGTGCTACTGGGATGGCGGTTCTGGTATGAGTGGTGGCGGAAGATCTTGTAGCTGGGGTGGTCCCAGAGTGGTCCACCACCGCTGGGGAGCTTCCACCAGAGGAGAAATCTGAGTCTGTAATCATCGCTCCTGTCTCCCCTATGGTGCTCCCCTCTCCCTCCAACACACTGGTCCCCTAGGCGTCTGTGCTGTTTGCCTCCTGGGTCTGGTGGACTGCAGCTCCCCTACTCGCTGGTGCCCCTGCTCCTTCGCCAGATGATGCTATTGCACACAAGGACAGGATGAGAAAAGTAGAGAGGGTGGGGGAGAAAGAAAGGGAGCACAGGGTCAATCACAGCAACAACAGCTTATATGGCATACAGTTCACATTCACACACTGGGACTAACACTGTGCAGTGTGGACCGCAATTACGAAATATTACCTGGGTACAGCAGCAGGAAAGAACCCAAACACTACCATATCCACACCTACTGGGACTCACAAAGCCCTGTCTCCCATGCTATTTACCAATACCAAACATACATACCACCCTACATAGCTAAGCTGGACCACACAGGAAAAGCTAAACCGGCATATTGGGGCATGGACTGACTAGAACCTTGCACCTAAAACCCATGCCAGGGAAAAAAACAAAAAAATACCACACAGTCTGTACTCATCCCGTTGTGGCTGCTGTGCTGCCCTCAAGTGCCCATCCAACTCAGGATTGGTTACCACCAGTGTGCGGGCCATTAGTGGGGTCAGGCTTTGACGGGCACCCCTCCCTCAGTGGGAGGCCGTCCCAAGCTGGGCCACCATGGTCTTCTGGGCCCAGCGTCTCAGGTCCTCCCACCGTTTCCTGCAGTGGGTGCTCCGCCAGCTATGGACCCGCAGGGTCTGCAAATCCTTGGCGATGGCATGCCACAACCCTTTCTTTTAATGGGCGCTGACCTACGGAGGAGACACAAACAGTAGGACACCATGAACTCAACAATCCATTCTGTTACACATTTGGCTTACATTCTGCATATGACTCACATTAGGCATACACATGACCCCTACCTCTGCAATCACATTGTAGGCAGCCAAATGCCCCCCCAAATGACACACTGCCAGCACACACATACATCTTCATGCAGCCATGTCGCATCCATCGTACCCATGATGTACTCACCTGTTGGTCTGGAGGCCCATGTAACTGCCTATACAGGGGTAGGGCCCCATCCACAAGCTTCTCCAACTCCTGGCTGGGGCCCTTTCCCTTGTAGCATGGGCCATTGCAGGTTCCAGACACAGGTCACAGCAGCACACGCAGTGGAGATGTACAACCGTAGAGAGCCAGGAAACAAGTGAAGTGGTACAGAGAAAATGGGGCCACGTCCACAGCTGTGAACACCGCCGGTGTTGATCATCATTGGTTCCTGTACTCCATAGAGCTCCATGTTAGCCAATGAGGAGTTGCACGGTTGTGCAGGCCGCCTTCCGCCATGACTCCAAACGCCAGCGGAGTGAGGTCACTTACATCTGTCCCTGCATACAGGACAGGCAGTTGCCATTTCCTAATGATAGTACTCATGCTGGACAAATTTATGTGTGTCACTGGCATTGTTTGTACACACCTAGACTATTCCAGTTTTCTACATACATGCATGCTCTGTGTACGGTGGTGATATTGTGTGTGTCCACACTACATGTAGTCATGCACATTTCAATTTTGGCTCACTAAGATATCGACCACTGCGGAAGATGAGGAGGAGGAGGCAAGCACCCATGTACAGACCCCTAGTGGAATTGGCTACATTGGAGGACTGGCACATCATACTCACCTATCGTCTGGACAGGGCCACAATTACTGAGCTGTGTGCAGAATTGGAGCCTGATCTAATTACTGCCATCTGTAGCACTACAGCAATTCTCCCTGTAGTACAGGTACTGTCAGTGCTCCACTTCCTGGCAAGTGGTTAATTCCAGGTGACAATGGGCTTGGCTGCAGGAATGTCACAGACAATGTTTTTGATAGTGCTTGGAAGGGTTTTGGCTGCCTTGCTCAAACACATGAGCAGCTACATCTCATTTCCCCAGGGTGAAGATTTGCCCACTGTGAAGGCTGGATTCTATGCTATGGGACACACATCACATGTGATTGGGGCCATTGATGGGACCCATATTGCCTTGGTCCCTCCCAAGGCAAACGGGCAGGTCTATAGGAATAGGAAGAGTTTCCACTCAATAAATGTCCAGATGGTGTGCCTTGCAGATCAATACATCTCCCACGTCACTGCCAAGTTTCCTCGATCTGTGCATGATGCCTATGTATTGAGGAATAGCAGTGTCCCACAGGTGATGGCACGACTACAGAGGCACAGAGTGTGGCTCATAGGTGAGCTTGAGTCTTCACACAATCAATGGCAGCATATGCCAACTGGAGTTGTGCTCCATGCCATTGTACATGTGTAATGTGTGTCCCTCACTACTTCCAGGTGACTCCGGCTACCCAAACCTGTCCTGGCTGTTGACCCCTGTTAGGAATCCATGAACAGGGGCTGAAAATTGATGCAGTGAGGGACATGGCCATACCAGGAGGGTTGAGGAATGCACATTTGGTCTACTAAAAGCCAGGTTCAGGTGCCTCTATTTAACAGGTGGGTCCCTATGCTACGCCCCTAAGAAGATCTGCCAAATTGTGGTGGTCTGCTGCAAAATTTGGCCCTCGGACGCCATGTGCCCTACCTGCAGGAGGAGGGGGGAGACAATCCACCTACGGCAGCAGTGGACACTGAAGACAGTGAGGAGGATGAAGCGGAGGAGGATGTGGACAACAGGACACATATCATACAGCAGTACTTCCAATGACACTCAGGTAAAGACTGTGGATCTGATCATATCTCTATTTAAGATAAGTGCTGTGTGCCAGCTGTGCTTTGCCAATCACTGCCTTTACATTTCAATTGAGTGTCACTTATGCCTTCCCTTTTTGCAGATGTTGGTGTGGTCACAACTGTGTACTGCTGCGAGGACTACAGACTGCTTATTCACGTTTGTTGGGTGGATTCACACATTACAGGACATTTGCACAGGATAATACAGTTCATTACATTGCACATTTCTGTCTGATAAAGCACTGTGACTCGAGTTGGGTCAAGGGTGTTTATTCAAGTGACAATAATGATGGCATAGTGCAATAGAGTGGGTTGATGAAAACTTCAATGTAGTGGCCCACTAGGTTTGTAGCTTAGGCCCAGTGTCCATGGGGCCATAGGAAGAGGAGCAATGGCAGTCCAAAGTTAACAAGGTGACTCAGTGGCACACAAGGGGGACATTATTTAGGGGCTCATTTCCAGGCGGTGGTCTTTGTCTTGGCAACAGTCTCTGGTGTCTGTCCGGGTCTCAGGGAACGTTTGCGGGGTGGTTCCTCTGCTGCAGAGGGTGGGACGTTGGTGGCCTGTGGGTCTTGTGGCAGGTTCTCCTGTCCACTAGCTGCAGCTGATGTTGATGGCTGGTGAGTGGACTGGCTAGTGGAAGTGGGCCACTGGTGTGCTCTATTCTCCCACATGGTGTTTGCCATGTCACCCAGCACCCCTACAATGGAGGCCATGTTGGCATTTAGTCTCTGCGACTGCTGCATGACTTCCTAGTGGTGTACCCCCTGCAGCCGCTGGTTCTCCTGCATGATGCTGATCACCTGACCCATCCTGAGATTTTTGGTATGCACCCAGATCATGTGTGAGTGCCTCCTGGGCAGCCGGTTCCCTGGGCCTGGCCTCCCCCTGGCACGCAGCTGACCTCCCACTGTCTCTGGGCCCCTGTGCCTGTGTCCCCTGAATGGTGTGCCCACTCCCACTTACACCAGGCCCTCACCGTCTTGCCTGGGTGGTGTCAACTCAGGTCCCTGTACAGGTGGGCACACTATTGATCGACGTGTCCTAGAGACAGGGGACTGGGGACATTGAGTGGCTGCTATGGTGTTTGAGTAGTGGGGTCCTGTGGTGGACTGACTGGGGGATGTGGAAGCCAACTGACCGGTGGTCCCAGATGGGCCAGAGAGTTCATCCAGCTCAGGACATCCATTGTTGCTGTCATCACTGAGGGCATCTTCTTGTGGAGGACTGGGTTGCAGTGGCACCTGCTGCCACTGACAATAGCTGGGGCACCTGTGGGGATGTAAGCAATTTGTTAGGGTAATTGTCTGTCACATTTTCACCTTTTCTACCTTTCCCTATGGATTTGGTGATGTCCCCCCACCTTTGGTAGTGTATGGTGATGGATTGTGGGATTAGTAGTTCTACATGCTGTCCATGCATTGCTGATGGGTTTGCATGCAAAGCTGGGAGGTGTGTGCTTGCAGTGGGTAGGGCATGCAGGGGTACACATTTAAGTGTGGTCATTGGGGTGGTGCACTGTGTGGGATTCAGTGGTGTAGGAAAGTACCACATTTCTTGGCATGTTACCCCAATTTCTGCCTGTTTGCTAGCCAGAACCCATGTGCTCATAGTTTGTGGCCTATACGTGTTGTCAGTATGCTTGACTGTGTCACTGAAGATCTGCTAACCAGAACTCCAGTGCTTATGCTCCCTCTACTTACCAAATTTGTCACTACAGTCTCATTGGCATACTGGACCTCCCTTATAAGTCCATAGTATAGGGTACCTGGATAGCCAGGGCTTTGGAGTTCCAGGAGATCCTCATGGGCTGCAGCATTTCTTTTGCTACCCATAAGGAGCTCATACAAACCTTTCTTCTGGACTGCCACTGCAGCCTGAGTGAAAAGTGCACACACTATTTCACAGCCATTTTTCACTGCACTCAGTAACTTATAAGTCACCTATGTGTCTAACCTTCATTTACTGAAGGCTAGGTGCAAAGTGACTGTGTGTGAGGGCACCCTTGCACTAGCAAAGGTGCCCCCAGGTTGTCCAGGCCTAAATTCCCCGACTTCGTGAGTGTGGGGACACCATCATAAGCATGCACTACATCTATGTCAATACATATATGTATCTTCACAATGGTAACTCTGGATATGGCCATGTGAGGTGTCTAAGATCATGGAATTGACCCCCAATCCAAAACCGGTATTAGGGGGCCAATCCCATGCACCGTGGGCGCTCCACCACTGACCCCCAGTACTGCCAAACTAGCTCTCTGAGGTTGCCACTGCAGCCCCAGCTGCTGCCACTACACATACAGTTTTCTGCCCTCCTGAGGATTTAGCTGCTCAATCTCAGGAATCCAGAAAAATACATTTTCTTTAGGAAAGGGGTGTTACACCCTCTCCCATTGGAAATGGGTGTTACAGGCCTGGGAGGGGTATCCTCCCACAGCCTCTGGAAATGCTTTGAAGGACACAACCAGTGCCCTCCTTGCATAATCCAGTTTACACCGGTTCAGGGACCACCAGTCCCTGCTCTGGCATGAAACTGGACAAAGGAAAGGAGAGTGACCACTCCCCTGTCCATCACCACCCCAGGGGTGGTGTCCAGAGCTCCTTCAGACTGCCCCTGGCATTAGCCATCTTGTATTGCAGGGTGTGGGGACCCTCTGGAGACCTCTGAGTAGCCAGTGCTACAGGCGACGTCAGAGACCCCTCCTGATAGGTGCATACCTTGGTAGGTAGCCAATCCCCCTCTCAGGGCTATTTAGGGTCTCTCCTCTGGGTGTTTCCTCAGATTCAATTTGCAAGATTCCTCCAGGACTCCTCTGCATCCTCTGCTTCAGCTTTTGTCCGTCAGATCAACCACAGACTGCTCCAGGAGCCACTGTTAGTGCAGCAAAGTATCCAGGATGACTACTGTGACCTGCAAATTCAGCTCCAGGCAGCATTTGCAACAGTTTCCAAGGTGTGCATGCTCTGAGGACTGCCTGTCTTCACCCTGCACCAGAAGAACCAAAGGAATCTCCCTTGGAGTGATGGAGTCACTTTCCTGCTTCAGCAGGCACCCTTCTGCGATGACAACTGGTACTCCTCTCCTGATGACGAGCATGTTCCCTGGAACACAGGTGGTGGACCGCAGTGACCCGGACTGTCCAAAGGTCCAGCTGTCCAAATTTGGTGGGGATAAGAGCTTTCCTCCCCGTGCTGCTACAGTACCACTGTGCACTGTCTTTTGCAGCTCTTTGGGCTTCTGTGCACTTCTTCCAAATGTTCTTCATGCACAGCGTAGCCCAAGTCCCCAGCACTCCAAGCTACGATGCAAAACTCCCTGAGTTGTTCTCCGGCGGCGTGGGACCCTCCGGTGTAGTGCTGCAATGACCACACTTTGCATCTTCTTTGTCCCTGTGTTCTGGGACTCCCGTGGGTGCTGCTGGTCTTCTGAGGGCTCTCTGAAGTGCTGAGAGCCCACTCTGTCTCCTCAGTCTGAGTTGAGGCCCCCAGATCCCTCCTGGGTCCAGGCAGCTCCTTTTTGATGCAAACAGCGTACTTGCTTGAACTAAGGCTTGTTGATGGAATCCAGTGATGTAAACAGCCTGCATCCAACAACTCGACATGGGACATCTCTTGCACCAAGCAGGAACCCACAGCTACCTTCTTTGGTGCATTTCTGTACTTTTCTTCCAACCAGAGAATCCACTTTTGTACTTTCTTCCGGGTTGGCAGGGGCTCCTGTTCTTCCTGGACTCTTCTTCGACTTCTGGACTTGGTCTCCTCTCTCCACAGGTCTTCCGGCCCAGGAATCCATCGTTTGTTGCTTGAAGTCTTGCTTGGTTCTTGCATAATTCTTCATCATGACTTGTGTTGTGTTCTGAGGATACTTGCTGTAATTTACTCCTGCTTTTCTGGGCTCTGGAGTGGGGTACCCTACTTATCTTTGGTGTTTTCTTACACTCCCAGCGTCCCTCTACACACTACACTTGCCTAGGGGTGAATTCGATATTCACATTCCACTATTTTAGTATATGGTTTGTTTTGCCCTTAGGCCAATTGCAATCTATTGTATTTTTCTATTTTTTGCACTATTCTACGACTGTTTACTTACCTGATTTTGGTTATTAGGGTATATATTGTGTATAATACTTATCTCCAGAAGGAATATTGCCTCTAAGATATTTTTGGCCTTGTATCACTAAAGTACTTGTGACTAAGTACTGTGTAACTATAGAGGCATTGAAGGAGCTTTGCATGCCTCCTAGTTCAGCCTTGGCTGCTCTGCTACAGCTACCCTAAGCAGCTAGAACACTGCCTACATTTCACTAATAAAGGATAACTGGACATGGTATACGGTGCAAGTACCTTAGGTGCCCACTACAAACCAGGCAAGGCCTACTACAATAACTGGACCTGGTATAAGGTGTAAGTACATTAGGTACCCACTACAAACCAGGACAGCCTCCTACAATATGCAAATCATTCCTGATCCTGTTCCCCATGAGAACACTCCAGCCTGAACTGCCAGGCCCGGTGCTCCCTGGACCAGAAACAAGTATCCTGGGACTTGTTTGGGAGTATCACATCTCTTCAGCCAATCCAGCATGAATCTGGTGGTATAGTGAGCAAGGGACCCACGTCTGGGCATACCCTTCCCACTCAGGGCCACCAATGCAAAAAGAACAGTTGATGGATGGAATGTAGACCAAATCAAACATTCACCCCCAGTCACAAATCTGGGTTTAATCTATCAGTTGTTTGCTTATCATGTCATTCCTGTTTGAACCCAGCCATATGAAAATCAGTCTTGACTCATGGGAACAGTCCAGCCAAACTGCTGGGCAAGGTCCTCCCTGGACCAGAAACAAGCATCCTCAGACCAGTCTCGATATAGTACCCCTTTTCAGGCAGGCTAGCTTGAATCTGGTGGCATAGTGAGCACGGGGCCCACGCCTGGGCATACCCTTCCCACTTGGGGTGACAAACAAAAAAATGTTGATGGACGGAATGTAAACCAAATCAAACAGTCACAACCAGTCACAGATCTGGCTTTAATCCATCAGTTTTGTTGCTTACCATGCCAGTCTAGTTTGGACCCAGCCATATGCAAATCAGTCTTGACCCTGTTCCCCAAAGGAACAGTCTAGCCCAAACTGCCAGGACAGGTCCTCTCTGGACCAGAAACAAGCATCCAGGTTACCGACTCGCAAAATGGGAATGAGCATCGCGATGTGCTTTTTGCATGTCGCAAACAGCGAAATTCGCATGCAAAAAGTTATGTCCATCTGGCCCTTCGTGCAGTGAAAAATGCTTGGGAAATATTGTGTGCACTATTTCACTCAGGCTGCAGTGGCAGTCCAGAAGAAAGGTGTGTATGAGCTCCTTATGGGTGGCAAAATAAATGCTGTAGCTTATAAAGATCTCCTGGAACCCTAATTCCCTGGGTACCTAGGTATCATATACTATGGACTTATAAGGTGGGTCCAGTGTGCCAATCAGAATTGGTATATAAATACAATAAACTGTAGTGCCAAATTTGGTAAGTAGAGAGAGCATAAGCACTGGAGTTCTGGTTAGCAGAACTCCAGTGGCACAGTTAAGCATTCTGACAACACACATAGGCCACAAACAATGAGCACTGGGGTCCTGGCTAGCAGGATCCCAGTGAAACTGTAAACAAACACTGACAAACACTCACACAGAGGCCATAAATGGGGGTAAACATGCTAGAAAGAGGCTACTTTCTTACAAACTTTAACATACACTGCGCCTATAGGGCTTCCTAGGGCCTACCTTAGTGGTGCCTCACATGTATAAAAAGGGAGGATTTGGGCCTGGCAAGTGGGTAAACTTGCCAAGTCGCATTGGCAGCTTACAGCTGCACATACAGACACTACAGTGGCAAGTCTGAGCCATGTTTACAAGGCTACTCATGTGAGTGGCACAACAAGTGCTGCAGGCCCACTAGCAGCATCTGATTTACAGGCCCTGGGGACCTCTAGTGCACTTTACTGGGGATTTAATAGTAAATCAAACATGCCAATCATGAAAAAGCTAATTACACATATAATTTTACATAGGGAGCACTCACACTTAGGCCCTGGTCAGCAGTGGTATAGTGCCCAGAGTAGGAAACACAGCAAAAACAAAGTCCAGTACACAGAAGCAACCTGGGAAGTAGAGGCAAAATGTTAGGGGAGACCACGCCAATGATGCCAAGTCTAACAGATATAAATTAAGGTAAATTGAGGAAGATATAACACTAAAGTGCTGTTCCTAGCCGATGAATTAATCTTTATCTTACAAATTTATGACATTTTGTAATTCTACTTATCATAATGCGATAACAAATTGCAAACTTCAAACAATCATTCTCACACTATTAGTCCCCAAAACACATGTATTCTTTTTTTAGTAATTACCATTAGGTTGTGAATGTACACATTATGTAAATATGATACAACTTCCCGAAACTTTTCACACATCAGTTGTTACTTATAAGAACCATATAATGGTAGGGGAGATGATTGAGGAGCTGAATCTCATGAAGGTACATAACAGCAATTCAGACCCACATATGCTAACAAGTTAACAGTAGATGCATCATAATGAAGGAACAGGTGGTCATTATGACCCTGACGGTCTTCTGTTAACGTGGCGGTATCACCATAAACAGGCTGGGGGTAATGACCATCAAATTATGACCATGGCCGTGATCCCTCCCATAGACAGCCAATGTACCACACTAACAGCCAGCGCGGTATGAACACTGAACACAGTGGTAGCCAGCTAGGGGAAGGCGAAAGACAAGGATCCACCCACCATATTATGAAATAGCACACCACCATGATTTCTGGGGCGGTAGCAATGACACCAAAAGCCTTGTGGAAACACATAATTTAAAAGGAGACACTCACTCCAGGGACACACAGGAGTCCGCAGCCGCCATGGAACCAGAACTGCAAGTATTCCCGTTGCTGCACAACGCCATGGCCGTCCTGGAGCACCAACGTCGACGAAGACGACGACGGTGAGTACAGCTGCCTAGCACACAAGGATGGGAGACAGTGGGGAGGAGAGTGACACACACATGCACAACACACAGCATACACACACCACACACCCAGAAACACATGCAGAGGAAAATAACAGTAACAGTACACATACACAGAACACATACACAGTTCCAACTACTGTATTCCTTTTGAATGAATATGTAAAATGCATAAACATGCACAACTGCAGAAATAAATAAATGCAGGCCCAAAGGCCAGTCCAAAGTCACTAATGCCCACAGGCCAAAGTCCAAGCCCTGACTTCTGACAACATCGGGACTCCACTGTTCAGGGGCATCATGTTGGAAATGGGCAGCCACCTCAGGGGACAGGGGGGGAGTGGGTGGGGTTGCATCTCATTGTGAGGGGGCTCCTAGCCCACTGGTTCTGGAGGGGGCTTCCTGCCCAAAGGTTGGGGAGGGAGCTTCCTGCCGACAGGTTGAGGAGGGGGCTTCCTGCCCACAGGTTGAGGAGGCGGCTTCCTGCCAACTGGTTCCGGAGGGGGTTCCTGCCCACAGGTTGAGGTAGAGGCTTCCTGCCCACAGGTTGAGGAGGGAGCTGCCTGCCCACTAGTTCTGGAGGGGGCATCCTGCCCAAAGGTTGAGGAGGGGGCTTCTTGCCCACAGGCCGAGGTGGGGGCTTCCTGCCCACTGGTTCTGGAGGGGGCTGCCTGACCACTGGTTCTGGAGGGGACTTCCTGCCCACAGGTTGATGAGGGGGATGAGTGCCCACTGGTTATGGAGTGGACTTCCTGCCCACAGGTTGAGGAGGGGGCTGCCTGCGGACTGGTTCTGGAGTGGGCTTCCTGCCCACTGGTTGAGGAGGGGGCTTCCTGCCCACTGGTTCTGGAAGGGGCTTCCTGCCGCAGGTTGAGGAGGGGGCTGCCTACCCACAGGTTGAGGAGGGGGCGGCCTGTCCACTGTTTCTGGAGGGGGCTTCCTGCCCACAGGTTGACGAGGGAGCTGTCTGGTCACTGGTTCTGGAGGGAGCTTCCTGCCCACAGGTTCTGGGAGGGGGTGACTTCCTTCCCCCAGGGTGAGCAGGGGGCTTCCTTCCTGCCCACAGGTTGAGAAGGGGGGGTTCCCTTCCAACTGGTTCTGGAGGGGGTTTCCTGCACACAGGTCGAGGAGGGGGCTTCCTGCCCACTGGCTCTGGAGGGGGCTTCCTGCCCACAGCTGATGAGGGGGCTGGCTGCCCACAGGTTCTGGACGGGGCTTCCTGCCCACAGATTTAGGAGGGGGCTGTCTGCCCACTGGTTATTGATGGTGCCCCTTGACCTCTGGTTCTGGATGCTGCTCCTTGGCCTCTGGTTCCAAATGCTGCTCCTTGTCCTCTGGTACTGGATGCTGCTCCTTGACCACAATTTTGAGTGGGGGCTCCTTGGCCATAGTTTCGAGTGGGCCTCCTGGCCCAGGGAGTTTGTTGTGGGCTCCTTGTCCAGGGATTTTGTTGGGCCTCCTTGCCCAGGGGTTTCTGTGGGGCCTCCTTCGTCTTGGATTTTTGGGGGGGCCTCCTTGGCCTTGGATGTTTGGGGGGCCTCCTTGGCCTTACATTTCTTGGGGGCCTTCTTGGCCTTGGATGTTTGAGGTCCTCCTTGGCCTTGGATTTCTGGGGGGCTTCCTTGGCCTCAGATTTCTGTGGAGCCTCCTTGGCCTTGGATTTCTGGGGGGCCTCCTTGGGCAGGGATTTCTGGGGGACCTCCTTGGTCATGGATTTCTTTGGGGCCTCCTTGGCCCTAGGTTTTGGAGGTGGCCCCATGGTCTTGCCAGTCTGTTTGGGAGGGGGCAGCACTTTAGCCCTCCGTTTTTGGGGGGAGGAGTGCCATTGGTGCAGGGGCTGGCTTTTCACTCATGGGCCCTTTAGTGGCAGCTGGAGACTTTGGGGGTGGAGCTGTGTCAGACTGGGTGCTGGAGTACTGGGCTGGGATGGTGTGACCTTCCTCTTATGGGAAGGATGGGCGGGAGGGAAGAGGTCAAAGTGGGCAAGGAAAAGCTTCTTAGGGCCAATGGGGCGGGATGTGGGAGGAGGGTTGGGTGTGGAAGTAGAGGGAGTGATTGTAGGAGGAGGCATGCTGGTCTTGGGTGCAGGCGCATGGACAGTGTGTGTGTGTGTGTGTGAGGTGGACGGTTGTTGGGGTTCTGAGTGTGATCGTGTGTGTGTCACTGGAGTGGGGGGCAGACAAGATAGGGGAGGACAAACATGATGTGTGGATGGATGTTGTGGTGGTGTCTGCAAGTGAGGTGGGTATACTGCATGAGGTGGTGGTGGTGACTGCGCATATGGTGTGTGGAGTGCATGTCTGCGAGTCTGCTGTTGTGGTGACTGTGGGCAAGGCTGTGCAGGTGGCAGGTTCAGGGACTGCTGATGCAGTGCATACAGGTGTGAGTGTGGATGTGACTGTGAGGGACGAGGAGGGGGAGACAGTGGAGGCAGTGGATGATGTTGTGTGTGCATCTGGGTGTTGGCTATGGGAGTGCTTGTGGACTGAAGTGTGCTGCTTCTATTTGTCTGTGAGAGTCTTGTGTGTTGTTTTGGGTGCATGCTTGTCAGAATGTGTGCGTGGGATGGGTTGGGGGTCAGGAGATTGTGACTGGGTAGTGGTACTTAGAGGGGGGAACATATGAAACAGGGGCACCGGCTGCCGTCAGTGTAGAGGGCAGAGCCTGAAACGATCTTCGTAGGGCCGCCAACCCACCGTGGATGCCCTCCAGGAAAGCATTCCATTGCTGCATCTGGGATTCCAGCTCCTGGATGGCATTCACAATGGTTGACTGCCCTACAGAGATGGATCTCAGAAGGTCAATAGCCTCCTTACTGAGGGAAGCAGGGCTGACTGGGTCAGAGCCTGAGGTGCCTGGGGCGAAGGAGATGCCCACCCCATGGGTGAGCGGGTATGGGCAATTCAGTGGGGGAAACTGGGACAGTTGGTACCCTGTGTTGGTACAGGGGATGGCGGTAGAACCTGTAGATGGGGTGGTCCCAGAGGGGTCCGCCACCACCAGGGAGCTCCCATCGGAGGACGAATCAGAGTCTGTGGTGTCACCTCCTGTCCCTGCCATGGTGCTCCCCTCACCCTCCATCCCACTGGTGCGCCCAGCGCCGGTGGACTCTGCCTCCAGGGTCTCATGGGCTGCTGCTCCCTCACTCGCCAGTGCCCCTGCTCCTTCGCCAGATGATGCTAATGCACACATGGACAGGATGGCAAAAGGAGAGGGGGGAAAGAGAAAGGGAGCACAGGGCCAATCTCAGCATCAACAGCACAGATGGCGGACACATTACTGTCACACACTGAGACTGAGAATGGCAGTATGTCCCACACTGGCATACCATTGGCTAAGTACCACTACAGGTACGAACCAAACATTGCCAGCTACACACCAACTGGGACCAGCTAACCCCTGTCTGATATGGGAAGTCACCTACCTAGCCATCTAATACATGCTTTTCACCCTTTTAACCTGAGCTGGACCACGCACCAACATCTGAACTGGCATATTGGGGATCCACTGACTACTACCCAGCACCCAAATCCCATGCCAGGCAACAGAGATGGTTGACAAACACACTGTACTCACCCCCTTGTGGCAGCTGTGTTGCCCTCAAGAACCCATCCAGCTCTGGGTAGGCTACCGCCAGTATGCGGGCCATCAGAGGGGTCAGGTTCCAACGGGCACTCCTCCCTCGTTGGGAGGCCATCCCCAGCTGGTCCTCCGTGGTCTTCCGTGCCCAGAGTCTCAGAGCCTCCCACCGTTTCCTGCAGTGGGTGGTTCGCCTGCTATGGACCCCAGGGTCCGCACGTCCTTGGCGATGGCATGCCACAACCCCTTCTTCTAATGGGCGCTGACCAGCAGAAGGAACACAGAAGGAAGGATATCTTAAACCTGACAATCCAGCCTGTCACACATATGGCGCACAAAAAGCATTTCCCCTCATCAAGCACACACATGATGCGTACCCCTGCTTTGACGCTGCCACCAGTCATTCCCCACCACATGACACACTGCCAGCACATACATACCTCTCCATGTAGTCATGTCGCATGCAACATATCCATGGTGTACTCACCTGTTGGTCTGCAGGCCCATACCACTGGCCGTACTGGGGTAGTACCCCGTCCACGAGGCACTCCAACTCCTTTGATGTGAAGGTTTGGACGCTATACCCTGTTGCATGTGCCATGGCAGGTTCCAGACACAGGTCACAGCAGCACACGCAGTGGAGATGTGGTCCTGTGGAAAGTCAGGAATCAAGTGAAGTGGTAGAGAGGAAATGGCAGTCACGTCCGTAACAGTGAACACCTTCACCGCCAGCGTTGATTATCATTTGTTCCCATTATCCATAGTGGGCCATGTTATCCCATGAGGAATCGCACAGTGGTGCAGACCACTTTCCGCCATTACGCGAATTCCAGTGGAGTGAGGTCACGTCCACCTGTCCATGAATACAGAACAGGCGGGTGCTTTTTTCTGATGTTGGTACACATGTACAGATTAATTACTGCATCATTGTGGCCAAATGTACTCACCTACACAGTTCCAGTGTCCAACATACAAACATGCTCTGTGTACATTGCTGTAGTGTGTTCATGGTTCCTGTTGTCACTCCTTTCTTACATTTGGGTCCCTTAGGTACCAACCACTCTGGAGGAATAGGAGGAGGCGCACATCGGTGTACAGACCCCTTTTGGACTTGGCTACACTGGAGGACCGGCACATCATACTCACCTATCATCTGGACAGGGCCACAATCACAGAGCTATGTGAGCAATTGGAGCCTGATCTGCTACCTGCTATCCATAGCACCACCGCAATCCCCTTTCTTCTGCAGGTACTCTCTGTGCTCCATTTCCTGGCAACAGGCTCTTTCCAGGTGACAGTGGGCTTGGCTGCAGGGATGTCACAGCCAATGTTCTCTATTATGCTTGTAAGGGTTTTGTCTGCCTTGCTCAAACACATGTGCAGTTACATCACATTCCTCCAGGTAAATGATTTACTGCCACTGTGAAGGCTGGATTTTACGCAATGGGACATATACCTCATCTTATTGGGGCCATTTATGGGACCCATATTGCCTTAGTCCCCCCTGGGCTAATGAACAAGTGTACAGGAATAGGAAGAGTTTTCACACACTCAATGTCCAGATGGTGTGCCTGGCTGACCAGTACTTCTCCCATGTCACTGCCAAGTATCCATGGTCAGTGCATGATGCCTTTGTCCTGAGGAATAGCAGTGTTCCACAGATGATGGCACAACTACAGAGGCACAGAGTATGGCTAATAGGTGAGCCTGTGTCCCCACCCAATGTTTGTGAGTGTGTGCTTTCAGAAGTCATAGCCCATGCCATTGTGCAGGGCTAACGTGTGTCTCTTACTTCTTGCAGGTGATTCCGGCTACCCAAACCTGTCATGGCTAATGACTCTTTTTAGGAATCTGAGAACAGGGGCTGAAAATAGGTACAATGATGGTAATGGGTGTTCCAGGGGGGGATTGTAGAAAGGACCTTCGGGCTCCTGAAGGCTAGGTTCAGGTGCCTCCATCTGGCAGTTGGATCCCTATGCTACTCCCCTGAGAAGGTCTGCAGAATCGTTGTTGTGCTGCATGTTGCACAATTTGGCCCTTAGACAGCATGTACCCTATCTGCAGGAGGAGGGGGGAGACAATGCAGCAGTGGCAGCAGTGGACACTGAGGACAGTGAGGAGGAGCAAGAGGAGGAAGATGTGGACACCAGGTCACATTTGATCCAGCAGCACTTCCAATGACACTCAGGTAACACTGTTGAACTAAACATTTCTACATTTTAGTGTTATACTGTGTGACTGCAGCATAATGGCAGTCATTCCCTGTGCATCCCACCTGACTGTCACCTATGCCTTCCCTTATTGCAGATGTTGGTGTTGTTCCAACAGTGTACTGCTGTGATGTGTACAGACTGCTGAGACATATTTGTTGGATGGATTGACATGTTACTGGACATTTACACAGGATCATGGAGTTCATTACAGTTCGTTACATTGTGCAATACCTGTAGAGAAAGCACTATTACTCAAGTTGTGTCCCAGGGTGTTTATTGAAAAGTGTTCTACAATGGGAAGTGCAATAGAGTGGGGTGATGGCTGGGAATATTCCATGGTAGTGGTCCAGTCTGTTTGAAGCACAGGTCCAGTGTCCAAGTGGCCATAGGCAAGGGAGCAATGGCAGTTCAAAGTAGACAAGGTGACACAGTGGAACACAAGGGGGACATTCCGGAGGGACTCATTTCCAGGCAGTGGTCTTGGTCTTGGCAAGTGTCTCTGGCGTCTGTCTGGGTCGCAGGGACTGTTTGCGGGGTGGTTCACCTTCTGCAGGGGGAGGGGTGCGGTGGCCTGTGGGGCCTGTGGCAGGACCTCTTGTCCACTAGCTGCAGCAGATGTAGAGAGCTGGTCAGTTGACTGGCTAGTGGAAGGGGCTCGCTGGTGTGATGTGTAGTCCCTCATGATGTTGGCCATATCACCCAGCACCCCTGCAATGGAACCATGGTGGTGTTCAGGGCCTGCAATTCTTCCTTGATCTTCTGGTGATGTTCCTCCTGCAGCCGCTGGTTCTCCTGCATGATGTCTATCACCTGACCCATCTTGTCGTGGGAATGTTGGTAAGCCCCAGGGCATTAATGAGTGCCTCCTGGACAATCGGTTCCCTGGTCCTGTCCTCCCCTCGGCACACAGCTGTCCTCTGAGTGTCCCTGGCCCCCTGTGCCTGTGCCCCCTGAACGGTGTGCCCACTGACCCCAGGACTCTAATTGTCTTGCCTGTGAGGTGTGGACTGGGGTCCCTGTACAGGTGGGCACACTGCTGATTGACATGTCCTGGGGACAGAGGTCTGGGGGTGTTGGATGGCTGCTGTGGTGTTGGATACTGAGGGGGGAGACTCTGTAGTGGATTGGGTGTGGGCTGGGGTAGCCAACTGACCAGTGGTCCCTGATGGGCCAGGGAGTTCATCCAGATCCAGAACTCCAGAGTTTCTGTCATCACTGCGGGCATCTTCTGGTGGGGGACTGGGTAGCCGTGGCACCTCCTCGCTTCTGAGGTTGGCTAGGGCACCTGCGGGGATGTAAGTGATGTATTATGCTACATGTCTGTTACATATTCTGCATCCCTAGCTTCCCCTATATTGCTGCTGTTGCCCTGCCACCTTTGTTTGTGTATGGTGATGTATTGTGGGATTGTTAGTTGTCCATGCTGTGCATGCATTGGTGGTGGGTGTACATGCAGGGCTGGCAGGGATGTGCATGCAGAGGGTAGGGCATGCAGGGCTTGGCATTTAGGTTTGTTAATTGTGGCAGTGCACTGCGTGGGATGGAGTGGAGTGATAGGTGTCAAGGTGAGGGCTGGTGGTGGCATGCAGGTATTGGGGGTGATAGTAAATGTTGACTCACCAGTGTCCAGTCCTTCGGCAACTCCAGTGAGTTCCTCAGGGTGCAGTATTGCCAAGACTTGCTCCACCCATGCTGTCAGCTATGGGGGAGAAGGTCAGGGTCCACCTGGATGGCGAGCTGGTGCTTTGCTGCTATGGAACGCACCTTCCCCTGCAGGTTGTTCCACCTCTTCCTGATGTTTCCCCTCATTCGTGGATGCTGTCCCACAGCGTTCACCCTGTTCACGATCCTCCGTCATGGCTCCAGCTTCCTGGCAATGGATATCTGCTGAATCTCCAAACAGCTGTGGCTCTACCCTGAATATTTCTTCAACCATGACCCGCAAGTCCTCATCAGTGAAATAGGGGTGCCTTTGTGGGGATGTGGGTGTTTTGTGGTGTGTGTTGTGCAGAGGGTGTTGAGTGACGTGGTGGGGTCTGAGGTGTGTGGTGCATGATGGAAGAATGGGTGGTTGTGGTGTTTGTATGAAGTTGTCTCTGTGATTTGCGTGGCTAGCTATTGCTGTCTTTTCATGTTAGCAAAGGATTGTGTGTGTGTGGGGTGTGTGTAATTGTGTCAGGTGTGGGTTTTTTGTTCTGCCCAATACTGTCTTGTTTTGTCTTTGGGTGGCCTTATCCCCCGCAGTGGTGTTCACCGCCAATGGTATACAGTTGTTGAATATCCGCTGTGGTGATTGGTGGGTCATTATTTGGAAGGTTTAGTATTGGTTGTGTAACAGTATGGGTAGTAGTACCGACAGTTTATCACGTTCAGCGGGTCCGGCGGATTTGTGGTTGTGGCTGTTTTCTGTAAATTTTGTATGTATGTGTCATAATGTGACAGGCGGATGTCCACCTCCGTGGGAGTATGCTGGCGGCAGTCAGCACAGCGGTATTCGGTATTTACCGCCAAGGTCATAATGAATGCCACAGTTTTTTATTTTATTTTTTAAACTTTTTTTATTGAGTTTTTTGTTACATTGTTACACATTCATGGTAGATAAATAAGAACAACTTTCAAGATGCTGTAACATTCCATCAATTCTCAGTGTTTGTTCTTAACAATAGTACATAGTTGGTGTTGTGCCTATGTTGCAAAGCAGAGAGGCAGGCCAGTACAGAGTTCAGGTTGGTGAGCTAGGTGTTTGTGAAAAAGTTGTCATGTACTGTGTGCCAGTAGTGCGCTAGGGTGGGACATGACCAGAGCATATGCTGAAAAATAACAATGTTGGAGTTACATCCGTGGCATGTGAGATGCTCCTCTGGGAACATCTGATTCAGTCTGGAGACTGTCAAGTATACTCTATGGAGTATAGTGTACTATATTTTTTTTAATCTTAAATTCTGTGAGACCTCTGGAGGGACTCCAATGCCATGTTCCACTCTGAGTTGTGTCATGGACGTGCAATGTTGCCCTCCCATGCTGTTCTGATGGATGTTAGAGAGGTCTGCACATGTTCCCTGATGGTCCTGTAGAGCCATGTGACTAAGTGGTGCCCAGTGCCCATTTCATTGAAGGTTTATGATGGGGAGGGTCCCCTTCTACCATGTGCCAAGGAAGGAGGCATTCAGCCAGTAATTGGCCATGGAGAAGGCCGTGGCCTGGTGGGATGCCGTTATCTTGCCTGAGTTGGTCAAACATTAATAAGTGGTGGTCTTCGAATGGATCACCAATTATTTCTATGGAGTTGTCATGCCTGGAGGTTAAATCCTCTGATGTGAGGGACTGCTGAGCAGGCCTCAGAGAGGAATCATTGGTGCGTATGGTTAAACATGGTGTGTGAATTTGAAAATCCTGGCTAGGCACTTTTGGGCTATCTACACATGCAACCACGAGCGCTGAAGCTTTATTGTAGGAATCATTAATTATTGGAGAGTATTGGGGAACAAAGGTCCATCACTGGTGTTAGTTTCATAAAGATTGCCAACTACCAGCCTGTGGGACTGGCAAGGCGCGCACAAGAAGAGTATTTTGGTCCTGGTAGCAGCCTGTTATGGCCTGTTGCGTGGGCAGCATGGACCAGCTCTCCCTCACACCCATACCTCCGCCACCGGAGGTTCAACGTAGTGGGATTGGAGTGAGCACAAGGGGAACGGGTCTGAAACAAAAAATAAACTGAAATAATACATCAAACCAATATTTCAAAACAACAACTAAAATAAGAAGTTCTTTTGGAGTGGCAGATGAGCTACCTTGGGATTCTCCCCAGACCACTGGCACCCGACACTCTTCTATGTGAGATTGCCGTTGCAGCACTGACAATCGCTAGGAAAGTCAGTTTCACAAATCTAAGGGAGAATTATGATTGTTGGGTGGCCAGGGCCTGGTAGGCTGGATTCTACCTTACACCACCTAGGTCATCACATTTGAACAAACAATAGCAACAAGATTGTCCCAAAACATGGAGGGCAGCTACTCCTGATCAAACATGTAACCCTTGACCAGAGTAGTCCTGCTAGAATAGATGACTACTAGCTGTGTATTACATCATACATGGAAAGTGGGAAGTCTGACTGTATTCAAATGTCAAGAAAGTTCAATCGGTAGGCTACCAGCATAGTGAGGGGCCTACCACCCCCCAAACTGAGTCCTTGAATTGGCAGGCCTGGCTAGATATAGAAAAGGGCCGATTTTTTTCAGATTCCCAAAAACAGCTGAATGCTTTCGGCCCAACCTACCAATACCCGCACAAGCTTGGAAAACTCCCAACATCAGGTAAGTACTTATCGGATTCCAAGTGGCTTCATGCAGAGGAACTTTAAGTTGATGCTTCCCCTTCAAGATCCTCAATGTGAAGAAAATGGTTCTGGGACAGGGGTGTAAGTGTCAGCGGCAACCAAGATGGCCACCAAGATTACAACCTCTTGCGAGACTTCCAGCATTACGCCTCAGACATAAGATGGAATCTCTCCTTCAATAACAGTTGTCCCCGGGGTATGAGCATCTAAATTGAGTAAGGCTTACTTGACAAATAGTGTCACACATACATGCATAATGGAAACGGCACATGAACATACCCACAGTGGTTCCCCCTGCCACTCTCCTTCATGTCAGCATCTTGCATCAGTTCCTCCCACACCCGCCTTCATGTTTTGTACCATTGCACAACCCTCTCAACAGTAGTAAGGTGCCAAAGCAAGCCAGGGGAGAGGCCATTAAATTCCCTCAGTGATAGGATAATGTTGTCTAAGGAGAAGCCAAGAGTAGTGGCTCTGGGAGCCAGGTACCAGAGTCAAGAGGGTGAAAACGGGTGGACCAGCGCAGGAAGCTGTCTGCAATGGGGCCATGTCAGGGGTGTTCATGGCTGGGGCACCTAATGGAGTTGGGCTGCGAGGTAGTATGATAGGAGGGGACTCCCAAGCCCCCCACGCACCCACCGGGAGTTGCAGTTTATGTATGGCTATCAATTCCCCTGGCATCAAGTCCAACTCCCAGAAGATTTGTCTAGGTGGATAGACTGGTACGTTTACAAAATAGTACAATAGTCGGGGAAGGACAATCATTTTGGAGAGGGCTATTTTGCCTGTAATTACAAGTGGCAGATGCTTCCAAAGTACTACCTGGACTTGAGGGCTGTGAGTGCCCACTTCAGGTTTTCCTCACAAATTTCGAGTTGTGAATGGTATAGCCGAATTCCTAAGTAACTAACCATTTCCCTAGCCCAGGACAATGTGTTTCCACCCAGCCTTATCTCCTGTGGGGATGTGTCTCAGGGAAGTAGGTTGTTGCTTTCTCAAACTCTTTAAGGGCTGTACAGATCACCTTTTTTGCCTAGGCTGTTGTTTTTTAAGATAGAGCAACAGATCATTGGTGTAAAGGGACATTACATGGATTGTGCCTCAAAGTGGGATCCTCCAGTGTGCAACTTCCAAATGAGGGTGGATAGCCAAGGGCTCTATGGCAAAGGCAAACAGTATGGGAGATAGGGGTAACACTGGCGGGTACTGTGATCTGCCAAGAATGGATCAGATATTGGCAGCCACCCACCCAAGGGGACAGGGTAGTATGTAATAGTTTTGTGTATGCTAAGAGATGCCTACCTATTCTGACCTTGCCAGTACTTTGAAAAGGTAATCCCAGGATAGCATATCAAGCGTCTTCTCTAGGTAGGGTATCAGGCATGGTGAGGGGGGGAACCACAGCAACGCCTGACTCATCACATGGCATAGTCTTCTAAGATTGTGCGATATGCTACGTCCAGGGACAAACCCGTTTTGATCGGTGTGTATAATGTTAGGTAGTTTCTGAAGGTAGCGGTCTGTCGGTATTTTCTCCAATATTTTGTAGTCAGTAGCCAAAATTGCTAGGGGCTGTTATGAAGATAGATGGGTAAGATCCCTATTGGATTTAATTAGGAATATGAGGAGGGGCTCTTGAAGGAATATGGCCGAGTGCCTCAGTATTGAGTGCCTCCTTGTGTACATCTGTCAGCTTAGAAGCTAGGTGAGTGAAGAAGCATTCATAGTGTTCCAGGGGAAGTCTGTCTATGCCTGGTGTTTAATTTCTTGCCAAGTCATGGATAGTTTTTTTCACCTTTGCTACTGTTATGGTGTCATCGAGGTCTTGGAGTTCAGTAGCCAGATACTGGGAAGAGTTAGGTGCGCCAGAAATTCCCCAGCCATGCTGGGCAGTTTAGCAGGAGGTGCCCGGTAAACGGTGAAGTAATAGTTGTGAAATGCTTACAAGAAAGTGAGAAAGAAAGGGGCAGTAGTGGGGACTATTTCGGTGATGGGAGGTGCACTGGTTTCCTTACATGCCAACTAGGCCAAAAGATGGCCCAGTTTGTCCCTGGCTGAATGTATTCTATGTTGTGTAGGCTCGAGGTTGAAACATCACAGGTGCTACATTAGGGTTTCATGACCATTGGAGCTAGGTGCTTAGTAGCCTCAAGGGGGGGGGCTTGCCGATTGAGGTCCACCAAGATCATCTCGGTGCCCGCAAGGTCCCTGTCTAATGTTTGCTGTATTCCTATTATTTTTGGAATACACATGCCTCGGGTGACCACCTTAAATGTGTCTCACTCAACTGCACGACAAGTAGCTGTTGCATGGTTCTCGGCAACAAAGGACCTATGTACAAATGTTGGGAGTCTCAGAAGACTAGGTCATCTAAGATATCTCATGGTAGATGCCCGGTGGAAAATGGCAAGAGCGGTGAACTCGAGTCCATATCGTATATGTGGGCTGCATGCTCGGAGATAACACGACTGAGGTAACAGGAGTGTTTTAACTGGGGCAGTATGGACGTAGAGCACAAAAAAAAGTCAAGGCGAATTTACAAGTTGTGAGGTGCACAGTAATTAAAGTATTGCTTGATTTGTGAGTTTTAAGTTCACCAGACATCTGACTGGGACAAATGTATAACCCAGTGTGAGAATTGTGCTAAGTGGTTATGCACAGGTGCTTGGGGGAGCGATGGGTGAGACCTGTTCAAGTGGATATCAAGGATGCTGTTGTAGTCCTCATCTAGTTCCCATGGGATGCTCACCCATTGGGCCAGGACCCCTAACAGCAAGGCCCAGAAATTGGACTAGTCCAAGTTAGAGGCATAAATTCACCACAGGAGAATTGGGTGCAATCTAAACTACCCTCCACGAAAACATAACTGCTTTTGTTGTCGATTGCCATGTTAGGTGTCTATAAAGGTGTGCCAGGGTGGAGCCAGATAGGTGCACCTCTTGCATACGCAGATTATGTCATGTCATACATAGAACCTTTCCAGTACTTTTGCAGCCACTGGAGTTCCTTTCTGGTGATTTGAGTTTCCTGGAGGACATTTCTATGTGCATTTTGTCTCTTTATGTAGTAGACTGAGTAAGGGCGGGGCGCTGTTTGAATGCCCCTGATGTTAAGGGTTAAGAACCTTTTCTGGAGGTGGTATGCCATTTAGTTGGGAGCAGGTGTAACAGGATGAATCTTCAAAGTGTACCTCTGTGTGTCTCATCCGTCTCCTACCCCTCCTGCCCCATGTGTTTGGGTGTGGGCTATGTGTGGGTTATGTGACGCTCATGCTGCAAGGGGAGCAACTGTGGTAGCATAAATGTAAATTGAACAATTTCAAGAGCCTGCAGCAAACAGCTGCACACCCAAACTGTAACCAAGAAAACGTTCTGACCACCAATCTTGTAGGAAGAGGGGTTGTTCCTTTGGTTTAATAGCAGGGAATCCTGGTCTCTCTGGCTGGATGTGAGCAATAGGGGACATGTTGCAGGATATTGCCGATCAAATGCCTTGCAAGGCCGCAGGGGGCTATGTATATTGGGGTAGGGTGGCCCCTCCAGTAGATAGGGTGCTTAAGTTGATGCTGACTGTAGTCAGCAAGCAAGGGTCATAACTGGTAAGGTCGGGCAGGAAGGGCATCAGAGCAGATTGTCAGCAGTCTTTGTGTTTATTTGTGGGCCAAAAGCAGAGTTCAAATGGTGGGAGGGGCTGGATGCACTGCCCTCCTTGCTAAAAATGGACGGTGCATCAATATCAGTTTGGGGTGAGGACTGGCGGAATGCCAGTGCTATGGCTATAGCCGATTGCTGCTCCCTTTTCAGTTCCTGTTGGGAGGTGCCTGAGGGTCCCCATGGGGTCCAGCGCCGGTATGGCCTCCTCAGACATGCTTTGGCCCACCATGCTGTGTATCACCCTTATCCTTCAGAAGGATTAGAGCCGCTGTCAGTGTGCTACTCAATCTAGTCTCAGGCCGATGAGGGCTCATTGAAGAAATAGGAATGGTGGCCCTGGATGATCTTCAGTTTTGCTTGATACGGCAGTGAATATTGAAGACAGAGGTCTTGGAGCTGACACATAAGGCCTAGGAAAGGGGATTGTTGCTGTCGCAGTGCCTCTGTGTAATCCTGAAACACTGAGACCTTGCAGTTCTCAAGTTCCAGTGGGGCTGCTCACCGAGCTGCTTGCAGGATAGCATCTCTGTTCTGTCTTTCCAGTGTAGGAGTCTTGCCCCAACAGGGTGGGGAGACAAACCTTGCAGTGGGCAGCAGGCTGGCACCAGGTGTGATCTTTCAAAGTAGAAGTACGGGAACAGTTCCTGTGCCAGTATGAAGGATTTTATCATGGCCTCCACAAAAAGTTATCATCTTGCGGGAGCCCTCAGAACCCTCAGACATCTCTGGAGCACCACCACCGTTTTATTGTTTCAACATGCCCTTTCCTCCTCATGCCATGTCCTTCAGAGGTCTCACCCTGTCGACGAGCTCACACATACATTTCCCTTGGTCTTCTAGTTGGATGTTATATCCACCAATGTGCATTCTGTCTCAGCCAACTTGGAGGCCAGCTTCCTTTGGTCATCACTGAGGAGGCCGAACTCTGCACACAGTTCCTCAATCTTAGTTTCTACTGATGACTTGGAGGTAATATGGTGTCTAGTTTGTCACTCGACCCCAGAGGATGGGTAGGTTGTTTGTGTCCAAGGAAGGTGGGGATGGTGGTTGAATGGCCCCCTTATCGTTTTTTGACATCCCATTCTGGCATGTGGGGTGACAGGAGATCTGTTTTGAATGAATGTGTAGTGAATGGCCCAGCAGTCACCCTTTGTTATTTGAGTGAGCACCCCAGGGGTCAAGGGAGCAGTAGATTGATAGGTTTGAGAGGGGATCATCTGGTATGTCCCCACACTCTGGCCTACTGAAGGGGGTCTGACACATCACATTTGGGTGGAGATCGAAAGCAGGGAAGCTGGTGCTTAGTACCAGTATCTGACATCCCTGTCTCCCTGTTATGCAATTTAGGCCATGGTACTGGCCAGTCTTACTGCGATCCCTTTCTGTGAGCCTGATCTACAATCAAGTGCATGTGGGTAGCAACAAGGAATTAAATAAATGGCAAGGGGATTCTTGCTCCTTCAGTTCTGTTTTAGCTCAGTACTTGACTCTGCAGTAGTGCCGTGGATTCATTTGTGGATAAACATTCTCATATGTTCCTCTCTTTTGATATGGTCCTGGCAGCTCGTCCCTTGGTTGGCCCAACAGTCTGGGCTCTCCGGGCCGGTTGTCAGCAAACCCTTAACATGACTGCGACCATCAGGAGCAACCCCTATCCCCCAGTCACAGCTCCAAGTTCGCACTTTCTGGCCTTTCTGCCCAGGAGGCTGGTGCTTTTGCCTACCATCCCGCTGGCTGTGGAGATTGCTCCTCCATCTGCCCTCGACCTTTGCTGGTCAGTCTCATACTGGTGAGTCTACCCACCACCGGGTGTTGGGCCCCCTAGTGTGGCTGCAGCAACAGTCGCCCACGGGGACCTGAGGGCCAGCAGTGTAGACCTGGGGGTTAGAAGGTGTGGTTTTACGGAGACCAGAAGGTCTGACTTCTGCTCAGTGCCACCCGTGATGGTCCTGCAGCTCCAGCAGGCTCAATCAAAGTGGGCCACCTCAGCCTCCACTATGATTATGATGGGTTTCTGTGTGACCCATCTCACAGTCGGGCCTGTCATCTTGGGTCCCCAGGCTGATTGTCATCAAGGTCCTGAAGGCTCACAGCTGAGTGTGCCTTCTGGCCCCTATGGCACCCCTTCAAGGGCACTGCCTCTGTCACTTACTGGTGCCATTCCAGGACCAGAGGCCCACGAGTCTGGACTCCATCCCTCTGTGCCAGGTATCTTCATGCAGCCCAGATAAGTTAAATAATAGAGGTGGGTCAAGGCTAGTCAGCTGTGCATGGCCACATGGATATCAAGGACAAAGTAATTGTAGAAGCACAGGTTGTGTGGCATTAGGGAAGGCCCTTTGTGTCTGAGAGCAGGAAGAGGTTCGCTAGTTGGGAATCCTGGGTGTCGGACTGTGTATTCAGAATGGCAAGGGAGATCCTAATGAGCTCAAGGCAGCAAGGCATCGTCCATTGGGGGTGTGGCCATAGACATCCAGAGAGTATCCAATTCCCCAGTGACTGGGTGCTTACAAATGCCTTCAATAGGAAGAGCTGTACTGTCAACTTTCGCCCAGTGTAGGAGATCTTGGATCCATTTACCAAGTGACTTGCTAATGGAGGTGCATTTGGTGAGAAGGATTGCCAAATATGCAAATAGCAGTACGGCTTTGCCTTTCCTTGGCCGTTTAAACATGCCCAGGTGCAGGCCTCCCAGGAATTGAGTTCTGGGATTCCTGTTAATTCAGCTGTACGTCAAAGGGCCTTGGACCAAAAAGGTGTCACCTCATGACAACTCCACAGGATGTGACAGATATAAGCTGAGTCCTGGCCCTGCAGTGAGCACCAGATGCACTAGCTGTGGGAAATAGGCATGTAATTTTAAACAAGGATATATAAGATCTATATAAGATGAAGAATTCATTCAACTTAAAGCAAGCATTGTGGGACACATTAAAAGGGTTGTCAAGGGGCCTAGCCCACTCTTTTTCCATGCAACTCTTGAAAGAATTTGTGTTCCCAATTGTCCCCAAGTAAATATAATGAAGTTTGCGTGTGGATCTTGATGGTTTTGTAGATCCAGCTAACCAGCTTGTGACCATACCCCATTGTAAATATTGCCTGCATAAAGGAATGGGGTTTTGCTTCCTGTCAATAATGTCCCTGTTGACTCACAGCGTGTGTAATAGTGAACCAAGTAGCAGAAACTGACCATCATGAAGACCAAATTGTTTAATGAAAGATTGGTAAGAATTGTCTGTCAAGGAACAGGTTGCCTAGCGTCAAAAGTCATGCATCATCCCAGCGATGCAAGGTGAGCAAGGTTGTCCTGTAGGTGGAGGATGCCCGGCAAAGTTATCGCAGGGCATAAGTTGTCATGTGACTAGCAATTAGGATGCTTCTTGTCAAGCTCTGCAGCACCATTCTGAGGAGGCGGGAAGCATTACGAGGAGGCCTCATCCTCTGGAGAACCAATTTATAGAGTTCTTGACTTCTCCATTCAGACTGGTTTGATAACTCATCAGGTCCCACCCCAAGAGCCAGCTGGTAACCCACTATAATTGTTTGGTTAAGCAATAATGGTAACAATTGAGAGCTCCCAGCTCCTGGGATCCACTGTCAGTCAAGGCTTGGTCAAAGCCACCTACAACGCCCCATGTGCCACACCAGTTCCCTAAGGATAATGTCATGCTCCAACAACATCTTAGATGTTAGGAGCATAGGAGGTTGACAGAATAATACAGAAGGTGTAGAAGCATTACCATTTTAAATTGGGTGATCCCGCCTGCAACTGACTATGGCATTCCTTTCTAGAAGCTCACCTCTGCTCTAAAAGCCCTGGCAGCATAAGAGAGCTTACCTTCGAGTAGATCCCAGTCAGAGTGGTACATCTGAATTTATAAATAATGGAAGAAGATTCCCTCCCAGTGGAGCGGGCCCTCTCCTGGCTCCAAAGTGACTCAGGGAGCCAAGTTGGTTAGTGGGTAGAGATAGGATTTTTGCCATCTGACATGGAGGCCTGATAGTCTTTTGAAGTCTGTGGATGATCTCTTGGTCCTGTATATCTCACAAGTAGAAAAGGTTATTGTCAGCCTAGAGGGATATAACTGACGGTATTGTGTAAAGGAAATCCCCAGGCTACCCCTTCACTATGGCCTATGCCACTAGCTGACTCATAGCGAGGATGAAGGACATAGTGAAGAAAAGACACTCCTGGCGGGCCCCACAATGCATGGAGAATGATGTGGAAACAAGAACAGTCAAATGGATTCTGGCCAGTGGGTAGATGTTTAAAATCTTCACTAGTTGGATCACCTGAAGCCCTAATTCGTACCTCATTAACACTTGAAAAAGGTGGTCCCATCTAAGAGTGTCGATGGCTTTTCCCAAGTCCAATATGACACAAGCAGAGTTAAGCCGGCACCCAGGGGCTGTCTCCATATTGAGTGTAACCATTGTACATTCTGTGGAATTCGGTGGCCAGGAATGAGGCCACTCTGGTTTTTGTGAACAAGGGTGTGTGCCTGGAAAATATGGTCTGCAATTATCTTTCTCGGAATCTTTGCCACGTGGAGTCCTCAGATTCTCAAAAGAGGTGTTCTATTGAGGCCCACCTTCAGTTTTCACAAGTTCCCTTAGTATAAGCTTTTGTAAACAGGGAGCGAGCGTGACTAGGTGATGTGAAGGGTGAAGGGAAAGGGAAGGAACATCGGGGAAGACGTTCCGGAAATACAAAGGAGAGTATGAGTTATTCTGGCAAAGTTTTGTATGCTTAACTTATGTTTTAGCTCCAAAAAACTACTCAGTATAATTACCTAGAACCTCTTTCCCACAAATATAGATTCTTGGAAACCGTAAAGAGTTGTTCTACAGCTTGCATTAATGATGACAAGAAAGCAACATTCATTCACAATTTATACCAGAGTTTCTTAGTTATGTGTTACTGTATGTATCTTACTAAACAAGAAACTTTGCATTTACCTGTTGTACAAACCTCAGGTACTTAATAACAAATGTTTAAAGCCTGTTCCTCATGTCCTTAGCATGCAATGCTTCATGAAAATAATCCATGATTGGTTCGTTACTAAATCACACAGATGGTGTTGTTGAATTTCTCTCTTGAAAGTTATTGAATTTCTCTTTAAATTGAGCTTTTGTTTAAACAGTCTTTGAAATCTTCGATTTACTCCAAAAGCAAATTGCCAACTGACAAAAGTTTTGGATGTGCAGCCGTGCTCCCACTTTTGATGCTGAGTCATAGAACTCCGGTCTATAACTCATGGCAAGCTTGTCAACTTACTTCTCATCTCTAGATTTTTACTTAAGTCTTCAAAGGACCCCGAACACTAACGGGTTTTCCAGAAAAGGATAAACAGTCCTACAGAGATATCCTTCACATTAAACACGTAAAGAGGAAGCGAGAATTGAGCTGGGGTAAGGGGTAAGCACATATTGAAGAATGTTGTTATGGGAGACCATCGACGAGCGCGCTACACCGAATGCCATAGTTGCATGAAGATAGTACATGCACAATGTTCTGAGGTTACAGACTGCCTATGATCACAAGGTCAACTGGATGAGTCAAGATGCAACAGCACACCAGGGAAACCTGACAATCTTGTAGTCATTGTATCGATTTGGGGTGGGAGTAGCTTAGGTCTTGGTGATTTTGCCAGGATTCAGGATCGGGACCAGCGGTGCTTCTCAGAGAGAGGAAGGCAGGCTCGCTTTGGATATGGCAGTCTCATACATTTGGGTCAGGTATATGCTTTTTAAATTCTATGGGAAGGTCGTCTTTACTGGTGGACTTCCCTGGGGCCTAGTCAGTTATTGCTTTTTTAATGCTGTGGGGGCCTCAGTTGTATCTTTCAAAATTACAGGGAGCTTGGGTAGAAGCAGGTGAGATAAAAAAAATCTGTGGGCTGTTCCGGAACAATGGTGCCCAGGTGAGGACCGCGCAGCCCAAAAATGTATTCTAAGAAGGATCATTTAATACCATACTTGAATGGACTAAGTCCAGTTTTGAGTTTTGAATGGAGGTGGTGGCTTGTCACCTGTTTTCTCAGTTGACAAGCCAAGGGATCAGCTGGTCTACCATATCACCTTTGGAACAGGTGCGGGCAAGGTGGGACACACAGTCCAGACACCTCAGCCGCTGAAGCAAAGTTGCTGTTTTTTTCCCAGAGAGTGCTGAGAGAATACTTTGGGTCCTCCACCATCCTCCTCTTGGTGTCCATGCAGGCATCTTCAGAAACATTCAGGTCCCTGTCTATTACTTTGCAAACTCCTACAGTAGCGTGGATAATGAGTCCACTGGTGACTACTTTGAAGGATTTCAACTCGACCAAGAGGAAGGATGCCATACTATTGCTTTGGATAAAATATGATTGGACGTTCTTCTTCTCAGTTGCCCACAAGTATTCCATGATGGTCGATTAGAGCCATTGTATGGTTGATAGGGACCTCCCCCAATGTAAATGTAAAATCTGGGGATTATGGTCTGACAATCCTCTGCCCAGATTGTCAGATAGTTCTGTCCAGATCCACATAGATGTCATGTGCTGTACAGTAAAATGAGTAGAGCCAGAGTTGGGAATTACAATGGCACCATTCGTGGTGGGCCAGTAAATGAATGTCCGGGCATTATAGGCTTTAGGTCAACATGGGAGATCTCTCTATTTCGGTATGGAGGACACAAATAAAGTCCTGTCCCCCCTTAATCCATCAGAAGAGTGACCAGAAAGTCAACTGCCTGTAGAGATGCTGAAGGAAGTTAAGTTGGTTGGATTAGAGGCATAGATACTGCTGTCTGCATCTAGGAGTTGTGTGTGTACTACAAATGATACTCCTGGTCTAATACAAATCCGCACCCCCTTGTCATAAGCAGAGTAACTGATAGTGAACATTCAGTCTCTCTATCTATTCTGGAGTCTAGATCTCTCTGCCTGTCTTTTGTGTGTTTTTTACGCGAAAGCTATTTGAACTTCAAGGCTTTTGACAAAGGAATAGGCTCTTCCTGGGGCAGCTGTGGTGTCTCTTGGGGGGTCCACCCGGCACCTTTCAGGAAGAGTCAACATGGAGGCTGTGTCTTGTCTCTTGAGTCAGTCCTAGGTCTCCGCAGGTGTAGCAAAGTCATACGATTTCTAGCCAAGGTTGACATTGAGCTTGGCTAGGCACAGAAGAGAGTATTTATTGTTAAATTCCCTCAGTTTTCCCATCACTCCCAGGAAAGATGTGCTGTGGCACTGCACTGTCAGGGTTTAATGCGGAAAAATCGGGACCTGGTGGTTATCAGTCTCAAGACAGCCAGACTGACGTGAGTATTTCAGTTTAGTATCTTGGTCTTTATAACGTAATGGGTTAGCAATGACAGATGACGGCAGGGCTTCAGCGGGAGGGAGCAGTGCTAGGATCTGTGTGTGCTTTCAAGGGAGAAGAAAGAAGATAGATCAGATGGGACCATGAAACTTTATCTAAGTCACTAAGCAGTCTATCATGGAATGTTCTTCCAAGCTCCCCAGCAGGGTCATTACTCAAATGTTACTACGCCATGACTGTGCCCCTCTGCATCCTCTGCCATGTCTTCAAGGAGTCTTTCTTGTTCCATAGGATCAGAGACTTCTTGCTTTAAATCAGATGCATGCAGGTGTAGGTCTTATATTAAATTTTATTGGGCCCAGAAGTCTTGGCATGGGGGTGTTTCTTCACTCCTTCGCTCTCTGGCTACCTTCTCCAGGCCTGGTCGGCCACTGTGCTCCGCAGTGTTAAAGTGATGTATGGACCCGAATTTAGGGTATTTGTCACCTTTGGAATGCCTTCAACTCAATCCCTCCTGCAGATGGATGATGGGTGAAGGAGGCTGGCCTGGCTTATACTGGGTACCTTGTGGTACTTACAACTTGTGCCAGGTCCAGTTATCCCTATTAGTAGATTAGAGGTAGGTAGGTAGCAGATTAGCTTAGGCTGATAGAGGTAGCTATAGCAGAGCATCTTAGGCTGAACTAGGAGACATGCAACGCTCCTACTAGACCACTTATATTACTTAGCACTATATCACAAGAAAACACAATACTCAGAGCTATTAAAAATAAAGGTACTTTATTTTAGTGACAATATGCCAAAAGTATCTCAGAGGATATACTCCCTTAGGAGGTAAGTAATATACATAAAATATACACACACAAACCAAAATCAGGTAAGTAACAGTTCGAAAAGTAGTGCAAACACTGTAGAACACAATAGAATGCAATAGGGAAAAATAGGCCCGGGGGCAACACTCCAAAAGTGGAATCCGAACCACAAATGGACCCCAGGCCTAGTGTGGTGTGTAGAGGGTCGCTGGTAGTGTAAGAAAACACTAAGGATGTCCAAGATACCCCACCCCAAGACCCTGAAAAGTAGGAGTAAAGTTACCCTAATACCCCAGAAAGACAGTAAAGTCGAGATAGGGGATTCTGCAAGGAGACAACTGACTGCAAAGCACTGAAGACGGATTCCTGGACCTGTGGACCTGTAAAGGAAGGGGACCAAGTCCAAGAGTCACACAAGTGTCCGGGGGGGCAGGAGCCCACTAAAATCCCGTTTGAAGGTGCAAAAGGGCTGCCTCTGGGTGGAAGAAGCGGAAGATTCTGCAATAACGGAAGGTGCTAGGAACTTCTCCTTCGGTCAGAAGATGTCCCACGGCGTGCTGGAGGATGCAGAGTTGTTTCCACACAGACAGACCACAAACAAGCCTTGCTAGCTGCAAGAGTTGTGGTTAAAGATTTTGGGTGCTGCCAGGGCCCAGGAAGGACCAGGAGATCGCCCCTTGGAAGAGGAGACAGAGGGGGTGCTCAGCAACATGAAGAGCCCACGCAGAAGCAGGCAGCACCTGCAGAGGCACCTGAACAGGCACTTAGAAGATCTGAGGATGACAGTAGACCCAGAATAACAAATGAGGGTCCCATGATGTCGGAGCCCAACTCAGCGAGTTGGGCAATGCAGGACGGAGTGCTGGGGGCCTGGGCTAGGCTGTGAACAAAGGAAACTTTGCAAAAGTGCACAGAAGCCCGAGCAGCTGCAGTTCACGCAGTGCACAGGACTACTGTCTGGCGTGGGGAGGCAAGGGCTTACCTCCACCAAATATGGACAGAAGGGCCACTGGACTGTCGGGGACACTTGGATCCAGCTCCTGTGTTCCGGGGACCACGCTCGTCAAGATGAGAGGGTACCCAGAGGACCAGTGACGCAGAAGTTTGGTGCCTGCGTTGGCAGGGGGAAGATTCCGTTGAGCCACTGGAGATTTCTTCTGGGCTTCTAGTGCAAGGTGAAGGCAGACAGCCCTCAGAGCATGCACCACCAGGAAACAGTTGAGAAAGCCAGCAGGATGAGGAGCTACAATGTTGCTGGTAGTCTTATTGCTATTTTGTTGCGGTTTTGCAGGCGTCCTGGAGCAGTCAGCGGTCGATCCTTGGCAGAAGTCGAAGAGGGAAGTGCAGAACAACACTTGTGAGATATTGCAATTGTTATCTGGTGAGATACCCCCAGGAGAGACCCTTAATAGCCCCCAGAGGAGGATTGGCTACAGAGAGAGGTAAGCACCATCAGGAGGGGTCTCTGACGTCACCTGCTGGCACTGGCCACTCAGAGTTGTGCATTGTGTCCTCACACCTCTGCATCCAAGATGGCAGAGGTCTGGGACACACTGGAGGAGCTCTGGGCACCTCCCCTGGGAGGTGCTGATCAGGGAGTTGTCACTCCCCTTTCCTTTTTCCAGTTTTGCGCCAGAGCAGGGCTTGGGGGATCCCTGAACCGTTGTAGACTGGCTTATGCAAGGAGGGCACCATCTGTGCCCTTCAAAGCATTTCCAGAGCCCAGGAGAGGCTACTCCTCCCAGGCCCTTCACACCTATTTCCAAATGTTCTACCTTCCAGGGACTGGGCTGCCCAGGCACCAGGGGGGCAGAAACCTGTCTGAGGGTTGGCAGCAGCGATAGCTGCAGAGAATACCCCGGAAAGTTAGTTTGGCAGTACCCGGGCTCTATGCTGGAGACCTGGGGATGCATGGAATTGTCCCCCCAATACCAGAATGGTATTGGGGTGACAATTCCATGATCCTAGACATGTTACATGGCCATGTTCAGAGTTACCTTTGTGACGCTACATATAGGTATTGACCTATATGTAGTGCACGCGTGTAATGGTGTCCCCGCACTCACAAAGTCCGGGGAATTTACCCTGAACAATTTGGGGGCACCTTGGCTAGTGCCAGGGTGCCCACACACTAAGTAACTCAGCACCTAACCTTCACTAAGTGAGGGTTAGACATATGGGTGACTTATAAGTTACTTAAGTGCAGTGTAAAATGGCTGTGAAATAACGTGGACATTATTTCACTCAAGTTGCAGTGGCAGTCCTGTGTAAGAATTGTCTGAGCTCCCTATGGGTGGCAAAAGAAATGCTGCAGCCCATAGGGATCTCCTGGAACCCCACTGCCCTGGGTACCTAGGTACCATATACTAGGGAATTATAAGGGTGTTCCAGTGTGCCAATCAGAATTGGTAAAATTGGTCACTAGCCTGCAGTGACAATTTGAAAAGCAGAGAGAGCATAAACACTGAGGTTCTGGCTAGCAGAGCCTCAGTGATACAGTTAGGCACCACACAGGGAACACATACAGGGCATACTTTATGAGCACTGGGGCCCTGGCTAGCAGGATCCCAGTGACACATACACAAAAACAAATATACATACAGTAAAAATGGGGGTAACATGCCAGGCAAGATGGTACTTTCCTACAATGGGCGAAATGGGTTTATTGGGGACGAAGAGGATGGAGGGAGCTGTTACTGGGCAGTCTATGGCTACACATCCACCATGCTAGCCACCTTGCCCCATCCACAATAACATGTTTACTCCCCGAACGTATTGACTGTCAAAACATTTTTTTCAAAGAGTTTATATAATTGATTTGATCACTCTCTAGCGACTGGTCCTAGTTTTTTAGGGTTGAGCGCAAAGCGATCTGTACCTGTTGTTATCTCTCTACGGGCTTGTAACAACGCCCATGTAAGGCCCATCACTTTGGTTGGTTTGTGGGCTTGCCTTTTACAATTCGCTTCATTTCATTAGTGAAAGGCATGTATACATCATGCCTTTTCCAGTGTTTAGCCCGCCTCGAACACACAGACCAACTACTGAAAACCTACGAGGCTCCATGTTTTCAGTTTGGTTTCTGGACTCCTTTTTCTCTTTATTTTGTAGGCAGCGCAGTCTCGCTGGGCAGTACCCAAGCGCTTTGCATGACATCTACCCTGTGACCTGGATATTTGCACTTTTGACAGTTCCATTGATAATTGCACTTTTGCAGATTACATGAAAAATTGCACTCTTGCCAATATGTTTCACTGTGAGCAAACTTCTGTTTCCTTTTGTGTGTTTGCTTTGCGCTCATGGCGGCCATCAGCTCGCTTATGTGAAACTGTTTTACTTTTCACCTTATATGGCAAGAAAAGTCCGGTTAGAAATGTAAAAGGCTAATAGGTTTAACTCGAGTAAACGCGAGACCATTGCTTTGCAAATGCTTGTTTTCTCTACACCGGATACTTTACACAAACTTCCAAGCACTGACAATCAATTGAGCTGTGTGTGTGCTTGCTTACTGATCCCCAATGGCCTGTTCAGTAATGAGATCCTTAGGAAATGCGTAAGAATTCCTAAAATAGCCAGTAAATAGGGCATTTAGAAAGGAAAACAAAGTAAAAGTAGAGGCACTGAAATTATGCGATTTTGAAGCCTTCGCAAACACCAAATAGTTATTGATTTTCCACCTTCTTCATGTACACCATCGTCTAACGGGCAGTTGCACATTTCAAGAAAAAAACGTTTCATGCTCAGGTAGAAAAACTATGCACAAAATGCGCACGTGAAATGTGAATGTAACAACAGGCAATCAGCAGACATTATCTACCCACCCTTCACCCGATAATTGCTGCACTTAAACTTTAAAGAGGATACAGTATTTCTTCAGTTTTGTGAGCCACCCACATCACAGGCATGAGGTAGATTCTGGATTGCAGTTCATGATGTTAATATCCCTTAAGTGAAGGGAAGGTTAAGGTGCTTTCGTGTTTTTTAAGGAAAACGCTAGCTTTGAAACAAAACTCTTATAAATGTATTACAGCACAGTGAAATGGGTGTCTCATTCGTCGTAACAGAAATATCCTTTCAATGCTAAAATTTGTCTAATAAAATACATGATGCATAAACGTGTTAATTTCCAGGTCGAAATTCCAAACATAATCCTGATGATACTTTATTTGTTTGTAATCACTATTTATTCGTTCTTTAAAAGCCGAGTGATTTCTTGCATGGTAATCTTCGCCAAACGCCAGGGCAGATATTCACACTACCACTAATTATACAAACCTGGGGGCAGATTTACCAACACTGTGCCAGTGTAAAGTAACCAAAACATTTGATCTGGAAAGTAACCTAAAAGTGATGCAAAGTAGCCTTGTGTGCTGCTGTGTGATACTTTGCTTTAATGGGACATCCCATGGGTGTTTCATGGCCGTTGAAAGAACAGTATCACCTACTATCATTTGTGGATAGGGCTTTGCATAAAAATATGTCTCTTCGAAATATCTGCAAAGTAGCAGAAAAGTTTAATTTTCTCTTAACTTTTCAAACTGTCTATGTGCTGCACTGTACACAACACACACAACGTGGGAAAAGTTTAAATGTATGTCCAACCTATTCTAAACATTATGCACGAGATACAACAAATCACCATAGGTCATTTAATCAACCTGGAAAAGATAAAAAACACAGAGCTCAAAGTTGCAACTTCAAGCTCACCTGCAGATCACTACTCAAACTGATCACCTGTGACTAGGAAGGCTAGGAAGATTTGGAACACCTTGCCATAAATTCTAGAAGAAGCGAAAAAATTGGAATTAGGTGAAAAGCAGAAATGTACTTGTTTATGTTTGCCTTTATTTCTACTAACTAGAGTCTATGTATCCATTGGAGACCACCGATTTATGCATACTTCTTTTATCCAACATATATATTTTTTTATTTTTCATATCACACAAAAATGTATATAAGCGTATTTAGTACAGTATGATGTGCAATATCTGTCAATTTACATTTTTTAACAGCAGTCATGCTTTGTTACTCATCAAAGGGATTGTCCCTCGTTTGTGTTCCACAGTAATATCCATAATCATATAAGACCCTGGAGCCTCGAAAATGAACTCTGTAGTTAGTGTTTTTCATAATTATAACAATATTGCAGCTAATTTACACCAATGCAAACATTTATCTAAAATCTGTTCAGTTCTCACTCACTATTGAGCCACCATCCATGGTGATCAGCCCTGCTCTGTCTCGTTGGCAAAGACTCAGATCAGAGTTGTATCCCACACCCTTCCCAAGTCGAGAAATGCATTCTCCTTTATTATTTTAGCACCCTCTTCTCTGTCCTCTTTTACTTTTCTCCCAATCTGACAACAGTATGATTAACATCAGTATGACTCATAAGCGGTCAGGAGCATGAAGCTAATTATTGGGTAACATAATCTGGGGAGAGCTTTCAGTCTCCCAAATCATAAATACAGGAACCACTTGTTGTAGTGGGACGACATAGACCATTCATGACATACTTTAGGCAACTAGAAGTACAAAATGCTATATTATTAATGTATTCAATTTTGGGATGCGTGTAGGAGGCTGGCTCAATTTATAGTGTACACCTATGGTGTGGCACCTTATACTGAGTCCAGGCAACATTTAGGGATAGTGAATAGGTGTCCAGATAGCAAAAGCTCTCTGAGGCGAGCAGCTGAAGCTTATCCAGGAAGAATGTAAAGCCCTTGCAATACCACAGTAGTCAGACAGGACCTGGCTCACAAGAATGAACCACACAAGTGTTGCACAAATAAAGGATACTTTATTACAGCACTACTACTAGACTAGCATTGGTATACCTCCCTTTGGAGCTACCAACACACAATATAAAACACAAAATAACCAACAGAAATAGCATATAATATGCAGAGCCCTGTAGGGGGGCCAAACCATGTACTAAAAAGTGGAATGTGAAATAGTGAACCCAACCAAGGCACCAGCAGAAGTGTCTCTACGAACTCCAGTTCCATTTTCCTTCACTTCGTGCATGCGAGGCTTCATTTTACGCATGTACTGGACATAGATCGCTACCTATGTCCAGCTACATAATGGTAACTCTGAACCTGGTATCAAACATGTTGGAATCATACCCCAGTACTGTGGACAGTATTGGAATTATGATTTTATGCACTCTGGGGGCTCCTTAGAGGTCCCCCAGCATTTTTCCTACCAGCCTTCAGGGGTTTTCCCGGCACCCCTCAGACAGGCTTCTGCCCTCTTGCTGCTTGAACAGCTCAAGCCTAGGAAAGCAGAACAAAGGATTTCCTTTGGGAAAGGGGGGTAACTCCCTATCCTTTTGGAAATAGGTGTTACATGACTTGGGAGGGGTAGCCTCCTCAAGCCACTGATGTGCTTTGAAGGGCACATTTAGTGTCCTCCATGCATAAACAAGTCTACACCAGTTCAGAGACCTCCAGTCCCTGCTCTGGCATGAAAATGGACAATGGAAAGGGGAATGAACACTCCCCTGTCCATCACCATTCCTGGGGTGGTGCCCAGAGCCCCGCCAGAGCGTCGCCGAGTTTTGCCATCTTGAATCCAAGGTGGGAAGGGATCCCTGGGAGCATCTGAGTGGCCAGGCCAGGCAGATGACATCAGAACCCTGTTAGACCTGGCATCCTTGGCGTGGTCTCCCCTAACTTTTTGCCTCTACTTCCCAGGTTGTTGACTGTGTGCTAGACTCTATTTTTGCCGTTTTTGTTACTCTGACCACTTTACCACTGCTGACCAGTGCTAGAGTGCAAGGGCTCCCTATGTGAAATTGTATGAGTAGTTGGATTTTCCCTGATTGGCATATTTGATTTACTAGTAAGTCCCTAGTAAATTGCACTAGAGGTACCTAGGGCCTGTAAATCAAATGCTACAAGTGGGCTTCCAGCACTGATTGTGCCACCCACATGAGTAGCCCTGTAAACATGTCTCAGACCTGCCACTGCAGTGTCTGTGGGTGCAGTTTTAAACTGCCAATTCGACCTGGCAAGTGTACCCACTTGTCGGGCCCAAACCTTCTCTTTACATACTTGTAAGGCACTCCTGAGGTGGGCCTTGGTAGCCCCATCGGCCGGGTGTGGTGTATGTTAAAGGTGGAACATGTACTAATGTGTTTTACATGTCCTAACATTGAAATTCTGGCAACGTTGTTTTTCATCATTGCAAGGCCTCTCTCTCTCATAGGTTAACCTGGGGGATGTCTTTAAAAATATCCTTAAAGTGCAGTTTACATTCGATAGCAGATAGCAATATGAAGTTTGGGGTCCCTGAACTCACAGTTTAAAAATACATCTGTTAGTGAAGTTGGTTTTTAGATTGTTATTTTGAAAATGCCACTTTTAGAAGGTAGGCATTTTCTTGCCTAAACCATTCTGTGACTCTGCCTGTTTGTGGATTCCCTGTCTCGGTCAGGCTGACAGTTGAGCTGTTTGTGAATCTCCTCTAGACGGTGACACAAAGATAGCTGAGGTTTTGCCTGCATATCCTGATGAGCCATCTGAGCTAGAGTGGAGGGAGGAGTGGTCACTTACACTGAATGAGCTGTGCATGCCCTCACACAATGCAGTCTCCAAACCCCCTGGTATATGTCTGGGGCCCGGCATGGGCAAGGCAGGATCCTGTTAACAACAGAACCTTTTTTATGAAGTTTGTCTACTTCAAACGCAGAATGGGATATAAGTAGTGGACCCAAAACCCCAGACTTTAGATCACTTCTGGAACCAAGAGGAACCTCTGCCAAGGAGAAGAGCTGAAGAGATGAGGAGAAGTGCTGCCCCTGCCTGTAACTGTGCTTTGTTGGGCTATCCTGCAGTTGCTGATTCTGTCTGTGAAAAGGGACAAAGACTGGACTTTGATGTGCATTCCTGATTGAGAAGAATCATCCTGTTTTGAAGTCTCAGGGCCGTCAAAGAATTCCTCTGCCCACACCTGGACTCTGCTGAGACTCCTGCCCTGCCAAGTGGTGGCCCATTCAGTCCCTGGACCCTTGAAAGGTGAGGTTGGCAGAACAAGGACTGTAATCCATGCACAGAACACCGTGCGGGACATTTTCTACACACCATCTGCAACGTGCCTGATAAATGACGCGCCAGCCACTTGGTGGCTAAAATAGACGCTCCACCTGCATCGCAGCTGGGAGATCCATGCATCGACATTGGAGAAACACCCAAAACCTGCTTGCAGCTGCTCATAACGACGCAAACCCTACGCAGTGCGGTTTTCTAACACCGTGCAACTGGATTTCTCACGCATCATCGCTGGGCGTCAAAGTCATTGTGAACCTGTGCGGATCTGAGGTGCCCCGTCTGGAAATTGATGCATTTCTCTCTTGCGAGGGAGAAAAACAGCACGTCGCCTATCTGACAGGAGACGAAATGACGAACGGCCTCAATTGTGAGTAAGGAATTGACGTATCGCTGGCTTTTCTGATGCACGCTCGCCCATGCGGCTTCATTTTTTGCGCAAACCAGGTACTTTGTGTAAAATCAATCTTTCCAATTGTTCTCTATGAAGTAAGACTCTTATTATTTTGAGAATTCATATTTTGACTTGTGTATATTGGATGTTTGTCATTTTGGTCTTGTTTGATTTAGAGAAATAATGTGTATTTTTCTAAACTGGGGTAGTGTCCATTATGTAGTGTTTTCATTGTATAATTGTGTGTGTTGGTACAAATACTTTACACCTTGCATCTGGGTTAAGCCTTTCTGCTTCCGCCAAGCTACCAAGGGGATGAGTGGGGGGTTAACCAGGAGTGTTTCTCCTTTGCCCTGACTAGAGTGAGGGTCCTTGCTTGGACGGGAGGTACCCTGACTGCCAACTGAAGACCCCATTTCTAACAAGCCGCTTCCTGAAAGGTGGTCACCTGGCTAGGTGACCAATCCCCCTTTCAGGGCTATTGAGGGTCTCTCTCTTGGGTGGGCCCTCAGATTCAGCTTGCAAGATTCCAGCAGGACTCCTTTGCAACCTTACTTCGACTTCTAGCCAGTGGAACCACAACTGGGCCCTTTAGGAACCGACAATCTGCATCAACGACGAAGACTCTGCTTGCAACACTGTTTCCAAGGCTCCTGCAGCTTCTGCAACATTTCTCTGGCTGTGCATCCTCTAAGGGTGGCAAGTCTGCAGTCTACATAAGAAGGAAGAAGGAATCTGCCTTAGAGTGAGGGAGTCACTCCCCTGCATCCGCAGGCACCAACTGCAATGACGACCGGCTGCATAGATCTCCTCTCATCCTGAGCTGCAAGGATCCTGCACCACACGTGGTGGTCCAAATTAGTCCTTTTAGTCCTCTCCGCCAGCTGTCCAACTTTGGACGAGGAAAGCCCTTGCCTTCCTACGGGGGACAGTACCCCTGTGCACCACAACTCTTGCAGCTGCCAAGGCTTGTTTGCATCTCCTGCAAGGGAACTTCAGGGTCCATGTAGCCCCAGCATTCCTTCCTGCAATGCACTGCCCTATGCATGCATCTCCTGCGGGGGGACCCTTCTCCAGTAATGCTGCATGGGCTCAGCTGTGACTCCTGGTTCCTCATCCAGTGGATCTTCTGTCAGGGCTCCCTCTTCTTTTTTGGACTCTCTGCCTTGCTGAGGGTCCCCCTAGGACTCCTCCCATTAGTTCAGTCCTCCTGGACCTTTCTGGTCCCTGATATCTCCACTTTTGCTTCACTGCAACTTCTGCCTTTGCCAAGGCTTTTTGGTGGCTTTTCCTCGTCACTGACTGGCTATCATCCTTCATCCAGCATGGGATGTCGACTGCATCTTCCAGGAACTCTTCACCTGCTCCAGGTCTGCATCCTGACTGTATTCATCCTACTGTCGACCACCTCCTACATCCACAGCTGGGTGGGTAGTAGCTCCTACTCCTCCTGGGCTCTTCTGTGACTTCTGGACTTGGTCTCCTTCTTCCACCGGTCATCCTCTTCAGGAATCCACTGCTGGTTTCTTGCACTCTTGTTGCATTTTCTTCATTTTCTTACTTTCGGGTGGTTTGGGGAAAAATCTAGTAATTTAGGGCCATATGTACAAACATATTTTCCCATAGACACAGAATGGGCAAAACTGCTTGACACATCTGGCCCTTAATCCTTTCTCCTGGTTACTAGGGGGCACTGTGGAACTTATCTTTAGGGTTTCCTAGTACCCCCAGCTTCCCTCTACACATTCCACTTACCTAGGTGGTGGGGTTGTGTTCGCATTCCATTTTTTACTGTATGGTTTGGGCTAGGTCACTATTATCTATTTGCATTTGCACTGTTTTCTCTCAGTTTCTATATTTCGCTTACTGCTAGTGTGCATATTTAGTGTGCTACTTACCTCCTGTTGAAAAGTTGCCTCTCTAGTACTTTTTGGTATTGTGTACCTTTATTTTTGTAACACTGGGGCCCATATTTATGGGAAATGATAGAGCGCGATGCTGCACCAAAATTGGCAGCCCCTCCCTCAGTCATTTTCACAATGCAGGGATGCGCCGTATTTAAGTGAATACGGCACACCGCTATGTTGCCCCCTGCACTGGCGCTAAATTTAGCTGCCAGGGCCAATGCAGGCATCCTTGCACCATCATGCAAGGATGTTTGCAATGAGGGGTGTTATTGTTTATGTACGGGAAGGTATCCCTTCCAATACATAAACAATAATTTCTGGCATTTTGCTGTTTATATACGTGCTGCACAATGCAGCACGCATAGAAAAAGCAAAAAACGTGGGGAATAAAAGTATTCCTCCTCATTGTGCCTTGCCAACGCCACTTATTTTCGCTCAGCCTCAGGTTTACGAAATCTTGTAAATCTGAGGCTGCATCAAAATGCAATGGGGACCCCCATTGCACGCCCCTGTGACGCAGATCACTGCGTCGGAAGGTCCCATATTTAAAAGGAGGTGTAACGCCACAAAAAGTGGTGTTACTCCTCCTTGCAAATATGGAACAGAGCTTAACGCCACTGGAGTGTCACGCGCTAGGGGCTCATAAATATGCCCCTGAGTGGGTTTTTTCATGTGTGTAAGTGCTGTGTGACTACAGTGGTATAGCATGAGCTTTTTGTGTCTCCTAGATAAGCCTTGGCTGCTCATCCACAGCTACCTCTAAAGATTCTGGCTTTTGACACTGCCTACACTACACTAATAGGGGATACTTGGACCTTGTGTAAAGTGTAAGTACCTTAGTACCCACCACACACCAGGCCAGCTTCCTACAGTAAGCTTCTCTAGCGACCAGGTACAAGGTAGCTACCCACCCAGTCGTTGCGTAGGCTAACACGGAGATTTGTGGGTGGAGATAGTGGTATACAGACCCCTCCCCAGTGGACCCCGAAGAACCCAGCAGACAAGAGGAAGGTTGGAGAGTGCTCCCACCCCAGGATACCAAGAAGACAGGAGGACCTACACCAGGGATCGAGATGCAGAGGCGAGAAGGGACTCTTACTGAAGTCAGTGGAGGCCTCAGATTGTCCAACTGCTTTCACAAGCCGTAGACCAGGCCTTTGGAACCCAAGGACAGATCCTGGATGTTCAGAAGCTGAAAAGGAAGACAACAGAGTCTAGCACCCTTGGAGGTGCCCAGGTGGTGCAGGTGGCAACACCCCCGCTCCTTGAGGTAAAGTTCTTGCAAGTTAGTGGAAGAAGAAGTCCAGCTGCGGGGTCCAGGACCTGCAGAAGATCCCAGGAGTCACCTACAAGCTGGCCCTCGATGCTAGCCAGATTGCAGGAGAGTCAGTGACCAACCAGGTCACCAACAAGCACTGACAAATGCAACGAGAAGTTGAAGAAGTATTTGCAAAGTTTTGGGGATCAGAAAGGTCCAGGAGACTCTACCCTGAAGGCGGAGTCAGGACTGTCCCTCAGCACACAGGAAGGCCAGCAGAGGTTGATGGAGCCCCCATGGATGACCTACAGGCTATGGACGCAAGGAGCCACAGGAAGTCCTCACAAGCACAACAAAACAGAAGTCCCATGTTGCAGGAGTTGCAGGACAGGGGCTGATCTTTGAGTTGCAGAGGGCTGGAGGCCAGGGCTTCTTGGTGGTTGAAGATCTCCTAAAGGAAGAGTCAACAAGCCTTGGCAAGTGTAACAGTCAAAGTGCAAAGCGTTCCAGTCCAGTGGCCGGAGCAGGGACCCACAGTCTCCCAAGTTGGTCAGAAAAAAAGCAGGACCCTGAGGAAGCCACAGACTCACCACCTGTGAAGCAGAGCATTCAGCTGCCCATGGGACAGCAGACCCCACCGCCGGTTGACGCTGTCTTGAGGTGCTTGTGGATGAAGAGGAGTGACTCCTTAATTCCAAGGGAGATTCCTTTGTCTTTCCAGGTGCAAACAGATTCCTTGTGACCCTAGAGGATGCAATTGGATGTTGCAGAATTTTTGCAGAATCAGGAGAAACAATGTTGCAATGGGAGCCTTCCCACCAGAAGCAGGCGTGTTTCGGTTGGTTCCAAAGCAGACCAGCAGCGGTTCCAGAGGCCAAGAGCAGAAGATGTCTTGCAGAGAGTTCCTTGGAGAGTCTTGCTCAACAAATCCAGGGATCCACTCACGGGGTAGCCTTAAGTAATCCTGAAAGAGGGTTGGCCACTCTGTGAAGTGACCCACCTATCAGGGGGGATCAGGGGTGTCATCTACATGGCCTAACCAGTCAAATGCTTCCAGGGGCCTCTACCCATCTTATTTTCAAGATGGCAGAATCAAATGGCCACCTAGCAGAGTTCTGTGCACCTCCCTAGGGGAGGAGCTGGACAAGGGGCATGGTCACTCCCCTATCATTCGTTCAGATTTGCACCAGAGTGAGAACCTGGGATCCCTAAACTGGTGCAAACCAGATTATGCAAGGAGAGCACCAAATGTGCCCTTCAAAGCAGTCTGGTGCTGCCCAGACACTAGACCTTAAACACCTAATACACAGGAGGAGGTTGTCACACCTCTCCCTTTCAGGAAATCTTTTGCTCTGCCACTCCGGCCTGAGCCTGGCTCACCAGGAGGAGGGCATAACAGTGTCTGGGGTCAGCAGCAGTGTGAGCTGGCAGCTAGACCCGTAAGGGTGCACAGACAGAACACTGGGATTCTCTAAGAACCCCCTCCCCCCCCCCCCAGGTACATGGTATCATGCAACTAACACTGGAATCAATGTAGTTGCATGTTTCCAACATGTTTGACACCAAACATGCCTAGGTTCAGAGAAACCATTATGTAGTTGGACCACTTGTGTTGACCAGTGTCCACTAAATACCGTAAGGTGGCTTCCCCGCACTTACAGAGTCCAGGAATGGGCCTGGGGTCTGTAGGGGCACCTTGCTCATGCAGGGGTGCCTCACACTTAGAGACATGCACCTTGCTCTAGGGCTGAAGGACCTATCAGAGTGGTGACATAATGTCTAAATGCACTGACCAGGAAAGGGTGCATGTGCCATTTCACACATGCTTCGATGGCAGGCCTGCAGACAAAGTTTGCATGGGCTCCCATGGGTGGCACAATATATGCTGCAGCCCATGGGAGAACCCTGGTGTACCAATGCCTAAGTACCATGTAGGAGGGACTTACATGGGTGCACCAGTATGTCAATTGTAGGTTTAAGTTTTTTACCAGCAACCAAATTTAGAGGCGAGAGCACAGTCACTGGGGTCCTGATTAGCAGGATCCTCAGTGAACTACATCCTAAACACATTGACATCAGGCAAAAAGTGGGGGTAACTATGCTAGAAAATGGCACTTCCCTACACTGCACACCACTTAGCTTCAAAATGCATTACATAGTTAGGAGGGCATTGATCATAATGAAAATACTCTGATATGTTTGAGGAAGTGACTGGTATAACATGGCTTCAAGGAAGATCAGAAAATCAGAAAGATGGAAAAGTCTTGGTCGTAGGGGGCTAAAAAAGTGCAGCAGCACCTAATATAGGCCCAGATCCATACTACGTTCCCAAGGTAACCTCTGACAAACTATAAACATTATTTACGCTTATTTTAATTGTATATAAATATACCATCTGTTGATATCTTAGAGCTGGAGCATAGACCCATCTCTCCAAGACCTATGATGTACAACCCAGCAGCAGAATCTCTACTCTCGAAGCCACCAGGTGTTGGCAAGCAGTGCTAGTTGTACACTTTTTACCGATTAAGTTTGGGGACAATTGCGTGCTGGGCGGGAAAATGTGGAAAAAGTTAGAGTTGCTGAATCCCATACTTTTTTTCATAGGGGAACACGTGTGTCTTTCTCGGATGCTTGCAGGGTCCTCAGACACTACTGATCAGTTTAGTCTGAAGGGGCAGAGGAACCTTTAACTGCGCTACTGATGAAAGGAAGAAAGTGATCTGCAAGATGGAGGACACTTTTTGTCCATGAACTAGAAAATAAAATGGCGTATGGCAAGGAGTATGTATTGGCTCTATTTGCGTTCCCTAGAGAAAGTACATTAAGGTATGAAATGATATACCTTCCGCATCTGTGCTGTACTTTAACTGGGACTGTAATCATTATTGATGAAAAAAACCCGGAGGGATGTTTTCTGCTTAACCACTGCAGACAAGGGTCTGGAGTAGTCAGATGCACATCTTAATGGCTACTAATGGGCCGGATACTGAAAACGCATCAAATGTTCGTCTTCTTTCCAGTAGTCTTTTTTTTCTATGAACCACACTCAGTAGTTGTGAAAAAACATGACCGCAAACTACGACCTGGCAAAAATAATCCACAGTCTAAAAAAAAGGTAATTCCCGGTCTCAGCAAGACAAATCAGTACTGAGACTCTGTGTGACTGCACACGTGTCACCCCTCCTATTAATCCAAATGTGTCCAACAGCTGCTTGGTAATTGTTGCATAATGAAGCGGATAATATTGTCACGAGAAAGATCATGAGCATATATTTTATTAAACAAAGCAGGATCTTCGACTTGTTTCTTGGCAATTTTCGAGGGAAAATCGTTAAGAAATGTTTACATTGATTGCTTAGGCAAGTATCAGATGCAAGCAGCATCATATATAATAAATGCCCGTTATATAATCCACACACTGAAGGCTCTAGCTGTGCTGAACCTTTTGTCTAATTGAGACGTCTGGAAACATGCATTCAGACACAATGCACTTTCGTATAAACGAGGGATGGTATCAGAAGATGATTGGACTATATGTTTTGAAAATAGGAAGGTCCCTAAGCCCCAGAAATGACAGGGCAATTTAAAAAAATGTCACTGCTGATTGGCACAACTCTGGCCTGATCAAAGGGCGGGCTAAGGGAGAGGAGGGGTAATGACATGCAGGCGCCATTGAGAAAGCACTTAAGAAGCAATTATTCTGTGCTGGGAGCCCGCGCGCGAGAACGCAGCTCATGTATTTTAATGCGAGCCTGAAAAAGATGACGATCGTGCTCAGCGGGCAGCTTCCCACAGTCACGGAAACGCCGAGGTGGGCGCTTGAAGAGCACGTGCTCCGACAAGCAGCCTGACCACCTAATCACGCAACCACCCATCAGGCGCACACACACTCACTAGGGCAGCTGATGGCAGGGGAGAGAGGTTTATCATTAGGGAGTATTGGTCGCGCAATGTCAGCAGCAAGCAGGTACAGTTATTAGCATGTCAAGTGTCACTGCAGCATCGCATGCATGCTAACGCTGGTGCAGCAGAAAGAGGGCGATTTAAAAATAAATCGGCGGAAAATATGTCTCACATCGACTTGTATTGAATTGGGGAAAATCTCAAGCGAAAGAAAGCTAAATTAAGGCCATTTTTTGGCTTTGTAAAATCGGAAGTCGCACCCCACCTCCTCCAATCCAGTTTGTTGACATGCATGCCCGGTCCTAATATATTTGTAATATTCTGCCTATCCAGCTAGTGCTTGCATTAAGTTCCAAGCTAGGACATCACATGACATCACTGGAATACCGTTTTTTTCAGAACAAAGCATTCCTTTTAGAAATCAATACGCTTTGGGAACTGCGGTCTTGGCACATTTCTAGCCAGCCAGTACGACCCAAGCGCTGGCTGTCTATCGGGATGGGCTTCGCTGGTTCAGCACAGAGACAAGCTTCTGTTTTATGCAACTGCAGTGCTTAAAGTAAATTAATTAAACCCAATATTTACCAGAGTTAGTGCTTTAGTTCTGGTCAGCCCAGAAAGAAGCACATCTTGTTCACTATTTTCGAGCTGTACTGTCTGAAAATAAAAGCACTAACTGAGAAAAATACCTGGGGCTGTATCCTGGTGCTATTTTGTGTAGGGACGTAGATTGATCAGTAAAACTGGGGCGTGTGAAGTTAATATTTTTTGACAAACATACTGGCATATTGTTATATGAGAAGAAGCACATGGAGGGGGAGGGGGCATTAGGGCCAGTCCAAAGAGAAAGGAGTGCAGATTGTGAGGGTTACTAAAATACACCGTTTTTAAAAATAACCACGTTTTAACCTTCACCTTCCTAACAGAGATACAATAGTGAATGTGTGTGTTTTTTTGTCTGAGCGAGTATTTAAAAATCCGTGGTGAAATCCAACAGACTCCTTATCATATCAGACTGAAAGCAGCTGTACCCAACTATTTATTTATTAATGTATTTATTGGGGGTGTAACACCCCAAACTCCCGCCTTGAAGCTAGTGCAGAGGCGATCTGTGTGCTTCTTTTTGTCATCCTCAGTACATAGACTAACTAAAAAGAGCTCTGTGTTAAAGCATGTTTTTCTGATACCAAGAAGAAGTGCACAGACCCTTTTTGCGCCAGCACAGCAAAGAATACAACCTTATGAAATGGCGCTGAGGTGAATGAATTCACCGTATACACAGCAAACACCTAAAAACTGGTGATCGGCTCAAGGAAAGCCCATCATGACACAACCCCGTACTAATAATAATTGTAGGTGGAAGTCGTAAGACCTGAATTAATGCAGGCCATGTCATGATCAGGTGCACTGGCTGAGAGCAGAGCAGAGTTCTTGCTTTTTGTTCCGGAGGCATCTAAAGTTCAAACATATAATTTCGAATTTCTCTGAAATGATGCACGAACTTTAGCTAGAACAGCTGAAACAGGCAGCAGAGACTGCCCCTCACTGTGTCCACGTTGTTCTCAGTAAAGTTCACGAATTAACTTGAGAAAATCTGAGTTGCATGTATGAACTACAGACACACCAGATATATTGTATTGTAATTGTATTGTAATCGTATTTATATAGCGCTTACTACCCCTGACGAGGCGTCGAAGCGCTTTTCGATGAGTAGCATGCTACTCCGGTACCCAAAAGAATTAGTGATGGATTAGTATCATTTAATAAGGAGTACAGTTTTAGTATTATTATGAGTTAATTTGAGTTGCGGATATGAGAGTTTGTTAGTTAGATTGACTGGAGTAATGGAGGGGTGGAGGAGGAAAGAAATCCAGAAGTGTTAATTGGGAGTTTATCCTTCATTTACTCAATCCAAAGGCTTGAGATGAATAAAAGGGGGAGCGGAGGGGAAAGAGGATGTGGAAGGGTTAGGGAGAGCATAGTAGGAGGGTGAGATGAATGCAGGAGAATTTAGTAGGGTTGTGTGGGAGGTCACAGAGGTACAGTGAGGTTTGGTGAGTTAGATGTGGAGGTGGAGGGAAGAGCTTAGGCAGAGATGTTTAGGAGATGAAAGTGGTCGAAGGGATTTGGGATGAGTCCGAGTGAGAATGGAGGATAGTTTGATAGAGACATGACATAAGAGTGATGAGTAGATAAGTGTGATAAAAGAGAGCAGAAATTCATAGATATCTAGTATAACAACCCAAAAAAACCAGGAGCCATGCAAAGATCCACAAACATGCCAGGCACAGAAAAACATATACACATACATACACATATATATATAAATGGAGGCTTAGCTATATGCGCAGTCAGCGCAGCACATGAAGATAAGGCCCATTGCATCTCAGAGACATGAAGAGTCCTGGTAATTCATTCTCAAGCCTCCTTGGCAAGCAAAATCAGACCCACTTTTATTCTCACAGATGCCCGCTGTAATCAATATTGTCCCGCTCTCCGAAAGAAAATGATATCCCCAACTCACCCATGCTCGCACACTGGACTGGGAATCAGTTTGCCTCCACCAAGCAGCTCCACCATTGTGGTAATGAAGTAACAAACACCAAAACCTTTTGGAATCAGGGGCAGTAGGTGTGTAGCCCTTTGAGACATTAAGGAGTCTAACAGAAAATTAATTCAATCTGCAAGAAGCACATTATCTATTAAAATGTTTAATAATTATAGCAATACAATACCCCAAAGACCTTGATATGGTTACAATTCTACTCTTTAAATGTATGCTCAATATTATGAATTCTCTTTATGTTATGGTCACTTTCCACTGTATTATGGTAATCCTAGAATGTTCCTTAAAATAAAAAGGCACCCATCTGAGATAGGTTCTACCTTCTCTATCTCTTATGAGTGCCTCAAATAGAGGAGGTCTTGCTTCCACACAACTTTCTAGCCCTGCGACTGTTGCACTTGGTTCCCACAACCTTTCCACCCCTAGGAGCTGTCATGCCTTGTGTGCTTTTTTCTTGGTGTGACCGATTGATACACCTCCTCCTGGTTTTCAGACATAGATATTGTTCCCTGGTCTGACATGGCTGTTTATGCTCCCACTATGAAGAATGTTTATGTTTGAATAATAGCTTTCACCCTTTCTGGAGTGTGACTGGCTGGCATACTTTTTTTAAACCTCATTTTGGGCATTATTCACACTCTCCCTGCCTAGGGCTTAGATTCTGTTCCCGGGTTTTGGCACGAGGCAGTATATCTTGTGCATATATATTCTTGAAAACCTACCTCAATCTGCTACTTATGTGCATCCCTGTCCTGATGATGACCTGAAAAAACCCAGGTCGAAATGCCGCTCACATTTACTCAGCGGATTGTACGGCCAAAGGCTTAGGATATGATTCTGTGACATTGATCATTTACCGTTCATGCCCCATACCCCTTGAAATCATCATCCGTTTTGATGTGTACATATTTTTTACTTGCGCTTCGTTTATGTGTTTTATGTGCGCCGTTTCTTTCCCCTTTGCACGAGCACCGTGTGTCCAATTTTGAATCATTGCCCAATATGCAAATACTGTGATGCTGTCTTTCTCTTGTGTTTAGAATGACAATATAACCGTAACTATTCGTTATTTGGTGCCTCTTGCTTTTTCTTTAATTTATATTTCCTTTTAAATAAGTACAGTAATGCATCTCATTCCCATTTGCTCCCCTTATACGCGTGTTTGTGTTTTTAATTCTACAATTCTGAGATTTGCTTTAGATGTTACTGAAGCAGTCCTACAAAGTAAGTACAAACCAGGGTTCAGTAGGCCCTTGGGATCACTTGGACCCGTTACCACTGCATCTGCTTCACTATTGTTATTTACACCTTCCTCTGCATTTTCTTGTCTGTGGTACAGAATACCTTTGAATTACTTACTAACCATTCTTCACAAAATTTAAAATATAACGAGGTCTGGGCAACTGTGATGTGACGTTCACAGATCAAAAGAATATATTTACACAAAACATACTTGTAAAAGTTATTTAATTTGCAAGTGAAACGGCTGTCAGTGATCTAAAACTAATATAAACTTTTCAGTTAAAATGCCTCATCACCAACAACCATTTGAGATATTTCAGAAGGCAGGAAAATGTAATTAACTAAATCTGAGATGGTGACCATGACCAGACAAATAACAGCAGCCTTGCTCTCCTAAACATTTAAAGATGTCCCTGCGCGTGGCTAGCAGGGGGATTAGAAGAGTAGGAACAGAAACATTAATCTTGAAAAAAATATCAGAGACACTTATTTTCTGAAGTACATACTGTAGATTAATATCGAGGGCACGTTCTGGTACTGGGATTGTAACTGGCCCACTGTCATAAGATCAATGTGCTGGGCTGTGCTGCGATGAACTACTTTGTTTGAAACACCGAGTGCCCTTGAAGGTCTGAATGCAGATTTGATTCGCACAGAAGTTAGTTAACCACTTAACAATGCAGATAAAACCAGCCACTTGACAATGCAGATAAAACCTGTCACAAGGAAACTTCATGAAGATTCGCAACACACAATTACCACCTTTGTCTCTAACACCAGGGGACCAACACAAATCATGTACTATGATCCAAAACAATAAATTACTTCTAACTTTTCAAGAAGATGCAATTAAATTATTTTGCTTTGTTGGAAAATCATATTTTAGGCAGCAACCAACAAATAAGTCCCCTAAACTGAACATAATCACATCTCTTGAGCCCAACACTCCCCAACAATAAGAAAGAATCAGAATTGAAGAAGTGTAGTACCCCACTTCAGGCAATGTGCACGAAGCCCTCTCTGTGGTTTGCAAATCAATAAGGAAAATTATATTATGGCCTGGGAGGAGATGTGGTCTCATATAGTCTAATGACGACTTGAAGAATGAGATTCTACATGTGATTTCAGTAAATCGTAAAAATGAAGCAATTTTTTGCAAATTGTATCATATCCATGTACCTATATGTAAAGTAATGTAAATATGGATAATGTCTCCACTGTATATTTTCATCTTGTATTCAGAAGATGTCATGGTTTCCGTAATCTGACCTGCCTCAGCAACATCACATACATATGCCATATGGTTGAATGTACTGCCTTTCATGCTCCTGCTATGGTTAATAATACTAGTTAACATTCCATTGCTACTTGGTGCTAAGTCTGTTGTCCATTCCACTGCAGTTAGGAAACGCGACAAGACCTACTTTTTCTCTAAACCTCACATAGAGCACATACACTCTCCAGGAGGTAGCACACAATCATTCTGAAATGTCTTCATGGACTGACAGACACAGGGCTTTAGCAGGTAGATCCCATTTCTTTTCAAAAGTCAGATATGCACCCATCTATCTCAAAGATGCGGAGTTGCATTCCAGTTTCTAGTCCCTGATTCTTCTGCACAAGTGCTTGCTACATCACTGGGACAAAGTGCTGGGGTTATCAAATACCATTGCTGCGTAGTCTATATTCTACATCATGCCTCTTTGTTCTTAACCCTACTTTTCCTGTTTCTCTCTTTTGTGGAATCTTTTTCACCTCTGTTTTCTCCTTCTGTCAATGTTTTATATATATTTGTCTTTCTATTTCTTCCTTCCTTTTTTGTATTCATTTCTCTTACTATGGGGCAACGTTTTTAAATTAAATATAAGCTCAAGGAACAAAAAGTAAGAGCTGATAGCCTCAACCTGCAACCACCTTCGCAAGTAAAGCAGACCTAGGCTGACCTATTCTTCCATTGTGCATTTACACAGTGGGCTTAGCCATCGGAGACTGGCTTTGAAAGACCAACATCGCTGCTAAAGCTTCTGCTACTTTCCCCAGCTCACCGAGGTTAATGGCAGCAGGCACAGGGAGCTTTGAGAGATGAGAGAGAGAGAAAATGAGGAGAGTGGGGCAGAAGTAGATGAACGAGGCAGGAGAGTGAGAGACGAGAGACTGAATGGATGGTTAGAAAAAAAAGCAAGGGAAGGAAGGGAGTGGGTGGTTTGAAAATTATTTCCAGGGCTACTTTTAATTCATAGTCTGACCCTGAAGTAAACTACTACTTCTCATAAGACTTGTCTCACCGTAAATCCCACATAGATATGATTGTCTGTGAACCAATGACTGCAGTTTCTATCCTCCATGTGAATCTCAACCTGAAATAGCATACTCAGTCCCGAAGCTCCCTGTTAAGCACCTACCTAACCAGAACTTCTCTTTCTCTGGGCCCATTCTGAGGGCAGATGGCTTTTTTCCTGGCCTGCCATTGTTTTAACTCTATTGCCTCTGATAGATGGGTTCTGTATTAACTATTGAAATCACCACTGATGGTCTCTAGAAAGCAATGTACTGTAAACTCGAAGTAATATGATGTGGGTGTTAGATGTGTGTTCAGCTTAACTAGAGTTGTTTGGCAAACTTTGTTGGAGTCCTGCATCTATTACGGGGTGGGTACTTAATTTTTTTGTGCAAATTTCAGAACATTTTACATTTCTAAACATTTTCTAATAGACCCTCCAGTAAATTAGGAATTGTTAGAAATTGGGTCTCTAGTTGGCCGAGGTATGCACCCTGTACAAGTAGGGGCCACAATCTTAGTCAGGGTAAGTCAGTTACATACCATAAATTAACCCGTGCACACCTACTGTTAGTTTGGCACAGAGCAGGCGGGCTTAAATTAGGAGGTGACGTGTAAAGTATTTGTGCAACACTGTAAGACAGTAAAGCAGTAACAACAAAAACATAATCCACTCCAGGTTAGAAAGTTAGAGCTTAATTCAAGGAACAAAACAAGAACAAGAGGACAGAAATCCATTGAGTAGAAGTCGAGATATGAATTTTTAAAGACTATCTGCAATTGTAGTGCTTAGAAACTTAAAGCACCAACCAGGGCTAACTGGTATTGGTGGACTGGGGTTAATCCAAAGATCAGGCTGACTACAATGGTACGTGGGCCAGCTACAGGGACCAACCTTGTTCCGCAGACCTAGTACCTGGCGTGGAGGGTTACTTCAACATCGAGGATCCGATGTGAGGAGCAGATAAGACATTGCAAAGGTGATGCATCGGTTCCGATCTGCACAGTCAGAGGATGTGTAGTCATTGATCCTCGAGTAGTGGCACGGCGTAGAACCCCTTGCGATGAAGGTGATGCATCGTCATAGAGCCGTGCAGCCAGTGATGCAAATGGTGCTGATGGTGATGCATCGATCCTGAGCCGTGCAGTGGGTGATGCAAAGTCCTTACCCTCAATGGCAGCAGCGGCACATCGGCATCCAGGAGGGATGCAGCAGTATCAATTGGTGCAGTTATGGTGATGTAGGCATTTCTGGAGAACACAGCTACAGAACCCACTTCTGAGGGCCTAGGACTGGATTGGCACCACTTGGCAGGGTTGGACTCACAGTTAGCAGAGTCCAGAAGCTGTAGCAGAGGTGAGTGAAGTATTTCATATCTCTAAGACATTTTCAGAACAGGAGGCAAACCCTTGAAGTCACTTTGGTTCTGGTGATGTAGAGATGCAGATCCAGTCCTCCTCACTTCCAGGAAAGGAAGGCAGCAGGGACCAGAGTAGGCACAACAAAGCAGGAGTGCAGCAAAGTCCAGCAGAGTTCCAGCAGAGTGACAATCCCTTCAGCAGCACAGCAGTCCTTCTTCTAGGCAGACTGTGCACTGATTTGGTGGTGTCTGGGATCCTGTACTTATATCCAGTTGTCCCTTTGAAGTGGTGGAGACTTCAAAGAGAGGCATTTGAAGTGCATAAAGTCCTTGCCATACCTTCCCTGGCTCCAGACATACTACTGGGAGTTATGCAGTCCCTTGTGAGGGCTCAGAATCCAGCCTCTTCAGGTGTAAGTGTCAGCTCATCTTTCCCATTCTGCCCAGGATGACCCATCAAGATGTTAATGGCCCATCAGGACGTTGATGGTCCATCAAGTACAACCATGCTCCCTTTGTGTGTGGCTGTCTAGAGGGATTGCAGAAGAGCCTAGTTGTGACCCACCCAGACGTGTATTCAGAAACAGGCAGAGACATAGGAAGGTTAAAATAAGAAAAGACCAACTTCCTAAAAGTGGCGTTTTAAAACTTGCAATTTATAATATATCTTTGCTTTATATTGTGAATTTAAATTGTGAGTCCAGAGACACTAAACTCGACATATCTATCTGATCCCAATGGGAAATTACACTTATAAAATTTAATAAGGCAATCTCAATGTTCATCTATGGGAGAGATAGGCCTTGCAGTAGTGAACAACTAATTTAGAAGTCTTTAACTACCTGGACATGTAAAACTTAAACGTATATGTCCAACCTTTTAAATGCACTGCACCGTGCCCTTTTGGCGTCAAGACGCTACAATAGGGGGTGACTTATATGTTTTACAAAGGAAGGTTTGTGCCTGACAAGAGGGTTAAGTTGTCAGGTCGCCATGGCAGTTTAAACCTGCGCACACAGGCTCGGAAATTCATTTGTTTTTTTGACAAATTATTTGCTTTTCTGAGTATTCACTTTTAATTTTCAAGAATAGATTTTTTTCTTTAAGGAACTGTTTCATTTTTTTTTTAAGTCTACATTTTCAAACAATTGCTTGCTTTTTTAGCAATTATACTTTTTTCCATTCATACAATGCAATTCTTGAAGACAAATAGAGGTGAGTTGAAACTGTCTTTCAATATGGTGTTGGGCAAAATACTAACTAATTTGCTTTTGAGAGCGTTTAAATTTGCCCAACTCTGCCTGCAACTATTCCATATGTGCAAGCATACATAGGATTCTTTATACAAAAAATGGGTCTAATATCTATGCAAACAAACCTTGAGTAGCTCTCGAGGAGTATTTCTGGGAATGGTTGTATGGCACAATATCAAGAAGAACAATATTGACACACAAAAATAGGACCCCAAAATATCAGCAGATAAAATATCAATGCCCTATATGTAAACAAGGAAAACATATATCAACACAAAAATATTGCTGAGCTGAGCTGCTGAGCTATAATAAATCTTCTGCATTTCCAAACTTCTGAGAATGAGTGTAGGTTTCTGATTGAAAAAATCAGGATTGAGTGTATACTTGTCGGGTGCCAACACAATACAACACTCTGGTGAGGGCAGGGCAGCCAAAGTGGATCCCTTCAGTGTAAATATGTGTGTGTGTAAAACTATACATTACATTTAAAATGAAAACACTAATTAGTGTTTACCATAAATGGTTAAAAAATTCAAACTAATCTCCAAAAAACCCATTTAAATGTAATTTAAAACAGTTAGTAAGTAGAAACATTTTACCATGCCAGATGTAACCATATTGTTGCAAGTACTGTTCCTGGGAAGGAAGGTTTGCTATGCTCACTTCAAATTTAACCACATAATCACATAGCAAAAACGTAAGTTAATCAGTTAAACATGAACTATTTTGTTAATTAAGAAAAAACATTATTAACATAAGAAAATAATTTACAAAAACAAAGTGTAGTTCTACATAAGCAAACAACATATTACCATTTTCTATAAACTACTAAACAATTGGTAATTATATGGCATTATTCACAACCAAAAACAAAAAAAGTATACAAAGCTTCCAAATCGAAAAATATCACACAACCTATGACTTTAATTGTAAAAAAGATGATAACACTAACAGCTTACATAAAAGTTTTGAATATCACAAACTAAAATAAAAAAACTTCCAAAATAATTTTACATTAAAAAAAAATCAATTTTGTTAAAATTTTATTAAATAAATACAAGAAATAATAGTAAAAAATAAAATATATTTTATATATATACATTTCTTCCACTTCTTCCCTCACCAACCCAAGACTCAATTCCTAAAATTCTAATAAACAACGATAACATACAGTACAAAAATTAAGAAAAAATAAAACAATGATATAATTTAAACAGCGATATACAATGCAATGAAATTAAACACAAAAGTTTAAACAAATATATGTAAAAATGCTTAAAAATATATTCTTACCTGAGATATTATCTCCCACATTATTCTTCACATCATAATATTTTTGACACAATATTTGTTTCTTACGTTATTGTGTCTTTATTAGTGTGGTGGAACATCACTGGGAAAGTTGTAGAACTCTGAAAATCTAAACCTCTGCACGTACTTTTATTTTTTTTATTAGTGGATCTGATCCCATGTTTGATTGCCTATCCACTAATAGAGAACGCTGGCTGATACAAGTTTTGAAACAGCAAGAAATGAGGCATTCCCATTCTAACTTATTAGTCTTACGCAAGAAGGGGAATTTAAAAGTTGTATATTACTTATCCAACTATGTTTGGAAATCTTAGTTTTTTCACTCAAAATGCAAACTCTCATTGCCCTTGTTGGAGTTTTACTTATGAGGGATATTTCTTTTTGACTAATTTAGCTAAAAGTTTCAATCTTTTTCCGGAATGTACTGCTTTGAATGGAAAGCCAAATGATTACCTTGTTTTATGTGTTTTTGAATTGATGATGCTTTATTTCTCTTTGCAAAATGTTTTTATGAAATTATATTAAAAAGTTTGAATACACACTAAATATAATAGTATTCCAATATGTCTGTTGCTTTGTGTGTTATGCCTGTCGATGTGTGCCTACATGTATATGACTTTCCTTGTGAACACCAATATGTTGATGGATGCCTTTCTTTTGGTTATGTATGTGTGTGTGACTGCCTAAATATCTGGTTGTGTTATTGGTGTGCTTCTGCGTGTGCACACGTTTGTGTTTCTGCTGCTGCCTAGTTGCCTAAAACCGTATCACTCTTGGACTCTGTGTGTGCGTGTAGGTATGCTTATTGTGTCTTCTTAGTTGCCCGCTTTTGGTTGCATTTGGTGTTTATGTGTGAAGTGAATTCAAAAGCCCAAGCTCAATGGTATTGTCGCTGTTTGTTTGAATGTTCTATAATTGCTGCCTGTGTTTTTTTTTTTCCCCCATGAAATATCTTTATGGTTAAGTCAGTTAGTATTAGTTGAAGACAGACATTATTAGGAAAGCTGTTCATTTGTTATGATTGTGGCTTTTGGCACGTTATAATTCTTGTTTCTATAACAATGGTAAAAGTTATTTTTTTTAAACAGAAACCTTATTATATCCCTTGCAGTATACGGAGAAATCACTGACCCTTGACATGTCCATGAAACCCTAACTGTGAGATTAATTGGTCTTCTCTTTGTCAAATTATGTGATAATTGAAAAAGAGTAACTTGGAATAACATTCCACTTCAATCATGTGGGTCTTGACATTTTCTGTGGGTTTGAATGTAATTTACTCCTCCCTCATTCTTTTACACTGCTGATAACGCTTCCCGCCCTAGGTAATTTACTTACTCTGGGACTCATTTTAGACCGATGAATCTTTTGACCCTGATTGGAGACACCTTAGGACAAGATATCTATTCAACATTCCAATCAATAGATCAATAACCCCATCAATATTCACACTAGCAAATCAATCACTTTAGTTAATGACATCAATAAGAATCAAAACACACCATAGCCTCAGCCATGAATAACCACACCGAATTTAGTAAGATTTATGATATTTATTCCCTATTTGTTACACTCTACTAGCAAGTTTATTAGTCTCAGTACCAGAAAACACATCAACAAGGTCACAATATGGCAACTTGAATAAGACTTCATCAAAGCAAAGATCATGAACATTAGAACAAAGCACGACGTCAACATGAATTAACTTCAGCAGAGTATCATTAGCGCATTTATTCAACAAAGCAAAGATCCAGTCATTTGCCTATTTGCATTCGGTCAGTGAATTCCTTAACTAACCACTAATAAGCATTAGCATGTTGGGCTTCATGCAAAACAATTTAGTAACACAAATTTAGAAAAACATCTAACTATGGTCTCTATCAAAAGAGCAGTTGGTACCTAGAAAGACAAGGCAAAAGACAATTACAATTTCATTATCATATATAGTTACCCTCCGTAATAGGTCAGCATACAGAGTCAGTCTTCGTCCTCAGGACATCAGTTGATTCGCCATCAGCCAGGGTAAGCAGCAAAGTCTCAGCAAGACAGGGCAATAAGGAACACTTCCCTCATAAGGAGGAAAAGTAAGCATCGGGCAAGGCAAGGAAGGTGAGGATGGTTTGAAGAATCAAACAGCAAAGTCTTTAAGACAGAATTTCATAATAACAGCACAAATGTCCCTATAGTGGCTTAGTATGGCTAGGTAATGGCGTAGAATGCCAAGTTCTCCTTCTGAGATGTCATTATATCAAATTCGGCTAACAAGCTTCCAATTTCCAATTGGGCAAAATTTGGTGCATCATTATCTCTGAACAATGATCCGTCGATCACCTTACTAGAATTTTTCACTTAAGACAGTTCTCATGTAGTTCATTGGCTCCTGTAATTTGACGTCTTCAACGGGTAGAATGTCAGGTAGGAAAATTTACACTTGTGATTTCAGTCAGTAGTTCTATTGTCTTTACCAGTTCAGGCGACCTTGCACCTGTTGCGAATTACACTGTTGCATTCAGCAAGAATGTCTCCTTGAGCAAGTCGGGTCTCATGAGAAATAATTTACTACGGCTACACACACACACACATCCCTAACTTCTGGAAAAGTGCAGTTTCGTGTCCTTCAGCAAGACAGCACATTGCACGTTAGAAAAACACATTTAATATGAGACCAGGCAGCTAGGCCCCGTTCTCTTGCTAATAAGGCCTAGTGATTAATTTAGCAAAACCTTAACATAGAACTCTTAATACTAATACAAAATCATACATTAGTACATTAATAATCCAATATTAATCAATTTAATTATTTATCGTATACATTGGTGGCCACTCCCCGTGGGCACATTTCAAACGCGTACATTAATAGCACATTAATACATTTTCTATGCGCATCATTACCCATTAATTTACACGCAACTCATGTTAATTTTGATTACAAAAGCTACTCTCCAACACTGCCATGGGCTATGAGTCTTGTGATCCTAAGCAGGCTGAACACCTTCCAAACTTTCTTTTCCGCTTCTCCTAGGAGACTAATGTGGCACCCTTTAATTTTGTGATCTGCATTCTGAACTTCTTTATTCTAGTATTTAAATCCAATCTTATTATTAGCCTACCCATAGCCTTTGTGGCATCATTGCGCAGGCATGCCAGTGCTAACCCCAAAGCAACCCCCTCCCCACCAATATTGGATTTTAATACGTGCTAATACACACCAGGTTGGAGCTTCACTGAATAAACTCATGGGTAAGAACACAATAAATACATATTCTCTTAAGGTCATTTGGCCCTTTGTTTTCATCTAATAGATGTAATAATTCACCAATGATGGAGCACATACTACCCTGATACACAAGAGAAATTACCACTGTAATGGCACATTTGTTGTTGAAATACAGAGACAATTTTGGAGAAGTATAATTTTTTCCATTCTGGAAATGGCATGTGATATTCAGAATTTGTATAGCACAAATGAGTTCTAACAAATGTTTATTACATCCATATGCATCTTAATGTAACATAAGAGTACTCGCTAAACGTGTATGAAATATCAATTGAGTAAAATCAGTTGAATATGTGGTCGTGCCGAAGATCCAAATCAAACAATGTAGAAGAAAAACATATTTGTATAGTGGTTTGAAATTAACTTTATTAATATTAAACAAGACATTAAGATGGTATATTAAGGGAAATCCAGAAGACGCTAAATGTTGCATAACAATATAACGGGGAAAGGGAGCATCAAACAGAGCATGCTTGGAATCGGGGCTTAGCATCTTTTATCATTATTCGTTTCTAACGCCCAACCGATATCCTTACAAAAGTCCTAAAGAAACAGCTTCGAAGTCATTCCTATTTTGAATCAATACCACAGTCGGGACTTACTACCCATTTTTGGGAATCATTCCATATAGCAAACGCTAAAAGCACGTATGCTCCTTTAATTTCAGATAGCCTGCCGAACACAGTACAGAAAACCCATACCTAGCAGTCTTACTCTTAACCGAACTGGTAGTGCATGTTAATTTGGCGCCTCATTTGTGCTGCCTGCTGTAACCAGCAATGTAAATATTTAATCAGAATATTGTTAGTTGTGGAATAATGTCCTTTTCGTGCGAATTAAAAATGAATTCTGTAAAACTGTTGTTCAGCTCTTGTCAGAGAGCTGCAGGCGGATTCCCATCCTCCCCAGTCCTGAGATGATTCCCAAGGAGAATGCACCAATGAGCTATGAATGATTCAAAGAGGGGGGCTGCAGAAGATTGGCACGGAACAGCTTACTTGCTAAAATAAGAAGGCTTAGCCTTTAAAGCCATAAAAAGCTAAATTGTAGGAATGCTATGAAGAAATAATTATATTTTTTTATTTTCCAATTTCTTTTGCATTTATATATTTTTCATGTTTCTTCAAAACTGAAACAATAAAATTCAAGTTATTGAAGCAAAACCGTGTGATATGCCTGGTTATTCAGAAAGAAATACCCTGTAGAGGAGAAATGGCTGCACTGATATTGACATACCAACATGGGGAAGCCTTTTGTGTCTACTTATTTTGTAATTTGCCCCAGAGTAGAGACAACACTGTTTAACAAATCATAAAGCTGGAAAAGGAGCCACTGTCATAACAAAGAATTTACAGTCTCGGTTGAGGACAAATTTCGGAATGGACACCAAAATGACAATACTGCAACAATGCATTCAAACGTCTTTCAAGCATTGTCCCAGTATATGACTGAATTACCTGTACTGACCTGGGATGGCGTCCCCCATCCTACGCAGTCCCTCTGGTGTGGGTGGGAGTGCCCCTGGGGCCTGGGAAGGGCACCTGTGGGCTTATTCCATGGTGTTCCACCATGGAAATAGGCCCTCAGGTCCCCTAACGCCTGTCCTGGCCCAGACTCTAAAAAAAGCAAGCTTTGCCCCATTTATTTACCCCTCCTCCCTCCCTTGCACCATTTTTGCATGGGAGTATAAATATGGCGTTAAGGCCATAGAGTCATTTTTTGCACGGGAATGCCTACCTTGCATCTCATTAAGGCAAGGTAGGTTTCCACTTCCAAAAAATGACTTTAACTCCATAAATTTGGCGCTAGACGGATCTATCACCAACGGATAAATATGGAGTTATTTTTGCACCAAATTAGAGTAAAAACAAAATGATGCTAATTCAGTGCAAACAGAGTGTAAATATGCCCCTTAACGTAAAAAAATGACGATAATCTGGTTAGAGTCACTTATTTTGACTCTAACCTGCCTAACGTCATTTTGTTTTACGTTAGCCTACCCTTTGCACCGGCTTGCACCATTCCATAAATATGGTGCCCAGCTGGTGCTAAAAAATGGTGCAAGCCGGTGCAAAACGTTTTGGTGCAAAACTGCGTTAGTGCAGTTTTGCACCAAAAAGTATAAATAAGGCCCTTAGTGTGTGCTGAGGTTAGGAAGATATTTCCACATTTAGGTTTGAAGGATTATCGTGTTTTTGACTGGTGGCACCATTCTTAGGTTTTGCAACATAGATCCACACCCAGGTCTATTGTCTGCTGGTCCCTGCATACAACTTAAGTCCAATAGTTTGAGGTCATGTAGCCCCCATTCAGGTTTGTGTTTTTGTCTGAGTGAAAATGTTGGCTAACATGATATTCATTGAGTTTGCAACGATTACAGAAAACACCAGGATATGTGTGCATAGGAGATAGTTTGTGATTTCTTGCTTGCACCTGTCATTAGAGTTACCCTCAGCTAATCATAAGTGTCTTTATATTTGTCCTGACTCTGGAACCTCATTCACAACGTTTTAGCGCAGGGCAGTGCCACAAGCCTTGCTGAGCTCCCCTGTGTCAAAACAAAAGGGCAGGAATGCACCGTATCTACAGGATACAGCACCTTCCCCGGTGCTGGTGCACAAATTGATGCCATGTGCCAATGCAGGCACCCTTGCACCACGGTGGAAGTATGCCAGTGTTGTGGGGATGATTGTTTTTGTGCAGGAAGGGGCACCTTCCTACACCAAAACAATCATGAGAGGCATTTTGCTCTTTGTGTGCTGCAAAATACAGCACATATAGAAAGAGGTAAAAACGGGGAGAAATACCTTTATTTCTCCCCAATGTTTTTCCTCTTTCTATGTGTGCTGCATTTTACGCCACCCCTGGGGTGGCTTAGGTTTTTGATGCATTCCCAAAACCTTGTAAATATGGTAATTCATCAAAATCCATGGGTTTTGCTTGGAAACACCCACTGCAACACGCATGGAACTCCAATTTTACGCAAAGTAAGACAATGCAGTGACTTGTGCTGTGTTACCTTACTCCATATCTACAAGGCCATAAAAAGCCAGGCAAAGTGGTTTTGTGTGGCCTTGTAGATATGGGCCTGCAACCAGTGCCGCTGTTGTTTCACAAAAAGTGACTCAGTTGCGGTGCAAGCCGCTTGTAAATAAACCCTTGAGTATCCTATGTCCTGGTTGATGGGAATACCAGTCTCAATGCTGATAGTGCTGTTTTGTCCCCAGGACTGTAAATATTAGGAAACATTTCTGGCACTATCCATGTGGCACTGTACACCTTTATTAGTCATCCTTAATTTGAATTTATTTAATAGATGTTTTGGGCATTCAAAGCCGGCTTTCAGACAAAAGCATTACGAAAATATCAACAATACAGCACAAAATGATATCAAAATGGTAAATAAAAAGTATTTCCAAATGAACACTGTCTGCATAATCTTTCATGGTTGTTAGACCTGGCATCCTTAAGGTGGTCTTACCCAAGACTTGTTTTTGCCTTTTTACCTCCTGTTTTGTTGCCGTATCCTTTTGCTGGCCTTCGGACTCTGAGCACTTTACCACTGCTAACCAGTGCTAAGGTGCTTGTGCTTCTCCAATAAACATGGTAACTTTGGTGTATCCACACTTGGCATATTTAATTTACCTGTAAATCCCTTGTAAAGTGGTATATAATATACCTAGGGCCAGTAAATTAAATGCTAGTAGTGGACCTGCAGCACTGATTGTGCCACCCACTTAATTAGCTCTGTAAACATGTCTCAGGCCTGCCACTGCACAGCCTATGTGTGCAATCTCACCGCCACCTGAATTGGCATCTAAAACCTCCTGCCAAGAACTCCTCTTTTCTTACATTTAAGTCACCCCTAATGTATGCCCTAGGTAGCCCACAGGGCAGGTTCCATGTAATCAGAAGGCAGGGCATGTATCATTGAGTTTTTCATGTCCTAGCAATAAAAAACTCCAAAAGTCATTTTTCATTACTGTGAGGCATTCCCCTCTCATAGGCCAGAATTGGGAATTTCTTATAATATCTTTAGATTGTAATTCCTGATCTGAGAAGAGTAGCTGCACCATGTTTAGTACCAATCGGAATAGTAATAATAAACCCTCTTTACTGGTAAAGTCATATTTATTGTTTCTATTTTAGAAATACCACTTTTAGAAAGTGGACTTTTCCTTGCACTGTCTGCCCTGTGTGCCTACACCTGTCTGTAATACACATCTAATAGGGTTAGATGGCAGTCACACTTGTGCATTCCTCTGACACTTTCACAATACAAGACATTGAATACAATTTGTAACACAGTGTTTCATAAAATGTAGGAAAATCTCCTGAGAATGGAATAAATCAATGCGTTGTGACTTTTTGTAAAAGAATAACAGCTCAAGCTCAATGTTGCAGTGCTAACGTGTGCAGTTGTTTCCCATGCATGTTTGCTTCTGTAAAAATAAAATACTTGCATGAATTTTTAATCATCATAACCTTTCACACAACTGTCTTACTGTAAGCCCATTCATAAAAGATGCAACTTTTAGAGATTCATTTTGCAAATTTGTGAATTCCACAGCAGGTCAGTAAGGAATAATATAATACAGCTTGCTTTGCTAGGAAAATAATATGTTTTGTATCATGCATAGGCCATACAAAAGTTAGAACTTAAACTTTTATGTCAGTGAACCTTAAAAAGTGTGTTGACATTTGCAGTTCAGCAAGTCAAGCAGCATAGGTCATGCAAAGTTTAAGTGCATGATTTTGGAAAGGCAGCTTGGTGAGGCCTAGTGTCACTCATTCAGGTTAATTCAACATATTTATTTTTATGTTTAACAAAAGCTTTCATTGTTTTGACATGGTTGTTGTTTTCTGATATGATTTCTTGGTTTCAGGTAAATCCCATGTAACCTCATTCTATAATTTCATAACTCAAGTCTAATTTCATTGATATTTTGAATCACTCTGTAATTATGTCCCTGCCCTCCCTGCAAGTTATTTAGGAAACTATATTTTCCTAGTAGAGACCATTTAAGTGTTATATTTCCTCCAGAATGGAACATTTCAAAGGATCTACTTGGTATAACTTTTTTATGTTTACCTCCAGAGTTGACTCTAAATTATGGTTCCTAGAACCAATGTTTTAATGTTCCTTCTGTAATTAGGAGGTAAAAAAATTCTACCCTTTTGGTGATGCAGAGGATTTAGTCTCTGGTGACACTACAGATTAATGGACCATCACTTTGATACCCTTGTCTTCTAGTTGAGTTGCAATTCTATGATTTCACATTTTTTTTCCCCCTTATCCATACTAGATGGTTTTGAGTTACAGGAAATGTGCAAGGCTTGCTTCCATATTTGAAACAGTTAGAGTATTGTTTATAGTCCCTCCAGCCTTCTCTTCTGCAAACTTTCCCTTTGTTTCATAGAAAGTCATTTTGGTGTGTTTTGTGCATCCCATAGCCCTAGTTCAAGCTAGTAGAACAACCGTGGCAGGATCATATTCCTTTGACAAACATCTGGGTAGCTTGTTCTAAACTGTAGTGACTCTTTCTTTTTCCATTTAGCTTCCCTTATTCTGCCATCCATTTGCTTCAAAGTCCGTTGCTCTCACTTTAATTGTTTTTTAATTCAGCAGGTAATTAATAGTAGACATCTTCTCATGAGTATACTTAAACAGTCTTCATGTTGGCTGTAGTTGATGGCATAGTCTTGTTAAAGACATTTATAGGCTCTGGATGTGTCCAAAGTAAAATGTTCTAAGACACTGAATGGGTCAATACATGACTTATGGCAAGAGGTCTGTGTGAGAAATTGGGTTCATGGTTGAGGGGGGTAAAGCCCCACGCAAGCAACTGCAATAATTCTTGTCAAGGTGAAACACAAGCAAACCCCAAATTAACCTGTGCTTAACCCTCCAGTGGCTTGGCACAAAAGCAGTGACGCTTGACTTAGGGGCAATGTGTAAATTATTTATGCAGCACCTAAACAATAATGAAGTGAAAACTCAACACAAGAAAAATTCCACACTAATTTACAAACATAGAGAAAAATGTAATACATTATTTGAGAGCAATGACAAAAATCGAATTTGTAGATCTGGAGATATGCAGTTTTAAAGGTTTTGTTGAGAACAACCTCTAAGAAGCAAAAAGCGTAATTCTTGGTCCTAGTCACAAGTTCAGGACACACATGATGGAGCTTGAGTCAGAAACAGGACTGAGTTTAGTTTGCTGAAAATGTACCTTGTGACCTGGGTGTAGAGATGCAGTCTATGCATCATTCTGCACAGTCCAGCCTCAAGAAGTTGTCGAAGAGGAGGTGTCTTTCGAGTTCCAGAGTGGAGATGCGTTGCACCGGGGCGGAATCGATGAAGCCGTTAATGGGAGCTTGCGATATGAGGCTTTGCATTGTCATCAAGGAGCTGTTGATGTCAGTTTGAGAGGACTTGCACTGCGCTATGTCGGGGCTGATGACAAGATGCATAGTGCTTGGCCGATGCCAGCGATGAGCTTCATTGTTGTTGAAGAAGCAGCTGGGGTTTGTGGGGCTTTGCATTGCGATGCGTCAGCGCTGAGGACTAGAAGCAACATGCTGAGCCATTGCTGATGCTGAGCTGCATCACTGATGTGTCGAGATTCAGGTAACTCTGTTGACATCGAGGAAACCTGTTAATGTCCCTGTGGCTTTGAACAGGGGGGCCAGCCGACTGACCCATGAATATGTCCTGGAGTTCTGGGTCCACAGAGGCAGGCTGGATTCAGCAGAGCAGTTCACAACGCACACAACCTGGCATTGTGCACAGCATGGGATTGGCCGGAGGCCTGCCTTACTACCAGGCCCTGCTTCCAACTCCCCATAGGCAGCCACCCAGAGGCAGCCAACCCCGTCTCACCCAAGACCTTTGGTCCTGCATGAGGATGACCCCCTGCAGGCTATCAGCCTTTGGTATGCACAGTGTAGGTTTGCCCATCCCCCGGGGCCAAAATATATATATATATATATATATGATGAAAAAACTGTGCATGATGGAGGTACAAGTAAATGTTACCTTGTGGTACAAGTTATAGTTTCTTGAGATAAGTAACTAACTACAACTAGCTGAATTTCTATGGTTTTGTAAGTGTAAAACCTGAGCCTAAGTTTAACATCACTGTAACCTTTGTTTTTTAGTTATTTATATATATATATATATATATATATATATATATATACACACATATATACATATGCACAACCTATTGGCAGTCGTCAGTAGATAGTTATAGTTAGGACCTAGTTTCCATTGAAAAAGCGTTTTTTTACTTGGGTTTGATGAATCTCTATGAAATTTTCCAAAAAAGTGTGTCCAAGGATCTTATTGTACTTGGAAAGTGTTGCGGTGATCCGTCACGCAGAGTCAGAGGAAAAGAGGGGGGTAAAAAAAGTGTGTTTCCCATTTTAATTTCCATAGGGATTTTGAACATGACTACATCCCGAACCGCTGGATGGATTTACACAGAAAGGTAACTTTTTGCTCCAGAAAGCACACTTTTTGTTATTTGGTGTAAATCCATTCAATTGTTTTGGAGATAGTAATAGAAAATCAATGTTGTCTATCTAGAGGTGCAAACACTTTGTGAATCCTTGAGATATTGTGCAGAGATCTGATTGCCTGACAACACTTCAACTAGGAAGTGTTAGCAGCCATTTAGGGACTTGGCTTCAGCGAATCCCACAAAAGACACAAAACAAAGAAAAAGGGGCAGGGTAGATATTCACTAACCCCCTTGCCCGGGTCCTGGAGTCCCCTAGACCTCACGAGGAGTAAAAGGTATATTTTAAAAAAAAATCTTCAAAATATGTGGGCGGATATGTATATTTTTCCTAGAATTGAAAAAAAGTGCCATTTCCTGCACTTCAAAGTCATTTTGCCCCAAGGTGGGCCAGGTCCCGGGCATGCCTCATGAGAATATAAAGAAGAGGGGCTCATGGGCCCCACCTCCTAAGGCTTTTAGAAGCCCCAGGGACCACCCACTCCCCAGGGCTATAAACAGTAAAGAAACAGGGGCAAGGAAGTGGAGTTTTCATCTCTTTCCCTGCCTGGTGTCATGCCTGAAGGCTCCCCTGCGGTCCCCATCAAAGAATACTGGGTGCCCAGGGTGGGACCAGGGCACCCAGGATGACGTGGCCATTCCACAAGGGATGGGGTCCCCAGGGCCAAAATCGGCCTAGGCAGGGGCGCAGTGTGGCTCCCCCTCCAATTTTAAAGCAAAAAAAAAGTCCCTGGGGAGGTGGTGGTCCCTGGGCCCGCAGGTCCTATCAACCCCCTAAGCCTTTTTAATTTATTGCCCTGGGGAGGTGATGGGGTTTCCTGGGGCCAGAGGGTGCCAATGTGGGCCCCCAATATTTTTTTTAAGGTAGCCCTAGGGAGGTGGTGGTCCCCAGGGCCTGGGGGGGTCCCTGTAGCCCCAAGGCGGTGGTGGTTACCAGGCTCCCTCTTTTATGTCTCCCCAGTGAGGTGGTGGTTCCCGGGTTCCCGGGGGTTTATGTGCCACCCCTAACTATTTTTAATTTGTTGTCTCAGGAAGTGGTGGCCCCTAGGATCCGGGGGGGTCTGCATGGCTCCCCAACAATCTTTTTAGCTAGCCCCAGGGAGGTGGGAGTCCCTGGGCCCAGGGGGGTTCTTATGCCCCCCCTGTTTATTTATTAAATATAGCCCAGGAAGGTGGTGGTCCCTGAGGCTTTTAAAAGGACTAGGAGGGGGGGCCTCTGAGCTCCCTACTTATTTATTTTATTGGCCATGCCCCGGGGGCAAAATTAATAATATGTGGGGGAGACCGCTCATTCTTTAAAGAAAAATGTGGGAAAAATCCGCTGATCCTACTGCTCTACAACACTACCACAAAATAGAGTATTAGAATTATCTAATTTTGCCACTGTCTTACCTCTAAGGGGAACCCTTGGACTCTCTGCACACTATCTCTTACTTTGAGATAGTATATACAGAGCCAACTACCTACATTGGTGGATCAGCGGTGGGATATAAAACTTTGCATTTGCTGGACTACTCAGCCAATACCTGATCACAAGACTAAATTCCCAAAATTTTCATTAGAACCTGACTTTTGAAATTTGAGCCATTTTTCAAAAATGTTAGGGCCTTGTGTAAGTCCCTGTTTGTACTTCTTTTAGAGTTTAAACATTTGTAAACGTTTTGATTTAAGTTCTAGAAGTAGATTTTAGATTCTTAAAAAGTAATCCCAACTTTTAGAGAAATAATGTCTAGCACAGATGAGATGGTGGTGGAACACAACCTCACCCCTTACCTGCATCTAGAGATATCAGAGCCAAGGACTCTTTGTAAGCTAAAAAATATAAAGACTGGGTCCAACCCTACAAAAGTAAAGCTCCAGGAGCTTTTGGCAGAGTTTGCAAAGGGCCACCCCTCTGAGGATAATCCTACAGAGGGGGAAATTGGTGTCCAGGAGGATGATTCCCTCCCTCCTGTCCTAATTAGGGACAACAGGGTCCCTCAAACCCTGACTCCACAAGTAATAGTCAGAGAAACTGGTTCTGCCACAGGGGAGAGCAGTAACTCTGGAAGCATTGATTGCAGCCTCAATGAAAATGACCTCCTGTTAGCCAGGATGGCCAAAAGATTGGCTTTGGAGAGACAGCTCCTAGCCATAGAGAGGGAAAAAAAGAGATGGGTTTAGCTCCCATATATGGTGGCAGCCACATAACTAAGGTCAGAGAAGATACTGACGTCCTAAAAATCCCCAAAGGGATTGTAACAAAATATGAAGATGACATCACCAAATGGTTCACAACTTGTGAGAGGGCTTGTGCAACCAGGAAAGTAAACAGATCTCACTTGGGTGCTCTCCTTTGGGAAATGTTCACTGGAAAGTGTAGACATAGACTCCTCACACTCTCTAGTAAAGATGCAGAATCCTATGACCTCATGAAGTCTACCCTGATTGAGGGCTTCGGATTCTCAACTGAGGAGTACAGGATTAGGTTCAGGGGGGCTAAAAAATCCTCGAGCCAGACCTGGATTGATTTTGTTGACTTCTCAGTCAAAACACTAGATGGTTGGATAAATGGCAGTGGTGTAAATGATTATGATGGGCTGTATAACTTGTTTATGAAAGAACTTCTATTAAGTAATTATTTCAATGACAAACTGCATCAGCATCTGGTAGACCTAGGTCCAGTTTCTCCGCAAGAATTGGGAAAGAAGGCAGACCATTGGGTCAAGAGTAGGGTGACCAAGACTTCCACAGGGGGTGACCAAAAGGGCCCGAAAAACCTGCTCAGGAGAGTGGGTCCAGAGCCTCTTCACAATTCTCCATTGAGTACAAGGGTAAAAACATTGATCCCAAAAAGGCCTGATGTCGCATCTGTACTCAGCATGGACACCAAACTGGAGACAAGGCCTGTCCCAAGAAAAGTCCCAGAACTACTACTCCAGTTAGCACTGGAATAGCCAGTCTCCAAGTGGGATCAACAGTGTGCCCAGAGCAAATCAGGGTTCACACTGAAGCTACATTAGTCTCTGAGGGTGGGGTGGACCTAGCCACACTTGCTGCCTGGCCGCCTAACATGCAAAACTACAGACAGCAGCACTTAATCAATGGGCCTAGAGTAGAAGCCCTGAGGGATACAGGTGCCAGTGTCACTATGGTGACAGACAAACTGGTTTACCCAGGACAATACCTGGCTGGACGCTGGCAATCAGACTAAAGTCCCTCCGATGGCAATGGTAACTCTAGAATGGGGAGGGGTCACTGGCCTGAAACAGGTGGTAGTCTCTTCTGCAATCCCAGTAGAATGTCTGCTAGGAAATGATCTGGGGTCCTCAGCATGGGCTGAGGTAGAACTCAAAACCCATGCAGCCATGCTGGGTATCCCTGAACTGGTGTAAGTAAAGACAAGGGCACAGTGCAGGGCTCAGGGTGAAAAAGAAGTGTTGGAGTCTGGAATAATGGCCCAAACTTCTAAGAGAAAAGTAAAGAAGACTGGGAAACCAGCTTCAACACAGCACAAGAAACAGGACCTCTATTCCCAGGAAGATGTTCTGTCCCCTGAGAGAACTGAGTCCATGGATCTAGGACCTTATCAGGTTGAGCTCTTGGGCCCAGGGGGACCCTCAAGGGAACAGCTGTGTAAGGGGCAAGAAACCTGTCCCTCTCTTGAAGGCCTAAGACAGCAAGCAGATGAGCAAGAAAAAGGAAATGTCAGTGGAACTCACATGGTCTATGGGGAAGATGGACTCCTTTACACTGAGGCAAGAGATCACAAACCTGGTGCCAGTAGGAGAGTGGTAGTGCCTCAGGAGGTTAGGGAGTTCATTCTGACCTTAGCCCATGATATTCCCCTTGCTGGGCATTTGTGTCAAACCAAGACGTGGAAGTGATTAGTCAACCAGTTCTACTGGCCCAATATGTCCCAGAAGGTAAAGGAGTTTTGCACCTCCTGTGTCACCTGTCAAGCCAGTGGTAAGACAGGTGGCCATCCAAAGGCACCCCTCATTCCACTTCCAGTGGTGGGGGTCCTCTTTGAAAGAGTGGGAGTGGCTACAGTGGGTCCACTTGAACCTCCCACAGCATCAGGGATCCAATATATCCTAATTGTAGTGGATCGTGCTACTAGGTAACCTGATGCAATTCCCCTTAGGTCCACTACTGCCCCTGCAGTAGCCAAAGCACTCATTGGTATTTTTACCAGAGTGGGATTTCCTAAGGAGGTGGTTTCTGACAGAGGTACCAACTTCATGTCAGCTTACCTGAAACATATGTGGAGTGAGTGTGGAGTGACTTCCAAATTCACCTCACCATACTATCCACAAACCAATTGCCTTGTTAAGAGATTCAACAAGACATCATTGAAGGGCATGATCATGGGGCTCCCTGAAAAACTCAAAAGGAGATGTGATGTCCTCTTGCCATGCCTACTTTTTGCCTACAGAGAGGTGCCACAGAAGGGAGTAGGGTTTTCCACCTTTGAACTTCTGTTGGCCATCCTATTAGGGGACCACTAGCTGTTGTAAAAGAAGGTTGGGAGATACCTCTCCATGACCCTAAACAAGATGTGGTGGACTATGTACTAGGCCTATGTTCAAGGATGGCAGAGTACATGGAAAAGGCAAGCAAAAACCTTGAGGCCAGCCAACAGCTCCAGAAAATGTGGTATGACCAAAAGGCTGCTATGGTTGAGTTTCAACCAGGGCAGAAAGTCTGGGTTCCGGAACCTGTGGCTCCAAGGGCACTTCAGGACAGATGGGTGGCCCTTAACCAGTTCTTGAGAAAAAGAGTCAGGTCACCTACCTGGTTGACCTAGGCACTAGCAGGACCCCCGAGAGGGTGATCCATGTGAACTGCCTCAAACTCTTTCATGATAGGGCAGATGTAAACATTTTAACGGTTACAGATGAGGACCAGGAAGCTGAGAGTGAACCTCTCCCTTGTAGTGTGGTTAGTTTTACGTATCCTTTGGGCATTAGCTTTCAGGCTTTAGGCCTTTGTGCACTTTGCCCTGGATATATTTTATTCATTTGCTTGCAGCTTAGAGCCTCTGTGCACTTTGCTCTAAATACTTTTTATTAGGCTTCATACTGTTATTTTTCAAATAGCCATTTCTACGGTCTTGTTTTATATTCATATCACACTGTTTAGCCTACTTCAGCACTGGAGTTCTCCATAACACATTCACTCTGTGCTTCAGTCAAGGATACAGTCTGGTACATTGCCGATAGACGTGGTAGGAGTTTAGTCTTTGGCATTTCTGCGTAGGGACATTTTGTGTTCACGCTGACATGTTAGTTATAAAATCACTTCCTTGTCCCAATACACGGGAGAGGGAGATTCCGACCAGGGAACCACAACTAGACGCTGACTGCCTCGTTGCAGATGCTGAACCAAGATCACAGGCCTTTGCTCAGGTATGAGGGCTGATGTCTCCGCAGTGACTCAGAAAGGCAAGTTAGAAGCTTAACATGCTGTGCTCGAAATAGAACAAGCAGAGGGAGAGTAGAAACTATTATACACAATGATAGCTTTGTTCTTATGTTTTACTCTCCTGGTGACTATTTCAATCCTACTGTGTTGTATGGTTCTGGTTATTGCGGCTCACGCCTAATTATCTAAAATACAGTCGTTTTATTAAAACATTATATAAAACTTATACTGTCTTTGTCATTTGTATATGAGATCATACTGTAAATGAGAGAGTTGGTTTGGATCTGAGTGACCACGACTTCCCTGAGAAGTTCCAAAGATGTCATGCGCTCGGCTGCCCAATCATCTCTTCCCCGTGGGAGAAATGAGGCACTGCTAGTTAGCCGGAGCAAAAAACGGATTTAGGGTGACAGAGTTCCTTACACGTGGGTCAGACTCAGTCCCCCACACCGTTATCGATCCTGCTGCCTAGAAATCCAGTAGTCTCATTTAGGATAATGAGAGCCCATGCAACACCCTGATCTCCTCTCCACTGACCCTAAAGATGGTTCAGTATATGGAGTGATCTATTCAGACACCCTCTCTGGCCAACAGCAAGCTGGCTGCAGGCAAGTCCTCCAGCAGTTTGCTGAGCTCTTCTCTTTAACAGCTGGTCAGAAACACCTTTGTACCCATGATGTGGACACAGGAGACAGCATGCCTGTCGAAAACAAAATATTTAGACAGTCTGACCAAGTTAAAGAAAGCATCAAAGTGGAAGTCCACAAGATGCTGGAGTTGGGAGTGATTGAGCATTCTGACAGTCCCTGGGCTAGCCCAGCGGTCTTTGTCCCCAAACCTCACACAAAAGATGGCAAGAGGGAGAAGAGGTTTTGTGTGGACTACAGAGGGCTTAACTCTGTCACCAAAACAGATGCTCACCTCATTCCAAGGGCAGATGAGCTCATAGATAAATTAGGTGCTGCCAAATACTTAAGTACCTTTGACTTAACAGCAGGGTACTGGAAAATAAAAATGGCACCTGGAGCAAAAGAGAAAACAGCATTCTCTAAACCTGATGGGCACTACCAGTTTACTGTGATGCCCTTTGGCTTAAAGAATGCCCCTGCCACCTTCCAAAGGTTGGTGAATCAAGTCCTTGCTAGCTTGGAGTCCCTTTAGTGCAGCTTATCTTGATGATAGTGTTGTCTTTGGCTTCAATTGACAGGATCACCTGGTCCACCTGAAGAAAGTTTTGCAGGCCCGGCAAGCAGCAGGCCTCTCTATCAAGGCATCTAAATGTCAGATAGGACAGGGTACTGTGGTTTACTTGGGTCACCTTGTGAGTGGAGGCCAAGTTCAGCCACTCCAACCCAAGATCCAGACCATTCTGGGCTGGGTAGCTCCAAAAACTCAGACTCAAGTCAGGGCATTCTTTGGCTTGACTGGGTTCTATAAGAGGTTTGTGAACGGATATGGATCAATAGTGACACCCCTCACAAAACTGACCTCCAAGAAAATGCCCAAGAAAGTGAACTGGACCATGGACTGTCAAAAGCCTTTGACACGCTGAAGCAAGCTATGTGTACAGCACCAGTTTTGAAAGCTCCAGATTACTCTAAGCAGTTCATTGTGGAGACAGATGCCTCTGAGCATGGGATAGGAGCAGCCCTGTCCCAAACAAATGATGATGGCCTTGACCAGCCTCTTGCTTTTATTAGCAGGAGGTTACTCCCCAGGGAGCAGCGTTGGAGTGCCATTAAGAGGGAGACCTTTGCTGTGGTCTGGTCCCTGAAGAAGTTGAGACCATACCTTTTTGGTACTCACTTCATAGTTGAAACTGACCACAGACCTCTCAGATGGCTGTTGCAAATGAAAGGAGAAAATCCTAAACTGTTGAGGTGGTCCATATCCCTACAGGGAATGGACTTTGTAGTGGAACACAGACCTGGGACTGCCCATGCCAATGCTGATGGCCTTTCCAGGTTCTTCCACTTAAAAAATGAAGACTCTCTTGGGAAAGGTTAGTCTCGTCCTCTTTTGTTTGGGGGGGTTGTGTAAGGAAATGCCTCCTTGGCATGGTTACCCCCTGACGTTTTGCCTTTTGCTGATGCCAGTTATGATTGAAAGTGTGCTGGGACCCTGCTAACCAGGCCCCAGCACCAGTGTTCTTTCCCTAAACTGTACCCTTGCTTCCCCAATTGCACAGCCCTGGCACTCAGATAAGTCCCTTGTAAATTGTACCCCTGGTACCAATGGCCCCGATGCCGGCGAAGGTCTCTAAGGGCTGAAGCATGTCTTATGCCACCTTGGGGACCCCTCACTCAGCACATGCACACTGCCTCACAGTTTGTGTGTGCTGGTGGGGAGAAAATGACTAAGTTGACATGGCACTACCTTCAGAGTGCCATGCCAACCTCACACTGCCTGTGGCATAGGTAAGTCACCCCTCTAGCAGGCCGTACAGCCCTAAGGCAGGGTGCATTATACCACAGGTGATGGCATATGTGCATGAGCACTATGCCCCTACAGTGTCTAAGCAAAACCTTAGACATTGTAAGTGCAGGGTAGCCATAAAGAGTATATGGTGTGGGAGTTTGTCCAACATGAACTCCACAGTTCCATAATGGCTACACTGAAATCTGGGAAGTTTGGTATCAAACTTCTCAGAACAATAAATGCACTGATGCCAGTGTAGGATTTATTGTAAAATACACCCAGAGGGCATCTTAGAGATGCCTCCTGAATACCAGTCCGACTCCTAGTGCTAGGCTGACCAGTTTCTGCCAGCCTGCCACAACCAGACGAGTTGCTGGCCATATGGGGATAGTGCCTTTGTCACTCTGTGGCCAGGAACAAAGCCTGTACTGGGTGGAGGTGCTTCTCACCTGCCCCTGCAGGAACTGCAGGAACTGCAAGACCTGGCGGTGAGCCTCAAAGGCTCAAGCCTTTTGCTACAGCACCCCAGGATGTCCCAGCTAGTGGAGATGCCCACCACTCCGGCCGCTACCCCCACTTTTGGCAGCAAGGCTGGAGGAAATAATGAGAAAAACAAGGAGGAGTCACCCACCAGTCAGGACAGCCCCTAAGGTGTCCTGAGCTGAGGTGACCACTGCCTTTGGAAATCCTCCATCTTGAGATTGGAGGATTCCCCCAATAGGATTAGGGGTGTGCCTTCCTCCCCTCATTGGCTACTGCCCCCGGACCTAAACACACCCTTAAATTTAGTTTTTAGGGGCACCCAAGAACCCAGGAAATCAGATTCCTGCAACCTGAAACAAGAAGAAGGACTGCTGATCTGAAAGCCCTGCAGAGATGACGGAGACAACAACTGCTTGGGCCTCAGCCCTACCGGCCTGTCTCCTGACTCGAAGAAAACTGCAACAGCGACACATCCGACAGGGACCAGCGAACTCTGAAGCCTCAGAGGACTGCCCTGAACCAAAGGACCAAGAAACTCCTGTGAGCAGCTAAACAACAGCAACATCTTTTGAAACAAAGAAGCAACTTTTAAAGAACTCACTCTTCCCGCCGGAAGTGTGAGACTTCACCCTCTGCACCTGAGGCCCCCGGCTCGAGCTCCAGAGAACCAACACTACAGGGAGGACTCCCAGGCGACTGCGATCTCATGAGTAGCCCAAGACTACCCACCTGGACCCCCACAGCGACGCATGCAGGGAGAAACCAGAGACTCCAGCCGACCGCCCCTGCCTGTAACAAGGAACCCGACGCATGGACAAAGCACCGCACCCGCTGCCCCCGGGACCAGAAGGAACCGAACCTCAGTGCAGGCGACCCTCTGCCTAGCCCAGTTGGTGGCTGGCCCGAGAAGCCCCCCGTGTGCCCTGCCTGCACCGCTAGAGTGACCGCCGGGTCCCTCCATTGATTTCAATTACAAACCTGATGCCTGCATTGCACACTGCATCCGGCTGCCCCTGTGCCGCTGAGGGTGTGTTTTGTGTGCCTACTTTCGCCACCCCCCCCAGTGCTCTACAAAACCCCTCCGGTCTGCCCTCCGAAGATGCAGGTACTTACCTGTAGGCAGACTGGAACCGTAGCACCCCTGTTCTTCATAGGTGCCTATGTGTTTTGGGCACCTCTTTGACCTCTGGACCTGACCGGCCCTGAGCTGCCTGTGTGATAACTTTGGGGTTGCCTTGAACCGCCAACGGTGGGCTGCCTATGCCCAGGAACTTAGACTTGTAAGTGTCTTACTTACCTAACAAACTAACCATTACTTACCTCCCCCAGGAACTGTTGATTTTTGCAGTGTCCACTTTCAATATAGCTTAGTGCCATTTTTATTAAAACTGTGTATGCTATTGCTCTAATTCAAAGTTCCCAACTTACCTGTGTTGCATCTTATGTATTTACTTCAAATCTTGAACTTGTGGTTCTAAAAATAAATTAAGAAAATATATTTTTCTATATAACAAATATCGGCCTGGAGTTAAGTCTTTGAGTGTGTGTTCCTCATTTATTGCCTGTGTGTGTACAACATATGCTTAACAATACCCTCTGATAAGTCTACTGCTCGACCACACTACCACAAAATAGAGCATTAGAATTATCTAATTTTGCAACTATTTTACCTCTAAGGGGAACCCTTGGACTCTGTGCACACTATCTCTTACTTTGAGATGGTATATACAGAGCCAACTTCCTACACCAAGTTTTCTGCAGAAATTGGTTCATATGCTTGAATGAAGCTACTGAATTCTCTTTCGGCTGGAGTGTTGCTCCTATGATTTACCTCCTCAATGCCCAAATGGTGCAAATTGAAGTCTCCTGTTATCACGGTGGCCACTATTGGATGTCCACATAGTAGATCTTCTAAGGCTGATATTGCCCTTGCTGTGGTCTATAGCTTTGAATATCCTTAGCCATTCAAGTAGACATTAATAATTATCAAGTCTGTGCCACCTTTTCCATCATAAATGCCTTCTAGGAGCACACTCTTGAGAATGTTGGAAATTCTCCTGTGATCTTTGATATTAACTTGCAGATCATATTGTACGTAGATTGCCAGAACTCCCAATGGTCTTCCATTGATACAATTGTTTCTTGCAGGTATGTACAGGCATCTAAAGCCTTCTAAATGCATATCCTCAATTGCCCAAGTTTCTTGGAGGCATAATATGTCCCCCCTCTTGCAGAGTTTCTATTAAGGGTACTTGTGATGCCTGCCACATTCCATGAGAAGATTGTAAGAGTGGCCTCTTTTGCCCTGTGCTGAACTCCATCAGCTTGATTTGATTGAGCTGCCACCCCCCCCCCACTCTGACCTTCGAGTGAAAAGGGCTGGACTCCTTTGCCTTGATTTACTCATACTTGTTATTGCCCCCTACTCTAACCTTCTGGGTAGGGAGTCAGGACTCCTCCCTTTTGCTAATGATAATTTGAGTGACTGGCCCTCCTGGTGGTAAGCAAATGGTCCTCAGTTTCACTAGCCCTGGCTTCTGCTGTCTCATTTTCCTTGACTGTTCTCCCAGATGGCTGATCAGCTGTTCTGCATTCTATACTTAAATTCTGGAAATGTATCAGAGGTTCTACCATTGATGTCCCCCTTAGGAGATTTTGCATGCTTTCTCCTTTACTATTAAGGCATTCTCTATGGCCTACCGGATGAGTTAATGCATGCGGATATTTTTCTACTGGCGCGTTCTGAACTCGAATGCCCCAGTCCTCAAAGCATTGTTTCAGCATTGTAGCAGCTTTCATTGAATCTAGCAATTTGCTAATCCCTTAAATCTTGATCACAGAGGGCTGCTACTGGACTAGATTTTGGGGGTGATTCTGACCCCGGCGGAGGCCGGCGGTGCCCCGCAGGGCATTCTGACCGCAGCGCTTTGGCCGCGGTCAGTGCAGGAAAACCGGCGGTCTCCCGCCGGTTTTCCGCTGCCCCTAAGAATCCTCCAAGGCGGCGCAGCTCGCTGCGCCGCCGAGGGGATTCTGACCCCCCTACCGCCATCCTGTTCATGGCGGGAAAGCCGCCATGAACAGGATGGCGGTAGGGGGGGTCGCGGGGCCCCTGGGGGCCCCTGCCGTGCCCATGCCAATGGCATGGGCACGGCAGGGGCCCCCGTAAGAGGGCCCCGCAAAGTATTTCAATGTCTGCGTAGCAGACACTGAAATACGCGACGGGTGCCACTGCACCCGTCGCACCTTCCCACTCCGCCGGCTCGATTACGAGCCGGCATCCTCGTGGGAAGGGAGTTTTTCCCTGGGCTGGCGGGCGGTCTTTTGGAGACCGCCCGCCAGCCCAGGGAAAAACTCATAATACCCTCCGCGGTCTTCTGACCGCGGAGCGGTATAATGGGGGCGGAATTCTGGCGGTCGGCCTCCGCCGCCCACCAGAATCAGAATCACCCCCTTTATCTCTTGTTGCTCAAATAGTTCTGCTGACTGAACTTGGCAAATAGCAACTGCCTGTGTTGCCTTATGTCTCTTCTGATTTTTTTTTTGCCTCTTCATCAGCCTTTTTTCTCTCGCCTTGTTAATGGGTTTTTCTCCTTTTTGTAGTTAGTGGCCTTCTAATTGCCTTTGCTGTTGTCAACATTGTTGTTCTTGTTATTGTTGTTGTAGGAAGCACTGCTGTTGTCCATATCCCTCATATTGCTCATATTGTTTTTATATACTAAGGTCTTGCTTGTTAACTGAGTGACTTTCTCTGTGCTGCTTGAATGGCTACGGTTTGTTTCTCTCAAGTTTGTCTGCTCCTTGCTGACCTCCGTTGTAATACTATTTGGGGGTTGGGCAATGCCTCTGGGCTTTACCCCTTTCTTTCCCAGGTCCGTTTCTCCACATGATGGTTCCAATACTCTGTTCTGGTGGTCATCCTCTCTTTGTCAGAGGGGTTGTTTGTACTGTTCATCATATTTAGACTGCACAAGTCCATAGTCATGGTTGTAATGACCTCTGGTAACATTAATATCTTCTCCACTATATTCTTACAATAGCACCCATTTGCCTTAAATCTTTCTTCCATAGCTTCCAATTTAGAAGCTATATTTGCTATTTCAAGCACCAAGGTTTGCATTCTGTCCATTTGTACCTCCAACTTATACGGTTGCTAAGTGAGGGCATTGATGGCTGCTACAAGGGTAGCATTAATTGTTGTCAATAATGTGTCTTGGGCTGTCTTTCTTATGGCACTTTGGGCTTGATTCGAGGTTGACCTCCTGAATACTGTGGGCTAACTGGATTACTTTGTTCTTGCATTTGGTGGTATTTACATATTGTCTACTAAGTGGGCTTATGCAGCTTATACTGTCCTGACTTGCTTCGATCCATGGTCCTGCCCTATCTCCATCTGACCTTTCTGGGCTACTTAGAGGCTGTGAGTGCTTACCATGGCTGTCTTTCTCACCCCAATAAACTTCCCCATATGTACCTTCGTGATGGTCACCCCTTGGCCTAATTGTTGTTGCTTGGACTTGTGCCCCAATGATCGGATCAATGTCTCAATGTTTTCTAAATCATCTGAAAGGAGTGTTACAAATGAGATCAAAGACAATTCTAGCACATTGGGTGTGCTCTCCACCACCCCTTCGAGCTCTTGGATTCCTCGACTGCTGGAGTGAGCATACTCTGTTCCAATACTGCTCTGTCTGGTATTACTCGAGGTGGCCGTCTTATACGTTATGTGATTTGTTTCATGGTGTTGAGTGACCAGCTGTTCTCCATATAGAGTGTCCCCCACAACTTCCAGCTTTAGGTTTCCCTCTCTCCGGGCAATTCCCCTGGCAATGATTTTTCTTCATCTTCTTGGATGCCTGGGGTTCCATCTAGTCCTTCTGGAATGACAACCTCAAATTTTGCTACAAAAAATCAACTGTTTCCCACATTTCTGTGTGGGATCACTGCACCAGGACCAATTTCATACACCCAACATTCCCCTCAGTCTCCCTGTAAAAATGATACCTCATTTGTGTAGGTGGGCCAAGTCCTTGTGACAGGGAAGAGCAAAAAACATGTTGAAATTGAGGGGAACCAAAGCGGGTCCAAAAGGGCAGTTTGAAAAAAAAAAAATTTTTAGGCTGACAAGTGCAGCAGGTTTTTTATCGGTATAGATGAGACAATGCTGGGTGGTAGGAATTTTGTGGATACCTGTAGATTCCGGAAGGTTCCATCACAAAAATGAGGGAAAAATGTGTGATTTCCAGCAAAGTTGGAGGTTTGCAAGGCATTGTGGGTAAGAAAATGGTGCGGTGTGCAGGTAAAACACACCAACCTGGAATCACCCAGATGTTTAGTTTTCAGATGTGTCTAGGTCTTGTGGTTTCTATATGGCAGCGTCCCAAAGTCCATAAAGTGCAGCCCTCACCATTCCAAGTCGGACAATTTTGAGAGTTAGCCAAGCTCTCATGGCCCAAATGTAAAACCAAACCCCCAACTAATCAAATGTCCTCTTGCTTGCTGTGGGATAAGATGTTTTAGTGTGCGGGGGATAGATGAAAGACTGTTAGCCCCTTCAGTTGGTTTGGGGACATAACCAGGCCCATACTGGATGGTAGCCACCACCACACTCTCTTTTTTTTTTTTATTCCCTGGCACCTAGTAGACTTTCTGCCCCCCCCCCGGGTGTGGATCAGGGGTAATTGCCCCATTTGCCCACTGCTGGACAGAACAACTTTGGCCCCATTTATTTGGTGTGGTGGTATAGCCATACCCCCACCCTCTTATTTTGGAAAAGAAAATCTTACCTGGTCTCTGGTGGGCTTTCTGCCCCCCTTGGGAGCAGACGGGCCTTCCAGAAATTGGCCAATCTGCCCCCAAGGGGGGCAGATATGGCCAACAGTGATGTACCCCCATGGGGAGCGACCCTTACCCAAGGGGGCTGCCCCCTAAAGAAAACACACAAACCAATCCCTGGTGCCTAAGTGGTTTCTGCCCCCCCCCCACCGGGGGGCAGATCGGCCTAATAGAAATACGCCGATCTGCCCACAAGGGGAGCAGAAATGGCCTAAAATAATTTTGCCCCCCCGGGGGAGCGACTCTTGCATAAGGGGTCGCTCCCCTTGAGTGAAATTGGCGCAAAAAAAATCCCCGGTGCCTAGTGGTTTCTGCCTCCCTTTGGGGCAGATTGGCCTAACAGAAATCGGCCAATCTGCCCCCAAGGGGGGGCAGAAATGGTCTAAATACCATTTGACCCCCAGGGGAGGAACCCTTGCCTAAGGGGTCGCTCCCCAACTCTAAAACAACAAAACAAACAAAAAAAATGATCCCTGGCGCATAAAGGTTTCTGCCCCGCTGGGGGCAGATCAGCCTAATAACAATAGGGTGATATGCCCCCAGGGGGGGAGAAATGGCCTAAAATAAATGTTCCCCCCGGGGAGCGACCCTTGCCTAAGGGGTTACTCCCCTTGCGTGAATTCGCCTTAAAAAACACCTCCCTGGTGTCTAGTGGTTTCTGCCCCCCTCGGGGGCAAATTGGCCTCATAAAAATAGGCTGATCTGCCCCTGAGGGGGGCATAAATGGCCTAAATATAATTTGCCCCCTAGGGAGCGACCCTTGCCTAAGGGGTCGCTCCCCACCTCTAAAAAAAAAAAAAAAAAATCCCTGGCGCCTAGAGGTTTCTAGCCCCCCTGGGAACAGATCGGCCTAATAACTACAGGCCGATCTGCCCCCAGGGGGGGCAGAAAAGGCCTTGAAAAAATTGCCCCCCTGAGGAGCGACCCTTGCCCCAGTTTCTGTTTTGAAAATGAGGCCTGGTGTCTAGTGGGCATTTCAGAAGCCGGATTGCTTCACGATCCGACTTCTGAAATGCACTGACAGACTTCAAAAGGAAGGAAATTCCTTTCCTTCCCTTTGAAGCCTCTCAGGCCCCCATCACATGATCGGAAGAGAAATGCTTTGCATTTCTTTTCCGATCTTCCAGCGCAATGGGGAGGTGACCACTGATGAGGTCGCACGTTCTGATGTCATCAGATATCACTAGGGAGGGTTGGGGGTGGAAGGGGAAGGGCTTCCCCTTCCATCTCTGCCTTGGGGGGGGTGGGAGGGAACCTCACAGAGGGAGCGCTAGCACTCCCTCCGAGCTCATGGCCGAGGACATAATGGTTGCTTCCTCGGCACAGGAGCACCGTGCCTGTGGACGTAACCATTAAGTCCCCGGCACAGAAGGAGTTAATCCTCTTAGTCCTCTTCTTAACCCTCAGGTGCACTATGGCAATTTAGTGTATGGCATTACTGCCTAATCTCATAGGTCGCAGGGCTTGGCAAAGCTTCTTGAGGGTAAAAGACGAAGGATGGAGGGGGAAGTTCACCCCTGGGACACAAGCCGCACCAGTTCCTAGAAGGGCCGCCTCCGTGGCCATGAGGGCTCAACCAGTTGCCTAGGCTCTATCCCCTAAACACCCACTACCCCTTGCTCACACCTCTGTCGATTCGAAGCTCTTTCTGCCCTTGAGTAACTATGGGCCCTCAGTTGCTGCGTTACTCGATGGCTGCTGCTATCCGCTATTGTCCAAACTTTCCTACTTTGAACTTGACCAGTGACTTCAAGTGGTGGCTAAATAGCTAAAAAGCATTTTGAACTCTGGGCCAACCGAACAAACAAAACTAACTGGGCCGTATGCAAACGCAGCATGGAGATGTGGGCGCGAGGTGGGTATTTAAGGCAGTGTCTTTTCTTTTTCTTCCTCGGTGAGAACAAAGTGACCAGTGCAGCTGGGAGGGAGGAAGCCGGAGATGGGACTAAAGCACTTAAGGATGGTGAGCCGTGCGGGGGGGAGAGGGGGGGTGGTGGTCGAGGGCCGAACCTGCAGTCAGACCTGCGGGAGGAAGGAGAGAGGGGAAAGACGAGCTATTAGTTGCCATGCTCGCCTGCCACTCCACTTCCCTCGCTACCCCTCGAGTACAGTCCTACGTACAGTTAGAGCCCAAAGCCCCACTCTGTTACCTCTGTCTCTCATGTCTCTCGTTCCTCAGTTCCTCCTTTCCTCCTCCACTCCTCCTCCGCTCCTTTCCTATTTTTTCACCCGTGTCACTCCTCGCCCCCTCCTCACACACAGCTAATTCCTCGCACACAGCTGATTCTTCCTGGGTAGTCATTAAATAAATATATTTCAATTTAGTAGTAGAAGTAGAATCAGTCTTTAGTCAGTTGAAAACCATTGGAGAATACAATTGACTCAAACAAAAAACTGCAACAAATAAGGCTTGATAAAAGTTAAAATCAAGAGCAACAAAATTGACAAGTAAAACGTCCTTTTAGCAATCTGTGTTCAGATACGCATAGTGCAACAACCATGAACATCCATCTGCAACCTTGCTATTCAATCGTAGTGAATTGTTCCTGATATTCATTACAGTCAACCTCGTGATAAAAATATCTAAAAATGTAGCAGGTCATACTTTAAAGCAGTCCAGTACTAAATGTTGAATGCACATACAGTTGCGAATAGTAACAAGGGAACACACCCCTTCAATCAGATCATAAACAGTAATGTGCAACCCTACGAGTAATACATAAGGTGATTTATGCGAAACATACAATACAGTCGCCCTAATGACTTGTCAGGTCATCCTTAAAACCAGTCCTATAGTCTGAATAAAGTACGGATGGATTTGTACATAGTGACACTTGTGTGCAACCCTTCAAACAAATTATGCACAGCCTACTGCATACAGGGTAATAATCTATTATACTAAAGCAAGGTGGGCAACATATTACACAGCCTTACCGCAACCATAATGAATCTTTAAACTGAGAGACAGACCATATTGAACTGTAACAGTTGTAAGTAAAAGCAGAGCTGGTCTGAATCTTGTAGTGTTAAGTAACCTGAGTAAGGCAATTAAGAAAAGTTTCCCTAGTGCTCTGTACAAATCACAAAAGAAAACAAATGTAGCAAGGCTTGAGTAGATGCTGAATCACAAGGACAAAAAACATTATTGTTTCCACAGGATGCATTTCTTGGGTATGAAACGAATAATTTAATATACATTTAATTGAATGAGTTCCTGTGCTGTGACATTTAATTTTAATAGCTTGGCTTATTTGTTTTATAATAAATATTTTAGAGTATTTTACATGTAAATTTTATACTAAAATACTTTTTGGACTGAAAAAAATCTATAATATTTTTCTACATACTTCAAAAGGGAGAACTTTCCCATGAGGGTGCAGATCCCCATCTATGTGTAAATGTTAGTTGTCATAACTTTGAACTATTTTTTCTTTTGTCTCTTCCCTACATGCTCCATGGTGACCATGGCGCTCACAGCACAGAACAGCAGCGCAAACCCCATTGGAGGTATTAAAGCGCTGGTCACATTGTTCACACTGTTACCTAATCAGAGCCATTCCTTTAGGCTCACCCCTTCACGCTCCATAGCTTTCACAAAAACACTTGTACTGATAAATGCTTTATGTTAGAAATGGGGTCTTTGGTTGACAGTCAGGTTACCCTCTGTTCAAGCAAGGACCCTCACTCTAGTCAGGGTAAAAGAGAATCACCCTCAGCTAACCCCTGCTTACCCCCTTGGTAGCTTGGCAGAGCAGTAGGCTTCACTTCAGAGTGCTAGGTGTAAAGTATTTGTACCAACACACACAGTAACTTAATGAAAACACTACAAAATGACCAGTTTAGAACAATAGGAAATATTTATCTAAACAAAACAAGACCAAAACGTCAAAAATCCAACATACACAAGTCAAGTTATGAATTTTTAAAGATTAAACTAAAAAAAAGCGCTTAGAAACACAAAATGCTTCGATGAAGGGTTAACACGGCGTCGTCACTGAGTCGTTCCCAACAAGCAGACACCAGCAGCGCCAAACACGGAGTCGAGTAGACTCCCAAGTACAGTACCTTTGGTGAAGAGTGAAAACAAGTCGATGGGTGAATTCGGGGATCGCGGCGTCTGTGCAAAACGTTGAATCCGCGCACTTCAAGCGGTGTCGGTCCTGACATGGTACGGCGACTTCCAGGGAGTCGTAGACTTCAGCGGGGCTGCAGCGGTGTCAGGCCTGCGAAGAGCGTCGCGTTCTAGCGAAGGTCACGGCATCGGGTGCAGACGGCGTCCCCGGATTCAGCAGCGGCGTCGGTCCGAAGTCGTCCGAAGTCGATTTCCTTGGATTTCCACCAGCTTTCCTTTCAAGGGCCCAGGGACTGGATAGGGCACCACTTGTCAAAGCAGGAGTCTCTCCAGAGACTCCAGGTGCTGGCAGAGAGAAGTCTTTGCTGTCCCTGAGACTTCAAACAACAGGAGGCAAGCTCTAAATCAATCCCCTCCTTCCGAGCACAAATGGCTCATCAGGATATGCAGGCTACACCCCAGCTCCCTTTGTGTCACTGTCTAGTGGGAGGTGCACCCAGCCCAACTGTCAAACTGACCCAGACAGGGAATCCACAAACAGGCAGAGTCACAGAAATGGTATAAGCAAGAAAATGCTCACTTTCTAAAAGTGGCATTTTCAAACACACAATCTTAAAATCAACTTTACTAAAAGATGTATTTTTAAATTGTGAGCTCAGAGACCCCAAACTCCAGATGTCCATCCCCTCCCAAAGGGAATCTACACTTTAATCAGATTTAAAGGTAGCCCCCATGTTAACCTATGAGAGGGACAGGCCTTGCAACAGTGAAAAACGAATTTAGCAATATTTCACTGTCAGGACATATAAACCACATTACTATATGTCCTACCTTAACCATCCACTGCACCCTGCCCTTGGGGCTACGTAGGGCCTACTTTAGGGGTGTCTGACATGTAGGAAAAGGGAATGTTTAGGCCTGACAAGTGGGTACACTTACCAAGTCGAATTTACAGTTAAAACTGCACACACAGACACTGCAATGGCAGGTCTGAGACATGATTACAGAGCTACTTATGTGGGTGGCACAACCGCACAACCAGTGCTGCAGGCCCACTAGTAGCATTTGATTTACAGACCCTGGCACCTCTAGTGCACTATACTAGGGACTTATTAGTAAATCAAATATGCCAATCATGGATAAACCAATCAACAATACAATTTACATAGAGAGCATATTCACTGTAGCACTGGTTAGCAGTGGTAAAGTGCTCAGAGTTAAAAAACCATCAGCAACAGGTCAAAGAAAATAGGAGCCTGGAGGCAAAAAGATTGGGGATGAACCTGTATAAACTAAAAAGTACAACACGACCCCCTGCCAGCCTAAAGCCAGGGAGAACAATCAATTCCTTGATGTAATTCCCTGATTGGGGCGATAGAACAAGGACCCAGGCCCACAACAGCAGGTGCATGTTCCAGTTCTATGCCTTCCTGACTCCAGTTGGATCCCTCTGTCCATACTCTCAGGGACCACTAAGCTAACCCATGGGGAACCCTTCTCCACATCTGCAGACACCATCTGTGCAGCACCTAACTTTACTTTGCTCACAGAATTAGCCCAATGGGCAGATAGCACCACCAGGGCCAACACAGTGGTGTTGCCCACTCCACCCCCGGGGTATGACTCTTGTCCCCCCCAGGGGCAACTCTGTCCACCAGGACAGCAAGCCACAGTGACCCCTGACAACTGTCAGGGATGAGAGCCCGACCTCAGGCCTCTCCAACCACTGTGACTGTGGAGAGTGGGGGGCGGTGGCCCCAGGTGCTTGGCACACATTGACCACTCTCCCTTCCACCAGGTCAGGGATAACAACCTGACCCTGGTCCTCCCCTCTGGGGCTCTGTACCCTACCTGCCGGTGTGGCACCCCAGAGTCCAAAATTGTCAGGGTGCTTGTAGAAGCAGTCCTCCACAATTCTTCCACCAGTGCAGGGATGTTAACCTGCAACTGGTCCTCCAACCTGGGGTCTGTACCTTCAGGTTGGACTTGGGCCAGAGGTGAGGCTTCCCCCCCCGCTCTCCCTTCTGGGGTCCTGCAACCCCAACTAGGAGTGGTCCCCCAGAAGACAACATGGTAGGGGCACTGTTAGCAGTATCCCCTTCCTCCAGGTCAGGGGGGGGCACCCTGAACCTGAGCCTCCAGTCCAGGGTCTGTACCCACAGACTGGACCACCGCCTGGCAACCCAGGACTTTCTGGGGGGCATGCCTACCCCCAACCAGGTCAGAGTTTACCCTCTGAACCTGGTCATCCAACCCAGAGTCACCACCCTGCAGTTGAACCACTGCCTGGCGCACCAGGACTTCCTTGGGTGACACCTACCCCCCATCAGGTCAGAGGTTACCCCCTGAACCTGATCATTCAACCCAGAGTCACCACCCTGCGGTTGAACCATTGCCTGGCACACCAGGACTTCTAGGGGGGCACACTTACCCCCCTTAAGGGACACACCGTCCCCAAGGGCCACACAAGAGTCTGGCTGGTGCAGGTCTCCTGACCTCTGCCCATCTGACAGAGTCTGGATTCCCCCCAACCCAGAAATGGTCTCACCAAGGTCTTTCCTGGGGGGCTCGGCTCTCAGAGCTGACCCCTGACCCTCCAGGTTCTCCACTGGGGTCCGCAACCCCCTCTCAACCCTCTGTCTGGACTTCTGCACCCCCTCACAAGCAGTGGTACTGCTAGACACGACAACTGGTGGGACACTGGCTACAGCCGCCCCCCCCCAAGTTCTCCTGACACTGTGGGGTCTCCCTCAACAGATGGCCGTATGGTACAGGCTAGGCTCCCCTCCTGGTGTTCCCTCATGGAACCCTCCAGGACCTGGGACCGGATCTTGGGCACCTTGGGCCTCAGCCCATCCCCATTCCCTCTCCTCTGAGACTGGACATGGGGTCCCTCACCCATCCCACTACACTGGGACCTACCTGGGACACTACAATCCTTCCCTACCTCACCCGGTTGGGAAATACCTACACCACTCCCTTCAGGAGCATCCCCAAATGCCTCTTCAGACTCTCTGGTACTCACCCAGAGGTCTACCTCCAGTGTAAGTTCCCTGGGGTCAGAGAACTCACACTCCACCTGGTGTTGGCATAGCTCTGGAAAATAAGGACTAGACATATGCCCTCTAGCAATTACATCACTCAGCCCCTCACATGAATTAACCAAAGTGCCCTTCACCCAACCATCCAGTGACTCTGCTTTGAAAAAGCACCCCACATCACCCTCCTGAGACTGGTGAGACACTACCTGACTGTCCCTGACACTCAACCCACACTCTTCTGGGATGTCTTCACTCTCCATAACCAGGACTTCTACCTGGGCGGAACCCCTCTCCCTGTTACTCTCACCTAGAGCCAGTAGAGTGTCCCTCCCACCATTAGGAATATGACTGCCTATGCCAGTTCCCCAATCCACCACAGGGACCCTGTGCATCAATGGAGCTACCTCATACCCCTGAACCTCCGGGTGTGTTAGCTCCCTCCTTCAAGTAGGGCACCACATCTCTGGGCATGTGCACTTCTTCAGCAGCACTGGATATAAAATTGTTGCTGCCACCATTCCTGATGGACTCAGCCCTCATTACTTCCAGCTCCTTCAATTTAAGCTCGTAAGCATAAATCATCCTTTTTATCTCTAAGTCCCTCCTCCTTTCTTCCAATTCCTTCTCCCTTTGCATCCTCAACTCCTTAAACTTCAACCGGCGAGCCTTCTCTGCCTGTCTGTCCTGTACCTCTTCAGGAGTCAGACCATTGGGTGACACCCTGCTACCCCTGCCGGAGACCCTCCCCCCAGACGTAACAGGTCCCTCCACTACACCATTGTGTATCCTCTGCACTTCCCCAACCACATTCTCCTCCTCTGTGTGCCCTCCAGCCTCCTTGACTGTCACCCTGTGCCTTTTGCAGCTCCCCCTCCCTGGTGGAGCTCTCAGTGAGTCAGTCAAGATCTTTAAGGAACTGTTTCAATTGAGCAACTGAGTACTCCTTCAGTTTCTCTATTTCAAACATGGCTCCAGCTGTTGCATCTCCGGATTGAGACATGATGGTCACAAGTGCAAAGTTCCAAAGGCAGAAAATAAGTTCCCAAAGAAGTAAAAAGAATCAGTAAAGGGATCAGCAAAATCATGGAAGTAGAACAAAAAGGAGTCCTTAAGAGAAAAAGCAAAAGATCACCAAACAAGTAGTATGTGGTCACGTAGTGGTCTGCACTCAAAATAGTAGTGTACACTTAACCCCTTCGCTGCCAGGCCTTTTCCCCCTCCTGTGCCAGGCCTTTTTTTGCCTATTCGGGGCAGTTCGCGCTTAGGCCCTCATAACTTTTTGTCCACATAAGCTAACCAAGCCAAATTTGCGTCCTTTTTTTCCAACATCCTAGGGATTCTAAAGGTACCCAGACTTTGTGGGTTCCCCTGAAGGAGGCCAAGAAATTGGCCAAAATACAGTGAAATTTTCGTTTTTTTCAAAAAAATTGGAAAAAGTGGCTGCAGAAGGAGGCTTGTGGTTTTTCCCCTGAAAATGGCATCAACAAAGGGTTTGTGGTGCTAAACTCAGCAGCTTCCCAGCTTTCAGGAACAGGCAGACTTGAATCAGAAAACCCAATTTTTCAACACAATTGTGGCATTTTACTGGGGCATACCCCATTTGTGCAATTTTTTGTGCTTTCAGCCTCCTTCCAGTCAGTGACAGGAATGGTCATGAAACCAATGCTGGATCCCAGAAACCTAAACATTTCTGAAAAGTAGACAAAATTCTGAATTCAGCAAGGGGTCATTTGTGTAGATCCTACAAGGGTTTCCTACAGAAAATAACAGCTGAAAAAGAAAAATATTGAAATTGAGGTGAAAAAAACATAAATTTTTCTCTACGTTTTACTCTGTAACTTTTCCCTGCAATGTCAGATTATCGAAAGCAATATACCGTTACGTCTGCTGGACTCCTCTGGTTGCGGGGATATATAGGGTTTGTAGGTTCATCAAGAACCCGAGGAACCCAGAGCCAATAAATGAGCTGCACCCTGCAGTGCGTTTTCATTCTATACCGGGTATACAGCAATTCATTTGCTGAAATATAAGGAGTAAAAAATTGCTATCAAGAAAACCTTTGCATTTCCAAAAAGGGCACAAGATAAGGTGTTGAGGAGCAGTGGTTATTTGCACATCTCTGAATTCCGGGGTGACCATAGTAGCACGTGAATTACAGGGAATTTCTCAAATAGATGTCTTTTTTACACACACTCCTATATTTGGAAGGAAAAAATGTAGAGAAAGACAAGGGGCAATAGTACTTGTTTTGCTAATCTATGTTCCCCCAAGTCTCCCGATAAAAATGGTACCTCACTTGTGTGGGTAGGCCTAGCGCCCGCGACAGGATATGCCCCAAAACACAACGTGGACACATCACAGAAAACAGAGCTGTTTTTAGCAAAGTGACTACCTGTAGATTTTGGCCTCTAGCTCAGCCGCCACCTAGGGAAACCTACCAAACCTGTGCATTTCTGAAAACTAGAGACCTAGGGGAATCCAAGGAGGGGTGACTTGTGTAGCTCGGACCAGGTTCTGTTACCCAGAATCCTTTGCAAACCTCAAAATTTAGCTAAAAAAACACATGTTCCACACATTTCTGTGGCAGAAAGTTCTGGAATCTGAGAGGAGCCACAAATTTCCTTCCACCCAGCGTTCCCCCACGTCTCCCGATAAAAATGATACCTCACTTGCGTGGGTAGGCCTAGCGCCCGCGACAGGATATGCCCCAAAACACAACGTGGACATATCACAGAAAACAGAGCTGTTTTTAGCAAAGTGACTACCTGTAGATTTTGGCCTCTAGCTCAGCCGCCACCTAGGGAAACCTACCAAACCTGTACATTTCTGAAAACTAGAGACCTAGGGGAATCCAAGGTGGGGTGACTGGCGGGGCTCGGACCTGGTTCTGTTACCCAGAATCCTTTGCAAACCTAAAAAATTGGCTAAAAAAACACATGTTCCTCACATTTCTGTGGCAGAAAGTTCTGGAATCTGAGAGGAGCCACAAATTTCCTTCCACCCAGCGTTCCCCCACGTCTCCCGATAAAAATGATACCTCACTTGCGTGGGTAGGCCTAGCGCCCGCGACAGGATATGCCCCAAAACACAACGTGGACATATCACAGAAAACAGAGCTGTTTTTAGCAAAGTGACTACCTGTAGATTTTGGCCTCTAGCTCAGCCGCCACCTAGGGAAACCTACCAAACCTGTACATTTCTGAAAACTAGAGACCTAGGGGAATCCAAGGTGGGGTGACTGGCGGGGCTCGGACCTGGTTCTGTTACCCAGAATCCTTTGCAAACCTAAAAAATTGGCTAAAAAAACACATGTTCCTCACATTTCTGTGGCAGAAAGTTCTGGAATCTGAGAGGAGCCACAAATTTCCTTCCACCCAGCGTTCCCCCACGTCTCCCGATAAAAATGATACCTCACTTGCGTGGGTAGGCCTAGCGCCCGCGACAGGATATGCCCCAAAACACAACGTGGACATATCACAGAAAACAGAGCTGTTTTTAGCAAAGTGACTACCTGTAGATTTTGGCCTCTAGCTCAGCCGCCACCTAGGGAAACCTACCAAACCTGTACATTTCTGAAAACTAGAGACCTAGGGGAATCCAAGGAGGGGTGACTGGCGGGGCTCGGACCTGGTTCTGTTACCCAGAATCCTTTGCAAACCTCAAAAATTGGCTAAAAAAACACATGTTCCTCACATTTCTGTGGCAGAAAGTTCTGGAATCTGAGAGGAGCCACAAATTTCCTTCCACCCAGCGTTCCCCCACGTCTCCCGATAAAAATGATACCTCACTTGCGTGGGTAGGCCTAGCGCCCGCGACAGGATATGCCCCAAAACACAACGTGGACATATCACAGAAAACAGAGCTGTTTTTAGCAAAGTGACTACCTGTAGATTTTGGCCTCTAGCTCAGCCGCCACCTAGGGAAACCTACCAAACCTGTACATTTCTGAAAACTAGAGACCTAGGGGAATCCAAGGAGGGGTGACTGGCGGGGCTCGGACCTGGTTCTGTTACCCAGAATCCTTTGCAAACCTCAAAAATTGGCTAAAAAAACACATGTTCCTCACATTTCTGTGGCAGAAAGTTCTGGAATCTGAGAGGAGCCACAAATTTCCTTCCACCCAGCGTTCCCCCACGTCTCCCGATAAAAATGATACCTCACTTGCGTGGGTAGGCCTAGCGCCCGCGACAGGATATGCCCCAAAACACAACGTGGACATATCACAGAAAACAGAGCTGTTTTTAGCAAAGTGACTACCTGTAGATTTTGGCCTCTAGCTCAGCCGCCACCTAGGGAAACCTACCAAACCTGTACATTTCTGAAAACTAGAGACCTAGGGGAATCCAAGGAGGGGTGACTGGCGGGGCTCGGACCTGGTTCTGTTACCCAGAATCCTTTGCAAACCTCAAAAATTGGCTAAAAAAACACATGTTCCTCACATTTCTGTGGCAGAAAGTTCTGGAATCTGAGAGGAGCCACAAATTTCCTTCCACCCAGCGTTCCCCCACGTCTCCCGATAAAAATGATACCTCACTTGCGTGGGTAGGCCTAGCGCCCGCGACAGGATATGCCCCAAAACACAACGTGGACATATCACAGAAAACAGAGCTGTTTTTAGCAAAGTGACTACCTGTAGATTTTGGCCTCTAGCTCAGCCGCCACCTAGGGAAACCTACCAAACCTGTACATTTCTGAAAACTAGAGACCTAGGGGAATCCAAGGAGGGGTGACTGGCGGGGCTCGGACCTGGTTCTGTTACCCAGAATCCTTTGCAAACCTCAAAAATTGGCTAAAAAAACACATGTTCCTCACATTTCTGTGGCAGAAAGTTCTGGAATCTGAGAGGAGCCACAAATTTCCTTCCACCCAGCGTTCCCCCACGTCTCCCGATAAAAATGATACCTCACTTGCGTGGGTAGGCCTAGCGCCCGCGACAGGATATGCCCCAAAACACAACGTGGACATATCACAGAAAACAGAGCTGTTTTTAGCAAAGTGACTACCTGTAGATTTTGGCCTCTAGCTCAGCCGCCACCTAGGGAAACCTACCAAACCTGTACATTTCTGAAAACTAGAGACCTAGGGGAATCCAAGGTGGGGTGACTGGCGGGGCTCGGACCTGGTTCTGTTACCCAGAATCCTTTGCAAACCTAAAAAATTGGCTAAAAAAACACATGTTCCTCACATTTCTGTGGCAGAAAGTTCTGGAATCTGAGAGGAGCCACAAATTTCCTTCCACCCAGCGTTCCCCCACGTCTCCCGATAAAAATGATACCTCACTTGCGTGGGTAGGCCTAGCGCCCGCGACAGGATATGCCCCAAAACACAACGTGGACATATCACAGAAAACAGAGCTGTTTTTAGCAAAGTGACTACCTGTAGATTTTGGCCTCTAGCTCAGCCGCCACCTAGGGAAACCTACCAAACCTGTACATTTCTGAAAACTAGAGACCTAGGGGAATCCAAGGAGGGGTGACTGGCGGGGCTCGGACCTGGTTCTGTTACCCAGAATCCTTTGCAAACCTCAAAAATTGGCTAAAAAAACACATGTTCCTCACATTTCTGTGGCAGAAAGTTCTGGAATCTGAGAGGAGCCACAAATTTCCTTCCACCCAGCGTTCCCCCACGTCTCCCGATAAAAATGATACCTCACTTGCGTGGGTAGGCCTAGCGCCCGCGACAGGATATGCCCCAAAACACAACGTGGACATATCACAGAAAACAGAGCTGTTTTTAGCAAAGTGACTACCTGTAGATTTTGGCCTCTAGCTCAGCCGCCACCTAGGGAAACCTACCAAACCTGTACATTTCTGAAAACTAGAGACCTAGGGGAATCCAAGGAGGGGTGACTGGCGGGGCTCGGACCTGGTTCTGTTACCCAGAATCCTTTGCAAACCTCAAAAATTGGCTAAAAAAACACATGTTCCTCACATTTCTGTGGCAGAAAGTTCTGGAATCTGAGAGGAGCCACAAATTTCCTTCCACCCAGCGTTCCCCCACGTCTCCCGATAAAAATGATACCTCACTTGCGTGGGTAGGCCTAGCGCCCGCGACAGGATATGCCCCAAAACACAACGTGGACATATCACAGAAAACAGAGCTGTTTTTAGCAAAGTGACTACCTGTAGATTTTGGCCTCTAGCTCAGCCGCCACCTAGGGAAACCTACCAAACCTGTACATTTCTGAAAACTAGAGACCTAGGGGAATCCAAGGAGGGGTGACTGGCGGGGCTCGGACCTGGTTCTGTTACCCAGAATCCTTTGCAAACCTCAAAAATTGGCTAAAAAAACACATGTTCCTCACATTTCTGTGGCAGAAAGTTCTGGAATCTGAGAGGAGCCACAAATTTCCTTCCACCCAGCGTTCCCCCACGTCTCCCGATAAAAATGATACCTCACTTGCGTGGGTAGGCCTAGCGCCCGCGACAGGAAACGCCCCAAAGCGCAACGTGGACACAACCAAAATTTTTGAAGAAAACAGTGCCTACCTGTGGATTTTGGCCTGTAGCTCAGCCGGCACCTAGGGAAACCTACCAAACCTGTGCATTTCTGAAAACTAGAGACCTAGGGGAATCCAAGGAGGGGTGACTTGCGGGGCTCGGACCAGGTTTTGTTACCCAGAATCCTTTGCAAACCTCAAAATTTGGCCAAAAAAACACTTTTTCCTCTCATTTCTGTGGCAGAAAGTTCTGGAATCTGAGAGGAGCCACAAATTTCCTTCCACCCACCATTCCCCCAAGTCTCCCGATAAAAATGATACCTCACTTGTGTGGGTGGGCCAGGTGCCTGCAACAGAATAAGGCCCAAAACCTGAAGAGATAGAAGGGAGAGGTATTTTTGCAATATATCATTTTGATGTGTGCACATACGTCCGTGATGTGCCAAACACTAAAATAGTGAAAAGAAACACACTTAGGTTATGTGAAGAAGACCCCTCACCCACCAACCAAGTTGGTGGCATGCTTCATCATCGGGGTCCCACCCGAGGCACCTAGCGTGTCACAGGTGTGCTGCGACGCCTGATTACAGCGGAGCAGGTTTTGTCATTTTTTACAACACATACTGGTTGGATTTGGCACGAGGGTGAGTGATGGTTCAGTGGATCAAATTTTATTAACAAGAGATTTCACAAAAATGAAATGCACTGCTAATAACTGAAAGGCAAAAAAGTGAACCAATGACTCACAGCTCGTGAGCTGTAAAGCCGCGACAAGGCACCAACCGCTTTACAGTCCATTCACACACCTTTCATACATGACACGCACAAGACCATTCACACCGCCAGCCACGGGCCCAGCACATTACAACACTCACATCGACAGACCGCGCCACTCAAGGGCCCATCACTTACATACGCCCACATGCCTGATACAAGAATCACACCAGCTGATGGGAGAGTGGACTGCCGTTTGGCTGGCACCGCCAGCCAAGCGCCACCCCACGCACACCGCCAGCCAAGCGCCACCCCACGCACACCGCCAGCCAAGCGCCACCCCACGCACACCGCAATCACTTTTTTTAATTTATAAACAACAAATAAACTACTAATTATAAAATAGGCACTAAACTACAAACACAAAACCTCAAACTAAATACACGACAGATGCCAACCGTGAAACATATGAAAATATAAAACAGACAGCTTACGCTCACGGTATTTCCCAAAAGTTTTTCCTTGTGTGGTAACTTCTAAAACAGCTGGGCACACACAGCCCAGGCTTTGAAGGGCATTCGGGGCAGTACATCCGGCTCTCCCTCCGGATTGATCTCCGGGCACATACTCTACATTTCTTTGTGGGCATGTCTTTTTTGGGAGTGGGAGGAATGTGATCTGGAAAGTGCCGATCTTTCAATCTAGCCACATCCTCCACCACTTCTACTCTAGGAACTCTTGCCGGTTCCACCACAATAAGGCTTTCTATCACCGACTCCTGAAATTTAACAAAAGTCATCCTTGACTCAGGTGAACAATCCTTGTATACAATAAAGGCATTAAAAGTTGCCAAATGAAATAAATGTAGGGCCAACTTTTTATACCACACATACGACTTACGAAGAGCAGTGTAAGGTTCCAACCTCTGATCTACTCTATCAACACCACCCATGTGCCTATTGTAGTCCAAAATGCACGCAGGTTTGCGCACTTCCGCAACCTGACCCCAAACAGCCACAGGGGAAGTACTCTCATCGTGGATGGTCGATAGCATGTACACATCCCTCCTGTCTGAAAATTTCATAGCTAACAGCTCATTATTCCGCAAGGCACTGCACTGTCCCCTCTCAAGTTTTTTACAGACAAGCTCCCTTGGATAGCCTTTGCGGTTAGAACGGATTGTGCCACAAGCAACAGTGTCCACCCTAAACAACTCCTTGAACAACTGCACTCCAGTGTAGAAATTATCTACGTACAAATGGTGACCTTTGTTAAACAGCCGTCTAGCAAGTTCCCACACAATTTTTCCGCTAACTCCAAAAGTGGCCGGACAACCAGGAGGGTCAATACTGGAATCCCTACCAGTGTAGACCCGGAAATTATAAACATATCCTGTACTGCTTTCTGACAGCAGATACAATTTAATCCCATACCGTGCCCTCTTACTAGGGATGTACTGCTTAAAAACTAAACGCCCCTTGAAAAGGACCAAAGACTCGTCCACACTTATCTCTTTGCCTGGAACATAGACCTCTGAAAACCGATCCACAAAATGATCAAGGACAGGCCTAATCTTAAAAAGGCGGTCACAATCAGGGTGATCTCGTGGCAAGGCTAAAGCATTGTCTACAAAATGCAGCATACGAAGAAGAAGCAAATACCGATTACGTGTCATAGTTGCAGGAAATATAGCAGTTGCCATCAAGGGACTAGTAGACCAATAAGAAGCCAGTGACGGCTTCCTGATCAACCCCATCAAAAAAGTCAAACCTAAAAACCTTTTCATCTCTTCCAGATATGTGGGAACCCAATGAGTAGCTCTAGACTGAGGCTTAAGTCTGGCAGCGTTGTCCCGCAAATATTGCTCTGCATACACATTTGTCTGCTCCACAATCTCTTCCAAAAATACATCGTCCATAAACAAGTGAAAGAATTGGACAGGCAGAAAGTTTTCCGTATTAACTCTACACCCTGGGAGACCAGTAAATGCAGGTAACTGTGGCTGCTCCATGTTTGGGGCAATCCAGGTGTCAGGTCTTCCAATGGGAAACCCTGCAGCCCCAGGCTGCTGCACTCTTGGCACATCAATGTCCTCCTCTAACACAGGCCCTTCATCTGCACTGAGAGTAGCTTCCTCATCAGAAGAATGCTCTTGGACAGAAAACTCACTTCCAGAATCTCCTGCTTCCTCCTCTGCCTCAGATGCAGAGTCAGTGTCGTAATCATGGTCTGAAGACGACTCAAAGAGCATGCGAACAACCTGCTGAGCGGTCACTTTGCGGCTAGCCATGATCCTAACAACAAATGGATTGCCAACAACAACTAGCACTAAAATAAGTAATGAACAAAGTGTAGCTTTATCACAAAGAGTTATGTACTACAAAAAACTATACCACACAGTTGCCTGAAATAGCTACTCACCAAGCAACTACTCTGCAATCACCAATGATATCCCACTAAAAAGAAAAAAGAAAAAAGCAATTTAGACATATGACAACACAAACACCACTGTGCTCAAATCTAAGGACAATGTCAAACACACAATACTGCATTTAGTACACCACCTACAAACATGTCAACAATACTCCTTTGGAGTAAATTGCGTTCACTTACCTAAAACATGCAACTATGCAAACCACTGGACAACTACTGCCAAAACCTCAAAGATCCACAGCAAAGGAAGCAAAAGCGTTGAACTAGAAGAAAAAGAAGAAATAAATTGTTATAATCACAAATACAAATACTTTGCCAGTTGACAAACACCCCACCACCAAGAACTTAGAAGTTGTCCCTGGTACCTAAGTGGATCCTGCCCCCCTCGGGGTAGATGGGCGTAAAAGAATTGGCCAATCGGACCCCAAGGGGGGCAGAAATGGGCAACACCTCTGTGCCCCCTTTCAGGGGGCGACCCTTCCCCAAGGGGTCGCCCCCAAAAACACACACAAAAAACGATATCCCTGGTGTCTAGTGGTTTTCGCCCCCCCCTGGGGGCAGATCCGCTGAAAAAACGGCCGATCTGCCCCCAGGGGGGGGCGAAATACAAATAAAAATTGCCCCGGGGGGGGGCGACCCTTGCCCAAGGGGTCGCCCCCAAAAACAAACATAAAAAAATATATCCCTGGTGTCTAGTGGTTTTCGCCCCCCCCTGGGGGCAGATCCGCCGAAAAATCGGCGAATCTGCCCCCAGGGGGGGGCGAAATACAAATAAAAATTGCCCCCGGGGGGGGGCGACCCTTGCCCAAGGGGTCGCCCCCAAAAACACACACAAAAAACGATATCCCTGGTGTCTAGTGGTTTTCGCCCCCCCCCTGGGGGCAGATCCGCCGAAAAAACGGCCGATCTGCCCCCAGGGGGGGGCGAAATACAAATAAAAATTGCCCCGGGGGGGGCGACCCTTGCCCAAGGGGTCGCCCCCAAAAACAAACATAAAACAATACATCCCTGGTGTCTAGTGGTTTTCGCCCCCCCCCTGGGAGCAGATCCGCCGAAAAAACGGCCGATCTGCCCCCAGGGGGGGGGCGAAATCCAAATAAAAATTGCCCCCGGGGGGGGCGACCCTTGCCCAAGGGGTCGCCCCCAAATTTAGTAAAACAGAAAATCCCTGGTGGCTAGTGGAGATTCCTGCTCCACGATCGCGGGCCCTGCCCGCGATCGTGGAGCAGGAATCTTGAGAAAACAGACACAGGGGGAAAGGAAAAACCCTTTCCTTTCCCCCCATGTCTGTTTTCTCAAACCCCCCGCCCCCCAAAAACGGAGAGGACTCACCTGTGAGCTCCTGCTCCGAAGACGCGCTGGAAGCAAATGGCTTCCAGCGCGCCGGCAACACTCGATGACGTCAGCGCGCTGAGCGCGCGCTGACGTCATCGGATTGCCGTGGGGGGGGGCGGGGGTGGAAGGGGAAGGTCTTCCCCTTCCATCCCCGCCTGGGGGGGGAAGGGGGGTGCACGGGGGGCGCGCTAGCGCGCCCCCAAGTTCCCCTGTGCCATGGACGAGATGATCTCGTCCAAGGCACAGGGGAACTGTAGCCTTGGACGAGATCATCTCGTCCAAGGCACAGAACAGGTTAATCACTGTATGTCAAGTACAAATACAAGTACAAATCCCAACCGGTGATCACCAATGTAAGAAATGGGGTCTTTGGTTGACAGTCAGATTACCCTCTGTTCAAGCAAGGACCCTCACTCTAGTCAGGGTAAAAGAGAATCACCCTCAGCTGACCCCTGCTTACCCCCTTGGCAGCTTGGCAGAGCAGTAGGCTTAACTTCAGAGTGCTAGGTGTAAAGTATTTGTACCAACACACACAGTAACTTAATGAAAACACTACAAAATGACACAACACCAGTTTAGAACAATAGTAAGTATTTATCTAAACAAAACAAGACCAAAACGACAAAAATCCGACATACACAAGTCAAGTTATGAATATTTAAAGATTAAACTCAAAAATAGCGCTTAGAAACACAAAATGCTTCGATGAGGGGTTAACACGGCGTGGTGACTGAGTCGTTCCCAACAAGCAGACACCAGCGGCGCCAGACACGGAGTCGCGTAGACTCCCAAGTAAAGTACCTTTGGTGAAGAGTGAAAACAAGTTGATGGGTGAATTCGGGGATCGCGGCGTCTGTGCAAAACGTTGAATCCGCGCACTTCAAGCGGTGTCGGTCACGACGTGGTGCGGCGACTTTCACAGAGTCGTGGACCTCAGCGGGGCTGCAGCAGCGACGGGCCTGCGAAGAGCGTCGGGTTCCAGCAAAGGTCACGGCGTTGGGTGCAGGCGGCGTCCCCGGATTCAGCAGCGGCGTCGGTCCGAAGTCGTCCAAAGTCGATTTCCTCGGATTTCCACCAGCTTTCCTTTCAAGGGCCCAGGGACTGGATAGGGCACCACTTGTCAAAGCAGGAGTCTCTCCAGAGACTCCAGGTGCTGGCAGAGAGAAGTCTTTGCTGTCCCTGAGACTTCAAACAACAGGAGGCAAGCTCTAAATCAAGCCCTTGGAGATTTCTTTACAAGATGGAAGGCACAGAAAGTCCAGTCTTTGCCCTCTTACTCTGGCAGAAGCAGCAACTGCAGGATAGCTCCACAGAGCACAGTCACATGCAGGACAGCACTTCTCCTTAGCTCTTCCGCTCTTCTCCAGGCAGAGGTTCCTCTTGTTTCCAGAAGTTTTCCTAAAGTCTGTGGTTTTGGGTGCCCTTCTTATACCCAATGTCACCTTTGAAGTAGGCCTACTTCAAAGTAAAGTCTCTTTTGAATGTGAAATCCTGTCTTGCCCAGGCCAGGCCCCAGACACTCACCAGGGGTTGTAGACTGCATTGTGTGAGGGCAAGCACAGCCCTTTCAGGTGTGAGTGACCACTCATCCCCTCCCTCCTAGCACAGATGGCTCATCAGGATGTGCAGGCTACACCCCAGCTCCCTTTGTGTCACTGTCTAGTGGGAGGTGCAACCAGCTCAACTGTCAAACTGACCCAGACAGGGAATCCACAAACAGGCAGAGTCACAGAAATGGTTTAAGCAAGAAAATGCTCACTTTCTAAAAGTGGCATTTTCAAACACACAATCTTAAAATCAACTTTACTAAAATATGTATTTTTAAATTGTGAGCTCAGAGACCCCAAACTCCACATGTCCATCCGCTCCAAAGGGAATCTACACTTTAATCAGATTTAAAGGTAGCCCCCATGTTAACCTATGAGAGGGACAGGCCGTGCAACAGTGAAAAACGAATTTAGCAATATTTCACTGTCAGGACATATAAACCACATTACTATATGTCCTACCTTAACCATACACTGCACACTGCCCTTGGGGCTACCTAGGGCCTACCTTAGGGGTGTCTGACATGTAGGAAAAGGGAAGGTTTAGGCCTGGCAAGTGGGTACACTTGCCAAGTCGAATTTACAGTTAAAACTGCACACACAGACACTGCAATGGCAGGTCAGAGACATGATTACAGAGCTACTTATGTGGGTGGCACAACCAGTGCTGCAGGTCCACTAGTAGAATTTGATTTACAGGCCCTGGCACTATACTAGGGATTTACTAGTAAATCAAATATGCCAATCATGGATAAGCCAATCAACAATACAATTTACATACAGAGCATATGCACTGGAGCACTGGTTAGCAGTGGTAAAGTGCTCAGAGTTAAAAAACCAACAGCAACAGGTCAAAGAAAATAGGAGGCAGGAGGCAAAAAGATTGGGGATGACCCTACATAAACTAAAAAGTCCAACACTTTACATAAAAAAAAAAGCTGAGAAATCCTCAAAGCAGCTCTCGTGACACAGCGGAAGAGTCAATACCACAATATTCATTGCACATTGGAAACTTGCCCCATACTGCTTTGCAAGCATTCTTTTCCAAAACATTTTTGCCCGTAACTCAGCCTTTGATTGTCCTAGGACAATGAAGCCACCACCAAAACATTCAGCACGATACACCCTCTTTCTTTCTATGTCATATTTGGATCTCCCCAAAAGATTAGTGGGGACCCCAAAATAATAACCCCTTGCACCATTTAGTGTCTTTTTGAGTAGTCTCATGGCTGGCTCTTTTGTTTTACAGCTACGAGTGGGTAATTTTGTAAGGGTCTTGTTTGTAATATTGTTGCAGAAGCTCTGCTAGTCCTGAAAATGTGTGATTGACTACACCATCTAGGAGCTAAATATATGCTTGCACTGCATTATTTTCTGCTATTCAGTTTTCATGTGAGTATGCTCCCCTCAAGGGACTAATTATATTGTTAAATGACCATGTTCCTTATAAATGCTATTTTTATTGCGGTGTCCTCTAGGTGCTGTTCTGAGCAGTACAGTCAACATACTACAATTATTGCAGCTCTTGGACTCTTGCCCCATAATGTTTTGCAGGGCATCCCTTTTACAAAACATTTTGGCTCATACCTCAGCCTGTGGCGGTCCAAGGACAATGGGACCACCTTCAAAACGTGTTCACCACAACATGCTCTTTCTGTCCAGATCATCTATGGGTTCCCTCACTAGGATAGTTGGTACCCCAAAATTATAACTCATCCCACCATTCAGTGTATTTGTAAGCTCTCTTATTGCTGGAACATTTGTTTTGCACCTGGGAGTAGTTTGTGTTTTAAGAGCCTTGTTAGAAAGAAATGTTCCAGTAGGCCTACTAGTCCTTTAGTTATATGCAGGGCCACTATGCAGCAGCATTGACCAGTTAATGTGGTAAAAAAAAGTCCAGTTATAAATTTACAATGTGAATAGCTCCAACTCAAGTAAATGCAAGACCTTTTGCATTGGAAATGCTTGTTAAAATGAGCCATTGCATGGATAGTTTTGCTTTGTGCATTAAAATATACATGTATTATTATTCACTGGGCATTTTCCTCCTGTAAAATTTGCCAGGTAGCACCTTCCGAAGTTTACCTGGGGAAAACTGCGAGGCACATAATAATTACCACAGAGCTTTTTAATTCTGATTCTTGTGAAAACAGAAGTTAGCACAGGGATTAAAAAAGAACAGGGTACTTGTAATGTGGGGCGTTAGGTTTAAATCTACACTCTGAAATGTTTAATATCAAAAAAGTGTACATTTACACTTAAGAGCAAAAGTAATTTTACACATGAGTAAATCTGCAAATGTAAATGTACCGTTGTGAATCAGGGCTCTTGTCTTCACATACATCAGTGTTGTGCTATTAGCTTTTTTGTATACTTTATTGTGTCGCTTTAAGTGGGATAGGTATTCCCAGATGTGGGTCCTTTTTACACTGTGCCACTGAAACCAAGCTATACCTGGCTGATGAGCCCTAACCAGGGCAAAACTGATTTGTGGTTTCTTGTGTTCTTTACAGGCCATGACCTGGCTTGGCAGTTCAAGCAGGACTGTCCTAATGTAGCACGGTCAAGAGTGAATTGCATATGACTGGGTTCAAAATATCGATGGACTGGAATGCGTCCTCAAGTGATTACCAGGGGATGTAATTCATTCGAGCATTCTATCCTTCACTTTTGTGTATACTTTAGTGCTATCGGATTTAGGGAGCATAATGAAGGGATTCTTCTTGAGGCGTTCATTAGGTGCTGCGTTCTCTCCATTCAAAGAGGATTTTTCAGTTATTTCTAAAACAATATTCTCATAAAATTACCACATAATTTCCTTTTTCCCAATTTGATTTTGTAAATGTCTTGTATCTGTCCTCTTCTGTTTTGCTTGAGCCGTCTGGTTAAGTTCAACAAAGCATATTTGTCCTCATTTCAATGGCTAATATGATCACACGCCAGTGGGTATGTGTTAGAAATGGGGTCTTTGGTTGACAGTCAGGTTACCCCCTGTTCAAGCAAAGACCCTCACTCTAGTCAGGGTAAAAGAGAATCACCCTCAGCTAACCCCTGCATACCCCCTTGGTAGCTTGGCAGAGCAGTAGGCTTAACTTCAGAGCGCTAGGTGTAAAGTATTTGTACCAACACACACGGTAACTTCATGAAAACACTACAAAATGACACAACACATAGGAAATATTTATCTAAACAAAACAAGACCAAAACGACAAAAATCCGACATACACAAGTCAAGTTATGAATTTTTAAAGATTAAACTCAAAAATAGCGCTTAGAAACAAAAATGCTTCAATGAGATGTTAACACGGCGTAGTGACAGAGTCGTTCCCAACAAGCCGACACCAGCGGTGCCGGACACGGAGTCGTGTAGACCCCCAAGTACAGTACCTTTGGTGAAGAGTGAAAACAAGCCGATGCGCGAAGTCGGGAATCGCGGCGTCTGTGCGAAACGTTGAATCCGTGCACTTCGAGTGGCGTCGGTCACGACGTGGTGCGGCGACTTCCACGGAGTCGCAGACTTCAGCGGGGCTGCTGCGGCGTCGGGTCTGCGAAGAGTGTCGCGTTCCAGCGAAGGTCACGGCGTCAGGTGCAGGCGGCGTTACCGGATTCAGCAGCGGCGTCGGTCCGAAGTCGTCCGAAGTCGATTTCCTTGGATTCCACCAGCTTTCCTTTCAAGGGCCCAGGGACTGGATAGGGCACCACTTGTCGGGGCAGGAGTTTCTCCAGAGACTCCAGGTGCTGGCAGAGAGAAGTCTTTGCTGTCCCTGAGACTTCAAACAACAGGAGGCAAGCTCTAACTCAAGCCCTTGGAGATTTCTTCACAAGATGGAAGGCACACAAAGTCCAGTCTTTGCCCTCTTACTCTGGCAGAAGCAGCACTGCAGGAAAGCTCCACAAAGCACAGTCACAGGCAGGGCAGCACTTCTTCCTCAGCTATCAGCTCTTCTCCAGGCAGAGGTTCCTCTTGGTTCCAGAAGTGTTTCTAAAGTCTGTAGATTTGGGTGCCCTTCTTATACCCATTTTTGTCTTTGAAGTCACCTTTCTTCAAAGGGGACTCACACCTACTTGTGAAATCCTGCCTTGCCCAGGCAAGGCATCAGACACACAGCAGGGGGTTGGAGCCGGCATTGTCAGAGGCAGGCACAGTCCTTTCAGATGAGAGTGACTACTCCACCCCTCCCTCCTAGCAGAGATGGCTAATCAGGAAATGCAAGTTACACCCCAGCCCCCTTTGTGTCACTGTCTAGTGCGAGGTGAAAAACAACCCAACTGTCAAACTGACCAAGACAGGGAATCCACAAACAAGGCAAAGTCACAGAATGGTTTAAGCAAGAAAATGCTCACTTTCTAAAAGTGGCATTTTCAAACGCACAATCTTAAAATCAACTTTACTAAAAGATGCATTTTTAAATTGTGAGTTCAGGGACCCCAAACTCCACATGTCCATCTACTCTCTAGGGGAATCTACACTTTAATCATATTTAAAGGTAGCCCCCATGTTATCCTATGAGACAGACAGGCCTTGCAACAGTGAAAAACGAAATTGGCAGTATTTCACTGTCAGGACATATAAACCACATTACTATATGTCCTACCTTAACCATACACTGCACACTGCCCTTGGGGCTACCTAGGGCCTACCTTAAGGGTGTCTGACATGTAGGAAAAGGGAAGGTTTAGGCCTGGCAAGTGGGTACACTTGCCAAGTCGAATTTACAGTTAAAACTGCACACACAGACACTGCAATGGCAGGTCAGAGACATGATTACAGAGCTACTTATGTGGGTGGCACAACCAGTGCTGCAGGTCCACTAGTAGAATTTGATTTACAGGCCCTGGCACTATACTAGGGATTTACTAGTAAATCAAATATGCCAATCATGGATAAGCCAATCAACAATACAATTTACATACAGAGCATATGCACTGGAGCACTGGTTAGCAGTGGTAAAGTGCTCAGAGTTAAAAAACCAACAGCAACAGGTCAAAGAAAATAGGAGGCAGGAGGCAAAAAGATTGGGGATGACCCTACATAAACTAAAAAGTCCAACACTTTACATAAAAAAAAAAGCTGAGAAATCCTCAAAGCAGCTCTCGTGACACAGCGGAAGAGTCAATACCACAATATTCATTGCACATTGGAAACTTGCCCCATACTGCTTTGCAAGCATTCTTTTCCAAAACATTTTTGCCCGTAACTCAGCCTTTGATTGTCCTAGGACAATGAAGCCACCACCAAAACATTCAGCACGATACACCCTCTTTCTTTCTATGTCATATTTGGATCTCCCCAAAAGATTAGTGGGGACCCCAAAATAATAACCCCTTGCACCATTTAGTGTCTTTTTGAGTAGTCTCATGGCTGGCTCTTTTGTTTTACAGCTACGAGTGGGTAATTTTGTAAGGGTCTTGTTTGTAATATTGTTGCAGAAGCTCTGCTAGTCCTGAAAATGTGTGATGGACTACACCCTCTAGGAGCTAAATATATGCTTGCACTGCATTATTTTCTGCTATTCAGTTTTCATGTGAGTATGCTCCCCTCAAGGGACTAATTATATTGTTAAATGACCATGTTCCTTATAAATGCTATTTTTATTGCGGTGTCCTCTAGGTGCTGTTCTGAGCAGTACAGTCAACATACTACAATTATTGCAGCTCTTGGACTCTTGCCCCATAATGTTTTGCAGGGCATCCCTTTTACAAAACATTTTGGCTCATACCTCAGCCTGTGGCGGTCCAAGGACAATGGGACCACCTTCAAAACGTGTTCACCACAACATGCTCTTTCTGTCCAGATCATCTATGGGTTCCCTCACTAGGATAGTTGGTACCCCAAAATTATAACTCATCCCACCATTCAGTGTATTTGTAAGCTCTCTTATTGCTGGAACATTTGTTTTGCACCTGGGAGTAGTTTGTGTTTTAAGAGCCTTGTTAGAAAGAAATGTTCCAGTAGGCCTACTAGTCCTTTAGTTATATGCAGGGCCACTATGCAGCAGCATTGACCAGTTAATGTGGTAAAAAAAAGTCCAGTTATAAATTTACAATGTGAATAGCTCCAACTCAAGTAAATGCAAGACCTTTTGCATTGGAAATGCTTGTTAAAATGAGCCATTGCATGGATAGTTTTGCTTTGTGCATTAAAATATACATGTATTATTATTCACTGGGCATTTTCCTCCCGTAAAATTTGCCAGGTAGCACCTTCCGAAGTTTACCTGGGGAAAACTGCGAGGCACATAATAATTACCACAGAGCTTTTTAATTCTGATTCTTGTGAAAACAGAAGTTAGCACAGGGATTAAAAAAGAACAGGGTACTTGTAATGTGGGGCGTTAGGTTTAAATCTACACTCTGAAATGTTTAATATCAAAAAAGTGTACATTTACACTTAAGAGCAAAAGTAATTTTACACATGAGTAAATCTGCAAATGTAAATGTACCGTTGTGAATCAGGGCTCTTGTCTTCACATACATCAGTGTTGTGCTATTAGCTTTTTTGTATACTTTATTGTGTCGCTTTAAGTGGGATAGGTATTCCCAGATGTGGGTCCTTTTTACACTGTGCCACTGAAACCAAGCTATACCTGGCTGATGAGCCCTAACCAGGGCAAAACTGATTTGTGGTTTCTTGTGTTCTTTACAGGCCATGACCTGGCTTGGCAGTTCAAGCAGGACTGTCCTAATGTAGCACGGTCAAGAGTGAATTGCATATGACTGGGTTCAAAATATCGATGGACTGGAATGCGTCCTCAAGTGATTACCAGGGGATGTAATTCATTCGAGCATTCTATCCTTCACTTTTGTGTATACTTTAGTGCTATCGGATTTAGGGAGCATAATGAAGGGATTCTTCTTGAGGCGTTCATTAGGTGCTGCGTTCTCTCCATTCAAAGAGGATTTTTCAGTTATTTCTAAAACAATATTCTCATAAAATTACCACATAATTTCCTTTTTCCCAATTTGATTTTGTAAATGTCTTGTATCTGTCCTCTTCTGTTTTGCTTGAGCCGTCTGGTTAAGTTCAACAAAGCATATTTGTCCTCATTTCAATGGCTAATATGATCACACGCCAGTGGGTATGTGTTAGAAATGGGGTCTTTGGTTGACAGTCAGGTTACCCCCTGTTCAAGCAAAGACCCTCACTCTAGTCAGGGTAAAAGAGAATCACCCTCAGCTAACCCCTGCATACCCCCTTGGTAGCTTGGCAGAGCAGTAGGCTTAACTTCAGAGCGCTAGGTGTAAAGTATTTGTACCAACACACACGGTAACTTCATGAAAACACTACAAAATGACACAACACATAGGAAATATTTATCTAAACAAAACAAGACCAAAACGACAAAAATCCGACATACACAAGTCAAGTTATGAATTTTTAAAGATTAAACTCAAAAATAGCGCTTAGAAACAAAAATGCTTCAATGAGATGTTAACACGGCGTAGTGACGGAGTCGTTCCCAACAAGCCGACACCAGCGGTGCCGGACACGGAGTCGTGTAGACCCCCAAGTACAGTACCTTTGGTGAAGAGTGAAAACAAGCCGATGCGCGAAGTCGGGAATCGCGGCGTCTGTGCGAAACGTTGAATCCGTGCACTTCGAGTGGCGTCGGTCACGACGTGGTGCGGCGACTTCCACGGAGTCGCAGACTTCAGCGGGGCTGCTGCGGCGTCGGGTCTGCGAAGAGTGTCGCGTTCCAGCGAAGGTCACGGCGTCAGGTGCAGGCGGCGTTACCGGATTCAGCAGCGGCGTCGGTCCGAAGTCGTCCGAAGTCGATTTCCTTGGATTCCACCAGCTTTCCTTTCAAGGGCCCAGGGACTGGATAGGGCACCACTTGTCGGGGCAGGAGTTTCTCCAGAGACTCCAGGTGCTGGCAGAGAGAAGTCTTTGCTGTCCCTGAGACTTCAAACAACAGGAGGCAAGCTCTAACTCAAGCCCTTGGAGATTTCTTCACAAGATGGAAGGCACACAAAGTCCAGTCTTTGCCCTCTTACTCTGGCAGAAGCAGCACTGCAGGAAAGCTCCACAAAGCACAGTCACAGGCAGGGCAGCACTTCTTCCTCAGCTATCAGCTCTTCTCCAGGCAGAGGTTCCTCTTGGTTCCAGAAGTGTTTCTAAAGTCTGTAGATTTGGGTGCCCTTCTTATACCCATTTTTGTCTTTGAAGTCACCTTTCTTCAAAGGGGACTCACACCTACTTGTGAAATCCTGCCTTGCCCAGGCAAGGCATCAGACACACAGCAGGGGGTTGGAGCCGGCATTGTCAGAGGCAGGCACAGTCCTTTCAGATGAGAGTGACTACTCCACCCCTCCCTCCTAGCAGAGATGGCTAATCAGGAAATGCAAGTTACACCCCAGCCCCCTTTGTGTCACTGTCTAGTGCGAGGTGAAAAACAACCCAACTGTCAAACTGACCAAGACAGGGAATCCACAAACAAGGCAAAGTCACAGAATGGTTTAAGCAAGAAAATGCTCACTTTCTAAAAGTGGCATTTTCAAACGCACAATCTTAAAATCAACTTTACTAAAAGATGCATTTTTAAATTGTGAGTTCAGGGACCCCAAACTCCACATGTCCATCTACTCTCTAGGGGAATCTACACTTTAATCATATTTAAAGGTAGCCCCCATGTTATCCTATGAGACAGACAGGCCTTGCAACAGTGAAAAACGAAATTGGCAGTATTTCACTGTCAGGACATATAAACCACATTACTATATGTCCCAACTTATCCATACACTGCACCCTGCCCTTGGGGCTACCTAGGGCCTACCTTAGGGGTGCCTTACATGCTAGAAAAGGGAAGGTTTAGGCCCGGCAAGTGGGTACACTTGCCAAGTCGAATTTACAGTGTAAAAATACACACACAGACACTGCAGTGGCAGGTCTGAGACGTGATTACAGAGCTACTTATGTGGGTGGCACAACCAGTGATGCAGGCCCACTAGTAGCATTTGATTTTCAGGCCCTGGCACCTTTAGTGCACCTTACTAGGGACTTACTAGTAAATCAAATATGGCAATCATGGATAAACCAATTATATACAATTTACACGGAGAGCATATGCACTTTAGCACTGGTTAGCAGTGGTAAAGTGCTCAGAGTTGAAAAGCCAAAAGCAACAGGTCAGAAAAAAATAGGAGGCAAAAAGACTGGGGATGACCCTGCATAAGCAAAAGTCCAACAGTATGAAATGCCACGACTTTAAAAAAAATCAGTGAAATACCCATTTTGTTTACTCTGAATCCTGGGATATCTCTTTGCTCAACAAGAGCACATACACACTGGCAAAAAATAAATCTTCTTCTATCTTTCAAAGCATTCCTTTGTTCAAGGTGAAATGTCAATGCAACATTCTGTATCTGAATGTGTTTTTGATGAAGTCGACCTGGAGTCTGAACTCCGCCGTGGGAAGCTACAGGGTACACACTTGTCTCCCTGTTAGTGAACCAGCCTCTGCCTCTATGTTATCTGCCTATGAACACGTTTAACACGCAGGGTCCGAGCTTCTCGGCCCTCATCACGGCTGCTTTCGAGACAATCGGATCTCTCTGTTAATCTCACTGACAGACCCAGAACTCGGGAGCTCTCTTCGTCTCCCTGCGGAAGGTGGACGAGGTCACGGCCTTGTATTTTGGTTTGTTTGGCAGGTCCCCTGGTGCATATGCGGAATGCTTCTCTGTGTATAAGCTCAGTGAGTCAGTCCTGTCAAGCTGTCTCTAGAGGTTCTGATCTGACCCTGTTCTGCCACTGCAGTCAACTGACTCTGACATGTTGAAGTCAACAGCCAAAGCTCTGACAGGCGTCCAGTGTGCATGGGAGGGGGCACATTGTTCAGTTTTGACTATGAATTGCGAGGACAGTATTCAGGTTACTGTTATCACACACCGTTTTATTTAAACATGTATTTAACTTTAAACCACATTCAACCCACCTTTTCTGAAAGCTTTTATTACTGTGGACGTAAAGTCACAAAGGGCTTTGAGATCATTCTCTTGGCAGCCCGTCTCGACACATTTCTTTTGGAAGTTATTCATTCAACGGTGTGTTCTTTAAATTGTACACGAGAAGCAGAAGTTCATCTTATGTCACACTATAGTTCTTGTCATCATGGAATTGGAAAATTAATTCACAAATCTTGAGAAAGAACGTATTAATACAAACTAGAAAATAAGTTACATTTAAGTTTATTTATATTTCCGAAGGTTTTCTTTCGCCTGAAAACTCATGGGAAAATGAATCAGGTTTTATTGGGCCGTGGGGCAAACACAGACTGACAGACACACACTCACCCTAAACATTCACACTCATATCCTGAACACACAGATGTCAGGGTTCTTTTCTATTCAATTTCCTTACAATCTGTGCTATTCTTTGTAATATAAAAAAGAAAAAATTCGCATCAGGAATAGTCTTTGGTCCAACTGTTGCGTGTATTGGTGAAGTGATATTTACATTTGCTAACGTGAATAAGATTTATGTTTTGAAAACTCTCTGTTTTTTACAATACACAGTTTTGCCCACACCATTGCCAGGGTCGTGTCAGAAAAAATGGCGCTAGCTGAGCGCAGAGTATAGCGCCTGTTTTTGCATCTCTTGTTCACACATACAGGGGCATATTTATACTCTGTGCCGAATTTGTGTCATTTTTTAAAGCAAATTCTGTGAAAACTCAACTCAGTTTTTCTATTTTGACATTAGACATGTCTATCGTCAAATTATAGGAGTTTGCGCCATTGTTTGGTATGTGTGCATCTACCTTGCAGAGATGAGATGCAAGGAAGGCGTTCCCATCCAAAAAATGGTGCTATCCCCATAGCCCTATATTTATCCCCCTGTGTGCAAAAATAATGCACGGGTGGGAGGAGTGGCTAAATAATGGCGCTAAGCTTGCTTGGCACCATTATTTAATGCCTGGGTCAGACCAGCTGTTTGAATGACCTGTGGACCCATTTCTGTGGTCAGACACCATGGAATAGGTCCACAGGTGCCCACCCCAAACCCCATGAACACCCAAATACACCAGAGGGACACAAGAGAATGGGGGACCCGATCGCAGGTGAGTAGGGTAAGTATTGGTAAGTATGTTTTTTTTTTAAGTGCCATTGGGGCCCTAATTTGGGGCCCCCTGCATGGCATAGGGTGCAATGGTCATGCCCAAGGTACACTTGTCCCCTGTGCTGGCCATTGGGGTGGTGGTCATGGCTCCTGTCTTTATTAAGACAGTACTCATGTTTTTGGTGGTTGTGCACCAGAAAATGCCGCTAGTCTGGTTAGAGGCATTTCTTTGGCTCTAACCAGGCAAGTGTCATTTTTGGGGGCACAACCTCCTCCTTCCCTATTACCACCCCACCTGGCTAGAGTCATTTTAGTTGATGCTAGCCCAAGCTGAGAACCGACTTGCGCCATTCTTTTAATTTGCCGCCTGGCTGGCGCTCAGGAATGGTGTAAGTCAGCGCTATACTTTTTGGTGCAAAACTGTGTTCCCGCATTTTTGCACCAAAAAGTATACATTCTGGCCACAGTGCTTTAAATAGACAGGTACTGTCCAGTACTGAGTACCTTCACTTTAACTTGAAAGGGAGAGTACGTGCACTTCTCGGCGCTGCTACAATACATTTATTAATAAGAGAACACCAGCACTATTCAGGAGCAAACAGGTACTCTAACTAGCGAGTACTAGTACTTCTGTATTTCCATTTAAAGCACAGCATACACATAACTCGGATTTTCTTCAAGTTGATGCATGAAATTTTGACAGAGCAAGTGAGAAGCAGAGGCACTCTTTGCTCACTCTTTCCAAGTTGTGCTGTCTACATTTCGTGCATTAACTCAATGTAATTCCAAGGTATATGTGTGAACCTTAGACACACAACAACAAAAACACAGGTGTTAGGCTCTGCGCTCAGCCAACTCAATCCTTCGTGATACTGCTCCCCTGCATCGTGCCAACCACTGTAGTCGACGCTCAATTATCTACAGAATGCATATTTTTTTTTAAATGTTGGTAACTGTTAGACAATTATTGTCCGTTATTAATTTTGCCGTCCTCAAGATCACCAGGACTGTGTCACTTTGTAAAATACATAACTAAAAACGAGACAACACCAAGTAGGTTAAGCAACACATTAGAATAAGTATTGGAAAAACCTGTAGGTTCGACTTTTGGTCAGTGCATGTCATCTGAAATACACGCTACCAATCCTCAAATTTACCTAGATCACCCATACATGTATAAGAAGGAAAGAACAACCATCTACAGACGTTCATGCTTCCACTGTACCAATACATCTAGCCAAGAATGTATATTTTGGGGACAAATGCCCCCATGGATGGCAACATTATAAATGAAATAAAGGTTTCGAAAGTGTTTTGATAAATTTACAGTGCTTCAATGTGTGGTTACATTTTACACAATGATCTTTCTTTTTTATTTCTTTTTATTGTATAAGGTTCCATTTGATTTTTTTGACAAATATGTCTCACCGGTTCTCAATGGGTGCGAAAGTGTCTAAAGTGTGGAATGCCCCCAACCATGCCTTAAATCTGAACCCATCCTTGTGCAGTGAGAACAGTGGCGTAGCGTGGGGGGTGCAGGGGGGGCCGGCCGCACCGGGCGCAACATCTTGGAAGAGACTCGAGTGCTAAAATCCACGGGTTAGGGGGCGCAAATTACTTGCCTTGCCCCGGGTTAGGGGGCGCAAATTACTTGCCTTGCCCCGGGTGCTGACAACCCACGCTACGCCACTGAGTGAGAATACTCCCGGACTACCGATTTTTCAGGCTCTCTTCCTACCAGAACACCAACACACGAGTATCAATGATTTCAGATCATCAACAACCATTCGCCCACCATGCCTTACTGCATGCTTTCTACCCCCTCCATTGTGTTCTTTTCTGCTTAAACTTCGTTCTATTATTCATCTTGCAAACCTTGAATTTTAAAACACATTTTTTACCATAATTTAATAACATGTTAAGCGTGAAGTGGGTGTGCCTTGTAGAGGCTCAATTACGCACTTAACCAAAACATTGGTGATTCTGAGAGAATCTTTTTTTCTTTCTGTGGCTTAAACTGAAAAATATCTAAAACTGGGTAAAGTAAATACAGGAAAATAATAACTGCACAGCCCACAGTCCCAATTACAATATCCGATCTATTTTCCCCATCACAAATCCTAGTTTCTGTAATCTGTTGCTATTCCAAAATCACACACAATATCACAATACCGTACTATGCACAGAATCTCTTCCTAAATATGCAACTATTACGGTAGAGCAATCCTCGGCAAACCCTCGTCTGCTCCTTGGAACCACGTCTATCCTCTGGCACATATTTTAAATCAAATTGTTTGTTAGTGTCTTATTTTTAAAATCTCTCCCAACCCAAGGCAAAATATCGGAAACACGCTTTTCTTTCCTCAAAACGTTGCTATTGGTGGTTTCAAAAGGTAACATGTAAGTTGTCTGGTAAATGTGAGGTCCATAGCCTGCCTACTCATCCCACAAGCTCCCTGTGCATAGAGGTGGCAGTGTTGCTAGCACTAGATATATGCAGAGCGTACCGGCTTCTAGAACATGCACAGGTTAGAGAGCAGGCCTTTGATTTATACAGTATGCAGACCTTTGATGTCAGCATCTTACTGGGGTCTCAGAATATATTTACATATTCTGCATGAGCCAAAAATGTCTCAGTGAGTTACTATTGACATCAACTGTGATCTACAGGCAACGTGTTTGAATCCAGAGTCTGACTCAGCCTTCCATTCTACTATGGACAATACTTTGAGTACCTCTGAATTGTGTTATAGTAATATTTTATTTACAGAACTTAGGAACATCTGAAATGTGGTGTGAAACACCACATGAAAGGCAAGATATCTTTATTATACATCAGAGGATCGAGTGCAAGCCATATATCTAAGCACTGCATAGATTAGAGGCCAGAATACTGTACATAAATGTGAGGTTCAGTACTTTGGGTATGTCTGAGACTTGTGTACTGTGCCTCTACTGCAAGCCCACAAACGCATGTCCACCAGATGCTTGAATATTCTCTTCATATCTGAAGCTTCTGTACACTACATATATCTGAGGCTTCTATACTGTGCGTGCGTTGGAGGCCTACGTATATCCCAGTCAGGCCTCCAATTTGTGTTCGTGCACTCACCATTCCACTGAAGAGAAGTGTTAAGAAACTTATAGAAATACTGGGACTTCACTTAATGGAAGATGGACATTTTCTACTGACAGGCACAATGGCCAAGTGGAACAAGTACTAAGTGTATACAGTTCTCCTTACAAGGTGTAATTTCAAGCCCAGCCATGTGAATCATGTTTCCTCTCTCAATGTCTGCAAAAGGCACATTGTATTAGGGCCTGGATTTTGCAATGTTTTCATTTTATATGTACAAATATAAACTGGTGGCCTTTGAATCTACAGAATACTATTATATTCCAAAGAAGATAACAACCCTATCTTGGGGTTACAATTACTGCACTTCGTGTTGCCTTTTAGGGACCCTTTGCTGATATGTGACTATTACACGAAGATCATCTTTCTCAGGCACGGCTGCTGCTCTGCTTACACATCAGGATTGGGTTCACTGTGAGTGAATATGTTTTCTGGGAGTGTTCTCGTTTGGGGTGTCCAACATATGTGCTGGAGCTTGGGATTTATGTTCGATTTTCAGTGTAATTACATAAGACATATTTTCGTCCAGTGAATCTTAATGGAAATAGCTTTCATAAACACTGGCATGGATCCGACCCTCCTGGACCTAGGTTGACACACCTGTTAGATTGCCCATGTTACAACCAGAAGAGGTTATACAAAGGGTCGATATTTATAGCACTTCTCAGCGGACCCTCTTAGACAAGATGGACGTGACTTTCAAATCTATGTTTGCCAAACGAACATACATTTTCCACTTCTTTTTTCTTCTTAAAAATTCTGGTGAATTTTGCAAAGCATCCTCTACCGTTGTTGGAGGGGAAGCAATTAACGGCGCTATTAATTGCCTACAAAGGACTGCTTCTTAAGTCCCAATACCAGATTTTATCATTATAATATTGAAAAGCCTTCAATACACCTTTGAACCTGCGGACCAGAGTTGTAATCATGGGTTTAAAACACGGCCTAAAATTATGAGCAAGTTGTTAAGTGTCCGTGAACCTCAAATTGTAAATATTTGTAATTCAAAGCGAGCATACTGTGAAAACTGTGCACAGACTATACACTGATATCCACCACATCCTGCCTACGTTCTGGCTTTAACAATCATTGAAGAGACGCTAAGCTAACACCTCAGAGAGGTACCTACATCAACATACCGCAGGCTCATGCAATTTATTTACTTCCAATAGACATATTGCACACCTCAAAGGTTATGGAGAATGCGTATGAGTGCATCCCCCAATTATTAGCTCATGTGTCAGAATACTTTTGGAACTTTTATGCTTATAATCTGGGACTGCCCAGTATTCTACTTATATTGGGCATGTACACAGTGGTCTTTGGTAGCAGGAATGTGGTGACCAATCTCACTGACTCCTAAAGTAGAAATCCTGGAGATATTGGAGGAAATTGGTGGCCCACTTGGCACTCGTTTCTTGATTGGACTGGACTGCTTAGACTCTAAAAGAGGCACTGCTATACACTGGAGCTAAAATAAGTCCCCTCCCACCCAGTGCGGGAGCAGCTGCAGGGTATGTTCTACTGCTCTCATGTAGCAGAAGTGATCTACAAAGCTAGAGGATTTTACCAAAAAGCACAATAACATCTGGGGAGTTTCGTGGGTAAACATTGAGCAGGTGAAAGCTTCATGTGCTCACCCTTGATTGCAATTGCTGCCTTAGATATGGGCATCACAGCTTGATGTTGCAAAATCATAAACCCAGATAATACGGTACACATTGATAACTACTGGGGGATCTGGAGTGGTGATGTGGGAATACTGGGATTACATATTAGACAAGTCAACTGTAATTGCAGGACTCTGCGTGCAGCAGTAGAGTGTAACAGCCATGATTGTATTGCTGTATCTATTCTCACTGTATTTTGAATAGCCGAAACATTTTTGTCTACTTTATTTGTTGAAAATCCAATAAGGTACTTTTAAAAAACAGTAAATACTTTAAAAAAGTTAATTGACCTTTGACAAGGTGTACAATTACGATTGCAACAACAAAGCATATTTTTAAGATTTCACTGCTCTTCACGGACATTTTCAAGCTAATCTTAAAAACAACCCTATATTTAGTAGATATGGTGAAAATAAAGCTAGCTTTTGCATGTTTCATTTGTGTCTGAGAATGGATTATTGTTTTACGTGAAAGACTGCATGGGAGACTGCATGGAAGACAAACAAAATGTATTTCAAATTGTAAAACATTGACTATCTTAAGACATGTTAAGCTAACATTCAAGTGCATGTGGGTTTGAAAAAGCCTTGTTATAGCCAAAAGAATAGGTTAAAAAACAGACTAGCAGCAATAAATTACAGATCAAAGATAATCTCAAATACATGAACACACACGCCTCTGGGGTAAAAAAAAAATACTTTCAAGCTACCAGTAAATGAAGATATCTTTACTAAAGCATAGGAAGTACCTGGAAATGTGCGCCTCAATGTCTTGCTTTCTCTTTAGTGGGCATTGCTAACACCAATATTCATTCTTTCTCTACTCTGGATCACCTCTCTCCTCTCCACACTCTTAAATTTGTATGTAACGTTTAATCTTTAGCCTTCACTTATTGAACACAGTGATTTATCAGCATAGTGTATACTGTATACCACAATACAAATATTGTACAGGAAAATTATAGTAAAATGAAATCACAAGTGAAGCGGCAAAAAATGGTACATGCTAAAGGGAGCAGTTAAAACAAGTGGCATCAAAAAAACTTGAATTGTGTGAATAAATTAGCTCTCCTGTGGCTAAGTACAAACGGGCGATGTATCCGTCCGAACTGCATAAAGAAAACATAATTCCTAATAATATTGTGACGTAGAGGTTTCACATACCCAATAAATATTCAAACGTTTCCAATTGAGATTGGAACTAAAGTTGCAAAACGTAATATAACTCCCAATTTTATTGATCCCAATATCTATTATTCTAAGCAGTTTTGACTCTCTGGTAAATGCATTAGATCTAATTCATAACTCATTTAAAACACCATTTCTAATTTGACACAAATGGCCCGGAGAAGCAGCTGAACATGAACAAATCCTACATACAAGCGAGGACATTGTGAAGATTGGTGAGGTACAAAGTTACAGCCGTTCTGGATGCTGTGTGAAAGATTTAGGGCCCGATTATGAGTCTGGCAGTCTGAAGGCCACCAGACTCGCTGTGCAGGTCGGACCGCCACGACTGTGGTGGTCCAACCGCCACATTACGACATTGGCGGTCGGTGCCACCAAAGGACCGCCATCTCTGCCAGGATCTCTGATCCTGACGGGATGATGGCAGTCATGGTGGTAATCAGCCATAACGGCTCTGAAGTCAGTACCACTGTGTTGATTACAACCATGTTCTCTGCCAGCCTTTTCATGGTGGTTCAACCACCATGAAAAGGCTGGCGGAGAACAAGTGCAGGGACCCTTTCCCCAGCACCTTCAGAATGTGCTGGGGAGAGGGTGCTTGAGGGGCCCCATGTGCAACGGCATTGGACTCGGCTCCATGTGGAGCCAAGTCCAATGCGTCTGCATGTTTTCCACTGGGCTAATTTCTGCCGGTCTGCCCAGTGGAAAACTCGTACTGGGGCCAGTGGGGAGACCGCCAGCTCCACAGCAGTCTCCTCACCACGGGTCTGGCGGTCGGTTTTACCGACCACCAAACCCGTAATCAGGCCCTTAAACAGAAGTATTTTGAGCTGCTTAAAGGGATTTTTGAAGCAAAACAAATCCTCCTTTTAGAGCAAATGAGGCAAGCCATCTGCATTTGTTGACTTTTGAATAATGAAATCAGTAGTGTAGAAACATATCAGTAAAAAATAAATCCTATATTTAGCCCCTATAAGTCATGTAATTGCTTTTGATCTCTGGAATTGCCACACAAAAGTATTACAAAAAATACATTCAAATGGCTGAAATAAATCAATTCAATAAAAATGAATTTTAACATAAAATGTAAACCTCACCCCACCTAAGAAAGCACACCAACTTCAAAGAAAAATAATAAAATCTTTATGCTAAAAATATATATTTTTATTTATTTATAATTTTAGTACACATTCCAGCTACATATCTAACATCTCCAAAAATAGCAATCCATAATAATAAATTATTAAAACATATATAAACTAACAATGTAAAATCTTATAAATGTAACATATTAAAAAATAACAGTAATTAATAAACACTTAAGAAATATCCACCCACCCTCAGCGCACTCCACAATCAATAAAAATAAGATAATTATTTGAAAAAAATAGAAACTAATATTTTAAGAATTAAAATTAATTACGCATTTAGAAAAATATTTCCATATAGAGGTGTGCACAAATATAACATTATTAAATTAATATCTATTGGATTATATTTGATTTATATGTTATGTATCTAATCTCACAATAAACCAAGCAACACAAAATTAAGATTTGGTAATAATCAAACCATAACTAAACACGTAAAATAAATAACAATGATTAATTAACATATTAATCAAGCAACATTAAGTGAAATATATATTTAAGGCAAAACACTATTGATCCAATATTTCAATAAACCTCTCAACCTAAAATTAAAATGTAACAAACAGAATACAGCTTTGCTAAACATGTAAACAAATAAATAACAAATAGAAAAACAAATCAACCAATTAAAATTAATAAATATATAGTTTGAAAAAAACACTACTCACTTAATCCTCAAATACACCCAACAACCTACAAATATATACAATTTATTATAATATTATTGAAAAAATAAATTTGACAGGACGAAACATGTATAATGAAAGCATAATACTATACAAGCAACATGCTAAAATACAGTATTATAGTATACAATATTTTAAACTCTAATATTATTGTTAAAAAATGAAAAAAAATGTAATTACTTTCAATGTTTTTGTCCAAGTTTTTGTTTGCTGTTCATAATTTTTTAACAATGATTTTTTGTCACATGAGATTTTTGAGTCCAATATCTCTGAAGCATTGACACAAAAGTTAAATGACTACATAAGTTAATACCCTTGGTACATTATAGTGACTACCAGTCAAGCTTTGGAATTTCTTTTATACTGAAGAACTGTATTTCACAGGCTGCCGCTCCTCTTTTATTTGCACTATATCCAATCTGTCCAAAGTTAGGTTAATGTTCATTCAAGGAGGAAGCCCAGCAGTGTGGATTGCTCTCGTAGTCGAGCTCTGTTGTGACTTGGAAAAGTGAGAGAAATACTTAGCCAGTGTGTACTTGATACTCAACAACAAATCGGCAGGTCCTCATTGATCATATAAAGTCGTATTATTCAAGCAGGGAGCTTAAGGATGTGTATGCAAGTAGGTTGTTATGTAGTTAAAGAAACTGCATGCACAATCCGTGTTCCACTGCATCCAGGAAGGTTGTTTGATGCCTCAGGTACATTTTGTTTTATTGAGTAGTAGTAATTTGCACTATTCATGTTAGATATAGATAATTCCAATAGTCATTAACATATTTTCAGTTATTTATATATATTAGCATATTTATAGATTTTGTACTAAATTGTTTTATTTACTCTATCCCACGCTCAAGTGCTAGTTATTTGACATTGTAAGGAGAACTATTCTCTGTGTGGGCTTGTATCTACAGGCCAGGTGTACAAAGCTAGTTAACCGTTGCAAATGGTGAAATTTGCTTTTGTGACCACTAAATGGCCTTGCACCATGCACCAACCCTATTTTGCAAGTTGGGACCAAGGGTATCCCTTCCTAAGAGCAAGTCACACAGGGATGTATGATTTGTTTGTGACTGGGAATGCGGTTGCAAAGCAATCACAGTTACCACCAATTCCAAATTGGTGGTAACGCATTCGCAAACTAGAAGGTGTTCCCAAGTATCCCATTGCGAATGGGGTGCCAACATTTTATCAGAGCAGACAATGGTTTCATTTTTATTTTTTAAATGCATCCTGTTTTCCTTTGCGAACCACAAACATTGTCTGAGAAATTGTTCTCCTTCAGCTTTTGCATTAAAGAGCTTATGTCTGATCATGATCTGATGATTAAGGAGACAGACAGAGGAGGTAATGTAGTAGTAATGGATAAGAAGGCTAATGATAATGAAGTTTATGGGCAACTTGGTGATGTGGCATGCTATCAGAGTTTGACATTCAATCATTTTCTGGATATTGCTAAAGATATTAATACTAGACTGAAATCTTGGCATAAAGACGGGTTGTTGAATGATGATGAATATTTTTATCTCATGATTGACCGTCCCAGATACCCACGCTTATACTCTCTGCCTAAAATTCACAAGGATAAGTCATTCCCCCCAGACCCATTATTTTGTGTATTGGTGGAACTACGGAGAGAATCTCAGAATGTGTGCATATATTTTTATGTCCCTTCATTTTCAATTAACCTTCCTACATTAGGGTGTCCAAGCATGTTTTGAATATGTTGTGTGATTTTATCTGGGAGGAAGGAATGTTATTGATAACTAAGGATATAACATCACTGTATTATAATTTTGCACATGAATTTAGCATCAATGCCATGTTGTATTATCTGAACAAGAGATCAGTTGAGTTCTATGAACATACTCAGATGTTGATAGCTATGACTAAACTTATTCTTGAAAACAATGTATTCCTTTTTAGTGGACGGTGGTAAAAAACAGCTCCGCGGGACAGCAATGGGTTTCAGGTTTGCGTTCTCCTACTCTAACCTCTTCATGGCGTGGTTTGAGGAGAAGCAGGTCTGGGGCCTCAATAGTGCAGAATGGGTTGATTTACTGATGATTGTTTAATGATTTGGAATGGCTCTATTTCTTGTCTTGACCAATTTATGTGCCATCTTAATAATAACATCTACAACATGTCATTTGTATATGAATACAGTAGGGAGCGGATAGTTTTTCTTGATTTCGGATTGTACATTGAAGAAGGGAGGATACATAGTAATATGCACAAGAACATCTTGTAATGCACTATTACATGTGTTAAGTGCACACCCTAGATGCCAGGTTACCTCAGTTCCATAGGGGGAGATGTTAAGGGCCAGAAGGAACTGTAGCAAAGGGCTCAAATTCAAACAATTACTGATATTGAACAGAGGTTTCTTAAAAGAGGTTATGATGCAAATGTGGTGAGTAAAGTTAGGAAGAAAGCTTTGGAGATTGATCATAGATGTACCTTAAGAGAGAATACCAAAGGAACGAGAGATAATGGTAAAAAAATCAGATTGATTATAAATTATAGCCTGGTGTCTAGTAGAATTTACAATACACTTCGTAAACACTGGCATTTGCTAACTAAGGATAGAGGCTTGCAGCTGTTACTGTCACAACAGCCATGTATTACTTACCGGAGAGGTAGATCTTTACGCAACTTATTAAATCTTAGTCATCCAGTTACATCACACAGAGGGGTCATGGCTTACACAAATTGCTGTTGTTTTTTATAAATGTGGACATTGTATTATGTGCAAATGGACAGTATCTAATGTTGCTGCATTCTCCTTCCATGGGACTAAAGAATATGCTATACGTAAACATATAGATTGTGGTACTAAATATGTAGTCTATGGAATTATTTGCAAGTGTGATATAGTGTACATTGGTAGTACGATTAGATCCCTTGGGGATCATATTTTGGAACACTTTCGAAACAGATGAAATGCTATATCCTATTGAAAACATGCAAAGGATTGCACTTCCCAAGAGCCACTCTTGAATTTCAGATTCTATGATACTTATGTTATTCAGGGGGACGTGAGAGGAGGCAATAGGGAACTGCACCTCAGACATTGTGAGGTACAGTGGATCTTGCACACATACTCAGTGGAGAGGGAACTCAACTGTGATCATGAATTGCAATATTTTTTGGGGACAACATAAGTACGTTTTGAATAGTGGATACATGATATTTTCATATTACATTTGGGGTGGCTTAATATTCTATTCTCTATCAAGAGTGTGTATCTGTATTATGTTTTAATGTGCATATATTGTGGTTCAAGATATATCATATAATGGAGAAATTATGTATATTTATGACTGCAAGGGAGTTTACATTCACACTTATGTTAAGATACAGATACTGGAATTGTATGTACAATAAGTAAATGTTTACCTACTTTCTCATTGATTTTGGGGCTTTACCACTCTCTCCAACTCTAAAATAGCGCACATGATGTTGGTTTACCTTATTGTCTTGCAAGCACTATTAATAAAAATAGTAATGATTTTTTGCACGCTGCTACTACCTATTGAATTTACCAGTATCCTTGATACTGATGTTAAATTTTGATAAATTAACTTTGCATGAATTTCCTGCAAATCGCCTCTAGTAATGGCTTCAGATTTTACACCGCATAGCATGTATGTCATTGTGAGTCTTATACTAAAGATACTTGGCTCAAAATACGGATGAGGAGATAGGTAGCCCTCATATACTAATTAGCGAGTGAAATAAGTATGGCTGCCCCACTGCGGCATGGATATGCTTGATACACTTAGGGCATTAAATACATTTCAGCCTGGAATACAGATGAGGATATAGGCAGTTCTTACAATTTCATAATAAGGCGAATAAACAAGCATTTTTTACTGACGTTTGACTCTGGATAATACATTTCACTTTGCATGAATTTTCTGCAAATGGCCTCTAGGAATGGCTTCCAAAGTAACACTATTTAGCATGTATGACCTTTTGACCCTTATTTTAATGACATTCAGGCTCGAAACACAGGTAAAGAGATAGGCAGTCCTCGTATTTACTATGTGGCGAGTGAACAAATTAGGCCTATGTGGTTGTGACATGGGTATGCCAGATATAAGGGCTTTGAATAATAATTTAGCCTGGGATATGCATGAGGATATAGGAAGTTCTTACAATCTTATAATGAAACAAGGAAGCAAGTATGACCCCCGCGGTTGGGGCTTGGTTGTGCTTGATACGATTGCGTTATCTATGTTACTGCATTTGTGAGGGAACGTGCAAAGACAGAGTATTTATGGAGCTTTAAAAATGGCGTGTTTTATTTCTTTGCTGTATCACTTCTCTGATGGGAGTATTCTCCTGGCGCAAACTGGACTGTGTATATACATACAGTTAGCAGTAAATTTGTAGCGCAGGTATGGATGTCATGGTAGAAATCTCTATTGAAATAGATTACACGAGATGATTACACTTATACTTGGTTATTTTAATTGTGGATTGTTCCTTTCATTTCAGAAGTGAGCACTATTAACATTTTAGCTTATATCGTCTTGCTCAGCATTTGAATCCGTCTTCAAATCACAACAATACTATGACAGAGATATACATAGTTTACTGGTGAGTCTATATTGTAAATGGGAATGATGGAACTTTTTAAAATATGTTACATGAGATGATCATTCTTAAATTTAGTTAGGGTTAATTGTGGATTGCTCCGTTTATTTCAGACGGAAGCTTCTATTTACATGTTAGCTTATATCGTCTTGCTCAGCATTTGAATAATCTCTGAAATCACTACCATACCAAGAAAGAGATATACATACTTTAGTGGTGAGTACACAGGAATGATGGAACTTTTTTCAAATAGGAGAAGATTACTCTTAAATTTAGTTATCGTTAACTGTGGATTGCTGAAATATCAACTCATACTGTAACGTATAGGGTTCTGCCTGGCATTTGAAATGGCTTTGAGATTGTCACAATACTATTACAGAGATATACATACTTTTAATGGTGAGTTTTACTCTCTCTATATAGGAATGATTTCAGTGGGAATTTCTTAGTATAATGATATGTGATGTTTCTCACACGAGTTTGGACTAGTGCTAATGGTCATTTGCTCCGTCCACTTTTAGATCAAATTATTTGCCTACAGTGGATTATTCAGTTCGATCCATGACTTAAGACGCTCTTTGGTTATTCCAATAATTGGAATAGAAACATGCTACAGCGTTCAAATTCAGGAGATAACGTGGTTGCTTTGGTTGTGTTATAGGATATGTGTATTACTCTGACTTTGTGATGGGTTTTGAGCTTTGAAACGCCAAGTAAAGGAAAGTTTAGTATTGAATTACAATTTTGGTAAGAACTTTGGAATTTATATATTTCTGAATTAGGAGTTGATTTAGGCACTTCTAAATAGACATGTGGTTATGCATCTGGCATGAGGCATATTAAGGACTTTTCCTATTCTACTCACACTTCCCTATTCACTGATTTGGTGTGGTCCTATACTGCATGAATAATTAACCTTTAATTGACCCTTCACACTTTGTATCTACTGACACTTTGAATAAGAGATTGGGTGCTTCATTGTAGTGTTATTGGAGCATGTTACTTGGTTGTAGTCTTTATGATTCTCTATTTTGCATCTGTTGTAGACCTGACAAAGTCGTTGACCTACAGCCTTTACTACGAAACACGTGTTGGCTACGCAGGTTTGTGGAAGAAAACTACCTGTTAGACTTTTCATCCGTGGCGTGGTCTCCCTTAACTTTTTTCCTCTGTTTCCCAGGTTGTTGATGTAGGCTGGACTCTTGCTGTTTTTGTTACTCTGGGCACTTTACCACTGCTAACCAGTGCTAAAGTGCAAGTGCTCCTTTACAAAATGTGTGTGTAATTGGCTTATCCATGATTGGCATATTTGATTTACTAGTAAGTCCCTAGTACAGTCCACTAGAGGTGCCCAGGGCCTGTAAATCAAATGCTACTCGTGGGCCTACAGAACTGGTTGTGCCCCCCACATAAGTAGCTCTGTAATCATGTCTCAGAATCTGCCTCTGCAGTGTCTGTGTGTGCAGTTTTTAACTGTAAGTTTGACTTGGCAAGTGTATCCACTTGCCAGGCCTAAACCTTCCGATTTCTTAAATGTAAGACACCACTAAGGTAGGCCCTAGGTAGCCCCAAGGGAAGGGCGCTGTGTATGGTTAATGTAGGACATATAGTAACGTGTTTTATATGTCCTGACAGTTAAATATTGCTAAATTCGTTTTTTACTGTTGCTAGGCCTGTCCCTCTCATTGGTTAACATGGGGGCTACCTTTAAATCTGATTAAAGTGTAGATTCCCTTTGGGAGCAGATGGACATCTGGAGTTTGGGGTCTCTGAGCTCACAATTTAAAAATACATCTTTTAGTAAAGTTGATTTTGAGATTGTGTGTTTGAAAATGCCACTTTTAGAAAGTGAGCACTTTCTTTCTTATACCATTTCTGTGACTCTGCTTGTTTGTGGATTCCCTGTCTGGATCAGTTTGACAGTTGGGCTGGTTGCACCTCACACTAGACAGTGACACAAAGGGAGCTGGGGTGTAGTCTGCATTTCCTGATGAGCCATCTGTGCTAGGAGGGAGGGGAGGAGTGGTCACTTACACCTGAAAGGGGTGTGCCTGCCCTCACACAATGCAGTTTCCAACCCGCTGGTGAGTATCTGGGGCCTGGCCTGGGCAAGGCATGATTTCACAATCAAGAGAGACTTTGCTTTGAAGTAGGCCTACTTTAAAGGAGAAAATGGGTATAGGAAGGGTACCCAAAACCACAGACTTTAGAACACTTCTGGAAACCAAGCGGAACCTCTGCCTGGAGAAGAGCTGAAGAGCTGAGGAAGAAGAGCTGCCCCGCCTGTGACTTTGGTTTGTGGAGCTGTCCTGCAGTTGCTGCTTCTGCCAGAGTAAGAGGTCAAAGACTGGAATTTGTGTGCCTTCCATCTTGTGAGGATCTCCAAGGGCTTGATTTAGAGCTTGCCTCCTGTTGTTTGAAGTCAAGGGCAGCAAATACTTCTCTATGCCAGTACCTGGATTCTCTGGAGAGACTTCTACTCTGCCTTGTGGTGCCCATCCAGTTCCTGAAAGGAGAAGCTGGCAGCCTAAGAGGAAAAAATCCACGCACAGAACGCCGTGCAGGGAAAAGATCAACGCGACTCCGATCTGCGGCTGAAAAATCGATGCGCCGCTGGCTTAGCGGCTGGAAATCGACGCTTGCCTGCAGCGCGACTGAAGAATCGACGCACAGAGCTGGAGAAACAACGCACAGCATCGCTGACGGAGGCTGAGAGACCGCAACCCGTGCTGCATGGTTTTTGGATCATCGTGTGGCTGGATTTCCGCAGCAAGTACCGCTGGGTCTGTACAAACAACGCAAGGCCTGCCCGGACCCGAGAGTGCTGACCGAATCGACGCATCGCTCTCCTGCGGAGAGAAGAAACGACACGGCCCGACCCGACGAAATGAGAAACGACGCAAGGTCTCACTCGTGAGTGAAATAGATGCATCGCAAGCACTTTTTGACGCACACTCGCCCGTGCGGGGTTATTTTTGACACACCCAAGGTAAATTTTCACGCTAACAGTGTTAGTGTGTGTTTAAAACTACATGAAAACTCTTTTTGCTTTTTAATTGATAACTTGACTTGTGTATTGTGGATTTTTGTCGTTTTGGTCATGTTTTGTTCAGATAAATATTTTCTATTTTTCTAAACTTGTATTGTGTCATTTTGTAGTGTTTTCATTAAGTTACTGTGTGTGTTGTACAAATAATTTACACCTAGCACTCTGAAGTTAAGCCTACTGCTCGTGCCAAGCTACCAAGGGGGTAAGCACGGGTTAGCTGAGGGTGATTCTCTTTTACCCCGACTAGAGTGAGGGTCCTTGCTTGGACAGGGGGTAATCTGACTGCCAAGCAAAGACCCCATTTCTACACTACCTATTTGATTTGATCTGCTTTGAAGGCACCAGAATAAACAAGTGAACTAATGGACAATTTAGGACTCTGTTGATGCAATTGTTGTGAATTACTTTGCTGAAAGCTACTATTAATTGTTGTTTTGAGAGAGTAGCTCGGAGGTTTTGAATTTTTAATATACTTTAATATAGAGGCCCTCACCCCCTTTTATGTAGTATTTAGTGGCTAATACTAATAAGAAGTACACTTTGGATACACATAGGCCGCGCTTTTATGGTCAAGCTACTACTTGTTTGTTGCTTTATTATATTATTAGACACTGTATTTGTGTTTTTTCCTTCAAATATTTTACACATCCCCATTTCATTGAAACTATCTTGTATACTTTGTCTGCATTTCAGACCTCGATGAGTAAGGAACCTTCACTGTGCAAAAATAAAAATACACAACGCAGTGTAAGTACTAATCAAGATGTGAGGAAATAGAACATTCATTGCCCCTTGTTAGACCTAACACACTTGAGGTAGTGTTTCCCCAAATGTTTTAGATTTTTCCACAGGTTTTGCTGATTGTCCTTTATTGGCTTTAGGGCTTTGGGCACTTCCTACACAGCTTAGGAAGTGGCACTTACCAGTGTGTGTGTGTACACTTGCACAAGGGTGTTTTTGAACATGTGCTAAGCCTCCCATTGCAGGCCTAGGTGTGCACGCTTGACCTATGGTGTTGTAAACATGTGTCCCGCCTGTCATTGCAGGCCAGTGTGTGTGTGCACGTGAACCGGGGGGGGGAGTTTAAGCATGTGCTAAGCCCGCCATTGCACGCTTGTGTGAGCACCATTGCACATATGCTTGGATTGGCCTTTCTAAATCCCCAGCCAACACTAAAGAGACCTTCTACTACGAATTGGGCACCCCTAGTAAGTCCTGAAGGGTAGTGAAGAATACCCATGTGTGTTTTCCCTACCTCTGAAGTTTGATTTTCCCATAAGGCTAACATGGGAGACTGATTGAAATCCCTCCAAACTGCAAAAGTGCATTAGCTTGGGGCAGCCTCATAATGTTTCATATCATTGGATTCACAATGACCAACCCATTCCTATGGTAAAGGTGGGTTTGTCATTACTAGCTTAGAAATGGCGCTTCTGTAATGTGGGCACTTTTCTGCTCTACAATTCGCTGTGTGCCTTTCTACTTGGCTCTAATCCATACCTGAGGCAGGGAAAGCACATCTATGCATTCCCCAGCAACAGCTGTAAACACTGAAGATGCAACCGGAATGACAGACCTCTGCCATTTGAGAGTCTGGCTGGATAAATTGGAGGGAGAGATTTCAACAGTTGGACTCTGAGAGCAAGATCATTGTCCCACTAAAGATTATGATATGCATTCCATGGCCCAATGGCAGACAGGACTGAAATTTAGGGTAGACATATGTGGTTCAAAGGGAGAACCTCTGAACCACCCCCAACTTCAAAGGCACACTACAGTATAACTACTGGTGCCATACTTCAGCAGGGCAGATATACACTTGTGGGGACGTGGGACCAGAAAACTTGGTCTACATGGTGCACACTGCCAGAGGAATCTGTTGTGCACAAGGAAGATTACTGCCTTTGAAAGGGACGGGGCACCCTTCCTGAATAATAACTGGCCTGGGCTGAGTACCTGCTGCTGTGTGGCACCTTGAAGTGTGCTCTCCAAGGGCTTGTTGGCTTTCTCCCCGTTCTTTTGTGGAAGTCTCAGGGACATCAAAGACCTCCGGTGAGGTACCCATACTGACTACCTGTGGCACCTGGTGAGCGGTGCCCTCATAAATGGCAACATCGTCTGCTGAATCCCAACTGGTAGCATGGAGTGCATGAAGTACATGCCCCCTGTGGAGAGGGACACCCTCCCTACCCTGGACATGGGGGACCAGTCTAACAACCCTGCCATGAAGACAGTGTTGGTCAATAAGTTTGGACTGACCCCAGAAAAGTACCGCCAGATGTTTAGTGCCAGCTGTAAAATCACCAACTAAAACTGGGTAAACTTCTTAGACTACGCGGGTAAGGCATTGAAGGGTCGGGTGTTGGGCAGCAAGATCAGTTATTATGAGGGAATGTACAACTTGATCTTGAGGGAGCACCTTCTTGCAAACTGTTTTACAGACCTGGGCCACCACTTGGTAGCAAGCTGGTGGATTGCTGGAAGCTTGCTGAGGAAGCAGACCTCTGGGCCAGCCCTGAGTGTTCAAAAAGATCATTGGGGGCATCCCAAAAGGGGGGGCCATGGTCCCCACCAAAAGAAAGAGGGGGTGATAAAATGAAGCCTTCTGTCAGTTCCCAAAAACATCCCAGGAGGAAAGAGTCTGGCCTGAATTGCCAATCATGTCCACTGAAGAATACTTCCCTGCTGCCAAAGACCCCTAGGTGCTACAAGTGGTACAGGTACAGACTCTATAAGGGAGACCCTTTGTGTCCAAAGCGAGTTCCTCCGTCCGCTGGTGGAAAGGCCCCAGGTGTGGCAAGCCGAGTAAAGGATGATGAGAGTGCCCCAGGTAATGGGTGGGGGCGTTATAGGTGTTGCTCTAGTGTCCGTGGGTGCCTGTGAGATGGTTACCAGGACCAAGTGCCTGATAATACAGCAAAATATAGGCAGAGGGTCACAATCAATGGGCAGGGGATAGAGGGTCTGAGGGATACAGGTGCCAGCATGACTATGGTTAAGAGTCAGCTGGTCTCCCCAGAGCAGGTAATTTCCCAAGCCAGCCACCAGGTGGTGGTGGATGACAACAGAGAGGGTTGTTTCCCAGTGGCCCCATTTGAATGGGGGCATTTTCAGGCCTGTTGAAGGTTGTCGTGAGCCCCGCCATGCCAGTGGCTTGCCTGTTAAGTAATGATCTGGAGGCACTTCTGGAAAGAAGTGGAGCTCTGGGCTCATGTAGAATGTTGGGGTTACCCGATTATATCTGTGCTACCACACGGACCATGACTACTCAAGGAGGGAGCAAAATGTGGATCTTTACCTGAGTGGGATTCCACAAGGAGGTGGTGTCTGATAGGGGCACAGACTTCATGTCGACTTACATGCAGGCCATGTGGAAGGAGTGTGGAGTGACATATAAGTTCTCTACCTCTTACCACCCCCAAACTAATGGTTATGTTAAGACAATCAAGAAGACCCTAAAAGGCTTGAACAGAGGCCTTCCAGGGGCCTTGAGGAAAAAGTGGCATGTCCTCTTACCATGTCTGTTGTTTGCCTACCGTAAGGTCCCTCTGAAGTGAGTGGGGTACAGGCCCTTCAAACTTCTATTCGAGCTCCCGGTCAGGGGACCTCTGAGTTTGGTCAAGGAGGGCTGAGAGCAGTCTCTCAAGAGAACTCCTAGGGATGTTGTAAGATACGTGCTGGCCTTCTATAGACAAATGACTAAGTTGTGGAAACAAGCCTCCCACAACTTGGAAGCCTGCCAGGATGTCATGAAGAAGTGGTATGACAGGAACGCAACTCCTGTGGAGTTGACACTTGGACAGAAAGTGTGGGTGATGGAAGCTGTAGAGCCTAGGTGCCCTTCTGGATCAATGGACTGGGTCCTATGACGTGATTGAGAGGAAAGGGGAGACCACCTACCAGAGGCAGCCCCTCCGGGTTCTACACATCAATCGCTTCAAGCCACACCTTGAGAGGTCTAAGGTCACCATGCTAATGGTGATGGATGGAGAGGAGGAAGAGGAGAGTGAACCTCTCCCCAACCTCCTGGACTCTAAGTAGAAGGATGAGTCAGTAGAAGGAGTAAGAATATCTCCCACCCTAACTCCCAACCAGCAGATGGATTGTCACAGTGTTGGGGATGTTCCCCTCACTGTTATCCCTTATCCCGGGGACTACCCATCTGTGTACCCATGAGGTGGACATAGGCAACAACCTCCCTATCAAGAGCAAATCTTACAGGTTGTCCGATAAGGTGAGGTCTAGCATCAAGGCAGAAATGTCTAAGATGCTAGAACTGGGGAGCCATAGAACCCTCTTGCAGCCTCTGTTCCAGTCCGGTGGTTCTGGTAACAAAAGCCTCCCTGGCGGGCACTACACCAGACCTAAGGTTCTGAGTCGACTATAGGGGCCTGAACTTTGTGACCCTGATGGATTCCCTTCCAATTTAACGGGTGGACAAGTTGATTACCAGGTTGAGCACAGCCCAATGTTTTTAAGTACCTTCAACCTCACCTCCGGGCATTGGCAGATCACCCTCACCGAAGGAGCCACGGAGTAAACTGCCTTCTCCACTCCAGACGGGCATTACTAATTCATGGTCATGACCTTTGGGTTTAAGAATACCTCCTCCATCTTCTAGAGGCTGGAGACCCAGGTCCTTGCCGGAAGGGAGGCCTTCTCAGCTGCTTATCTAGATGACATCGACATCTTCAGTAACAGTTGGGAGGATCATCTCAATCACCTTCCGGAAGTACTCTGGGCCTTACAGCAAGTAGGCTTCACTAGCAAGGCCAGTGAATACCAGATAGGGCCAGGATCAGTGGTGTACTTGGGACACCGGGTGGGCCGGGGTAAGGTGCAACCCCTCCACTAAGGTTGAAGCCATCCTGGCCTGGGAGCCCCCAAGACCCAAATGAGCCTCACTGGGTAGTACCAGAGGTTCATCGAGGGATATGGCACTATTGTGACCCCCCTTGATGGAGCTGACTTCGAAGAAGCAGCCCAGAAATGTTATATGAACTGAGGCCTGCCATACTCTGTTTGACTCCCTCAAGCAGGCCATGTGCAGAGGGCCTGTGCTCCAGTTCCCTGAAATTTCATGGGAAATAATCAATCAGACAGATGCCTCTAAACACAGTATCGGGCAGTACTGTCTCAGCGGAACGAGGAGGGCCTAGACCAGTGGGTAGCCTTTGTCTCCCGGAGGTTATTGAAGTTACGGAGGTTATGGGGCACTATCGAAAGAGAAGCTTTCACCGTGGTCTGGGCCCTGAAGAAGTTGAGGCCATATTTGTTTGGCACTGAGTTATTGGTTAAAACGGACCACAGCCCCCTCAGGCAGCTAATGCGAATGATGGGCGAGAATCCAAAGCTGTTGAGGTAGTGAAGAATACCCATGTGTGTTTTCCCCACCTGCGAAGGTTGCTCTTCCCATAAAGCTAACATGGGGACTGATTGAAATCACTCCAATCTGCAAAAGTGGATCGCAGTAGAGCAGCCTCAAAATGTGTCCTATCATTGGATTTACAATGACAAACCTCTTCCTATCGTAGAGGTGGTTTTGTCATTACTAGCTCAGAAATGCCAGTTCAGAAAAGTGGGCATTTCTCTGCTCTTTACTTCGGTTTGCACCTATCTACTTGGCTCTAATCCACACTGGAGAAGCGCATATATGCATTCCCAAGTGGCAGCTATATACATTGGGCATGCAAATGGAACAACAGTATTTGAGGGCCTGGCTGGATAAATTGGAGGGAGAGATTTTGACACTTGGCCTCTAGAAGCCAGATCATAGGCCCACTAAAGATTAAGATCTGCATTCCAGAGCCCCATGTCAGACAGGACTGGAATTTAGGGGGGACATCTGTGGTTCAAAGGGAGAACCTCTAAACCACCTCCAACTTCAAAGGCACACTTCAGTAGAACTACTGGTGCCATACTAAAGGTGGGCAGAGATACACTTGTGGGGACATGGGACTGGAGAACCTGTTGTGCCTTATTTCCCTGGAATCATGGAATTCATAACTCTTTTTTGTGTGAGATCGGAACTGTCTTGTATTTATCAACACACACCAGGTGCTGTGCCTCCATTCCAGGGAGGCACAGAATTGATAACTTTTTGTTATGTGTGACCGGAACTGTCTGGTCCTTACCAGATCACTGTGCACCAGGCATTGTGCCCGGATTGCCTAGGTGCGACTTTGATTGACGTGTACCTGATGAGGTGCCTCTCTGTTCCAAGAATCTCACCTGTTACATTCCCCTTCATTGTTAGTTCCTTTTGGGCCCTCCTTGCGGCAAACTACTTGCTCTCTCCTTACCCAGCCCCTGATGATATTGTATTGCCAGGTGGTATTGCCAAGGCCAGGCCAGGGTGGTGGGAGTAATTGACTGGTCTGAAGGAATGCTTCTGAGAGCAAACAGTAGCAAATCAAGAGACTGTGCGACCTCCTCCCCCAGTGCTTCTTACTTGGCTGGTGCTGGAAGGCACATTACTAAATCCTTGGGTTGAACAAACTATTGCCCTCAGCTGCTTCTGCTCCACATCCTGGAGGTGAACTTCCCAAGTGGTGGCCAAACCCCCCATTTACCAACTTCCTCCTAATAACTCCTACTACCTACCGCTCACCGCCCCCCACCGGGATCCTGAGTGAATTGGCCCACATTTGATCAGCCTAGTATAATGGAGAGGGTGTGGGATAGTAAGGGTAAGCTGTAGGGTGGAGGGGGACTTGGGCCATGGGGTCTTCATTGCGCTATCAATTGTCCTGCTACATATCAGTTGCACTGCATTACAGTGCTGCATGCATGTGTGTGTGAGTGTGTTCCATATGAACCTGCCTGATATCTGGGGCACCACGTGTCTGTGCTGAGTGAGTGCATGTGTGTGGGAGTGACTGCCTGAGGACCGCCTGGTAATGATTACATCGGTCAGTGGTGTTGCTTTACACATTAATTTCTTGCCAACAGAATACTATATTTGACATTGGTCTCACTCATATGGGCTTGGCCCACTGTGCTGCTAAAAAGTGTTGTCATTATCTGTGTGTACACATTTCTGATATCGCTGTGAGCTGGGGTGCACCCTAAACTGTGTGGTATTGTGATATATTAATTGCCAGGGTTGGCCTAGTGTTGACAACGTTATGCACCGCATAAGGGTGCTAGGAAGGTAACATGGGATCTGACTGTGATATATGCCCAGAAGTTCATGATGTTCATACTGTGTTAATTAATGTGTGTGTTGAATACAACCTTTATTTACATACCATACATGTGAAGTCTCATTTGTGACTCTCAGTGTATTTATTATGGGAGTGCTGTGCCAATGCCTTACACATTGCACTCTGTGATAAGACTGACTGCTCAGTGCCAAGCTACACAAGGGTGAGTGCTGGATATATATTGAGTGTACAAAACAATAAGGTACATTATTCTAGATGTGAGGGGGATCAATTGTACCCAGATATTTAAGTCACTAGGAACCTCTATAATTAGAAGCAGGAGTCCTCACACACCCCAATGGGTGTCATGCTTCATCATTGGGCCTGCTCACCGAAGGGCCAGCACTGCAGGCCCGACGGGCTCTTCAGGGGGGCACTTTGCTGGAGATCTTTTGATGAGTGTAATTGTCAGTCATAGGAATAGACTCAAACATACAGGTGAAGGAAGTGAAGGACTGGAGATAGTTGTTAAAATTGACTATAGGCCCTAAACCATGTGTGGTTATTATCCCTATAGGGTCTATGTCAAGTTTAAAAACATACAGAGGGAATGCAAAGACAATAATGTTCCCACACTCAACAAAAGAAATAAAGATGGAAAAAAAGAAAAATAATCCATTAACCCACATTATTGGTCAACCAGGTTTCACATCTTTGTTGTTACGAAAGCATCAGTTAGCTTTTCTTCAGGACCAAAGGACAAATAAAAGACAGGCAAAACAAAAAAACAAACAAAAATCCGTGGACCTCACTTGAGACCCGAAGTGTATTTGCAGTGTGTAGAAATATTAGGTAGTAGGTTCTGCCTGGCTGGGCACCTCCACTGCCACCCTCAACGGGCCACTTCTAATGTCCCTCATTTATGAAATGATTCAATATTAGTGCTCTTGTTTGAACTGCATTCCATTACATCATTTGTATAGTGCTTAACAATTTACAGAAAAGCATGTGCCATGGTATGTCATGCCACAGTAACAAGTGACAATATTTAAGACAGTAAATCTTGGTCATGCAGTGCACATGTCAAATATCTGCTTGACATCCTTTATGCATTTCATTTTCTATTTAGCATTCATTAACTGTTCTGTAATCATAAGTAAAATGTTAATGTGTTTATTCCTCCTGTCTTCATTGCTTGTCAATGAAATATACCAAAATCTTCACATAACACAACATGCATTTTACTGCTGTGGTTGAAATGCTTGAGAAATGGCCTCTTTTGACATGGTACCCCTTCCCTTCCTTAATGTTTTGCCTGGAAAATGATGTGGTTTCAAACTGTAAGTGCTCTGGGCTCAAGCTAAACAGGTTCTCAGGGCCAGATAGCTTTCACCAAAGCTGTACTATGTTTGGCACTTCATCCACCTTTGTAAGTCCCTAGTAAATGGTACCCCTGGTACCTAGGGAATGGGTACTGAAGAGGGCCCCACAGAGCTGCAGCACCAATTGTGCCACTCTGAGAGGCCCCACACCAGCCCCATGCAGCCCGCTGTTGCAAGTGCATGACAAGGTGTATCCAAAAGCTGCAAAGTCGACATGGCACTCCCCAAGAGTGCCATGTGCACTAACACTGCATGCAATATAGGTAAGTCACTCCTCTGGCAGGCCTTACAGCCCTGAGGCAGGGTGCACAATAATGCATGTGAGCGCATATATGTGTATGGGCAAATATGCCCCTACTGTGTCTTTGCTATACTCTAAGACATGGTAAGTGTACAGGGAAGCCATGGCAAATGCATGTGTTGGACACGGGGCATTACAAGTGCCTCAGCTACATGATGGCACATGACAAACACTGGGTTGTTTGGTGTCAAACAACTCCGAATAATAAACCCACACTAATGCCAGTGTTGGATTTATTAAAGCATTTACCCATAGGCCATTTTAGAGGTGCCCCTGCAAAACCTAACAGCCCTGGTGTGGTTGCTGACTGGTTCTATCCAGCCTGCCACCACCAGACAAGATTCTGAAATCCTGGGGTGAGACCCTTTTGCTCCCAGGAACCAGAACACAATGCCTTCCATGGGTGGAGGTGTTACACCTCCTCCCCCAAGCAGGCACCCTCCACCAGCAGTCAGCTTCAAATGCCTTACCACCTTTGAACTCTGACCTCTGCCTTTGCTGCTAGCAGCAGATGGCTGGCCAATGGTTTTGCCCCCACTTTAGGCAGGAAAACCAGCAGTAAATCTAGCAAGGATAGGAGGAGTGGCCATCCCCAGCCTGCACCACCCCTCAGGTGTGGCAGGCAAGGTGCTCACTCCATTTCATTTTCCACCATCTTGGATGGCAGGAAAATAGCCAATCAGGGTTAGGGATGTGACCCCTTCTCACAGGAAGTGGTCACTTAGTCTGTGTAGCCACCCTAAGGTAGATAGCCCACTGTCCACTACCAGGTACTCCCCCTAATGCCCTCTCAGTGCAGAATTTAGTAGGCATCCCTAGACCAACAAATCAGATTAGATGGACACAAGAAGAACAGGAAAAAAGAAAACCCTAGGCATAAGAAATTGAACTATCGAGGGTCCCTGGTATAATCAGTAGCCAATCCAGGAAAATATACTTGAGTACAAGGAAAAAGAAAATGAGCTACAATACATATTCAACATTATCACAATAATATACAAAACAGAACAACAATAATATAAATTCAAAATTGATATTTATTACATGTGGATGTACAAAAAAATAAACAAAAATATCTAAATCATCTAAATATTCAAATATTATGCAGGGAAGTACTCAAATACAAATCTAAATAATCTATATACACAAAAACATATAAAAACACTTATTGACAAAAAGTGCCACACAAGACAAAACAGTGAGATGATAAAACCATAACAATTAACAAACATACACCTCTAAATGTCATACATACATATCAATTCAATCAAATATGCACACATTTTCTTTTGGTTACAGCCGTGTTACAATTCAAAATAATGTCATCCTATTATTCCAATAGCAATTAATTCTTAATCTTATTTAATAGTGGCTTCAAAGAAAAAAAAGAAGATCTGACATCATAAAGTTCATAAATCATCCACACAGACAGAAGTAGGAACCAAGCCTATGTGCTTTTCGGCGGTAATCCTCTGCTTCATGGAGCCGTCTTCATCAGGGCAGTTCCTTTTTCCATAATTCAAGATATAACATGCCGCAGACTTTATAAATTCTATTGTCCTTCCCAATGATACATGTCCTAGTACAGAAAAAATACAACAAATATGATAAATTTGATCTAAGCTCTTGAGGTACGATAATCCACCAGTGCTACACCCGAACAAGCAACATCATTGCCCAAAAAATAAAAGAAATTAAAAATTAAAATTAAAAAGTGATAAAAAATAAAAAATAAATAGAAAAATAGTGCAAAAAATAAACCAAAAAGAAAAATCTCAAATTTGTGTTAAAAGAATACATGCATACATGCAAACACCACATGGACACAGGTACCCAACATTCGCTTACTAGGAGTAAATACCTGCAGCCCAGGCACAGATGTAGATAAGTTCCAAAGAAAAAAACCGATCTCAATATTCAAATTCCAATGTTGATTCACAGATATTCCTTATGCCAAAACAGAACCAAATATCCAAATATTACCCTTTCACATTTTTATAAAAAGACTGAAACATTAGATGATCACAGTCCAACCCTCGCTAGAGCAGAGGGTATAGAAAACATTCTCATATCCCTGGGAGCAATAACTTCCTATTTCACATACCGCAGCGACTCATGTAGAAGGGGATATATCAAGGCATCCTTTGTTTAATTTTCATTTATCACAGCCCTTCCATCTATAAAAAGAAGAGGAGAGACAGCATAGAAAAAACATAATCGATAGAACCTTACTTCCAATAATATTTTTACAAAATATCTATTTGACCACTTTCTTTACAATCAGGTAGTCTACACCACTTAACTAGATACCATCGTTCAGAATCTTACTGCCACCATAGCTTCACAGTTAGCGAACTTAGTTATAAGACTATGGCTTAAAAGAACTTCATAAAAGGACTTCAACCAACTCACAGCGAAATATGCCCAAAATGCAGTAAAAATAGTATTTTACAAAATCATAATGGCATAACACGCGAGTGGGTCAATTCTATTGACACAAACAACTATTTTAGATACGTAACTAGTGGTAAATACAAATTACCTTCCATCAAAGCGTGTTATCAACCGACTAACTCTCCGCTTTAAATTTGTCTCGCGCGCATTTGCAGAAAGCATAACTAATCTTACAATTATGAAGAAACCCCCCCTTGTCTATTTTTTAAGGATCGTTACCTTGTCGTTGACAGAGGTCCTACAAACTAGAGTCCCGAAATACAAACCAAATATTGTTCATTACAAAACTCCCCATTTTAAAGTCAGGCATGCTGCCCTATTCCGAGATCAAAAGATCGCGATATCTCTTTCATTCACACAAGATCTCAGTACCAGGCTGAGGAAAACTCGCTGTCGGCCATGATGGAGTGGTCCAAGTCTCCTAACTGCGATGTACAAAACGAAGAAAAAGAAGGGGGATATTAGCTAAACTGATATTCAAACCTACTATGCGACCACTTCAACCCACCAAAAATCTACCTCGAACAGAGATTAATTCACAAAATAATAAAATATCTTGTCTCATCTAGATCTTAATACTGGTATCTCATAATTTGCGCGATCTCAACAAAGAGGCAGAGACTTACTGTCGCCCATCTTGGGGTGGTCAAAACTATCGACCAGCTATGCTCTAGGGGTCCCTAACCCCATGTGACCTCTACCCTCCAAGGGTACCCACCGGGCTTACATTTACGTCCACCTGTGCAGTGTCTTTCTCAGTGGTCCCCATCTCCATTGTGCATTAGCTCCAAGACTTTCAGCTGCTGCTCCCATTTTAACCGGTTAACGCTTGAAGTTCTCTGGCTGGCCCACAGGACCTTTTGATGACCTTGACCTAAAAATAGAAGGTGACACCTGTGTAAGCATTAAATGATTTTATATGCATTTGTAAAGATTTTCCCATTCATTGCTATGGTGCGCAATTATGGACAAAAAGAGAATATTTTCTAAACTTTGAAAACATCATAACTAAAAAAAGTACTTAGCGTATACTGGTGATATTGACCTTAAACATTTTATAAAAGTCTGGAGTATTTTTGTAAATTGGTCTTGAGTTATTCTTCTGCGTGTGTCCCCACATTTATTGATACTGTGGGTACAACAAATGCTTAGCACATCTCCAAGATAAGCCTAACTGCTCGCCCACACAACCACAAAAACAGAGCACTAGGTGGTCTGATTTTTACCCCTGGATACCAAAGTGGGGTTACTTGGACTGTCTGCACAGTGCAACGCATTTTCGTACACTATAAAGAGAGCCAGCCTCCTACAGTATTTTATATGAATATTTGGGCATGAATACTAACTGCTTTGACTTCATGGTATTTCATAAGTGCAGATTTTTGTTTTATTTGTGAATGCTGTGTATGTTTCTTATTCACAATTTGCCAATCACAATTTACATTTACATTTGTGATTACTAAAGCTGGTCAGCCTGATATACATTATTTTACAACTGACTCAGTTTAGAGGTTTTGTATATCCCATGATGATGTTTTGCTATTTGTAAACCAGTTTGTGACTTGTAAGCAAATTACAAATGGTACGCACATCTGGCCCACAGAAAGCAGTGTGGGTGAATATATATATTTTGTGATGGTCATCACTTGTATGTTAAGTTTCAGGAATCACAAGTTCCACAACAAAGTACAAAGAGATAATTACACAAAGATATTACTATGATACATCCATTAACTGACATATTTTGATGCAGGGCTTTCAGAGCAAGTTACTAATGATTTCTCCTTGCCTTTAGACAACAACTTTGTCCTGCAGTTATCAGTGTCCAATAGAAGTGATGAGTCAAAGTGCTGGAGTTCAGTGTCTCTGTTTTCATTCTTTTCCCATTTATCTTTCTCTGTTTCTACAATTGGCCCTTGCATCCCTGTGTATGTAATTGGTGGAAGTGGTGAGCGATGGAGGAGTCAAGTAAAAACTGCAACTCATCTCTCACAGAGTGCATAGTGACAAAGCTTGAGGAAATTGTTTTATACATCGGGAGAAGCATCAGTAAACATATATTAATGGTACTTACTCATTGTATATTTAGTTTACGGAAATACAAGTTCCACATCAAAGTATAAAGTGCTGTCGCATAGAAATATTGATAAGCCATATTGATTCACTGTTACAGGTAAATGCAGAACCTTCATGGCAAATTACTAATGGCACCTCTTTGCTTTCGTACACCCACTACATCATGGTCTTACCACTGGCCCTCATATGTCGTCAAGGGCAGAGGTGATGAGGGTTGTATGACAAAATCATGCATGCCATTACCAAGCTTGTCATTCCAACGCATATGCCTTTACTATGCATGCCTTTACCACATGAAATTACCAGGTCCTGAAGCCAACACCCGCCGCTCATGGCCGAAGGCTGTCCGGGGCAGTGGATGGATTAACGTATAATAATGAAGATTATACAAATAATTGACCAACGGTGCACCACCAAAATTAAGTTAAAGTGTCCATTTCATAGTCTCAGTCCATTTGAATCTTCATTTTATTCTTCTTTCTTTTTTTAAAATAGACACATATTCATAACTGCAACAGCCAAAGCGTTTCGTCCATACAACAGGACTTCTTCAGGGCTGTAATGTAATAAATATAAATCTCATACAAAACAAACATCAATACATATAGAAACATATAAATAATGTACACAGTAACTGTTGAAAAAGAATAAACATGACTAAACATTATGACAATAAATACAATCAAAAAATATGCGTCCATAAATGTTTCTATACCTAGCACCATTTTTCGCATGAGCAAAAGTGTTCCTATATAATATCTCCACAAACATTAATTTAATTCTCCCCAACCACATAACAAGATAAGTGATATATAGATAATTTACACCAAATAATATAATTAGCAAACAGTGTTCAGCAAAAAAAGGAATAATAAAATGATTGCAGGAAAATTTAATAAACCATGCACATGCAATCATATACATCACTGTATGAAATAAAAATACCCTTGAGTTCAATTTCAGTAGGTAAGCCATATCCAAAAGGTATTCGTATTTGCGAACAAAGGGTTTAATACGCTCAATGTTTGGACCTAATTAAAGATAAGGAACTTATATTATATCTCAAAATCATCATTAACAAAAATTAACATTCTTCAACAGTATTAGGAAGAGGGAAGTACTTGTTATTATCATTAGCGCCGTATTTCACTTCTCTTAAGCCAAATTGTTTTCAACATCCAAAAGCTAAAATCATGTCACTTAGCGCAATCCCATTCTATTCATGAACCGTTAACTAAATCAGCAAAGTTTCAAAGAAATGTACAATAATTGTTGCTAAATTACATCAAACAATATCCTCAAATATCATATAATTTTAGTGGTGCACCGTTAGTCAATTATTTGTTTAGTCTTTCTTGGATTGCACCTTGGCAGCAGGTTTTAGAACGAGTGCACACGTCAAGAATTTGTTGATGATTATTGAACCTCTAATATATGTTAGGCAATAGGAGGTAGGTGCATAGAAAATAGCCTGCTGCTCTGTGTTTTGTATAATACCCATAATGAAAATTACTTTACCTTAAAAAAATAGAACCAAAGGTTACTGGGATGTTATAGTTAGGAAACAGAATTAAAAAAAAAAAAGAAATTCACTCAAAAAACCAAAGGTAAAAGGGACGTTATAGTTAGGCTAACATTTTAAACGAACAAAACCATAGAAATTCACCTCTCATAGTTATGCATTTTGCTATGCATAGTTTTTTCATCAAAAATTTGACTCCAAAAATTACACTGATATTATGAATGATTTTATCAAAGATTTCATGAGTGCCATCATTTGTTGTGCAATTAGTAGTGCATGGCTAGGGAGCGAGTTATAATTACCTTCGGGCGCAAGTTATAGTTACTTGAGATAACTCTGACAGGTAAAATTCTATGGTTTTGTACGTTTAAAATGTAAGCCTAACTTTAACGTGTATATTTATTTATTATATATATATTAAACCCTACCACTGCCACCCAAATACCCATACCCAACCTAAAAATACCCTTGCCACTCAAATACCCTTACCCACCCTAAAACCTAAAAATATCCCTGCCATCCAAGTATCCCTACCCCAAAACCCAAAGAATACCCCTTCCACCCAAATACTCCTACCCACCCTAAACCCTAAAAAATACCCTAACCACCCAATACCACTGCCCACCTTGAAAGCTAAAAATACCCTTGACACCCAAATTCCCCTACCCATCTTAAAAACCTCAACATACCCTTGCCACCAAATACCCTTACCCACCTTAAAACCTAAAAGTATCCCTGCCACCCCAATACCAATACCCACCTGGAACCAAAGGATATCCAGCCACCTAAATACCCCTACTCACACTAAACCCTAAAAATACCATTGCCACCCAAACACCCCTACCCTCTCAAAACCCTGAAAATTCCCTTGGTGCCCAATTACCGCTACTCATGGTAACCCCTAAAAATACCCTTGCCATCCAAATACTCATACCCACCCTAAACCCCAATAATACACCTGCTTCCCAAATACCCATACCCACCCTAAACCCTAAAAAATACATGTGCTTCCCAAATACCCCTACCCACCCTAAACCTTAAACTACTAGCTTTGCCACCCAAATACCACTGCCTACCCTAAAACCTAAATATACCCTTGCCACCCAAATACCCTTTCCCACCTTAAAACCTAAAAATACCCTTGCCATCCAAATACCCTTACCCACCTTAACACCTAAAAATATCCATGCCATCCCAATACCCTTAACTACCAAAAACTCAAAAAATACCCCTGCCACCCAAATATCCATACCCACCCTAGTAACTAAAAATATCCCTTTCACCCCACTAGCCTACCCACCCAAAACCCTACACTTACCTGTGAATACATTTTTGTTGTAAAGGAACGCATGATAAAGGCGTATGCATGGTAACATTTAGCACGGTAAAGGCATGCTTGGTAAAGGCAAATTCGTTTTAAGGGATTTGCGGTAAATGTATTGTGTAGTAATGGCTGGGTTGTAATGGCTGTTTTCCGTTGGTGAGACACAGAAGAATGAAACACTCTAGTTTAATTTCAAGCCGAAAATTAGAGCATCCTTACACTAGGATAAAAGTGTACATCAGGATCCTTAGCTACAAAACTCTTTCAACATAACTGACATTTGTCAATATTTAGCACAAAGGTTATTAAAGAACAAAAGATTATCCACGCTTGTCCTAGTTGGAATCTCACTCCTAGGTGAGACTGCTGGTTAAGGAATGACAGCACTTTTGTTTGTAGGTGACTAGGCCAATCTTACAACAAGTCACAGCTGTCAGCCCAACCCTCCTGGCTCACAAGCAGTACCTCACCAAAAACTCAAATAGTAAAAGGTTATTTCTGGCAGCCTTTACGCATGGACTCTAGAATGCAACATCTCTGGGGAATCGTGGTGGAAGGGCGATTACCCTTTTCTTACTTTAGTAATAAGTCTCAATTACAGATAGGTAATAAAGAAGAATCAGGAACGTTTTTAACAGGCATATTAGAAAGACTGCAATCTACTGTAAAATGCATGAGCTGCAATGATTAAGATAATGAACAATGTAAGAAGCAGAATTGTAAAGATGAGAGTCGTTAATACAAAGACCCCCACCATCTTGCTACAAACATGAAATGTAAAATAGCCCTAAAACCCTAGCAAGGAGAACCTAATCTCCAACCAAACGAGAGCCAGGTGTGTTAAACCTAATCTGTCAGTACCAGGTCCACAAAAAGCACCCCCCAAATCTTGTTACCTTGGAATGAGGTCTAAGTCAGGCTCCGTGGTGACACGAAGGCTGGATCTGCATCAAGACAACATGCAGCATAGAATGCGTCAATAGCATCTGATAGGAATTCCTCTGATAACCATGTCTGTTTGAGATGTATTTATACAGATCTTGTAGGACCCCTGACGCAGGTATGTTCCCAAACAATAGGTAAAGGGGCATGCTTGGGGTGGCAATTATGTAAACAATTCCCTCCAAAGTACATTATGTTCCTGTCACACGTAAGTGGGAAAGGGACATGCTGTGAATACCTATGTATCTCACTTGACTTTGACGCTGATAGTGACGCCTTCACTGAGTGACACTGATAACGTAAAATCAAAACATTTCACTAACTATAAACATAGCAGCCATTTCAAAAGAAATAATTAAATTAATAGGCTAAGACAGAGAGAGCTAAGTAGGTTAAAAGTCACTAGGTGATTGGGGCACAGGCCTGCAAGCCAGAAGGCTAAGCTAAGTTCCTGATTCCCATTCAAACTAAATAGGATCCACTACACACTAAGGCCCCCTGTTGCAAGTTGCCGGTTAATTCCACTGGGCCCAGTCATAAAAATGCCCATCGAAATTATGAACTCGATAGAACACTGCTGGTGAGCCGTACTCAGGTGAGAGGTTTCACCTGTTGCAAGGAGGCAAAGTGTATGTGTAAAACACCAGGGAAAACCATTCAGAAATCGTTATAGCAACTCTGACTTCCACATGGACTTCCCCTAAAAACTCACAATTCCCATTATTTCCCTCCCACTCATGATGATGCCATAGTTTTTTCTTTTTTAAGGGAAAAGTCTGGAGTTAGAAATTTGTTCATCTACGTTTTGATTAAGTTCTTCAACTTGTGAGTCCTTGGGAGAGATGCATTTGGGTTAACGTAAATGCTTTTCTAATGCCAATCAGTTGAAAAAAGGTTATTGTCCAACATTTTGTTCATTACTATTTCAATTTGCTCAATCACATCACCTTTACCATTTCAATCACTTCTGATTTTTGCCCTTCTTTGCACCTTTTGTGCTTAGAGCTATAAAATAGAAGCCATGAATATTCTTAACTCTGGTGCGGTCCTTCTGCAGTGACCTTGGAAGCATTTTAATTTGCTTAGATTTTCATCAACTTCCTGCTTTATTTCTCAAATGTGCCTTGGAAAAAATCAATGCAATCAAGAGATTTTATAGGTAGAGAGATTAAATCTGTCTTAGTCACTTTGGATCTGATCCAGAAATGGATAGTTGATAGTCTATATGATTTGCTTCTAGATCGTCTTGGGACTTTATGCTCATGAGATGGGAGGACGCATTTTACACTAAAAAAGTAGCACAAGATCACACAGCCGCTCCCATTTGTTTTATTCATGTTTGTTCCAAGCCCAGGTGTTAGGATTTATACCGAAAAGAACTCTGTGGCCCATATTTACCAGACTCCCACGCATCTCAGCAGCCAGAAAATCTGCGCTGCGTGAGAAGGAGTGAGTGTGAGAGCACCATATTTACAGAAATATGTCTCTCTCCTCCCCTCTCCCTAGTGCTGATTTTAGTTGCCGTGCACCATGAACACACACCCTAGCACTATGGCACGTGTGTGCATGAGTCTAGCATAAAAGTGCTCCTGGACCTCAAGCATGGCTCGACAGATGATATTGCTGCCATAAAATTCACACAAGCAAGAGGGAGACAGCACACTGACCCCATGTTGATCATATTCACGGCCCCTGGCCTACCAAAGCAAATCCTTGAAAGGAGGGACCAACTGAGAGCCTGGGGCTTTGAGGTGACTACATATGAAGGGGACAGATATTCAAATCCACTACTGGAGTATTATCAGCCCAACAAAGACACTGGACCATGGTCAGTCCTGCGAGGGACAAGCAGAATATCCAATTCCAAAGAAATTATTGAGGATAAAACCAGGGAAAGGCCTGCAGCCCAGTCACCCATAAGAGTCCAAATATGGAAAGAGGAGTGGCAAAGAAAGATAGTAACAAGTCGTGACTCACCGACTGGATGGACCTGCCTCCCCTCGGCACTAACCATAGGAAGGGTCCTCAAAAGCTGAATAACAACTAATCAGTTAACATCGTTAAGTGGCACACTGAGCATCTGTTTGTGGAATATAGATGATCTGCAGGTAAAATTGGAAGATCCGGTGTACCACAATTCTTAGGCTCCCACAACATTGTAATGATACCGGAATCCTGGGCCCAGGTGTTTGTCCCCCTTATTGGATATAAATAATACATAAAGCCGGCAGAGAAAACTAGTAGATCTGGATGGGCAAAGGGGGGCCTAGTGACCTATATCAGTACTAATCTCTTGGCAAAAACTTAACATTTTTGTTGGTGGGATTAGATAACTGGGGAAAAACAATCAGGAACCATTGATATTGATCAATACATACATTAATCCTAAGAAGAAAAACGCTGAAGCTACCAACATGATAAAACAACTACTTCATATAAAAAGCACAATAAATCCACCACACTGGTTAATCTTGGGTGATTTCATCCTCAACTTATTTCACAGCCCAAATGAAGAACATATTCAAATAGTAGCAGCTGTGCCAAGTCAAATCATTACATCGAGCATAAAGAAGGACAAAATTGGAGAGAAATTAATAAAGATGTGCGAGACCGCGGGCCTTTTCTCTTTAAATGGACGGATTCCGGACAACATCCCCCCTGCATGGACACGATCCTTCGGAAAGACTGTATGATACCTAGATTACACACTGGTTAATTTCTCACTGTATACCTGGGTGAGTGATTTTAGAATCCTGGAGCAGGCAGAAAGTGACCATAACCCATAGATAATTCAATACTGTCTACAGTCTGTATGCCAGAGAAACTGGTATCCCTTACGGGGGAAGTTGGCACCGAAAACATTAAAAGACCGAAATGGTCCTCCAAATCTATTAAAAGCCAAGCTGTGGAGACTGGAGCTCGTGAATATGGGGATCACAAATTTGACTTCGGGCTGGGAGGCGTTCACCAAGGACCTCACAAGCCAGTGCCCCACTGGAAAAAGAAGAAAGGGAGTCAAACTGGGGCATTATAAGGACGTACATTTGCCATGTGCAATCTGTAAAAAGAAAGCAGCTGTCTGTAAGCTGCTAAGGCAACTGAGAAAGGACCCTGATTATGGAGCACTACTTAGCACACTCCAGGAGAAAAGGAAACTCCTAACAATGGAAAAATTGTATTTTAAAAACCGCCAGCAGGAAATACTATGGGCCAAAATACACCATGCGGCAGGATTATCAGACTCAAAATGCTTCTGGAGATTGATTAACAGCATCGAAAAAGGTCCAAAAGCCGCTCATAATGCCAATATAACCAAGGAAGCCTGGGCTAGCTACCTGAAAATAAATTTCAGGGAAGCAACATCAGAAGGGAGATGCAAGCTCAATGGGAGAAAGTTGACTCAAATATTCTGGAGATCACCGCGTCAGAGATTATAAAGATTATCTGGAAATCCCGAAATGACTGTGCACCCAGCCCAAATGGACTACCACAAGCACTATTTAAAGAATCAACAAAAAGTTGGGCAGTTTTTCTGTCCACGATGTTTAATTATGTTTTGTCAACTGGAAACATTCCGGCCAGTTACAAGGGCTCAATAATCCACCCTATATCCAAGGGGGGAATGGCTGCGTCCCCAAATAACTATAGATTAATTGCCCACCTAGATGTGGATCTTAAATATTTCTCTACATGCCTGTTGCAGCTCCTAGAGTCATGGGCAGCTGATAACAGCAAACCCCCAATAAATCAAACAGGCTTTGTCAAAAACCAAGGTACAATAACAAACCTCCTGGCACTGGGTCTGACCATCAACAGAGCAAAGGCAACATGGACCCCATTATATATGTGCTTTGTTAACCTTAAAGCAGCTTTTGACTGTGTATCCTACAGTAACTTATGGACAAAATTACAGCTATGAGGGTTACCCTCAAATATTTTAAACGCTCTAAGATTATTGTATTCGGATATATGGGTAAAGGTTAAACTCGGAGATGGCTCACATTTATCTAGGCCCCTTAAAACAGCAGTTGGTCTAAAACAAGGTTGCGTCTTAGCCCCGATTCTCTTTAATGTTTTACATTACCAACCTCTCTACAAGGCTAAATAGTCTGTTTGACAGGGGGGATATCAGTTATCCAACAAGCTCTATGGGGACAATTTGCTCTTGCTAAGCAATTCCACAATAGGCATGCAAAAACTGATAAATAGCCTGGGAGGGTATCCAAAAATAAATGAGCTGGAGATAAATCAGAATAAAACAAAAATTATTGTCCTTGATTGCAGGCCCTCAAATCAACATAAATGGTACCTAAATGGTAAGATAATAGAGGAAGTGGCCACCTATAGGTACCTAGGGGTCACAATAGATTCAAGAGGGAATTATGCGTCTCACAGGGAATGGATAATGAATAAAGCACAATCACTTATTCATGCCTTTGAAACACTAGCTAAAACGATTCGTGGGCATACCTTTAAACCCCTAACAGTAGTAATAAGAGTAAAACTATTGCCAACACTTGCATACGGTACGGAAATTATGAGGGAGACAGAGGCAATACTCCTGGATAGACTCTTGGTAAAATCCTATAAGCATGTCTTCCAACTACCCAGAGCGGCATTACCAGCCCTGGTTAGATTAGAATTCTTCCTAGTAAAGCAGACTTTAGCTAGACCAGCGGAATTTATCAAATGCTCTCATAAGTTGCGGTATGCCTCAGATAGGATGCTGGCTAAACTAGTATGGCAGAAAATCAACCTTGAAAAGGGCAATAGTGATTATAAGGAATACCTGGAAAAAAGCCTCAAGTGGCTGGATCTGGTCGATGCATGGGATCAGTCACTGTCTTGCCCAGCATTCAAGAAAGTTGTGAATAAATTAATTAAATTGCATAGCTGGCTAGAAGATAGGGAGGAACTGGACAAAAGATCCCATGGCTGGTTAGTCCTCAAATCGTATACAACAAACAGGGAATCACTATTGATGGCTGCACCCTATGCCATAAAAATGAAACAACGTTTTCTAAAATTGAGGCTGGGTGAGATGCCTATGCTAGACTTTATGTCTAAATGGAAGAATGAGACACAAAGCGTTAATCAGGAATGCGGTTTATGCCATCAGGCAGTAGAAACATTGGAGCATGTGGTTTGCATTTGCCCAGCATTGGCGATTCAAAGAAAAAAAAATAACAAATTTAATAACCTAGGGATCAGAACATGCTGTCCTGCTTTGATCCCAGAAATGAAATACTGAATATCAGGCTGGTTCAATTTCTCAAACTTTTTACTTCATTCACTGCACCCTCCAGAACCTAGAGACAGCGTAGGGAATATGTTTTGGCATAATTTAAATCATGTTTTACATGCCCATAGATGGCTCCAGGGGTTGTTTGTGGGCTTGAATCACTTAATTTTTTGCTTAGCCGTGATTTTAACCATGTCTTACATTCGTAGATAGTCACATAAGGGGTTATGCGTTTATGGTACTAATTAGGTTCCTATGTCATTTAAATATGATTTTAACCATGCTTTACATTCCCAAATAGTCATATGAGGGGTTAATGCGTCCATTGCATATATTATGTTTCTATGTCATTTAACCATGATTTTAACCATGTTTTGCCTTTGTAACTCGTCATATGGGGGGGCATATATGTCTTTTGTACAGGTTATGTTCCCATGTAATTTAAGGTACCAATGTCCTGGCCCATCCAAAAGGAGATGGAATGTTTTATGGTTTTTATTAACTTATGAACTAATGTACTACTAGCATCGAACTTGTACTGGAAGGGTACCATTCCAGTACAAAATACTGTGCATAGACACACTTTAAAACTTTTTCTACGGTGTATCTGTGCAGCACAGTGCAGCACACATACAAAGTCAGAAAGAAAGGAAAAAATAAAAACATATTCCCGTTTAACTTTTGCTTTTCAGTGGTGTTACTATTTGACATGTTAGTAGATAGGGTTTAGTGTCTCAAAGCATGGGTGGTTGCATGGGAACGCTTATGTACCACCCATGTAACGCCCCTTTGGCGTTAAGCAATGTAAAGCAGTGCTTTGTGTTAACTTTAGTGTACTTTCCATAGCAAAACAAGTTTTGTGCTGGAAAGTAAATAGTGAAAAAAGATTTTGTGCTGATTTGCGTCACTTTTGCGATGCAAATATGGATAAAATCTTAGTAAATATACCCCACAGTTACTCAACGTGGAACAATTGCATAATCTTGAGTATTTAATGTAACAATTGTAACGTGAGATGCCAGAAATTACGCAAGATTATGCTGGTTGAAGCTACATTTTGCCTGGGCCTATATTTCACATATCAGGCGTTTTGGATAGCAGACAATTCATGTTTATTAATGTGTTGTGAAAAATTGTTCTATGTTTTACAGGAGTACATTAAATAGTGATTGATTTAAAGGGGTTGCTTGATTGGATAAGGTTAGTGGAAAGCTGCACTGACATTTTTCTTATTTTTTCAAACTTGAATATATTTTCCCTTGTTGGATGATTACTATAAATGGACCACTTTCCCAAACATGTTTACATGTAAGATATCTTATGCAGTTCTGTGCATCTAAAATGCATTTCTAGCAGAAATAGTTATGGCACTCCCATGAGAACCTCAATTTTCCTACCTTCACCAACTTCCACCAACTGCTAAAATGAAGCCAACTGGTGAAGTAGTAAGTGGCATAATTGGCACACATGAGTAAAGGCAGACCCTAGTTCTGCCCATTATGCTATGGCATTAATGGGCACAGATTACCTTTTATCACATCTAGGCATCACTTTGGTCAGTGACGGCTCTAGATGTGATGTGTATGGGGGGAACAACAGGCCACATGCAAAACTGGTGGGGTCACTTCCTCACCAAGATTGTATATATAAATAACATAAATATTTATATTTCTATCTCTCTTTCTCTCTCTCTCTCTCTCTCTCTCATTCTCACTTATGCCAAATTGACAATATAGCTATGTGAAAATGTCAGTTTCAAACTCAAAATGCACCAAAAGTTATAGTTTACTGAGCTGCTTATAACTTGCACACGCACCACGCTCCGCTCATGACTTCACATATTGCATCACTCGTCATATGTTCTATGACATCATTGATGACATCACTGTTGACATCTAAAATGACATCATTGGTGACACCACTAATCTATTTTATTTACTCTACAAACCAGCATAGCCTTTGAAATATGTAAATAAAGTGCTAAATGGTGCAGAAACATGTAAGGATAACATTAGCCAGAGTGGAAAAAGTTACTTGGGGCTTAAAAGTCTTCTTGGCATTTAGTTTACTACAAGTACAATCCATACATCCACTCAGTGGGAGCCATAGGATGCAGTGCCAAGAAGAAAAAGAAGAAAAATGCCTCCTTCTTTGCAGTTAGATCTTTTTTGAGGTCAAGGATCAGGAGCAAATTACAAATAATCTTTTACCCCGCAGATCAGCTTCATCAATTAAGTTCTACTACTATGGGTTTCTCAGAGCACAGAAATCCTCAGTGTATGCAGCTTTCTGGCAAAATTTGATACTTGTTCTTCACCCTTATAACACATAAGATAATAGTCTCAGAATCAGTGCAGAAACAGCTGGAGATCCAGCAGAGTATCTCTTCCTTAGAACAATTCCACTGTTTCTCCTGCTAAGATCATTGGAGATGTAATCACCCGCTTGGTTCTTTGCACAGTTTTGTTGCCAATTTTCTGAATTTTGCTGATTTTCAGTAACACAGTTCTAGGCACTAAGACTCAGGAATTTGTCATTTGATTTTTTTTGGGACTGTTGTCCACAAAATGTGTCACATCACCAACAAATAAATCCTGCTCTTCTTTGGCAGAGCACTACAAGAGCCTAGCATTAGCCTTAAAGTGACTTCTACTATGTAACTGACTTGCTCTGACAAAAAAAGACAAGCTGGGCTGTGTTGTTGATTCTGGCTCCATCAGTTTTTAAAGGGGCTTGGACCACAGTACCAGGTCCAGAATTTTCCAGAATTCAAATCACATGCTATTCAGTAGCAGAACTAGAAAATCCAACAGAACAGTCACACTGTTTGCCCTGGAAGCATTCCTTACTTTAGCAGGGACAAATGAAGGCACACGTCCAAATCAGTTTAGGTGTGCCATAAAAGTAGGATCACAAGTCCTCTAAGTATCAGTTCTCATGTGTTGCCTTTTTATTACATATCTTTAAACCTAATAAAATATACTTCATCTAAACTGAAAATAACACCATGGCCTCTAACATATTGCATGTGGCAATAATATCAATGCCTATGCCAACACGTGTTTTGTGTGAGTGCCCAGTTTCACCAGGTCAATGATATTTTGAGAAAGGAGAGGCTTATTTACAAGCCCCATGGCACAGGGCAGCACAGCAAGTTTTTTTGATATGCTGCCGTGCACCATCAGGAAAAGGCAGAAATGCACTGTATGTACAAGATACGATGCATTTTTGTCCTCTCACCCTATACTGGTGCACAAATTGCTGCCTAGCGCCAATGGGGACACCTTCCCGCAAAAAAAAAATCACAAAAGTTTTTTTTCCTCTTTCTATGTGTGCTGCACAATGCAACACACATAGAAAGAGGAAAAATGGGGAGAAATAAAGATATTTCCCCCTGTTGCATCACTTGTACGCCACTTCTGAGGTAGCGTATTAATCTGATGCATTACCAGACTTGCAAATCTTAGAATGCGTCAGATTCCTTAGCGTTCCATGGGTGTTGCATGGGAACACCCACAGTAACACTCATGCAATGCCCCTTTCAGGTAGTTTTATGCTTGAAAGGGGCCCTTATTTACAAGGCCAAGAAGAACAATGCAAGGTGGCTTTGTTTGGCCTTGTAAATATGGACCTACACACTGCGCCACCACAGCGTAAAACAAAATGGCGCTCCGGTGGCGCAGTGTGCCGATAGAGCCTCGTAAATTCGGACCGGGCTGTTTTTTTATCTCAGCAGATTCTGATTGCGGATTATTATTCCTTCCCAGGTTCATATGTGGCGCTTGATTAAACCAAGTTTCTGAGGGTAGATTATGATCGGCTACACCAGCATATAGCCATCACAAGCAAGTCCACACAATGCTGTTGATAGTTTTGAACACGTGTAGGCGTGCCAACTTTTCTGCTTGGCTTGGAGGTAAGCATAGCAAAGATACTGAATGCTGGAATGGCACAACTCTGCATGATATTTGTTAAAATGTAAATCTTGATTGGGTGGGTAGTTCAAGCCCTTAAAGAACAACTCTTGTATTTTCTTTCAGCGTGCCCACATAACCATTTCAGCAGTGAATCAAGAGAAACACTTTCAGGAAAGTTGGCCCTTCATCTTTCAAAATCACGTGCAAAACATACTTTCGTTTTAAAACGGATTATGCTCAACTAGCTGTAAAAATAATGATGTCCCTTTTCATATCTCTGTTGTCTTTCTACAAAGGTGTTTGGCACAAGAGCAAGTATCAGGCAGTGGTTTGTATTTAACAGAAGATTGATTACTTAAAAATACTGTGAACGTCTGATGTGTAGTTGGGTTGAATTTCGCACTGAGCTAATCAAAACTACTGAGAATGTAGTGGCTGCAAAATCGTTGAAACACTATACTCTTTCATTATGCAGTGCAGCTACCAATGCTCCTAAGGTGTGTGCATGAACCTAGCATAGTTTTTTTTACTGGGAGGATATTAGACCTGACATTCTTGGTGTGGTCTTCCCCTATACTTTTGCCTTCACTCCTCCTGTTTTCTGAATACGTTTTTGTTGGCATTAGGGCACAGGGCAGTTTTACCCCTACCATTCTCTACTCTGCATTCAATCAAGTGAATATTATTTTATATCTCTTCAACAATGCTCATAATCCAAGTTTCAATCTTTAATATTATAAGGCATGAAATCCCCTAAAGCTTTTCAGGGAGCCTGGAATTCCTCTTTGAATAAGTGATTAAGTATTAGAAAGCAATATCAAATAATGTTCAGATCACTGCTGTTTGCCTACCATGTATTAAAATGCCAGCGCCTATTCCAAATATCTGACAGAAATCCTCTCTGCCAGAGATGTATGCCTACATACACAGCTTATTAAACAACATCACATCACCCACTCACTTATATAATAAATTGTGATGGATGAAAGTTAACTTTCACTTTAGAAATGTCACGGAGAAACACTCTGCACAGCTCAGCTTGTCTGTAACCATTGAGCACAGCGATTCCATTTGCACAGAACAACGCAAGGGAATGAGGTATTGGACAGTCCCAATCCAGCAATGCGGCAATGCGGCACTCTATCAATCTGTCCAATGGGCATACCGGCTATTTGGTATCATATGTCTTGGGTACATAGATCTCTGTGTTCACCACTTAGTTAAAATTAAACACAGGTGCTGATGTTTTATTTCTTTGTCTATCAATGTATCTTCCTCACATTTATGCACTACTACTTAAGCTATCTTTGATTGTGATCTTCAAGGACTTTCTCCTGGGCTTTTTCTTGTTCCTTTCTGTCCTGAATGTTCATTACCACATAATGACGATTTTCGAAATGTCTCCTATGTGTCCGTCGTTCTCAGCTCCTTCGGGAGCTTAAAGTTCATAGACCTGGTCTATGAAATTGCTTACTTTTAGCTCCTTTTAGATTCACAAGTCTGTAGGGTGATCATCTCCCACACTCTACAGTAATGCAGTATTTCTGGATAGAAGTTCGCTGAGTCTGCTCAAAAGTGAGTTCCTCTAATTATAGTCTTGCAATGACCATATCTATAATCAGCAAGTAAAGTGGAACACTTGAAAACACACACATTCACACACATGCACCCCCACATTTTGAAGCAGACACAGACCCTCAAACAGAACACTACACAATTCCTTCAATACACAAGATACAACCTTTGACAAATAACAATTCAGAACAAGAAATATACCAATGTATCACATTCATCCTAGAGTAAATGACACTGCGAAGTAATCAGGACACCCACTGTGGAAGGTGAGGAACAAATGTATAGCAGCCAAATGAGATTCTGGCAGAGGAAATGAGGAGCAGAACACATCCTGAGCAAGCAGTGGTCAGCAGTAGGACTGATGCAAGACAAAGACAGTGAAAGAGGTTTTGCAAAGTGTTACTATGTCTTAAGTATTTTTTGATATTCAGTCGGAGGGTCGAACTACTGATGGCCAGACAGATCGCAGCCACTTACACCTTGCTGTCTCACACTGGCAACCCGAAATGTGTAAACCAAAATTGAGAGCCATGTATTTGCAGTTGTCTGGACACCTATGCCTTGCATACTTTCTACTTCTGCATCATCTGCTATTTGTATGCCAAGATGTGATGGCTTGCTGTCCTCCTAGATGCAGCTTAATATCTGTGCAACTATTACTTCGAGAAACAGCAAGTAACTGAATGAGCTGGTGAAGGATCTGCAACATAGCTCTAGTGTGCCCCAAACGCGCATGCAGAACTTTGAGACGACGGTGGCCATCTTAAATGCAGGTTTAAGCACTGGATACTTTAGAGACCAATTTGGCTCAAGTTGACCACTGACAGCCATCTTTTGGTAAGGTTTGTGGCTGAACAATTCCTTAAAAATTATTTCCTCACTATTACAGGTTGCCATCAAAATACGCACAATCTCTGTATTGGTGAGATCACTGGGGTGATTCTCACTAAGTGCTGGGACTGTGGTGCATTTTCAGAAGTTGCACACAAATTTTTATAACACATCTCTTCCTCTCTTTTATTGCAGTGAACACTCATGAGCATTAGATATTGTTATGATATTAAATCGTTTTCATATGTTATGTTCAATAATATCTGACAGTATATAGTACTTATGATGATTTCGCTGACACAGTTCATTAACAGAAAAACGTATTCTTGGCCCTGAGGAAGATCTCAATGGCAAATGTGACTGATAAGCTTTCACTTTATTACACAGTCATTACATCCTATGGCACTTGTAGAAAGGCAAATGAGATTTCCGTTAAGTTGTTACAGAGTAACTTGTCTGCCAAACTCAATATCAGGCCCTATATCCCCATTTGCAGAGACTGACCATGTAGGCATGTACTGGAAGAGCAGCTGCACACCACTTCGACATCTGATTTATGACAAGAAACATTAATTGAGAGCTTAACTTCCATTCAGGCAATAGTTACTTGCCCTCATATGGGACTGCATAAAGTGTTGTGTCAGTTTGGAACGGATTGGTGATAACTGATTGAGGCACATACTGTGATTACAATTTGGACACTGATTTACAGCTTGCCACAAACTCAGGAATTTGTTTTCCAATATTATGGCATTAAATTTGCATGTATAGCCACTTAACATAACTGAAGTATTTTGTTTTTGCGTGTCCAAAATGTAAAGATTGTATGGATATGAATGTTTTAAGTCGTTCTGGTCTTTTTAATGTTTATCATGTTTATAGATATGCTGATAAAAGTAATTAATATTGAGTTTTAAGAAATGCAATTGAATTCAACACATTGAATAAAGACTGGGGCCCTCATTATGACATCGGCGGTCTTTTGCAAAAAACGCTAAAGCTGCTGCGGGCAGCATACCGCAAGTGCTGGTGGTTTACTATCCGCCGCATTTGGAGTAATTGGAGGACTTCTGCCCATTTATGGGTGGAATTCCGACTCCTGAAGAGGCGGTTGCATTGCCAGCACCGCCACAGCAACAAGACTCCGCCCTCTGTATTACGAGCCGTAAGACGGCTTGGCGGAGTCTTGCTGGCGTAGTGGTGCTGGCAGTGCAAGACCGCCAGGACCCATCCCCTCCCAGATGGCCTCCTCGACAGAGAAGGTAAGTGATCATCCAAAGGGGGGGAGTGTTAGGTGCATGTGTGTGGTGTGTGCATGTATGTGTGCGAATGTGGGTGCATGGCATGTGTGCTACTCTGCGAGTAAGTGGGGGTGCATGTGTGCAAGTGTGCGTATGCAGAGGGGGGAGTGTGTGAATGTATGCGCACATGGAGGGGGTGGGGGTGTGAATGATTGTGGATGGGGAGGTGTTTGTGGTGCGTGTGTGCATGTGCCTGTGTTTGTGTGAGTGAACGGGGAGAGCGGGTCAGTGTATGAATGGGGTGCAGGGGGGAGATGGGAGGGAGGTGTGAATGTTAGCAGAGGGGGATGCGAATGTGTAAGGGGGTGTATGTCAGTGTGAGTACAGGTGTGGTTGTTTGGATGGATGTGTACGGTTGGGGGTGTTTGAAAGTGTGTGGACGGGTGGGAGGGTTTGTAAGTGTGTGGATGGGTGGGGGGTGCATGGAGATGTGGGGACATGTGTGCATGTCTGTGCTGGTGACAGGAATGGGGATTCCTGTGGCAGGGTGAGTTACTGCCAGGGTTTTTGTGTTGGAGTATGCAAGTTGAATAAATTAGTGGTACTTAAGAGTTTATTTTAAAGAAGTTGAAGAGGTTATCAGACTCAGAAGTAGTCCAAGATCCTGGGGTAGATAGATAAAAGAGTTGATTTTACGGTTTACTTGTCTGCTAAAGACTTATGGTGCAGATCATGAGGGACTATTAACTCTAATAAGTTGTTGTGAATGTGCTGATATTGATCGATGTTAGTAAAACCTAATGCGAAAAGGGGAACCTACATTGATTTGGGTGCTATCTTGCTGGTCAAGATTTCATTTGATGTACTACGGTCTTTTGCATGAAAAGTCGGAGGGTGTTAAAACCATAATATTCTGATTGTTGAATCATTCTTTTCTTTAGAGGAGCAGACAAAGTATTTGTTGCTATTTTGCATTTGTTTTGAAGTTATAAAATTATGTTTGTGAAAGGATTGTAAAGGAGGGTGTATTGGTGTACGGAGTGAGGAGTTACTTCAGAAGAGCTGTGACGGGATTGGACAGAGTTGGACCTGGCCCTTTCTGCAGGATCCCCAAACCTTTTGCTTTCTTCCTCCTATTGTTTCTGATCTGTCTTTGTTGGCTTTAGACCTCTGGGCCCTCAACCACTGCTGACCAATGCTGGAGTGCAAGTCCTCCCTGTCTTATTTTGTACTGGTGATTGGTTTATCCATGATTGGCATATTTGATTTACTAGTTAATCCCTAGTATAGTGCCCCAGGTGGGCCCAGGGCCTGTAAACCAAGTGCTAATACTGGGCCTGCAGCACTGATTGCGCCACCCACATGAGTAGCTTGTAAATATGTCTCAGGACTGCCATTGCAGTGTCTGTGAGTGCACATGTAAACTGCCAGTTTGACCTGGCAAGTGCACCCACTTGCCAGGCCCAAACCTTCCCTTTTACTACATGTAAGAAACCCTTAAATTAGGCCCAATGCAGCCCCATGGGCGGGGTGCAGTGTATTTAAAAGGTAGAGCATATACTGGTGTGCTTTACATGACCATATAGTGAAATTATGCCAATTTCAGTTTTCACTATTGCAAGGCCTATCTTTCCCATAGGATAACATGAGGATTGCCTTGAAATATCTTTTAAGTGTAATTTTCGATTGGGAGCAAATAGAGATATGAGGTTCGAAGTTTGCAAACTCACAATTTAAACATATATTTTTTGGTGAAGGTGTTTTTGAATTGTACGTTTGAAAATGCACCTTTAGAAGGAGGGTATTTTCTTGCTAAAGGCAATATCACAAAATAAAATGATGGACTTTTCAAACACTCACCCCAGGCACAGATCTGGCTTTTATCCATCGTTATTTTGCTTGCCACATCACCCTAGTTCAGACCCAGCTATATGCAAATCAGTCTTGACCCTGATCCCTATTGGTGCAGTCTAGCCCAAACAGCCAAGTCAGGTCATCCCAGGGCAGGATTCAAGCATCCTGCGACCGTTATCAGGGTATCACCCTTCACCAGGCAGGCTAGCATGAATCCAGTGGCGCAGCAAGCAAGGGACCCACATCTGGGCATTCACTAGCCACTTAGGGCGCACAAGGCAATATCACAAAATAAAATGGTGGACTGAGTGTTGAAACTTTTCAAACTATCACCCCCAGTCACAGATCTGTGTATAATCCATCATTATTTTGCTAGCCTCCCCTCCCCATGGCACACCGGCTCCAGAGACACCGCACTTCCCCGACTCCGTGCAACATCTGTTCCCTCATAGTTTCCCGAGGTACTATAACAGGGGTCTACACGACTCCATGGCCGGCCCGCTCCCTCATGTGTGGTGCCGAACTTTTGGAAGGGACTCCATCAAGCTGATTTGATAGTCCCAGTTGGAGCTATTGTGTTTCTAAGCACTATACTATAGTTAATCTTTGTAAAATTTGAATATTTACTTGTGTATGTTTGATTGTTGTTGTTTTGGTCTTGTTTTACTCAGATAAATATTGGCTATTGCTCTATATTGGTGTGGAGTACTTTTGTGGTGCTTTTGCTGTGTTACTGTGTGTGTGTGTACAAATACTTTACACGTTGCCTCTGTGATATGCCTAACTCCTTGAGCCAAACTACCAAGGGGGTGAGCAAGGGTTATCTTAGCTGTGTGACTCTCTTACCCTGACTAGAGTGACGGTCAATACTTGGACAGGGTGCAAACCACTGCCAACTAGAGACCCCATTTCTGACAGATGGTTGGTGTGAAATGCTGTGTTGTGTTGGGGTGACGTTCTAGAAAAATAATTGACATGTCTGGAATTACAAATTGAATCAAAATACTGAAGATTTGAATTGTCTTTGCTTGTTTATTACAAAATAACTCAAAAGACATGAAATGCTTTAAAGCTTTTAAGAGTTCTTGTGAGAGGATGATGTGAGGATTTTAGTAGGGGAGGTGAAGAGGCACTACCCGGGGCTACACCAGCACACTATATGGCAATATATATGGAATTACATACATGTTTATGGCTTTCTCAATGGTGCAAGATCAATGAGAATGAAGATCCATTAAGGTTTCCAAAGTACACTGCTTTTTAATTAAGCGTTGCTGAAAGATTGATGGAAAAATAAAGTGAGATGAAATCACAACCTATCCCTAAACAGCATGATGCATTAAATGCTTGGGAGAAAACAGCACATGCTAAGGAGAGAGAGAAACACCAAAATAAAGGAAGAAAAGCAGTGTGAAATTATGAAGATGGCCAAAGGGACAAAGGACAGCAAAGGTGGAGAAAATGTATAGTGGAGGGAGCTTGAATATACCAAGGTATAACTACGGAGAAGACTAAAAAGAATAATGCACAGGGAAATGATGGTGAGGGAGCTGCAAAGAAATCCATAACAAATGATAATGGTGCTTCGACTTTGGATGATACAGTGGCTACAACCCCTGTTGATCCAAATATGGTTCAAATTGAGAGACTATTGCAGGTAACACAGCCTGTTGTACAACCTGTTATATCTCGTACTGTGTCTACACAAATTGAAACTGTCAAGCATTCAACTGGAATTCCCATAAAAGTGAGCTGAAGTATGCGATACTGAGTCCCAACTCCACCACCAGGTCCCAATGGTATGTTATGTTATGTTATGTTACATGGATTTATATAGCGCGTATCAAAACGGCCTCGCAGTGCACAAAGCTTTAGATCAGTAACATCACAGAATCATATGTTGAAAGTTAAGTCTTAAATAACCACGTCTTAAGGGCCTTCTGAAAGGATAATTCCTGGTTTATTGCTCGTATACTAATAGGTAGAGAGTTCCACAATTTAGCTCCTTGATATGATAGAGATCTTCCACCCCATCTGGCTTTCTTCACTTTAGGAATCAATGCCAGATATGCCAAGGAGGATCTAAGTGACCTAGTAGGAGAGTAAAAGGATGCTAATTAACTCAAAATCTCTGGGCCCTGCTTGTACAGTGCTCTGTGTATATGGCATAGTGCTTTAAACTGCATTCTTTTAGCTACAGGAAGCCAATGTAGGGAAGAGATTCCCGCTTTGATAGATTCATGCATGGGGACATTCAGTAGCAGATGTGCTGAAGGATTTTGTACTCTCTGCAGTCTCTTGATCACATAATTTGGTGACCCAATAAACAAGGTATCCCCATAATCAATTCTAGAACCAATCATTGCTTGTAAAATTATTCTTTTAGATGTAAAAGGTAAAATGGAAAAGACTCTCCTTAGCATCCTAAGGAGACCAAAGGAGTTAGAGGCAATTCTATTGGCATGGTGGGCAAGATGAGGGTCTAACCAGACCTCAAGACTTTTTATAAGTTCTTTAGTTGGAGGTAGAGAAATCATGCCAGAATCGAGCTGGGCTTTGTTGTTTGCCCAAAGAACATCACCTCCGTTTTAATATCATTCAGTTTTAATTTACTGGTTGTCATCCAGGCGGATACAGCTTGAAGGCAGGGACCCAGCGCTGCTTCTATAGTGCAGGATCTCTGTGAGAGAGATACACTTAGTTGAGTATCATCCGCATACGTTACCACGTTTAGCCCCAAAGGCTGCACTATTTCTGCAAGTGGAAGCATAAAAATATTAAATAAGGTAGGGCTAAGAGAAGATCCCTCTTCCGGTTGGAAAGATAGGATCTGTCTAATACTTGGAACGATCTGTCTTTGATAAAAGATTTCATCCAGTCTAAGACTGGCCCTGATATTCCAATCTCTTGGATCCTCTCCAACAGTATATTCAGATCCACTGTATCAAAGGCGGCACTGAGATCCAACAAAATGATGGCTGTTTCCCTCTCCTTATCTAATTGTTTTTTTGCTTCTTCAGTCACAGCGATCAAAGCGGTCTCAGTGCCATGTAGTGGTCTGAAACCCGTCTGAGTGGGATGGAGGATCTTATTATCTTCCATAAAAGAAGACAATTGAGAATGGACATACTTTTCAGCTATCTTAGATATGATTGGTAGCAATGAAATGGGTCTGTAATTGCTAAAAAGTCCAGGATCTAAATTAGGTTTCTTCAGAAGTGGTTTTATGATAGCATGCTTCCATTGCTCTGGCACTACACTGGAGGCTATTGAAGAATTAATAAGCTCCGTGATCACGGGAACCATTACAGGCGCCCCTAACCATAGAACGTTTGGGGGGGCTGGATCCAGGGGGGAACCTGATTTAATAGCTGCAAGATGTCTTTTCACAAAATCTTCCTGAATCGGTGGAAGGTCTGCCAGGATCACTGAATCCGTCTTTTGTTTAGAATCATTTCGTATCGAATTAGATGCACTGGGAAAGGTCAAATAAATATTTAAGACTTTTTGTTGGAAATATGACGCCAAATCACTGACATGATCATAGGAAGCGTCCACCAATCCCGTGTCCTCTCAAGACTGAGTTGTCTCATTGAGGACACTAAAAATCTCTTTAGGTGAGCGCGCTGCCTGTTTGATTCTCAAGGTGTAGTATCTGAATTGTGCAGATTTAATTTCATTATGATAGAACCAAATCGCTTTCTTGCATTCTAGTTTTAAGGTTTTTTAGGTGACTTTCTCCATCTCCTTTAACATTTCCTGCACTCTGTTTTAATTTGGAGCAGATGCAGAGTGAACCAGGGGGAGTTCCGCCTCAAATTGGCTTTTCCTGTGGCGGGAAGAGGTAAGAGTGCATCTAAGCTGCCAGAAATCCAATTGTTAAAAGATTTTGACATGTCTGTGGTATTAGTTTGCTCAGTTGGCTTACTCTTTTCCAATGTATTAATCCACACATCCGCCTTGAGCTTATGCCAGCGTCTGGAAGGTGGGGGAATATTCATCTTCAGTTTCCTATATTTAAACCTGGTAAATTCCATCCTTATCAGATAATGGTCAGACCATGCCAAAGGATAGGATACCAGTGGTATTAATTCCTTAACATTTGAGAAGACCTAATCGATCGTATGGCCCTTGTTATGTGTTGGGCCTTTAATCAATTGTACTAGATCAAGGGCATTCATGTCTGCAGTCAACAATTTGGCTATTGAACTATCTACCGCTTCTGCATTAATGTTAAAATCACCTAGTAACAAAAAGTTGGATTTGGTATGAACCAGTTCCGAAATATTCTCTGCCAAAGAATGCAGGAAGTTTTCTGTAGGGCCAGGGGGACGATAGACCAAAACACCCAGTAAGGAAGATTGGGGATTCAAATTAATGGAAAAGTACATACTTTCACATCCTATATTCTGTAGTGGGTGTGTATTAACAGAGAAAGTGTTCCTATAAATTAGTGCGATACCCCTGCCTCTGGTGTTAGCTCTATCAAGTCTACTTATACGGTATTCACTGGGTAGTGCCAGTGAAATATCCTGTGCAGATCCTTCATGTAACCATGTTTCAGTCAGGAAGAGAATCATGGTTTTAGTCTGTTCTAACAGTAAATGTATATCATGTTTATGTGCCACTAAAGAGCAACAATTAACTAGAAATAGTGATCTATTGAATTAACACAAATATTCTGTGTAACATTCTTTAATGCATACAGGGCTTCCGAATCATACTTAATTCTTACTTTCGTTGTAGAGTTCTGAACAGCAGGTCTAGGCTCTGGGCTCATTCTGACGCCGATGGTCGCAGACGGGTTTGCCTTTGGCGCGCCGGTGGCACGCCCGCTGCACGCGTCCACTGCGCGTCGCTATCATCGGGCATAAAAATAGCCCATGTGCTTACGGAGCTGCACGGATCTGCACCACTAACCATCCCAAAATGGCGGTCTTAGTCGTGCTTATTTAGAAGGAAAAATGGTGTCCAAAAAGCTAAGGGCCTTATTTATACTTTTTGGTGCAAAATTGCACTAAGGCAGTTTTGCCCCAAAAAGTTTTGCACCGGCTTGCACCATTTTTTAGCACGAGCTGGGCACCATATTTATGGAATGGTGCAAGCCGGTGCAAAGGGTAGGCTAGCTTAAAAAAAAATGACGTTAGGCAGTTTTGAGTCAAAATAAATGATTCTGACCAGATTAGCATCATTTTTTGATGCTAAGGGGCATATTTATACTCTGTTTGCACTGAATTAGCGTCATTTTTAAAAAAACTCTAATTCAGTGCAAAACTAACTCCATATTTATACTTTGGTGCTAGACCTGTCTAGCACCAAATTTATGGAGTTAAAGTCATTTTTTGGAAGTGCAAACCTACCTTGCCTTAATGAGATGCAAGGTAGGCGTTCCCGTGCAAAAAATGACTCTATGGCCTTAACACCATATTTATACTCCCATGTAAAAATGGTGCAAGGGAGGGAGGAGGGGTCAAAAAATGGGGCAAAGCTCGCTTTGCCCCATTTTTTAAGACCTGGGTCAGGGCAGGTGTCAGGGGACCTGTGGCCCTATTTCCATGGTGGAACACCATGGAATAAGCCCAGAGGTGCCCTCCCTAGGCCCTAGGGGCACCCCCACCCACACTAGAGGGACTGCGAGGATGGGGGACCACATCCCAGGTAAGTACAGGTAAGTGCATTTTATTTTTGAAAGTGCCATAGGGGGCCCTGAAATGGGCCCCCATACATGGCACCGGGTGCAATGGCCATGCCCAGGGGACCCCTGCCCTCTGTGCTGGCCACTGGGGTGGTGGGCATGACTCCTGCCTTTTCTAAGGCAGGAGTCATGTGGCATGGTAGGTTTAGCACCATAAAATGACGCTAATCTGGTTAGAGTCATTTTTTTTTACTCTAACCTGCCTAAAGCCATTTTTTGGTGCTAAACCCTCTTATTCTATACTGCCAGCCCCACCCGACTAAAGTCACTTTTTAAAACTCTAGCCTACCCTTTGCACCGGCTTGCACCATTCCATAAATATGGTGCCCAGCTGGTGCACAGAAATGGTGCAAGCCGGTGCTAAACTTTTTGGTGCAAAAGCCAATATTTTGTAAGTTTGCGCCACTTTTGTGTCATAAAATGACGTTAATGCGGTGCAAAAAAAGTTTAAATCAGGGCCTTGGTGCTAGATGGGTCTAGCACCAAAGTATAAATATGGAGTTAGTTTTGCACTGAATTAGAGTTAAAAAAAATGACACTAATTCGGTGCAAACAGAGTATAAATATGACGCAAAGTATAAATATGCCCCTAAATATGGCGTTAAGGCCATAGAGTCATTTTTTGCACGGGAACGCCTACCTTGCATCTCATTAAGGCAAAGTAGGTCTCCACTTTCAAAAAATGACTTTAACTCCATAAATTTGGTGCTAGAGGGGTCTAGCACCAAAGTATAAATATGGAGTTAGTTTTGCACCGAATTAGAGTAACAAAAAAATGACACTAATTCGGTGCAAACAGAGTATAAATATGCCCCTAAGTTCTAAACATGCCCACACCTCAGCCTCTGAACACAGACCAGGTGTGGGATAATTCAAAAGAGTCCTCACCAATTTAACTAACATAGAAAAATGACAGGCCTAGGCTGAGGATAAGTGTCAATATGCGTCGTGCCAATAAAAAGTTCCTTGACAATAAAATACAAACTATTAGACTATTAAAACTATTAAAATTATATTACCACCAATCACCTGGTAAGGCCAATATGTCAAGGAAACTCTAACCCACTAGGGAAAATGGGATTGGGGGATGAAATACACTGCTCCATTTGTCTGCCCCATCTGCGGCTCTTCCTGGGCAGCCCATCTATGGATATTGACTCTCTCGCCAGTTTCTGTAGAAAGACACACTCAAGAGTTCTATATTGTATTAGATAGGAGTGTAACCCTAACCACCTAACTTCCTCTAACCTATAGAAAGATTAATGTACCTGATCATTCCTGCTTTCCCACCTGCACTACCTGTTGACTCACAAGTGAGTTGTTGGGAATGGGATATCCATTCATCACTGGGATTGATAATACCTGAAAAACAAACAAGAGCTGTGATCAATGAGTGCCTCCCTGACACAAGTAACATATCATTCTCTAGTACATTATTGAACAGTGTACATACCACAATTATGATGCATGTCGCTGTATACCTTTAGAAATTGGGCAATAATGCAAAGCTGGTACCAACGAGTATCATATTAAAGTAATAAACGTAGGGGCATATTTATACTCTGTTTGAGCCGAATGTGCGGCAAATATTTTGACGCACATTCAGCGCAAACCTTGCCCCATCCTTATACTATGATGCCCGATCCCAGTGGACATCAAAAATCCTCTGTGTGTGTAATTTTTTGGAAGCGGGAAACCGCCTTGCTTTAATGACATGCAAGGTAGGTGTTCCCGTCCCAAAAATGACTTTAAGGCCTGTGCGCCTTATTTATACTCCCGCGCCATTTTGACGCACAGGAGGGGGCAGGCCTTAAAAAACGGCTTGGTGAGGACAGGCATTAGGCGAACCTGTGGGCTCACTTCCAAGGTCTCTCACCATGGAAACAGTCCAGAGGTGCCCTTCCCTGCCCCCGGGGACACCCCCTGCCACCCTCGCCCACCCCTGGAGGACACCCATGGATGGGGGGAACCATCCCAGGTAAGTACAGGTAAGTTGGGCTAAGTATCATTTTTTTTAAGTGGCATGGGGGGCCTAATTTGGGCCACCCTACATGCCACTGTGCCCAATGGCAGCAGTTCCCTGGGCATGGCCATTGGGCAAGGGGGCATGACTCCTGTCTTTGCTAAGACAGGAGTCATTTCAATGGGGGTTGTGCGTCAAAAAATGGCGCAGGTCCGGTTTCGGCCATTATTTTTTACTCTAACCTGACTTGCACCATTTTTTGACGCACAACCCTCATTTACCCCTATGCCGGCACTGCCTGTTTTGAGCAATTTTTTTTACTCTGACCAGCCCGCAGCGCCAGCTAAAGTCAATCCTTAAATTAGGCGCGCACCAGGTGCGTAGGAATGGCGTTAGCCAGAAGTAAATTTTTTGACGCAAACCAGCGCCGGTGCTGGTTTGCGTCCAAAAGTATAAATATGGGCCTTAGCATATTTAAAACAGTATTGTTGCACAATTATATCCCCCAAATAGTTTAGTATCTATGCTTTGTGTCTCAGCAATTAGTACACATTCACTATAATCACAGTGGCATAACATGCCATACGCAATGACAAGGTTCAACACAGAGGGCCATATGGCCGCTCCACGGTTGAAAGACCGCGGAGGCCATTCAGGCTTTCCCGCTGGGCTGGCGGGCGACCGCCAGAAGGCCGCCCGCCAGCCCAGCGGGAAACCCCTCCCCACGAGGAAGCCGGCTCTGAATGGAGCCGGCGGAGTGGGTATGTGCGACGGGTGCAGTTTGCACCCGTCGCGTATTTCAGTGTCTGCATTGCAGACACTGAAATACACAGTGGGGCCCCCAGGGGCCCCGCGGCACCCCCTACCGCCATCCTGTTCCTGGCGGGCGAACCGCCAGGAACAGGATGGCGGTAGGGGGTGTCAGATGGGGGATTCCAAGGGCAGCGGAAAACCGGCGGGAGACCGCCGGTTTTCCGCATCTGACCGCGGCCGAACCGCCGCGGTCAGAATGCCCTGCGGGGCACCGCCGGTCTGTCGGTGGTGCTCCCGCCGACCCTGGCCCCGGTGGTCTCGGACCGCCGGGGTCAGAATGACCCCCAGAATCTGTGTTGTTAGCGCATTAGTCTATGCTTTTAAGCTTGTCTGCTGATTTATCTGTTAACTTGTTTGGAATTAGTTTTATCCTAATGAGCCAATAATGTATTTCTGTGTTTTACAGGTCTTATAGGTCTCTAATAAGGTTGCGCCCCGGAATAAGCACTTCAACTGGCTTTTAATTGCACACACAATTCAAGATAGGTACACTGCATGCACATGTGGCGGGCTACCACCTTAGAATTGTGTTAAATTTGTTTTCTTTGTCTTATTCAGGTCACCTTTGGATGCACAGAAGATCAAGGGAGGATTGAGGTCAGATGATGTCCAGGAATAATGACATCCAGCTGGAAGCATTGTGGCTGTGAGGAGGAGGAAGAGGAGTTGTGGTCGTAGGGAGCTCTCTTCAGCGTCACAGCAAGCATTACAAGTGCTCCTTTATGGTTAGGTGTGGTTAAAGTAGCTGGTCACACCCAGCCATGGCCAATATGACCACTGAGTCTTGTGAGGCCTCTACTCTATGCAGTATGATGGTCCTTGTGTACAGGAGTGCTTCTAAAGGCATATGTTTCTTCATCATTCAGGGAAAAATCTTTACTGGTTTGTGCACTATGTGCACTCGTACCTACGGCAATGTTTTCCTCCTCTATGTCAGAGGAGCTGGGTTGTGTGCAACGCGTATTGATACCTGCAACATCATAGTCCCCTTTAAAATCAGAGTAAAAAATAGTCTCAACCTCAGAAGAGTCAGAATGGGGATTCCAAGCCTGCACAAGATCTAAGTCAGCAGTAGTGGATAGACAAGCCTGACAGAGACTGTTTCTGCAGTGATACCTTCAGGTGTTACGGCTGCTACTGTGACTATACCAGCACTGGTTACTAGAATCAAAACAGCTCAGCCCTTAAAGATTCAAACATCAACTGCACCTATAAACATTGTCCCAAATAATGTGGTTCAAGGAGCTGTTGGAAGAGCACCTGCAACCGGGTACATCCCAACATCGCAGAATTCACAGATTGTTGCCTGGACACCATTGCAAACTGTTCACTGATTGAGAGAAGGGAAAATAATAGTCTTTATGACACCAACAGCATGGGGGGAGACAAATTTATTTGTCGGTGAAATGTGTCCACCATGGTTATAAGAAATCATAGAAAATAAAAAGACAGGGATTGCAGAACTTCAAGCTGTTCTCTGAGAAACTGAAAAATAAACCAATAAATTTCCCAAAGTTAAAAGTTGAGTTTGAAGAAATAATTAGACAATGTTTAGATATTGGACACATAAATCAATATCATGGGAATTAATTAATTTATCTGAGAAAAGAGATTCTACGGCCTGCAGCTGCCACCCATGACAGATGAACTGAATTGGAAAGAAAGTATGAGGTCGATCTTTCAATGAGTGTCCCTTTGTAAAGACGTTTCATAGCACAGTCAGATGATGACGCAATCGAGGCAATGTGTTCTTCAGGAATGCAATTACACTTTACTGAATTGGTAAAATGCATCTGTATATGCAGCAATTTTGAGAAATTAGAGAGTAAATGGATAAAGAAACAGGTAAAGAAATAGAGACTATTAGATAAAAATGAAGAAAATAGTTAGCCACCTCCAAGTCCACCTGATGATTGAGAAGCTTTGACATTACCGATGACAGCGGTACCACGTGGAGGGAATGTTCATGTACCATGGAGTAGAGGCGATCTTGCAACATTTACAAAAAACGTTCCAAAGTTGAGGGAGAATTCTACACAGGGGTATACACAAGTTAACAGATTTGTGAACATTTTCAAATTGCTGTGGACTGATTTAAATACATTCTTTGATATTGTGGTAAAATAGCTGTGCAATGGCAAAGCTCTGAACCTCCAAGGGATGCACGTACTTGTGCACCATCTCCTATAGTAATAGTCAAGTATGAGGAGATGATTACCTTCTTGAAGGACCAAGTTCCAGACTAAGATATTGATTAATATATTAATCAAACCACACAAGAGGCAAAATAATCAGTGCATTCATATTATGAGCAATTGCTACAGGTGTTCAAACAACAGTGACAAGAATATTTCAAGAAAAATGATGTTGGGTTTTTCATTATGCAGTTTGTTCTTGGGTTGAGACCAGATATTAGAATACACATTCACCGGAACGTAATTTGGTGGCAGATGAAACCTTTAGATGGAAGGCTTAGGTATGCAAAAAATACTGAAGTGATGAACAACAGATGAAGGAGAAAAGTCTTAAGGAGAAATGTATGATTGCACAAACAAAGTCGACTAAAAAAGGTTTTCAGAATCAGCTGTTTGGAGAAACCCAAATGAAATGAAAGGTTTTTAGTGTACAAGTTGAAGTTCAAGGTGTTCAAGGAGGCTTTGGCTTTTCGCAGGGTAGAGGTACAGGTGTTTCAATTGATCCAAATTCTAGTATAGATGTTTCAACATTGAAGAAATTGACCCCTTGCCATTTTTGTAACAAAACTTGACATTGGAAGAGGGAGTGTAGGCAGAATCCAAATAGATTGGGTGGAGATGGTCTAACTCAAGGAGGAAATCAAGTGCAAATGCAGAATGTACCTGCTCAGCAAATGTAAGTGCCATTGCAGTCTCAGACCTAAATGATGAACGTCCCGCAAGCTCTGACAGAACCACAGAATATGGGAACCCCTAGATATAATGTGAATCAGATACTGAGAGCAAATTCAACTTCATTTCGCAATCAGAATCCATATCATCAGTTCCCCATGTTTGACAGAGTGAGTTTTAGATCTGACAATTCCCAATGACAGTGCCTGAGGCGGGAGGAAGATTGCGTACTTGGCGCTGTCTTAGAGGTAGACCATAGTAAACCATTTGTAGAAGGAGAAGTAAATGGCCACCAAGTATCATTCCTGATTGACACTGGAGCTACAATATCCACTGTTAGAACAGCGGATGTTCAGGTGGTAGGAGTTACAAATAAACAGTTAGCAAACCCAGTTTCACAGTTGTGCCCTTTAAAAATAGGTTCATTTGAGGAAAACCTTAAATTTGCTGTTTGTGATTTGAGTCCAGTAAGTCTGTTAGGAAAAGATCTATTGTGTACGTTAAATTGCACAATTTACTGTATACCAGATGGTGGTGAGTTTCAAACACATGACGAAGATGTAGAATTAAAAATAGCCCGACAAGGAACAGCTGTAGGATTATATCCAGTGAGAACAGTAGAGGATTTGCTTTCTGATTTAAAATAGACCGTGAGCCCTGAAGTTCCAGATTTTACAGGAAAATATATCAGACTAATCAATGGTGTAGAACCAGTCTGAATTATTGTGAAACCCAGTGCTATGTACCTGAGAACACCACCATACAGTTTGATCCCAGGGTCAGTGGCAGGAACAATACCAGTAATTGAAGAAATGTCAAGAAAAGCGATTTTAACAGAAATTGTTAGGAGCCTTTGTAACTCGCCAATCATGGGCTTACAGAAGCCAAATGGTAAATATTGAATTGGGCAAGCTCTCCGAAAGATTAACAACATCATTGTTCCATGTTATCCCATAGTACCAAATCCGACAACAATGCTTTTTCAGATTCTGTATACTGCAGAAAGGTTTACTATTGAGGACTTGTACCAGGCCTTCTTTTCTATTCCAATGAAAGAGGAAAGCCAGTTCTTGTTCATGTCCACAGATAGAGTTTCGGCTTGGTGCTGATTTCCATAAACGTGTACAGAGAGCTCATTTATCTTTAATCAGATCTTGAAAAAGAGTCTTGAATCTCTGCAGATGCCTTGCAGATCAGTTCCCATACAATACATTGATGACCTGCTTGTGGCATCAAATACACAAGAAGTTTTCAGACAAGATACGCTTCCCTTGCTAAATCATCTAGCTGAGAATCAACATAAGGTGCCTCTGAGCAAACTACAATATTTTCAAAAGGAACTCCAATATTTGGGACATATTGTTGAGAACGGAATGAGCAAGGTGTCACAAGAAAGGGTTGGGACTATCCTTAAGTTGAGTCCACCAAGAACTCAGGATGTTTCTGGGAATGGTTGGCTACTGGAGACAGTGGATACCAAGTATTTCCCTAGTGGACAAGCCTTTACTGAGGTTGAAAAGATGTGTCTAATCCACTTCCATGAGACAACAATTGCTTGAACATTTTGCTAGGGCTGAGAGAAAGTCTCTGTCACGCCTCTGAACTAAGAATGCCTGATTACAGTAAAAAGTTCACATATTTTTGCAGTGAGAGGGAGGGCTGCACTCTCTCAGTGCTTACTCAGATGCATGGAGATTCACAGAGATGTGTGGCATACTTTTCGATCACCCTTGAGCCTGTTGCCGCAGGATTGCCCGGCTGCCTGAAAGTGGCAGTTGATGTCAGTATTGAGACATGCCGTCATTTGGTTGAGGTATTACTCACTCAAATGAAAACACAGTATATGACAAACAGGAAACTTACAAAGAATGAAGAACAGATTCTTGCAGTGGAAAACATTGAGTTGAGGAATTGTCATATGTTAAATCCGGCAACCCTTCTGCCATTACCTGAAAATGCAATTGATGAGGAAGGTGGACATGATTGTCTAGATGTCAGTGTCTTATGCACCAAGCCTGGTCCAGACATAAAAGATGGACCTGTGAAACACCCTGATTATGTATTTATGTGGACGGCTCATGTCTGAGAAACATTGAAGAAACCTTGAAAGCAGCCTATGTTGTTTGTACAATTCAAGAAATTGTAGAAGCTTCATGGTTTTGAGATGTTACCTCAGCACATGTGGCAGAATTGATTGCCCTTACATGAGCCTGTAGCCTATCAGCCCCATTGAGAGTGACTAAATTGAGATCAAGTGTGTCATTTGAGCAAATTATCACTTCGAAGACAAAATCAAGTGGTATAAGTCACACAGAAGAACATCAACAAACACTAAGAAGGTCACAAAGAGCAAGAGTACCTTGTCAAAGGTATTCTGTACCTGAATTGTCCTATTACACAAATGAAGATCTAAATGCATTAGTGCTAGATTTGATTGACCTGAGCCTCACACTAAAAACAGGTTTGGAGAAGGAGCACCTTTAAGAAACAAAACGTTTGAGCGACACTATTAAGTGAAAAAGTGCAAAAGGCTGCAATAATGACTATAATAACATTGAAAAAGTTGTTTAATAACAACTTTAACAAGGCAGCAGTAGAAGAGTAAGAGTGGGCAGAACTCACAGAGTTCTACTCTGTGGAATGGGGAGGAGTTGACTAAAACCTTTAGATTCTGCAGAGCTCCCTGGGTGGCGGAGTTCAGGTCTGAGCACTGCTGAAAAATTGATAGAGAAAAGGAAACCAAACAAACTACTTTTAGGTGGGTGCGCCTGTGGCAGGGGAGGCACTCTGGGCTCCAGGTAGAGAATTGGGCTGGATGGCACTGCCGGTCTGAGTGAGCAACTTCCAGCAGTGCATTAAAGACTTGTTTATGCCCTGAGCTAAGCCTGTTGCCACCAGCAATGCCAGTGGGACTTCCCTTTCCATTGCTCTGCAAGAGCTCAGCCTGAGCCCTCCACTGCCGTCCTTTCGAAGGGCCCCACTTCCAGATGGCATAGGACTCCTGTCACTGGTGCAGGACAAAGGACTCCATCAGTGGCCCCGACAGACAGGAGGCTCTGGATAATCTGGGTTGAGCACGGGGCAGTCATGGGGGCTGTGGCAGGGTTGAGTTGAAGGAGCGGTCATTTGTTGGGCATGAGGCCAGAAGAGATGAGACAGAATGAAGTAAACAAGCTTTGGTCACGTCCTCAATGGAGAGGGCTGGGCTGCCCTGCCTGCTGCCAGGTCTTTATGCCCCCTCAGAGAGCACAGGCAGCATGGTCTGCTCGTCCTTGACCCAGTCGGGCATTCCTGTGTACATTGTCAACATGTGACAGAGGAATGGCACTGGGATTGCTGCTTTATTGTAGACATGTGGCTCTGCAGAAGTGTCTGTATGTCCTGCTAAGCCTTGCATCTCATCGAGGGAGGGCACACTGTCAACCAACACAAACAACAGCCATGTGTTGCTCTCATTTAGACACTGCTACCGAGCAGGCATACCTTGAATGTCTTTTTGCTGCTATGAACACATGGGCCAAGAGACAAAGCATGTTTAAAATACATCTTCGGCAAAGAAGGTACTTTCTGAAATACATAAACAACTGCATGTTCTGCTAGTGCTACGTGCAAATACCACCACTATAGCTCTTGAATGGATACACTTGTACAAGTTGCCTGTCCCTTATTTTGAAGTGGGCAACTATAGCTTCCCTCTGACAGCCTGCTCTTAATCCGAAGCTGCCCTGCAATTTTCCACGCAGCCCGAACACACCCGCTTCATACCACATTCACTGCCACAATGTGGGCATGTGACCTGAACTGCCCTCTCAATGGAAAACCACCAGTATTCTTCTGTCGGGAATTCTGTAGGCACATTTTTTTTTAAATCACGGTATTGTCCCCACTTTAGGTGTGTGCAAACCTGCATCCGATCTTTCATCACATACCCGGGGAGATTTTTCGAGCAGCGCATTGGACAACATGTGGTGCCACACTTCACCTGCAAACTTCTGCACACTAAAGATTAAATTGATTGTTTATAAGTTGCCAAAATACCAATGTAGCCAGTTACTCATAGCACCCCTTATTGCTCATGTTCATTTATTTCCCCCCATATGGATGAGAAATATGGAACACACCATCCTCTCTTGCACTTTAGTGACCATGATATTCATGAGGCGCAGCATATAGGATGAGACACGGATTGCTCGTACCAAACAGGCTGGACAATCCTGCTATTCTATTTTTTCCTTTCAAAATAAAAGACTACCTCTCATTACCTCACTGCCCACTACTTCAGTTCAGAATAGGCTGGTGGAAGGTTGAAGTCTCCAACCTGCTGCAGCTGCTCTCACCACTGTCCCAACGAGGGTTGCTGCTATCCATGAGCTCATACCGCCATACCCTAAGCAATCGTTGGTGAGCAGTGCCTCAGCCTCAATACTTTCCAGATGGCACCAAGGTCAGTGAATCCCATGCACAGCAGGTGCTGCTCCTCTTCACTCTCCATGCCACCTTAAGCTCCTGCGCGCCACCCTCTTCCTGGCCCTCTCACTTCCACCCGTTGCTTCTCTTCCAAAGCCATTCTCATGTCATGTGACTGGACAAAAACCGGTGGAGCACAGGGAGTAACTGACAAAAATTCAGGTCACTGAGAAGGACTTTGAAATAATGGTGGGTGGTAACTCCTTCACACGTTGGTAGCCGAGTTATTGCTGAACTCCACGCTCCAAGAGGAGCACGGAGTAGGCAAATCTCTGCAAACTCTGCCAGCATAGCAGATTCTATCACCCACCCCTGTAGGCGAGTAGGGATAACATATTTCAAAGAAGATGGAGTAAAGTTAGCAATGACTATACAAAGATTGCTGTAAAAAAAGCTGAAAGAACTAACTGCAAAAGAAAATCCAAGAAACTGCTCTACATAAAAATCTGAAAGTGGATTGTTGATATTACTTGCTGCTATATTTCCTTTAACAATCTGACGGTAGACAAACATGTTTCGTAACCAAGGCTAGATGCAAGATTATTATGGTCATTAAATTTTTAGTAGTAGTTTTAGCAGTCATAACGATATTAGTAGGGATTTATTTCACATAATAGATAGAGAAACACATCTGTGCACTTGCTCCTATGACATCTACACACAATAGATGGGACAAAGTTGAAGGCGTAATTTGTGGAATACACGAAAGAAGATTACACAGCTATCATTTATTCTGGGTTAGTTCAGGAATGCACACAGGTATTAGAAGAAAAAGAGTGTTACATTTACGCATACTTAACTTCATCGGCTGCAGATGAGGTGACACATCACATACCTTTGTCATATGCAATCACATTTAGTATGTTACTAAGTGTAGTATATAGGCAAAAATACTTTAAATATTACTATTCTAACTACAACATGATTCATTCAAAAGTTCCCTTACAGATAAGTATGAATTAATTTAGACGATCAACAACTATAGGCACAGTTAGAACAGATGTAAAAATGTGACTTGTTTAATGAAACCCTTAGAGAAGACATTTATTATGACATTAGAAGAAAGGAGGGCACACATTTCTCATGGTAAAAACAAAACAGAGGACATTTCGAAAAATGTTTGGAAGAAGATGAATATTGAAAGAAAATGATGTACCCTATGCTAAAATTAGATACACAACAAAAAAGAAAAATATGTGCTTACAAAAGAAGAAACCCATTTTAAAAAAGACCGGTAGGAGTTAGACATTGTGAATACACATTTGAAATAATGGGCAGTTCATGGCAAATTTTACAAAGAGAAGAGACAGTCATCTATTTCATCTGTGAACAGGATGCTTATTTTCAGTTACCAGTTGATTAGGAGGGTATTTGCTACGTAGCTTTGTTATTTTCTAAAATATATGATGCAAGCAGTGTAAAGGCTTCCATAATGACACCATCACATAGACATACATGTAATGTAAGTGATAGAACACAATTAGTAGAAGATATCTTTGGAGCCATCATTCCACCAGTAGGAGTTGTTTTAAATGACAAGAGGATTAGAAATCTTTCAACAGTAGTGGATAAATTGGCAACCAGTACCATACTTTTGAAATGTATAAGTTGTAAACACTGAATTATTGGCTATTATATCAATGGTTTTACAAGATTGATTAGCTTTACACAATTTGCTCGCAGAGAAAGACGGACTCTGCAAGATGTTGAAGTCTCAGCATTGCTGCCAATACATACCTGATGAGAGTAAGAAAGTTTTTGAATTGACAAATAACGTTTCTGACTTAAAGCCTGAATTAGAATCTGTACAGACTACTAATGTTTTAGACAAATTAAGTAAAGGAGTTTCTGCAATTGGCAACTGGTTTGCTACAACTGGAGGAGAAATCTCCAGATCTATATTTGTGTTAATACTAATAGTTGGATTTTGCTTATTAATATTGGTTCCTTTAAGTAAAGTTTGTAGATGTTATTTTGCAAAGAAAAAGAACAGTTAAAGAAACAAGCAGATTATAAAAGAGACAGAATTAGAAGATGATAAGAATAAAGAATACAAAAGATTGAAAAGGATCTGTGACCTGAAAAGAAAGAGGAAATATTCAATTTAGAATAACAGTGAACTCTAAAGATTCTTTTGTATAAAAGCTGTGATAGATTGATAAGGGGGGGGTTTGAGGGTGCATATTAAAATGCTGAAAAATAATGGTAAAATAACATGCAAAACTAATTATGTGAATACATGTGTTAAATGTAAAAATAGTGTAGGCAATCATACTTGTACGTGCTCAAACACTACGGGCCTCGTTATGAGGCTAGCAGTCTTAAAATTGCCAGCCCTCCGGTGAAATTCAGGACTGTCGCTGCTGTGGAGGTCGGACCGCCACATAAAGACCCTGGCGGTCAGACTGCCAGGGTTCTGCCAGCACTGCTGGGATCCACGATCCTGATGGCCTGGTGGTGGCAGAGATCGTAATCCACCAGGGCAGTGCTCCATGCATTGCTGCCCTGCAGATTAAGACCTCGTTCGCAGTCTCATCGCCATGAAAAGGCTAGTGGAGAACAGGTGAAGGGGTCCCCTGCCCAGCACTGCTGGAATTGCGAGGGTGCTGGTGCACCCTGCAGGGAACAGCATTGCTGTCGGCTCGGTTATGAGTCGGAGACAGTGCTGCCGCCTATTTCCCACTAGGCCGGCTGGCGGAAACCGAGGTTTCCGCCCACCTGCCTAGAGTATAACACCTAATAGGTCTGGCAGGGTGGTTGTCACAATGGCGGTAGCCACCCTGTTGGGAGTTTGATGGACAGGCTTTACGGTCTGTCAAACTCGTAATGAGGGCCTAATTTAAAGTTTGGTTGACAGGCTACTCTGTCACAAACATGAAGGATATCCCATCCACCGTATTAAGAATACCCTAGGATATAATGGGATCATAATAAAGTGGGTGGGATATCCGTCACAATTTGACAGAATAAACCCATCTGTCAATCTCTAAATCAGGCCCTGAGACACTGCCATATTATAGCTAACTAAACCAAAAGGAATTATAGAATCAGCACACAGCTTGATTTTGACCATTTGAAAGACTTGTTTTTCACAATGAATAGTTGTTGTGCAAAACATTTTTCTTCTTGTTTATGCAAATGCTTCTAGTGCTAAGAAGACTATTGTTAGTCACTAATCACTAATCACTATTAGGCTGTTATTTAGAAGGAGAGAAAAGAACACTCACGCTATATGTGGTCTAGAATTGGAGGATGAATAATAAGAAACTAGCTTAAATAGTTACACAGTAAGACATAGTTGCGGCCTTAGAAGTTGCTACCTAATGTTTGTTGTGTTCCTGTGAGATGATGGGGAGTGAACGCGTTCCCATGGGCTTATCCTAAGCTAGTTGGTCAACTGAAGAAATAAGAGCAACACGTTGCAACATTGATTTTGTGTGTTTATAATGGAGCATATTCCTAGAGTAGGTCATCGCACTCTCTTTTACTCCCCTTTCGATGCTCTTGTTAGTACACTGCTTAGAGACTCTACTGAGTTTCTTGAACCTCTCTTCAGGAGAAGTTCTGCTTTGACTGATTTTGAAATAGTGAGTTGATTTTTGATGTTGAAGCTTTATGCTTCATTCTTGATTTCTCTCACATCAAGACACTTTATGGGTTCCTGAAACTGACACCCTTTTCCTTTCCATTCTTAGAACAGGGTTCTTTCCTTTCTGAACATGCCTAATGTATGTTATTGTGATTTATTGATTATTTATTGCTTAGTGATTTCTGACAACAGACAGAGATTAATAATCTTTATTTTGTAACATTAATCAAGAAGAATTATAAACGTTTTGGGGAATCAAACCCTTTGACTAATACCAAAATCTGTTTATTGACTGAAATGGAATTTAGAAATTGTTATGATAAACTAATGTGATGTACAGCTCCTAATTAATGTCCATCAGCATCAGGCTTTGGGGCTTTAGGGTTTTGGGTTCGTTGTCGGCCCTTCTCTTTAAGTTCTTGTGAAGTTCTACACACCATGCTAAAGGTAATGATTTCTGTTAAAACTTTAATCGAAAATGAATTTGGTACATTGTTTTCTAGTTTCTGATTTGTCCATTAGAAGGGGTTGTTATGGCCGTGCGTGTGGATTTTGCGCCTGAGGGTACCTTACGTGCGTGCTTTGTTTCTTTATTTGATATTGCATAGAAAAATCAATAAACAGTACCATTGCGTTTTTTTAAAGATATTCAAAAAAGTGTGTTTATCTCACTCAGCATCAGTTAGCACCGCAACCAATGGGAAAGGGGCCATGTGATTTCATGAGATGAAAACAATGAAATCAATCCTATGTTTCCCGGTACTCTCTGTCACCACAATAATAAAACAGGGAGCCAGGGATCTTGTCATGGCATCTTAATAATATTGCGGCTGCCTACGGAGAAAAATAAACGCACTGTATTTTCTTTCTGCAAGTCGGCTGGGAACACAAACCTATACTTTAGTGGATTAGGGACATTAGCGCTTTTAATATCGAGCAATCAAGATTTCTAATACAAATAGAAAAGCACAGTGTCCACCTCCTTCTTTTCTTCCCCTGCTCCTTCCCAGCTGGTTTAATGAAAAGGATAGCCAGACGTTTAAGTTCTTTTTAGCATTTCAATACTTTTAATATCCTTGGAGATAAGGAGATAAGAGATATTAACAGAAGGTGTTCGTGTTACTGTACCTCTCTGCTTTGTTCGCCCCTTCCTTGCTTGCCAGTCCCAATTCAGAATTATTTTTTCTTTAACAGGAAGATATGATAAGATTATATGTATTAATATAAAGAATATTATGAACACGCAATACTTGCTCCAGTGTTGGGGGAAAAGTGCTCACCACAGATTCAGTAAGTGTGACCTGAATCAATTACCAGCGGCGTCCTTTTTTTATTAAAAGGCCTTTCAGGCAGCCTGTTATCAAAAACTTTTAAAGGCCTTTCCAGTGTAGAAGAAATGAGTTCTCTTTACATAGCCTGCCTCTTCTTACAATCACCAACAATAACCATTTTTGACGGTGTCTGCATCGGTTTAAGGTGTATTCTGACATCTTTCACTGGAAGGGTTATTTAAAGAGACACTATACATCTCCAGGGGAAATTTGCACAAGGTGGCAAAATTTGCTCATCTGGGTTTAGGAAGTTAATGATGCCATCCTAATGGAAACATTAAATGCTGATTGTCAATTATTTCATAGCTAGCAAAAGTGACTTCATGCCTATGTTTGACTTAATGACGGATCACAGGGTTGACTCATTTGCCCACTGTAAAGCCAGCAACAATTTTCAGTTCCCCGCTGAGGGGTTTGGTGAAGGTTAAGGTGTTAAAACTACAGTAAGAGAACTTGACTTGTGGAGCTATGCTGATGTTTTGCTCCTGAGACAGTTGGTATCAGGGACAGTTCTCCAACCAAAGGATGACGCGGGAGGAGCTGTTACTCTGAAAACCCCTAACCGGGATCCATGATAATAGCTAAGGACAGCCTCCACTACCCAATTCCTCATAATAACACTGTCCAATTTCATGCTATTATGAATGATCAAGAATTGCTTTCAAGAAAAGTGTGGCAATATTGCTTTGCATGAAAACACATATATAAGTAGGAGTGTGGAGGTAACATCAACTCTCTACACTATCTGTATGTTTTCAAAAAGATTCCTGTCTCTAAGCGAAGAATCCGGTGACATGGTCATTTAAATAGTCTCTGTGAAGGGCTAACATCTTCAAGATCTGAAGGATAAAAAGTCATAGGTGTTAAAAACAAGCTCTGAATGAGATCTCTTGAACTGATCTAGTGCTTCAAGGCCTACCTTACTCTCTAGAAATATCGGTACTCTGCAGTAGAAAATACATGTTCGTGCCCATTATAAGCTTTACATTCTTCCTCTCTATAAACAAATTGAGTTAATGCTACAGGAAACATGTTGCAACTCCTCAAAACAAATATGTCAGAAGAGACGAAACGCTTTATAATGTTCGTGCCGAGGACATAATGACCACAAATATTACTATAACTGAAACTCGTTCAAAGTTGCATTGCATGTGTCATTGGAAAATAGGGTTTTACTGTTATGCTGAACAGAGTTACTAAAGAAAGGAAGCACCTCTTGCTGGTGTTACCAGGTCTGTTAATGTTATAGATGCTACTTTCAGCATACGTTCGATGAGATTTACCGCTGTTTTTGTGAACAACTCAGATAGGGGTCTTGTGAGGATAGTTTTGTCTGGAATGGACTTTGCCAAAGCAGTCTGTGCAGGGCCTTATAGACGTTCACTGCAACGACTTAACAAAGCATGGAGTTAGATCAGCCAAACTAGTTTTAGTGGAAACGGCTCTCAATAAGCATCTTTGACAAAAAGTATTTGCTTAGTCACAACCAACGTGTCAGGCACACCTTTGAATAATGAGCTACAGCACATTATCCCAAGAACAGGTTTAAGTACTTGTATGCTCAGTATTGGGGATCAAGGTCATCCATGATATGTTCCCCTCTATAATTAATTGAAAGTCAGTGATGCGCCATTGAAACATATGCATTCTTTTTAGCATGCATAAACATTTTAGCCAAATACAAATAACTAGCACCGTGACAGTCTAGAGCGTTGAAAATACAATGCCACTCTAACCAATCAAATGTCTTTTTTGCCATCCAAGACTGCTACACGTGACTTTTCTTTAGCTTTCTCGACAATGTCCAATACGTCACATACCTCTCTTCAACAAGACACAATTAGGGGGTCATTCTGACCTCGGCGGTAAAAGGCGCCTACCGCCGGTCAGAAATCCTCCATAATCCCGCCGCGGTCGCGGAAACCCGCCACGGTCATTCTGACCGGCAGAAGGCAAACCTCCGAAAATCCGTCCGCCACAACAGACCGCCAGACCAGCAGTCGGCGGAAAGGTGGAGGTGACCAAACCTCCACCGTCACGCCAACAGAAATACGCCCATCCCATTACGACCCACGAATCCACGCGGCGGTCATTCAAACGCGGTATTCCATTGGCGGGACACACCGCCGCGGTCAGAATACACACAAACGAACAAAACTCAGCCACATTGGACGATTTGAATCCCACACACCTGATACACATACACACACCACTCCCACACACACAATACAATATAAAACACACACCCACATCACCCACAAACCCCTACGCTAAAAAATTCGTCAAGAAGGCAAGAGCGAGACACCAGCATCCAAAAAATAACAGCCACAGCCACTCAACACCATCACCCACACACTATCCACACACAAAACAACACACACCACCACACTCAACTCACTTAAATACACATACTCCACCCCACACATCATACACACCACCCCATGGCACCCCAAAGACAACCCCGCTTCACAGACGAAGAACTCAGGGTCATGGTGGAGGAAATCGTTCGGGTAGAGCCCCAGCTGTTCGGCACACAGATACAATACACCAGCATTGCCCGGAGGACGGAGCTATGGCAGAGGATTGTCGACAGGGTGAACGCAGTGGGACAGCACCCCAGAAATCGGGAAGACATCAGGAAGCGATGGAACGACCTACGGGGGAAGGTGCGTTCCATGGTATCCAGGCACAACATCGCCGTGCAGAAGACTGGCGGAGGACCCCCACCTCAACCCCCACAATTCACATCATGGGAGGAGGAAGTCTTGAACATCCTGCATCCTGACGGCCTCGCAGGAGTCGGCGGAGGAATGGATACTGGTAAGTTGAAGCTTCAATACTGCTTCCCCCCCACCTGCATGCCAAATCAGACCCCAACCCTCACCCCCATCCTCGAACCCCACCCTCACCCCCACCCCCATCCTCACCCCCACCCTCACCCCCACCACCATCCTCACCCCCACCACCATCCTCACCCCCACCCCCAGCACACCTATTCCCCGCCAATGTCTCACCATCACAACCCACACATCCCAAAACCTAGGCCTGCATGCGTCCACTAAGCATGGACACCCATCACCAAAGCATGCCCAATGCATATACACATCCCCCCCACAAGCCACCCTCACCAAAGCCCCCACACACGAATGCCAGCACTTGGGGACACGAGAACCCACAGATACACCCATATGCCACACATTGAAACTATAACCATACCTCTATACCCCTGCAGGACCCGACCGTCAACACACCGCGGCGGAGGGGCCAGAATTCTCCACACCCCCCACCCAAGAGGCCGTCAGCGATGACAGCAGCTCTGTCGACCTGGACACCGATGACCAGCCCGGACCATCGGGGACCTCTGGACAGTCGGTTCCCCTCACACAGGCCCAGGCCACTACAGCCCCAAACCCCTCTGGGAACACCAGCACAGCTCCCACCCAGCGGGCCCATGCCTCTGTCTCCAGGGCGCGTCAATCTGCGGTGTGTCTACCACTACAGGGCACCCAGGATAACCCACCACCCCAACAACAACAGGGACCTGGGGGCAGTGGTAGTGGGCACACCGGCCAGGGGGCAGAGGCCCAGGGAAACAGGGGAACTCGGAGGGCAGCTGTGCGACAGGGGGGGAGGAGAGGCCCAGGGAACCCACTCTCCACGAGGTCCTCACCACCATCATGGGAGCATACAACCGCTCCCAGGAGACGATGGCGACGGTACTGGCCCGGTTCCAGGAGATCCAGGTGCTGCAGGAGGAACACTATCGGGGGTACAGGGAGGACATCAGAGCCATCAACACCACCCTGGTTACCATGGTAGGGCTGCTGCAGGAACTCGTCAACAACAGGGCGGACACTGAACAACACCCAAGGGCCCCTGCCACTATCCTGGACCAAGAACAGCCAACCACCTCCGCCGGCGCTATTGGACAGGAGGCCCCCGCACAGCAGCAGCCCACCAGACCCCCACCTCCTGCAGGAGAAGAACCACCCCGCAAGAGGGCCCTGAGATCTCGCAAGAAGACAGAGTAGGATGTCAAGACCCCCGCCAGCAATGGATACCACCTGATGTCATCCCACTGTCCCACATTGTCACCCTGTCCATCCTTGAACTGCCCATCTCCATCTCTCCACAGGCCTCTGGACAATGCACCTGTGTGACTGTTACTCTGGACTCTGCCATGGACATTCCTTCACCATAGCCCCCACCCACTTGAAACCACCCATCCCATTTTGAGCACTTAAATAAACACCTATTTTGCACCAAAATATCATGAGTCTGGCTGTGATTTCAATAGATTGTAATTGACATGACAGTGCAAATATGTCCTTGTACATGGTGAAGTCAACAAACAGCTGCCACAAAGCTGTAGTCCATGGGGAAACGAAGCACAGGACTCGTAGTGGGGACCCCAGATCTGAAATAGGGAGGGAAAAGCCAAAGCTCAGTCATCATACACTGGGGCAAATAGACAGGCAGCAGAGATGCTGGAGAGTAGTTAACATTTACTAAATTATCTTTGAAATGTTACCTGTGTCCTATTGGAAGTACTGTTCAATGATTCTGTCCCTGTTGTCTGTTTCAGCCCCGTCGTCTTCCTCCTCGTCACTCTCCTCAGGTTCCACCGCTGCCACAACACCACCGTCTCGACCATCCTCCTGCAGGAAAGGCACCTGGCGGCGCAAAGCCAGGTTGTGAAGCATGCAGCAGGCCACGATGATGTGACACACCTTCTTAGGTGAGTACATTAGGGATCCACCTGTCATATGCAGGCAGCGAAACCTGGCCTTTAGGAGGCCAAAGGTGCGTTCGATCACCCTCCTAGTACGCCCATGGGCCTCATTGTACCGTTCCTCTGCCCTGGTCCGGGGATTCCTTACTGGGGTCAGTAGCCACGACAGGTTGGGGTACCCAGAGTCCCCCACTAGCCATACACGGTGTCTCTGTAGCTGTTCCATCACGTAAGGGATGCTGCTATTCCTGAGGATGTAGGCGTCATGCACTGACCCTGGGAATTTGGCATTTACATGCGAGATGTACTGGTCAGCCAAACACACCACCTGGATGTTCATTGAATGGTAATTTTTTCTGACCCTGTACACCTGCTCCCTGTCTCTTGGGGGAACCAAAGCCACATGGGTCCCATCAATGGCACCAATTACGTTGGGAATATGTCCAAGGGCGTAGAAATCACCCTTCACTGTAGCCAATTCGCCCACCTCAGGGAAAATGATGTAGCTCCTCACGGATTTCATCAGGGCAGACAACACTCTGGATAACACCTTCGAAAACATGGGCTGAGACATCCCAGAAGCAATTCCCACGGTTGTCTGAAATGACCCACTTGCCAAGAAATGGAGTACTGACATGACCTGCACCAGAGGGGGAATCCCTGTGGGTTGGCGGATGGGGGACATCAGGTCGGGCTCCAGCTGGGCACACAGTTCATGGATAGTGGCACGGTTAAGACGGTAGGTCAGGATAATGTGGCGTTCTTCCATTGTCGACAGGTCCACCAGCGGTCGGTACACGGGAGGATTCATCCGTCTCCTCGCCCAACCCAGCGGACGGTGCCTAGGAAGGACAACATGGAGCACACAGTCAAGCAACCCACAGGTACGTACTCACAGCTAGCACAGTAAACGATTCTCTATGCAGTGAATGGCGTGTCTGAGTGGCTATGCAAGGCCTAGGCCTGTGTGACGCTGTTGAAATTGAGCCATGTGGGCCCTGGAAATGGCGGCTGCCTGACCTGTGAAGTGTGACAATGGGATGTGAGGTCAATGCGCTGGCGTGGCACACCGCGGCGGGCGGCGGGCGAAGACCGCGGCGCAAAGCCGCATTGGTTAACATTGAAGCCTATGGGTTTCAGGAGCCAATGGCGAAGGGTGCCGGCGGTGGCGGGACGCACCACGCGGTACGCACCGCGTGCGGACGTCACCGCCATTTTCTATCTACTTATCCACTTGCGACTTGAACTTTCACAGGAGAGGACCTATACTGCAAGTGTTGCTGTGACCTCGGTCTGGAAGGGACAATGGCTGCTGCGCCTGGGGAAAGGGCCCCTGCCTTCACTGGAGAGGAGTTGGAGAAACTTGTGGATGGGGTCCTCCCCCAGTATGCCCTACTGTACGGTCCTCCAGACCAACAAGTGAGTTTAATTCAATATGGATTTGGGGCCACTGGCTGGCTTGGGGGCCTGGCGGGGGGCCTGGCGGGGATGGGGGGCATGTTGGGCATGGCGGGGGGCATGGCGGGGATGGGGGGCATGTTGGGCCTGGCGGGGGGCATGGCGGGGGGCCTGGCAGGGATGGGGGGCATGTTGGGCCTGGCGGGGGCATGGCGGGGATGGGGGGCATGTTGGGCCTGGCGGGGGGCATGGCGGGGATGGGGGGCATGTTGGGCCTGGCGGGGGGCATGGCGGGGGGCCTGGCGGGGATGGGGGGCATGTTGGGCCTGGCGGGGGGCATGGCGGGGATGGGGTGCATGTTGGGCCTGGCGGGGGGCATGGCGGGGATGGGGGGCATGTTGGGCCTGGCGGGGGGCATGGCGGGGGGCCTGGCGGGGATGGGGGGCATGTTGGGCCTGGCGGGGGGCATGGCGGGGGGCCTGGCGGGGATGGGGGGCATGTTGGGCCTGGCGGGGGGCCTGGCGGGGATGGGGGGCATGTTGGGCCTGGCGGGGGGCATGGCGGGGATGGGGGGCATGTTGGGCCTGGCGGGGGGCATGGCGGGGGGCCTGGCGGGGATGGGGGGCATGTTGGGACTGGCGGGGGGCATGGCGGGGATGGGGGGCATGTTGGGCCTGGCGGGGGGCATTTGCGGGGGGCCTGGCGGGGATGGGGGGCATGTTGGGCCTGGCGGGGGGCATGGCGGGGATGGGGGGCATGTTGGGCCTGGCGGGGGGCATGGCGGGGATGGGGGGCATGTTGGGCCTGGCGGGGGGCATGGCGGGGGGCCTGGCGGGGATGGGGGGCGTTGGGCCACTGGAAAGGAAAATGCTGAGAAACTTGAACGTGGTATTTCTCCCTCCCTGTACGTGTCACATAGGTCCGCGCCCATGAGAAGATCGGGATTTGGCGTGCCATCGCCAAGGAAGTCCGGACCCTGGGGGTCCACCATCGACGGGGCACCCACTGCCGCAAGAGGTGGGAGGACATCCGCCGCGGGACCAAGAAGACCGCCGAGTCTCTGCTGGGGATGGCCTCCCAACGTAGGCGGGGTGCCTGCCGTCAACTGAGCCCCCTGATGTTCCGGATCCTGGCGGTGGCCTACCCTGAATTGGATGGGCGCGTGAGGGCAGCACAGCAGACACAAGGGGGTGAGTACAAGCATTATCTACTCTGTTGTCGCGCAGTGGAGGTGTCTGGGTGGGGGAGGAGGGCTGGGGGTCCCCCTAGGCCAGGGCGATATCTGTAGGCTGGGCACCCCCGTAAGCCCCTGTGTCCCCAGCCACCACCCTCAGTAGTTTGTCAGTACAGCCATCCCTGGGCCGTGTCATCAATGGGTGCAGTTGTCAACTCTAGGCGTGTAGGGCATGTTCCACGGAATGCGTAGCGGACCCCAAGTGCGCAACTTAGTGCAGGGGGCATCTGTGTCTGTCATGTCCGCTAACTGTACCGGAGATCCATGTACTCAATATCCCTTTATTTCTCTCTCCCCCCCCCTTTTTGTTTGTCTTTCTGTGCTTGTGTGCATCAGCATCATCAGGCGGAGGAGAAGTGGCATCGGGGCAGGAGGGAGCTGCATCTCACATGGCCCAGGAGGGCCATGCCACAGAGTCAGACTGGACCAGTGAGACGGAGGGCGAGGGGAGCTCCACGACGGGGACGACTGGACCCTGCAGCGACACGGACACGTCCTCGGAAGGGCGCTCCCTTGCGGGGGTGGCACCATCCGTGCCCCCCGCCATTACAGGTACAGCCGCCACCCAGCGCACCATCTCCGCCCTCCCAGCAGCCCCTCAGCGTTCGCCCCGTGCCCGCTCTGCCAGGAAGCCGGGCATCTCCTTCGCCCCAGGCACCTCAGGCCCTGCCCCTGTTACCCCCGCTGCCCTCAGTGAGGAGGTCATTGACCTCCTCCGAACGCTCATTGTTGGGCAGACTACCCTTTTGAATGCCATCCAGGGGGTGGAGAGGGAGGTTCATCGCAGCAATGCGTACCTGGAGGGCATTCATTCGGGTCAGGCTGCCCATCAGCGATCGTTCCAGGCTCTGGCCTCAGCACTGACGGCAGCCATTGTCCCTGTCTCCTGCCTGCCTCTACTAACTCCCCTCCTCCCAGTCTCCTGTTCCTCTGCCTGTCCCACCCACACCATCAGACCAGCCTGCACACACCTCAACACCCAAGAGAAGCTCATCCAAACATAAGCACCACAGATCACGACAGCCTATCCCTCCTGCACCTGCACCCAAAGACAGCAAACGTGACTCACCTACAACCACATCCTCTCCCTCCACTCCCATTCCCACTGTACCTACCACTCTCCATTGTCCCAAGAAGCTCTTCCTCGCCACTACTAACTTCTTTCCTGACCCTGAGCCCCCCCCTCCTTCTCGTCGGGGTAAGAAGAGCACCTCAGCCACCACCAGCCCTGCAGCCCCCTTGACAAGGGTGCAGGGGTATTGGAGCCCGCCAGCCCGCATGTCTGGATCTTCGCCCAGCAGCAAGGGGACAGCCAGCCCACCCCCTGGGAAGAGGAGCAGAAGGCGGAAGGGTCGCCGCAGGAGCCCGCCTTCTACATCCCCCCCGGACACCACCCAGAGACAGTCACCAGCCACAGCTCCAAAGGGAGGAAAGGGCCACAGGCCGACGACTAAGGAGGGCAAGGGCAGCAAGTCGGAGAGGTCAGGCAGCAGGCCTGCTGCCCAGGAGGAGCCCACAACCCCCATAGCCGCTGCCCCGGGAGGAACCGGCACAGCTGCCCCGGGAGAGCCCACCACCCCCATAGCCGCTGCCCAGGGAGGACCCAGCCCAGCTGGCCATGAGGGCGCCACCACCCACAGCCCAGGTGGGCAGTGAAGGAGCACCATCCCCGCTGCCCAGGAGGGCACCACCAGGCAATTAGCAGTTGGCCATAGACCGTCCGCCGTCTCAAGAACCGCTGAACTGGGCCCCGCCGTCTCACGCACCGCTCCGCTGGGCCCCGCCGTCTCAAGAACCGCTGAACTGGGCCCCGCCGTCTCACGCACCGCTGAACTGGGCCCCGCCGTCTCAAGAACCACTGAACTGGGCCCTTCAGGGCAAGAACCGCTGAACTGGGCCCCGCCGTCTCAAGAACCGCTGAACTGGGCCCCGCCGTCTCAAGAACCGCTGAACTGGGCCCTTCAGGGCAAGAACCGCTGAACTGGGCCCCGCCGTCTCAAGAACCGCTGAACTGGGCCCCGCCGTCTCAAGAACCGCTGAACTGGGCCCTTCAGGGCAAGAACCGCTGAACTGGGCCCCGCCGTCTCAAGAACCGCTGAACTGGGCCCTTCAGGGCAAGAACCGCTGAACTGGGCCCCGCCGTCTCACGCACCGCTGAACTGGGCCCTTCAGGGCAAGAACCGCTGAACTGGGCCCCGCCGTCTCAAGAACCGCTGAACTGGGCCCTTCAGGGCAAGGACCGCTGAACTGGGCCCTACAAGGCAAGGAGCGCTGAACTGGGCCCTTCAAGGCAAGGAGCGCTGAACTGGGCCCCGCCGTCTCAAGAACCGCTGAACTGGGCCCCGCCGTCTCAAGAACCGCTGAACTGGGCCCTTCAGGGCAAGAACCGCTGAACTGGGCCCCGCCGTCTCACGCACTGCTGAACTGGGCCCCGCCGTCTCAAGAACCGCTGAACTGGGCCCTTCAGGGCAAGAACCGCTGAACTGGGCCCCGCCGTCTCAAGAACCGCTGAACTGGGCCCTTCAGGGCAAGGACCGCTGAACTGGGCCCTACAAGGCAAGGAGCGCTGAACTGGGCCCTTCAAGGCAAGGAGCGCTGAACTGGGCCCCGCCGTCTCAAGAACCGCTGAACTGGGCCCTTCAGGGCAAGAACCGCTGGCCCTTTGGCAGACGTGGCAGGGCAGGATCTATCTCGGGCAGGGCTGCAGGATGTCCTCTGGCCAACTTGCCTCCTCCAGTGGCAGTGGGGTCTGTTATGGACTGTATGGACTGTGGCTTTGCTCTCCCCAGGATGGCCCAGTGGGCAGGCCACCCACTGTATGGACTGTATGGACTGTGGCTTTGCTCTCCCCAGGATGGCCCAGTGGGCAGGCCACCCACTGTATGGACTGTTTGGACTGTGGCTTTGCTCTCCCCAGGATGGCCCAGTGGGCAGGCCACCCACTGTATGGACTGTATGGACTGTGGCTTTGCTCTCCCCAGGATGGCCCAGTGGGCAGGCCACCCACTGTATGGACTGTATGGACTGTGGCTTTGCTCTCCCCAGGATGGCCCAGTGGGCAGGCCACCCACTGTATGGACTGTTTGGACTGTGGCTTTGCTCTCCCCAGGATGACCCAGTGGGCAGGCCACCCACTGTATGGACTGTTTGGACTGTGGCTTTGCTCTCCCCAGGATGGCCCAGTGGGCAGGCCACCCACTGTATGGACTGTATGGACTGTGGCTTTGCTCTACCCAGGATGGCCCAGTGGGCAGGCCACCCACTGTATGGACTGTATGGACTGTGGCTTTGCTCTCCCCAGGATGGCCCAGTGGGCAGGCCACCCACTGTATGGACTGTTTGGACTGTGGCTTTGCTCTCCCCAGGATGGCCCAGTGGGCAGGCCACCCACTGTATGGACTGTTTGGACTGTGGCTTTGCTCTCCCCAGGATGGCCCAGTGGTCATGGAGTCCCCTCGTGGATCTGGCGTCGTGTACTCAAGTGGCTGAGGTGCCCCCCCTTCCGTTCCCCCTGAGGTGCCTGTCCTATTTTCTTTCTGATGCCCCTGCAGTGTTCTCTCCGTGGAGTTCTTGTCGTGGGACTGGGCCTTGCCCCTTTGCACAGGACCCCTGTGATCCACGGACAGTGGTTGGACTACATTTAGTAGCTGTATATATTTTGTACATAGTTTATTTATTTATTGGGATTACTGGTGTACATATTTCAATATATCTGCCCGTTTATGATCTCTTCTTTTGGTCTTTGCATTATTTCGGAGGGGGGTGGTTTGTGGGTTGTGACAGTGATCTGTGGGAATGCATTGATGTGTGTGTTGTAGTGGGTGTGGGTGGGTGGGTGTGTGCCGGTAATCTTTTCCCTCCCCTGTGTCGTAGGTGCAGTACTCACCGATGTCTTCCGCGCCGCCGGGCGTGCTCCTGGTATATGAGCAGGAATAGGAGTGCGGGGATGACCTGCAACTCTGGCTCCATACTGCCGGAATCTCGCGTGGAGTGCGTAGAGGTGAGCGTTTTCCCGTTCGTAGTCTGTTTCCGCCGTGTTCTTATCGGCGGTGCTCCCGCCCCGGAAAAGGTGGCAGATTGGTGGGTCGTAATAGGGTGGGCGGTACATTGTCTGCCGCAGGGCTGTTGGCGGGAACCGCCGCGCTGTTTGTTTGTACCGCTGTGGCGGTCGGAGTGTTAAGTTGGCGGGCTGTGTTGGCGGTTCCCGCCAGGGTCAGAATTGCATATTTTAGACCGCCGGCCTGTTGGCGGCTTGGCCGCCGCTTTATCACCGACCGCCAGGGTCAGAATGAGGGCCTTAATCATTAATAACCTGGGAAGGAATCTTTCAAACTCAAGGTCATAATTCTATCATCAATTGTGTTTTAACTGCTAGTAACGTTTCTTTTATTGTGCTAGGATTCTCAAGTTTATGTAAATCGGTTGTGTATCTAGTAAAATTAGGAGTTTGTTTAAAAAATTACCAAAGTCACTTAAAAGCTCAGAATTAGCAGTATACATTTCATAATAATCTACACAGCTGTTAATAATTACAGTGTCTTACACGGCAACCAGGCCACATTTATCTGACACTGATAAAGCTCTCCTCCTTGCTTCAAAACAGGAGGTATGATGTCAGTACAGTATCAGCCTTATTATCTTCTAAGAAGGAATTACATGAGACCATGATTGAGCAATATTGGATGCAAATGTCTCAAAGTATTCAAAATTAAGTTGTATCAGATCAGTAAAAATGTATTTGTTAATTGGGGCGGTGACCCACCTTAAGTAATAATCACAATACTTGTCAGGGTGAACCACTAAAGTCACAAAATTAACCTGACCTCAACACCCTGGGTGCTATTGCACAGAGCAGACAGGCTCAACATAGAGTCAATTTGTGTGAAGTATTTATGCAGAATCAAAACAGTAATATAGTCACAACCCAACACAAGTAAACCCCCCAAAATTTAGGATATAGAGTATAGTTTAATAAATTTAATGACACAAGTTGACAAAAATCTATCAGTGCTTGCTCGACTCTGTAAAACAATTACTTAAAATATGTGCTAGGCCTGTCACTAGGGCGGGCTTCGCCCAAACTTTTTTGCCTTACTCCTTCAGCTTTGCTAATCTTGTTTATGTTGGCCTTAGGTCTCTGTGCACTTTACTGCTGATACCCTGTGCTAAAGTGCATGTGCTCACGCCCTAAAACATGGTAAAATTGGCACGTTTAAATTACTGGTAAGTCCCTAGTACCGTGATATTACATGTACCCAGTGCCTGTAAATTAAATGCTACTAGAGAGCCTGCAGCACTTACTGTGCCACCCACTTAAGTAACCCTTTAAACATGTACCATGCCTGCCATTGCAGCCGGTGTGTGCAGTTCAAACTGCCATTTTGATTTGGCAAATTAAACCTTTTGCCAGCCCTAAATCTTCCTACTTAATACATATGTCACTACTAGAGTGAACCTGAAATAGCCCATAGAGTAGGGTGCAGTTTATATAAAAAGTTGGACATGTACTTTTAAGTTTCACATGTTATGGTAGTGAAAAACTCTTAAATGTATTTTTCACTACTGCAAGACATGTGTCTCCTATAGGGTGATATTGGATTAATTTATATCATGTAAGACGTTATAACTTTAAATTGAGAGCAGGTCAGAATATTGAGTTTGGTGTCTAATGAATTGTAAATTTAAACCTTCTTTGATGGCAAAGTCAGATTGTAAGTCACAATTCTATAAATGGCACTTTGAGAAAGTTGGCATTTTCTTGTCCCCACCATTAGGTGTCTGCAGCCTTTCTCCTGGGTCACATGGCTAGGTGCATCTGGCAGTTGGACTTTGTGTATTGCTGCCAGACAGTGAAAGAAAGGAAAATACATATTTGGCGAGATGGGCCATCTCTGACTTGTTGAGGAGAAGGAGCTGTCAACTACCACATTGGCACATCATACAGGTCCTGTCTGGGCGCACTCACAAGGGGTCTAACTCTAGTTTTTTGTGACCCCAGACAAGCTGAGACCAGGGGAGGTAGGCAGGAAGTTCCAAACATCTCTGGGGTGGAAACTTCTAGAACCTTGTCCATCTTCAAAGCTGTTACCAGGTATGAATATTGGACTCTTAGACCCAACTTTTCAGTACACCTTATGAGCTGTGGGAGACTCAGAAGGCTGCCAGAAGCCTTAGGGACAGAAAAGAATCCAACCAACTTAAACCGGGCACCTGGGCTTTGTCTGCTGTGCGTACTGCTCCCCACGTGGTGACACCCCAGTCCTGGACCACTGGAAGCGGGCTTGAAGGTTCCTTGTCAACCCATCTGTTGACCTGTGGGCTGAGCTGATGCAGTGTAATGCATCTTGTCACAGCTGTGCTTCGGATCGTCTGTTGCACATCGTATCCCTGCCACAGGACCTTGCATCACAGCCCACAGCCACTGTGTGACATTCTTGACACAGGCCTTCGCTTCACAAGTACCTCATTAATGGAATCCTCGCCAATTATGGAGGACTTCTCATTGCAGCCCCGCAGCTTCCTCTCAACCACTGGTCTGCGATGCATCTTCGATGCAGGACTTTGCATTGCAAGTCCCTTGTCTGTGGCATCCTCGACAATGACGCAGGACTTCACATCACAGCCTTGCAGCTCCTCGGAACCAAAGCTGCACAACACATCATCAACATGGCATCTTGCAATGCCCTGCAAACAGGATTTAAGGTACTCTTGTTCAGCAGGACTAACTCAGCCCGTATATCCAGCCCGAGCTCCATCACATTTTGCCTGAACTTGTAACTTTGTCCTGGTCTACTGCAACCAGATAACCAAAGTTGGCGCTATGTGCTTCTAGGTCCTATTTTCATTTAGATCTTGAAATTACACTTCTCCAGCTCTATTGATTGAATTGTTGTCATTTTTTGTGAAATGATTTATTACACTTTAATCTATTTTCTAAATTAGTGTGGGATTTCTTTGTGTTTTCACTTTATTACGTTTTGAAGTGCTGCATAAATACTTTAGAAAATGCCTCTAAATTAAGCCTTACCGCTCTGTGCCAAGCTTCCGGAGGGTTAAGCACAGGTTAATTTGTGGTTTGCTTTACAAAATGAGGCTTCAGCATATACCCATGACTGGTGCGACTGCTTCTGCCTATCTCTCCTGGCATTACATGTGTGCTTCCACAGACTAGCACCCATCCCTCCAAAGGGAATCTATACATACGTAGGAACACATCATGTGTTACAAACAATGTATCTATGTCAACCTCGCCACATAGCTAGGTATCATGTCTTTGGAGATGTGGACTCTTCCACTTCTACTAGGCACTTTAATTTCAATTGTCATTGCCACCATCATCAATTGTCTGAGATGCCTTTTTTGAACTTCAAGTCTAATTCTCGCTGTATCCTCTCATGGGCCTACCATGATCATTTTCTCTCACCTTCAGTGTCTAGGTGCAAGTTTGAAAGCCTTCTTTACTTGTCTGCCCTCCATCTCTGATGTGGGAACATTTGGGAGGACACAATGCTCCCTGCTCTGGACAGGGGATGCTCTGTACAGGGGATGCCCCTGTGCTCTGGACAGGGGATGCTGCCAGTGGGGGGACATACTCCCCTGGCAATGGAGCCCCTTCAATGTCATGCTCATTTCACTTCTCCTTGGCCTTCTCATCCCTATTCTCCTCTGAGCTGGACGGTAGCAGATGAACTTCCTACCAAGCTCTGAGAACAATGTGGTAGTCCTCCTTTTTGTAATCCCTCCTCAGCCTTATCCTTCTTTCTTTGCAAATCCTCTCCAGCTGTGCCATGCTGAGGTTCTCCATGCTAATCAGGTCTAACCTCATGCTTTCAAAAATCATAGGTGCAAAACCCATGGGCAGGAATGAATTTAGGAAAAATAAAAAATGACCTCAGAATTTCAAACACTGAGTGGTAGTGAAAACACAAGCCCTGAATCCAACCGCTCAACACAAATTAAGAAATTTAGCTATTAGTCAAGGGGGTGGTGACCCTCCTTAAGGAATAAACACAATCCTCGTAAGGGTAAACCACCAAATGCACTCAATTAGCCTAAGCTCAAACCCCTTTCAACAATGGCACAAAGCAGACAGTTTTAAATTACAGGCAATATGTAAAGTATTTATGCAGTATCAAAGCAGTAATGAATACAAACCAGAACACAAGAAAAATTCTTGATTCTAAACAATTGAAACATATTTAATAAAATAAATAACATGAAAATGACAAATATCCAATAAGGGGATCCAGATTTATGATTGTTTTAAGTTTTAAATAACTATAGTGCCAAAAGCACCAACCTCAGTCAACCGGTCGCTGTAGACTGGGCCCTAGGTATGCTTGGAGGCCAACCTCGATGCAGCATGGTTGCGATACAGAAACCAGGTTAGACCTGGTCTGAAATTGTACCTTAGGCAGAAGGATCCAAGAGGTCAGACAGTTTTCAGGTGAGGTCCATGAGCTCGGATAGCCATTGGATGATGTCCGGGTATAGGTGTAGATTTTTGGTGGGAAAGCTCAGGGCAGGAGAAATTAGAATTCAGTGCCAAAGAAAGGTCCCTCACTGCCCAGATAATTTTGGCACCTTTGACTGGTCACAATTTCTTTGTTCACATTTAGCTACTTTTTAGGATCTCACATTCCTTCAGTGTGGTGAGGTTGTAAGCGTTACCTGAAGAGGGCTTCACGAGGCAGATACCTTATCCGTGAGGTCCCACTAAATCAAATTTGCTGCTCCAGGGAAGCTCAAAGCTGGAGAACCCTGAATCTTCTCCCTGCAGCAACGCTCCTTGGTCAGACCAGCTTGACAGATTTTTTACGGTCCTCCAGAGATCTTTAGAGCCAAATAGTTTCTAAGTTCCAGGCTTGCAAGGGTGGTAGGAGAAGTCCAGCAGACACAGCCAAGGGTTTCAGAACCTCAGGAAAAGCACTTGAGCACTCCAGCAGAGGCCACTCGAGCAGAGGCCAATAGCAGGGTCCAAGGAATGTCCAGTTGGAATTGTTCAGATGGGCAGGTGCAGGAAAGGTTGTTGTGTTCCTATAACCTGAACAGGAGGTCATCCTTATGAACCATGGAGTCCAAGTCTTTGTCCTGGATACAATAGAGAGCAGGTCCTCTTATTCAAGGCTCTTCTCAGATCTCAGGGAGCAGGTCCAGTCCTTTCATGATCTTCATCATGCCCAGTAGTGTACTGGGGATGCTACATGTATATCTAATCCTTAGCCAATGGGTTAAAAGTTCCATGTGGTTACCCTACCCACTTTTGCAGCATTCTCTGTGTTTTCTACTTCACTTTATCCCACAATGCTACTCTCTGCCTAAATCCAAGATGGCGAAACCCTTCTTCCCTTGTGCAGAGCCTGTGTGTGTCCACCTCAGAGGTGCTGCTAGGGAAATGAGGAACGGTCCTCTGAGGTCACTTTAAACACATTCTAGGGGCAGCTCCCTCCCCACTGGGATTGGAGCCTAACTGACTGGGTGAACACAGGAAGGACCCATACAGGTGTCATCTGACATTTACCTGTGACAGTGGAGGCCGCTTTGAAATGAATTAATACCTGGCACTGCCCAAATGGTCATCCTAGCTCCATCTTTTCCCACCCAGGACCTTGTCACTGCTCTTGGAGCAGTTTTTGCACCTCATTCAAGGCTTGAGCACTCAGACGGTTGCAGCTGGAAGCTAATGAAATTAGTTTCTAGAGGCTTTTCACAAGGAAAAGGTAACTTTCTTAAAGTACCTTTTCCCTAGTATTTTTTTAAATCCTACTACACTAATAATTTGGGCTTATAATAAATATTACCAAGAGTTGAAGAATTACATTTCTATGTATTTTTAGTAATAATAAATTTAATAGTGCATTCCAGTGTTTCTTTATGGATCAACCAGCTTTGCTACAGTGGAATAGCTTTTGAATGCTAGTCACTGTAAGGACTTGTTTAACATTGGCTTTCTACATGCCCTGCATTTTCTAAGTACCATGCACACTACCTTATGGGCTATAAGACCTACTTGGGAGTGGCTTATTAATATTTAAATGGAAGGTTTAAACCTTTCAAATAGTTTATTTTGACAGGCTAAATTGCAGTTTTTAAACTCCTCCAGTCAGTCTACAATTGTAGGTCTAAAGCCATGTTTGTACTGCCACTGCTTTAGCTGGTGCTACAGGTTCTGCAGTTCACTAGTGGCATTTAAATTACATGTCCTGTGTACACCTTTTACCATATACTAGGGACTCCTAGGAAAGTTAGAGTTCTGAAAATTCAACCGTATTAAAAAGGGGAGCACAGTCACTTTACTACTTGTTAGCATGGGAGAGTGCACAGTTTTACAGCCAGCAAACATAGGATTGAGAAAAAGGAGGAAAATCCAGGGTGACCATACAAGAAATGCAGGTTTCCTACAAAATCTAGTAAGGTTCATGGAGACCCTCTTTGAAGGTAATTAGTGCTTCTTTGCTGTTATAGAATCACCATGCTTTGACAAATCCACCAATGAAACATTTGCTAAAAACTGCCCATATTAATGTAGCAAACAACATTGAATTATACATGAAAAAATTACAAAATTAACAGTGCCTTTCATAATTTTCATAACTCAATTCCTCTCTATGATAACACTGTCACCATTTTCTCATCCTCATTACCTTCTAAAATATTCATTCTGATTGATACTTACCAGCATTGAGCAACCATTCACTGTTAATTCAGCATGATGTTCATATAGAAGTTATATAAATTCTAATAATGCCTGAGGTAACCTAATATCAGTGTAAACGGGTTCTAGTTGTTTGATTTTTGTTCAAACTTTTGCATATAACCTTTTCTTCATTTTAGCATTCTCTGCCTAAGCAATGACCACCCTCTGTGTAATGCCTTGGGTGAGTTTCAATTTCTACTGCTTCATCTTTCACCAGTGAATTTCAATGTAAAATATACTTAGTGGGTCCTTCATTAAATGTGGATTCCTTCCCACTTACAAGAACTCCACTCACATTTTAGCTCTACCATTGCATGATCAGACATTACAATTGGGCTATTATCAGCATTTATCACAGATTGATGCCTATAAATAAAGTTAGGCCTTCCACAGAATTTGAATGAAAGAAATGTATTCTTGAATATTTAGATGAATAATGTACCAGAGATTGGTTAATGCTCACAAGGTTAATTAACTAGAACCTTGGGGTAGTCAGTAAGGCACATAGATCAGAAGCAGAGAGTTGATGCGGCTGGTTTGAGTGATGCTGATGCTACCAATAACATTACATGCTAAAAGTAAATGATTACACAAAGAATGCCTTAGATGGTCTTTGCCAGCTCTGGCTCACACTTTGAGAAGGAGGAGGAAGAACCATACCAATTGTGCCAGAAGGGTGGTGGTTGATCATTCATGACTACCTGGGGATGAGACACAGTAGCACAAATTAACTCTTAACCTGCTGCTTGTGTGACTCCTTTTGTAGTACATTTTATGTGGGTTTGTATTTCTAGCCAACACATAACAATCCATTGCTATCTCCTTGGAATAGGAGGGTAGTCTTTTCTCATTTGTCTCTGCCATTTCGCAGATGCTGGAGCTCAGGCAAGGAGACACTCAGACAAGCTCTGTCTGTGCACTACCTAGAGGTGGCATATATTGCTCCCTTGAGTGTGACGTTTGGCAAAAGTTAGACTAAAACACATGGAGCCCCACAGGTAAACTACAAACGGAAGGAAGCAGCAACAGACTTTCATCATCGCCAAAGGCACAGCGGTTCCAACAGCAGTTGTGGTGGAAATCGCTGCTCCTCCTTTCAGTAATGCTCTCTCCAGTGCATTGACTGACACACAGATTTGGGGCATAGAATGGAGAGAGCTCCTTTATATCTAATGAGTTCCAGTGTTCGGGTCAGCTCTAGGCACACCCAATGATGGTGTACCAAGTAATTAATGCAGCACCCCCTGTTGGTGTTCTCTGCCTCTTTGTGATACCTATTTGCAACTGGGGGGGTCTGCATTTTAACTGCTTGTTTCTCCATTGTATTAGTGTATCATTTTGGCAACTGTCCTGGACATTGCCTATAAAACTAGTGCAGTCCAGAATGGTTCGCAGGGTCGAGTTGGGGAACCAAAAGCAGCCCTGGCACAAATCCTCAAACCAGCTTTGCTTCCTTATTCTCCTTCTGCAACCTCTCTCTTTCCATCCATCCATTCTTTCTCTCCTTCTCTCCTTTCTCTTCATCCCTCTCTTTCTGTCTCTATTGAAGCCTCCCCTTTACTGCAGCAATTAGTCCTAGCGAACTGGCGAAAGTGAAATAGGCACCAAGAATGGCCCTGCGAATTAGTCCTCCAGGGGAAAATGCCAAGTGGAATAAATGCCTGTCTGGCCCTAATAGTTCTTTATTTTCATGGGCATGCATTTAACTCTGCCTGAGGGTGCCTTTACTGTGACACTTACCTAGTGAACCAGTACTCCCATTTCATCCTCTTTGTGTGAGTTTTAGCAGGTCTCTCACACAGTGGTGTTGGAAGCTAATACTGTCTGAGGCTGAAATAATGTCTAAATTCGCTGTATTTCCATTAGCATCCTGGTCTTAATCATAAAACGAGAAAACAAATTCATTTCGTGTTTCACTGGAAGTCAACAGGGCAGCGCCAAGTGCTGGATTACTGGTTCATTGCATATTATATTCAGCTACCTGTTTGAATTTGAGAGTCAGTGCAATACAAATAGTAACCTAATAGTTTCTTTCTAATCATTAATAATATTAGCAACCCATACTGACTGCTTCTCTAGGTTTATAGTGCATGACTATGAGGAAACAGGGTTTTCTATTTATTAATCTTTGGGTATAATCATCAAATAACCCCCCACCACTGATCAGATAGACCCTTATTCATTGACAAAGAGAAGTGTGGAGCAATCATCCATGTAACAATAAATCCTTAAATACTTTTTGTTCAGTCTGTCAGTCAATAAAGAGAGTTAGTGAGAGTCAGATGGTTTATTTTCAATTCTTATAGTTTTTCATCTGTTTATCCATTACACATTAATCTTCAGATTTTAGCATTAAAAGTTAATATCATCTATTAATTGATATTGGAGTATAAAGAAGAACAAAATGTATGTTAGAACTACAGATAATATAGTAATAATATAGCAAGCATATCCCATAAAAGAAAATTCCCTATTCTAAATAACTTGGAATAGCAAGAGAAAACTGTGTCAGCTCAGTAACCCAAGTAAGGGTTCAGACGAGAGAGAGAGAAATCCATGCCCACGCATGAAGTTTTTGATCTATAAGATGAAAAGAATTCTCATCTCAAATATATCAACAGACAAATCAATAAATCTAATTAAGGCAGTTTCTCACAAAGAAAAGGCATCAGAACCTCAAAGGTGAGTATTCAGTCAGAGAGCTGGTGAAAGAATCTTACTCTACTGTAGGAACCCACATTAATATAAACACATAAATTCTAGATTGCAATATTATTTTCTTCTGTCGTAGTAATCCTCCGATAGAATATCTGCAAACTACTTTTCTCATAGGGGTATAATAGACTTTCAGACATTAAACCTTGAAAAGTTATATCGTTGATGTTTTTCAGTCCAGACAGTTCTTCCCATGAATCATTTTTCTGGTCATCTCCTCTTCTCTCAGTAAGAACTTACTATCAATTGTCTAACACATAACTAACACCTATTCACCAGCTACAGAAGGCTTCTGGAAAACAACAGCAATTTAAATGAAAAAACATTTTGCAAAAACAACTATTCAATGTAGAAAAACAGGCCTGTCAGTTTATATTATTTAGCAGTTACCATGGCATCGAGAGTAAGGGTAAATTAAAGTATCACTTTTATTCGTTTGGAGGCCTATGACATTTAAGTATGAATACTCACTGCAAATTCTGCATTTGCCATGTTTTATTTGAATGTAAACTTTGCACATTATTGGTAAAAACATTTTTTCAGTGAATACAATTTGTGTCGTCAGTTGCTACCCTCTGACGGTTGAAGAAACATCTGATTCACAAATGAATCTTTAGAGTACACCCTTCTTTTCTATTGAGTCATCCTTTCTATTTTTCGGGATTAAAATTTCCTTCAACCTTCTTAGATTCTCTAAGCTTTCGCTCTTCCATTTCTTATTCTGCTTCCTAGTCATATAGCATCTAAAACCTTTATTCAAAGTGTACAAGCATATTAAGCTAATACCAGTGATTAGTAAAGGTCTCAATATTACCCTAAAAAGTCTTCTGCCCAATGTTGCAAAGCAATTGCCAATTTTAGAAGCTCCTTTGCCTAAGCTCCCTAGCTAAGGGTATGCCCAAGTCTGGGTCCCTAGCTCATTGTTCCACTTTAACAAAGCTACACTGACTGAGAAACCTCCATCAGGGGAAAACCGGCCTTGGGTTGCTTGTTTTCTAGTTCCTGCTCATACAGGACATTTGCAACAAGATGCAAGAGTGCCAGCATTCATGATAGGCAACCTCCAGTGCTTAAGCAAAAGTAGGGGTCAGAATTCCACCAAATCTTAGAAGATATGGCACATTTCTGCTCTCTTGTGCAATCCAGCACAGCACAGCAACTTTGCTTGCTGCCCAGTGTTGGTTGAAATGTTAGTAAATATGCCCCAAAATGACTAACATATAGGCCTAGATTTACCAACCATCACCTTTAGGTCAAGAAAATTTACACCATGAAAGACCTATTTGGAAATTACAAAGCTATGCAAAGTCTGGGCCTGGGATTGCTTTATAAACACATGTAATGCAGCACAGCAGCTTGGGCTACATTTCGTTAAATTTCTGTTACATTTCAACTAGTGAGGGGTTCCATGGGTGGAGCATGGGTGGAGCATGGGTGTTCCAATGCATCCACCCATGGATTTTGGTGCATTCCCAGATTTACTAAAGCTAGTAAACCTGGGAATGTGTTAAGAGGCAACATTTTCCGCAGAGAGGCATAATGAGCAGAAATATGTTTCTACTGTTATTTCCTCTTTCCACATGTTCTGCGTTCTGCTACACACATAGAAATAAGAAAATATCTCTAAGGATTTGTTGTGGCTCAGGTTGTTCTACTGTTCTACTGTTGGAACACTACTTATGTCGTTGGACTACCTAGGTCTTTGAAACATTACCTATGCCATTTCTGACAGAACAAAGCCCTGTACACCAACTACGTTCTGAGGTTTTTAGTTGCAGTCTTGAAGCTGCCAGTTCAGGGTTTGTGGTGTGTTATTATGTACAACAAATAAATCTATATGGAAACGTACTCCTGAGTGTGTTCTATGACTCAGAACTTAACAGGATTCCTTGGTGTAAGAAGATGTCCGTTCCTGCACAAAAACAATCCTGTCAGTAATTCAGGCACCATTGCAGTATGGTGCAAGGGTTCCTGCATTGGTGCTAGGATGGTCATGGTGTGCCAGCGCAAGGTTACTGCAAATTACTCCATATCTTTGTAAATATAGAGCATATTTTCTCTCTCACTTTCCACACAATGCAGTGCAGCAATTTAGCTTGCTTCCATGCGTCGCATGAAAGATTGGTAAAGATTCCCTATAATTCGAAATACTACCCAAGAGGAAAACAGTAGTTAGTTGTGTGCTGATGCTCCTTCCACGGTGCATTAATGAAGCAGCTGAAAAAATAAACAATACTACTTTAAAGCTTAGAAACAAAAAGTAGTTTTAATCCCTTAGCTGCTGGGCCTTACCTCCCCTACCCCTCTTCCCTCCAGTGCTGAGCCCTTGTTTGGCCATTTGGGGTAGTTCGCACTTAGGTCCCCATAACTTTTTGTCCACATAAGCTATCTACACCAAACATACATCCTTTTTCCAACATTCTGGGGATTGTAAAGGTGCCCAGAGTTTGTGGGGTCTCTGGAGTAGACCAAGAAATTAGCAAAATACAGCTACAATTTGCTTTTTGGGGGAAAAATGGGAAAAAAGTGATGCAGAAGAAAGCATCTGTTTTTCCGTGCAAATGGCATCAACAAAGGGTTGTGGTGCTATTTTTCAGAAATGTCTGGGTTTGGTAGGTTAGCCTATATGGCTGCAGAGCAAAGGACCAATTAGGCTGCACACCTTACAAAATCAGTTTTTTGTGGTAGATAATTTTGCTGTCTCCATAATATGATTTGGGTCCTTCCCTGTTGTGGCCCTGTGTATAGATGTGGGTTACCCCAACCGTGCAAGTCATCCAGTAGGACTGCAAGGTGGGTTTCTGCTTTAACCCTATTTTGAGCGTAAGGCTCAAAAATATCTTCATCTCCGCCAGTGAAGCGGGAGTCCACTGGTGTGTCCTAGAATGGGTCTCTAGAATGCCTCCATGCTCCCTCAGAAATTTTTCTGCATGTAAGTTTGTTTGCTGCACAATTTGCTGAAGAAAGTCAACATCCAAAAAGAGATAGACGCAGTCGACTGACAAAAAGTTGGCAGCATCAACTTTACATCCAGCATCACCAGTAAAAGTTGGAATTTGGGGCTGAACTAAATTGGGGGACTGTCAAGAGAGCACTCGGTCTGTGCTTGCTACAGCACGCAGCTGCTCTCTGGGTTGGGCTAACTTGCTGTTTTCCCACTGCACAGACTATGCTTGTGAAGGGACAGCACAACTGTCCTCATCTCCTCTCTCAGAATCACTGGACTAGGGTGTTGTTGGATGGGACTCCTCCGACTGAAAAATCACTCCCAGAGTCTGCTGTGTTGTCCTCTCCCTCAGATGCTGCCTTAGAATCTGCTGTCTCAGTCGCTGATCCTACCTCAGAGCTGTCCTCCATAACCCGAGTTAGGGCATGAGCAGCAGTCATCCAACGAGACGCCATCTCTGCTCCTGGCTAAGCTGTCCCTCTAAAACACTAGCCCAAGTAGACTGTCACAAAATTGCTGGTGTGTGTGATGTGTACAACAGTAAATGTCAATCGCCTTACCTTTGTTTCTTCCCTCAGTTAGCAGGTTCTCTAAAGAGATGGAAAAAAACAAAAAAGACACACTATTACATCACTTTGCCATATACCCATCATCACAGTCTTTGATACCTGTCCAACCATCATTTTTGGTGTGCTCACTTCCATGACCTCTTCCTTGAGTTCCCTCACTACCATTCAGCAAAAGTGCCCTTAATCTCTCCCTAGCCCCTCTTGCACCTATGTTTCATTTGTTTTAAAGCGCAGGTAATGGATGTCTTTACTAATCCACTCAGCTATTTGCATAAAATACAGATTTGATTTTTGTAGAAGGTACATAAACCTTCTACGCTACTTTATGGTGTCAAAACTGCCACTAGACAAAAGTCGATCTCATTCTCTAGCAGAAACATAATTACAAGAGTTATCTTGACCTTCATATTGCTGCCTAAAAGGTATGGTTGAAAAGCATTGGTTGGAGTATGTGCATTGCTTTGAAAACATGCGCTGCGATACAACTCGTGGCGAATAGATAAACAAAAATGTTATGCCAGGGACATTGAGATGTTATACCTATCATCAACAGGAATATCAGAGGTACAAATATTGTTTTAAGTGTTGTTTTTAATGTGTAAAACTATCGATTTAGAAAATATCATTGCATGTAATATTGTTAGGTAAGGGTTATTCTGTATGTAATTTATTGTTGTGTGTTTGGTTCTATATGTTTATAAATTTTTTGTGTTTTAGTAAATCATTTATGAATTATGAAATTGCTGATATTTGTATTTTTAGTTGTATTAATGTATAAATCTAATGGATTTATATGTTTTAGTAGGGGGATTTGAGGTTTTTAGGGGATAAGGGTAGGGAGCTTTTTGAAAAGGAGATATTTTAATATAATTGTAATGTTAATTATATTAATGCTATGCAAAGTAAAATTATAAGTATTTTTAAGACTCTAATTTATATTTAACATACATAAAAATGACATTAAATAAACAAAAAAACTATGCTAGTTAAATATTTAAATATTTGAACTACAATTTGTTTTAAAAATAACAATTGTAATAAAGTAAAATATTTGGATTTTTTAATTACATTTTTACATTTTATAATTTTTGTGAAAACTCATTCAGAAATAAAATATTGTACTCTTTTATGCTGAAAATGTCTTAAAAGAAATATTAAATTAAAATAATTTTATGATTGCTAATTTTGCACTATGATTTTATTTTTTAGATGGCTTAAAGTTTAGGAATGGTAGTATTTTTTTTTTTAAATATAGTAATTATTAATAGAGATTAAAATATTCTTTCATATGTTACTATTTAAATATTAATCTATAGGTTTGTAGCATTGGTTTGTTTGTTTTTAATTACATTTTATTTTAGTTTATAGATTAGATTGTTTAGATTGGAGTTGAAATAGTGTATGGCACCCCTTTAATATCCTAAACCTTCCCAAAATTGGTTTAGGTTGGTATGGGAATAATAAGTGTCGCCCTTTTAGTGTCCACGTTTTTTTTTCTTGAAAATGGTTTACATTGCAGTGTCATTATTTAATTTAATAATTTTAGTGTAAAATCCTTTATTTAAATTGTATTTTTTTCTGTAACACAAAATAGTTTGCCTCATTTAATTAGTATTGTTGGTGTTAGGAAAGATAATAAAAAAGAGTTAGTTGTACGTAATAAATAGATGTAGATTTTAACTTTCTTCACAACATTTTTTACATGTTTAATAATTTTAAAATTTTGGGTGGTACCAGAGAGCCAGCGCTCAAGATTGTCACACTCTCATGAGGCTTCTGCAGTCCAGGGGAAAATCTGTCAAAATCCTCATGTATGTGGCATCAATAAATTCCTCTTTCGGGATAAAATTGCTGCGGACTAACAGAGCTATATAAATAAGGACTGATGAAACTGGAAAGCTGATGCTACCGCCTCCCTACACCAATACATGCAGCGCGATCATTGGAGACACTGTGAAGGCTTGAACAGACTGTGGACATTCAGGAACATGGGCCGGCTGCCTGCCGTGCAAAGACTAGCGGAATCTAATTGCAGTGGCCGTTGGTGCCCGCTATCTGCCGTATTGATTATGCCCTGTGGAATCTCCTCCTGTATGATTTGAAACGAATGGTAGAATCTGGCCAAGGATTTGGGGACGGGAGGCAGCCTAACTGTGGGGCGTGGCGGTGAACCTAAGTACCAGCGGGTGAATGAAGTGAGCGCAAATGCATCGTTGATGTGGATGTGGAAACAGGATGGGCATACTGTGCTGCTCCAACCCTGAACCGCTGAGGGGTACTGGAGGTGGCGTGTGATGGAGGCCTGACTCGTGGTGGGAGACTGTGTGGATGGTGCGGCCTACTTGGATGTCAGCACCGGGCCCTTTCTGTGCAACCACCTGGCCTGGGGAGACGCGTGGCCCTCTCTGGAGGCACGGTGAGGACTCCGATCACCGAGGTGCATCAGAGCGGCGCGCTAACCCCTGACCTTGCTACTCGTGTCCCTCGCATATACAACAATACCAAGCGGTTCTCAAGTAGACTGTAAACGCTCTGTACATTTGGAATACATTGCTGAATTTCATCACTCGCTCTGGGGTCGTGGGGACTTGATTGCATGTTAGGATATTTGGCACATGGTCTTCTCCTGCCACCCCACCACTGAACAACAGCATTAACAGGGATGAGGCTAACAAATTTGTGACCTATGGTCCATATCAGTTTGACATCTGCTGTACAGCAAGACTAGAATACACAGAGAACTGCTGCTGCCTCATAACTTGGCAGTCTCCATAGAGCAAGAACATAGGCCCTCATCATGAACACGGCGGTGTTAACCACCATGTTCATGCTGGCGGTCATTTAACTGGCCGCCGGCCCCCCTGGGACCCCACCGGCCGTATAATGTACATTCTGCTCGGACAGGACATTGCCGGAGGCTCCACATGGAGCAACCGTCAATGCCTCTGTGCGACGGGTGCAGCTGCACCCGTCTCTCAGATCACTGGCCGTAAATCGGGCAGTGACCTGTGCGATGGGGCACTGCACAGGGGCCCCTGCACTGCCCATGCCAATTGCATGGGCAATGCAGGGGCCCCCAGGGGAACCCCGGAGCACCCCTTCCACCAGCCTTTCCCTGGCAGGGGAAACCCACCAGGGAAAGCCTGTTGGCAGTAGGGATCTTTATCTGAGGGGCAGCAGCGCTGCCCTGTCAGATAATGATTCCTTCGATCGTCAGGCTGCCTGTCGGAGGCAGCCTGGCGGTGAAGGAGGGCCGCCTATGGTGGCCCTCCATGTGTTCTTTATATGGCGGTTCAGCCCACCATGCTGGTGGCGGTCTTTTTACCCACCACCGGCATGGCGGGCTGAGCCGCCGGGGATCATAATGACCCCCATAATCTGCTACCATAATAGCCTTCAGCTATCACTCCCTCACAACTACAATATAGGCAAACAAGACAGGTGCCAGTCTAAAATTAATTTTGATGCGAGAAAAACCCATGTAGCGAAGCTGCCTCAACGAGGCAAAAGACACCGGATGACGCTCTCTTAGAAACTTTGGAAGAGAATGTAGACATGGCAGCCCTACTCATGGCCATGCAGCAAAGCCTAACCTATATCAAATCTAAAATGGATGGCAAATGTGCTCTCATGGACGCAATCATGCATAAACTACAGAAACATGATGGCTGCTTAACAGAAGCTGAGCAGCGAATATTGACGATGGAGGACACAGTCTCCTCCTGGGGAGAACATATGCTGCAGATGGAGATGGTCCTGAAGGTGATAGCTGCCAAGAATGAAAACCTGGAGGCACAGTCCCATAGAAATAACCTGCGAATACTGGGAATTTCAGAATCTACCAATACTGGTAAACTAGAGGAATATGTGGAGAGACTGCTAATTACATTTTTCGGATCAGAATCCTTCTCAAAATTGCTCATTGCCCAACCTACACATTGGACTTTGGCAGCCCAGCTCCCACCAGGTGCTACTGCGAGACCTCTCCTTGCCAAGTTGCTGGACTATCGAGACCGAGATTCGACTCTTCGTCTTGTACGGGAAAAACAGGAGTTGCAATTTGAGGGTAACACAGTGGCCATCTACCCTGACTTTACAATAGCAATACAAGAAGCACGTAGGAAATGTGTGCAAATCAGACAAAAACTACGTTTGGCCTCCATACCTTATGCTGTGCTGTACCCATACCGGCTCCACGTTTCCTTCCAGAGTAAAGACCAAGGCCCGTATTTATACTTTTTGACGCTAAACTGCGCTAACGCAGTTTAGCGTCAAAAATGTTTGCGCCGGCTAACGCCATTCTGAAGCGCCATGCGGGCGCCGTATTTATTGAATGGCGTTAGCCGGCGCAAGCAGACCGGCGCTGCCTGGTGTGCGTGGAAAAAAACCACGTACACCAGGCAGCGCCGGCGTAGGGAAAAATGGCGTTAGGGCGTCTTAAAAATGGCGCAAGTCAGGTTGACGCTAAAAAATCGTCTTAATCCGATTTGCGCCATTTTTAACGACGCCCAGACGCCATTTACATGACTCCTGTCTTATTAAAGACAGGAGTCATTCCCCCTTGCCCAATGGCCATGCCCAGGGGACTTATGTCCCCTGGGCATGGTCATTGGGCATAGTGGCATGTAGGGGGGCACAAATAAGGCCCCCCTATGCCACCCAAAAAAAAAAAAAAAAAAATTATACTTACCTGAACTTACCTGAATGTCCCTGGGATGGGTCCCTCCATCCTTGGGTGTCCTCCTGGGGTGGTCAAGGGTGGCAGGGTGGGTCCCTGGGGGCAGGGGAGGGCACCTGTGGGCTCATTTTGAGCCCACAGGCCCCTTAACGCCTACCCTGACCCAGGCGTTAAAAAGTGGCGCAAATGCGGGGTTTTTTGCCCCGCCCACTCCCGGGCGTGATTTTTGCCCGGGAGTATAAATACGACGCATTTGCGTCGCCGTCATTTTTTTAGACGGGAACGCCTTCCTTGCATCTCATTAACGCAAGGAAGGCGTTCACACAAAAAAATTACGCTATTTGCCCATACTTTGGCGCTAGACGCGTCTAACGCCAAAGTATAAATATGGCGTTAGTTTTGCGCCGAATTTGCGTCGAAAAAAACGACGCTAATTCGGCGCAAGCGGAGTATAAATATGCCCCCAAATCTTCACGTCTCCACAGCAGGTGACCAAGTTTCTGCAACGCAACATCTCTCACCAGTCTTTGGCAGGGTTATCAAAGCAGATATCCAGGCCAGCATCCCCTGACGTAGAATTGGACTGATGAACAACCCTAGAAATGTGAAGGAACCTCTGCGCCTGACACTGCTATTTGTCAGCCCCAAAGCACTACCACCAAAGAAACAAGGACTGTGATGAATACCATTAATTTGTTCTCCTCTCTGTGATGCACTTGAAGCCGCTGTCTGGCCCTTTAGGCATAATGTGTACACTTAGGCCTGACGATCACACGCAGGCCCTCATCTTGCTTCTTGGGCACCTCTGGCTATTTGTGGTAACTTTGCCTTCTTTCATGGCATTCCCTTGTGATCCCCAAGTTCAGTGTTCTAAACAATTCAAGAAGAACTCATCCTTCTTCTCAAGTGCCATGCTACTCTGCTCACCCACCTCACTACCGAACATTATTCCATTTCACCTTTATTCGCTCTATTTTTACCTGTCTTTTTCCTACAGCTCCTATCTTTTTGTAGAGACCTCTCTCTACCACCACCTTTCTCTACTATTGGTGCAAATGTTGGGATGCTGTGTTGAATCCATGTTTATGTTGTGTTGGGGATTTGAGGGTGGCTATGACACTCTGATGGATTTGGGCCATCAGAGTGGGAGATGGGTAGGTACAAGGATGTTTGAATTCTTCCACTACATACCCACAATGATTCTGGTGCCACTACACTACACATCATATATGACAGTGGTGTATAAATGTGGTTATACACTGTGTATTCCTATGCACTCACCTAAAAAGTACTAGAGATGCTATCCCTCGGATAAATACAAGGGTGGTCACATATAACTGCCTCACATGGAATAGTTAACTGCTATTGTCCCAACACAGATGACCCCAAATTATTTGATAGACTCTGATTTTAATATAACGTTGAATAATGTGGTAGATAGATCACATGCCCCACTTCCCCCAACATATCATAGCACACTGGCACAATACATGCAAGACATAATGTCGGAAAATAATCTGGTATGTGCCTGGTGGATGATGCACCCACTAGACGAAGACGGCACCTTCTACTGGGGCATACAGAATAGTTGGTCCTGGATAGATTACTGTCTGGTGTCTGGGGGATTGCATAGTTGCGTACAAAGGGTAACGCATCTGGCATGCATGTTCTCTGATCATGCCCCAGTGCTGCTGTAAATGTGAGCTGAGTTCTATAAAACATATATAGACACTCTCCTCCGAATGCTGAAATCTGTCTATCAGACGGCACATGAACTAGGCCTCCTTCAGCTCTCTGTGCGAGAAGCAAGTACTATCACCTTGCTCAAACCGGGGAAACCACCTTACTGTTGTGGATCATACAGGCCCATGTCACTTATTAACTGTGACAAAAGATACCTGCCAAAATTCTGGCTGATTGACTCTCTCTCCTCATGCCCTTCTTGATCAGACCTGACCAATCTGGGTTTATACCAGGCCAATCTACACACACAATCTGAGAACCCTCTTTGTGCTATTACAAGACATTAATCCAGTCATCGCCACAGTGGCTGCTTTTTTAGATGCCACTAAGGCCTTCGACTCCCTAGAATGGAGTTACCTCATGTTAGTACTAAAACAAATGGGCTTTCCAGTTCCCTTCCTTCACTGAATAGCCCTGATCTCTTCTTAACTGATGGCACGACTCGGAGTAAATGGGGCAGACTGAGATCCCATTGCAATATCACGGGCACCCGCCAATGATGCCTCTTATTGCTGTTGCTTTTTGCACTACCAATACAACCACTGGCAGCAAAACTTCATCAACACCACACACAATTTGTCATTTTGTATCCGTCCCGCCACATCTTCGTTTCATAATACACAGAAGATATATTAAAGAATCCGCTGGTCAGCTTGATTACAGTATTTTGCGAGTTTGTACACTTTGGGGGATTCTCTGGAATACACATCAATTGGAATTACTCCCAAAAGTTGCCTCTCACACCAGCTACCTCGCGATTTGCGCTAGACTTTCTATTGGAATGGTGCAACACCGATTTGAAATATCTCGGCATCACAGTGTATAACAACCCAAAAGATGTTATACAAACAAATTATGGGACATCCCTCACTTAAATAATAGACAATATCACACGGTGGATCTCACTGCCACTTTCCCTTGGGGGGCGCATCGCCCTCACAAAAAAGGTTATCCTACCCAAACTCTTATTCATATTTCTTAATATTCCCTGCCACCAAGGCCAACATTTCCTTAAAGTGCTTCAAACACAATTGACCCATCTGGTGTGGGGAGGAAAATAGCATTGACTGTCATGAGCTACCATGCCCATGCATGTGCCCATTTTCTAGAGGACCCCCAGATATGGAGTTTTACTTTCTTTGTGCCCAAGCACATCATGCTATACAGTGATACAAGCCCACCCCACACAATCTGCACTTGCCTATTGAACAAGGATATATGGCCCATGTATCTCCCTTTTCCTGTTTAGGGTCAATGATGCCATCCCCTCACAATGTGGAGGTTACAGTGGCATGTATATCCTCCTCATGGCGTAGACTGGCTAACAAATTAGAAAACCCGCTGCTGTACCCTCCGCTAATGCCACTCCCCTATCACTCAGTCTGCCCAGTTACACATGAAGCAACCTGTCGACGGATGCTGCAGAACTATCATTTGATAACATGGAGAGACTTATACCGTGATAACACCTTTATCACAGAGGAGACATTGTTTGAGGTGAGAGATCTCACTCCCTTTGACATATTCCTCTACATACGCTTACGCAATAACGTGAGATCAGTTGCGGCTGAGTTTCCACTTGAACCCCCAATCTTAGACACTCTACATATGTTGCTTCAGTCCTCGGGGCCTAAGCACATCGTTTCAACCTTATACCATACTGCCCAAAAGGAGCATCCTGTTGCTACTGCCAGAGCACACACCCAGTGGGAATTGGAATTGGGACTCTCCATTACTGAGGAGCAATGGTATTTCTGCTCCATGCAAACGGATATGCTCTCCCCTAGTGGCAGACTGCAAACAATATACCATAAGTGCATACACAGAGTTTATTGCATGCCTGCTCGGCTGCATTGTTTTAATTTGCGTGATGATGATTGTTAGGCAAGATGTGGGATGAGTTGAGTTGATTTTCTTCACTTGGCCTGGGCATGTGCCCCAGCTCAAGCCTACTGGAGAGAGGTAGAGGTGGAGCTGTCCATCATGATAGGACGAACCATTGCACTCATGCCACTCATAACGCTTCTGGGATATGTCGAAAATATTGATCACTGCTGTCGGTAATATGTGGTGTTGAGTCTTTTTTTGGCGAAGTGTAGTATTTCGTGCACCTTGGGGAGAGGATGAGCACCTAAATTTAAGGATTGAAAAAATGATTGGTATATTGTCAAGAACAAACTACTACATATGCCGACCTATTACCGTCACGATTCCGACCCAGTCACTTATGGGACCCTTTAGACACCTAGTTACTGACTGCAACACCAGACCCTGAGGCGCGTGACGACCCTACCGACACAGTAGCAAAAAAGTATCTAAATTATTTCATCTTAGATTCTATGTGTTGGAGAGACCATTTCCACACAAGAATAACCCTGTTATTATATTATCCCAGTCTACAATCTCAAATTCTGGGGAGCACACTGCCATGACTGTTACATAACGCTGCCACGAAAATGCAGATCGGGGGTCATGTCTGATCCTATACTCACACTGTGACATGAACTATTCTCAGCTAGTCTGCAATGATATATAATGAATACTGACACCTAAGCACCAGAAGCAAACACTTGTCACCTGTGATGTACTTGTAATAAATAATGTTGACTACAAATGTATGTATATGTAGAATGTTATTAACCTTTAATAAATAAATAATCAAAAAATAATATTTTTAAACATTTTTAATACATTTATAATTTTTAAAAAAAATATTTCCCATTCATTTTTATTTAGTTTCATTTAGTGGCCATTTGTTTACAGCTACTTCCTAATTTGTAGTCTATTTGCTTCATTTTTAGTCTCTTTTCTAAGATCCAGGTCACAGTAATGTGATGCTGTTCATCAGAACATATATGTTCTTTTGTAAGATTTTGTTTAAGGGTTGTGACAGTAGGGAGGGTCTAGGGGGAGGTCTAGATATTAGTAATAATGTTATTTGTAGGGTTTTTGTACATTTAGTTGTATTAATAGTAGTGTTTTCACTAATTTGTAGTTTGGGGTTTTCGTACACTGTTTTTATGTTATATTGCATTATGTTATGTTACTTATTTTATGATAATTAAGTGTAATGTGTAGGTATTGTTGGGAATGTAATGTGTTATTTGCGTGGGTTTTCTTGTTTACTTTACAGGTTTTTGTCTACAAACATGTCCTGTGGGCATTGGAAGTTACCAGTTGTTAAAAATCTGGGGCCAAATTTAACGAAAATAAAGGTGCACGGCGCTGCGCCAAATTTGGCAGCGTCATGCACCATCATTTTCAAAATGCAGGGATGCACCGTATTTACTAGAATAAGAAGCACCCCTGTGTTTCCACCTGCACCGGCGCTAAATTTGCTGCCATGCGCCAATGCAGCAACCCTAGCAACATAGTGCAAGGATGGCTGCGTTGAGAGGGAGATTGTTTTTGTGCAGGACGGAACACCTTCCTGCATAAAAAACAATGTTATATGGCAATTTGCCCTTTCTATGTGTGTTGCAAAATGCAGCACACATAGAAAGAGCAAAAAATTAGGCGAAGTGAAAGCATTTCTCCTTGTGCCGTGCTATTGTGGGTTTGCGTTAGATTTTGGTGCTGCTTCAGGTTTACGAAAACTCGTAAATTTGAGGCAGCATCAAAATGCACTGGGTGTTGCTGTAGCACTCCCACAGCAACACCCATTGCACAACCCTTCCCTGCAAAGTGCAAAGTGCTGCGTGTGAAGGGGCCGTATTTACAAGGTGGCGTTAAGCCACAAAACGTGGCTTAATGCCACCTTGCAAATACGGCACAGGTAAAGTGAAAGTGATGCTCCGGTGGTGCTAGGAGCCCTTGGTTTCTGTTAGGCAGAGGCATGCACTCTGCACAAACAGGAAATACAATCCTAGTCAGATTCACACCACAAACTAACCTGTGCTCACCCTCTGGTAGCTTGGCACAGAGCAGTTAGGCTTAACTTAAGAAGTAATGTGTAAAACATTTGTGCAGCACTTCAAATAGTAAAACAGTGAAAACATTGTGCAAAAATATTTCACACCGAGTTAGAAAAATAGAGCTTAATTTAATGAACAAAACAAGACCAAAAGGACAAAAATCTAATTAATAGGATTCAAGATCCGAATTTTAAAAAACCATAGGTAAAATAGAGGTTAGAAGCAATAAGGCCCGTATTTATACTTTTTTTGCGCCGCATTTGTGCCACTTTTTGACGCAAAAGCAGCGCAAACTTACAAAATACAATTGTATTATGTAAGTTTGCACCACTTTTGCGTCAAAAAATGATGCAAAGAAGTATAAATATGGGCCTCAGTGTTTTAGTGGGATATCTGGTTGAGCTGGACCTGGACCTGGACAAAATGAAGAGTTCAGGCGCCCATGACTGAGCACAGGTCGGTTAAAGAACCCATGCAGGGCCCGCTCACCAAAAGTACTGTAATCCTTGTCGCAACATGAGATGCGTTGAAGATTCCCATGCACTTGGGATGTTGCGCCGGAATTCCACATAAAACATGCAATGCATCGGTTTCAAGTGCAATGAGCCTCATCCGAGTGCTGCGGTTCCAAATGCGATGAGCCGAGTAACTCCATGCTGCAGTGTGATGAGTCAACCTTCTCCATGCAGTGCCAGTGATGCATTGGTTTCAAAGCAGTGGTTCTGGAGGCGAGGCAGCGGTTCCGAGTGCGATGCCCTGGTCTGGTCCCTGCAGCAGCAGTGATGTGTCAATCCCAATCTCGCAGTAGGTGATGCATTAGTTGCGATCAGTCAATAATATGGATGTGAAGGTTCTAGCAGATCAACACTGTATACTCACTTCCAAGGGCCCTAGACTGGGTTGGCACCACTTGGCAGAGCAAGACTTGCAGCAAGCAAAGTCCAAGTGCTTTTGGTAGATTGGAAGTTTTTGATGTCCCTGAGACTTCAGAACAGGAGGCAAGCCAGTAAGCCCTTGAAGTCACTTTGGTTCTGGGATGGAGAGATGGAGGTCCAGAGAGTGGCAGACAGCAGGCCAGCTTAGCAAAGCAGGAGTCCAGCAGAGTGACAGCTCAGCAGATTGGCAGTCTTTGTTGCAGCACAGCAGTCCTTCTTCCTGGCAGAGTATCCACAGGTCCAAAAGTGTACTGTGCTGGTGGTGTCAGAGGTCTGGTACTTATACCCAGTTGTGCCTTTCAAGCGAGGGAGACTTCAAAGAAATGTATTTGAAGTGCACAGAGGTCCTTCCTTCCTGCCCTGGCTTCAGACTCACTACAGTGGGATATGCAGCTCTTTGTGTGTGGTGGGAGACTACCCTTTCAGAGGTAAGTATCAGCCCTTACTGTGTATCCTGCCCAGGACAGCCATCATGATGATGATAGCTTATCAGTAAGATTTAAGCTCTCTTTGTGTGCGGCTGCCTAGCGGGAATGCCAAGCCAGCTATCACACCACCCCAGATGTGAAATGGAGACAGGGAGTAGTCACCAAATGGCTAAAGTAAGAAAATGCCAACTTTCTAAAAGTGACATTTTCAGAACTGCAATTTAAAATATGACTGTATCATAAGTTGTGTTTTTAAATTGTGAGTTCAGAGACACCAAACTTGACAAACTATCTCTTCCAGAATGGAAATTACAAGTATAAAATGTAATAAGGTAATCCAAATGTTATCTAATGGGAGAGATAGGCCTTGCTGTAGTGAAAAATGAGTTTGGGAGTGTTTCACTACCAAGGCATGTAAAACTTTAAAACTACATGTCCTGCCTTTTAAATGTAGTGCACCCTGTCCTGTGGCTCACATAGGGCCTACCTTAGGGGTGACATATGTATAAGAAGGGAGGGTTTAGACCTGGCAAGAGGTTTATTTTGCAGTTCGACATGGGAGTGCAAAACGTTACACACAGTGGCAAGCCTGAGACATGGTTGGAGGGCTACTTAAGTGGGTGACACAATTAGTGCTACATGTCCACAAGTAGTATTTAATTTACAGACCCTGGGCACAGGTAGTCACTTTACTAGGGTCTTATAGATACATTAAAAATGTTAATTGGAGTCAAGCCAATCTTACCATGATTTAGGGGAGAGAACACTTTAGCACTGGTTAGCAGTGGTAAAGTGCACAGAGTCCTAAAGCCAGCCAAAACAAGGTCAAAAATTAAGAAAGGCACTCATAAGTGTGGGAGGAAGATCACACTAAGGCTGCTGGGTCCAACATGGGTGTTTTTTAAGGAAATCATTTTTGGTTTATCACACTTGTAATTCCTTTTGTTTCATGTTTCCAGGAACAATCCTTTTTTTAGATACTTTTTTGTTTTTCTGTGGTTCCTAGTTAACTTTGGATTGCTTTGAGGGTTATCTATTGGATTAACTCGCTTTTTGCAGTGTTTGGGCATTCCAGATAATATTTTTGGTAGGTTATTATTTTTTACTGTGTGGATACAGAGGAAGATCTTAAGCTACAGAACAATAATCCAAATGTATTTCATTTGTTTTGGGTGGGATGTTATAATTTGATTGTATTAATATTATAGGCCTCATTATGAGTCTGGTGGTCACTAGACAGCCAGACTCACTGTGGAGGTTGGACCGCCGCCAATGCTGTGGTTGGTTTGCCACATTACAACCCTGGTATGTCGGGCCTCCAGGGATCCGCCAGCTCCTCCGGGATCACAGATCCCAGAGATCTGGAGGTTGGTGGTGGGCCTAATCAACCAGGACAGTGCTGCAAGCAGCACTACCCTGGAGATTACGACTCCCTTCTCTGCCAGTGGTTTCATGGGGTAGCATGCCATGAAAAGGCTGGGAGAGAACGGGTGCAGGGGGCCCAATGGCATGGACAGTGCAGAGGGCCCCTTGGCCAGAACCACCGCAACATGTTGTGAGGGTGCTGGTGCACCCTGCAGGCTACACCATTGTCACCGGCTCGATTATGAGCCAGAGACAAAGTAGCCTTTTTCCCACCAGGCCAGTGGGTGGAAACATAGGTTTCTGCCCACTGACTTAGCGGGAAACTCTTCATAACAGGAGGTCGCCGCGTAGGCAGTGGCTACCCTGTCGGGAGTTTGGCGGACTGGCTCTCTCGGCCACCAAACTCGAAATTAGGCCATATCTGATTATTATTTGGAAATTTGTGATTAATGTGTTGTATTTATACATATGTATATATATTTTTTAAATATATTTTTATTGTTTTATCAGCCAAGTGGCAACATTTAACTGAGATACATTAGGTTACATATTGTTCCATCATACATTATATTTGTGATTTTAACAAATGCACGTTTCGCGCATCCAGTGCGAGTGCACTGTTGCCCGATTAGGGCCTAGAAGCCATTCTTCCACACATGAGGTACATTCTACGGGTGCAAAGGTTATTTAGGAAACGAAAGATATAGGGAAAAAGAGTTAGATAGGAGCTAAGGCGGCACCGGAGGACCCACCCCGAGGGGGGGGGGACTAGCAAGAGGAGGGGGTAACCCCAAGGAGAGAGGGGGAGAACCAGTCACCGGGGAGGCTATAGCTGCCATCCATGAGCCGTGCTTAACAGTTGCGCGTACATCCCTTCAATAACGCCGCCTCAGCGCCAAGCTTTGTTGTCCCAGGCCGACAGGGGACCAGCCCACCATTAGCCGTGTATTGCCGCGCATGGGGAGCTGGCCACAATTGGAGGAATCAGCAAGTTTCAAGTTCACCCGGCCCCAATGTCCACTGGCGCACCACGGGACTCCCACGTAGCACCCAAGGGCATACACCAAGAGCACCTGAGTTTATATATATATATATATATATATATATATATATATATATATTTATTTTTTTTCTTCCCTCTCTTTTCTCTCCCCTCCCATGTGCCCCTCTATCGAGTGGTGTGATACAATTTTATTATGGTCATTAATGTTGTCAATTATCTCATTCACATCTGTTTAGGGAGGGCGTTCATCGTTTTTGTTTTCTACGGCTAACAAAAATGATTTCCATACCTCTAGGCCTTTAGCTAGTATACCCTTGTCCAGTAAATTCTGTAATGTCTGTATTTCTGCTTTGGTCCAACGTATTACCTCTTCTCGCTACTGGGTAACGCCTGGGGCGCTAGGGGCCTTCCATTTCATGGCAATGAGCCGTCTGTACAGCACCAACGCTAGGGCAATGCATTTATATGTGCATTTGCGTTTCTTGGGGTGGGGTGTTATACCTAACAGGCACACCTCAGGAGTGGGAGTTAGTGAGGTATTTGTCCATTCAGCTAACAACGTTATTATCTCTATCCATGTATTCCGAATCGGGAGGCATTCCCATGTCATGTGATAGAGAGTGGCCTCTTCTGTGCCGCATCTGGGGCATGTTTGCGGTGAACGGTGGAACATGCGTGTTAAGCGGTGCGGAGACAGGTAAGTCTGATGCAAATAATTAAGCTGTGTGTACCGAAAGCGGGGATTACGAGAGACCTCTCGTATCATTCTCAACGCCTGCTCCCATGCAGTTAGTGACAGTGGTTCCGGTAGTACCTGGTCCCACTTATTTTTTGCTTGCTCCTGTTTGTGTTCCGTCTGGGTTGTCAGGATATTGTATATATTCGATATTCTTGATGTGGCGTTTGTACACTCCAACAGCTCATGTAGCAGAGGAGAGACATCTGGTTCGGAGTTGCCATTTCTCCAATATTCACGCATTACCTGCCGAACTGCCCCGTAGGCTATGAATCCTCCCCTACCCAACGCGTGCCTGTCGGCTAGTGCCTCATAGGTTAGGATTTGTCCGTCCTGGAAAATATCTCCCAGTGTGTGTATGCCTCTGCTGCCCCACGTGTTCAGGCCCACTTTGGCTGCTATTTTTGCTAATTTCGGGAGAGCTAACAGTGGTATCCTCGGTGAGTACTGCTGACCTTTTGCGTTTTGCATCGCATATCGGCCCCAGGCCCAGTGTGCCGTGCGCAGCAGCACATTGCCAGTGTGTGCTGGGTCGGTTCGATTCATGAGGTATTGTATTATTTCCGTACCGCCGAGCTCTAACAGCACCTTCTGAGCTTCAGCCCCAGGTGGGTTACCGCCCCATGTGGATATCCAATGTATCTGGGCAGCCGCGTAGTACGCTTCAAATTTGGGGGCGCCCATTCCCCCCAGCCAGAGCGGTTGGAGCACTCTTGTCAATGCGACGCGTCTTCGGCCATTTCCCCATATTAAATCCGTTAATAAACTATTCAATAGTCTAAAGAATGAGCTCGGGAGTACCAAAGGCAATGACATAAAATAATAAAGTAGACGGGGCAGTACTATCATCTTTGCTATAGCCACTCTGCCCATAGGGGAAAGTGGGAGTGAGCACCAGAAGGGTAGGGAGCCCCTCGTTGATCTGATCACGTGGCCTAGGTTGCCGTCTCTATATATTTACACCAAGATATTTAAATGTTGTGTGGCACCATTTCAAGCCACCCAGACCCGCCGGTATTCTCATCGCCTCGGGAACTGGACGCATAGGAAATATGCAGGATTTTGTCCAGTTTACTGTTAACCCAGCCACTGAGCTAAATTCCTCCAGGAGATCCAACAGTCCCGGTAGGGCGACGGTGTGATCCCGTAGGAAGATCAGCGCATCATCCGCATATAAGGATACTATCTGATGTGTCTGGCCATCCGTGACACCCCAGGCGGGGGCCACCATGCGAAGGCGGGCGGCCAAAGGTTCAATCGCTAATGCAAATAACAATGGAGACAGCGGACATCCCTGTCTAGTGCCTCTACCAATGCTAAATTTCTCGGAAATCGTATCACCTGTCTTAACCCTAGCCTTGGGGTCTGTATATAATGTTCTCACCCATCTAATATATGTTTGCCCGAAGCCCATCCGTTTGAGTGTCTCTATTAAAAAAGGCCAGCCCAGCAAGTCAAACGCCTTTTCTATGTCCAGTGAGACTACAACCTGCAACTCATCTTCCACCGGGGAATTGCTCATTAGACGTATTAAATTCCTGATGTTGCTGTATGTATTGCGACCGGGTATGAAACCTGCTTGGTCTTGATGTACTAACTCCGCCATGCATGGGAGCAAGCGATTGGCCAGTATTTTTCCCGAGTAATTTGCAGTCTGTGTTCAGTAATGATAATGGTCTGTATGACCGGACATCCAAAGGGTCGCGGCCCGCCTTTGGTAATACTGCTATTAATGCTTCACGACATGTATCAGGAAGTAGACCTAGTTCCAGGGCTTCCTTTAGCATTGCCAGATATGGTGCTAAGATCTGCGGTTGAAACGTGCTATAGTATTCTATGGGTATACCATCACTGCCCGGTGCTTTGCCGTTTGCCAGTTGTAGCAATGCTCGTTGGATTTCAGCTATCTGTATTGGGCTGTCTAGTTCTATAATTTGAGTAGCTGTCAGGTGGGTCAGGGTGACACCATTGAAGAAGCTGTTTAATTGAGCATTGGTGGGCGGCGGCCGAGCCCGATACAGCGAGCTGTAATATTCTTTGAAAGCAGTATTTATCTCTGCCTGTGTATTAACTATCCGACCCGACTCCAGTCGGATAGCGCCTATGGGGGTGTTCCGGCGTTCGTTTTTTATAAGCCACGCTAATAATTTACCGGATCTGTCACCCTCCGCGTGTGTGCGGGCCATGTAATGTCGATAATCAAAATGTCTAAGGCGGTTGTCCGCCTCGGTCCATTTGGATCGCATATTAGTGAGGGTGTTTGTTGTTATGTAGCCTGTAGCGTGTTCGCCTTCAGCTAACTGTATTTTTTGTTCTAATGCTCGGAGTTCGCGCGTTAGTGTTTGCCGCACTCCCACTGTGGTTGATATGCATACCCCTCTTATGACTGTCTTATGTGCATCCCATTCGATGGCCCTTGAGCTGGCCGTCCCTTCGTTCGCTGTGAAATATGTTGAAATGTGTGTGGCAATGTCCTTCCTGAAAGGGGGATCTTGCAGTAGGAGTGTTTGCAATCGCCAGGTAGGAATACAAGAGCGAGGTCTGCCCCATCTCATTTGTACTATGAGTGGGCAGTGATCTGATATTACCTTGGCGGAGTATTCCGCTCTCGTAATTATATGTGTTAGATTCTGTGAAGTTAGGATGAGGTCTATTCGGGTATGTAATAGGTGTACTGGGGAGTAGTAGGAATACATCTTTTCGTGTGGGTGCAAGTGCCGCCATATGTCAATCAAGCGCCGCTCTTCCATCCATGCGCCCAGTATTTGGGCATTTATCATTGTTGGGACTGCCACAAGCGGGGGGTGTGATCTGTATACAACTATGTTTGGAACGCAGTTCATGTCCCCACCCCATATGCATGGTGAAGTTAGGTCGTGGGTTAATTGTGAGGCCTTAGTTTGTAAAAATTCGCCTTGTTTAATGTTCGGGACATACAATCCACTTATCACGAGTTCCTCTCCATCCAACAGTCCCCTTAATTGTATAAATCTGCCCTCCTTGTCTTTTGTACTGTGTTGTACTATGTAAGGGACACCTGGCGCTATCCAGATCAGTACCCCTCTGGCAAAGGAAGAATCGCCAGCACTGTATATTGAGCCCTTCCAGCACTTTTCTAACCGAGCCGCCTCTGTGGATGTGATGTGCGTTTCCTGTAGTATTGCTATATGTATGTGATGTCGTTTTAGAAACGCATGTATTCTGTGACGTTTATTTGTCCCGGCCATGCCCTTCACATTCCAGGTTATGATATTATAAATGGGTTCCTTATTCATTTTGTTATATTGAGACGTGGGGGATTACCTAAACCGCACCTGATACGTTCGCCCCCCGAGCCCCACTCCGCCCCCCCACCCCCACCTCCGGCCGCCAGCCCCCCAGCCCCAACCCAAAAGCTCCAAGGAGTAAAGAGTAAGCCCATAGTGGCCTAAAGATAGAAAGGAGAGAAATAGGTATAACAACAAAAAGGATATTGCAGACTGTGGCCCTCATTCTGACCCCGGCGGTCACGGACCGCCGGGGCCAGGGTCGGCGGGAGCACCGCCAACAGGCTGGCGGTGCCCCTCAGGACATTCTGACCGCGGCGGTTCAGCCGCGGTCAGAACAGGAAAACCGGCGGTCTCCCGCCGGTTTTCCGCTGTCCTGCAGAATCCTCCATGGCGGCGCAGCTTGCTGCGCCGCCATGGGGATTCTGACACCCCATACCGCCATCCTGTTCCTGGCGGGTCGCCCGCCAGGAACAGGATGGCGGTATGGGGTGTTGTGGGGCCCCTGGGGGCCCCTGCAGTGCCCATGCCAATGGCATGGGCACTGCAGGGGCCCCCGTAAGAGGGCCCCACTATGTATTTCAGTGTCTGCTTTGCAGACACTGAAATACGCGACGGGTGCCACTGCACCCGTCGCACATACCCACTCCGCCGGCTCCATTCGGAGCCGGCTTCCTCGTGGGGAGGGGTTTCCCGCAGGGCTGGCGGGCGGCCTTCTGGCGGTCGCCCGCCAGCCCAGCGGGAAAGCCAGAATGGCCTCCGCGGTCTTTCGACCGCGGAGCGGCCATATGGCGGCTCCCTCCAGGCGGGCGGCTCCCGCCGCCCGCGGGGGTCAGAATGACCCCCTGTGTGTGTCCGCTAAATAACGTGGCACAATCGGTGCCTAAAGTGGATTCCATAATAGTTAGTTCCATTCGGATATCGTTTAGGTATGTGGGGACGTGGATTCCTGACGTCGATCCCTTGGATGGCCCACCTACAGGATGCTTCCTGTTACTTCAGTACCATTCGTCTTGTGCAGCGATCGGTGGATCAGTCCTATACACTCATGCCACGGCAATCGTACATTGTGAAGCTCAGGGGCAGCGGCCCAGTGCCGGCAGCATGTCGCATCTTAATTGCCGCCGTCGTCGAGGGGGGTCTGCGGATGCCAGTTCTTCATTTTTAAAGTTCATCCGCCGATCGCGGTGTGAGATCTGGGCCCACTAACAATGGAGAGGGGGATGGACTTGTATCTCCCCCATGTGAGGCGGAGTCATTAGTATCCGTTTCGCTCCTGGTGTCCAGTATCCCGCGGGCGAATGAGTTCGTGTCTTTTATTATTTGCGCTCGATCCAGCGCCATTTGCGCTTTTGTGGGGCGGGAGGATGTTTTGGGGTTTTTCCTTTTTTTCTTCCTGGAGTTAGCTATAGTCCATTCTTCAGATACAGCGTCTTCCTTGGCCGGATCGGCCAATCCTTTGGCATGGATCCAAGTCCATGCATCCTCTGGGGTGGGGAACATTAGGGTTTTCTCGTCCATGATGATTCGTAATCGTGCTGGGAACATGAGGGAATAAGTAATACCTTTTTCACGCAGCAGCTGCTTAATCTTGCTATACGCGATTCTTCTGCTTTGTACCTCCATTGTGTAATCGGGGTAGGCAGTTACTCTGCTGTTCTCGAGCATAATCTGGTCAGACGTTCTGAAATGCTGAAGGACTAAGTCTCTGTCCCTATAATTTAGGAAGCGACCTATTAGAGGTCGGGGTGGAGCTCCCGGCTATGGCGGTCTGCCCGGTATTCTGTGTGCCCTTTCGATCACTGGTACTGTGTTAGGGTATTGCTCTTTAAGTATGTTCCTCAACCAGGACTCTAAGAACTCTTCTGCCTTAGGTTGCTCGCTTCTCTCTGGAATTCCGAGGAATCTGATGTTGTTTCGTCTTGAGCGTCCTTCAGCTTCCTCTGCTACGTTGGAGTAGAGTTATGTCTAGCTCCATTTTTTGCATTTTAATTCTCATTTCTGCCACCTCTGGCTGGATGATTTTCAGTGTCGTTTCATTGTCTTGAACCCTTCCGGTTAGTTTGCGGTGGTCGGCCCGCAGCAATGAGACTTCCTGTACTGCGGCATCGATTTTCCCTTCGAGCGAGGATTTGGTGTCCATTATAGCTTGCATAATTTTATCAAATTGAAGGGAGTGTGTGCGTAATGTTTCATGCAGCTGTTGCTGTGTGAACGAATGCGTATCTGCTTGGCCGGTCGGCTGGGGAGGGTCTCCCTCTCCTGTGGCCCCCGTTTTGGGGTGTTTTGGTTTGACCATGGTTTACTTGTTGGCCTGCGTTACTCCAGGATTAGCTATTGCCGAAAGTTTCCGCCCCTGTTTTCAGACTTCCCTAAGCGCGTCTCCTAGTGCTCTTTGTCAGCAGTTCAGGAGGGTGTAGTGTATGATCGCTTTTGTGTTAGTGTCTATTTTGATTTCTCTGAGTCCTTGCTCCATCTTTTGTACTTGTAGACCCAGACTGGTACCTATCCGATTCTCCCTACGCGGCCGCCGCCGCTCTTGGCCATGGCAGGACTCAGTTGGGCCCCTTGTCGTGCGTGTTGTCCCTCTAGAGGAGGGGCGATCCAGAATTCAGTACTTCGCAAAATTCCCAATATGCGAACATTGATAGTGCCCTTGGTGATGGCAGCGGTTTGGTGAGGTGCGACGTAGTCCGGCAGTGCGCAGCCAGAAATAGCACCGGTTCTGTCAGGAGGCCGCTATTTCACTTTCCTTCCTGCGCTCCTATCTACGGAGCCCTTTACTTGAAATGGAAGAGCATCTAGAGTGCGAGGAGTTCCCTCTCCGATAAGGACTGTTGGCGCACAAGTTTGGTTTCCCGGAGTGCTATAACTGCCGTGGATCACTGGAAGGCAAACCATGAATGCCCAAGGCACTGAGGGTCAGGGACAATGGTGTGTGCCTACTCAACTGGATAATCCAGGGGTGGTGTCTCCCTCGTACCTGTTCCACTGTAGTTCTCTTTATTTACGCTGGCCTCAATGGGGAGAGATCCCTCACTCTCACATTGCGACTCGAGTCGTGTCGCCGAGAGAAATGTGGTTCCACCACACCGCAACAGGCTTAAATACCCTGGGCCCAACCGGAGAACCCCCTGGCAGGCTCCCAAGTAAACTCTAGCCCGTCGGCTGTTCCTCACTCTCAGGCAGCCCTCCCGGCTTAATTCGTTATACTGCCGCTGCTTCAGCGCATCGGGGCCGCCGCCGTGCGAGTGCCGTATTCCAGCGCCATGGGGGGCCGTAGTGGTTGCCTCTGGTGCCCTCTAATGGGGGTGCCCAACCCGTAGCTGATCGGGGAGGGCGCACCGCGGAACGAGGAGTCCGGCGCGGCCGCAGATCACCGAGCCGGGCGCCCGGACGACGTCTAATGCCGTTACGGCAGCTCCAGTGCGGGTGGGGGGCGTGCTCTGTCCTTACGTAGCGGCGCGGGAACGCCGCTCCTCACAGCCTCCCGCGCCCCCCAACGCCCCGCGGGCCCCCCCGGCACAGCTCCGAGTCCCCGATGCCCGGGGGGGAAGCCGGGCCAAGGCCCCGAGAGGACGACTCACCCGGCGCGGCCGAGGGCGCCAACACTGTAGGCCGCCGCTCCTTCCCGGCTTCCAAGGCGACCCTGGCTCCGCAAGAAGAGTCGGCGAGTCGGGCAGTGGTCCCGGTAAGTGGAATGGACGCCACCCGCCTCAGAGAAGGTGGCAGGTGCAGTTTACAGGATTTTCATGTGGGCCAGGCACGGAGCTGCAGTTTTATCCTGCTGCTCCGGTCGCCATGTTGGCCACGCCCCCTTGTATTTATATTATGTGATGGATTGAGTTTATTCTTTGAGCTGTTTTTTTTTAGTGTGGTCTTTATTAAATGTAACCTGAGCACACAGTTCAAGTTCAACATAGTCTTCTGCCATAATATTCTTCGTAATAAGCAGTAAACGGTTTGCCAAATTCTCACCTCCCCCCTTCTGCTCTTGTCTGTGCATAGATATTTTGGCTGGCCTGGGCAAATTATGTCATCCACCATCGTAGAATCTGATACTAGCCACAACAATATAGTGCAATAACAGAACCCCGAAGAATATGTCGTAGAAGCTTAACGGTCACCACAGGATTACAACTATCGTCAGCCTCAATTCCAAGTCAAGCCAAATGCACGCTCTGTCACTGCACACCTCATGTATTCCACTCACGTCTACATGGTCACAGTGGTCAGGAGTCTGGAGCATCCTCAAAGCCATCAACATAGCCAACCATGCTTGCAGGTCACCATCAACCTTGTCATCTCTCCTAGTGTGTTTCATGTGGGTTTCCTCCACGACTGCCCACTCTGAAACGTCTCTGAAGTAGTCCTTGTAACATGGGGGCTCCTGAGCCAACCACCTAATGGTGATGCAGCTTTTGGCTAGCACGAGCCCAAAGAGCATAAATTTGCTACTCAGCTTTGTACCCTTCAGCCTCAGGAGCAAGCCCAGCAAAACCAACTTAATGTTGAGATGCACTGTCGAAAAAGTGGCCTCATTAAAACTTTTTACTGCCTCCTACCAGAATGGACCGACAAGCCCAAACAACATGGATGAAGTTTGCCTCCACCTCCCTGTAGTGCGAACAACAATATATCCTGGACGAGCGGGATAGATAGGCCCTCATTACAACAAAAAATGGAATCACGACCATGGCGGAAAACGCCAACACAGACAGCCACAGCGGTAGAAACAAACACCGCGGCGGTGACCGCCAACAGACAGGCAGAAGACAATGTACCGCCCACTGTATTACAAGGCACCAATCCGCCAGCTATTCCGGGGTGTTACCAATGCCTTCACAAGCACGGCAGAAACAGTACTTGGAACAGAAACCACTCACCTTGAGACACCCAACGAGGAACCAGGACTCCATGGAGCCCGAACTACAGGTGTTATCAATGTTGGTTTACCTCTTCTTCTACCAGGAACATCAAAGACGGCGGCGACAACCACAGTGAGTACTGCACCTAGCACACACGGGAGGGGGGAGGAAAAAGAGATTGACACACCCATGCAACACGCAACACCCCCATCCCCACCCTCACCCGCAACACCATACACACAAATACATGCATCAACCTTAATATACACCCCGTAACCCTCTGGAAGAACGTAAGGACAAAATGAAATGATTGTAACGAGTGCAATCATTGAAAATCCAGATAGGGCAACAGGTCTGTAAAAGATCAATATATACAAATATGTACAGCAACTACACAAGTCCCAAAATGCATGGGCGAAGCCCACACATGATACCTGCCTCAAAACGGAGAGAACACTGCAGGGGCATCAGGTTGAAAAAAAACAGGCACCTCAGGGGGAAGGGGGGGGGGGCACCTCTGCCGGATGATGGGACAACGCCACTGCTCCATGAGGGGGCTCCATGCCCACTGCTTGCTCTTGGGGAGTGCAATGCCACAGTCTCACAAGTCTCTCAAGTGGGTGGTTTGCCCACTGCTTGGTCCTGGGGACTGCAAAGCCACAGACTCACAAGTCTCTCAAGTGGGTGGTTTGCCCACTGATTGGTCCTGGGGAGTGCAAAGCCACAGTCTCACAAGTCTCTCAAGTGGGTGGTTTGCCCACTGATTGGTCCTGGGCAGTGCAAATCCGCAGTCTCACAAATCTCTCAAGTGCGTGGTTTGCCCACTGATTGCTACTGGGGAGTGCAAAGCCACAGTCTCACAAGTCTCTCAAGAGGGGGGTTTGCCACTGATTGGTCCTGGGGAGTGCAAGGCCACAGTCTCTCTAGTGGATGCTTTTCTCCACTGGTTCTGGAGAGGGCTTTGTGCCCAGAGTGCTTAACCTGCCAAGCACTGGGTGAGTGGATGCTTTTATCCACTGATTCTGGAGGGGGCCTGGTGCCCAGAGTGCTTCATCCTGCCAAGGACTGGGTGAGTGGATGCTGTTCTCCATTGGTTCTGGAGGGGGCTTGGTACCCAGAGTTCTTCATTCTGCCAAGGACTGGGGTAATGGATGCTGTTCTCCACTGGTTCTGGAGGGGCCTTTGTGTCCAGAGTGCTTCATCCTGCCAAGGACTGGGTGAGTGGATGCTTTTCTCCACTGGTTCTGGAGGGGGCTTTGTGCCCATAGTGCTTCACCCTGCCAAGGACTAGGTGAGTGGATGCTGTTCTCCTTTGGTTCTGGAGGGGCCTTTGTGCCCAGAGTGATTCATCCTAACCAAGGACTGCGTGAGTGGATACTGTTCTCCACTGGTTCCGGAGGGGCCTTTGTGCCCAGAGTGCTTCATCTTGCCAAGGACTGAGTGAGTGGATGCTTTTCTCTACTGGTTCTGGAGGGGCCTTTGTGCCCAGAGTGCTTCATCCTGCCAAGGACTGGGTGAGTGGATGCTGTTCTCCATTGGTTCTGGAGGGGGTTTGGTACCCAGAGTGCTTCATTCTGCCAAGGACTGGGGTAATGGATGCTGTTCTCCACTGGTTCTGGAGGGGCCTTTGTGCCCAGAGTGCTTCATTCTGCCAAGGACTGGGTGAGTGGATGCTTTTCTCCACTGGTTCTGGAGGGGCCTTTGTTCCCAGAGTACTTCATCCTGCCAAGGACTAGGTGAGTGGATGCTGTTCTCCTTTGGTTCTGGAGGGGCCTTTGTGCCCAGAGTGCTTCATCCTACCAAGGACTGCGTGAGTGGATACTGTTCTCCACTGGTTCCGGAGGGGGCTTTGTGCCCAGAGTGCTTCATCCTGCCAAGGACTGGGTGAGTGGATGCTTTTTTCAACTGGTTCTGGTGGGTCCTTTGTGCCCAGAGTGCTTCATCCTGCCAAGGACTGGGTGAGTGGATGCTTTTCTCCACTGGTTCTGGAGGGGGCTTGGTGCCCAGAGTGCTTCATCCTACCAAGGACTGCGTGAGTGGATACTGTTCTCCACTGGTTCTGGAGGGGGCTTTGTGCCCAGAGTGCTTCATCCTGCCAAGGACTGGGTGAGTGGATGCTTTTCTCCACTGGTCCTGGAGGGGCCTTTGTGCCCAGAGTGCTTCATCCTGCCAAGGACTGGGTGAGTGGATGCTGTTCTCCATTGGTTCTGGAGGGGGTTTGGTACCCAGAGTGCTTCATTCTGCCAAGGACTGGGGTAATGGATGCTGTTCTCCACTGGTTCTGGAGGGGCCTTTGTGCCCAGAGTGCTTCATCCTGCCAAGGACTGGATGAGTGGATGCTTTTCTCCACTGGTTCTGGAGGGGCCTTTGTTCCCAGAGTGCTTCATCCTGCCAAGGACTAGGTGAGTGGATGCTGTTCTCCTTTGGTTCTGGAGGGGCCTTTGTGCCCAGAGTGCTTCATCCTACCAAGGACTGCGTGAGTGGATACTGTTCTCCACTGGTTCCGGAGGGGGCTTTGTGCCCAGAGTGCTTCATCCTGCCAAGGACTGGGTGAGTGGATGCTTTTTTCAACTGGTTCTGGAGGGGCCTTTGTGCCCAGAGTGCTTCATCCTGCCAAGGACTGGGTGAGTGGATGCTTTTCTCCACTGGTTCTGGAGGGGACTTTGTGCCCAGAGTGCTTCATCCTGCCAAGGACTGGGTGAGTGGATGCTTTTCTCCACTGGTTCTGGAGGGGCCTTTGTGCCCAGAGTGCTTCATCCTGCCAAGGACTGGGTGAGTGGATGCTGTTCTCCATTGGTTCTGGAGGGGGTTTGGTACCCAGAGTGCTTCATTCTGCCAAGGACTGGGGTAATGGATGCTGTTCTCCACTGGTTCTGGAGGGGCCTTTGTGCCCAGAGTGCTTCATCCTGCCAAGGACTGGGTGAGTGGATGCTTTTCTCCACTGGTTCTGGAGGGGCCTTTGTTCCCAGAGTGCTTCATTCTGCCAAGGACTAGGTGAGTGGATGCTGTTCTCCTTTGGTTCTGAAGGGGCCTTTGTGCCCAGAGTGCTTCATCCTACCAAGGACTGCGTGAGTGGATACTGTTCTCCACTGGTTCCGGAGGGGGCTTGGTGCCCAGAGTGCTTCATCCTGCCAAGGACTGGGTGAGTGGATGCTTTTTTCAACTGGTTCTGGAGGGGCCTTTGTGCCCAGAGTGCTTCATCCTGCCAAGGACTGGGTGAGTGGATGCTTTTCTGAACTGGTTCTGGAGGGGGCTTGGTGCCCAGAGTGCTTCATCCTGCCAAGGACTTTGTGAGTGTATGTTTTTCTCCACTGGTTCTGGAGGCGGCTTTGTGCCCAGAGTGCTTCATCCTGCCAAGGACTGGGTGAGTGGATGCTTTTCTCCACTGGTTCTGGAGGGTCCTTTGTGCCCAGAGTGCTTCATCCTGCCAAGGACTGGGTGAGTGGATGCTGTTCTCCACTGGTTCTGGAGGGGGCTTTGTGCCCAGAGTGCTTCATCCTGCCAAGGACTGGGTGAGTGGATGCTGTTCTCCACTGGTTCTGGAGGGGCCTTTGTGCCCAGAGTGCTTCATCCTGCCAAGGACTGGGTGAGTGGATGCTGTTCTCCACTGGTTCTGGAGGGGGCTTTGTGCCCAGAGTGCTTCATCCTGCAAAGGACTGGGGTAATGGATGCTGTTCTTGACTGGTTCTGGAGGGGGCTTGGTGCCTAGAGTGCTGCACATGGTGTGTGGCAGTTCCCATTCCCTCACCTGGATGTCAGAGCCACAAGACTTTCTGGGAACAGGTAGCATGATACTCCATGGAGGCCGAGACACACTCCACCCTGCAGCGACTTTGCCTGCCAACTGCTGGTACTGCCAGTACTGGTTGTGGTGCCTCATGTAGTCTATGCAGGGTCCACGACGTCTCCTGCAGCCTCGGACGACTGCCCACTGGGGATGATGTTCATGTCGGCTGTGGTGGCACTGTCTGAGCACGTCGCGGGGCAGGCGGCAGTGGTTGCGGCAGTGTCTGCGTCGGAGATGCTGCCGGTGGTGCATGTGGCAGCACCTGTGGAGGGAGACAGCAGGACGTCTCCTGCAGCCTCGGACGGCTGCCCACTGGGGATGATGCTGGGGACTGTAGCAGAGGCAGCAGACGTACAGGTGGAGGTGCAGGTGGCAGTGGCCACCGCCGTACAGGTTGCTGTTCTGTCTTGCAGAAGGGGTGACACCAGTTCCTCACCCGAAGCCTCCGTGCCCTGAGCTGCCTTCCCTTTAGCCTTGTGTCCCTTCCCCACCTTGGAAGTCGCTGCTGGGACCTTGGCACTGTCCTCTTTAGTCTTGGAGGAGGCCTTGCTGGGTGGTAGGTGCGGCTTTTCCGTAAGGCATGTGGGCCCCTTCTTCACCTTGGCAGGTGGCAGAATAGGGTGATCTTTGGCCCCACTAGGTGGCACACTGGCAGACCTGATGGGTGTAGCCTGCGATGTTACTGGACTTGCAGGGACCACAGTGCTCGAGGATTTCGAGTCTGAGTGCTGGGCTGGGATCTGGACATCCTGGCCCTAGGGGAAGAATGGGGTGGGAGGTGTAGGGAAGAGGTCAATGTTAGCGAGGAAAAGTTTTTTAGACACACTGGGACGGGAAGATGGAGGCAGTTTGGGAGTGGAGGAAGAGGTAGTGGTTGTAGGAGGTGTACGTCTGCTGAGTTTGGGTGAGGGTGCATGGGCTGGAGGCTGCTGTGAGGTGGATGGCTGTTGAGTGGGTGTGTGCCTGTGTTTGTGTACTTTGGGAGGAGGGCTCCCAGACACACTGGGAGAGGACACAGGGGACGTGTGCATGGTAGTGGGGGTGGTGATTGCTAAGTAGCCTCTTTCTAGCCTTGTTACCCCCAACTTTTGGCCTGTTTGTGAGTATATGTCAGTGTGTTTTCACTGTCTCACTGGGATCCTGCTAGCCAGGGCCCAGTGCTCATAGTGAAATCCCTATGTTGTCAGTATGTTTGTTATGTGTCACTGGGACCCTGCTAGCCAGGACTCCAGTGCTCATAAGTTTGTGGCCTACACGTATGTGTTCCCTGTGTGATGCCTAACTGTCTCACTGAGGCTCTGCTAACCAGAACCACAGTGGTTATGCTCTCTCTGCTTTCTAAATTTGTCACTAACAGGCTAGTGACTAAATTTACCAATTCACATTGGCATACTGGTACACCCATATAATTCCCTAGTATATGGTACTGAGGTACCCAGGGTATTGGGGTTCCAGGAGATCCCTATGGGCTGCAGCATTTCTTTTACCACCCATAGGGAGCTCTGACAATTCTTACACAGGCCTGCCACTGCAGCCTGCGTGAAATAACGTCCACGTTATTTCACAGCCATTTACCACTGCACTTAAGTAACTTATAAGTCACCTATATGTCTAACCTTCACCTGGTGAAGGTTGGGTGCAAAGTTACTTAGTGTGTGGGCACCCTGGCACTAGCCAAGGTGCACCCACATCGTTCAGGGCAAATTCCCCGGACTTTGTGAGTGCGGGGACACCATTACACGCGTGCACTGTACATTGGTCACTACCTATGTATAGCGTCACAATGGTAACTCCGAACATGGCCATGTAACATGTCTAAGATCATGGAATTGTCACCCCCAATGCCATTCTGGCATTAGGGGGACAATTCCATGATCCCCCGGGTATCTAGCATAGTACCCGGGTACTGCCAAACTGCCTTTCCGGGGTCTCCACTGCAGCTGCTGCTGCTGCCAACCCCTCAGACAGGATTCTGCTCCCCTGGGGTCCAGGCAGCCCTGGCCCAGGAAGGCAGAACAAAGGACTTCCTCTGAGAGAGGGTGTAACACCCTCTCCCTTTGGAAATAGGTGTGAAGGCTGGGGAGGAGTAGCCTCCCCCAGCCTCTGGAAATGCTTTGATGGGCACAGATGGTGCCCATCTCTGCATGAGCCAGTCTTCACCGGTTCAGGGATCCCCCAGCCCTGCTCTGGCGTGAAACTGAACAAAGGAAAGGGGGGTGACCACTCCCCTGAGCTGCACCTCCCAGGGGAGGTGGCCGGAGCTCCTCCAGTGTGTCCCAGACCTCTGCCATCTTGGAAACAGAGGTATTTGTGGCACACTGGACTGCTCTGAGTGGCCAGTGCCAGCAGGTGACCTCAGAGGCTCCTTCTGATAGGCTCTTACCTCTCTTGGTAGCCAATCCTCCTTCCTAGGTAGCCAAACCTCCTTTTCTGGCTACTTAGGGTCTCTGCTTTGGGGATCTCACCAGATAACGAATGCAAGAGTTCACCAGAGTTCCTCTGCATCTCCCTCTTCACCTTCTGCCAAAGGATCGACTGCTGACTGCTCAGGACGCCTGCAAAACCGCAACAAAGTAGCAAGATGACTACTAGCAACCTTGTATCGCTTCATCCTGACGGCTTTCTCGACTGTTTCCAGGTGATGTATGCTCTGGGGGTAGCCTGCCTCCTCTCTGCACCAGGAGCTCTGAAGAAATCTCCCGTAGGTCGACGGAATCTTCCCCTTGCAACCGCAGGCAACAAAAGACTGCATCACCGGTCCTCTGGGTCCCCTCTCAGCATGACTAGCATGGTCCCTGGAACTCAGCAACTCTGTCCAAGTGACTCCCACAGTCCAGTGACTCTTCAGTCCAAGTTTGGTGGAGGTAAGTCCTTGCCTCCCCATGCTAGACTGCATTTCTGGGTACTACGTGATTTGCAGCTGCTCCGGCTCCTGTGCACTCTTCCAGGATTTCCTTCATGCACAGCCAAGCCTGAGTCCCCGACACTCTAACCTGCAGTGCACAACCTTCTGAGTTGTCCTCTGGCATCGTGGGACTCCCTTTTGTGACTTCGGGTGGACTCCAGTTCACTTTTCTTCTAAGTGCATGTTCAGGTACTTCTGCGGGTGCTTCCTGCTTCTGTGAGAGCTCCCTACGTTGCTGGGCACCCCCTCTGTCTCCTCATCCAAGTGGCGACATCCTGAAACCTCCTGGGCCACAGCAGCACCCAAACACCCTAACCGCAACCTTTGCAGCTAGCAAGGCTTGTTTGCAGTCTTTCTGTGTGGGAACACCTGTGGAAGCTTCTTCACGACGTGGGACATCCATCCTCCAAAGGGGAAGTTCCTAGTCCTCTTCTTTCTTGCAGAACTCCAAGCTTCTTCCAACAGGTGGCAGCTTCCTTGCACCCTCAGCTGGCGTTTCCTGGGCTCCTGCCCACTCTCGACACTGTCGCGACTATTGGACTTGGTCCCCTTGTCTTACAGGTACTCAGGTCCAGAAATCCACTGTTGTTGCATTGCTGGTGTTTGTTCTTCCTGCAGAATCCCCCTATCATGACTTCTGTGCTCTCTGGGGGAAGTAGGTGCACTTTACACCTACCTTTCAGGGTCTTGGGGTGGGCTATTTTTCTAACCCTCACTGTTTTCTTACAGTCCCAGCGACCCTCTACAAGTTCACATAGGTTTGGGGTCCATTCGTGGTTCGCATTCCACTTTTGAGGTATATGGTTTGTGTTGCCCCTATACCTATGTGCTCCTATTGCAATCTACTGTAACTTTACATTGCTTGCATTACTTCCTTTTGCTATTACCTGCATAATTTTGGTTTGTGTACATACATCTTGTGTGTATATCTTATACTCATAATGAGGGTACCCACTGAGATACTTTTGGCATATTGTCATAAAAATAAAGTACCTTGATTTTTAGTACTTCTGTGTATTGTGTTTTCTTATGATATTGTGCATATGACACCAGTGGTATAGTAGGAGCTTTACATGTCTCCTAGTTCAGCCTAAGCTGCTTTGCCATAGCTACCTTCTATCAGCCGAAGCTGCTAGAAACACCTCTTCTACACTAATAAGGGATAACTGGACCTGGCACAAGGTGTAAGTACCTCTGGAACCCACTACAAGCCAGGCCAGCATCCTACAAGTGGTGTGTAGTGATGGGCGTGCTGGTGATGGAGGTAGTGGCTGAGGATGCAGTGCATGCAGGTGTGAGTAGAGACGAGACTGGGAGGGAGGAGGAGGACGTGGAGGAGAGGGACACAGTGGAGGCAGTGGATGTTGGTGTGTCTGCATGGGTATGGTGCTTGTGTGAGTGCCTGTGGGATGTGTGGTCCTTATGTTTGCCATGTCCACTCTTGTGTGTTGATGAGTGTGCATGCTCGTCTGATGGTGTGCTTGGGATAGGCCGAGGTAGAGGGGATTGGGTCTGGGTAGTGGAAGTTGGAGGGGGAGGCTGGACACAGGACAATGGCTGCCATCAGTGCTGAGGCCAGAGCCTAAAATGCTCTCTGTTGGGCTGCCACGCCAGAATGAATGCCCCCCAGGTATGCATTTGTTTGCTGCAAATGCCCCTCGACACCCTGGATGGGATTCAGAATGGTTGATTGCCCAACAGTGAGGGATCTCAGGAGGTCAATAGCCTCCTCACTGAGGGCAGCAGGGCTGACTGGGGCAGGGCCTGAGGAGCCTGGGGCGAAGGAGATGCCCACCCTCCTGGGTGAGTGGGCACAGGAAACATGCTGAGAGGCTGCTGGGATGGCGGTGCTGGTGGGGGGGTGGCGGCTGTACCTGTTGATGCGGTGGGCACAGAGGTGCCCACCACCGCAAGGGAGCTCCCATCAGAGGAGGAGTCGCTGTCACTGATGTCTCCTCCTGTCCCCGTGGTGGAGCTCCCCTCCGTCCCACTGGTGCCTTCAGACTCTGTACATTCACCCTCCTGGGCCATGTGGGTTGCAGCTCTCTCCTGCTCCGGTGCCAATGCTCCTCCGCCAGATGATGATAATGCACACAAGGACAGGGTGACAAAACAAAAAGGGGAGGAAAGGCAGAAGAGACACATGGTCAATGCCTGCAACAACACCACAGTTGGCGGACACAATACACAGGGAGCAGCCCCTATGCACTAGGCCATGCACTAACAGTTCAGGGGGAAATCACATGCTCATGGGGGACTGTGCCTAGACCCATTTGATGCACACCTGGAACTCACAGGAGCCTGAACAGGTGTAGAGGGCCACTACCACTTTTGGGATTGGAGTGTCACTGAGCCTGCCTAACAATGGATGTACCCTGGCATGTTTGCCCTGGCCTAGGGGAACCCACAGCCCACTTCCCCCACCCAAAAACCTCATGCAGAGTCAGCTGAATGAGACTGTACTCACCCCCTTGTGGCTGCTGTGATGCCCTCAAGCGCCCATCCAACTCAGGATATGCCACCGCCAGTATCCGGTACATCAAGAGGGTCATGGTGAGACGGGCACCCCTTCCACGTTGGGAGGCGGTGCAGGTCCTCCCATCTTTTGCAGCAGTGGGTGCTCCGTCTATGATAGACTCCCAGGGTCCGCACTTCCTTGGCGATGGCACTACAAAGACCCTTCTTCTGGTGGGCGCTGACCTAGAGGAAAAGTGAAGTAAGAATGGATTTTACTCCCCCGTCCGGTTATTCTTACTCATTGGCCACAACCTCCCACCCTGGCCCAGAAACACATACACTGACCATCCTCACATGCTGGCCTCTGCCCACCCCCGCTGTAACTTCCATCCAGGCCACTCCATACATTCATGTCCCATCCATCATGCTCACAGTGTACTCACCTGTTTGTCTGGAGGACCGTAAAGTAGCGTGTATTGGGGTAGGACCCCAGCCACCAGGTTGTCCAACTCCTCCGCTGTGAAGGCAGGGGCCCTTTCCCCAGACACTGTAGCCATTGTCGCTTCCAGACTCAGGTCACAGCAGCACTTGCAGTGTAGGTCCTCTTCTGTTGAAGGTGAGGTATCAAGTGAGTAAACAGATTTAAAATGGCGGTCAGTCCGCGGCGGTGCATACCGTCACCTCCGGCGTACATCGTCATTTGCTCCTGGAACCCATAGAGGCCAATGAGAACCAATGCTGAATTACGCTGCGGTCTTCGTCCGTCTACCGCGACGCTTCACAACGTCAGCGCAGTTACCTCATTTCCCCTTGTCCCTCCTTACAGGTCAGACATCCGCTATTTCAGGGGGGCACATGGCAGGGCAACTAACTGTGTCACATCATTTTGTGCAGGAATACGGACAGACAGCGCAACACACCGATCACATCACAATCGTTCTAAACACCCTTGTGAAACCTATGTAGTGTATGACCCTCTGCTCACCCTTCTCCTCCATAGGGCACGTCCGCTGGGGCAGATCATGAGATGGCGTCATCCTCCAGTATAGAGACCCCTGGTGAACCTGTCGAAAATGGAACACAGACACATCATTATCACCTACAGACTTGATCGTGCCACAATCCATGGAGCCAGACCTGATGTCAGCTATCCACCATCCCACAGGAATCCCCCCCCAAGTGCAGGTCCTGTTAGTACTCTATTTCCTGGCCAGTGGTTCGTTTCAAACAACAGTGGCCATGGCATCAGGGATGTCACAGCCAATGTTCTCTAACGTGTTGTCCAGAGTGTTATCTGCCCTGCTGAAACACATGCCCAGCTACATCGTTTTCCCTCAGGTGGAGGATTTACCCACAGTGAAATGTGCCTTCTATGCCCTGGGACATATCCCCAACATCATTGGTGCCACTGATGGTACACATGTGGCATTTGTCCCCCCCACAGGAATGAACAGGTGTACAGAAACCGCAAAAGCTACCATTCCATGAATGTGCAGATGGTGTGTTTGGCAGACCAGTACATCTCCCATGTGAATGCGAAGTATCCTGGCTCTGTGCATGACGCTTACATTTTGAGGAATAGCAGCATCCCTTCTGTGATGGGGCAACTCCAGAGGCACCGTGTGTGGCTAATAGGTGACCCAAGGTCCCAACACAGTTTACATAGGTGTCTGGGTATGGGAGAGTCCCTAAGGGTTGGTGTGTGTCTAGCAGTTGTCCTTCGAAATTTGCAGGTGACTATGGTTACTCCAACCTGTCATGGCTACTGACCCCAGTGAGGAATCCCAGGACAATGGCAGAGGAACTCTACAATGAGGCACATGGGTGAACTAGGAGGATAATAGAGAGGACTTTCGGCCTCCAGAGGAGGCAGAAGAAGAAGATATAGACAACTGAAACAACATCATAATGCAATATTCAAGTGAGACACAGGTAAGAGACTGGCAATGCTCCTCTCATATCAGACTACTATAGGATATTGCATTATTCTGCCTTTTTACCTCTGCGTATGGACCCTGACAGTTCACTTTGGCTTTCCGTTTCACAGATCTGGGTACCTCTTTCTTCCTTCTGCTATGTTTACTGCTGCCCAACAACTGTCGAACTTTGGTATGTGAAAATGAACATTGACATTGCTATTTTTCTGAGAGATTTCAATAACACATTTGTGAAAGTACAGACTGACTCCAGATTGATTTGTTATTCCAGGGTGTTTATTTCTGTGCTAATAAGTGGAGGGGGCTGTGCAATGGGCTGGGGTGATGGTGGAGGAATGTCCATGGTGGAGTCCGGTCTATTGGTATCACAGGTGCATTGTCCAAGGGGGCATAGGAAGTGGAGTAATGGCAGTTCAAGGTTGTCAGGGTGATATAGTGGGATAGAAGGGTGACAATCAGGAGAGTCTTATTTCCTGGCAGGGGTCATGTCAATGTTCTCTGTCTTGTTCCTGGATCTCAGGGACCGTTCTCCTTCTGCAGGGGGTGGGGTGCTGGTGGCCTGTTGGTCCTGTGGCGGGACCTCTGGTGCAATAGCGCCGGCGGAGGTTGAGGGATGTGCATCGTTCAGGCTAGTGTCAGGGGCCTGTTGGTGTGCCACTGTGTCCCTCATGGTGTTGGTCATGTCTGCCAGCACCCATGCAATGGTGACCAGGGTGGTGTTAATGGACTTCAAGTCCTCCCTGATCCCCAGGTACTGTTCCTCCTGTATCCGCTGGGTCTCCTGAAACTTGGCCAGTACCGTTCCCATGATCTCCTGGGAATGGTGGTATGCTCCCATTATGTTGGAGAGTGCCTCATGGAGAGTGGGTTCACTGGGCCTGTCCTCCCCCTGTCGCATAGCAGTCCTCCCAGCTTCCCTGTTATCCTGTGCCTCTGTCCCCTGAACCGTGTGACCACTGCCACTGACCCCAGGTCCCTGATCGTCCTGTGTATGTGGGGTTGCCTGGGGTCCCTGTAGTGGTGGACACACTGCTGATTGACGTGTCCTGGGGACAGAGGGATGGGCCTGCTGGGTGGGTGCTGTTGTGGTGTTTCCTGAGTGGGGAGGTTCAGTCATTGTTTGTGACAGTGGCAGGGGAACCGACTGTCCAGAGGTCCCTGATGGGCCGGGCTGGTCATCTTGATCCAGGTGTGCAGAGATGCTGTCGTCACTGTGAGCCTCTTCTGTGGGGGGACTGGATATGCCTGGCACCTCCTGTCCGGTGACGTTGGGTATGGGTCCTGTTGGGGTGTAAATGCATAGTTATTGTATCTGTGTGTGCCATCTTGTGCAATGTGTGAGTTACCCTATACTCCTGTGCTTGGCTTATTGTCTTTGCCCTTGTGTGATTAGTGATTTTGGGGCCTGGGTGAGTATCTGTACTGGACATGCTTTGGTGATGGGTGTCCATGCACTGGTGTAACATGCAGGCCTTGATTTTGGGATGTGTGGATTGTGATAGTGGGGTATCTGTGGGGTGTTGGGGTAATGGGTGTGAGGATTGGGCTAGGAGTTTGTGATGGCATGCAGGTAGGTTGGGGGGGATATAGTAGTAAAGATATGACTTACCAGAGTCCAGTCCTCCTGCTACTCCTGCGAGGCCCTCAGGATGCATTATTGCCAAGACTTGCTCCTCCCATGTTGTTAGTTGTGGGGGAGGAGGTGGGGGTCTACCGCCAGTCCTCTGTACTGCTACCTGGTGTCTGGATACCACAGAACGCACCTTCCCCCGTAGCTCGTTCCACCTCTTCCTGATGTCATCCCGTGTTCTTGGATGCTGTCCCATTGTGTTGACCCTGTCGACAATTCTGCGCCATAGCTCCATCTTTCTTGCAATGGAGGTCTGCTGCACCTGTGATCCGAATAGCTGTGGCTCTACCGGGATGATTTCCTCCACCATGACCCTGAGCTCCTCCTCAGAAAACCTGGGGTGTCTTTGAGGTGCCATTATGTGGTGTGGGTGATGTGTGAGGTGATGTTAGTTGTGCTGTGTGATGTGTTGTGTTGGTGTGTGTTCTTTGAGCTGTGTGGATGTTGTATAAGTGATGGTGTGCCTGTGGATGCTGGTGTTGTGTTTGCTATTCTCTCTCTCTCTGCTTCATCCAAAAAATTTGTTGTAAGGGGTTGTGGGTAATGTGGGTGTGTGTTTTAGAGTGGTGTGAGTGTGTGGGTGTGGTGTGTGTATGTGTATCAGGTGTGTGTATTTTGCATTGTCCAATGTGGTTGTGTTCTGTCAATGTGTGTGTATTTTGAGCGCTGCGTGTGTGCCGCCAATGGATTACCGTGGTTGAATGACCGCCGCGTTGATTTGTGGGTCGTGATAGTGTGGGCGTAGTTCTGTTGGCATGACGGTGTAGGTTTTGCTGTCGCCAGTTTATCACCCACCTTTGGTGTGGCGGACTTGTGTGGGTGTCTGTATTGTGGTGGATAAGAGATGTGGGTCGTAATACCTGTAGCGGATTTCTGCCGCGGCCACGCTATCTTGACGGCCGTCAGCACAGCAGTAAGCGTGATTTACCACCGGGGTTGTAATGAGGGACATAGTGAGTAGTGTTTTTGGTGTGAGGTACACCTGATGGTTATAATTATACTGTATCAGTTTAATACGTGCATTGGAAGAAACCGTACGCACACCCCAATGCACTTTCTCCCACCCTGTAGCTGTAATTGGTTCATTCAAAGCTCCTCCCCATTGAGCTTGTATGCTTAGCGTAGGTGCAGGCCCGTTGTCACGTAGGGCCCTGTACAGCAATTATATTAGTCGCCTTCCTCCCACCAATGACAACATTACTGTAAAGTCTCTGACAGGACAGCACATCTGGGAAGCATGGCCAAAGCTCACATGCAAAGACTGGAAGTTTTGCATACTGAAGGTATTGTGCCATACCTTGGGTGAAGGTGTAAGTGGCTTCCTGTCTGATGATAAACAAACCACCAGTATAAAGGTCTTCCAAGTAGTTACAGCCAATCATTCATTGCTCTACTGACATATCATTAACCATTTTCTCATTTGGCTTTAGAGACCAGATATGCATGTCAGGTGCATATAGGGTGCATTTGTTCACCTTTCTGACTGCCTGATCCCATAGCCTTCATGTATTTCTTACCCTATATGTGGTATGCCCCCCTCATCAGCAAGATGGCCAGCGGCCCTGTACCATAAGAGCCCTGAGAAGTAATTTTGTCCAGTTGTTGTCAGGGTCAAGCCAATGGGTTGCATCATGTAAGTGGGCCACAATATAATATAGGTCCATGTCAAGCATCCCCACTCCCACGTTGCCAAGTCCTTTTGAAGGTGAAGAGCTCTATCAGTGTCTGCTTGTTCGCCCATGGCAGTTCTACTTGAAGCTTCTCAATTTCAATAAAGTAGCAGTGTGAGACCTCATATAGTGTGCTCTGCAGACTGTATAGGCATCTTGGGAGCAACAGCATTTTGACCTGGGGAACCCTGCCCACCACTGACAGAAGGATGGAGTCTAGTGGTTGCTGTAAGTATTGTGTGTCTGTCTTGTGACTGTCTTTCTATTTTGCCTTTTTTTACTGCTTATCTCCATTTTTCAGCCTCTTTTTCCTCTCTGTTAGCCTTTTTGCCTTTTCCTCCTTATTTTTGCCCATTCTCTGCTTCTCTTAAGCCGTTTCGCTCTGCTCGCCCTCTCCCGCCGCTGCATCCCCTGTGGCCCCGCACCCCTCGCGTCCCCATTCGCCCACCGCTCCTGCCTCCCAGCTGCTCCTCCCTCCCACCTACCCTTCTTAATGGCAGCTGCGCCGGAGCACCAGAGGCAAACCCGTCTGTGCCCGTCCGCGCCTGGACTACGCCCAGTGGCAGACCCCCTGGCCCCGCGTTCCCCACACTGATGCTGCTACAGTGCCATCGAGCTCCGCGCTCTCAACACAGGCCGCTCTGCCACCTGCTTCCAAGCCACCCCAAAGCTCAACCATGGACCATTCTCCTGCCGGAACTGCAGCTTCACCTGCCCCCAAGCCACCAAGCATCCCGCAAGAATCAAACACAACCACCTCAGCTGCATCCTCCTCAACACCCACGCCGTCCACAAGCACACCGTTGAACTCTGGGACCTACTCACCTCATCATCCCCAGACGTCGCTTTCCTAACCGAGACCTGGATGAAACCCTCCTCGGAACCCGACGTCACCATAGCCGTCCCGGAAGGCTATCAGATCACCCACAAAGATCGCACCAACAGACCGGGAGGAGGGATCACCATAGTCCACAAGAACACCATCAGAATCTCAACCAACACCGAGGAAGCCCTTGACGCTGCCGAACACTTACATTTCCAGAGTCACATCAACGCCAAAACCACCCTCAGAGGAACTCTCGTCTACAGACTCCCTGGCCCCCGGCCACAGTTCAATGACTCCATCGCCGACATAATCAGCACCCAAGCCCTCGCCTCTACAGACTACATACTCCTCGGCGACCTGAATTTTCACCTCGAGAACACCATCAACAGCAACTCCACAGCCCTGATCGCCAACCTCACCAACCTCAGTCTCAAACAACCTGTCATGACGCCCACCCATTCCGCTGGCCACACGCTCGACACCGTCTTCTCTGCCAGCAGCCACGTCACCTTCAGCCACACCACAAACTCCACTGGACCGGCCACCATTGCGTCGACTTCACCTTCCAGGAACCTGCCACACACCACACCCACAACAGATCCCCTGCCGCAGCTGGAACAAGATCTCTGAAGACGAACTAATCGCCACCCTCGCCCAAGCCCCTCCACCCATCATCACCGACCCCAACACAACCGCCCTCAATCTCACACAATGGATAGACAACTGTGCCAACACCCTTGCCCCGATCAGGAAACCCTCCAACAGCCTCACCAGAACTAAGGCCATCTAGTTCACAGCCAACCTTCAGGCCTCCAAGCGGGGGTGCCGAAAAATCTAGAAGAAGTGGCGCCACGAACAAATAGAGACCACCCACACCGCCCTCAAGACCACCACCAGCTCATCCGGACCACCAAGAGATCCTTCTACAAGGAACGCATCGACAACAACGCTCACAACAGCAAAGAGCTCATCAACATCTTTAAGGAACTCGCCAACCCCAGGTCCTGCTCCAACGACACCCCACCCTCACAAGACCTCTGCGGCTCCCTCTCCACCTTCTTTCAACGCAAGATCACAGACATCCACAACAGCTTCAACCCCCCAACCCCCACGACCGCCGCTGCCACCACAAATCCCGACGCACCGGACCCCAGCCACACCAACCTCTTGCTCTCCTGGACCCACATCAACGACAAGGATACCATCAAAACCATGAGCACCATCCACTCGGCTCACCCTCCGACCCCTGCCCCCACAACGTCTGCAACAAAGCAAGCTTTATTATAATCCCCCAACTCTGTATGATCGTCAACAGCTCCTTTGAGACTGCCACCTTCCCGGAAAGCTGGAAGCACGCCCAACTCTCTGCTAAAGAAACCCAAAGCAGACCCAAGAGACCTCAAGAACTACCGGCCAATCTCCCTCCTCCCCTTCCTGGTGAAGGTCATCGAGAAGATCATCAACGGCCAACTGACCCATCTTCCTTGAAGACAACAACACGCAGGACGCTTCTCAATCCGGTTTCCGTAGCAACCACAGCACAGAGACTGCCCTCATCGCCGCAACTGACGACATCTGGACTATGCTCGACAAAGGCGAAACTGCAGCCCTTATCCTCCCAGACCTCTTGACTGCCTTCGACACCGTCTGCCACTCACCCTTCGCACACGCCTCCGTGACGCAGGGCTCCGCCAGAAAGACCTGGACTGGATCACGTCCTTCCTCTCCAGCAGAACCCAAAAGAGTCCGCCTCCCTCCCTTCCTTTCTGAAGCCACCAAGACCATCTGCGGCGTTCCCCAAGGATCCTCACTCAGCCCGACCCTTTTTAACATCTACATAGCACCGCTCGCCAACATCGTCTGATCCCACAACCTCAACATCATCTCCTACGCTGATGACACCCAGCTGATCCTCTCACTCACCAAGGACCCTGTCACCGCCAAAACCAACATCCACGACGAATTAAAGGCCATCACCAACTGGATGGAGAGCACCCGCCTGAAACTGAACTCAGACAAGACGGATATCCTCATCCTCGGCTCCAACCCCTCCGCATGGGACGACTCCTGGTGGCCGGCCACCCTAGGAACCGCACCGATGCCCACCAACCACGCATGCAACTTAGGATTCATCCTACACTCATCGCTCACCATGACCCAGCAAGTCAATGCCGTCTCATCTTCCTGCTTCAACACCCTCCGCATGCTCAGCAAGATCTTCAGGTGCAACCCCACAGAAACCAGAAGGACAGTCACCCAGGCCCTCGTCAGCAGCAGTCTGGACTACGGCAACGCTCTCTATGCAGAAACTACAGACAAGCTCCAGAAAAAACTACAACATATACAGAACGCCTCCGCACGCCTCAACATCGACATCCCACGCCGCAACTACATCTCAGCCCACCGGAGAGATCTACACTGGCTCCCCGTCAACAAGAGGATCACCTTCAAGCTCCTCACCAATGCTCACAAAGCCCTCCACAATGCCGGCCCTGCTTACCTCAATGAGAGACTCACCTTCTGCACTCCCAACCGTCAACATCGCTCTGCCAACCTCACCCTCGCCACCGTTCCTCGCATCCACCGAACTACAGCTGGCGGCAGATCATTCTCTCACCTCACCGCCAAGACCTGGAACTCCCTCCCTGTCCACTTACAACAGACCCAGGACCTGCTGACTTTCAGGAAACGCCTCTAGACCTGGCTGTTCAAGCAGTAGCACCTCCCCCGCCCCCTCAGCACCTTGAGACCCTAGTGGGTGAGTAGCGTGCTGTACAAATGACTGATTGATTGATTGATGGCTGTCTAGGCCCCACTCCAGTTGTTTATTAACCCCATAGGTGGTCTTCAGGCACTCCCCATGAAGCACCACCTACATGGTGTCCCAGTCAACTGCCCTACTCCATGCACTGCCCTAATTTTCCTCAAAGTAGTGAGTCAGTGTCTCATCGACCATGGACGCGAACACTGGGTCCAAAAGGGCCTCCTCTTGGAGCCTCCAAAGGGGGATTGCCGGCGTTTGCACCCCCGGTTGATTCCCATCAGCAGAGGGGAGTGGTCAGAAAGGTTACTAGCCAGGTATGTTACTACTCCCATGATGTGCGCAAGGGGTGAAGAGATAAAGCAGTAGTCCAGCCTCCTAAAGTTCCTGACAGAAGGTGTATAACATGAGTATGCTCTTTCTCTGGGGTGTCTCTTTCTCCAAATGTCCACCAAACCAATGCCCCTCAGGGTGTCCTGCAGGGCCCAAGTCATTGCCGGTTTAGTGTTAGGTTTAGGAGGTTCATGGTCTGTTAGACCATTCATGATGCAGTTGCAATCAACCACTTGTATTAGGTCTGCAGCCAGATACTCTGCTGCAGCAACTGCTACTTGTCCATAAAACTTCAGGGAATCAGTATTCGGTGCATAGACATTCAACATTCATACATCTCTCACATCCAGAGCTCTCACATCAAGAGCCCCCAACAGGATCACAAATTAGCCATCTACCTCTATTTTATGTTCCTTATAGCAGAATGGAACCCCCGTGACCACCCACATCACTGTGCCCCTCACAAATCCAGAATAGGAGGTGAGTAGAGCTTACCACTCCATCTCTTTTGCAAATGCAGCCCATAGCCCCCCTGCCCCAGCAAACATGGGTTTCCTGTAGAAAGGTTATTGAGACCCCCATATAGTTTCATAGAGGAATAAACCCTAGGTCTTTTTTCCAGCCGGCCCAACCCTCTGACATTCCACACCAATAATTTGACAGTGTTACCTGCCATCAATGTTTCCGTCCCTCACAGCCTCTTTCCCACTGTTGTCGCCCCCACCCCCTACAGCCTGCCGTATAAGTGCTAGGTATAACATCAACAAGAGTACAGTAATACAAGAGCATCTCAGTCTTCCCCAGAACAATAAACTAAGTAAGTTACAGCTTACCCTCAACTCACCCCCACGCAAATGGGCAACACAGCCAAACAACCCAGCACTGCAACTAGCAGTTTGAGGAACATCATTTGCTGCCCCATCCTCTCCTGCAGGAAAAGGTAAACCCACTCACACCTAGAATGTGTGCTTTGCAAGTGAAATGCAGTCAAGAGGGAGCTGCAAGGCCAGAGGTGCTCGAACTTCTACCCCTGACCGCAGGCCTCACTGCTACTCCTGCCAGCCTACCATGCATAAAATATGATAAAAAACATAGATTGTCATACACAGGACTCCCATATCTGTGCTGTCCAATACTATGTTCCCAGTGCTTAATTTGTGCTTTTTCTTTCTGGTGAGGGCACCGGCACATATTTTTGAGGGCCGGCACTTAGGTTTGTGCCTCAAACATTTACTGCGAGCAAAAGACACATAGGGGGAAGACTTGGGAGGAGAAAAATGAAAAAGCGTCACAAAGGAGAAAGCAGAAAACTGCAAAAGTGAGCTGAAGGGGCAGGGAGTGGCTTTAAATGGATTAAAGAGGCCCGAGATGGCTTCAGGATTATGCTGCCTCAGTATTCTGCTCTCGCACATTTAATTGCAATAGCCCCGTGTCTAAGAGGAGGGCTTTGGGCACCGGCACCTTTTTAAATTACAAATTAAGGACTGCATGTTCCCATAGTGTGCACACAACGGCCGGGTTAGGTGGCTCCATATCCCCCCTCAGGCCCTCAATAGAGCACCACCACAGAGTTTAAGAGCAGCTTCACTAGGTGGACATAGAATCAAGGCGGGCCTACATCTGAACTGTTGCTGCCTGACCCAGGGACACCCCTGTGGTGTAGATATGATTCCCTTGTGTCTGGCACCACCTCTGTATCCATGAGGGTGCCATCAGGGCATACAACAATCAGTCCAGTCGGGCCAGAGTTATCCAGATTAGACAATGGTGTATTCAATCTGCACAGCCTTACTGACTGTAGCACAGCGCTCAACGGTTGCGTCTTCAGCCACATCCAGTGTGCCCACCCAGTCATTCGCCTCTTCCGATGTGTAGAAGAAAAGAGATTTCCCTTCATGCAGAACTCGCAGCTTTGCTGCGTACATCATGTATTTGGACATTTGGAAAGTCTTTTAGGGTGCAGAGTAGTAACAATCCAGTCTTCTCTTCCAAAAGGAGCTCAGCAGATTGCTCCTTCTATTTCTCTGGGAGCCCAATACGTGCAGTTCAGGCCTCAGAGTCTTCTATCCTGTTCTGTAGCAGTGCTGTAGCTTTTCTCAGCATTGACACAGTCTCTTTCAACACATGCACCTCTTATTGCAGGTCAGAGACAGTCCCCTCTATTGCAGTGACCCTGTCTGCCACTTTCTGAAGGTTTGCTCTAAGAAAGTTTACTTCAGTTGCCACAGAGTCATATTTTACCACCAGCTCCTCACGTGAGCCCATTAATTGCTTCCATCAAATCTGTCAACATCGCAGGTTGGTGTTATGGTTCTCCGCGTTTGCCCTCTGGCCACCCGCCATGTCCTTGGGATGTAGCACATGCGTGCAAATAACAATCTTACTTGCCTGAGCTTGTTTGGCAATCTTGTCTTTACCCAAAGTGGCATTCGGGGCAGCGCAGTATACTGTACCAAAGATCTCAAATCTGAGCAGGATATCACCAACACAGAAGCTCTGTGGCACCTCTGTGCCTCACCCCTGCTACATGTAGACAGGTGCCAATCCATTGGAGGTGCGGCAGGTGCCCTAAAAGCTGTCACGCATCTGTATGCTCACTGCCGTCAGCATTGTGTGTGCAGCAGGGCCTGCAGTCACCGAGTCAGGGGGAAAAGGCCAGTATCAGGGTTCCTTCCTCATCCTGGTCGTCGTATTTACTTTCGGGGCTCCCCTCTGTCTTAGAGCATGGATCCAATCAGGCCCTTGTATGCCCTGTCCTGATCTGCTGGCAAGCCATATTCAGGGGCTCCCGTCTTCACACCCCCAATGTCAGCAGGCTCCTCCTTCACCGTGCCCCAGGAGCTTACACACAGTGCTATGTAGAGCCCCGCCCAGGCACCATGAATACCAAGGCATCCCAGGAAGCTTCAGTAATGTGCCACTCACCTGTCAGCAGCCGCAGCCTGCAGCTCAAGTCTCTCCCATGGCGAGGACAGATTTACTTGGAATTGATGCAATGTAGTGCAGCAAGGCAAGTTGCTGCGTTGCATTGCGTGAATGGGAGAGAGCTCAAAAGTGCTATATGTACTAAGTTATGGCATTCTTCATTTCTCTCCCTGCTTGGGCACAAATGATGCTGCCTGCATTATGGAGAGGATTGTTTTGTGTAGGAAGGGATACCTTAGAGGAATATTCATCTTTCTATATATGCTGCAGAATGCACCACAAATAACAAGAGGAAGCAACAAGGAGAAATAGACATACTTCTCATCATTATGTCTCGCTGGGGAAGGCGTAGCAATTTGATGCATGCCCAGGTTTAGCAGCTTTAGTGAATCTGGGAATAAACCAAAATCCATGGGGGGATGTGTTAACACAGAGTTATTAATGAAATTATTAATGATTATTTGTGTATTCTGAGTGTTCAATTTGCATAGAAAATGTATTAACTTAGAGAAAAATACTGCACGCATTGAAAGGTGCGCCCACCTGAGTGGCCACCAATGTTCATGAAGTGTAATTATTAATGACTTATTAGTATGTAATATGTATTCGCTTTATTATTCGTAGGCCTTAAACTTAGCGTGGTCTTGGCCTAGTTGCACGGCCTCATGTCAAGCTGCATTTCTTAATCAGCTGATAAAATGGATGCTTAGAGAATCAAATTGTGATTTTCACTGTGCTGACCAAATGCTTGTAGCTGAAGTCTTTCTCAAGAGAACCGCTTGCTATGAGATGATGTACTTGCTAGTGAAACAATGTTTAATGTAGTATGTGTGAGACTGACATTCCCAGGAAAAGACAATGAATTCACTGACTGGAGTATAAGCTGCAACAATATTGTTACCTGATGAGCACAAATGACGAGAACGGAAGGACAGGAAACAATCATCGACCTGTGAACCATGTACTAGTAGGACATTCGATTTGAGGTTTTATTTTCATTGGATTAACTGCAAACATGCTTTTCTTAAAACCAATAGGAACAAGGGAAATAGTTTTAGGAAATCTAACTTAGCAAGATAGCAGTGGGAAGAGGACATCATTTGCTCATTTTCCGTTTTTCTATTTAGCTATTACTTTCTTGCCCGTCTTGGAAAGAGACATGGTTAACTTTATTGTTTAGAGAGACTTTGCTTTTTCTGAACTTTGATGCGGAATCCTGATGCCTCGTTGACCAGACTGATGTCTGAATGACGAAGGCTATCTTGGCTTGTCGATCCAATTGAGGAGAAGTATACTGTCAATATTATTGATCACCATGCCCTTTGCCTTTTTTTTCTAGGTATCTACTGCTATTTTGATAGAGCCATAGTTGAATGTTTTCCAAATATGTGTGACTAACTTGTTTTGCATGAAGCCCAAACACGCTATTCTAATCTATGTTTGTTAGGGTTCTCACTAATGAAGTTTGCTACATATAATAACAGTTGAAGTTTCCTCTGCTGAATTCTAAATGTATGTAATATCGTTTGTGCATTTATTCTTGCTATTAATTTGTACTGTAACCTTAGAAAGTGTAGTAGCTCAAGATTTCATTAGATTGTGATTCTTTCGCTGCTTTGGTCAGCCAGTCTTGTTTCTGTATTTTTATCATTTGATTTTGAGATTAAGGGCCAGATGTAGCAATATACCAAATTGCGACTTGCAATTTGCGAGTCCATGCGACTCGCAAATTGCAAGTCGCAATTTGGTATGCAGAAAGGTGTCTCAGACACCTTCTGCGAGTCGCTATGGGGTCGCAAAGACCCACCTCATTAATATTCATGAGGTGGGTCGCAATTTGCGCCCCCATAGCGACTCTGGGCACTCACGGGGATGGAGGCCTGCTGGGAACAGCAGACCTCCATGTCCGTGACTGCTTTTAAATAAAGCAGTTTTTTTTTTCCAAGTGTAGCCCGTTTTCCTTAAAGGAAAACGAGCTGCACTTAGAAAAAAAAAACTAAACCTTTAGTTTCGGATTTTTTCAGGGCAGGCAGTGGTCCCTTGGACCACTGCCTGCTCTGAAAAAATATTTTTGGGTCCAGTCACAAAGGGGAAGGGGTCCCATGGGGACCCCTTCCCGTTTGCGAGTGGGTTACCATCCACTTCAAGTGGATGGTAACTGCGTCTCCATTTGCGACCGTGTACGCGGTCGCAAATGGAATTGCATACCACTGCGACTCGCAAATAGGAAGGGAACACCCCTTCCTATTTGCGACTCGGAAATGCATTTTGCGAGTCGGTTCCGACTCGCAAAATGCATTTCTACATAGCAAACACGCATTTGCGACTCGCAAATGGCGATTTTCGCCGTTTGCGAGTCGCAAAGTGTTTGCTACATCTGGCCCTAAGTTACATAACATTAGCATTGTTAATATAGGGAAATAAACATTCTAACTTTTACACAAAGGTGTGGTTATTCATGACTGCAAGGTCATGGTGTGTGAAACTTACTGACTCCTATTGATCACTAATGTTATTGAATGTTATGGATATTGATCTGTATTGGTACGGGATATATGGCGGGAAACCCTTGAAGCGCAGTCAAAAGGTCCATCGACCTATTCGTGTCTCCTTGTAAGTTTACTTATTAAGATCCGATGCGCTAACAGAGATGGTAGCAGACTGATGGTTTGTCTCCCTAAGAGCCCATCATAGGGGCCCTGTACATGGTTTGTCTCCTTAACAGCCCATCATAGAAGCCCGGTACATGGTTTGTCTCCTTAGAGCCAATCATCATAGAGATCTTGGACCTATTTTTCAATTAATCAAATTGGAGAGAAAATATGCCCCTACTTACTTAAGGTGACTTACCCAGAATCTTGGAGCTTCCCAATGGTTGTTTGAGGATATTCTCGGCATTCTAGTGATGATGTGAATGAAGTCAGTTTCGCGCTTGCACAGCTTATGCAAATTGCAGGTGAATTGTGATGCTTGTGAGGGTTTAGGGAGTTTGCGTACTCCAAATAAAGTTGTAGAAGGAGTGTGCGTACTCCAAAGTGTGAGAGTAGGGAATCCGTCGAACTTCACATGTGTGTGGTGCTTTGTGCTCAAAAATTGCCCGTGTGGTTGTTGGTATACAGACCCTGCATGGTCTAAGACACCGGAGTATATTGAAAAATGTATGAGACACTTAGTTTTTGTTGTAATTTGTCTGGTTAATAGGTCGATCGGGCATGGTCGACGAGTCAAAGTGAGTGATAGAATTTTTCAACTGAGATCTGGCGAGTCCTATGTGCACCAGGACAGACCTACTGATCAGTTGACAGTGAAATTTGCAGGTCGAATTTTGCTTGCGAATCAGGGAAGCTGAGAAAGAAGGAGAAATCCGTAAAGTTTCTGAAGTGATTGTGTAACCTTTCCTGTAGTAAACTGACAAATTGGGTTTTGATTTTGTTTAGTGCTCGCAATATATTGCATTAGTTTCATGTGAATTTGAGTTTGGGAGAACAAGCTGCAAGACTTTGTCAGTACGTGTGAGTGTGACGTCATTGGGGCCGCAATGGGATAGGTTGGTTAGTGAGAAAGGTCGCGCATGGATTGGCAGCTGTCTGTGAAGCACAATAGGTTGAGAAGATGGCCGAAGAAAATTCTGGGATTAAAAGTCACTTCCTGATTTGATTTAGAGAAACAAAAAGGTCGAAAAGATGACATTTTTTAAAGCTTTAAAAGTGCTTTAACCGGTTGTGTGCCCAGGACGAGATCACCTCGTCCTGCTATGGGCCCCAGGGGGGAATCACTTCCCCTTCCACCCCCGCCCCCCGTCACTCCCCCATGGCTTTCGAGCGCTGACCTCATCAGAGGCCTTCCCTCCGGCGCTAGAAGCTCAGTTTCCAGCACCTGATCGGAGGAGAAATGCACAGCATTTCTCCTTTGATCACGTGGAGGGGGCAGAGAAGCCTGAAAGGAGAGGAAGGGCCTTTCCTCTCCTTTCAGGCTTCTCTGAGCATTTCTGCTGCCCGATCGCGATGCGATCGGGCAGCAGAAATGCCACTAGACACCAGTGATTTTTTTTTTAGTTGTTTGAAATAAGGGGAGCGGCCCCTTGGGAAAGGGCCGCTCCTTGGGGGCAATTTTTTTCTTGCCATTTCTGCCACACCCCCGGGGGCAGATCGGCCTAAAATTATTAGGCCGAAATCTACTAGACACTAGGGAAAATATTATTTATTGTTGTTTTTTTTTTTAATGTTTGGGGAGCGACCCCTTGGGCAAGGGTCACTCCGGGGGGGGGGGGGGGAAATCATTATTAGGCCATTTCTGCCCCCCTGGGGGCAGATCGTCCTTGCGATCTGCCCCCAGGGGGTGCAGAAACCACTAGACACTAGGGAATATATTTTTTGTGGGCTATTTGAAGTAAGGGGAGCAGCCCCTTGGGCAAGGGCTGCTCCTCGGGGGAAACTTATTTCTAGGCCATTTCGGCCCCCCCGGGGGCAGATTGGCCTAATATCATTAGGCCGATCTGCCCCCCGGGGGGGGCAGAAAACCACTAGACACCAGGGATAAAAAAAAATTTAGGGGGAGGCAAATTATTATTAGGCCATTTTTAGGCCATGGGGGCAGAAACCACAAGACACATGGGATTTTTTTTTTATACTAACGCATAAGGTGAGCGGCCCCTTTGGCAAGGGCCACTCCCCGGGGGGGGCAAAATATTTTTAGGCCTTTCTGCCCCCCCTGGAGGCAGATCGGCCTAATATAATTAGGTGTATCTGCCCCCGGGGGCAGAAACCTCTAGACACCAGGGATATATATATTTTTCTATTTACTTTATGTTTTTATGTATGTGAGAGTCCCACAAGTCACCCCGTCCTGGATTCCCCTAGGTCTCTAGTTTTCAAAAATGCACAGGTTTGGTAGGTTTCCCTAGGGGCCGGCTGAGCTAGAGGCCAAAATCCACAGGTAGGCACTTTGCAAAAAACAGCTCTGTTTTCTGTGGAAAAATGTGATGTGTCCACGTTGTGTTTTGGGGCATTTCCTGTCGCGGGCACTAGGCTTACCCACACAAGTGTGGTACCATTTTTATTGGGAGACTTGGGGGAACATAGAATAGCCAAACAAGTGTTATTGCCCCTTGTCTTTCTCTACATTTTTTCCTTCCAAATATAAGAGAGTGTGTAAAAAAGACATCTATTTGAGAAATGCCCTGTAATTCACATGCTAGTATGGGCACCCCAGAATTCAGAGATGTGCAAATAACCACTTCTCCTCAACACCTTATCTTGTGCCCATTTTGGAAATACAAAGGTTTTCTTGATACCTAATTTTGACTCTTTATATTTCTGCAAATGAATTGCTGTATACCAGGTATAGAATGAAAATCCACTTCAAGGAGCAGCTCATTTATTGGCTCTGGGTGCCTAGGGTTCTTGATCAACCTACAAGCCCTATATATTGCTGCAACCAGAAGAGTCCAGCAGACGTAACAGTTATTGCTTATACAAATCTGACATTGCAGGAAAAAGTTACAGAGTAAAACGTAGAGAAAAATGGCTGTTTTTTTCACCTCAATTTCAAATAATTTTTTGTTGTTGTTATTTTCTGCAGGAAACTCTTATAGGATCTACACAAATTACCCATTGCTGAATTCAGAATTTTGTCGACTTTTCAGAAATGTTTAGGGTTCTGGGATCCAGCATTAGTTTCACACCCATTTCTGTCACTGACTGGAAGGAGGCTGAAAGCACACACAAATCGTAAAAATGGGGTATGTCCCAGTAAAATGCAAAAATTGTGTTGGAAAATTGGGTTTTCTGATTCAGGTCTGCCTGTGCCTGAAAGCTGGGAAACTGGTGATTTTAGCACTGCAAACCCTTTGTTGATGCCTGTTGGACTTTTTGCCTTACGCAGGGTCATCCCCAGTCTTTTTGCCTCCTCCCTCCTGGTTTTTCTGACCTCTCGCTGTTGGCTCTAGGACTCTGAGCACTTTATCACTGCTGACCAGTGCTAAAGTGCAGGTGCTCTCCCATCTAAAGTTGTTATGATTGGCTTATACCTAATTGGCATATTTAATTTACCTATAAGTCCCTTGTACAGTGGTATCTCTATACCCAGGGCCTGTAAATTAAATACTACTAGTGGGCCTGCAGCGCTGCTTGCGCCACCCACTGAAGTAGACTTTCAAACCTGTCTCAGGCCTGCTAGCGCAGGGCCTGTGTGCACAGTTTTCTGCCACAGGGACCTGGCATCTAAACTTACCTGCCAGGCCCAGTACTCCCCTTTTACTACATGTAAGTTACCCCTAAGGTACGCCCTAGCTAGCCCTATGGGCAGGGGGCCATGTATGTAGAAAGGCAGGACATGTGCCAAGTTGCGTGGCCTGTCCTGGTAGTGACAAACAGCCTAACTGGTGTCTCACTGCTGTGAGTGCTGCCTTCTCATAGGATTGCATTAGAAATGCCCTGCCTTATGTGTAAGGGGTATTGTCTGATTTATGAGGGGTAGCGTAGGCGTGTTTGGTATGGTTGTGATGGTGATAATAAACGCTGCTTACTGGTGTGGGTGTATTTTTTATTACTATCACAGAAATGCCACTTCTAGAAAGTGTGCATTTATCTGTGCTTATGACTCTGGTGTTTTGCAGCTTGACTCCAATCCACGTCTGGGCAGAGTGACAGTTGGGGCTTTGTGCATACTTTTCAGACAGTCTGTACACAGGGAGGGTGGAGGTGTCACAGAGGTGCATCTGCGTACTGAATAGTCTTCCTGGGCTGAGAGAAGGGAGAGGCGGGGCACACCTGCATTTGTAAAGACTGTGCCCTGGCCTCACACAATAGGGTCATTAACCCCCCACTGATGTTTGGAGCCTGTGCTGAAACGAGAGAGGGGGCACTCCCAGAACCAGTTGTAACTGGCTGGAACCTCCTCTCCCTACCATTGTAAAACACTGTAAGAACTGACTATAATTACAGGGGAATTTTCCCCACAATTTGGAGACTCTTGGAATCATCTTGGAACTGGACACCAAAGGCTGAAAGGACTCACCAGGAACCGCCATGGACTGCTGCTGCTGTGCTGACCTGTGACCTGCCTGGTCACTGTGAAGGACTTGCCACTTGCTGCCTTTCCCTTGTGCTGGCCTGTAGCTGGGCCCTCCACCTGAGGACCTTGTCTTAAGTTTCTGCTCCCCAGGGGCAGGGTGCTGTGGCCCCTGACCCCTGCATCCATTTCTTCACAAGGGGTGCTTCTCCGTGGTTGCGGCTGCCATAGCGCTGATTGCAGCGCACTTATGGAGGCTTGGGAGCTCGTAGGCTCCTTGCTGCATTGTGCCCCTTTAAATAAGATCACCACAGCAGCCCGGGAAGCTGGAAGACCACTCGCGCACCGCATCGGGTGCAGGCGAGTGTCTGCTCGGGCCCCAGGAGGGGTCTGATCTTATTGTGGCTTCACGGCAGGACCAGGGGAAGGCACGGGGAGTGCCCCCTTCCCCCTGGCCTCTGTGTTAGGAGCAGGACGCTCCTTTTCTGCTGTTAGGTAAAACAGGCATTATTGTGACCCCCCCAGCATGGTGGAAGGGCCTGTGGAGGCCCGGGGGGGCCCCCAGAGATCACGGGTCCCGTGAGGGACCTGTCATTAAACCGGAGGGGGTGCGTGGTGCCCCCCTCCTGCCCTAAGATGTTTTTGCTGGCTTTGGCCCCCCTCGTGAGGGCAGGTTGAGGCCCTGGGGGGCCCCCAGTAATCACGGTCCCCAGAGGGGCCTGTCTATAAAAGAGAGGAGGTGCATGTCGCCCTCCTCTGACCCCAGAGTATAAGGGAGGCCCTCGTTTTGCACATAGGAGCGCCGGGGGCCCCATTGTTTGCCTTCTAGGCATTGGAGGTGCCTTCATCCAACCAGGTACTGTTTAAAGAACCAATATAGTTGCAATCCAAAGTTCTTTCTACAGACTTTTGTTTGATTCATATATTACCTACCTGCGTTTGATGTTTTTACATATGTGTATGCAAATGTTCCTTTTATGGACATGCTTGCTAATATGTTTTTCTAACTTGCCATATGTTTTCTAATGTTCCTACTATGGGCATTTCATGATATTCTTATGACAAGTGCTGTGATGTAATAACGTGTTTTCCTGACTACTGCTTATGTTGCAGAATACTGAGTAACCTGTGTGTTATGTGTGACTACTGCTAGGTTGCAGAGTAACTAATGTGTAACGTTCTGACAACTGCTAAGGTAGCAGGATAGTACTGATATGTGATGTTTGGTCTGATAATTGCCTTGTGTACAATACAGTATATTTTCATATAATCTGGTGTTGTGTTTCCTTTGTGGTGGGGATATTGCGTCACATGTGTTGTGTGTGTTGTGCAAACGCTTTACACATGGCCTCCGGGTTAAGCATGACTGCTCGTGCCAAGCTACCAAGGGGGTGAGCAGGGGTTATCTTGGACGTGTAACTCCCTAGCCCTGACTAGAGTGGGTAAGTTCTGCCTGGCTGAGGTGCATACCCTAGCCAACCAGAAAACCCATTTCTAACAATGCCATTTTCAGGGAAAAAAACACAAGCCTTCTTCTGCAGCCCTTTTTCCAATTTTTTTTAAAAAGAACAACATTTTCACTGTATTTTGGCTCATTTCTTGGCCTCCTTCAGGGGAACCCACAAAGTCTGGGTACCTCTAGAATCCCTAGGATGTTGGAAAAAAAGGACGCAAACTTGGCGTGGGTAGCTTATGTGGCAAAAAGTTGTGAGGGCCTAAGCGAGAACTATTCCAAATAGGCAAAAAAAGGCCTGGCAAGGAGGGGGGAAAAGGCCTAGCAGCGAAGGGGTTAGGGGGGGATGTGTACATTACAACAAGCATAGGGGATGTTGCACTGCCAAAAGGTACACCAGCTTACATTGTAATGGAAGAAAAGGGCAATGCGCCATGTCTTTGGTTGAGACAGTTGTGCAAAGTGACAGAAAAAGATGGGAGCTTAGTGTTTCCTGTTCACAGAACATTTACTTGGAGGAGCGTAGAGAATTTGAGGAGGTTACTGTATGATCTAAAACCCCCTCCGAGACCAGCACAGTTCGAGGCGTTGGAAATCTTGGAATTAGTAGTTAGACAGCAACAGCAACAGAAATTGGAGAGGAGGATGAGAAAGTCAGAGAAGACACTAGCGGAGGCTAGATGGGACGTTGGTCCAAAATTATGGAGAACCAAGACTTTACAGGGGATTAAAATGTTTCCAGTGATTACACAGTGTAAGGAAATGCCTCCTTGGCATGGTTACCCCCTGACTTTTTGCCTTTGCTGATGCTATGTTTTGAATTGAAAGTGTGCTGAGGCCTGCTAACCAGGCCCCAGCACCAGTGTTCTTCCCTAACTTGTACTTTTGTTTTCACAATTGGCACAACCTGGCATCCAGGTAAGTCCCTTGTAACTGGTACCCCTGGTACCAAGGGCCCTGATGCCAGGGAAGGTCTTTAAGGGCTGCAGCATATCTTATACCACCCTGGGGACCCCTCAATCAGCACAGACACACGGCTTGCCAGCTTGTGTGTGCTGGTGAGGATAAACGAGTAAGTCGACATGGCACTCCCCTCAGGGTGCCATGCCAACCTCACACTGCCTATGCAGTATAGATAAGTCACCCCTCTAGCAGGCCTTACAGCCCTAAGGATGCGTGCACTGTACCATAGGTGAGGGCACCACTGCATGAGCACTGTGCCCCTACAGTGTCTAAGCAAAACCTTAGACATTGTAAGTGGAGGGTAGCCATAAGAGTATATGGTCTGGGAGTCTGTCAAACACGAACTCCACAGCACCATAATGGCTACACTGAAAACTGGGAAGTTTAGTATCAAACTTCTCAGCACAATAAATGCACACTGATGCCAGTGTACATTTTATTGTAAAAATACACCCCAGAGGGCACCTTAGAGGTGCCCCCTGAAACCTTAACCAACTACCCGTGTAGGCTGACTGGTTTTAGCAGCCTGCCAAACTCGAGACATGTTGCTGGCCACATGGGGAGAGTGCCTTTGTCACTCTGTGGCTAGTAACAAAGCCTGCACTGGATGGAGATGCTATCACCTCACCCAGGCAGGAGCTGTAACACCTGGGGGTGAGCCTCAAAGGCTCACCTCCTTTGTTCCAGCACCACAGGGCACTCCAGCTAGTGGAGTTGCCCGCCCCCTCCGGCCACGGCCCCACTTTTGGCGGCAAGGCCGGAGGAAATAATGAGAATAACAAGGAGGAGTCACTGGCCAGTCAGGACAGCCCCTAAGGTGTCCTGAGCTGAGGTGACTATAACTTTTAGAAATCCTCCATCTTGTAGATGGAGGATTCCCCCAATAGGGATAGGAATGTGACCCCCTCCCCTTGGGAGGAGGCACAAAGAGGGTGTACCCACCCTCAGGGCTAGTAGCCATTGGCTACTAACCCCCCAGACCTAAACACGCCCTTAAATTTAGTATTTAAGGGCTCCCCTGAACCTAGGAACTCAGATTCCTGCAACCTAAAGAAGAAGAGGACTGCTGAGCTGAAAACCCTGCAGAGAAGACGGAGACACCAACTGCTTTGGCCCCAGCCCTACCGGCCTGTCTCCCCCCTTCAGAAGAAAACTGCTCCAGCGACGCTTTCCCCAGGACCAGCGACCTCTGAATCCTCAGAGGACTGCCCTGCTCTAAAAGGACCAAGAAACTCCCGAGAACAGCGGCCCTGTTCAACAAAGACTGCAACTTTGTTTCCAGAGGAGCAACTTTAAAGACCCCTGCAATTCCCGCCAGAAGTGTGAGACTTGCAACACTGCACCCGGCGAACCTGACTCAACTGGTGAAGAAACAACGCTACAGGGAGGACCCCCAGGCGACTCCAAGACTGTGAGTAACCAAAGTTGTCCCCCCTGAGCCCCCACAGCGACGCCTGCAGAGGGAATCCCGAGGCTCCCCCTGACCGCGACTGCCTGACTCCCAGATCCCGACGCCTGGAAAAGACCCTGCACCCGCATCCCCCAGGACCTGAAGGATCGGAACTCCAGTGCAGGAGTGACCCCCAGGAGGCCCTCTCCCTTGCCCAGGTGGTGGCTATCCCGAGGAGCCCCCCCCTTGCCTGCCTGCACCGCTGAAGAGACCCCTTGGTCTCCCATCGATTCCTATTACAAACCTGACGCTTGTTTGCACACTGCACCCGGCCGCCCCCGCGCTGCTGAGGGTGTACTTGGGCACCACTTTGAACTCTGCACCTGACCGGCCCTGAGCTGCTGGTGTGGTGTCTTTGGGGTTGCTCTGAACCCCCAACGGTGGGCTACCTCGGACCCCAATTTGAACCCCGTAGGTGGTTTACTTACCTGCAAGAACTAACAATAACTTTTAAAATAGCTATATGTGTTTTATGTAAAAAGTATATATGTTATTGTGATTATTCAAAGTTCCTAAAGTACTTACCTGCAATACCTTTCAAATGAGATTTTACATGTAGAATTTGAACCTGTGGTTCTTAAAATAAACTAAAAAAATATATTTTTCTATACAAAAACCTATTGGCCTGGAATTGTCTCTGAGTGTGTGTTCCTCATTTATTGCCTGTGTGTATGTACAACAAATGCTTAACGCTACTCCTTTGATAAGCCTACTGCTCGACCACACTACCACAAAATAGAGCAGTAGTATTATCTCTTTTTGCCACTATCTTACCTCTAAGGGGAACCCTTGGACTCTGTGCATACTATTCCTTACTTTGAAATAGTGCATACAGAGCCAACTTCCTACACTGGAATGGGATGGGGTACAAGACTTTGCATTTGCTGGACTACTCAGCCAATACCTGATCACACAACAAATTCCAAAAATTGTAATTAGAAACTGATTTTTGCAATTTGAGCTATTTTTCTAAATTCTTAAAAGTCCTGCTAGGGCCTTGTGTTAGTCCCTGTTTAGCATTTCTTTTAGAGTTTAAAAGTTTTGTGAAAGTTTGAATTAGAACCTAGAACTAGTTTTAGATTCTTAAAAAGTATTCCAACTTTTAGAAGCATAATGTCTAGTGCAGAGATGAATGTGGAGGAACTCGACCTCACACCTTACCTCCATCTTAAGATGAGGGAGCTAAGGTCACTCTGCAAAATAAAGAAAATCACAATGGGCTCCAGACCTTCCAAACTACAGCTCCAGGAGCTTTTGGCAGAGTTTGAAAAAGCCAACCCCTCTGAGGATGGCAACACAGAGGATGAAGATAGTGACTTGGAGGAGAATTCCCCCCATCCAGTCCTACTTAGGGAGAACAGGGCCACTCAAGCCCTGTCTCCAAATATACTAGTCAGAGATGCTGTTTCCCTCACAGGAGGGACCAGCACCTCTGAAATCACTGAGGATAACTCCAGTGAAGAGGACATCCAGTTAGCCAGGATGGCCAAAAGATTGGCTTTGGAGAGACAGATCCTAGCCATAGAAAGGGAAAGACAAGAGATAGGCCTAGGTCCCATCAATGGTGGCAGCAACATAAATAGGGTCAGAGATTCTCCTGACATGTTGAAAATCCCTAAAGGGATTGTAACTAAATATGAAGATGGTGATGACATCACCAAATGGTTCACAGCTTTTGAGAGGGCTTGTGTAACCAGAAAAGTAAACAAATCTCACTGGGGTGCTCTCCTTTGGGAAATGTTCACTGGAAAGTGTAGGGATAGACTCCTCATACTCTCTGGAAAAGATGCAGAATCTTATGACCTCATGAAGGGAACCCTGATTGAGGGCTTTGGATTCTCCATTAAGGAGTATAGAATTAGATTCAGGGGGGCTCAAAAAACCTCGAGCCAGACCTGGGTTGATTTTGTGGACTACTCAGTGAAAACACGGGATGGTTGGATTCAAGGCAGTGGTGTTAATAATTATGATGGGCTGTACAATTTATTTGTGAAAGAACACCTATTAAGTAATTGTTCAAATGATAAACTGCATCAGCATCTGGTAGACCTAGGACCAATTTCTCCCCAATAATTGGGAAAGAAGGCGGCCCAATGGGTCAAGACTAGGGTGACCAAGACTTCCACAGGGGGTGACCAAAAGAAAGGGGTCACAAAGCCTCCCCAGGGGAAAGGTGTTGAGACATCCAAAAACAAAAATAGTAAAGAGTCTTCTTCAGACCCCCAAAAACCTGCACAGGAGGGTGGGCCCAGAGCCTCTTCACAAAACAGTTTTGGGTACAAGGGTAAAATCTTTGATCCCAAAAAGGCCTGGTGTCGTAGCTGTAATCAGCCTGGACACCAAACTGGAGACAAGGCCTGTCCCAAGAAAAGTACCACTTCTAACTCCACTCCAGCTTACCCTGGAATGGCTAGTCTCCAAGTGGGATCAACAGTGTGCCCAGAGCAAATCAGGTGTCACACTGAAGCTACATTAGTCTCAGAGGGTGGAGTGGATTTAGCCACACTGGCTGCCTGGCCTCCTAATATGCAAAAATACAGGCAGTAGCTCTTAATTAATGAGACAAGTGTAGAAGGCCTTGAGGGATACTGGTGCCAGTGTCACCATGGTGACAGAGAAACTGGTTTCCCCTGGTCAATACCTGGCTGGACAAACTTATCCAGTCACCAATGCTGACAATCTAACTAAAGTACATCCCATGGCTATGGTAACTTTAGAGTGGGGAGGGGTCAATGGCCTGAAACAGGTGGTGGTCTCCTCAAATATCCCAGTAGACTGTTTGCTTGGAAATGACCTGGAGTCCTCAGCATGGGCTGAGGTAGAACTGAAGACCCATGCAGCCATGCTGGGTATCCCTGAACTGGTGTGTGTCAAGACAAGGGCACAGTGCAAGGCTCTGGGTGAGAAAGTAGAGCTGGAGTCTGGAAAAAGGGCCCAGCCTACCAAGAGGAAAGGAAAGACAAATGGGAAACCAGCTGCAACACAACAACAAAAAGAGAACCTCTCTTCTCAGGAAGAAGTTCTGCCCTCTGAGGGAACTGAGCCTATGGAGTTGGAACCTTATCAGGTTGAGCTCTTAGGCCCAGGGGGACCCTCAAGGGAGCAGTTGTGTAAGGGGCAAGAAACCTGTCCCTCTCTTGAAGGCCTTAGGCAGCAATCTGCTGAAGAGTCCAATGGCAAGAAAACTGGAACACATAGGGTCTATTGGGAAGATGGGCTCCTGTACACTGAGGCAAGAGATCCCAAACCTGGTGCCACTAGGAGAGTGGTAGTGCCTCAGGAGTTCAGAGAGTTCATACTGACCTTAGCCCATGATATTCCCCTTTCTGGGCATTTGGGACAAACCAAGACGTGGGAGAGACTAGTCAACCACTTCTATTGGTCCAACATGTCCCAGAAAGTTAAGGAGTTTTGTGTCTCCTGTACCACCTGTCAAGCCAGTAGTAAGACAGGTGGACATCCAAAGGCCCCTCCTCATTCCACTTCCAGTGGTGGAGGTCCCCTTTGAAAGAGTGGGTGTGGACATAGTGGGTCCACTTGAACCTCCCACAGCCTCAGGAAATATGTACATACTAGTAGTAGTGGATCATGCTAGTAGGTATCCTGAAGCTATTCCCCTTAGGTCGACTACTGCCCCTGCAGTAGCCAAGGCCCTCATTGGTATCTTTACCAGAGTGGGCTTCCCTAAGGAGGTGGTGTCTGACAGAGGTACCAACTTCATGTCAGCATACCTGAAACACATGTGGAATGAGTGTGGAGTGACTTATAAATTCACTACACCCTATTATCCACAAACTAATGGCCTTGTTGAGAGATTCAACACGACATTAAAAGGCATTATCATATGGCTCCCAGAAAAACTCAAAAGGAGATGGGATGTCCTCTTGCCATGTCTGCTTTTCGCTTACAGAGAGGTGCCTCAGAAGGGAGTAGGGTTCTCATCCTTTGAACTTCTGTTTGGCCACCCTGTAAGGGGACCACTAGCTCTTGTGAAAGAAGGCTGGGAGAGACCTCTTCATGATCCTAAACAAGACATAGTGGACTATGTACTTGGCCTTCACTCAAGGATGGCAGAGTACATGGAAAAGGCAAGTAAAAACCTTGAGGCCAGCCAACAGCTCCAGAAGTTTTGGTATGACCAAAAGGCTGCACTGGTTGAATTTCAACCAGGGCAGAAAGTCTGAGTTCTGGAGCCTGTGGCTCCCAGGGTACTCCAGGACAGATGGAGTGGCCCTTACCCAGTGCTAGAGAAGAAGAGTCAGGTCACCTACCTGGTGGACCTGGGCACTAGCAGGAGCCCCAAGAGGGTGATCCATGTGAACTGCCTTAAGCTCTTCCATGACAGGGCTGATGTGAATCTGTTGATGGTGACAGATGAGGATCAGGAAGCTGAGAGTGAACCTCTCCCTGATCTCCTCTCATCAAACCCTAAAGATGGTTCAGTAGATGGAGTGATCTATTCAGACACCCTCTCTGGCCAACAGCAATCTGACTGCAGGAAGGTCCTGCAACAGTTTGCTGAACTCTTTTCCCTAACCCCTGGTCAGACACACCTGTGTACCCATGATGTGGACACAGGAGACAGCATGCCTGTCAAAAACAAAATATTCAGACAGTCTGACCAAGTTAAGGAAAGCTTCAAGGTGGAAGTCCACAAGATGCTGGAATTGGAAGTAATTGAGCACTCTGACAGCCCCTGGGCTAGCCCAGTGGTCTTAGTCCCCAAACCTCACACCAAAGATGGAAAGAGAGAGATGAGGTTTTGTGTGGACTACAGAAGACTTAATTCTGTCACCAAGACAGATGCCCATCCCATTCCTAGGGCTGATGAACTAATTGATAAATTAGGTGCTGCCAAATTCTTAAGTACCTTTGACTTAACAGCAGAGTACTGGCAAATCAAAATGGCACCTGGAGCAAAGGAAAAGACAGCATTCTCCACCCCTGATGGGCATTATCAGTTTACTGTTATGCCCTTTGGTTTAAAGAATGCCCCTGCCACCTTCCAAAGGTTGGTGAATCAAGTACTTGCTGGTTTGGGGTCCTTTAGTGCAGCTTATCTTGATGATATTGCTGTCTTTAGCTCCAGCTGGCAGGATCCACCTGAAGAAGGTTTTGAAGGCTCTGGAATCAGCAGGCCTCTCTATCAAGGCATCCAAATGCCAGATAGGGCAGGGAACTGTGGTTTACTTGGGACACCTTGTAGGTGGAGGCCAAGTTCAGCCACTCCAGCCTAAGATCCAGACTGTTCTGGACTGGGCAGCTCCAAAAACCCAGACTCAAGTCAGGGCATTCCTTGGCTTGACTGGGTATTACAGGAGGTTTGTGAAGGGATATGGATCCATAGTGACGGCCCTCACAGAACTCACCTCCAAGAAAATGTCCAAGAAGGTAAACTGGACTGTAGAATGCCAACAGGCCTTTGACACCCTGAAACAAGCAATGTGCACAGCACCAGTTCTAAAAGCTCCAGATTACTCCAAGCAGTTCATTGTGCAGACAGATGCCTCTGAACATGGAATAGGGGCAGTTTTGTCCCAAACAAATGAAGATGGCCTTGACCAGCCTGTTGCTTTCATTAGCAGGAGGTTACTCCCCAGGGAGCAGCGTTGGAGTGCCATTGAGAGGGAGGCCTTTGCTTGGTTTGGTCCCTGAAGAAGCTGAGACCATACCTCTTTGGCACTCACTTTGTAGTTCAAACTGACCACTCACCTCTCAGATGGCTGATGCAAATGAAAGGTGAAAATCCAAAACTGTTGAGGTGGTCCATCTCCCTACAGGGAATGGACTTTATAGTGGAACACAGACCTGGGACTGCCCATGCCAATGCAGATGGCCTTTCCAGGTTCTTCCACTTAGAAAATGAAGACTCTCTTGGGAAAGGTTAGTCTCATCCTCTTTCGTTTGGGGGGGGGGGTTGTGTAAGGAAATGCCTCCTTGGCATGGTTACCCCCTGACTTTTTGCCTTTGCTGATGCTATGTTTTGAATTGAAAGTGTGCTGAGGCCTGCTAACCAGGCCCCAGCACCAGTGTTCTTTCCCTAACCTGTACTTTTGTTTTCACAATTGGCACACCCTGGCATCCAGGTAAGTCCCTTGTAATTGGTACCCCTGGTACCAAGGGCCCTGATGCCAGGGAAGGTCTTTAAGGGCTGCAGCATATCTTATGCCACCCTGGGGACCCCCACTCAGCACAGACACACGGCTTGCCAGCTTGTGTGTGCTGGTGAGGATAAAACGAGTAAGTTGACATGGCACTCCCCTCAGGGTGCCATGCCAACCTCACACTGCCTATGCAGTATAGATAAGTCACCCCTCTAGCAGGCCTTACAGCCCTAAGGCAGGGTGCACTATACCATAGGTGAGGGCACCAGTGCATGAGCACTGTGCCCCTACAGTGTCTAAGCAAAACCTTAGACATTGTAAGTGCAGGGTAGCCATAAGGGTATATGGTCTGGGAGTCTGTCAAACACGAACTCCACAGCACCATAATGGCTACACTGAAAACTGGGAAGTTTGGTATCAAACTTCTCAGCACAATAAATGCACACTGATGCCAGTGTACATTTTATTGTAAAATACACCCCAGAGGGCACCTTAGAGGTGCCCCCTGAAACCTTAACCAACTACCCGTGTAGGCTGACTGGTTTTAGCAGCCTGCCACACTCGAGACGTGTTGCTGGCCACATTGGGAGAGTGCCTTTGTCACTCTGTGGCTAGTAACAAAGCCTGCACTGGGTGGAGATGCTATCACCTCCCCCAGGCAGGAGCTGTAACACCTGGCGGTGAGCCTCAAAGGCTCACCCCCTTTGTTCCAGCACCACAGGGCACTCCAGCTAGTGGAGTTGCCCGCCCCCTCCGGCCACGGCCCCACTTTTGGCGGCAAGGCCGGAGGAAATAATGAGAATAACAAGGAGGAGTCACTGGCCACTCAGGACAGCCCCTAAGGTGTCCTGAGCTGAGGTGACTCTAACTTTTAGAAATCCTCCATCTTGCAGATGGAGGATTCCCCCAATAGGGATAGGAATGTGACCCCCCCCCCTTGGGAGGAGGCACAAAGAGGGCCATTGGCTACTAACCCCCCAGACCTAAACACGCCCTCAAATTTAGTATTTAAGGGCTCCCCTGAACCTAGGAACTCAGATTCCTGCAACCTAAAGAAGAAGAGGACTGCTGAGCTGAAAACCCTGCAGAGAAGACGGAGACACCAACTGATTTGGCCCCAGCCCTACCGGCCTGTCTCCCCCCTTCGGAAGACAACTGCTCCAGCGACGCTTTCCCCAGGACCAGCGACCTCTGAATCCTCAGAGGACTGCCCTGCTCTAAAAGGACCAAGAAACTCCCGAGAACAGCGGCCCTGTTCAACAAAGACTGCAACTTTGTTTCCAGAGGAGCAACTTTAAAGACCCCTGCAATTCCTGCCAGAAGCGTGAGACTTGCAACACTGCACCCGGCGACCCCGACTCGACTGGTGAAGAAACAACGCTACAGGGAGGACCCCCAGGCGACTCCAAGACTGTGAGTAACCAAAGTTGTCCCCCCTGAGCCCCCACAGCGACGCCTGCAGAGGGAATCCCGAGGCTCCCCTGACCGCGACTGCCTGACTCCCAGATCCCGATGCCTGGAAAAGACCCTGCACCCGCAGCCCCCAGGACCTGAAGGATCGTCACTCCAGTGCAGGAGTGACCCCCAGGAGGCCCTCTCCCTTGCCCAGGTGGTGGCTATCCCGAGGAGTCCCCCCCTTGCCTGCCTGCACCGCTGAAGAGACCCCTTGGTCTCCCATTGATTCCTATTACAAACCTGACGCTTGTTTGCACACTGCACCCGGCCGCCCCCGCGCTGCTGAGGGTGTACTTTCTGTGTGGACTTGTGTGTCCCCCGGTGCCCTACAAAACCCCCCTGGTCTGCCCTCCGAAGACGCTGGTACTTACCTGCTGGCAGACTGGAACCGGGGCACCCCCTTCTCCATTGAAGCCTATGTGTTTTGGGCACCACTTTGAACTCTGCACCGGACCAGCCCTGAGCTGCTGGTGTGGTGACTTTGGGGTTGCTCTGAACCCCCAACGGTGGGCTACCTTGGACCCCAATTTGAACCCCGTAGGTGGTTTACTTACCTGCAAGAACAAACAATAACTTACCTCTCCTAAGAACTGTGAAAATTGCACTGTGTCCACTTTTAAAATAGCTATATGTGTTTTATGTAAAAAGTATATATGTTATTGTGATTATTCAAAGTTCCTAAAGTACTTACCTGCAATACCTTTCAAATGAGATATTACATGTAGAATTTGAACCTGTGGTTCTTAAAATAAACTAAGAAAAGATATTTTTCTATACAAAAACCTATTGGCCTGGAATTGTCTCTGAGTGTGTGTTCCTCATTTATTGCCTGTGTGTATGTACAACAAATGCTTAACATTACTCCTTTGATAAGCCTACTGCTCGAAAATAGAGCATTAGTATTATCTCTTTTTGCCACTATCTTACCTCTAAGGGGAACCCTTGGACTCTGTGCATACTATTCCTTACTTTGAAATAGTGCATACAGAGCCAACTTCCTACACACAGGACAATGAGAGAGAAGGAAGGAAAGCCACTAGAAAGACGAACAGAGCCCTTCTGAGAGTAGAGAACAGAGATCTGGGGGGGATAGGAGATCTTTAACATATGAGGAAGAGTCAGACGATGATGAGTTTATTTTGCAGTTATGGAGAAATCGTCCCCCAACATATGCAGCACATGAGAGTGGTCCGAGCACCAGCGTAGATCCTTCAGCACCGACACAGGCTAACATGACAGTGAGTGCAGTGCAAATTAAGCCTGATATCACACAAAGTCTGATGCATAGCAGTCTTAACACACCTACTTCTCCAGTAGCACAGACCCAGGTGCCACAGCCAAAGGTCCCGAGAGTTTACCCTGATGTACCTATTGTGGAAACTACCACAAATCTAATAGTGCCTATAGGACAGGTTTTCCTGAAACCGACATTGTTTTAGAGAGAACCAACTCCACTTTTACTGCCTCAATTGCAGTCACAAACAATGCCGAAGTACACTCTGATAACAGGGACACAATCAGATATGTCTGTTCTGAGAACCAGAATGCAGGAATTTCACACCCAAAGAACATGAGTGTCAGACCAAGCCCAGATTCTGTATCCGTACCTATTACCATTGGTCCAATTGTAACTTTGTTTGCACAGGAAAATAACAGAGCAGGTAGACAGGGAGCCTGGAGTCAAAATTCAATGAGGGGAGGAATCAATGAGAATACCCGAGTAGTCTCTCCTATGGGATAAACCTTTGAGGGAACCAGATCATTGCTAGACCTTAGTCCACTCGGAGTTCCTCCAGATACTGTAATAGGGACGAATGTTAGTCATAGTCTGAAACTGCTGACACTACTCTCTCCGAATGCAGTCAGACAACCATTGCCTAATGTTCAGGCAAATAACATTTAGCTGCAATGTTTGTCATCCTAGCAATTGACTGAATGATTAGACCATCTGAATACCCCACAGAGTGCTCCTAAGAGAGAGGAATACCTCAACTACACGAGATTGGGAATGGAAGCGGGTGAGCTCATTGAAGGAACTATGGGTGTGAACAGATTAGAGTCTTACACAGAGGCAAAATTGAGATATCTGTGCCCAAAGATTACAAGGAAAGTGAGTAATGTGCATCAAAAAATAGCTGACCTGGTAGAAAAGAACAGCATAGAAAAAGAGCAAACAAAGCATTTGAAAAGGATAGTTTTTGACGCTATAGATTTTGAACACATGAGTTCTGCAGGAATGAAAGCACACCTTAGGGAGTTACTCCAAATGTTAGACAAGTGGGAAGGCAGTTGGGTAAAGAAAAGAGATAAGAGAAAAAGGGATTCCGCAGAGCTGACTGCAAATGTGCAGCAAAGTACAGGTCTGGTAATGATCTTACCAATGAGAGCGATTCTAGGAAGAAATTCTGTTCATGTCCCTTGAAGCAGAAGTGATATTCTGTCTTTAACAAATGATTATCCCAGGTTGAGAAAGAAGCCAGTAGAATGGTACCAGCAGACAGACAGGTTTGTGAAACTTGCAAAATGCCTGTAGGAAGACTTGAACACTCTTTTAGAGATAGTAGTCCCTGCTGATTTGTGTATGGAGAGCAAAAGGAGTATAACTTGGCCGACAAAAGAACCAGAGAGAGATCAGGTTACAGGTACGTTGTCTCCTGAAGTAATGAAATATTACTACAAAGTGATTGAATTTTTTAAAACAAGATTTTTGCCCAAAAACATTGACTGGGAGAGAATAGACAGGACAGCTCAGGAAGCAAAGGAGTCAATACATTAGTATTATGAGAGATTGTTGCAGGCATTCAAGCATTACAGCGGTACAGAAGCAATTGTGGCGAAAGACATGATTCATTTCATGTTCAGATTTGTGGAAGGATTGAGACCTGAAATTAGCCAGATGATTAAGAGTCATTTGATTTGCTAGCAAGCAAAACCGATTGATGAGGTGTTGCAATAGTTAAAGCAGAGAAAATTGAAAGAAAAGGTGATGGTGATGCAGATTAAAGTGGCACAAACAGGGATGCAGGGAACTTTTTTGCAACAGCAGCAGCAGCCGCTGCAGCAGGGAAATGTGGTATTTCAAAATCAGATGAGAGGTAGAGATCAAGGACGATTTGGTAATGTAAATCGTGGTCCAGCTTTGGGTACTGTAGTGGTTCAAAATTATGTGCAAGGAATGTAGAAATTGTTGCCTTGTCACACTTGTGGAGCATTCGGACATTGGAAGCGGGAATGCCCGATGTTGGTACAGGAAAGTGTTGTTCAGCAAACAGGTGACATCAACTCGTTTGACAAACATGAGAAGATCGAGAATGAGAGGTCATAATCCAAATTTTCTTAATAATGCGAATAAAATGCAAAATTTTCAACCCATGCAACAGGTGCAAATGCCATCTGTACAAATGACACAGTTGTAGCCGATGCAGCAGCAAGTTCCCATGGTACCTAAAGAGCAAATTCAAATACCTCAAGCTCCAATGGAACAGCATCAGGTGATACTTCCTCAACCGCTCTCAGGTCAGAGACTTAACCGAAGTAATAACACAGTACACCAATTCCAGTTACACAGTGAGATTGGAATAAACGATGATTGGGTGAGTGAAAGCTTGGTTGGGGAGGAGTGTGTGCTTGCATCTTCCTTAGAAGTAGATCAGAAAGGCCCATATGTGAAGGGAAAAGTCATGGGTCACAGAGTTTCATTTTTGGTGGACACACGAGCTACACGCTCTACTGTGAGAACTGTAGATGTTCTGAATCTGCCCCTTTCAGGAAAGACAGTCCAGATTGTAGGAGAAGCGATCAGTATTTAATTAATTCGGTCACAGAACCAGTCCAACTTAAATTGACAAGTTTGAAGGATTGCACAAATTCATAGTCTGTGATTCAAGTCCGGCATCCCTACTGGGATGAGACTTGCAGTGTAAAACCAGGTGCTCAATTACTTGTTCAAATGACGGAACTGAGATACAGATGAATAGTGATGATGAAGATGGACCAGCTCCAGAGACAGAGTGTGAGACCTCCAATGAGGAATACCCCCTGATTGATTTCTTTCCAATATTCACAGTGAAAGATCTTCTTCCTGATTTACAGGGAATGGTTAAAGAGAAAGTGTGGGATCTAACAGGGAAGGAGATTGGTCTGCTAAAGGGAGTAGAGCCAGTTAAAGTTCCTGTAAAGCCGAATGCAAGATTTCCCGCAGATTCCCCAGTACAACATGCCACAGGACATCCTTATAAAGGTTGCCCAAATAATTGCTGGATTTGTGGACCAAGGGGTTTGAAAGAAGTGTTGAGCAGCCATGTAATTCTCTGATAATGGGATTGAATAAGCCCTGTCGGAAAGTTCGAATTGTCCAGGATCTGAGAAAAATAAATGACATTGTGATCAAATGTTGCCCAGTGGTACCCAGTCCACCTGTGAAAATGTTCCAGATTCCATTTGATGCTGAATGGTTTACTGTCATAGACTTGTCACAAGCGTTCTTTTCTGTGCCTCTTCCTGAGGATAGCCAAATTTCACTTTTGTTTCAAAGTTTTGGACCGAGTTTATTGTTGGTGTAGAATTCCTCAAGGGTTTTTGGAATCACCTTCCATATTCAATCAGATCTTGAAAAAGAATCTGAAGTAATTGGAATTGCCTTTCCAATCGACCTTGGTCAAGTACATTGATGATTTATTGATTGCATCCAAAACGAGGGAAGAGTGCAAGTTTGACACAATTGCCCTACTGAACCATTTGGGATAGAATGATCATAAAGCATCTCCACTTAAATTGCAATACTGTCAGAAAGAAATGAAACACTTGGGTCACCAGCTTGAGAAGGGATCAAGGAAAATATCCAGAGAAAGGGTCACAGCCATACTGCAAATGAGTCCCCCAGCCACCCAGAAGGATGTCAGGATGTTTTTAGGGATGTTAGGATACTGTCACCAACGGATTTGCAATTTTTCTGTTATTTCCAAGCCTTTGCAGAAGTTGACACATAAAGAGGTCACCGATCCCCTAGTGTTAGATCAGGATCGCATGAAAGCATTTTCCGATTTGAGAGAGAGTCTATGCAAAGCTCCGGCTCTGGGTATACCTGACTACACCAAGTCTTTCACGTTGTTCTGTCATGAGTGTGATGCATGTTTGTCTGTCCTGACGCAGGTCCATGGAGGTGTAAACCGCCCAGTAGCATATTCTTCCGCTACTTTTGACCCAGTCACAACATCCTTACCAGGTTGTTTGTGTGCAGTTGCAGCGGTTGGACAGAGCTTCACACTGTGAGCGGGCATGGTGATAAGACACCCTTTGGTTATCATGGTACCTGACTCTATTGAGTTCCTACTTACAAAAACAAAAACCTAGTCCCTAACATGTGCCAGATTAGCCCGTTACGAGACAAATATTTTGGGGTGACTAAATGTGTCATTGAAAAGATATACAGTGCTTAACCCAGCAACTTTACTCCTAAATGAAAATGTTGAAATTGAAAATTTGGAAGACATTGAGCATGATTGTCTTGAGGCAACTAACTTGTGTAAAAAACTGAGACCTGACATTAGAGACACCAGATTGAAAGAAAATGACCAAATTATTTTTGTTGATGTTTCCTGCCTAAAAGATAATACGGGAACACTAAGAGCAGGATATGCTGTGTGCACAATTTCTGTTATCCTGGAAGCGTCCTGGCTTCGAGGAGTACACTTGGCACAAGTAGTGGAAATGGAGGCCCTTACAAAAGTGTGCCATGTTTCTGCTCAGCTAAAAGTTACTATCTATGTGGATAGCCAGTATGGCTTTGGAATAGTCCATGATTTTGGCCAGTTGTGGTCCCTGAGAGGTTTCTTGACCTCTTCTTGTTCATCAGTGAGAAATGGTGAGAGAATTCAAGAGTTGTTGCATGATATTCAAATGCCTGGTAAAATTGCTGTGGTGAAATGCGGTCCACATCTGAAATCAAAAGATTTTGAGTCCATGGAAAATAGATATGCAGATCAAGTCACAAGGTTTTGCGCATTGAACTGTATATCGTTCAAAGATAAGTGGGAATTGTTACCTGAAGAAGGTGAAACATATCAAAATTTTACATTGCATGACATAGATGTGGAAGAATTGAGAACACTGCAGAATAATGTTAACATAGAGGAAAAACAAACATGGAGCAAAATGAAATGTGTACAGTGACAGGATGAATTTTGGGTGTCAGAAGAGGGTCAATTAGTTCTACCAAATAGCTTGTTGTCTCAAATGGCTAGGTGTTATCCTGGTCAAACACATGTTGGGAGGGATGCAATGATTCGTCTGTTTAAACATAGTTGGTTCAATCCAAGGTTTAAAGAAGTTTCTGAAGCAGGGGCAGTCGTTGCGTCATTTGTCAACAAATGAACGTGGGAAAAGGGACAATGGTAAACTTGAGTCACATTCAAGAGCAGGAGGTCCATTCAGAAGAATGCAAATGGATTCTATTGATATGCCAGTGTTTGGAGGTTGGAGATATGTGTTGCTGATTGTTTGCATCTTTAGTCATTGGATTGAAGCGTACCCTACATGAAGAAATGACAGCCTCACAGTAGCAAAACTATTGCTTAGGGAACTGATACCACATTTTGGGTTTCCAATCTCTTTAGAATCAGATAGGGGAAGTCACTTCAACAATGAAGTAATTAAATTACTATGTGAAGCCTTAAACATTGAGCAGAAGTTGAATTGTAGCTACAGCCCTGAAGCATCAGGACTAGTGGAGCAGATGAATGGTACCTTGAAATCAAGAATGGCGAAGATGTGTGTATCCACAAATTTGAAATGGCCCGAAGCACTGCCTTTAGTTCTGATGACAATGAGAAACACATCGGACAGGAAGACAGGATTGGCACAGCACGAAATCCTCATGGACCGAGCAATGAGGTTGCCAGCTGTGCCTGCGAATGCACTTGTGAACATGACAGATAATATGATGTTGGACTACTGTAAAGGTCTGGCTGATGTGGTTCGCTCTTTCTTGCAGCAGGTGGAAGCCACCACGCTGCCACTGATCCATGACCCAGGACACAACCTGAGAGCTGGTGACTGGGTTGTGATCAGAAAACACATGATGAAGACGTGTTTGGAGCCTTGGTGGAAATGACCTTTCCAGGTAGTTTTGATTATCACCACAGCTGTGAAGTGTGCTGGAGTTCCAAACTGGATCCATGCAAACCATACGGGAAAAGTGGCATGTCCCTTGGACAATGAAGAGGAGTTGTTGAGAGTACCAACAATGATCAAACCAACCTCAGAGCTTGTGACTGGGTTGTGGTCTGGAAACACATGAGGAAAACATGTTTGGAACCTCAGTGGAAAGACCCATTCCAGGTAGTTTTGATTACTACCACAGCTGTGAATTGCACTGGAGTTCCAAACTGGATCCACACCAGCCACACGAGAAAAGTGGCATCGCCTCTGTACAATGAAGATGAGTTGTTGAAAGTACCAGCAACAACAATACAAGCCTCAGAGCCGGAAAGAGAAGAAAGAGAAGTTGAGACAGGAACTGAGCACGGTGAGGACGGTTCAGCTACTCATGTGAGAGAAGAAGGAGAAGATCTCCAGGAGGGTGACAGTGAGCCAATCTCAAATGAAGCAGCAGGAGAGGCTAGTCAGAAGGGGGCTCTCCCAGACGTAGACGTTTTTGAAAGACAAACAGAGCAAACGCCAGCCCTCAAAGGGGAAGGAGTTGAGGCGGATCAAAGCCAATGTGATCTGACTCCTCACTGAACCATTTGCAGTTCCATCAAGAGAAAATCCTGCAGAACAAGAAGAAGCTTTGAATTCAGCACTGAAAAGAGCATTGACAAAGGGTCCACTGAAAGGAGATAAGTGGCTGGAATCACAAGCAAAGAGAAAGGAAGCAGTTGTCATGACAACTATCGAGGAAGAAGTAGATACGACAAGGAGAGAAGATCTGAGTGAAGGAGAATTGCAAGGAGAATTGCAAGGAGATCGAAAGTTGAAAAAAAAGAGAATAGCAAGACGAAGATACGCAGGTCCTGAATGGGCGTATACAACTACAAGTGAATGGCAGAAATAATTTTTGTCTTTTTGTTTTGATCGAGACATTCCAGGTCAATATTTCGGTGCTTGAAGGAAATCACTGAACTGAATGGTTGAGAAAAATTTGGAGAAATATAATAGAGAAAAGAGACTGTTGAAAGTAACCCGAAAGAGACTTTGATAACCTGATTTGACTTTTTTAAAAATATGATTTTGACAAGTTGCTAAACCGATTTTTGACAAATTTGCTGATTTTTGAGAAAAGGATCCTGGAAGTGAGACTGAAAGCTGTAAATAACTGCTGAAAGAAGATTTTTATTTTTTATTTTTGCTGCATTGTTTCTAAATTTTTCTCTTCCACTTTCTGATTCTTTACAGATCATGGATAACATTAGCCAGCAGGGTAGGAAGAACAGGGGCTGTAAATACATGAGTATTGGTTTGGCAATTGTGTGTGATATTGTGTGCGACATTGATTGTGGGAGTGATTGTTCTTGTAAGAGCAAAGCCAACCATACTTCAGCTTTACAGACAACTACAGCATTAACAGCAATAGAGAAGTTTAGGTTAGATGAGATGTATTTGCATGTAGGAAATGCACAAGGGGAGCTTTCTTCTAATGTTTTCTATCGCTTATTGAGTGAGTATTTTGAGACGATGGATGCAAAGAATTGTTTTGTGTGTACGCAGATTCCTTCATCAGTTGAAGAAGGAGTTACCTATCATAGTTTGCCTCTTACTTATGGGATAAGTTGTAGTGTGCTATTAACAAGACTCTATAACCAGGAGTACATTCAGTATTTCTACTCCTACCATGATGGGGTGTTTTAGTTTGTCCCTATAATAAGGTATCTGAGTAGAGTAGCTAAGGATAATGACATAGTATTGGTAAGGGTTTCTCTGAGCCTACATTCACTTTTGGGACAGCTTATGCTCATACGAATAACCTGGCATGCTTGCTTACACCATTAGAAAAGAGCTTCTTAGATCAAACAGATGACAGAAGAAAGGCATTAAAGGAGACGTTAGAAAAAGACTTAGAGAAATGGACTTTTAGAAATGATTATGCTTTTAGTGCAATAAAAACACAAGGGAAATTAGCTTCAGATGCTCAACAAGTAGGAAAGCTTTGTGTATATAGACCTAAATCTCGCACTGCCACTTTATTTGTGGGAATGAGTGAATGTAGCCATGTATTTTTGTTTCAGAGTAAATGGACATTTATGTTGAATGGAGAGGATCCATATCTGGTATATTTTCCGACTGTGGGCCTAATGCTTGTTACAGTCTTCCAAGAGAATGGTATCGTACATGCTATTTGGGGATAGTTTTCCCAAAGATATTTCAACTGGACGACTTAAAGAAATTTCCGAAAGTGACTGAGTTACATCACATAAGACAAAGGAGAGAGTTCCTTCTGGTATAGTGGGAAATATATTTCGAGCAATCATACCTTCAGAAGGAGTTGTTCTGAATTCAATAAAGATTTGAAAGTTGTCTGCTATTGTGGATAACATGCTGACAATTTTTTCTGGAGCCATACTTCTGAACGGAATTAGCTGCAGAAGGAGCTATGACTCTTCAGAATCGCTTTACGTTAGACATTCTTTTAGTAAAGGATCGTGGAATTTGTAAAATGCTTACTTCTAGGCATTGTTGTTCATACATTTCTGATAATAGTAAAGAAATTAGAAGCTTACTTACTAATCTGACTAATGAAAGTGCTGATTTGAAGGAGGTGAAAGAACGTGGGGTTTGGGAAAATGTTGGCAAAGGATTTTCTTCTGTGGGAAATTGGCTCAGCAACATTGGGAAAGGGATAATATTGAAAATAATACAAGGGATAGTGATTGTTGTAATTTGGTTAATTGGAGCATGGGGAATATGTAAATTGTATGGGATGATCAAATTAAAGAAGATGAAAAATAATCAGAGGAGGGAAGAAAAGAAAAGGGAAAATTTGTTTAGGGAAAATTTGAAAAGAGAATGAAAGTTTAGTGTGATGACACATTTAGTCACCAGAGGAGGGATTGATAACGCAGAGTTATTAACGAAATTATTGATTATCATTCATGTATTCTGAGTGTTGAATTTGATTGGAAAATGCATTAACTCAGAAAAATACTGCACGCATTCGAAGGTTCGCCCACCTGAGTGGCCACCAATGTTCACAAAGTGTACTTATTAATGGCTTATTAATAAGAAATGTTATGCAAATGTTTGATTAATGTAGTAACAGGTCATATTGAGGGTTATGTATGGTGTACTAGCTTTATTAATCGTAGGCCTTAAACTTAGCGTGGTCTTGGCCTAGTTGCATGACCTCATGCCAAGCTTCATTTCTTAATTGACTTATAAAATGGATGCTTAGAGAATTAAATTGTGATTTTCCACTGTGCTGACCAAACGCTTGCAGCTGAATTCTTTCTCATGAGAACCACTTGCTAGGAGATGATGTAGTTGCTAGTGAAACAATATTTAATGTAGTATGTATGAGACTGACTTTCCAAGGAGAAGACAATGAATTCACTGACTCGAGTACAAGCTGCAACAATATTGTTACCTGATGAGTACAAATGACGAGTACTGGAGGACAGAAACCAATCATCGACCTGTGAACCATGTACTAGTAGGGCATTCGATTTGAGGTTTTATTTTCTTTGGATTAACTGCAAACGTGATTCTTGAACCAATAGGGACATTGGAAATAGTTTTAGGAAATCTAACTTAGCCAGACTGCACTGGGAAGAGGACGTCATTTGCCCATTTTCCGTTTGGCCATAAGGCTCTTACTTTCTTGACCGTCTTGAAAAGAGATGTGCTTAACTTTATTGCTTAGAGAGACTTTGTTTCTTTCTGAACTTTGATGCTGAATCCTGATGCCTCGTTGACCAGACTCATGTCCTAATAACGAAGACTATCTTAGCTTGCCGATCCAATTGAGGAGAGGTATACTGTCAATATTATTGATCGCCATGTTCTTTGCTTTTGTTTCTGGGTTACAATCGCTATTTTGATAGAGCCATAGTTAGATGTTTTCCAAATCTGCCTGACTAAATTGTTTTGCATAAAACATGCTATTCTAATCTTATGTTAGTTAGGGTTCTCACTAATGAAGTTTGCTACATATAATAACAGTTGAAGTTTCCTCTTTGCTGACTACTAATTGTATGTAATATCGTTTGCGCAGTTATTCTTGCTATCAATTTGTACTGTAACCTTAGAATGTGTAGTAGCTCAAGCTTTGATTAGATTGCCATTCTTTTGCCACTTTGGTCAGCCAGTGTTGTTTCTGTATGTTTATCATTTGATTTTGAGATTGTTATGTAACATTAGCATTGCTAATATAGCGAAATAAATATTCTAACTTTTACACAAAGGTGTGGTTATTCATGACTGCAAGGTCATGGTGTGTGAAAATTACTGACTCCTATTGATTACTAATGTTATTGATTGTTATTGGATATTGATCTGTATTGGTACGGGATATGTAGTGGGAAAACCTCAAAGTGCAGTCAAAAGGTCCATCGACCTATTCGCGTCTCCTTGTAAGTTTACTTATTAAGGTACGACTCGCTAACAGATGCCCCCATGGAACGTCTTCCCAAAGCAATGTAATGCAAGGCAGCGCTATGAGCGATATGAACGATTTAAAGCACCACGCATGAGCTTGAAGGTGACTAATCAGAAGAAAAAGACCGGTCCAGTTTCGACTTTGCATAGTAATAAAAAACTAAATGAGTGTGATAGCGCTATGTAAAACCTTGAATTCATGAAGGAACGCTAGGATAAACAATAGAACTGAACTGGTAGTCATGAAAAATGCTCTATTAGTGCCCAGCGAGATTGCACTGTCTTCTAAATAAAGAGAACAAGTAGTCCAGAAACCATACGAAAAACATGGTGCCTCGTATGTTTTCACTAGTTGGCTGGTGCTCTCGTGGAGGGCTAAACACCAGAAAAGGCATGACGTATGCATGCCTTTCACTAAAGAAATCAAGCGAATTTTAAAAGGTAAGCACACGAACCAATGAAAGTGATGGGCGTGACATGGGCATGGTTAAAAGCCCACAGAGGGATTACAACAGGGACAGAGCGCTTGCCCACTTGACCCTAAAACGTGGCAGGGTTCCTAAACAGAACTTTAGGTAAAGTGTCTAAGCTTGGGGAGGCTCCATCTCATTAAGGGTAACTCTAGAAATACTTTTACAAGGGAGACTGATCTCAGTTGCCCTAGGGAGAAAGCATGTTTGTACTGCCAGTAAAAGCCCTTTAAGACAGTCTGAGAGACCCCAGTGAAGTCTGAAGAAATAGACCAGAGGTTCTTACACCCTATATGAGTAAGGAAGTGTTTAATAAACCTGACCCAGTGAATCTTCCAAACTCGGGGTAGCCGCAGGATGCCCTCCAAGCCCTGCCACAAAGGGCGCAGCTCAAGAGACTCCCAGGGTCTACACCAGTACAGGATGTTTCTCAGCCCCATTTTGTCACCAATCGGTTTCAGACCCATATCTAGGCAAGGGGGATAATTGAGGTGCTAACAGGCGATTTTCTATTTTCTCCAAGCAGCTCATGTCTGTGTGGCCCCATGGTTCTGCGCCATACAATGCGGCACCCAGGGCTTGCAAATTATACAACTGGAGGGCTGGGGAAATGGGAGGAAGTAGGGAACCCCTCTGTGACCTCATGATTCCCCCAAAATACTGCTTCAGCTTAAGTAAATCTGGGAATGTGCCAGAATCAATGGGTGGTTCCAAGGGAAGGCCCATGGCCCACACATAGAACACTTTCCAATGCAAGATAATACAAGGAAGTCCATGACCATGGCTATATGCTGCCTTGTGTTAAATTGTATTTACTAAACCACACAAAGCCATGCAATGTGGCCTTGCATAGTTTAGTAATAAGAAAAATGATTTTATGCCGGGCCTGCGCCATAAACGTTTCGCAACCCAAATGCAAAATCATAGGCCCATATTTATACTTTTTGACGCAAAACTGCGCCAACGCAGTTTTGCGTCAAAAAAATTAGCGCCGGCTAACGCCATTCTGAAGCGCCATGCGGGCGCCGTATTTATTGAATGACGTTAGCTGGCGTTAGCCGCCGGCGCTGTCTGGTGTGCGTTAAAAAAAACGACGTACACCAGGCAGCGCCGGCGTAGGGGGAAAATGGCGTATGGGCGTCCAGAAATGGTGCAAGTCAGGCTGAGGCAAAAAATTCGCCACAACCCGATTTGCGCCATTTTTTTACGACGCCCATCCCCCATTGAAATGACTCCTGTCTTAGCAAAGACAGGAGTCATGCCCCCTTGCCCAATGGCCATGCCCAGGGGACTTCTGTCCCCTGGGCATGGTCATTGGGCATAGTGGCATGTAGGGGGGCACAAATCAGGCCCCCCTATGCCACAACAAAAAAAAAAAAAATACTTACCTGGACTTACCTTAATGTCCCTGGGGTGGGTCCCTCCATCCTTGGGTGTCCTCCTGGGGTGGGCAAGGGTGGCCGGGGGTGTCCCTGGGGGCTTGGGAGGGCACCTCTGGGCTCATTCTGAGCCCACAGGTCCCTTAACGCCTGCCCTGACCCAGGCGCTAAAATCCGGCGCAAATGCGGGTTTTTTAGTTCCGCCCACTCCCGGGCGTCATTTTTGCCCGGGAGTATAAATACGACGCATATGCATCGCAGTCATTTTTTAAGACGGGAACGCCTACCTTGCATCTCATTAACGCAAGGAAGGTGTTCACGCAAAAAAATGACGCTAACTTCATGAACTTTGGCGCTAGACGCGTCTAACGCCAAAGTATAAATATGGAGTTAGTTTTGCTTCGAATTTGCGTCGAAAAAAACGACGCAAATTCGGCGCAAACGGAGTATAAATATGCCCCATAGGGCCGTATTTATACTCCGTTTGCGCCGAATTTGCGTCGTTTTTTTCGACGCAAATTCGACGCAGAACTAACGCCAACTAACGCCATATTTATACTCTGGCGTTAGACGCTTCGGGCGCCAAAGTGCCGGGAGTGTGCGTCATTTTTTAGCGTGAACCCCTTCCTTGCGTTAATGATATGCAAGGGAGGCGTTCCCGTCTTAAAAAATGACTCCCAGGCCTTTACGTGGTATTTATACTCCCGGGCAAAAATGATGCCCGGGAGTGGGCGTGGCCAAAAACGGCGCTTTTGCGCCGCTTTTTAACGCCTGGGTCAGGGATGGCGTTAAGGGACAAGTGGGCTCAAAATGAGCCCAGAGTGCCCTCCCCAGCCCCCAGGGACCCCCCCTGCCACCCTTGCCCACCCCAGGAGGACACCCAAGGACCGAGGGACCCATCCCATGGACATTAAGGTAAGTTCAGGTAAGTATTTTTTTTTTTTTTTTTTGTGGCATAGGGGGGCCTGATTTGTGCCCCCCTACATGCCACTATGCCCAATGACCATGCCCAGGGGACAGAAGTCCCCTGGGCATGGCCATTGGGCAAGGGGGCATGACTCCTATCTTTACAATGATAGGAGTCATGTTGATGGGGGATGGGCGTCGAAAATAAATGGCGCAAGTCGGGTTACGATGATTTTTTCGACGTAACCTGACTTGCCCCATTTTAAGACGCCCATGTGCCATTTTCCCCCTACGCCGGCGCTGCCTGGTGTACGTGGTTTTTCTCGCGCACACCAGGCAGCGCCGGTCTGCTTGCGCCGGCTAACGCCATTCAATAAATACGGCGCCCGCATGGCGCTTCAGAATGGCGTTAGCGGGCGCAAAACTTTTTGACGCTAAACTGCGTTAGCGCAGTTTAGCGTCAAAAAGTATAAATATGGGCCATAGTATCTTCCCCAGCATCACCGCAGTCTCTCCGAGACCCATCTGCTAGTAGAAGGAAAGGGCAGGGGTTATCAACCCCTTCCTGCCATCTTCATGCGCTCCACTTTTAAGTCACATTAGACACGAGGTGGTTCACGCAGAAACGCCAGAAAGTTGTTGACATCGAGCCAGACCGCCACTATTTAAGGAGATAAATATAAATCAGTCTCAAGCAATTGACACCATTCATATTTCACACTAAACTAAAAATGCATTTATTAAAACATATACACCACTCCTGTCTAGTTGCTTTCAACATAAGAAGGCTGCATCTCTAAGGAAGTCAGTTAAGCAAACCTGTCAGATTGATGCTCCGATGTTTGGCCCCCAGCTCCACTTATTTTCACTGCACCAAAAACTGTCACCTGGGGGGAAGCAGATGCTAATAAGGGAGAACTACACCTGCCAGCTATACTACCCCCAACCCCTCCATTGGCCAGGGCCTCGTACCTCAGTATGTCCTCCGCAGGAAATTAAGGTCACTATCTGGAGACCTGGGACCACCAAACACCAAATATATTATAATTTACTTTCATCAATTGGTGCTAGAAAACGCCCACATCCGGCCCGTGATGTTTGTTTCAATGTTGTTGCTCCAGATAGCCCTAATCCTACCTAGATCAGGCTCCCGAGCTCTGAGGGAACGCAGCGTGTTTGCTTCGTAAGCCGAACAATTGTTTGCTTCCAACAGCTTATATAAATAATGAGACGGTCTCCTCCGCATATCGAGATCTGGAAGAATACCCCGAGCATCAATTAACAGGAAATCAGATGTGCGTGACTAGAACAGTCTCCTGAGAAAATATTTGTATGAAACAGCAATAAAGATGAGTTTCAAGCGCATTCTTAACTGATTGTTACCAACCTAATGTCCATATGTTACATCAAGTACTGCAGGAACTGTGCTGTATCAGTTAAAGAGAATGCTATACACACAATACGTCTAGAGAGACATATGAAATAAAGAGAGAGGGAGATAGAAAGAGGGCGACGAGAGAGAAAGAGACAGAGAGAGAGAGGCAGTCAGAGAGAGAGCAGAGGGCATAATAATGCCTGTGTGTTTCCATAAGCTCATGTGTATGCCTACATGCAGTACCCAAGCAGTAATCAACTGAATCATATCATATTGGCATTTAAAGAAATCCCCCAAACCTTTTTTATTTACAAGTTTTGTGAATTTTCAAATGCTCATCCCTAGCTCTTTCCATTTGTCTCTCTGTTTTTTTCAGAACACTAATCACCTGTAGTAATACTTGTTCCAAATGTGGTTTATCAGCACAAGATCTAGCATACAGAGCTAAAGACTAGGGCCCATATTTATACTTTTTGACGCTAAACTGCGCTAACGCAGTTTAGCGTAAAAAATTTTAGCGCCGTCTAACGCCATTCTGAAGCGCCATGCGGGCGCCGTATTTATGGAATGGCGTTAGCCGGCGCAAGCAGACCGGCGCTGCCTGGTGTGCGTGGAAAAAAACCACGTAGACCAGGCAGCGCCGGCGTTGGGAAAAAATGACGTTAGGGCGTCTTAAAATGGGGCAAGTCAGGTTGAGGCAAAAGAATCGCCTCAACCCGATTTGCGCCATTTTTTTACGATGCCCAGACGCCATTTCATGACTCCTGTCTTACTAAAGACAGGAGTCATGCCCCCTTGCCCAATGGCCATGCCCAGGGGACTTGTGTCCCCTGGGCATGGTCATTGGGCATAGTGGCATGTAGGGGGGCACAAATAAGGCCCCCCTATGCCACCCAAAAAAAAATAAAAAATATAAAAAATTATACTTACCTGAACTTACCTGAATGTCCCTGGGGTGGGTCCCTCCATCCTTGGGTGTCCTCCTGGGGTGGGCAGGGGTGGCAGGGGGGGTCTCTGGGGGCAGGGGAGGGCACCTGTGGGCTCATTTTGAGCCCACAGGCCCCTTAACGCCTACCCTGACCCAGGCGTTAAATAGTGGCGCAAATGCGGGGTTTTTTGACCCGCCACCTCCCGGGCGTGATTTTTGCCCGGGAGTATAAATACGACGCATTTGCGTCGCCGTCATTTTTTTAGACGGGAACGCCTTCCTTGCATCTCATTAACGCAAGGAAGGCGTTCACGCAAAAAAATGACGCTATTTGCCCATACTTTGGCGCTAGACGCGTCTAACGCCAAAGTATAAATATGGCGTTCGTTTTGCGCCGAATTTGCGTCGAAAAAAACGACGCAAATTCGGCGCAAACGGAGTATAAATACGGGCCTAACTGTGACCTTTAGGTGGATAGCATCGTCTCAGCTCTTATAGGTGTAGATTCTAAACAGCTTTAGGAGAGAACATATTTGTATGAATCAGAAGTGTCGGGCAGATCTCAAAAAGCATGTCAGCTATTGCTGGGGGTGGGGGGGGGCTCTGTGCCGCACCTGATGGGTGTGGTCAAGAGCACACATGGGCCCTGGGCCCTTGAGCCTTTGGAAACAATTATTGAACAAAGTAACATTTAACACTCCAGATTCTGTATTTATCAGGTGCGATAATTGTTGCCTATTAGGAGTATAGCCTTGGGTATAAACCGAGGATTTCGGTGTTCTGAGCTCCAAATTTAGATTGCCTCGGTATTTACAGAACATTTGGTTGGTATTCTGCTGATGAAATCACAAAATAAAATTAAAGTCATTCAGTTTGGGCTCAGGCAAACTACTTGCTTGGGCAAGAAAGCAGAGGCCTGGTTTTTTATTGGTGCCACTGACACACATGACTAAGGGACCTATTACCAGCGATAAATAATGCACAACTTTTATTATCTCCGTTTACTTGATGCAAAAATAACACCGATTACAAATTTCCTCACTAAAGTGGGGTATATCATCCAGATTTAGGTGAATTATATTCAAAAATCCCGATTGCCAGGTATTTTCTGGACCCTTTCCCATCAATAAATATCGGCGTGTTGTATGGGCTAAATCTGCCTGAAGTACTTTTAAATGTTCAATTTTAACACAACTGTTATTAATGGGTGAGTTCAAAATTCGTCACTTTTAAATGTCCGATATACGTGCAAACAGGGTATTGCACGAGTGTCAGAGTTTACTAAGGCACTCGTAATTGTGGTCTAAGACTAGAAGGGTTAAAGCCAAAACTGAAGAAAAATAATTTGAGAGCACCAAAGTAGTTCGAGCTGTTTTTTTGTTAACAGGTGCTCCAAAGATGCTATAATTGGTGGCATTTTTCTAGATGAGTAGAGTGGCAGACAATGCATGGGATTAAGAGATCTGCGGAGCGGTAATAGTCTACTGAAGGAGGAAGTCTTTTTAAAGGCATTTCAATGACACAAAGCAAAAAGTGAATCGTGGGCAGCTTGATTTAGTCTCAGCCACTTGTAAGTTCTCTGGGTCTCATTCTAATGCATAATTTCCTTTGCTCACAAAGCCACCAAAGGGGGGGGGGGGCAAATATGTGCAAATCTGCCATGGTCCTTGTCCATAAAAACATTATAACCTAATCACTAAAATCTCTTGAAGAGAACAGAAGCACAACCAGATTGGGTTCAAATTAGTTGGACCTAATCAGGCCGGTGCTGTTTGAGTTTTAATGGACAGTGAATTACATAACCCACACCAAGGAATTCCTGTTCCACTCAGGGCATGCCACTGAGAAAAATGAAAAGTGAAGGGTGGAGTGCTAGAAATAATCTCAGTCACCAAAAATGACTATGGGCCGCATTACCGTCTATCATTTTTTCTCATTGTGCCACTACAGTCAGAGACCAACCATATGCATAAAATATTGGTCCTTCTCCCGTAAGAACAATTATGCTCACCATAGAAAGGAGATGTGACATAATGGTCAGAGATACTAACAGTGGAACTGGGGAACCACGGCTTGAGTCCTGGCTTCACCTCAACATCTTGTGATCTTGGGCAAATAACTTAAACTCTGTGCTAAAAAAAAAAAAAAAAAAATGACTGTGTAATGGTACCTGGTGCTCGGGTAAAGGCATCTAATGCTATGAAGCCAAGGTATATAAAACTACTAAAATATTATGCCACCTTCTCTCTGAACGGTGACGAGAGGATGGGGAGGATGGTTCCGCATGATTCTTGTTGCTTTTGTATTGTAACTTTAATTAGGCCTTACTTCCATTTTTAAATAGTAGAACTGATAGTTTTTTCATTATTGTATGTTGTAGGCATTAGAATAGATTAACGTTTATTTTAGTATGTTTGCCATAGTTTTGTTAAAGCATTTGAGGTAAGCAAAGATTTCCAACGATAATTCTAATATCTCAAGTGTTACGCTTTGAAAATACTGAAAAACAGGAGCATATTTCAAAACATTTGTGATGCAGAAGATTTCTAAGATACAATTCTGAAAAATAAAGAATAGAGGGGCGTATATAGGTCAAGATTTAATGCACAGTGGTAATTGGATTTAGGTTGAAAAAAATTGAAGTCCCACATATCCCGGCTGCATTCCAATTCCCTCATAGGACATTGGGGATGACAGCACTCTACTGGAAAATGGTGTATACATGTTTTCGTAAAGCCTCTCTTGTCCCCATTTTCCCTACTAATATATCATGGTTTGGCAGAGTGTGAAAAGTCGCATGTTTCAGTTCTCCCAAGGCTCCTTAACCTTCGCCAGTTCCTTTCAGTCCCATGGGGGCAGACCTGTGATTGCTGGCTGGAGGTGGGAGCTGCTTCGCACCTAGTGCTGTGTCACCCTGCACTGCCTAGCTAGTGGGATCATGCTGACCCCTGCCCTGCACTAGTGAAGAAGTGCTCACGCTTCACTCGCTCCGATCGCAGGACAGTGGATCTTTACTGGATCTTCTCTGTGGGTTCTTTCTTGGGCTAAGACTAAAACCTGCCACCCAGACAAAGAGAAGAGACCACCCCCCCTGTCCAAGTGGTGACAAGAAACAGAGGGCAAAGCTACTGCAAACTGCAGTGAGTAACCCGGACCTAGTGCCAAGCCTAGTGCCGAGTCCTCAAGTCATTTTGGTTGCTCCGACAAGGCCACTGAAAGTGGTTGTGATTTTCTTGGTGCCAAGTCAATACAGAGGTTTTGTGTTCTTAGATGACAAACCAAGGAATGTGTTTGTGGTTTCCATCAGCGCCTGTTGTCACAGGCTCTTCTAGTTGTGGGCATGCCACAGGTACATGAGGTGCTCAGGCATTCACCACATGGTCTGACGGTGAACATCTTTCCCTGGGTTACAGGGGATGATTTCAGTTCTTCCTGTCTTATCTCCTTGTACTCTTCTTGTTCTAGGCAACATCTTTGTCATGCAAAGCCACTTCCAGCACACCTCCTCAGCAGTTAGGCAGCTACTCACCTTAAGGCAGGTTGAAGGCAGCTTTTCATCTGGCAAATTGAAGAGCATTCAGGTTACGATTACAGAACCTGGTGAAGGGAAATTGGCAATCTGTGACCTCACCATAGAGCATAGAAGAGTTTATTGGTCTCCATTGCCATGGGACATTGGTCTTGTGTAGAAAAACCATGGTACACTCGCTGGTGTTTTCAATCTCATAATTATACCAAGTTTGCAGATAGATGTTGTCTTGTTTTTTACACACCCAGCCCTAGGACTGATTTCAGGCAGTTCCTGACTTTTGGATATTGTTTACAAGACTGGCACAGTCATAATTTTTGTCTCTCAATGTCAGTCAGACCATAGGGTGGAATTTGGAGTCTCCTGTTAGGGAAGACATAAAAGAATTGCACAAATGGGAAAGGCTTCCACACCTAACTACCTCTCAACTTGTTGTGAGTAATACTTACCGGTGACAATGGATAGGAAGGGAGGAAGGGTTTTCACTACACTACAATGGGTCCTTCTGCCCCATACCCTCCACACTCTAGAGCCAGGTCCTCCTCAGAGGTTCTCAGCAATGTCCAGGAGAAGTCTTGCAAGTCACATTGGTTTCTGTGTCTCTCCACGGCTTCATCTTATGTGCTTGTCCTTCACAAGAAGTCAAAATGGATTCCTTGATGGCCAGAGTCACCAGAAGCAGATACACTTCATGTACCTCCTTATATAGTTTATTGGCATACCCGATTCCATGTCCTATATGAATGGAGTTAAGGACCCAATTGAAGAGGACCAGAAGACCAATTAAAAACACTGAAGGCAGTTCGCAGTTCTCCTTGGAGATGGCAAGCAAAGATGCCTGGTGAAGAGGAGTGCACAAAGTGTGCTCATCGGGACCAGAGGCTAGCTCTGAGTCTCACTCTGAGTCGCAGAGAGCACTCAGCAAACTCATGACTGACACGTGTGGTATTGCAAAAAATAAATAAAACACAAACTATCAATAAGAATATTAAGGCATGGTTGCACGCTCTCAAGACTATGAAGGTACCTTCTCAATCCCATAACAAAGTAAGTTTGGTAAATTCTTAGTTGAGCGGAAACACTGCATCCATGAATTCACATAATTACAGTGCCCCTGGTTATATGATGCAGCCGGTGGGAGCTGGCATGTAGTCAGAGTGTGGGGGGAGGGGCAGGCCGGGCAAATGTGGTGTTGGTGCTTGCATGCACAGTGAGTGGTGTGCGGAAATAAAAATAAAAAACACTTCCCTTGTTTGCTGCACAATGTCCAAAATCCTCCTCGCTCTGGTCTCCTCGGGCTCCAGCTCAATTCCCTTAAGCAATCCTAGCATTGTTTCATGCTAGTAACGAGTATCAAAGAAGCATTAGGATTAGAGGGAGCAGCCTCTCTCATCACTCTTAAGAGCACTGGAGGCCTGTGTTTTGGAGTCTACATGTCTGGCTGGCTTTCGCCAGACAGCTGCCCAAAAAGACATGCGCATTTTAAACTGTGCACAGCTCCCTGCTGCCACTCAGCAGCAGTGGCCCTACCCTGTCCTGACACTCGGTTCAGGACGGGAGGATGGAAAATAAAATAGTAATAAATGAACTTTATAACCATTTTATTTTTCATCCTTAGGGGGCATTATAGGCAGAGGGGGGTGACACATCTCAGTCCTAAAGGTGGAAGCTCCGCTGGATGCAGCTACACTGGTTCACACAGTCTGCGAAGCACCGAGATCCTGCCTGCCAGAGCACAGGGCTGTTCATCTTTCCTCTGATCATGCACTGCATGATCATGCACCAATCAGACACATCCTTCCATTATTCCACTATATAAGATGCAGAGGAATCTGTTATAATGCTGCTAATCCTTGGGCATTAGTGCCTCTCCCTTTCACTCTGATTGCCGGGGACCAAAGCTAAAGAAGAGAGGACTGCTCACCTGCTGCCACCATGCAAGAGTGAGGGTATGGGATTCTTTCCTCTAAATCTCTCTGCCTCTCTCCCTATGTGTACTGCTGACTCTCTCTTTCTACTCAATGTCATCATTTTTTGGGGCTCTGGACAATGTATATTTCAACAGCTTTTTGTGACCTTGTTAAAATTTTACATAAAATGGAATATTGTTTGGCATGATGCATGATGCTCCTTGAATTAGTAGGAAACGGGTATTAACATTTCAATTTGTTCCATGCAGGGGCCCCCAAAATGTCTTGCCGTGGGCCCCCAAAATCCCTAACATGACACTGGGCCATGGATCAGAGGGCGAATGCTTGAAGCTCGCTCCTGCTTAGGGTTTCTCCAGGATGGGCACCAGAGCTCCAAGGAACCTGGTGCGAAAAGGCAGGAAGATTTGTGGAGCAAGGATGCACAGTTGAGCAACTGATGGGGCTAGAAGCTTTTGTGGCTGCTGCAGATGTAAGGAACTGGGCCCACAGCATTCATGTTGTATATTGTTTATTGACGAGACACATCGATAAACCATTCCCATCACAAACGTTTGCACAAAGTTACTAGCAAAGGTGTAAGAAACCGACATCCGTTTGTTAGATGTAAAAACAAGGTATTAGGGGGAATATTTATACTCCGTTTGCGCCGGAATTGCGTCGTTTTTTTTTACGCAAAACTAACTCCATATTTATACTTCGGCGTTAGACGCGTCTAGCGCCAAAGTCCATGGAGTTAGCGTCATTGTTTAGCGTGGACACCTACTTTGCGTTAATTATATGCAAGGTAGGCGTTCCCGTCTAAAAAATCGACTCCGAGGCATGTGCGTCGGATTTATACTCCCGGGCGTGAAATTCACGCCCGGGAGTGGGCGGGTCAAAAAAAATGACGTACGGCCGCTTTTACGCCGTTTTTTAGTGCCTGCAAAAGGCAGGCGTTAAGGGACCTGTGGGCTCGGAAGGAGCCCAGAGGTGCCGTCCCATGCCCCCAGGGACCCCCCCTGTCACCCTTGCCCACCCCAGGAGGACACCCAAGGCTGGAGGGACCCATCCCAGGGAAGTTAAGGTAAGTTCTGGTAAGTGTTTTTTTTAATTTATTTTTGTGGCATAGGGGGGCCTGATTTGTGCCTCCCTACATGCCACTATGCCCAATGACCATGCCCAGGGGACAGAAGTCCCCTGGGCATGGCCATTGGGCAAGGGGGCATGACTCCTGTCTTTGCTAAGACAGGAGTCATTTCAATGGGGGTTGGGAGTGGAAAAAAATGGCGCAAATCGGGTTGAGGCGAAAAAATTGCCTCAACCTGACTTGCCCCATTTCTTGACGCCGAAGCCCCATATCCCCCTACGCCGGCGCTGCCTGGTGTACGTTGTTTTTTTTAACGCACACCAGACGGCGCCGGCGGCTAACGCCGGCTAACGTCATTCGATAAATACGGCGCCCGCATGGTGCTTCAGAATGGCGTTAGCCGGCGCTAATTTTTTTGACGCAAAACTGCGTTTGCGCAGTTTTGCGTCAAAAAGTATAAATATGGGCCAAGGTGTTTGTAGTAAACGCAGAGTCAAATTATATGTAAATTAGGACCCATATTTATACTTTTTGACGCAAAACTGCGCAAACGCAGTTTTGCGTCAAAAAAATTAGCGCCGGCTAACGCCAATCTGAAGCGCCATGCGGGCGCCGTATTTATTGAATGACGTTAGCCGGCGTTAGCCGCCGGCGCCGTCTGGTGTGCGTTAAAAAAAACGACGTACACCAGGCAGCGCCGGCGTAGGGGGATATGGGGCTTGGGCGTCAAGAAATGGGGCAAGTCAGGTTGAGGCAATTTTTTCGCCTCAACCCGATTTGCGCCATTTTTTTTTCACTCCCAACCCCCATAGAAATGACTCCTGTCTTAGCAAAGACAGGTGTCATGCCCCCTTGCCCAATGACCATGCCCAGGGGACTTCTGTCCCCTGGGCATGGTCATTGGGCATAGTGGCATGTAGGGGGGCACAAATCAGGCCCCCCTATGCCACAAAAAAAAAAAAAAAAACCACTTACCTGAACTTACCTTAATGTCCCTGGGATGGGTCCCTCCAGCCTTGGGTGTCCTCCTGGGGTGGGCAAGGGTGACAGGGGGTGTCCCTGGGGGCATGGGAGGGCACCTCTGGGCTCCTTCAGAGCCCACAGGTCCCTTAACGCCTGCCTTTTGCAGGCGCTAAAAAACAGCGAAAAAGCGGCCGGGAGTATAAATCTGACGCACATGCCTCGGAGTCGATTTTTTAGACAGGAACGCCTACCTTGCATATCATTAACGCAAAGTAGGTGTCCACGCTAAAAAATGACGCTAACTCCATGGACTTTGGCGCTAGACGCGTCTAACGCCAAAGTATAAATATGGAGTTAGTTTTGCGTCGGAATTGCGTCAAACAAAAACGACGCAATTCCGGCGCAAACGGAGTATAAATATGCCCCTAGATGAGTTGTTGGAGAGAAAGTGTCTGGAGCTAAGCTCCTGGCCTGGATCTCTCACAGTAGTGAGTCTGGATTTGTTTGCCCCATGGTAGGATATAATCCTGAAATGGCTATTTCTCCTTATCAGTTGTAGCTTACTTATGTTGCATTCATCAGGTTGTTTTATTCTGAGTTAACATCCACCCCTCACTGCATAATAGATGTGCATAATTTTCTGTTGGTGTATAATGTCCCATATGTGGGAAGTCTCTATTGCGCACAAGGGAACCTAGTAACCACAGAGTTTTTGAAGGAAGAGACTTGCTTCTACTGGAGTAATGATGCCTTGCCAAATATGCAGGTTACCGGGGGTCCCCGCTTTTATGGTGAAACATACCGGGCCTGCTGCTCTATGCTGTCTGTTGCGCGGATTGTTTTACAAAAGGAAATTGCATTACAGCCTGTTGATCCACCCTAGGCACTGTTTTCAGATTACACCCTTTATTATAATGTGCCTGGTATTTTTCTAGTACTCTGCGAAACCGCATAGTTTTATTTAAACAGAGTACACGAAATTCACACAAGCGCTGCGAGTGTTACTTCTAATTCACATATATATCGTACTTGATCAAAAATCTAAAGGTTGATTTATTGATTTGCATTTATGATTGAAAAGGTGTACTTTTGGCCACCTATTTACAACAAAACGCTATGCGAATTGGCCATCAACTTTCAAAATGTCACGGAAAAATGTTACAAATGTGACACAAATGTCACAACACTACTCTGCAAGAAATACATATGCCAGGATAGCCAACAGAATCACCGGTCTCACAAAAAATTACATGACTTCATCCTCGCAGTTAATTGAATATCTGCGAAATACAGGCACATCCTGCTTGGAGTTCTATCTGAGATTAAACTTGCATGATGAAACTATGCACAGCCCTAGCTTTTTCCTTATAATACAGGAGCTTGAAGGCATAAAAAGAAAAACAAGAACAATCGGTAGTGAGACTATGGTTTTACAGAAGATGAGATGCTGAGGAGATGCACCTTTTACAGACATCAAACCATCCAGCCTTGTCCAGGAATGCCCATGTACCACCCTTGAAAAGTCCCTTTGAGGCAAGGTAATGCAAAAGCACTGCTTTGCATTAGCATCAGGCAACTTTCCATGGCAAAACAAGTTGTCTACTGGAAAGTAAATAAAAAACCAAAATGGTTATAAATCTGGCCCGTTGTCCAGGAGTATCTTCCTCTTCCGTCAAACCCAATTAAATTGTTGCACCAATATGTTTTTCATTGCTTACTTATGTGGCTCTAGCTCAAATATTGATGTCATAATTTGAGCAAGAACAAATTCGATTTGGTGGGATGAATTTTTTGAGAAAAATGTGTTATCTACGAATTTACCAGGGTTGACCGGCATTTCCACTTCGACAATGGAAGCCCTAGACTAGTTCCCTGGGGTGTTCCCATTTACTAACACACGGTCTCCCCTTCCAAGCCCACTTATGAAACTTCCACTACCAAAGAAACCATGGATGCACATTGCGTGGAAAACTTTTATATATCCTCTCTCTTGACTCCTAAAGTTTCCAATCCTTGCACCCCTCCCTTAGAATAAGATTGAGATTCGAGCTCAGGCGTCGTAGATACTACTTAATAATTGATTCAACTGTTAACCAATTGAATGATATTCGTTTCATGACCGGTTCAATATGTGACTTTCAAATTACTGCAGATATCAGAAACGAGTGTTACCACACTCAGCCATCTTGCCAGAACTGGCTTTAGAAATAAGGCTTTACTGCAGACGAAATCTATGACTATTAGCTGTGCTCAGGCCGAATCCTTACTCTCTGAAGCAAAGTATCTGTGATGTATTCCTCTTTTAAAATTAAATGTAAGTGAGCAAATTTATAAAGAATTCTTTCAGCTGCCAAAGTTTCTGTGCTGCATTGTGTGAAAGGGCTAGAGCAGCAAAAAGCCATATCTGCTAAGATATGATGCACTTTTTTTTCTCTACCAGCAACACTCACTTTATGTAGGCTTGCACCAATTCATACACTCTTGCACTGTGAGAGTAATGTCAAGCAGAGATTTTGTACTGGAAGGGAACCCTACCTGTACAAAATCCTATCTTTAAACTTAGGCCCATATTTATACTTTTTGATGCAAAACTGCTCTAACGCAGTTTTGCATCAAAAAGTATAGCGCCTACTTGTGGCATTCCAGAGTGCCAGAAGGGTGCCAAATTTATGGAATCCCGCAAGCCGGGACAAAGGGTGGGCTAGCATCTGGGAAAAATAAGTTAGCTGAGTGGGGGTTCGTGGTATAGGGGTAGGGGGTTTTGCGCCAAAAAATTATGTTAGGCTGGATAGAGGCATGGAAAATGCCTTTAACCAGCCTAGCGTCATTTTCTGATGCAAAACCATCCATACCACATGACTCCTGTCTTTATGAAAGACAAGAGTCATGCCATCACCTAAATGGCCAGCTCAGGGGACAAGGGTCCCCTGGGCACAGCCATTGCATCCAGTGCCATTAAGTGGGCCCATTTCAGGCCCCAATGGCACTTTAAAATAATGTTTAAAATACTTACCTCTACTTACCCTAATTACCAGGGATGGGGTCCCCCCCATCCTGTGGTGTCCCTCTGGTGTGCATGTTCCTGGAGCTTGGGGTGGGCACCTCTGCGCTCGTTCCATTGTGTCTGACCATGGAAATGGGTCCACAGGTCCCCTAACGCCTGCTCTGACCCAGGCGTTAAATAATAGTGCTAAGCAGGCTTTGCTCTATTATTTAGGCCTGCCTCTCCCCTATGCACTTTTTTTGCACTAAAGGATAAACGAGGCACTAGGGGCTTTGAGTCATTTTTTTGGGGACGGGAACATCTATCTTGCATCTCATTGATGCAAGGTGGTTTCAAGCATCCAAAAAATGACTTTAACTCCACTATTTTGGCGCTAGACTGGCCTAGCGTCAAAATATACATATGGAGTTACGTTTGCACTGAATTAGCATAAAAAATTATGCAAATTCAGCACAAAGTATAACTATGCCCCTTAGTTTAAACCTTTATGTACGCTGTACAGTTGAGCAGCAAATTTAGAAATGTTTCTGAAAAGAAAACTTTTCTCTAACCTCACGCCTGCCTCGATGTAGACACAGATCCCAGTATTACAATGTTAGTACATAGAAATTTGCATAAAAACCCATTGTATACCCCATAGGAGATAATAAGCACAACGTCCTACTTTGCGATTCTTTAGGGATACTTTTCAGCACCCTTAAGTTCCCACTACCACGAAGAACTGACAAAACCATATTAACTTGTACATTTTGCTGAAATCTTAAATCGAACTGTTTTGCTGGCGACACATCAAGCTACCGGGAGACTTAAGCTACCGCTCTGTAAATTATGATTTCACAGCCGCCACCTCCTGTGGGTGAGAAAACAAGTATATTTAATGAAAAACCCACACACGAGGTTCTCCTCTAAGCCGCGTGTATGCAGGAATCCCTCGTCTTTAATACCTTGACAATCACAGCAATAATGTCTGCTCCCGACATAGATTGGGACACATTATCCTACACTTGCTCCTGATGATACACCCACAGAAATGCCTTCTGCAATAGATCAGAGAATGGACCCGGATAGGGAGGTGAAACTCTAAAAATTAAATAACCCACTGGTTGAATTGAAACGTCCCAGAAGGTGGCGCTGTTTGATTAAGTAAACCGCACCAGCACTGCCAGATTATCTGCCGCAAATTGCCCGGAGAAGCACAGTAATTACTCACCAACTGGGTATCATAACACAAGAGAAGTAATAGGCAGGTAGAAAGCACCCGAAGGAGAGAGGGAAGAAAAGGCCGCATGTTGTGATGGAGAGTACTATCGGCTCCGCTCTCTTATTAACCCAAACATTTGGGATCTGTTCATTTTCTTTCTCATGAAATTATCATTCTATCAATAAACGACAAACCAGGATTACGAAATGCTGTAATTCTTCAAAATCTACGAAAGTAGCTGTATTTACAGCACTGGATATCTAGGTTAAAAGCCCAATGTGTTGCCACTGGTGGCAGTAACTATGAGAAGCATGTCCTACCACCAACCATTACCCTTTCATACAAAGATAAAATTAGGCAAGGATTTTTATAAACAGGTCCTTTTCGCATTTCGGCCCTGATTTATAATTTTTGGTGGACTAACGCAGTTTTGCACAAAAACGTTTAGCACCAGCTTGCACCATTTCTGTGCATCAGCGGGGCACCATATTTATGGAATGGTGCAAGCCGTTGCAAAGAGTGGGCTAGCATAAAAAACAAGCATTTCCAATGCAACGGGTCTCGCGTTTGCTCATGTTAGAGCTGATAGCGTTGTAAACTTCTAACCCGACTTTTCACCTATCGGCAAAAGTGCATTTATGTACGTAAGCCGAAAAAGTACATTTAACTATGTAAAGCACTCGACTTCTGCAAAGCGAAATCGCGCTAGTAAATTAGAGAAAAAGTAGTCCACGAGCCGGACAGAAAACAGCGAGCCTCGCATGTTTTCTGTACTTGGTCGCTGCGCTCGAGGAGGGCTAGCCACCGGAAAAGGCATGACGTATGCATGCCTTCGACTAATGAAAGCAAGCAGATTTTAATAGGCAAGCCCACTAACCAATGAAAAACACTGACGTGAGTCGACCGGGCTCCGAGCCCTTTTCTAAACCCTAAAGCGTCTCGCTGCCATACGCATGCGCAAGCGCATGCAACGCAGGCTCGACCCTAAAAATGACGTCAGTCGGGTGGAGCTGGCGGTATGGTATAAGGGGGTTTTGCACCAAAAAATGACATTAGGCAGGTTAGAGTAAAAAAAAATTACTCTAACCTGCCTAGAGTAATTTTCTGACGCAAAACCATCCACACCAGATGACTCCTGTCTTAGAAAAGACAGGAGTCATGCCCACCACCCCAATGGCCAGCACAGGGGACCAGGGTCCTCTGAGCATGGCCATTGCAACCAGTGCCATGTAGAGGGACCCATTTCAGGGCTCCCTATGGCACTTTAAAAAATAAAATAAAATACTTACCTGTACTTACCTGGGATGGGGTCCCCCATCCTCCGCTGTCCCTCTGGTGTTGGTGGGGATGTCCCTGGGGTCTGGGGAGGGCACCAGTGGGCTTATTTCATGGTATTCCACCATGGAAATAGGTCCACAGGTCCCCTAACGCCTGCCCTGACCCAGATGTTAAAAAATGGGGTAAAGTAAGCTTTACACCATTTTTTTACCCCTCCTGCCTCGTGTGTACCATTTTTGCACGGGACTATAAATATGGTGTTAAGGCCATAGCGTCATTTTTTGCACTTAAACGCCTACCTTGCATCTCATTAAGGCAAGGTAGGTTTCCATGTCCAAAAAATGACTTTAACTCCATTAATTTGGCACTAATAGCGCCAAAGTATAAATATGGAGTTAGTTTTGCACTGAATTAGAGTAAAAGAAAATGACGCTAATTTGGTGCAAACAGAGTATAACTATGCCCCTTCGTGTTGTCAGTTTGCATAGTATTTCAGTACCTCTTCTCATTCGCGTACCCTACTGCTTTATCAAACACCTTAGAATGTCGATCACAGATCTGTTTCAGATGAGTTCTTATGTTTCCAAAGGTATTGTAACTGCGTTGCAATACAGGTTAACATTTTTGAAATGTCTCACAATATGTTCGACCTCTTCTTTGGTGGTATCCCCTGAAGTTAGTGGGTACTGCTCAGTGTAAATAAAACTGGGCTCCACGGGATTCAGGCACTATTGTATTGTACTTGGACAAGCAGGTTACTCACTTCCTACTCTGGTTTCTTCAGAGATCCTTCAGTTATATCTACTCCCAGAAATGAAGGAACAGAGAAGTAGCATTTTTATGGCACCGCACACCCTAATCTGGGGAGCCTGGGCACTTGATCGAGACAGGTAGGCGCTACACCAAGGGGCGATGCTTAGCTCGCGGGATGTTGTATTTGCTGTGAGCTTAAGTGGGAAGATTTGTGGTGTAAGGCGTGAATGACCAGAGAGTTGCTCTTATCCTGTCTTGGGGCTCATGGCTTAGCAATGGGTTGAATGATAAGTGTGAGAGATGGATGTGCTCATATTATAATTAGACATTAACTGGCTCTTTACAATTACTTTTTCTTAACCGATGAAAGTCGAGGAACGCGAGGCTTGATATAATGGGTTTTGTTGTGTTAGATCTTGGAAGTGATAGCGCGTCCAATCCTTATAAATTACTCATACTTGGACACGCTGGAGGTCGGTGAACCTTTTAACCGAGTTGAGTTCTCCTCATCCAAGAATAGTCGGATCCCTCAAATCAATAACTAATAATCCTTTATAATCAATAACCAATACTCAATTAGTAATCAAACAACACATTATGAATCAATAACAGTCAGTAATTTGACACACCATGACCTTTCAGTCATTAATAACCACACCTGTTTATTAAAAGTTAATGAGTTTATTTCCCTATATTAACAAAGCTAATACAATATAAGTAAGTCTCAAAATCAAATGGTATACATATACGAACATTACTAGCTGTCCATAGCGATGGAAGAAACGCAATCTACGCAAATTCTGGATTATAATGCACTCAGTTATAGCAATGCAAATCACTAGAGTAATTGACTTTGACTAATTTCATACATTGGTCAGCATAACAAGATTTCAATTCAGCACGGTGCATCAAGTAAATGCCTCAACTATCCTCTAATTAGCATTGGCATGTGGGGCTTCATGCAAAACTAATTCAGTCAACATAAATTTAGAAAACTTCTAGCTTAGGTTCTGTCAAAATAAGCAGTTGGTACCTAAGAAGGAAAACACAATGCATAATACAATTATCCTTTTATAATTACCAATTTCAATCAGCATTCAAGATAAATCTTCATCCTTCAGGTACCGGTTCGATCAGCATGGGGCAGGTTCTAAAGGGGCAAAGTTTAAGGCAAGTTTCCTTGTGGCAGCCAGGAAAATGGGGCAAAATTTATTGCATGGGCAAGACGGGGTAAAGTTAAGGTTAAAGTCTCTAGGGTGAGAATTCTTAAAGTCTCTTTCCTCTGGGATAGAGAAAAGGGCATCAAAGTGTCATTTAAAATGGCATCTTGGATCTGGCTTCAAAATGCCATCAAAGAAAATGGCTGACTTCTCTTTGTCCGGTGGGTTTAAGTAAGAAACGTTCCAAATTCTTCAGGGTCTTCCATTGGAGGGTTCATAGGGTGGCTTCCCTTTGACCAATTAATAGTGTCTTTCTCTTAGTACTTATTTATGCATAAGGTGTCCTTGGAGCTTCGGAACACAAGTAGCAACAAAGTTTGCCAATTATTTCTGTATCAGTGTCTTTATTGTCTGCACCTGCAGAAACTGACCTTGCTTCAAAGGGGATGAAACTTGCCTAGCACGAAACCTTGAGATAAGTGTATTAGTCATTCTACTGGAAAAATACAGCCTTTAAGTTTAAAATACGTTTTTGTTAATACAAGTGAAAACCACGCAGTTAAATTTGAGACCAGGCAACTAGGCCAAAGCCTCTGCTAAATTTAAGCTAAGCATATAACAGTTTCAATGAGAAAATCATAGAATACATTTGCAATTATGACGGATTACTACATTGTCAATTCTTCATGATTAATTAAGCTCGTTTATAATAATGGCGAACAACCTCGTGGGAACATTTTCCTACATGCATTATTTTTCTTTGCTAAAATCACATCGCCTTATACGATTTTGTATACATGATATCTGAATATTTGTTAGCCTTTCTTTTTCTGATTCATCAATCCTCTGATGACTAATTATGTCATCACATTAAATCTTCCATCACAAATTTTATGTCATTAAAATTCTGTTTAGTAATTTGGCATTTCAGTCAATTCCCTCTTCCTTTTTGTTCCCTTTGATTTTTCCCTGTATATTTCTACTATTTTATTTTGTTCTTTCTCTTCTCGTCTCCTTTTGCTTCTTGATTTCAATATTTTAATAGCTTTCCATATTCCTGAAATACCTATTAAGCAAATTAATATTATAAATATTCCTTTTACTATTTTCAGTAATATTCCATTCCAAATGTTGCTGAGCCAATTTCCCACGGAAGCAAATCCTTTTCCAACCTTTTCCCATACTCCTGGTTCTTTCAATTCTTTCAAATCCGCACTATCCTTAGTTAAATTTGCAAGCATGGTTCTAATTTGTTTGCTGTTGTCCGGTATATAAGAACAACAATGACGTGCACTAAGCATTTTGCAAACGCCGCCATTCTTTGCTAAAAGAATGTCTAAAGCAAGCCGATTTTGAAGAGTCATAGCTCTTTCTGCAGCAAGTTCAGCATCAATCAGGATCATGGCTCCTGAGAATTTTGTCAGCATGTTATCCACAATAGTAGACAACTTTCGTATTTTGATTGAATTCAATATGACTCCTACTGAAGGAATCATCGCTCCAAATATATCTCCTACCACACCAGAAGCTGTCTCCCTTTTCTGAATACTATGTAATTCAGACAGCTTTAGAAATTTCTTTAAGTCGTCCAGCTGAAAAATCTTTGGAAATACTATACCCAAATAACATCTCCCATACCATCCTTTTGGAAGACGATAATAGGCATTGAGTCCACAAATATAGTATACTCCTGGAGTAGCTGGATCTAGGCCAATTATCATGAACGTCCATTTAGCCTGAAACAAAAACACGTGTTTACATTTACTCGTTCCTACAAAGATTGTGTCATAATATGATTTAGGTCTATATATACAAAGCTTCCCTACGTGTATTGCATCTAAAGCTAGTTTCCCTTGTGTCTTTATTGCGACAAAAGCATAGTTATCTACAGATGTCCTTTTGTGTAATTCTTTTTCTAATTTTTCTTTTACCGTTTTCCTTCTATCTTCAGTGTGATCTAAAAAGCTTTTCTCTACTGGTGAAAGCAAGCATGTAAGGTTTTCTCTATGAGCTTGAGCAGTGGAAAAAGGTGATAGTGGTTCAAAGAAACCCCTAACTATTTTTATATAATAATCTCTTGCTACTTTACTCAAGTACTCTATTATGGGGACATATGAAAACATGACATCATGATTGGAATAGAAGTATTGAATATTCTCCTGGCCATAAAATCTGGTTAGTAACAAGCTACATGATAATCCATATGTAAGAGGCATGCTATGATATTTCACTCCTTCTATTACTGAGGTAGGTATTTGTGTACACACATAACAGTCTTTCGCGTCCATTGTCTCAACATACTCATTCAGCAAGGGTTAGAAGACGTTAGAAGAAAGTTCTTTCTTGTCATGTAAATATTTCTCGTCTTGTTCGAGTTTCTGCAAAGGAGTTAATTCAGTAGTAGTTTTAAAGGTAGAAGCATTATTTGCGTCTCTTTCATTCCCTCCATGCATTCCAAGAATTATTGCCATAATTATTAGTACACATGCAGTTATTAGACCTATACACATGTATTTACAATATTTCATTTTATGTCCTTGTGTAGTACTGCCTGGCATGATCTATATAGAATCAGAAAGTTGAAGACACTTTATCAATTCAGATTTGCAGATATATATAATGTTGAACGAGGTCAAAGTATACACGGTTTTCTTTAGCAGCTTAGGGCCATATTTATACTTTTTGACGCAAAACTGCGCTAACGCAGTTTTGCGCCAAAACAAATTAGCGCCGGCTAACGCCATTCTGAAGCACCATGCGGGCGCCGTATTTATTGAATGGCGTTAGCCGGCGTTAGTTGACCGGCGCTGCCTGGTGTGCGTGAAAAAAAACCACGTACACCAGGCAGCGCCGGCGTAGGGAAAAATGGCGTTTGGGCGTCCAAAAATGGGGCAAGTCAGGCTGAGGCAAAGAAATCGTCTTAACCCGATTTGCGCCATTTTTTTTTGGCGCCCAGACGCCATTAACATGACTCCTGTCTTAGCAAAGACAGGAGTCATGCCCCCTTGCCCAATGGCCATGCCCAGGGGACTTCTGTCCCCTGGGCATGGTCATTGGGCATAGTGGCATGTAGGGAGGCACAAATCAGGCCCCCCATGCCACAAACATTTTTAAAAAAAAAAACTTACCACAACTTACCTTTTCTTCCCTGGGATGGGTCCCTCCAGCCTTGGGTGTCCTCCTGGGGTGGGCAAGGGTGGCAGGGGGTGTCCCTGGGGGCAGGGGAGGGCACCTCTGGGCTCATTCTGAGCCCACAGGTCCCTTAACGCCTGCCCTGACCCAGGCGCTAAAATCCGGCACAAATGCGGATTTTTTAGACCTGCCCACTCCCGGGCGTCATTTTTGCCCGGGAGTATAAATACGACGCAATAGCATCGGAGTCATTTTTTAAGACGGGAACGCCTACCTTGCATATCATTAACGCAAGAAAGGTGTTCACGCAAAAAAATTACGCTAATTCCAGGTACTTTGGCGCTAGACGCGTCTAACGCCAAAGTATAAATATGGAGTTAGTTTTGCGTCGAATTTGCGTCGAAAAAAACGACGCAAATTCGGCGCAAACGGAGTATAAATATGCACCTTAGTCTGTTGTCGGTTTAGCAGCTTTGTCTCAAAATCGGTTTCAAGAGTCAATCAAGTTATCAATGTCTTATTCGGTTAAAAAAGTCAATCAGGTTATCAATGTCTTATTCGGTAATGTTCATGAAATTTCACTTTTCAAGTACCAAAGTGTCGTTCTGCTTCTTCGTTTTCAAGACTGAGAGATAGAAATTCGTCTGACCAATCGTTAGTGGCTGTGTATGCCCATTCTGGACCAGAATATCTTCTGCTCGGTATTCTTTTCCTTTTCAATTTTACATCTCCTTTTGATTCACTTTCGCTTATGTCTTGTTCTTTGGCTGTGTCTTTTGCTTCATTCAATGTCGTTATTACGATAGACACTTCTTTTCTTTTCTCTTTCAGCCTTGGCCCTTCATTTTCGTTTAATGCTTCTTTAGTGTTTGATTTCACTGGTGATATGCTTTGTCTCCGTTTCGCGCTGTTTTCACCTGATGGACCTGAAACTGGTTCTGGAAGAATTTGAACAATTTCACTCTGCTCTGTCTTGTCTCCTTAGAGAGATCAATCAGTTTTTCTCCTACTTTTCCTGTATAGTCTGCTTCTGGGAAAGCCCTCCTCTTATTAGGCTCTCCTGCTTCTTCACTTGTGATAGGATCTTTTTCACTTCCAGGATCTTTGTCTTTCCCTGAGGCTTCTTCTCCGTTGTCCTCAAAAGGATCGACTGCGTCTTCCTCAGAGAATATTTCTTCTGTCTCTATTTCTTCTTGTTCGCTTTCAGGCTCTCTTCGTTCTGTCTCAGTGCCTGGTACTTTCCTGTCAGTTGTTGGTAATTTCAGTGCCTCAATTTCCTCTTCTGTGGGACACGTCACCCTTTTCGTGTGACTGGCGTGAATCCAGTTGGGAACTCCCGCACACTTCACAGCGGTGGTAGTTGTCAGAATCACTTGAAAAGGTCCTTTCCAACGGGGTTCCAGACATGACTTCCTCACGTGCTCTCTTTATCACAACCCAGTCACCTGCTTTCAGGGGGTGTCCTGGACGTAGGATCGGTGGCAAGGTGGTTGCCTCCACCTGGTGAGAAAAAGAGTGGACCACATCAGCCAGACCTTTGCAGTAGTCCAATACCATATCATCTGTAATATTTACAAGAGCATTCGCAGGAACTGCTGGAAGTCTCATGGCTCTGCCCATGAGGATTTTGTGCGGTGATAGTCCAGTTTTTCTATCAGGTGTGTTTCTCATTGACATTAACACCAAGGGCAATGCGTCAGGCCATTTCAAATTTGTGGATGCGCATATTTTCGCCATCCTTGATTTCAGTGTGCCATTCATTTGCTCCACTAGTCCTGATGCTTCAGGGCGATAGCTACAATGCAATTTGTGTTCAATGTTCAGTGCTGCACACAATAATTTGATTACTTCGTTATTGAAGTGACTTCCCCTATCTGATTCTAAAGAGATCGGGAATCCGAAACGTGGTATTAGTTCTCTCAAGAGTAGTTTTGCAACTTTGAGACTGTCATTTCTGCGTGTGGGTTATGCTTCAATCCAGTGACTAAAAATACACACAATCACCAACACATATTTCAAGCCTGCATACATAGGCATCTCAATGAAATCCATTTGCATCCTGCTGAATGGCCCACCTGCTCTTCCAATGTGGCTCAAATTTACCACAGTTCCCTTCCCTGCGTTCATTTGTTGACAAATGACGCAACGATGGCAAACTGCTTCAGCAACTTGGCGGAATTTGGGATTAAACCAATCAATTTTGAACAATCTAATCATGGCATCCCTTCCAAGGTGGGCTTGTCCATGATATAACCTGGCTAATTGCGTCAAAATACTGTATGGCAAAACCAATCTCCCTTCACTTGAAACTCGCAAATCATCTGGTTTCTTTACGCATTGTAATTTACTCCATGAGAGTTTTTCATCCTTACTAACATTATTTTGTAGGAATTTTAATTCTTCAATTGTGTCTACAACTTTTAGAGCAAAGGCTTCACTTGGTTCAAGTTCTGGCTCATTTATCAAGTTCCATTCGCCTCTGAGCAATATACAGTTCAATGCGCAAAACCTTGCGACTTGATCTGCATATCCATTTCCCAAAGAAACGAAGTCTTGTGATTTCGAGTGTGCACTGCATTTTACCACTGCTACTTCTCCTGGTAACTGGATAGCATGCAACAATTCTCTTATTCTTTCACCATTTTTCACTGGTGATCCTGAAGAGGTCATGAAGCCTCTCTGTGACCACAATTGTCCAAAATCATGCACTATTCCAAATCCGTACTGACTGTCAGTGTAAATGGTGACTTTCCATAATGCGGAAACTTGGCAAGCTCTAGTAAGGGCTACTAGTTCCGCTACCTGTGCAGAGTAAACACCCTGAAGCCAAGATGCTTCCAGAACACCAGTTATTGTACATATAGCGTATTCTGCTTTCAATATTCCTAGTGCATCTCTTAAACATGAACCATCAACAAAAATAATTTGATAATTTTCTACCAATCGGGTGTCTTTGATATCAGGTCTTGGTTTTGTACAAAATTCAGTCACCTGAAGACAATCGTGCTCGATGTCTTCGGCGTTCTCAATTTCACCATTTTCACTGGGAAACAAAGTTGCTGGATTCAACGTAGTGCACCTTTTCAGCTGCACATTGGGTGATCCCAAAATTATTGTCTCGTACCTTGTAAGCCTAGCACCAGTCATATGCTGTGTTCGGGAACGTGTCAGAAGTATATTGACTGAGTGAGGGACCATAACTGTTAAAGGATGTCCCATCACTATTCCTTCACTTTGATTTAAGCTTATACCAACTGCTGCTACAGTACGCAAGCATCCTGGTAAGGCTGCTGTGACTGGATCCAAAGTAGCTGAAAAATATGCTACTGGTCTGTTTACGCCACCATGGGCTTGAGTCAAGACAGACAAGGAACATGCATCACGTTCATGACAAAACAATGTGAACGGCTTGGTGTAATCAGGCATACCTAAAGCTGGAGCTCTGCACATGCATTCCTTTAATTCAATAAAAGCATCCATTTCATCTCTTTTCAACACTATTTCATCCAGCTCATCTTTCTGGGTCAGTTTCAGTAAAGGTTTGGCTGGAGTTGAGAAATTGGGAATCCATTGGCGACAGTAGCTCACCATTCCCAAAAACTTTCTCACCTCTTTTCTCGTCTTGGGTGGACTCATTTGAAGTACACTTGTTATTCTATCTTTCATGATTCTTCTCAACCCTTTCTCTATTTGGTGACCCAAATATTTCACTTTCTTCTGGCAGAATTGTAATTTTGAAGGAGACACTTTGTGTTCATTCCTTCCCAAATGGTTCAATAGGGCAATAGTGTCAACCGTACAGTCGTTTTCTGTTTTGGATGCGATCAGCAAATCGTCAATATACTGTACTAAGGTTGATTCAAATGGTAATTCCAATGATTCCAAATCTTTCTTTAGAATCTGATTGAAAATTGATGGTGACTCCGAAAACCCTTGAGGAATTCGACACCAACTGTAGACTCTGTCCAGGAATTTGAGGCAAAAGAGAAATTGACTGTCCTCATGAAGAGGCACAGAAAAGAATGCTTGTGACAAGTCGATGACTGAGAACCACTCTGCATCACAGGGAATTTGAAACATTATTACAGCTGGATTTGGTACTACGGGACAACATTTGACTATTATGTCATTTATTTTTCTCAAATCTTGAACAATTCGGACCTTTCCACTTGGTTTTATTAGTCCCATGATTGGTGAATTACATTGACTGCTTAGTACTTCTTTCAGTACTCCCTGTTTCACAAACTCGTCAATGAGTTGGGCGACTTTCATGAGAGTGTCTTGTGACATATGGGGGGTCATTCTGACTTTGACGGGCGGCGGAGGCCGCCCGCCAAAGTCCCGCCGGCAGAATACCGCTGCGCGGTCAAAAGACGGCCGCGGTAATTCTGAGTTTTCCGCTGGGCTGGTGGGCGACCGCCAGAAGGCCGCCCGCCAGCCCAGCGGGAAACCCCCTGAGTGGAAGGGGTGCGACGTGTGCAGTTGCACCCGTCGCGATTTTCAGTGTCTGCTTGGCAGACACTGAAAATCTTCGTGGGGCCCCCAGGGGCCCCACAACACCCGTTACCGCCAGCCAGGTTCTGTCAGTCAAAACCGCCAGAACCAGGCTGGCGGTAAGGGGGTCGGAATCCCCATGGCGGCGCTGCTTGCAGCGCTGCCATGGAGAATTCCCTTGGGCAGCGGGAAACCGGCGGGACACCGCCGGTTTCCCGTATCTGACCGCGGCTGTACCGCCGCGGTCAGAATGCCCATGGGAGCACCGCCAGCCTGTTGGCGGTGCTCCCGCGGTCGTTGGGAATGACCCCCATGGTATTGTGGAGTCAAAGGAAAATTGACTTTGGGTTTTACAGTCACTATCACTGGTTCTGCTCCTTTGACCAATCCTACTTCTTTCCCTGTCATATCCCACACTTCTTTTTCAACTGTCTCCTGTAACTCAGCTGGAATATCTGCTTCAGTGAGCATAGGATATAGAGTAATCAGGGGATACTCTTCATCAACAGTTTCCATTTCGCCCTCTCCTGAACTGTCCTCTTCTTCCTCATCACTGCTTGTCTGAATTTTAATTCCATTATTTGAGCACATAATCGAGCATCCCAATTTGCACAATAAATCTCTCCTTAATAGGGATATCGGACTTGAGTCACACACCACAAATTTATGTGACCCTTGAAAGTTACCAATTCTGACTTGCACTGGATCTGTGATTGGGTTTGTCAGATACCTATTTGCTACTCCCACTACTTGAACTGTTCTCCCTGAAAGCTGCAAATTTGGTACTTCGATACTTCTGACTGTAGAGCGTGTAGCTCCTGTGTCAACCAAAAATGAAACGCTGTGACCCATAACTCTTCCTTCTACATATGGTCCCTTTTGATCAACTTCCAAAGATGCTGCAAGCATACAATTTCCCTCCTCATCTGAACTTTCACTCTCCCATACATCGTTTATTCCATTCTCCCTGTGTAACGGGAATTGGTGTACTGTGTCACTTTGATTCATTCCTTGACCCGTGACCTGTTGAGGAAGCATTACTTGTTGCTGATTCATTGGTGCTAAGGGTATTTGCATTTACTGATTAGGTACCATAGGAAATTGCTGTTGCATTGCCTGCAACTTCGCCATTTGTACACGGGGCATTTGCACCTGCTGTTGTTGTATAGGTTGTAGACCCTGCATCTGATTTACATTATTTTGGAAATTTGGGTTTGGACCTCTCAATTTTGGTCCTCTCACATTCTGAAATGTATTGACATCATTGTTTTGCTGACCTACACCTTCCTGCACCAACATTGGGCACTCCCGTTTCCAATGCCCGACGATTCCGCATGTGTGACATGGCATCACCTTCTTCATTGCCTGTATACCATTTGGAATCACAACAGTATTTAAATCAGGACCATTATTCACAAAACCTCCTTGGCGTCTGCCTCTCATCTGTGGCTGAAACATAGCATTTCCCTGCTGTTGCTGCTGCGGCAACTGTTGTTGGAAACCTTGCAAACCTTGCAAACCTGTCTGAGCTGCTCTAATCTGCATCACCATCACTTTTTCTTTCAACTTTTTCTGTTTTGTCTAAATCTCATCACTGCAGTATTTTGCATAGTTCAACACTTCATTGATCGATTTTGACTGCTAACAAATCAAATGCATTTTAATAATTTGGCTAATTTCGGGTCTCAATCCTTCCACAAATCTGATCACAAAATGGAGCATGTCCTTTGCCTCAATCGTTTCCGTGCCACTGTAATTTTTAAATGCTTTCAACAGTCTCTCATAGTATGCATGTATCGACTCTTTAACTTCTTGTGCTGTTCTGTCAATTCTCTGCCAATCACCTTATGGTATAAACTCATTACCGTAGGCGATGGTGCACCTTTGTCCCTATCTCTTTCTGGTTCACTTGTTGGCCAACCTACAGCCCTTTTACAATCTTCCCACAAATCTGCCGGAACCACAATTTCGAATAAGGTATTCAGGTCTTCCCAAAGACATTTTGCGAGTTTCACAAATCTATCTGTTTGTTGATACCATTCGATCGGTTTCTCTCTTAACTTAGGGAAATCATCTGTAAAGGATTGAATGTCACACCTGTGCCATGGTACATGGATACGTTTTTCCCCTGCTGTTTCTCTCAATGGTAACATGGTTATCAGATCATCATTCTGTTGTACTTTATCATTCCGATCTGGGGTACTTTCTTTCTTCTTATCCTTTTTCTTAACCCACCTACTCTCCCATTTATCTAAACATCTCCAAACCTGCGCGCTCTGCAGTATTTCTTTAAGGTGTGTTTTCTTTCCTGCAGACCTCATGTGTTCAAAATCCTTCGTTTCAAAGTCTAACCTGTAACTTCTGCTCAAGTGTTTGGTTTTACCTATGTCTACTTTGTTTCTGTCTGCAATTTCTTGTAACCTCTTATGTATGCTGCTAACTTCTCTTGTAATTCTAGGGCAAATGTATCTTAGGTCTTCTTCTGTTTATGATTCTAACCTGTTCAGACCCATTGTTCCCTCTACTAGTTCATCTGCTTCCATGCCCAATCTTATTCTATTAAAATATTCTTCTCCTTTCCCGCTGGGTGTACTCTGTGGGGAGTTCAGGCTGTTCAACCATTGTGTTAACTGTTGTGCATTTAGTCCCATTAATGTGGCATTTACGTCTACTGCTACTGATGGTTTCTGTAACATTTCTGTTTTTTAAGTTAGCGGTACTATTAGTGGTGGATTTGACATTACCACAGTTGACGGAGCACAAATTTGAATTGGACTAAATTCCAACAAAGACCCAGATCTATTTGACAGTGTTCCCACAGGAGTCGTTTCTTGAGTATTTTCTATGTATTTCCTCCCTGTCTCATTTTGTGTCATTACCCCTTGATCACATACACTTGGCTTTGCCTGTATATATAGTGGCACTGGCGGACCTACAGTGATGGGCAAAGATATTGCGTCCGGATTTTGTCTGTTCCCCAAATTCTGTGGCATGTTAGTTCCCACATCATGGATCATCATTGCTGGCACGTCTGGCTGGTTTTCTGCTGTTGAATGTATTTTGGCACTTCTTGCATCTGCTTTTGAGGCATCAAAATTTGTGTTGATTCGGTTTGAATCAATGTTGGTCTTTGGTAACTCTGTCCTCCCTGCACCATTAAATTTGAGGTCATTTCCAAATTATTCTCATCTTAATAGCGTCTCTGGACCTGTGGCTGATAATCCTTAACATGTTTCAGTTCAGCCATGTCAGGATATATTCTCTGAATTTGTGGTATTTCTGGTGTAAAAGGCATAACGGGACTACTTTGCCTCTGCATTGTTCGGGGTTCCAGTACCCTGTACTGGTTCTGGAGGGGCAGTACTAGTGCTTGGGCCATTTTCGTTTTCCACATATGGTGGTGGACGGTCATTTAGCAATTGCAGAATGAACTCCTCATCGTCCGATTCGTCTGACCTTTTCGAGTTTCTATTGTTTTCTCTATCTCTGGACTGACTCCTGTTTGTTTTATAGGTAGCTTTCCTTCCTTCCATCTCTGCTTCGTCAGTAATTGCTGGAAACAATTTAATTCCCTGCAATATGTCCGATCTCCAAACCTTTTGAGTACTATCCCATCTAGCATCCGCTAGTGTCTTTTCTACTTTTCTCACTCTTGTCTCAAATTTCTTCTGTAGCTGCCTCCTAGCCATTTGTTCCCAAATTGCTAATGCTTCAAACTGTGCTGGTCTTGGAGGTACTTTCATGTCATATAGCGCAAATCTTAGATTCTCCAAGATTCTGAGGTTAAACGTCCCATGGATGGGAAACGCTACACTTCCAGGTTTTTCTGTTAATTTACACCATTGCTTTAACCAAAGACATGGTGCGACACCCTTTTCTTCAATGACGATGTAAGCTGGTGTACCCTCAGGCAGTGTTTCTTCTCCTACATTTGCTTTAATATATACATCTGCCCTTATGGCACTCAAGTGCTTTGAAAAAGGTAATCTTTCCGTCTTTTATTTTCTTTAAAATGTAATCAATAAGTGACTTAAATTCCCGGAATACTCTTCGATTGCCTTTCCCCCCCAATTGCGCTTCACGGACTGCGTCCAATCCGTGCACGACCCTTCTCACCAACCAACCTATCCCAGCACGGCTCCTAGTGACGTCACACTCACACACTGCGGCTGACGAAGTCTTGCGGCTTGTCCTCCTTCATTCAGCTCCACCCAAAACTAATTTCTGCAATATATAGCGAGCACTAACAAAAAAGAAGAAAACAAATCTGTTGGTTTACTACAGGAAGGGTAATACAATCGCTTCAGAAACCTTAGGGATTTTTCACTAGCCTCGGCAGTTATTCCATCTTTCTCGGTTTCCCACTTTCGCAAGCAAAATTTGACCTGCAAACTTTACTCTCAACTGATCAATGAACTATTCTAGTGCACCATAGAATTCGTCAAATCTCAAAGTCGAAAAATTTCTTTCATTCCTCAATATTCCTACTGACTCGTTGACCACGCCCGATCAACCTACTAAACCGAACAAATTACAACATCAAACAAGTGTCTCATACACTTTTCAACATACTCCGGAATCTCTTGACCTCGCAGGGCCCGTCTCAACATCAACAACCACGTGGACACTTTTTCTGCACAAAGCGCTACACTCATATGAAGTTCGACGACTTCCCTACTCTCACACTTTGGAGTATCACTCCTCTAAAAATTTTATTGGAGTTCGTAACCCCCTAAAATCCTCACAAACTTCACAATTCTTCTGCGGCATAAGCTGTGCAAGCGCGAAACCCTAACTTCACTCATACTGTCACTAGAAACGCCGAAAACATTCTCACTCCATTTCCTCCATTCGCAAGCTCCGAGATTCCGGGAAAGTCATTGGGGATTTAGGGCATCATCATCTCTCCAAATTATTTATCAAAGAAAATTTTAACTCGAGTCCGTCTATTGTTCCGATCGGGTCCCAAAGGGCCAAACCATCCTCTGCTACCATCTACTGATAGCGCGTCCAATCCTTATAAATTATTCATACTTGGACACGCTGGAGGTCGGTGAACCTTTTAACCGAGTTGAGTTCTCCTCATCCAGAATAGTCGGATCCCTCAAATCAATAACTAATAATCCTTTATAATCAATAACCAATACTCAATTAGTAATCAAACAACACATTATGAATCAATAACAGTCAGTAATTTGACACACCATGACCTTTCAGTCATGAATAACCACACCTGTTTATTAAAAGTTAATGAGTTTATTTCCCTATATTAACAAAGCTAATACAACATAAGCAAGTCTCAAAATCAAATGGTATACATATACGAACATTACTAGCTGTCCATAGCGACGGAAGAAACGCAATCTACGCAAGTTAGAACAATGCAAATCACTAATAAGAGTAATTGAATTTGACTAATTTCATACATTGGTCAGCATAACAAGATTTCAATTCAGCACGGTGCATCAAGTGAATGCCTCAACTATCCTCTAATTAGCATTGGCATGTGGGGCTTCATGCAAAATGAATTTAGTCAACATAAATTTAGAAAACTTCTAGCTTAGGTTCTGTCAAAATAAGCAGTTGGTACCTAAGAAGGAAAACACAATGCATAATACAATTATCCTTTTATAATTACCAATTTCAATCAGCTTTAATGATAAATCTTCGTCCTTCAGGTACCGGTTCTATCAGCATGGGGCATGTTTTAAAGGTGCAAAGTTTAAGGCAAGTTTCCTTGCGGCAGCAAGGAAAATGGGGCAAAAGTTATCGCATGGGCAAGACGGGGTAAAGTTAAGGTTAAAGTCTCTAGGGTGAGAATTCTTAAAGTCTCTTTCCTCTGGGATAGAGAAAAGGGCATCAAAGTGTCATTTAAAATGGCGTCTTGGATCTGGCTTCAAAATGCCATCAAAGAAAATGGCTGACTTCTCTTTGTCCGGTGGGTTTAAGTAAGAAACGTTCCAAATTCTTCAGGGTCTTCCATTGGAGGGTTCATAGGGTGGCTTCTCTTTGACCAATGAATAGTGTCTTTCTCTTTCTTTCCTTTTTAAAATACGTTTTTGTTAATACAAGTGAAAACCACGCAGTTAAATTTGAGCCCAGGCAACTAGGCCAAAGCCTCTGCTAAATTTAAGCTAAGCATATAACAGTTTCAACAAGAAAATCATAGAATACATTTGCAATTATGACGGATTACTACATTGTCAATTCTTCATGATTAATTAAGCTCGTTTATAATAATGGCGAACTACCTCGTGGGCACATTTTCCTACATGCATTATTTTTCTTTGCTAAAATCACATCGCCTTATACGATTTTGTATACATGATATATGAATATTTGTTAGCCTTTCTTTTTCTGCTTCATCAGAAGTCAATTAAAAAGTTCATATCCACCATCAATTGTAAGTGAGAGTAGCTTAGTGTGGTTCCTGCAGCCGCAACAATTGAGACATTTTCGGTGCCTGGAGGCTCTATGTGTACTAGTATAAAGAACTTCAGTATTTAGGGCTGGGAGGGGGCATTTTACCTGAATAAATTCTCGTTCAGTCATGCCAAGAACTTTACACTTTTAATCACGCAAGAATAACATAATGTCCTGTCAAAACTATTACTTAAAATAGACTTTCAGATAAAGCAATTTACATCAGTATCCCGAAGGAAACCAGAAGCCTCTAGCACCTTCTCAGGTTATGATATGAACCGGTTTCTGATACTCAGTGCCAGATGTACGAAAGGATTTTACCCATTCTGTGTCTATGGGAAAAAGCTTTCGTACATATGGCCCTTAATGAGGACACGTTGAAGTGAAAAGTAGAAATGAATCTACGAGCCATAAGACAATCTCCAATTATCACGGACAGATGTAAAGCTATTCCCAAACCACGGGCTAAGTAGTGATTCTGCTTTTGGAAAAAGAAAGAACTCAACAGCGTCTTAAATCAAAGTACTGAATAACAGGACAACAAAAACAGAATATACTTAGACCAAATTTTGTACCAATTGGTTCCATGAGAAAACTATTGTGAGCTACAGGTGCTGGAAATGTTTGGCACTCTTAGGAGGATCCCCGAGGAAAATAAACTCTGGCATCTCTCTGTGCTTCTTGCTGTTGGTGGCAGTGTCCAAAGCTTACTACCAGGCTTGGGTGGACAGCAGCTTCCGACGTTGTGGGCATGTTGGAGTGGGATTATTGAATTTCAAACGTCATGTGCACCTTCTTCCAATGTGACCCTAGATATCAGTCATCTAATACATACCAATACCGTATTCACTAGCTAGCCACAGGCATCTGAGATACTACACATTCAATGGAAAAACACATAGCAGGCAAAACAACACGAGAATGAAATGTGCAGGCCTCTCAGCCTGAAATGTGTGAGATACAACATTTAAGATGACAATAGAAATGTGGCTAAATAAATTTACTAAGGGGCATATTTACAAGATCCTAGCAATTCCTTGCACCGCCCTAGCGTCATTCTTTTAATGCTAATGTGCCGTCAAGGAGGCCTTTTCCCCATGCCAGATTTCTCCCCGTGCCACTTTGTGACCCTTTGCAGCACATTATGCCTGCATCAGGCATAATGTTTGCAAAGGGGGGGAGTCCCCCATTAGGAGGCCCAGAAAATGGCGCAATGAAATTTACGAGATTTCACTGCACCATTTTTCCCATCATTTTTAATGCCTGCCTAAGGCAGGTGTTAAAGTGACACTCCCATTGTTTCCAATGGGCCTCACCACACATGGCTGAAATAGCACCATCATTTTGGGCGCTAGTCAACCAACGCACCACAATAGCTTCAAAAATGTTGATGCTATTGTGCTAACATGCTCCATGGTGCACTGTACTGTAAATACGGTGCTACTATGGTGGCGTTAGGGGGGTCCACGGGGTGCATGAAAAGTTGTGCATCATAGCTGATGCACCACTTTCTAGTAAATGTGCCCCTAAGCGTGTTAACTCAGTTGCTGCTCATAATGGCTAAATGTAGTCACCTATTACAAATTATGTGATTAATATGCACAGGTTATTTAGCAATGTAAACCACACTTTGGTCATAAATGCTTTAATTATGGAAATGAAAAAGTACGCTTTCCCGATTCCACTTTCTGATGGCTGCACTACCCATCACATTCAAGCACAAATAAATATCCAAGGGACATTTTAATATTCTACTGATTCCCTTAACTCACTCATAGAGTTTCACAATTCCTTCATCTCCTTGTAAGAGTTGCATTGTTTCCTTCCATTTCTATTTCTTCTTTCCTTTGCTTTCTTCCTTCCTCCTTTTTCTTTCTTGCTTGCAAACATCTAAATCCCTTATACAAGCAAATAAACAAATTAAGCAAATTGAAATATTCAAAATAGGTCTTAAAAATAGCACCTATAACTCCACTACTAGTGCTTCCAAGCCAGCAAGTTATAGCGGAATACCTTTTTCCTAAGGTTCCTAAAACACTAGTTACTTCTAAATCCTCTAATTCAGGTTTCAAATCAGAAATGATTTTTTCAAATCCCTTCATCTCATTTCTCTTGCCAGGTATATAGGAAGAGCAATGCTGCACTTTTAACATCTTCTCTGCTAACAATATACCCAAAGCTAGTCGATCTTGCAAAACCATAGATGTAACAGACACTGATTCAGTATTAACTGCTAGCAAAGCACCAAAAGTGCTGGTTGCTAAATTATCTACTACTGGACAAAGCTTTTTAATCTTCTCTTCATTTAAGAGTACTACTATTACAGGAATAACGGCACCAGAAATACTCCCACTAAATGTGGACCATCGTTAGTACTACATCTCAATCTGTGAGTTGAATTCTTCTGAAATGCCTATATCCTACTCATATGATACATTTTCCAGAATACTAAAGCTAAGAAGCATGTTCCTCTCTAGTCAGCGGGTAATTCAAAATAGGCATCGTGTCTGCATAAAAATGCACTCCAGGAATAATGGGATCCTCTCCAGTAAGAATGTGAACAGGCTCTCCAAACATTTTAAAAGTGTGCTCACACACATGTAATGCCCTGTGTCAGTTTCTAGCGTATGTCCTTCTTTTCAAAATGCATAACTGCTCTTTCTGTCATGTGTCTAGTTTTAATCGAGGACATACTTTCTTTTCTTTGTACTCATCTTCCTCCTTTTTCCAAACATTCTTTAAAACATCTATCTTTACTTTTGTCCCATGAAACATGTGAATTCTCGTTTCTTCTAAAGAATGAATACATTTCTTCTCTTGTGGACTAAATTGCGTTCATGTGCTTTAACCATGATATTTTACTAGGAGGTCTAAAGAAATACAAGTCTGTCTCCATCTCCGTGGCTTGTGGGGAGGATTTATCTTCTTATGAAAGGAAACTTCTGAAAGAATAAAATCATAATTGGAAAAATATTACTTAAAATGATTCTGCCAATAAAATAAACTAAGCTATATACTACATGTGATGCCATATGAAAGTGGAATATGAGGATAGGTTACATCCTCAGCAGATGAAGTAGGTATGTGTGCACAAACAGCAATCTTTAGCATCTAGGGCATGTGTGTATTCTTTCACTTATTTAGGATAAATGTTTGATGTGAAACCTCCTTCAGAAGCATCTAAATATGAAGCCTTAAGTTTTATTTGATCTACTGAATGTGCAGATATTGTAGATGTAAAGGCAGATCTAAAGGTACCTGTTATCAAGAGAAATAATTTTATCAACTGAAAAGGTTGCAGATATTAGCATGGTTACCTTTATTGTCACAGCACTCTCTACTCTACATCTAGTTTTGGTAAGGAAACTCATGTTTGTCTACAGTCAGTAGAATTTAGCAGCAGGCAGACTTGTAATATTTTGCGATTGATTCGACTTGTGCAAATTGAGCAAAACCTGTCAATTTCTATTTTATTCAGCATTTACATAGCAGTCTCTGTGAGGCATCTCTATCCCTTCTCCGTCATCTCCTAAAATAACAAGTTTACTCTTCTACTACAGCCTTGGCCCTAAGCAATTTCCTTAATTCTTTACTTATCTTTTTTGTCACTATCTGTTTCCTTTAAAGCAGCAATTGTAAAGTTTATTTTTAAAGTCAGTTCAGTTCGAATACAGTTTACCAGTGACATGATAAGACTAATGTCAAAATTGATCAGTTTCATGAAATCAATCTCTATTGCTGTGTGGCACATCATGAGGGCTCAAGTGGGGCTGCTCTCTGTCATAGATATCTGTATTAGACACATCATCTGTATAATAAGTCCACTCAGGTGCTGAATATATGCAAAAAGGTGGAGGGGGGATTGGGAGCACACTGCCTCACATCTCAGCACAGTTCGCCCCTTAGCATCCTGGTAAATGCACTTCACAGTTAGCACTTACTTCAAAATTGTCCGAGTCAAAGTTGTTGCAGACATTGCTGTATATCTCTAGACACGTGTTTCTGGATTCAGCCCTTCATCAGTAGAGAGTAGAGAACAAAGAAAATTCATCTGGGGTTGATGGAAATGCTGCCAAATTCCTCTCAGATCAAGTACCACTCACAGGCACACAGGTTCGTCTCCAAAGCTCGTCAGCTCACTGGCTCAAGGGAGCCTTTCAAACAGGAAGGCGGGGTTAGGAGCACACTGCCTCACATCCCAGCACAGTTCGCCCCTTTGCATACTGGTAAATGCAGTTCACAGTTAGCTCTTACTTCAAAATTGTCTGTAGTTTTTCACCAAAGTTGTTGCAGACATTGCTGTATATCTCTAGACACGTGTTTCTGGGTTCAGCCCTTCATCAGTAGAGAGAAGAGAACAAAGAAAATTAATCTGGGGTCGCTGGAAAGCTGCCAAATTCCTCTCAGGTCAAGTACCACTCACAGGCACACAGGTGCATCTCCAAAGCTCATTAGCTCACTGGCTCAAGGGAGCCTTTTAACCAGGAAGGAGGGGTTGGGAGCACACTGCCTCACATCCCAGCACAGTTCAAGCCTTTGCATCCTGGTAAATGCAGTTCACAGTTAGCGCTTACTTCAAAATTGTCTGTAGTTTTTCACCAAAGTTGCATTTCCAGGATCCCCAGATGAATTTTCTTTGTTGTCTACTCTCTACTGCTGAAGAGCTGAACCCAGAAACACACGTCTAGAGATACACAGCAATGTCTGCACCAAACTTGGTGAAAAATCTACAGATAATTTTCAAATAAGCACTAACTGTGAACTGCATTTACCAGGATGCAAAGGGGCGAACTGGTGCTGGGATGCGAGGCAATCCCCTTTGATAGTTCAGTCAGGCATCTGTAATATTTTTCAGACAAAATGAGACTTTATTCAGTAGTGTGGCATTGGGTTCAAATGGTGGGGTCCCTAATTTGGGTACATTCACCAAAACAACTATATATGGCGTGCACTCAGAGGGAATGTGCGGTCGGGCCGCTTGCTCCTCATTCCAGCCCTTGCCATGTATACATTGACTACTCTTCTTATGTATGTCTCTTGACTCAGAGGCTACCATTTTCTTCTTGAATTGTGAGCTTGGAGGCAAAGAAGTAACACTCGGGAGCTCACACAAGGTCACAAATTCCTTTCTCACTTGCTCTGGGAGGGCTGACTTAGCATGGATTGTGTCCTGCACTTGGGGCCATTGTACAATTGAACTACCTAGGATTTTTCACTGGTGCCTCAGGTAAACAAAGGATTCTGTGCTGCAGGACGCAGGGGCCCCCTTCTCGCCACACGTTGCAACGCCTCCAGGTGCTGAGAATTGTGGGTGTTGCATTCCTGCACCAGGAGTTTGAAGGCTGGCAAGAGGTATCTCGGCCCCACAAACTGGTGCCTCAAGTAAACATAAGATCCCATGGTGCTGGAGGCCAGGACGCACTATGAGCACAAAAATGTTCAGGTCCTCTCCCTACTTGCCACACTTTGCAGAGTCTTGATGTGCTGAAAATTGCAGGTGCTGCAGTGCTGCAAGGGGCGTTTGATGGGTGCCAAGAGCTCCCTATACTGGTGCCTCAGGTAGACAAAGAATCCCTGGGTATCCACTGTTTTCAATAGCCCATCATTCCCAGAAACATTCTTACTTCTCTCTGAGAGTTAGGTGGATTCATTTTCAATATGGTGGTATCCCCTCTTGTGACACCCTCCTTGATCCTCTCTATATGTGATGTCCTAGGTACAGGACCTCCTTTTGACTGTACTGCAATTTGCTGGACCCATAGGGGCATATTTACAAGCCCTGTGGTGCAGGGCAGTGCAGCAAGTGACCTTATTGCACTGCCCTGAGCCACATGGAAAGGGCAGAAGTGCACCATATTTACAAGATGCAGTGCATTTCTGTCCTTTCCCCCTGCATTGTTGCACAAATTGCTGCCCAGCACCAACACAGGCACCCTTGTAATATGGTGCAAGGGTGTCTGCGTTTTTGACAGGATTGTTTTTGGGCAGGAAGGGCATTTCTTCTTTTTACGCACAATGTTTTACACATAGAAAGAGGAAACAATGAGGGGGAATAAGATATTTCTCTTAGTTGTGCCTGCCCTGTCAAAATTGCTCAATTTTTTTATGTGTTTAACCAATTCAGAACCTCATCCCAAAGATTGCATAGTGACAATTGCGTCACCATTTAGTTGAGCTCTAAGACTCTTCTGTGAGGGAAGACTTTTAGAAAGATCTACGTCATATTTTCCTGCCAAGTCTGATAATTTTTCATGTGTCATGCACGCCTAGTGATCTCTTTATATAAATATATTAGTTAACGTGAAAGGTCTAACCATTCCTCACATAATCTTCCAATTCTGCCTTTAGCATTGGTTCATCTATGGGTCTGATTTTACCCTCCACTCTTAGGGGACTCCTTAAACCGTGGGGCTAAAATACCAATACCAGTAGGTTTAGTTCCACTTTGGGCAATTGATGCTGTGAAGACCATTCTCCCTCCTTCTCTCAGGGCTCTTACATTTTGTGGTGGGCTCCAAGCAACAATCTGTGAATTTTGTGGCATTAGGGTAGACCCTTTTGTGGGCACTCCACCTACAGCTCCTGGAACTGCCGCAATCGGGGAAACAGTTTCTGGCACAGGCACAACGGGAACAGCTAAAGTCTGAACTGGTATGGCTTGGGGCATTGGCGAAGGAAAAGGTACTACAGGGTTAGGAACAACTGGGGCATCTTCGGTAGCAGCTGTCTCTATAGGTGCAACTATAACAGGAAGAGTTGGAGGTGGATCTGATAGATTTGAGTCACCAGGGCTGTGGAAATAGTACTACAACTAACAGTACCACCAGCTTGGTCTGTGGATTGGGCTGCACAAGGTCTTAGATGTGAAGACAACAAGGCTTCTAGGAGACCATCACTAGAGACACTATCAATGCTAGAGTTCGCTGCTTCATCTGCATCTTTTCCTCCACGTATTCTTTTCTTTCTAGACTTTTCAGTTGTTACTGCAGAATACATCCTAGTTCCCTCAACTACCCATTTCCTCCGCCTATACTGTTCTTTATCCCTCTTTGGGTCTACATAATTATGCACCACTCTCTTAGCTCTAGTTTGGTATTTCTCTTTCTTTTAGGCAGGTGCAGCATGCCCCAAGCATTCAAAGCTTCATACTGTTTGGGTCACGGGGAGGCTTCATGTCATGCAATATTCCCTTAAAGATTTTAATAACTTTCACATTCAATGTGCGATATTTCTCTGTAATCTTATGCCATTAACAAAGCTACCAACATATGTGAAGCCCTACATTTAACACCATGTAATGACCTGGAGCACCTTCCAGCTTCTTTGCCCTCACGGACAGGTACTTGCACTACACCCTCATCAATTCTCTAAGGGCTCTGAAATATTTCATGATTACAATGATTTAGCAGTGAAACAAACAAATCTTCATTTCAATGTCCTGTATTTTTGTCGAAATCACAATTCAATACAGATCAGCATTTGTATTCAATCCCAACGTGGTTCTTTTCTCCATTAACCTATCACAGTGATACACTTGATGACACAACAGCTGATCCCTCCTTTACAATTTTCCATACATCATGCTCGCCAAATTCCACACATACACAGATGAAATCTCAACCAGAGTGAGATCATCCTAACTAATTCAGCTTCCCCTTTGTGCAGTAGGTTTACCAGCACCAGGTTAATCACTATTAGTACTCTCACAACAATCAATTACAGTCCACTATCTCAATTATGCGATCAATGCACCTCATGAACCAACACCACAAAACAAAGCAGACAAGTTAAACTATAACATATTCTCACGTATCCTTGGATCCTGGACTCCGACGAACAAGTTCAACATCCCAACAGCAAGTGCCTGTGCACATTCACAATACTAGGCATAGGCATCATCACAATGCAAAACACACAACCTTGACACAATACTGTAAACTCAACATAAACAATTGTGATGCACAACTCAATTAATTCTCACTCCTCTAGCATTGCAAACACATTCAGAACTTCCAAATCCAGAGATTTTCAGAGTTGGGCCATTGACTTTAGGGTAATGGGGCATTTGGGGTGAGGTACAGGCCAATCGGGTCTAGATTTTCTGGACCACTCTAGCTCCTTCTATCCCGCGACAGAACCATCACTCTGCTACCACTTGATGGAGTAGGGATTCTTGAATCTCAAATGTTGTGTGTAATCATCATACTTACCACACCACTGGACATATGGACCTTTGTTCGTCTACGCAGAGAGAGAGAGTTAGGAGCAACCATTTATGTACATTTCCACAAACAGTAAAGAGCAATGGGACTTTGCAGGTAACAACAAAGAGATTTGAATATAATTTCAAAGATTTCTTAGCAAATTTAGTTAAAATCAAGGTCCTTAATTTTGCAAGTATTCAAATGTACACATCAATATTTCAAGTTTAAATGGTTCAAGAGTTGATCTTGCGGAAGAAGGAAAAACAAAACATTCGAAAGAACCACACAAAGAATACAAAATATCCAAAAGTGTGTTCCATAAAGGTAGCCCCTTATCTTATTTAAGCAGTCGTAGGTCAGGTAAAAGGCATCTAGAGTCTAATTTAGAAATTGGTGGCTGGGTTACCCCATCACAACTGTGATGGATATCCCATCCGCTGAAATATAAATCCCATAGGAAATAATGTGATTCAGATTTCATCAGAATGGATATGTGTCAGTGCTGTGACAGAGTAACCCAAACGCGAATATCTAAATCAGGCCCTTAATGAGGCAAAAAAGGTAAAGTATCAGCTTCAGAAAACCATATGAAAGTCTCTGATGACAGAATATGGATGATGAGGCATAAAGCCTTCTCACTTTGGCTGTGGAGAGGTGAGAAGGATCTACGCAATTCGAAGTCAGCATGCATCTCCTCTCTAATCTAAAATCTCACGTTCCTTTTATTCAACAAGGCATAGTTTGCCTTTCAGCTTGTTCTCACTCCCGGGAGCCAATCATCTTACTTCAGGCTCTGGGAGCAGGCAAGATCCCCTCATTCTCAGGGCAACACAGTGGTCCATGCATGGCTATGTCTTTAAATTATACTTGACAGAGTGCCAGGTGCAGTTAGCTCTTCCCACGAGTAGCTCTTCCATCCTGGCACCTTCTTCTCCTGATAAATACTTCACTATCAGTCACCCAATACATAACAGTAAACAATTCACTAGCTAGCAATAGGAAACTGGGAAACAGAATCTGCAATGGAAAAACACATGGGCCCTCATTATGACCCTGGTAGTGAGTGATAAAGTGGTGGTAATACTGCCAACAGCCTGGCGGTAAGTTCTGCCAAATTATGACCATGGCAGTGACATCTCAAAGAGACAGTCAATGTACCAACCCAACCCCCAGGGCGGAAACAACACTCACCACAGCGGTAGCCACCAACAGCCAGGCAGAAGACATTGAACTGCCCACCACAGTAAGACACAGCAGACCTCCACCTTTTCTGGGGCGGTACCAACGCCAACAAAAGCCTGGCGGAAACAGAGCTCAGAAGTGAAAGGACTCACCATTGGAGACACAAGAAAGAACTACGCCACCATGGAACCCAAACTGCAAGTTTTCCCCATGATCTTTTATGTAATGCTCCACCTGGAACACCAACGTCGACAAAGACGATGATGGTGAGTACAGCCGCCTAGAACACAAGGGAGGGTGGGAGGAAAACAAGAGTGACACACACACGCACGACACACACCTGACATACACACACCACACACACAACCAGCTGCACACGTAAACCAATGGCACATGACACATGCATAATAAAACACGGACCAGATTGCTGAAGTACTTACAATGTATTAGCATAGCAAAAACCACCACACAAACCAAATATATTTACAGATGTACATAACGGGCCAATGCCCAGTCCAAAGTCATAAGGGCACACAAGGCCACAGGGCAAAGTCCAAGGCCCAACCTGTATCCTGACACATCCATAGAGAACACTTCAGGGGCATCATTTTGCAAGTGGGAAGGCACTTTAGGAGTATGGGGGGGCATCTCAGCCAAATATGGGAACTTCCCCATTGGTTCTGGAGGGGGCTCCATGCCCAATGCTCTGTCTTGGGGAGTGCAGGGCCACAGTCTCTGGAGTGGGTGACTTCCCTACTGGTTCTGGGGGGAGCAACATGCCCGTTGCTCTGTCCTGGGGAGGTCAAGGCCACAATCTAGGGAGTGGGTGACTTCCCCAATGGTTCTGGAGAGGGCAACATGCCCAATGCTTTGTCCTGGGGAGTGCGAGGCCACTGTCACTGGAGTGGGTGAGTTCCCCACTGGTTCTGGAGGGGGCAACCTGCACAGCAGCCCCTAGAGTGTGGCCTACATGGCATCTGCTGGCGGTGATGGCTGCAGTGTGGTGAATGGAGGAGCCTCCTGGGCAGCCTCTGCACTGTCTGATGGCTGCACTGTGGTGGTGGATGGAGGAGCCTCCTGGGCAACCTCTGCACTGTATGATGGTTGCACTGTGGTGGTGGATGGAAGAGCCTCCTGGGTAGCCTGTGCACTGTCTGAAGGCTGCACTGTGGTGGTAAATGGAGGAGCCTCCTGGGCAGCCTCTGCACTTTCTGATGGCTGCACTTCCTTAGCTGGCATTGGGGGCCATGTGACAGCTGGTGGTGGTGAAGGTGTCAGCCTGATAGCCTCTGCTGGCATAGAATGCTTCGTCTCCTCAAGTACATGTGGCGTGGATCCCTTATCCTTCCTGGCAGGGGTGGATGGGCTCTTCTCCTCTCTGCCTGGTGGTGCAGGCTCCTTCCCCTGCTTCACATGTGGTGCAGGCCCCTTCCCCTTCTTTCTAGGTGGTGCAGGCTCCTTCCACTTCTTTACAGGTGGTGCAGGCTTCTTCCCCTTCTTTACAGGTGGTGCAGGTCTCTTCCCCTTCTTCCCTGGTGGTGCTGGCTCCTTCCCCTTCTTCGATGGAGGTGTGGTATCCTCACCACTACAAGTAGGTGGTGCTACCACTGTCCCTGTGGACTGTTTGGCTGAGGTGCTGGGCTCTGTCCTTGGAACCCTGCCCATACGGGCAGGATGCGGGAGGGGTAGGGAAGAGGTCAAATTAGGAAAGGAAAAGCTTCTTACGGACGGTGGGGCGGGAGGAGGGAGGAGTAATGGAGGTGGAGGATGAGAGAGTGGTTGTTGGAGGTGTATGTCTGCTGGGCTTGGGTGCAGGTGCATGGCAGTATGCTGATGTGAGGTGGATGGCTGTTGGGTATGTGAATGCTTGAAATTGTGTCCTTTAGGAGGGGGGACAGACAGGGTGCGAGAGGCACAAGGGACGCGTGCATGGCGGTTGTGGAGGTGTTTGCCAGTGAGGTGTGTTTTCTGCTTGGTGCGGTGATGCTGGTGGTGGATGTTGATGTAGTGCATTTAGGTGTGAGTGTGGACATGACTGGGAGGGAGGTGGTGGAGGAGGAGGAGGGGGAGACAGTGGAGGCAGTGGATGTTGTTGTGTCTGCAACTGTATGGTGTTTGCATGAGTGCTTGTGGGATGAAGTGTGGTTGCCTGTGCCACTCTTGGGTGTTGTCTTGTGTGCATGCTCATCTGTATGTGTGCCTAGGATGGGGTGGGGTTGAGGAGAATGGGACCGGGAAGTGGTAGTTGGAGGGGGGACTGTAGAAACAGGGACAATTGTTGCCATCAGAGAGGAGGCCAGAGCCTGAATCGATCTCTGTTGGGCCACCCATCCACCATGAATGCCCTCCAGGAATGCATTGCATTGCTGCATCTGGGATGCCAACCCCTGGATGGAATTCACAATGGTTGACTGCCTTACAGAGATGGATCTCAGGAGGTCAATAGCCTCTTCACTCAGGGCAGCAGGGCTCACTGGAGCAGGGCCTGAGGTGCCTGGGTGAAGGAGATGCCCACCTTCCTGGGTGAGCGGGCACGGGAAATTCACTGAGGGGCTACTGGGAGGGCTGTGCCGATACGGCGTGTGGTGGTTGTACCTGCAGCTGGGGTGGTCACAGAAGTGTCCGTCACCACCAGGGAGCTCCCATCGGAGGGGGTATCAGAGTCTGTGTTGTCTCCTCCAGTCTCCACCATGGTGCTCCCCTCGTCCTTCGTCCCACTGGTTCCCTTGGCGTCAGTGGACTCTGCCTCCATGGTCCTGTGGTATGCAGCTCCCTCTGTCACCTCCACCAGATTATGCTAATGTACACAAGGACAGGATGACAAAACAAGAAAGGGGGGGAGTCAAAGAATACACTTGGTCAATGACTGCACCAACACCACCATTGGCATGCACATCATTGTCACTCACAAGGAACAGGCCTAAGCACTATGCATTGCACTACCAGGGTTATGGCTAGTCACTAAGGCAAGATGAGGACCACACACCGCCAACTAGCAGCACACCTGGGACCCACGATGCCCTGCCTGAAATGGACTACTGACAAGCTACGTTACCTGTAATTGCCATGCTACCATTACACTAGAGATGACCTATGCTGCAATGTCTGGCCTGGCCTGAGGGGCACCCATAACACACACCCACCACCCGAATACCACCCCATCAGCAAAAATATGTAATGAGACACACTGTACTCACCCCCTTGTGGCTGTTGTGATTCCCTCAAGCGCCCATCCAGCACAGGGTAGGCCACTGCCAGGATGCGGGCCATCAGGGGGTCAAGGTCCGATGGGCACCCCTTCCTTGTTGGGAGGTCATCCCCAGCTGGGCCTCTGTGGTCTTCTGCGCCCGGCGTCTGAGGTCCTCCCACCGTTTCAGGCAGTGGGTGCTCAGCCTGCAATAGACCCCCACGGTCCGCATGTCCTTGGCGATGGCACACCATAATCCCTTCTTTTGATGGGCGCTGACCTGCAGAGGTAATACATACAGGAGAACTTCATTAAACAAACAGTCCAGCCTGTCACACATGGGCCACCATACCCGATTCCATCACCATTGGCACAGACATAGGCCATCTCACAACATGTACACCACCAACAGACAATCCCCCCCCTCCACCCTTACACGATGCCTTCACACACATCTCCATGCATCCAGGTCATCTGCATCGTGCCCAAAGTGTACTCACCTGTTGGTCTGGAGGCCAATACAGCTGTCCATACTGGGGTAGGACGTCATCCACCAGTCACTCCAACTCCTCTGAAGTGAAGGCTGGGGCCCTTTCCCCGGCCACACGGGCAATGGTAGGTTCCAGACACAGCTCACAGCAGCACACACAGTGTAGGTCTTCTCCTGTTGACGGTCAGGAATTAAGTGAGGATTGAGTTAGAAAATGGCGGTCACATCCGCTGCGGTGTACACCGTCACTGCCGGCATACATCCTCATTGGCCACTGTACTCCATAGGGCCCAATATTGTCCAATGAGGAATTCCACGGCGGTGCAAGACCACCTACCGCCACGATGCCCAACGTCGGCGGAATTACCTCACTTCCACCTGTCCCTCCATACAGGAAAGGTTGTCGCCATTTCAGGAGGAGACGGAAACAGGCCTATCAACAGTTACTGCATCACAGGTTATATAGGCACATACTTCGACATTTACTTTGTCCCAATACATAAGTGCACCATGTGGACTGATGTTGTGGTTTAGTCATTCAAATTGTGACACCCTGTCCCTTTGTAGGTGGAGACAAACCCCTGTGTACAGACCCCTGGTGGACTTAGCTACACTGGAGGACAGACACATTATCCTCAACTATAGACTGGAACGGACCACAATCACAGAGCTGTGTGCCCAGTTGGAGCCTGACCTGATATCTGCTATCCGTCATCCGACTGGGATCCCCCCTCTTGCACAAGTGCTAGCAGTGCTCCATTTCCTGGCAAAAAGTTCTTTCCAAGTGACAGTGGACTTGGCAGCAGGAATTTCACAGCCAATGTCCTCAATCGTGCTGGCGAGAGTCTTGTCTGCCCTGGTAAAACACATGTGCAGCTACATAGCTTTCCCCCAGGTGGAAGATTTGGCCACTGTGAAGGCTGGATTATATGCAAAGGGACATATCCCCAATATTATTGGGGCGATTGATGGGACACATATTGTGTTTGTCCCCCCCTCCACCAGAATGAACAGGTGTACAGGAATCGTAAGAGTTTCCACTCCATGCATGTGCAGATGGTGTGCCTGGCGGACCAGTACATCTTCCACGTCAATGTTAAGTATCCTGGGTTGGTGCATGATGCCTTTGTCCTGAGGAATAGCAGCATCCCAAATGTGATGGCTCAACTACAGAGGCACAGGGTGTGGCTAATAGGGGAGTCTTAGTCCCAACCCACTGTATGTTAGTGTATGCCTCTGCTGTTAGCCAAATAGGGTAGTGTGTGGCTAACTATTGTCCCTCAATACCTGCAGGTGACTCTAGCTACCCAAACCTAATGTGGCTGCTGACCCCTGTGAGGAATGCCAGGACAAGGGCTGAAGAGCATTATAATGAGGCACATGGTTAAACCAGAAGGATAATCGAGAGAACCTTCGGCCTCCTGAAGGCCAGGTTCAGGTGCCTCAATCTGACAGGTGTATCCCTGTGCTACTCACCCGATAAGGTCAGCCAGATAGTCGTGGCATGCTGCATGTTGCAAAATCTGGCCCTCAGATGCCATGTACCTTTTCTGCAGGAGGAGGAGACTGGAGAGGCCTCTGTGGCTGCAGTAGACCCTGATGACAGTGAGAATGAAGAGGCTGAAGATTAGGATGAGGATAACAAAACCACAGTTATCTTTCAGTACTTCAAATGACACACAGGTGGGTCAGTGCAACTTCACATTTCAATGACTTGATGTATTCTGTGTGGCTGTGGCATGATGGCATTACCAACTTTTTACCTCTACTTACTGTCACCTATGGATTTTCATTTTACAGATGTTGGTGCAATGATAACTGTGTACTGATGTGCTGACTGCAGCGAGCTAGAGACTATTACTTCTATGCGTTCAACCTGTACAGTGCATTTGCAAAGGATGTAACAGTTTCCATTTATACACTGTTTCAACACATGACATACAAGTATTTGAGTTGTGTTCAAGGGTGTTTATTGTAGTTCTAAGAAATTAAGGGGAAAGTGCAATGGAATAGGGTGATGATTGAGGAAAGTCCAGGTATTGTTCCAGTCTGTTTGTAGCACAGGTGCAGTGTCCAAGTGGCCATAGGAAGGGGAGCAAAGGCAGTTCAAGGTGGACGAGGTGACAGGGTGGGACACAAGGGGGACAATCAGGAGAGTCTCATTTCCTGGCGGTGGTCTTAGCAATTGTCTCTGGCTTCTGTCTTGGTCACAGGGAACGTTTGTGGGGTGGTTCACCTTCTGCATGGGGAGGGATGCTGGTGGCCGTGGGTCCTGTGGCGGGGCCTCCTGGCCACTAACGGCAGCGGAAGTGGAGGGCTGTTCAGCTGACTGGCTAGTGGTAGGGGCCCACTGATGTGCTGTTGCCTCCCTCATGATTTTGGCCATTTCTGCCAGCACCTCTGCTATGGAGATCAGGGGGGTGTTGATGGCCTGTAAGTCCTCCCTGATCCCCTGATACTGTCCCTCCTGCAGCCACCTGCTCTCCTGCACATTGTCAAGGTTCTGCCCATCGTTTCCTGGGAATGTTGGTAGGCTCCCAGGATCTCGGAGAATGCCTCCTGCAGAGTCGGTTCCCTGGTCCTGTCCTCCCCCTGGCACACAGCAGTCCTCCCAGTGTCCCTGTTGGCCTGTGTCCCTGTCCCCTGAACGGTGTGCCCACTGCCACTGACCCCAGGTCCCTGATTGCCTTGGGTATGAGGTGTGGCCTGGGGTCCCTGTACAGGTGAGAACACTGCTGACTGACGTGTCCTGGGGACAGAGGGAGGTGTGGGTACACTGGGTGGGTGCTGTGGTGTTGGATCCTGATGGGGAAGGCTCTGTGGTGGACTCTGATTGTGCTTGGGTGACTAGCTGTCCAGTGGTCCCTGATGGGCCAGGTAGGTCATCCAGATCCTGAAGTACAGAGTTACTATCATCACTGGGGGGCATCTTCTGTTGGGTGACTGGATAGTCATAGTACCTCCTCTCCACTGACATTGGCTGGGGTACCTGTGGGGATGTAAATTATGTATTATGCTCCATGTGTATGACATATTGTACATCCCTGACTTACCCTCTATTGTTGCTGTTGCCCTGCCACCTTTTGCTTGTTTATGATGATGTATTGTAGGAATGTTAGTTTCCCTATGCTGTGAAGGCTTTAGTGATGGGTGTCAATGCAGGGCTGGGAGGTCTGTCCATGCATTGGTATAGCATGCAGGGCTTGGCATTGGGGTTAGTCATATATTTAGGTGCAGTGTGTGGGATGGAGTGGAGTGATGGGAGTGAGGGTGAGGGGATGTGGTGGCATGCAGGTATGGGGGGTGATAAGTGTTAACTGTCGACTTACCAGTGTCCAGTCCTCCAGCTACTCCAGCGAGTCCCTCAGGATGCAGTAATGCCAGTACTTGCTCCTCCCATGCCGTGAGCTGTGGGGCAGGAGGTGGGGGTCCACCGCCAGTCCTCTGTATGGCGAGCTGGTGCCTTGCTGTTATGGAACATGCCTTCTCCTGTAGATCATTCCACCTCTTCTTGATTTCGTCCCTTGTCCTTGGGTGCTGTCCCACGGCGTTCACCCTGTCAACGATCCAGCTCCATCTTCCTAGCAGTGGAAATCTGCTGTACCTGTGCTCCAAAGAGCTGTAGCTCTACCCTGCCAATTTCCTCCACCATGACCCTTAACTCCTCAGTGAAACGGGGGTACCTTTGTAATGCCATGGGTGTTGTGTAGTGTGTGTTGGTGAGAGAGTGTTGAGTAATGTGGTGTGGTGTGTGATGTGGAGTATGTGAGGGATGTATGGTTGTGAGTGGTGTGTGTGTCTAGTTGTCTCTGTGCTGTTCGTGTCAATCTCCTGGCAGTAATTGTTATTGGTAAAGGGTTGTGGGTAGTGTGGGTGTGTGTTTTATAGTGATGTGGGTGTGTGGGTGTGGTGTGTATATGGGTGTCAGGTGTGTGTTTTTGGTATTGGCCAATGTAGTTGTTTTGTATGTGGGTGTCCATTCTGGGCACGGCGTGTGTATAGCCAATGGTTTACTGCCGTTGAATGTCCGCCTTGGTGATTTGTGGGTCATAATGTGATGGGTGTTGTTTTGTTGGCGTAATGGTATGGGTGTTGGGTCTGACACTTTATCACTGACCTTTGGTCTGGTGGATTTGTGTATGTGGCTGTATTCTATCGGATTGGTGTGTGTGTCATAATATGGAAAATGGAGATCCGGCACCGTGGCGGTATGTTGGCGACCATCAGTGTGGCGGTAAGCGGGATTTACCGCAATGTCATAATGAGGGCCATAGTGTGCAATACAACACGGAAAGTAAATGTGCAGGCCTCTCACACTTATTCGTGTAAGATATGACATTCAAGATAGCAATAGAAATGTGGCTAACTTAAGTTACATAGCATGTTACCTCTGGTGCTGTTCATAAAGGCTAAATGCATTGACCTACTACAAATTATGTGATTAATATGCACAGTTTGTTTAGCAATGCAAACTAGACTTTGCTCATAAATTCTTTAATTATGCAAATGAAAAATCATGCTTCCCAAGTCCTCTTCAGACACTTGTTCAAACGTTTTCTTAGAACTGATGCTCCAGTAGTCTTGCTGGAATCCAACTTGAATCTTAAATATTTGGTCTGCAGACCCAGTACTTTTTGTAAATATGCAGAATTTGTGGACATAAAGAGTGTAATGTTCAAAACCAACATTTACAAACAATCCAGTGCATAGCACATCTTTCACACTAGATGGAAAAGGGCAGTACTGAAAGGCCAATGTTAACGTGGATTCGAGAGTCTTCATAAGCTGTGCATTGTCCGATATGAGACAGCTAGAGGAACAAAAGGGAAGGCAAAGCTTTCCAGGTGGCCAAACCAGTTCTAGTTAGTCCTTTAGATGCCAACGCTTTCTAGCACAGCTTTATGCTCCACCGGTCAAGTAAAAATACATGGATCCCCTCCGACAGACTTGTGGATGTTGAATCCAGTGCGGGAAAATCAAATCAAATCAAATCATTAACATTTATAAAGCGCGCTACTCACCCGTGCGGGTCTCAAGGCGCTAGGGGGGAAAAAAAGGGGGGGTTATCGCTGCTCGAACAGCCAAGTCTTTAGGAGTCTCCGGAAAGCGGAGTGGTCCTGGGTGGTCCTGAGGCTGGTGGGGAGGGAGTTCCAGGTCTTGGCCGCCAGGAAGGAGAAAGATCTCCCACCCGCCGTGGAGCGGCGGGTGCGAGGGACGGCAGCAAGTGCGAGGCCAGCGGAGCGGAGGGGGCGGGTGGGGACGTAGAAGCTGAGGCGTCTGTTGAGGTATTCCGGTCCCTTGTTGTGGAGGGCTTTGTGTGCGTGGGTGAGAAGACGGAAGGTGATCCTTTTGCTGACTGGGAGCCAATGCAGGTGTCTCAGGTGTGCGGAGATGTGGCTGTTGCGGGGTACGTCGAGGATGAGGCGGGCCGAGGCGTTTTGGATGCGTTGCAGGCGGTTTTGGAGTTTGGCGGTGGTCCCGGCGTAGAGGGTGTTGCCGTAGTCCAGGCGACTCGTGACAAGGGCGTGGGTCACGGTTTTTCTGGTGTCGGCGGGGATCCAGCAGAAGATCTTGCGGAGCATGCGGAGAGTGAGGAAGCAGGCGGAGGACACGGCGTTGACTTGCTTGGTCATGGTGAGAAGAGGGTCCAAGATGAAGCCGAGGTTGCGGGCGTGGTCTGCGGGGGTCGGTGCGGTGCCGAGGGCCGTGGGCCACCAGGAGTCGTCCCAGGCGGACGGGGTGTTGCCGAGGATGAGGACTTCCGTTTTTTCAGAGTTCAGCTTTAGGCGGCTGAGCCTCATCCAATCTGCGACGTCCTTCATACCCTCTTGTAGGTTGGTCTTGGCGCTGGCGGGGTCCTTGGTGAGGGAGAGTACAAGTTGGGTGTCGTCGGCGTAGGAGGTGATGATGATGTCGTGCTTGCGTACGATGTCGGCGAGGGGGCTCATGTAGACATTGAAGAGTGTCGGGCTGAGCGATGAGCCTTGAGGTACGCCGCAGATGATCTTGGTGGGTTCTGAGCGAAACGGAGGGAGGTAAACTCTTTGGGAGCGGTTAGCGAGGAAGGAGGCGATCCAGTCCAGGGCCTGGCCTTGGATCCCGGTGGAGCGTAGGCGGGTGATTAGGGTGCGGTGACAGACGGTGTCAAAGGCAGCCGAGAGGTCGAGGAGAATGAGGGCGACTGTTTCACCGTTGTCCATCAGGGTTCTGATGTCGTCTGTTCACACATTTGGCGAAGATAGTAGGAACAGTTGGGAAACTATGAGCTTTCTTGTGGTAGGAGTACTTTCATATCTTCTAAAGTTTTTGAGAAATACTTTTTCAGCTAAAAATATTATTTGCAGGATTTTGTTTTCACTAAAAGTGAGTTTTGCTGAGATTTTACAACTTCAGAGCTATCCTTCTGTTATTTCTGTAACTATTTTTTCCAAATCGTTGCAATCTTCACAAAGTTTGAAAAGCTTCATAGTTAAAATAAAGGGGCAAATTTATACTCTGGGGCATATTTATACTCTGTTTGCACCGAATTAGTGTCATTTTTTTAAACTCTAATTCGGTGCAAAACTAACTCCATATTTATACTTTGGTGCTAGACCCCTCTAGCACCATATTTATGGAGTTAAAGTAATTTTTTGAAAGTGGAGACCTACTTTGCTTTAATGAGATGCAAGGTAGGCGTTCCCGTGCAAAAAATGACTCTATGGCCTTAACCCCATATTTAGGGGCATATTTATACTCTGCACCATATTTATACTCTGTTTGCACCGAATTAGCGTCATTTTTTTAAACTCTAATTCAGTGCAAATCTAACTCCATATTTATACTTTGGTGCTAGAACCATCTAGCACCAAGGCCCTGATTTAAACTTTTATTGCACCGCATTAACGTCATTTTATGACGCAAAAGTGGCGCAAACTTACAAAATATTGGCTCTTATTTATACTTTTTGCTGCAAAACTGCAATAACTCAGTTTTGCACCAAAAAGTTTAGCACCGGCTTGCACCATTTCTGTGCTCCAGCCGGGCACCATATTTATGGAATCATGCAAACCGGTGCAAAGGGTAGGCTAGAGTTTAAAAAAATTACTTTAGTCGGGTGGGGCTGGCAGTATAGAGGAAGAGGGTTTAGCACCAAAAAATGGATTTAGGCAGTTTAGAGTAAAAAAAAATGACTCTAACCAGATTAGCGTCATTTTATGGTGCTAAACCTACCATGCCACATGACTCCTGCCTTAGAAAAGGCAGGAGTCATGCCCACCACCCCAGTGGCCAGCACAGAGGACAGGGGTCCCCTGGGCATGGCCATTGCACCCTGTGCCATGTATGGGGGCCCATTTCAGGGCCCCCTATGGCACTTTCAAAAATAAAATGCACTTACCTGTACTTACCTGGGATGGGGTCCCCCATCCTCGCAGTCCCTCTAGTGTGGGTGGGGGTGCCCCTAGGGCCTAGGGAGGGCACCTCTGGGCTTATTCCATGGTGTTCCACCATGGAAATAGGGCCACAGGTCCCCTAATCCCTGCCCTGACCCAGGTCTTAAAAAATGGGGCAAAGCAAGCTTTGACCCATTTTTTGACCCCTCCTCCCTCCCTTGCACCATTTTTGCATGGGAGTATAAATATGGTGTTAAGGCCATGGAGTCATTTTTTTGCACGGGAACGCCTACCTTGCATCTCATTAAGGCAAGGTAGGTTTCCACTTCCAAAAAATGACTTTAACTCCATAAATTTGGTGTTAGACGGGTCTAGCACCAAAGTATAAATATGGAGTTAGTTTTGCACTGAAATAGAGGGCCGTATTTATACTTTTTGACGCAAAACTGCGCTAACGCAGTTTTGCGTCAAAAAAATTAGCGCCGGCAAACGCCATTCTGAAGCGCCATGCGGGCGCCATATTTATTGAATGGCGTTAGCCGGCGCAAGCAGACCGGCGCTGCCTGGTGTGCGCGAGAAAAACCACGTACACCAGGCAGCGCCGGCGTAGGGGGAAAATGGCGCATGGGCGTCTTAAAATGGGGCAAGTCAGGTTGCGTCGAAAAAATCATCGTAACCCGACTTGCGCCATTTATTTTCGACGCCCATCCCCCATCAACATGACTCCTATCATTGTAAAGATAGGAGTCATGCCCCCTTGCCCAATGGCCATGCCCAGGGGACTTCTGTCCCCTGGGCATGGTCATTGGGCATAGTGGCATGTAGGGGGGCACAAATCAGGCCCCCCTATGCCACAAAAAAAAAAAAAAAAAAATACTTACCTGAACTTACCTTAATGTCCATGGGATGGGTCCCTCCGTCCTTGGGTGTCCTCCTGGGGTGGGCAAGGGTGGCAGGGGGGGTCCCTGGGGGCAGGGGAGGGCACTCTGGGCTCATTTTGAGCCCACTTGTCCCTTAACACCATCCCTGACCCAGGCGTTAAAAAGCGGCGCAAATGCGCCGTTTTTGGCCACGCCCACTCCCGGGCGTCATTTTTGCCCGGGAGTATAAATACCACGTAAAGGCCTGGGAGTCATTTTTTAAGACGGGAACGCCTCCCTTGCATATCATTAACGCAAGGAAGGGGTTCACGCTAAAAAATGACGCACATTCCGGGAACTTTGGCGCTAGACGCGTCTAACGCCAAAGTATAAATATGGCGTTAGTTTTGCGCCGAATTTGCGTTGAAAAAAACGACGCTAATTCGGCGCAAACGGAGTATAAATACGGGCCAGAGTTTTTTAAAATGACGCTAATTCAGTGCAAACGGAGTATAAATATGCCCCTTAGCATCAAAAAATTATGCTAATCTGGTCAGAATCATTTATTTTGACTCAAAACTGCCTAACGTCATTTTGTTTTGCAGCTAACCTACCCTTTGCACCGGCTTGCACCATTCCATAAATATGGTGCCCAGCTGGTGCTAAAAAATGGTGCAAGCCGGTGCAAAACTTTTTGGGGCAAAACTGCCTCAGTGCAGTTTTGCACCAAAAAGTATAAATAAGGCCCAAAATGTCTTCCATGACGGCAGATGAATACTGTGCATGCCCACTTAAGGAACACAGAACCACCTTCTGTGAGATTATTTGGAAAACATAGGCCCGTATTTATACTCCGTTTGCGCCGAATTAGCGTCGTTTTTTTCGACGCAAATTCGGCGCAAAACTAACGCCATATTTATACTTTGGCGTTAGACGCGTCTAGCGCCAAAGTATGAGTAAAGAGCGTCATTTTTTTGCGTGAACGCCTTCCTTGCGTTAATGAGATGCAAGGAAGGCGTTCCCGTCTAAAAAAATGACGGCGACGCAAATGCGTCGTATTTATACTCCCGGGCAAAAATCACGCCCGGGAGGTGGCGGGTCAAAAAACCCCGCATTTGCGCCACTATTTAACGCCTGGGTCAGGGTAGGCGTTAAGGGGCCTGTGGGCTCAAAATGAGCCCACAGGTGCCCTCCCCTGCCCCCAGGGACCCCCCCTGCCACCCCTGCCCACCCCAGGAGGACACCCAAGGATGGAGGGACCCACCCCAGGGACATTCAGGTAAGTTCAGGTAAGTATAATTTTTTAAATTTTTTTTTTTTTTTTGGGTGGCATAGGGGGGCCTTATTTGTGCCCCCCTACATGCCACTATGCCCAATGACCATGCCCAGGGGACATAAGTCCCCTGGGCATGGCCATTGGGCAAGGGGGCATGACTCCTGTCTTTACTAAGACAGGAGTCATTTAAATGGCGTCTGGGCGTCGAAAATAATGGCGCAAATCGGGTTGAGGCGATTTTTTTGCCTCAACCTGACTTGCCCCATTTTAAGACGCCCTAACGCCATTTTCCCCCTATGCCGGCGCTGCCTGGTCTACGTGGTTTTTTTCCACGCACACCAGGCAGCGCCGGTCTGCTAGCGCCGGCTAACGCCATTCCATAAATACGGCGCCCGCATGGCGCTTCAGAATGGCGTTAGACGGCGCTAAATTTTTTGACGCTAAACTGCGTTAGCGCAGTTTAGCGTCAAAAAGTATAAATATGGGCCATACTGTTCAATTTTTAAAAAATACATCATCAGTGAAAGTAACAAGTACCAAAAGGCAATCTAAAAACACTAAAATGCTGACCATATTTCATTTACAAAGTCAAGGGCATGACAGGTATATCTTATCATCACATAATTGCTTTGGTCGGTGGTTAACTATAATACTCAGAACTTCACCCTTACGCCCATATTTATACTTTTTGACACAAAGTTTAACGCCGGCTAACGCCATTCCAACGCACCAGCCGGGCGTCATATTTAAGGAATTATGGTAGCCGTAGGGAAGACTGGGGATTGTGCATCAAACAATGGTGCAAGTCAGGTTAGAGTAAAAAAAAATGACTCAAGCCTGACTAGCGTAATTTTTTGATGCATAACCCCCATGGAAATGACTCCTGTCTTAGCAAAGACAGGAGTCATGCCCCCCTGCCCAATGGCTATGCCCAGGGGACTTATGTCCCCTGGGCATAGCCATTGGCACAGTGGCATGTAGGGGGGCCCAAGTTAGGCCCCCTACGCCACCTAAAATAAAAAAATAAAATGACTCACCTCTATTTACCTCTACTTACCGTAGATGGGTCCCCCCATCCATGGGTGTCCTCCAGGGGTGGGCTAGGGTGGCATGGGGTGTCCCTGGGGGCAGGGCACCTGTAGACTGCTTCCATGGTCAGAGACTTTGGAAATTAGCCCACAGGTCCCTTAACGCCTGCCCTCACCCAGGCGTTAAAAAACGGCGCAAATCAGGCTGGGCTCCATTTTTTAAGGCCGGCCTCCTCCTGTGCGTCAAAATGACGTGGGAGGATAAATAAGGCGCACATGCCTTAGAGTCATTTTTTGGACGGTAACGCCTACCTTGCATGTCATTAGCGCAAGGTAGGTGTCCACACTAAAAAATTAGACAAACTCCATGGATTTTGGTGCTAGACAGGTCTAGCGCCAAAGTATAAATATGGAGTTGAGTTTGCACCAGATTTGCGCAAAAAAAAGTGACGCAAATCCGGCTCAAACAGAGTATAAACATGCCCCTTGGTCCCCTCATTTGGAGTTTTTGGTCATGATGACCCAATATTCACCACAGAACACCTCTCTTTAGTGAGTCAACCAATAAGTATTTTTTAAAACCCCAAACCCTCCAGTTGTCCTTGAAAACATTGAACACTGTGAAATGGAAAAGCAAACAATCAACTGGAATGTTGCAATACTCATTGGACTGGAACCAACTATGTGGAGCAAACTGGTCCTCTGTAGACTGTGTTCTAGTATTAGAACGCCCCTAGAAGTTTCATCCCATAGATACCAGGGTTATTTCAGAACTTTGTAATGATTTTAAGGAAATTAGTAAAGGAATACTGACTTTGCCCTGTTTTAAAATTTGCTCAAAGGAACTACCTTTTGGTCGAGACAAATCATTTATGTTTAGCAACACAAAAGGATGATGGACGGAGTGCTGAACAATGCAAACACTCACCCCAAGTCACAGACCTGGGTTTAATCCATAGTTCTTTTGCTCACCTTGCCACCCCAGGTTGGACCCAGCCATATGCAAATCAGTCTTGACCCTGTGCCTCATGGGAACAGTTCAGCCCAAACTGCCAAACCACGTGCTCCCTGACCTGCAAACAAGGATCCTGGGACCACTTTCAGGATATCACCCTTCAACAGCCAGGCTAGCTTGAATCCAGTGGCATAGTGAGCAAGGGACCCAAGTCTGGGCAACCCCTTCCACTTAGGGCAACTTTAGCAACACAAAAGGGTGATGGATGGAGTGCTGAACAATGCAAAAACTCATGCACAGTCACAGATCTGGGTTTAATCCATTGTTCTTTTGCTCACCATGCTACCCCAGATTGGACACAGCCATATGCAAATCAGTCTTCACCCTATGCCTCATGGGAAGAGTGCAGCCCAAGTTGCCAAGCCATGTCCTCCCTGGACCGGAAACAAGCATCCTGGGATCAGATTCAGGGTATCAACCTTTATCAGCCAGGCTAGCTTGAATACAGTGGCAGAGTGAGCAAGGGACCCACGTCTGGCAGACCCTTCCCACTTAGGGCAAATTTAGCAACACAAAAGGATGATAGACGGAGTGCTGAACAATGGAAACACTCACCCCCAGTCAGAGGTATGGGTTTAATCCATCGGTCTTTTGCTCACAATGCCACCCAAGATGAGACCCAACCATATGCAAATCAGTCTTGACCCTGTGCCTCATAGGAGCAGTCCACCCCGAACTGCCAAGCCATATCTTCTCTGGACCGGAAACAAGCATCCTGGGACCAGTTTCAGGGTATCACCCTTCATCAACCATGCTAGCTTGAATCCAGTGACAGAGTGAGCAAGGGACCCATGTCTGGGCATACCCTTCCCACTTAGGGCAACTTTTGCAACACAAAAGGATGATAGACAGAGTGCTGAACAATGCGAACACTCACCCCAGTCACAGATCTGGGTTTAATCCATCGTTCCTTTGCTCATCATGCCACCCCAGGTTGGACCCAGCCATATGCAAATCAGGTTTGACCCTGTGCTTCATGGGCCCAGTCCAGCCCAAACTGCCAAGCCAGGTCCTCCCTAGACTGGAAACAAGCATCCTAAGACCAGTTTCAGGGTATCACCCTTCTTCAGCTAGGCTAGCCTGAATCCAGTGGCAGAGTGAGTAAGGGACCCACATCTGGGGAGACCCTTCCCACTCAAGGCAAATTTAGCAACACAAAAGACTGATGGATGGAGTCCTGAACAATGCAAACACTCACCCCCAGTCACAGGTCTGGGTTTAGTCCATCGTTCTTTTGCTCACCATGCCACCAAATGATTGGACCGAGCCATATGCAAATCAGTCTTGACCCTGTGCCTCATAGGAACAGTCCAGCCCAAACAGCCATGCCAGGTCTTCCCTGGACCAGAAACCAGCATTCTGGGATCAATTTCAGGTTACCACCCTTCATCAGCCAGGCTAGCTTGAATCCAGTGGCAGAGTGAGTAAGGGACTCACGTCTGGGCATACCCCTCCCACTTAGGGCAACTTTAGCAATACAAAGGGATGATGGACGGAGTACTGAACAATGCAAACACTCACCCCAGTCACAGATCTGGGTTTAATCCATTGTTCTTTTGCTCACCATGCCACCCCAGGTTGGACACAGCCTTATACAAATCAGTCTTGACCCTGTGCCTCATGGGAACAGTCCAGCCCAAACTACCAAGCCAGATTCTCCCTGGACCGGAAACAAGCATCCTGGGACCAGTTTCAGAGGATTATCCTTTATTAACCAGGCTAGCTTGAATCCAGTGGCAGAGTTAGCAAAGGACCCACATCTGGGCAGACCCTTCACACTTGGGGCAATTTTAGCAAAACAAAAGGATGTTGGACGGAGTTCTGAACAATGCAAACACTCACCCACAATCACAGATCTGGGTTTAATCCATCATTCTTTTGCTCACCATGCCACCCAAAATTGGACAAAACCATATTCAAATCAGTCTTGACCCTGTGCCTCATGGGAACAGTCCAGCCCAAACTGCCAAGCCAGGTCCTCTCTAGACTGGAAACAGGCATCCTAGGACCAGTTTCAAGGTATCACCCTTTATCAGCCAGGCTAGCTTGAATACAGTGGCAGAGTGAGCAAGGGACCCACGTCTGGCAGACCCTTCCCACTTAGGGCAAATTTAGCATCACAAAAGGATGATAGACGGAGTGCTGAACAATGGAAACACTCACCCCCAGTCACAGGTATGTGTTTAATCCATCGGTCTTTTGCTCACAATGCCACCCAAGATGGGACCCAACCATATGCAAATCAGTCTTGACCCTGTGCCTACTAGGAGCAGTCCAGCCCGAACTGCCAAGCCATGTCTTCTCTGGACCGGAAACAAGCATCCTGGGACCAGTTTCAGGGTATCCCCTTCATCAACCAGGCTAGCTTGAATCCAGTGGCAGAGTGAGCAAGGGACCCATGTCTGGGCATACCCTTCCCACTCCAGGCAACTTTAGCAACACAAAAGGATGATAGACGGAGTGCTGAACAATGTGAACACTCACCCCAGTCACAGATCTGGGTTTAATCCATCAGTCCTTTGCTCATCATGCCACCCCAGGTTGGACCTAGCCATATGCAAATCAGGTTTGACCCTGTGCTTCATGGGAACAGTCCAGCCCATACTGCCAAGCCAGGTCCTTCCTAGACTGGAAACAAGCATCCTAGGACCAGTTTCAGGGTATCACCCTTCTTCAGATAGGCTAGCCTGAATCCAGTGGCAGAGTGAGCAAGGGACCCACATCTGGGGAGGCCCTTCCCACTCAAGGCAAATTTAGCAACACAAAAGACGGATGGATGGAGTCCTGAACAATGTAAACACTCACCCCCCAGTCACAGATCTGGGTTTAGTCCATCGTTCTTTTGCTCACCATGCCACCCAATGATTGGACCCAACCATATGCAAATCAGTCTTGACCCTGGTCCTCATAGGAGCAGTCCAACCCAAACTGCCATGCAAGGTCTTTCCTTGACCAGAAACAAGCATTCTGGGACCAATTTCAGGTTACCACCCTTCATCAGCCAGGCTAGCTTGAATCCAGTTGCAGAGTGAGCAAGGGACTCATGTCTGGGCATACCCTTCTCACTTACAATAACTTTAGCAACACAAAAGAATGATAGACGGAGTGCTGAAGAATGCAAACACTCACCCCCAGTCACAGATCTGGGTTTAAGCCATCATTCTTTTGTTCACCATGCCACCCCAGGTTGGACCCAGCCATATGCAAATCAGTCTTGGCCCTATGCCTCATGGGAACAGTCCAGCCTGAATGGCATGGCAAGCAATAAACTGATTTATTAAACCCAGGTCTGGGACTGGGGGTGAATGTTTGATTTGCGCTGTATTCCATCCATCATCTGTTATTTTTGTTTTTGTTGCCCCAAGTGGGAAGGGTATGCCTAGATATGGGTCCTGTGCTTGTTATGCCACCAGATTTAAGCTAGCTTGTCTGATGAAGGGTTATACCGTGAAACTGGTCCCAGGATGCTTTTTTCTGGTCTGGAAGGATCTGGCCTGGCAGATGGTGCTGCACTGTTCCCATGGGGCTCAGGGTCAAGACTGGTTTGCATATGGCTGGGTCCAAACTGGAATGACATGGCAAGTTTAAAAAGTGATTAATTAAACCCAGATCTGTGACTGGGGGTGAATGTTTGATTTGCTCTTACGTTGCCATTTTATCCAGTGAAATCTGTGTGAAGAAATCAACTCTGAAGTGTGGTTTTTAAAATATATTATTCTTCATTGGAAGGGTTTCTCCTAAGAAGGGCAATGGACACTGAGGGGCATATTTATACTCTGTTTGCGCTGAATGTGCGTCACATTTGGTGCAAACTGTGCACCAAATTTAAACTTTGACGCCCGCGGACGTCAAAATTCCTCCGTGTGCGTCATTTTTTGGATGCGGGAAACTGCCTTGCGTTAATGACATGCAAGGTAGGTGTTCCCGCCCAAAAAATTACTTTAAGACCTGTGCACCTTATTTATACTCCAGCATCATTTTGATGCACAGGAGGGGGCGGACCTTAAAAAACGGCGCACAGCCTGATGTGTGCCGTTTTCTAACGCCTGGGTAAGGGCAGGCGTTAAGGGACCTCTGGGCTCACTTCCATGGCCTCTGACCATGGAAGGAGTCCAGAGGTGACCTTCCGTGTCCCCAGGGACACCCCCCGCCACCCTCGCCCACCCCTGGAGGACACCCATGGATGGGGGGACCCATCCCAGGTAAGTACAGGTAAGTAAAGGTAAGTATTTTTTTTAAATGTTTTAAAGTGGCATAGGGGGGCCTAATTTGGGCCCCCCTACATGCCACTGTGCCCAATGACCATGCCCAGGGGACAGAAGTCCCCTGGGCATGGCCATTGGGCAAGGGGTCATGACTCCTGTCTTGGGTAAGACAGGAGTCATTTCAATGGGGGTTGTGCATCAAAAAATGGCGCAAGTCCTGTTTGAGGCATGATTTTTGCCTCAAACCTGACTTGCACCATTTTTTGACGCACAACCCCCATTTTCCCCTACTCCGGCGCTGCCTGGTTTGAGTCATTTTTTTTTACTCTGACCAGTCGGCAGCGCCGGCTAATCAATCAAAAATCAATCAATCAAAAAACATTTATAAAGCGCGCTACTCACCCGTGAGGGTCTCAAGGCGCTAATGTAGTTTCTTAAATAAGGCACCCGGATGGCGCGTAGGAATGGCGTTAGCGGGCGGTAATATTTTTGAGGCAAACCAGCGCCGGCGCTGGTTTGTGTCAAGAGGTAAAAGTATGGGCCTGAATTTTCTAATTTTTTATGGCATTATAATGGGTGGTTTGCTACACACCTGCTTTCTCTGACTATTGTCGTATTCCTGGAGGTGTGCAAATGATTAGCAACTTAAAAAAAAAAAAAATGGGAGTCTTGCTAAGAGCAAAGCTTTCAAAGAGACACCTCCTCAATCTTAACTTTATTCCTTTCCTTCGCCAACTTTATTCCTTTCCTTCGCCACTCCCTGCTCACTGTCCTAGGGTTACCAACCTCCCCCATAGCATTTTGGGTTCCTAACTCCCGACCTCTCTTGCCTGCCACAGCATCCCAGCTAAAGGACGTTCCACCTTTCTAAGGCAGGATGTCAGGCAGCTTGAAATAGTTTAGCATCCGGAAACCTTTATTTTGGTGAAGTTTAGTGAAATAATAAACTTGTTTTCACCATTGAAGATTCAAAAGTCACTAGATTTTATTTTTGTCTGCCGGTGGTTTCCTCTCCCGCTAACCTACCTAAGGAGAACCAAAGATCATGCTCAATGAAAGCTGTTTACCTCGGTGGATATAAACATATATTCCAGATTGTCACATCCTGAACGTTTTGACTGAAGAGACCAGCTGGGGGACATTCATTGATACCCACTACACAATGTCTAATGAGCCAGACTTCTATCACAGGTGCCCCGATCACCTGTGAAGAAAACCACATGACTTTTGGAAACCAGTGTATTAACATCCTACAGCGAACTCTTTAACCTGGATGACATGCCCTGTTTAAGTTCGGATAGTGTTTTTTTGGCTTACCTAGAGACCCTTGCTTTTTTAGGCATTTTGACAGATTATAGGCCACCAAACCTAAAATCCCCTGGGTCGTCTTCCAATGGAGGAGACTTGGTACAGTGTAACTTACTATCTTTCAACTTTTACTGATTGACTAAAACTTGTAAACACCAACATTCAGCAAGCCCTAACATTTATCCATAGAAAATCATTGGCCAATTGGTCCCATAATATTAATAATGTACGCCTTGCAATTGTGTATTACTATATCATATTGTGTCTCTTTGGTTCAAGCCCTAACTGATGGCCCTTGCTTCCATGGCAGATTCAAGTGCCCCTCACAGAACAGTGACCACTGCCTGTATGGATCTGGAAAAAGCCTTCATATTTCTGGGCAGGCGTTTTTTCTTACATCTCAAACCTCTGCAGACACATGATAACTCCTTATAAATTTCAGCTGATTTGCAATTGATAAGCAGTTGAGAGATGACCTACATCAGGAACTTAGAGGACTCAGACCCTAATTTTAAACTGTAGTGCTGACCACTGCTGACACTAGCCTAGTGTGCAGCTAGAAATTACCTAAGAAGGTTCTAAATTATGAAAGGATCCTGCTTCTTGATTTCTGCACCCAGCGGGCTTTATTTGATGCCGTGGCTCCCAGAAAAGCACAATATCTCCTTGAAAATGGTAATACATAGACTTGACTTCAACGTTTATGAAAAGAGCAGATGTTACATATTTCCAAGGGCTTCCTTGTGGTGCTGCTCAGTGCTTAATTTGTACATAAAAACGTGCAGATGCCCAAAGTTCTCCTCTCTCCTCTTAAACACGAGGCTGCTGCAATTAGGCAGCATAATCCTGAAGCCATCTCGGGCCTCTCTAATCCATTTACAGCCACTCCCTGCTCCTTCAGCTCACTCTTGCAGCTTTCTGCTCTCTCCCATTGTGACGCTTTTTCGTTTTTCTCTTCCTCCGTCTTTTCCATATTTGCCTTTTGCTCGCAGTAACTGCTTGAGGCAGAAAAATAAGTGCCAGTGCCCCGCACCGAAACACCAAGCATAAGTTAAGCACTGGTGATGCTACATCTCAGCCAGATTGTGTGACAGAGTTGGAAAGCAACAGACTTTGCTTCTCTTTGCCTAATAGGAACTTGAAATTCTTGAATATGAAAAGTGGTACTTCCGAAACATGCTATCTTGCATCCTGGTTTCGGAAAATTGAGGAATGTCTCATTGTTTCAGGGCCTCCAACACTCTGCCCTAAGGGATTATAGCAAAATCTTGAAAATGCTTTTAGATGGAACAGGGTGGCTTTACTCTGAGAAAATTGAAATCACTGCAAGAGCAAGAAATGCCATATTCATTCTCATACCCAATCTCTTGTCACTCGAAGCTGTGTCAAAAATGCTCTCTGTCAAAACAGCAAAAATGCACCACCACTGGAAGGTGGTGTTGGTGGAAAAAAAAAAGTCGAAGGGGCATGAGATCTGCGACCTTCATAGAAATATAGGGGCTTATTTACTAATATTTCACACCAGCGCAAGGAGAGAGCAGAAATTCTCCATATTTACATAGCTATGGGGCATCTCTACTCTCTCCTTCCGCTGGTGCCAAAAATGATTTTGCATCGTTGCTGGGCCACAAAAGTGATGCAACCCTGATTCAAAATCATATTAAATCTGGGACAAGGTTTAACTTGCTGAGGCCAAGATGCCTTGGTCATAGAAGCCAGACAACTAGATTTGCAAAGACCAATGTTTTTGAAATGTGACCTTAAATGTCTCACACATCGATCAACATGTGCGACTGAGTACACGTGTACCTTGATATCATGTTCTAAACCAGTGGTTCCCAACCTGTGGTCCAGGGACCCCAGGGGGTCCGCGAAGCCTTCTCAGGAGGTCCGCGAGAGGCGAGAAAATTAAAAATTATTAACAAATATTGACAAATTAGGTCTCCAGCTTCCAGTAATGACTCAGGCGGGGTCCCCGAATTCTAATGATGGTTCAGTGGGGGTCCCTGGGTTCCATTAATGTTAAGGTGGTGGTCCACAGAAATCAAAAGGTTGGGAACCACTGTTCTAAACCTTCCCGCTTTTGAGATCAAATGTAGAAAGAATAATGCTGGTGGAAAAAAAGAAGAAAAAAAGAATCACAAGAGTGAAGGCTAGCCTTGCATTATTTTTGGATGAAATCTGAAAAAAGAAATTTGCAATGAAGTAAACTTAACAGATTTATTGAGGAACATGACTGGTGCTTTAAAGCTGTATGCTTCCCATGCACTCATTAGTGGATGATTAGATATACTCAATATGGCAGCGATGATTTGCTTTCATAGGGGATAATCTGTGAATTTAAGGGTATCGGAAAACCGTTCAATCCTTTAGGCTTTTGGGATGAATGCAGAGAACAGTTTAATAAAAATATCCGCAATTTCATCACATCAGACATCATCTTTCCCCCTCACATTTCTTCTCTTTTTTTATAAATGCTTAATTTATATTGTTGTTTGTAGGGCGTGGGTACAGGCAGTCATTTTCTGGGACATGGACTATTTTTTCATCATGAAACCTTGACCCAGAGCTTAAAAGATGAGGAAATGGATCTTGAGCCAGGAAGGGAAGGACAGGACCTCAACTTTCACATGCCTCAAAGCCATGTGCTAGGTCGGAGAATTGTATTCGTCTTCCACTCTATCAGCACACTCTTAGCAGTGCGAGAACACCGAGCACATCTCTAAATCGTACTAAAGCGATGTTATTGCTTAATCTAAAGCAATGTTAACTCCATAATCAAATCTGCGAATTCACTTACATGTGCGCACAATATAATCTAGATGAATACATTTAGGACCTTCCTATCTTCTCACATACATCATAACAGTCCATACAGTAGAAAACAATAAACACCTCTTACTGGAGGAGATATCGTTATCTGTCAAATTGTAAGGAACAGTTCATGAAGATAACCCGAGCTTTTGTAAAAATGAAAAAAATGACATATCTCAGGCTCACAAAACTTTGATTTCATTTAATTGAACAGCGGTAATATTAATGTGCATTGCTAAAGTCATTGCCAATAGTGTACAACTCCATCTTTGTTATTTAATTTTCAGCGACACAATGAAAAATGAATATTTATTGGTTTCCGCTGCATGAACTGATGTAATGATGTCTCTGACAAGGACAAAAAGCTGAGAATGCATTTCGCCTAAATCACACTGTCATGTGAATTTTTAACTTCCTTAAGGACTACAGTTGTAAACTGAGTGTAAATGTGTGTCCAGTGTTATTACATTGTCAAGGATGTGTACCTTGGACTGGAGACCAGTGTAATTCTCTGACACCTGGCTAGGAGAGTAAGGCCCAGATTTATCACGTGTCCTTGCGTCGCAAGGCAACACAAGCCCCTAAGTCAGATTTACTAAGACATGCAGAGTTACCTTGCCATATCTGGAGTAATGCAAGGCAGTGCAAGTCGCTGCCTTGCTTTACTGTGCTCTGGAGCATGGATGTACCCACGCATCCACCCATGATGTTTGGTGCAAACCCAGATTTACTAAGTCTACTAAATCTGGGAATACCTCAAAATGCTGTGACTTCCCAACAGAGACCTAAGAAAGAGAAATATGTTTATTTCTCCCTGTTACTTTCTCTTTTTATGTGCGCTGCATTCAGAAGCACATGTAGAAAGAGGAATATGCCCCTGAGGATTGTTTTTGTGCAGGAAGGTATCCCTTCACAAAAACAATCCTGCTTGTAACGCAGGCACCTTGCACTATGGCGCAAGGGTGCCTGTGTTGGCGCTAGGCAGCATACAGTGCACCAGCACAAGAAGAGAGCAAAAATGTACCATATTTTAGTAGACAATCCGCATTGCTGCGCTCTCCGTGCTACGCTGCGCAGTACAGCGAGTTGTTTTTCTGCATTGCATAAGGTTTTGGTAAATGTGGAACTTTCAAAGTATAACCCTTTTTTCAATCAACCACGCAAATAATGCTGCATTTTGTAGGCACAGTTACAATAGGAAAAAGAACTACGGGTTCTATCGTGTATTTCATCCGGTGAAAAAGAAGGTGGAGTTGAAAGTCATTCACAAGGTGTCAAATGACATCTAGAGGTTGAAATACTACGTAGTCAAAAACATCTTCATAAATGGCTCTGCTCCTCCTTCGAGGTATGTCTGAACCGCGATAAATGATTTAAATATAAAATAAAATAAAGAACAGATAATAGGAAGGCTTCTAGCTAGGTGTCAAGGTAGCTATATTATTATGACATTTCCAGGTGAAGACTGTACACACATCGACATGTTACTTTAAACCTTTAAACACATTGACTGGGAGATATTGCCGCTATTCAGTACTACTGCCCCACTAGCACCAGAGGAATTCTATTTTCAAGAACTATTCATACACAGCTGTATAGGGTGGACCCCGCGCTTAAAGGGGCGCTAAAGCGCTTCGTAGCAAGAGGACACCCTGAAAAATAAGATTACAGCCCGTAAAGACAGGGAGCATTAAGCGTAATGACAATAGGTGAGCAGCTGTGCAAGCCTGATAACAGCAATGTGGAAAAGAGATGCCTTCAATCCAGGGGCGAGATTGGTCTTCGACCATCAATAGAGTTAACAGATTGGTTTTAGATTCTTTCAGAGTAGTATCACTGTCTGCATTGAATGGACCAGAGTCCCGTCTGGTGATAGCAGAAGGCTAGTCTCATATTTCTTTTACGAATATAATTAAGAGTAGGACATTACCTGGCTGCACGTCTTGCATGCCACCATGATGTCAGAATTTGCACGGCCGCAGGGAAAATACAATTTTGCCATTTGAATCCTCCCTTTCTAGGAACATGACTTTTTTGACAGGATATCGTTTTTTTATCTGCCACCTTCATGTTGTCATTAGTGGTTGCGCCATAAAAGAGCTGTTTGTATAGTCCTTAATTTCACACCAACTCTGACTGATTCCATGTTATCAGATGCTACCTTTGTTACGTACTTGGAACTTACCAGAAATGGTGTTTTGTGAAGGATGGTCAGGCTCTTCCAGCACATACCCAAACTGTTCACTTTGTGAGTTATTTCACTGTACCTGATATGTGGTGAAGCTTGGAGATACCTCCCAATCCATCGAAAAATGAAGCACGTTTACTTGATTTCACCTGACCAAATGGTCTGCACAGGATTTTCGGTGGTGCCTGTAGTGTTTTACAATGTATCGGTGCCTCTTAGTTCATAGTCAGGTACTGACATCATAATGTGGAGCAAGATGTACCTTGCCACGATGACACGGATAGAAGTTGATCTGGTTACAGCGGTGGCTAAGGTGCTAATAAAGGAACTTGCTATGGTCCATCTACATATTTGTGATGCGTGACTGCAGGTGCAAGTTGACTAGCATCTCATGGCCTTGTTTTCAATTTCTCAGTGACAGCTGGAGGAAAGATCATTGCTAGGGTTCTTTTCATCTCTACTTTTTGGATACCTGCTTCACTGGGGCAGATATACACTCGGAGCTAAATACGAGTTCCGAACTCTTCTCGTGTCAAAGACACTCTTATTCGTGTTAGGTGATTGACATCCTACCAGCAGTGGAACTCAGCTGTGCTTTGCAGTAGCATAGCTCTGTGCTGGGCTGGATATCGTCAATAACTTACTCTGGCATGCCTATGCATGTCCATGGAAAAAATCCCCTGGTGAAGAATCAGCTCCTGAAGCAGCAAAACGACAAAGCCCTGTTTGGAACACAGCACTGCATTACACAGAATCACAGTGCTGACTTTCAACACAAGTCAGGAAAACACCATGCCAAACCAAGCATTGGTACGCAGCGGCGCAGTGGGTTGTTCTGATTTCACCCATGGTCATTGTGGAATAGATTGGTACTATGGTATGGAACCTCGCAACAGAAACAGTTATGCTATGTTTATGAAAATTTGTAGAGTATTCTATCACCTTAGAGGGTATCTCGGTGCTGAGCAGGTGTCAGCCTAGCCAAACCCAGGCCCAGATTTATGAAAAGTTTGCGATGCCTTTGTGTAATTTTTTGATGCAAAAGCGGCACAAACCTACTGCCGTATTAATATTTTGATGCTAGACCCGCCTAGCGTAAAAATAACCAAGTTAGCATCATTTTTTGGGAGCGCCAAGCCACCCTGCATGATATTGCGACAATGATATGCAAGGTAGGCATTCCCTTCCAAAAAATGACGCTAGCCCTCCAGTGCCATATTTACCCCAATGCAAAAACGACCCATAGAAAGGAAGCAGACCCCAAAAAAAGGACACCTGGTCAGACCAGGAGTTAAAAAGAGGCCTACACACCACGACTTAAGGAAAACACACAGAAGGAGAATTGGCAACCTCCAGGACAACATGGAACTGTTATTGCTCCAGCTTGGTACACGCCACAGATGTCAGCGACACCAACAGGTCCCTCCACAACCACCGCAGCAACCCCAAACACCACCACAGCTGCCACAAAGGCAGCACAGAAGGTGGGAGAGAATCTTTCCACAGCGTACAACCATCCTTGAGCTTAGGAAACAAGCTGTCATCAGGAATTACTGTCTGAACCGGCAGTCAATAGTACGCCTCCTGCACCACAATGCACCAGACATCACTGCAAGGATGGCAACTCCAACAAACATACCACCCATGACCAAACTCCTCGCTGTCCTCATATGCTGGCATCAGGATCTTTTCAGACAATGGGTGCACATGTGTCTGGTATCTCCCAGCCATCCTTCTTGGTCTTCCTTCCAAAGCTTCTGGACGCAATCATATGCCTCACACCCCACCAGATCTGCTTCCTCAACACCCAGCGATTGCAGGAGACCAAGCAAGGTTTCTATCTAATTGATGGGTTCTGTCATTTGCTGGGTGCAATAGACTGCACCCATGTCCAACTGGTGCCACCTGCAGCAATGGAACACCTATACAGGAACCGCAAGCACACCTGTTCCATAAATATGCAATCCATTGTGGACCACCGTGGGATCTTCTCAAACATCTTTGCCAAATACCACGGCAGAGTACATGATACCTACATATTCCGGCATTCGACCATCACGAACGGTTCCAGGATGGGCAATATGGCAATGGCCTACTGTGAGAAAGTAGCCTCTTTCTAGTATGGTTACCCCCCACTTTTGGCCTGTTTGTGAGTGTATGTCAGTGTGTTTTTACTGTGTCACAGGGATCCTGCTAGCCAGGACCCCTGTGCTCATAGATAAAAACCCATATGTCAGTGTGTTTTGCCTGTGTCACTGGGATCCTGCTAGCCAGGACCCCAGTGCTCATAGTTTGTGGCCTAATGTGTGTGTTGTCCGTAGTGCTTGACTGTGTCACTGAGACTCTGTTAACCAGAACTTCAGTGCTTATGCTCTCTCTGCTTTTAAATTTGTCTCTATAAGCTAGTGACTCCATTTACCAATTTCAATTGGCACACTGGACCCCCCTTATAAGTCTCTAGTATATGGCACCTAGGTACCCAGGGCATTGGGGTTCCAGGAGATCCAAATGGGCTGCAGCATTTCTCATGCCACCCATAGGGAGCTCAGACAAACCCTTGCACAGGCCTGCTATTGCAGCCTGCGTGAAATAAGGCACATTATTTCACACCCATTTTCACTTCACTTAAGTAACTTATGAGTCACCTTTCTGTCTAACCGTCACTTGCTGAAGGTTAGGTGCAAAGTTACTAAGTGGGAGGGCACCCCTGCACTAGCAAAGGAGCCCCAACATAGTTCATGGCTATTTCCCAGGACTTTGTGAGTGTGGGGATGCCATTACATGCGGGCACTACATATAGGTCAATACCTATATGTAGCTTCACAATGGTAACTCCGAATATGGCCATGTAACATGTCTAAGATCATGGAATTGTCCCCCCATTCCTTATCTGGTATTGGGAAGCCAATTCCATGCATTCTGGGGGCTCCACCATGGACCCCCAGTACTGCCAAACCAGCTCTCTGAGGCTTGCACTGCGGCTACAGCTGCTGCCACCTCACAGACAGGGTTCTGCCCTCATGGGGTCTGAGCAGCTCAGTCCAGGAAGGCAGAACAAAGCATTTCCTCTGAGAGCAGGGTGTTACACCCTCTCCCTTTGGAAATAGGTGTTACAGGCTGGGAAGGGGTAGCCTCCCCCAGCATCTGGAAATGCTTTGAAGGGAACAGATGGTGGCCTCCTTGCATAAGCCAGTCTACACCGGTTCAGGGACCCCTTGTCCCCTGCTCTGGCACGAAACTGGACAAAGGAAAGGGGAGTGACCATCCCCTGTCCATCACCACCCTAGGGGTGGTGCCCAGAGCTCCTCCAGTGTGTAACAGACTTCAGCCATCTTGCTTTGCAAGGTGTGGGGCCACTCTGGAGGGCTCTGAGTGGCCAGTGCCAGCAGGTGATGTCACAGACCCCTCCTGATAGGTCCATACCTGATAAGGTAGCCAATCCCCCTCTCAGGGCTATTTAGGGTCTCTCCTGTGTGTTGTCTTCAGATTCTGCTTGCAAGTTTCCTTCAGGAATCCTCTGCAACTACTTCATCATCCTCTGACCTCGGATCAACCGCAGCCTGCTCCAGGAACCGCTGTAGCAGCAACAAAGTATCCACAAGGGATACTTTTCCTCTACAATTTCAGCTCCTGCCAGCAACGGCAACAATTTCCATGGTGTGCACACTCTGAGGACTCCCTGTCTTCATCGTGCACCAGAAGGACCGAAGAAATCTCCCCTGCTCCAGGAGGCACCTTCTAAGATGACGACTGGTACACTTGGACTCCTCTCACTGCGACCAGCATGCTCCTAAGGACACAGAAGTTGGACCCAATCGACATTGACTGTCCTGAGGTTCTTCTGACACAATTTGGAGGAGGTAAGACCTTGCCTTCCCTGAAAGCGATGGTACCCCTGTGTACTGCGTCTTCTTCACCTCCTGAGGCCTCTGTGCACTATTTGCAAAATATCTTCATGCACAGCCTGGCCCAGGACCCCAGCACTCCATCCTGTGACGCTCAACTCGCTGAGTTGTTCTCCGGCGGTGTGGGACCTTCCTTTGTTGTGCTGCACCAACTGCGTTTTGCACCTTCTTTGTCCCTGTGTCCTGGGACTCCGTGGATGCTGCCTGGCAGTCTGAGGGCTCTCTAAAGTGCTGAGAGCCCCTTCTTCCTCCTCACACAGAGTTTAGGCCCCAGGTCCCTCCTGGGTCCAATCAGCACCATTTTGACGCAAAACACACTTCTGTCGTAACCAAGGCTTGTTGGTGACTTCCAACACAAAATCACGTCTGCATCCATCTTCACGTCATGGGACATTCTTTGCATCAAGCAGGCCCCACTGGCATCTTCCTAGAGTGCATTCCTGCAGTCTTCGACTAACTGTGGACTCTTCTTATGCACCCTCTTCTGGGTCAGCCAGGGCTCTTGTCCTTCCTGGAACTTCTTTCGACTTCTGGACTTGGTCTCCTTCTTTTGCATGTTTTCAGGTCCAGGAATCCAGCAGTTGGTGTTTGCAGACTTGGTTGGTTACTGCATAATCCCAATCACGAGGTGTAGTGTGTCCTAAGGAAACTTACAGTACTTTACTCCTGCTTTTCTTGGCTTTGGGGTGGGGTAATTTACCTACCTTTATTGTATTCTTACTCTCCCAGCGATTCTGCACATACTACACTTGTCTAGGGGGAATTTGTGATTCGCATTCCACTTTCTTGGTATATGGTTTGTGTTGCCCCTAGACCTATTTTCTCCCATTGCAATCTATGGCATTTCCTATTGTTTGCGTTGCTCTATCACTATTTACTTGTCTAATTTTGGTGTCTAGTGTATATATTGTGTATAATACTTACCTCCAGAAGGAGTATTTTTGGTACTGTGTCACCCAAACAAATACCTTAATGTTTTGGTAACACTGAGTATTGTCTTTACTTGTGTATAAGTACTGTGTAACTACCAGTGGTATCGCACGAGTTTTGCATGTCTACTAGTTCAGCCTAAACTGCTCTGCTTTAGCTACCTCTATCAGCCTAAACTACCAGAACACTACTACATTTCATTAATAAGGGAAAACTGGACCTGGTATAAGAAGTAAGTACCCAAGGGACCCACTACAAACCAGGCCAGCCTCCCACACCTACTCGAAGGTAAGACACCATACCAATCAGTACACAGACAACACACATACCATGTAGGACAAACAAGACATACCCCACACAAAACACACATAGGCAGGGGAACACAGATGTGCAGGCAACAACACATATGGCACATGCCACACTACACCTCAATCATTGCACATCACACACACATTTACACCCACATGTACATAGAATAGCCACAACCTGACTGGCACACCATGTGAGAACAGGTGGAGCTAAGACCTCTTTGCATACAGAAGCTGGGTACAAACCACTACAAGTGTCCACTGGTTAACACCTAAATACAGATCACACACATTACACCTAATAATGTATAGCTCAGCAATGTGAATGGCATAGACCATGTCAATGTAAAGAAAGTCGCACATAGGCACAGCCCCACATCAGTCATGGGGTTCAAGCCTCTGGCAGCACCAATATTAAATGCCACACAAGTGTAGCCATGACCAACTACAGATCACCTACACATACCTGACATACCTGTAGTGTGCACATTCACCTGTCTGCTGCATTGTGTAGCACACATAGGAATACAACATACCTGCCACGAAGGACCATGGGGCACAATAAAGAGAAGTCGTACAGCACCTAGTCCAATGCCACCTCAGATGCACCCCTTAGTGCCCCCAAACGCCACCATGCGTGTACAGTATACAAGAAATGGTCCATGTAAATGTAAAGATCATGGCTGCCATAGTAGGACTCCGTAAGAGTATAGAAGACATACCTGACCTTTCATGCAGCGTACATACAGATGCATGTAAAAGAATGGTGTGCCCCCTCCCAACGTCTGCACTGTGCATGTGTCTAAAGTGTCTGTGATAAATCATGTATTGGAATTTAGGAGATTCCATTTTGCCAACTTTTGCTCATCCTCCAATTGTGTGATTCACACTCTAGTACACTTAGGCCCTCATTCTAACCCCAGGGTCGGCGGGAGCACCGTCGACAGACCGGCGGTGCCCCGCAGGGCATTCTGACCGCGGCGGTTTGGCCGCGGTCAGAAAGGGTAAACCGGCGGTCTCCCGCCGGTTTACCGCTGCCCTTAGAATCCCCCATGGCGGCGCAGCTTGCTGCGCCGCCATGGGGGATTCTGACACCCCCTACCGCCATCCTGTTCTTGGCGGTTCACCCGCCAGGAACAGGATGGCGGTAGGGGGTGCCGCGGGGCCCCTGGGGGCCCCTGCCGTGCCCATGCCAATGGCATGGGCACGGCAGTGGCCCCCGTAAGAGGGCCCCACAAAGTATTTCAGTGTCTGCCTAGCAGACACTGAAATACGCGACGGGTGCAACTGCACCCGTCGCACCTTCCCACTCCGCCGGCTCAATTCTGAGCCGGCATCTTAGTGGGAAGGTTGATTTGCCCTGGGCTGGCGGGCGGCCTTTTGGCAGCCGCCCGCCAGCCCAGGGCAAATCCCAAAATACCCTCAGCGGTCTTTCGACCGCGGAGCGGTATTTTGGTGGGGGAACTTCGGCGGGCGGCCTCTGCCGCCCGCCGAAGTTAGAATCACCCCCTTAATGGCTAGCACAGTGATAATCTGCCACAAAGGGTCACTTTGTGCTGCACTGCATGCATAGTGCCACATGGTAACATGAAGGCCAGAGTTTGGCTTTGTAGGGCTACCATGGTGTCTCTACATATGACACCACTGTGGTGCAAGGAGGTGGACGGTTCTACCAATAATAGGACACTGGGACAAATTTGGACAACACAACACATATTTGAAATGGCTGAACCATCAGTTTGGATTGAATATTACAATCCCCAGATCCCTGAGCCACAACCCAAGATTGTCATGGCCATCAACACAGACCTATGAAAACATTTCACAAAACAGGAACATACACTATACTAGTAGCAAGTCTGAGTCACCACCCTACCTAAAACTAACAACTGCCAAGGTACATACCAAACCACTGTCAAGCATTACCAACACATCTCACTCCTTTGCATCAGAACAAGGGTAAGGCATACAGCCATAGGTGATGACTCCATTTGGCAATTCCACAATGGTAAAATGGTGTGAACATACTGAAGGGCACAGAAGAACACAAAATGAGGTGGAGAGGACATTTGGGCTTCTGAAGGCAAGGTTCAGGTGCCTGGTCCTGACAGGGGGAAGCCTGTTGTATGCTCCACCACTGGTATGTAAGATGATACTGGTATGTACAACCTTGCATAATATATGTATAAGGACCAATGTTCCCTGGGATGAACAGGTAGATATACCCAAAGAGGAGGAGTATGACAATGGTACAGCTAATTTGGAGGTGGAACTACAAAATACTGCTGCAGGAGTTCGCAGGAGACAACAAATTGTACAGACCTTCCACACAGTCACTGTACAATTATTATCACTTTGTAAATATCACCAATAAATTACGTGGCACCTGAATCTCCATGGTCTACTCATTCTCCACTAAATATACCATGGAAATGTAACTCATACCTCAGAGACCAGGAAAGAAACACAACAGTTACAAGTACGGTTGCAACATAGTTTGTGATGTAAGAGGGTTTAGTGCCTCCATGTCACACACTGGCTTCACATAACTCATGGGCATGTGGCTCTTGAAGGCCTAGATCCATGCACCACAAAATATAACATGCTGTTAAGTGGCCAATGTGCAAATTCTTAGCCCTTTGCCCACATTATGACCACGTCTAGCAGGATGTATGCAAGGGGGTCATACATAAGGTAGGGGCTATTATCAAATGGTGTATAAGTAGTGTAGGAACTGAACAGTGTCACATCTCAGGCGGATTGCTGCAACGCGAGCACTGTGCATGTGTGACGGGGGGACATCATTGGTAACTATGGACCTTCATTTATTGTTGAGGGTTAGTAACCAACGTTAGAGTCAGCCCCTGCGCTGTATATCAATTGGCTTATCTCCTGGCACTGCCATTGGGCCCAACCCTGTCAAATGGTGCCCTGTACCTCACTTATAGCACACACACACGTTGGCTCTGGAGTGCGCCATGGGTTGCCAGACAAATGAACCAGTAGTGGGTGCTGAACCACTATCTAAACATATGAGCCATTGTCAGGATTTAAGAATTAAATAGAACAATGCACCACCAAATTAATGTGTGGGCGGAATGCAGGCACAGTGTGTTCCACTCCCTTTGTACATTCTATATACACTTGTCACACAAATCTGCTGGCTTGACACATGCCTACAGCAAATCCGGATATACATGTGAAGACTGATGTACGGGTATATGGCCTAGGTAGCAAAGGGTTTGCAAGTACCAACAATGATTGGCATGTGTCAGCAAGGTAACCTAGTATAGTCTGTATTACACCCTCACACAGCATGTATTAATACTCACCATTCATTGTCACTCACATGCCTGACCATGAGAACTTTACCAACAGAGGCAAAATTCCCTACTATATCTAGGTCTCCAACATGTCAATCAGGTGTTAGATGTGCAAGTATGTCCAGCAATGTCCAAACATGTCACAGACCGATTAAAAAATGAATGGGAGTAGAAGTAGACAGATATGTTGCATGTGGCTAGTAAAAAAAGCAGCACTGAAATGACTTCACACACTTACATCATACAATCATGGTAAGAGTGACATAGGTTGTGGAATGCAGGAATAAATACATACCCATGATCAGCGAAGGATGTGGATGGACAGCTGAGAGATGCCCACAGATACTTGGAGATACAACATGAGAGGTCACTTGGAGACGACACAAGTGCTGTGGTAGGTGTAATGTCATGTGTGTGTGTAGGTCATGTAATCTTGCAAAGCCAGGCAATGAGACGGTAGCTATCATGTAGCCGGTAGCTGAAGATGTGTGCATCTACAATTTACAAAAGTCACACCTTGCATCCTGTCCATGTATGACCGGAGAACGTTGTAGAAGATGGGTACAAAGTGTAAGCAGCCTAAAGATTGTCAGCAATGTAGGACACAAATTATTCCTAACAAGTGATGCTTTAAAACATGGAGAAGGTAGACACATAGACCATTACTGACTGTACAACACATCAAGGTCAACATGTGATCACCCAACATATGTACAAAGAGGATGACTATTTTAGTACATAACCCACTCATGTTTGCCACTACAATAACCTGTTATTTGGCCACCTCATACCAACATTGACAGGAGGCAGTGATAGATAACACCCTCTGTCCCCTGGCACATTCCCAAATTAGAAGTAAACAACAGAGGTACAACCCCTAACCAAGCTGCCCATTGAAATTACAAAGGAAATAAAATCATGTCTGTAAGACCATGCCAAATGATGAGACATGTCCTACACGTGCAAGTAGCCAGTCCTCAGTACATGATAGGGGAATGCTGACATCAAGGACCCCAGAGGAAATATTATATCCCATTCCTTTTGATCACAATTGTGCATGTGTCTCTCTACAGGGGACAGTGCATTGCTCTGCTGAAGAGCAACCATGAAGAGGCTAGATCCCAGCCCAAAACACCCTAACACCACTGCTCAGGCTGCATAGACTATTCACATTGTCAGGGGCCTAATGCATGTGCACAGTGGACTGAGTATTGTGGAGCTCCATACACCTGCGCCGAAACATGCAACCATGTGTCTGTATGGGTATAAAAACTCCCACAGTAGTGATGATGAGTAGGCTGCCATCTTTGCCAAACTGCAACATTGCTATCCAGTGGTAAGCCATTGTATGTGTCAGTCATAACAAGCATGATGTGGTTGATTGTGAGTACCTAGTTGGTGGCATGCACACATATGCCAGATATCTCGGCACACATGTACCACTTAAATGGCACAGGCCTGGGAATGTGTATTGGAGTCTGAACAAAAGGCAACTTTCCACAAATGTCAGTGCATATGTATCACAAGATCATTGACAGAAAAAAATGACCATCACATGTGTTCCGACATACGGAAACATAGGTGACATTGATATGACTACACAGGCATTTGTCAAAGTCCAACATGTGTCCATGCAGGAAGATAGATATGTGAGGTTTCATATCCCAATAACACACCGCTGTGGTCATATGGTACAGAAATAACCCTACACATGTCTTTCCACACACACAGGACATACCAACCTTCATTGACACATGTGTACACCATCTCCTGCAACTAAGATGCATGGGGAACTACATGTCACATATGTAGCAGAGCATCATGAAGGCTGAACCCAACAACACACCACAGAGTGGACACACATTGCCATTTACATGATTTCAACCAAATCGTAGTCCACTACATCCTCTGAGTATAATTTGTCAGTCAGTCAAATAACTTTATTCGGCAATTGCCATAAAAGTGCAAACCAGAACACATGTTATCGCTCTATAAATAATATAAAACACAATTAAAAACAATAAAAAAAAATCTAAGAACACCAAATAAGCATCCGATCTAAAACCCCTTAGCATATAGCAGATAAGTATACTAAACATGATTAAGCAATAGCAGAAGCGCCAAAAATACAGATATTATCTGAAAATAGTAAACTTTCACTAACATATACGAATTTAAAATAGAGTAGACCTTTTCCTAAGACTTAAAGAAGCTGTAACAAAATCTAGTACATGATGACAGGTTTGGATATCTGACAGTCTCTGAAAATATAATAGAGCTTCCTTGTAGTGGATAGGTCTAAGGTGACACAAAATGGGTAGGATAAAAGCCCTTCTAGGAGCAGCGTATAGAGGGCAGAAAAGAAGAAAATGCAAGGTACTCTGATTTGACTTGGAATCACAGGGGTAGAGTGGTAAATCCTTTTTCCAAGAACATGGTTCGGGAAAGGCTACCTTAAAATGAATAAGATTAAATCTAAAAAGTGTTAAAAGAGAAATTGTTCTAAAACTTGAAAACCAGGTCAAATAGGGTTCAAGGCATGGAGCAGTCACAATCCGAGTGTAGGGATCGAAGGATTTCAGTTTCAAGGAGCTATAAAATCTCAACTCTGAAAGGTGCTCAGAATAAGTTGACTTCAAAACAGTCGTAGAATTTGTAGTTAGCAAATAGGGTTCGTCAAACATATACCTGAGCCCTAGCTTCTCAAAGGAGTTTTGCAGAAACATAAGCCAGGGAATCCTATTTGAATTGTCTAATTGTAAGCAATCAGAAATGCAGTCTTGAACAAGTTTTGCCGCGGGGTTTAGCCAGCATCTAATCCAGAGCAGTAGAGGAGCAATGGAGACCCTGTCCTCCAAAAAACACTGGCCCATTTCTTCGTGGTAGATGATGTTTGCCGTACATTTTGGAACCATCAGTAATCTACGTAGGACTTTATTTTCAACGCTCTGGAGAGAGGGAATTTTGTTATAGCCCCAAACTCCTGCCCCGTATAGGACTGCTGCAGAGCACTTGGAGTTATAGAGTGTTTTCATCTGTGCAGGGGGTCTGTGGCCTAATTTACTAGTAAAGCGAAAAATCGCTTCGTTATTCCTTGTCAGCTGTTGAGGCTTGAAGTTAATATGTGTCTTCCAGGACAGAGAGGAACTCCTATGCAAGCCTAAATAACAAAAATTATTCACCTTGTTTAAAATATGTCCTCCCATAATAAATTGTTTTGACTTTGTATTACGTGGGCCACATGTCATAACAAAAGTCTTGGGGTAGTTTACTTTCAGATCAAGGTTCAACATAAAATTGTAAAATAGGTCCACAAGTCCCTGTAAACCATTTGCGGTACGAGCGATTAAAACTGCATCATCAGCATATAATAAAACTGGAAGTGGTCTCTGGCCCATCTTTGGTATATCCTTTGCATGTTTTAACAGCGAATCATAGAGCCTATTTATGTAGATCAAAAAAAGAAAGGGCGCCAAGATACATCCCTGTTTTACGCCCCTTGTTGACGGAATGGGAGAAGTTCTCTGCCCATATAAACCAGTCTGAACAGAAACCGTTAAATCTGTGTGTAACCATTTGATAAGCTCCAAAAGGGACGTATCACAGCCTAAAGCTCCCAGGGTGTGCCATAGCTTCGACCTATTAACCATATCAATTCAGAAGCAGTCAAAAGATCATCCCAGGCCTTAGACCTAATTTCCGATTTCCTTTTTTCAAGGGCGGCCTTGTAATCGGCTCTGGCTAGTTTAACTAGTTGGCGGGAGAAGGGAACTGCTTTAAGAGCATCTTTAAGTTTTTTGTGGGCAGATGAACATTCAGAGTCAAACCATCTGTGAGCCGCTGGCCCCTTCAAGGGCCTATCCACCACCAGGGCTCGCGAGATATCTAAACTTAAAGATTCAAATTCACAAACTATACTTTTAGGATCTAGCTGCTGGGACAAACACATATGGATAGAGTCAGACCTACTTCTTACAATTTCTTGGTTAAAAGTTTTGGGATCTATTTTGTCCCATTTTAAACGTAAACCACAGTTTGGATTGTAAACAGTAGTAGCTCTCAAACCTTTATTCTTAGGAAGCTGGTTAATTTTTAAGTCCAAGTTAATACTAATGGGATTATGGTCACTGGCACAGTGAGGCGTGATCTTAAAATCTTGGATTAAATAAAAATCAGAGGAGCCAATAAGTATAAAATCAATAATGTTCCCCTTCAAATTCCCTGTGAAGGTTGGTATTTTACAGACATCAGCAGCCAGTTTCTCTGTAACGTGTACCAGATCAAACTTACAAATAAAAAGATTTAGAGCATCTCCTTCAGTAGTATGATTGAAGTGAATTAATGACTCTCTACCCTCAGCAGGGAAAGCACACAGGTCCATGTGTTCCTTGCTACACAGAGGAGTATTGAAATCGCCCACCCATAGAGTAATTAGGTCACTATTCTGCAAGACGTTTGATGAATCTATAAGATCTGTTATCTCCTCCAAGTGGCCCATAAGGAGGCCCTGAGGGATATTATTGTAAAAATGTTAAATTAAAATATCTTTTTGTCCACTAATAGAAACTAAAACAACCATGAAATAAGGGGAAGACCAGATTAAGGACACGTTTAAAAGCGGAAGATGTAAAGAAACAAGAACTAAAAGGCCACCGTGTGCTCGCCCCATTTGGGAGGTTGTAGCCGGCTGGCACAGAGAAGTAAAACCGTTCAGAAGGAACGTGTCTTTAGACCAAGTCTCCTGTAGACAAACTATGTCATGAGAAGAAATAAAGCTCCTCCAATCCAAATTGTCAATTTTGGATCGCAGCCCTGCTATATTCCAGCTAAGCAGGGTTAGAGGTCTAGACCCAGGGCATAAAGTTAAAACTCTAGAATCTATAAGAGTTGACGAGTCCAAAACAGGCTTTTCTGTGTCCCAAGTACATTCATTGTGAACATTCCCGGCTTTTGGTCTCTCCGTGTTAGAGGAACAGGGGTAGACCAAAGCCGTCAGCCAATCGTTTTCGTCAAGATAGTTAAGAGCCGAAAACAGGTTGCTAGTGGGTACGTTTACCTGTAAATGGGACCTTTCTAGGTCAGGTCTATAGATACTTAGATTAGTGACAATGCGTTTTGGTAGGAGCGCGGGATCATAAAATTGACACAGGGGATGTATTTGAATCCTGTTACATGGCCTATTACATTGTTCCGAGTTGGTCAAAAGATAGTCCACTGAGCGAGATTTTGCAAAATTTAAAACAACATAATCTCCCTCCTCCGTTTTCTTTGAATATCTAACCCTCCTCACTCTACGGGCCATAAGAATCTTGTCATTATGATAGAAATTAGGTTTAATGTTGGATTTCAACCAGTGACCAGCTTTCCTGATTAGGGACTGGGTATCTTCCTGTTTAGAACTCTCCAAAGGGGGAACATTTGAGAGAACCAAAACATACGGATTGCAAACAGGAGGTAGATGTGGAGAGTCTGCGTGGCTTGTAAATTTATTTGGTCCCATGTCTTGCAACCTAGAGGAGTGAAATTCCCTTGACAACCCTTGTGCAGGGTCGTCAGCTGAAATTTCTTGGCCAGGAGCGGCCTGTAGATCAAGCGAAGGATTACTTGCTCCTTGAGATACCAAGGTAGAAGGAGGGATGGTTTGATAAGCCGATACTTGACTATGAGATAATCCTGTACTTGATAATCCTGGCTTGAAAAGATTAGATAGAGTACTGGTCACATCATTACAAAAGCAATCAAGCTTCCTAGTGATCAGAGTGATAAGTTTCGCCTCTAAAGATGCACAAAAAGATTTGAGTGTCAAGTCTAATACTAGAAAAGCCTTCAGGGGCATCCTTGCTCAAAGGACGTTCAGGGGAGGAAACCAAGGAGACTGGGGCTTTGGCACTTGAAGCTGGGTGGGTGGATAAACTCTTTTCAGGGCCCAAGGCCTTTTTTATATTTTTGGGCTTTTTCCCGGCTCTCCTCTTCTTCGAAGGAGGAGAATCGGCCTGAGATCAAGGGCTTTCCAGGGGTGGAATAACTAATGGGGTAGAAGAATTAATTCGATCAGTGGTAGGGAGTAACACTCGAAGGCAGAATCGGTGGTAAAGGACCAGTTCTTGGAATAGTGGTTATGTGAACGATAGGTTCCAAAGGGGGGTGCTGTGCAGAACTTTGGATGGCCCCAATCCTTTCTTCTACTTGTTGTAGTTCAGTTTCAATAGCCCCCATCACAGAGGATAATTAACTGGTAATGGAGGACTGGAGAGAGCTGGGCCCGCCTTCCCCCTTTTGCCCTTTGATCTTTCTTTTCCCCATTATGGATAATGGTCTCACACAGTACCTTTCACAGCTTCCGTAAGAAATTGCCGCAGGCGGGAGGAAGAGACGTTAGAGGCGGGAGCGCTAGCAAGGATTAAAGATTGCCGCCACCTCCTTCAGTCCCCCAGGCGCTGGAAATGCGCGTCCCGCGAGGCAGGAGCGCTAGCAAGGATTTAAAGGGCTCCTGCCCTCTTCAAAGATTGCCGCCACCTCCTTCAGGCCCCCAGGCGCTGGAAATGCGCGTCCCGTGAGGCGGGAGCGCTAGCAAGGATTTAAAGGGCTCCTGCCCTCTTCAAAGATTGCCGCCACCTCCTTTAGGCCCCCAGGCGCTGGAAATGCACATGTAATTTGTCATGGCTGTCACATGCTTTACCATGTGCTGGACATAGCTCATCATATCAATTGTGATGTTGGTATAAGTACATTTGTATATCAGACATTACAGTGTGGTACACCCACAAATATGTGTTGGGGCACATATGTACACTCATAATGCACATGTGCTAATATGTATGTGGACACAGTCTAGCTACAGATGCACATATGCACACGGTATTAGTCATTGCATGCATCACACACAATTACAAACATATAAGTAAAACATACTGATGTCACTGTCAAGATATAAACGGACTCGTACACACATGTAGCCATATCATACTGACAACAAAATTGCATAGCACCTGTGACATTGTATGTGAGTCTGGGTGCACTGGAAGCCTTTCTAAATAATTTCCACACATTCCTGTCATGCGTCAAAATATTTTTACGCAAATGGTTAGATTCCATACTCTGCAAGCACTGGAAAATGACGCCTTGCCCCTGCGTGTCAATCGTACGGCCACAGGCCTTGTCAGGCTGTGTGGGAAGAAATTACACACATGACCATCATGCATCAAAAATTTTGACGCAAACGCCAAAACTTTATACTTTCCTATGCAGAAAAATGACAAATGGCCCCTGAGAGGCAATCACAAGTCTGCAGGCCTTGTCAGGCACAATGGGAAAAAATTGACGCATGACTGTCATGCTTAATTTTTTTGGACATATCTGAAAACATGATGCACAGACCCCAAGAAGTAATGAAACAGGACATCCTGCCTGCATATATTGTACAGTGAGTTCACTTTCACTTTCCCTTCACAGTCTTATTGTCTGTGACTGTGTGAGAGTGTGTGGAGCTGGCGTTGTTGGTGAATTGGAGTTTTTGGAGTGTTTTTGTCAGGTGTCCTGTTGCTGTTGTGTCACATTTGTCTTTTCATCAGTCTTTTTTAATGTTTTTGTACTGTATCTGTCACTGTATTGTTGGGTGTTTGTCTAGAGGTAGTATAGTTGTAGGAAAGTAGTCTCTTTCTACTTTGGTTACCCCCACTGTTGGCCGGTTTGTCAGTGTGTTTGACTGTGTCTACTGGGATCCTGCTAACCAGGACCCCAGTAGTTATGCTCTCTCCATTAAATTTAGTTGTTGGTAACTTTTATCACTGTATTTCATCCATAATTGGCACACTAGTGCCCCCTTAGAAGTCCCTACCGGATTGGGAGGGGCTCATGCCCTTCCTGGACTCTTCTGTGTTTCTTGGACTTGGTCCCCTTCTTCCACAGGCCTTCTTGTCGAGGAATCCACTGTTGGTACCTTGCAGTCTCTTCTAGGTTTTGCAATATTCTTCTTTACTTCTGTGTGTGTGCTCTGGGAAAACTGACTGTGATTTACTCCTGTTTTCCTGGTCGCTGGGATGGGTTGTGGTACTTACCTTCCGGCTTTCCTAGTACTCCCAGCTCGCTTCTACACACTATACTTGCATAGGAGGGGGACCGACTTTTGCATTCCACTTTCTTGGTATATTGTTTGTGCTCCCCCATGCCCATTTCTAACTATTGTGATGTTTACTAATTGCACTGTTTTCCAACAGTTTTTATGCCTATTTCTGCATATTATTGTATATAGTTTGTTTATTACTGACCTCCTAAGGGAGTGTAGTCTCTATGGTATTTTTGGTATTTGTGTCACCAAAATAAAGTACCTTTATTTTTGTAATACTGAGTGTTTTCTTTCATGTGTGTAAGTACTGAGGCCCATATTTATACTTTTTGACGCTAAACTGCGCTAACGCAGTTTAGCGTCAAAAAATTTTGCGCCGTCTAACGCCATTCTGAAGCGCCATGCGGGCGCCGTATTTATGGAATGGCGTTAGCCGGCGCAAGCAGACCGGCGCTGCCTGGTGTGCGTGGAAAAAAACCACGTAGACCATGCAGCGCCGGCGTTGGGCAAAAATGACGTTAGGGCGTCTTAAAATGGGGCAAGTCAGGTTGAGGCAAAAAAATCGTCTTAACCCGACTTGCGCCATTTTTTAACGACGCCCATCCCCCATCAACATGACTCCTATCATTGTAAAGATAGGAGTCATGCCCCCTTGCCCAATGGCCATGCCCAGGGGACTTCTGTCCCCTGGGCATGGTCATTGGGCATAGTGGCATGTAGGGGGGCACAAATCAGGCCCCCCTATGCCAAAAAAAATTATTAAAAAAAAATAAAAAAATACTTACCTGAACTTACCTGAATGTCCCTGGGGTGGGTCCCTCCAGCCTTGGGTGTCCTCCTGGGGTGGGCAAGGGTGGCAGGGGGGGTCCCTGGGGGCAGGGGAGGGCACTCTGGGCTCATTTTGAGCCCACTTGTCCCTTAACGCCATGCCTGACCCAGGCGTTAAAAAGCGGCGCAAATGCGCCGTTTTTAGCCACGCCCACTCCCGGGCGTCTCTTTTGCCCGGGAGTATAAATACCACGTAAAGGCCTGGGAGTCATTTTTTAGACGGGAACGCCTCCCTTGCATATCATTAACGCAAGGAAGGGGTTCACGCTAAAAAATGACGCACATTCCGGGAACTTTGGCGCTATACGCCTCTAACGCCATAGTATAAATATGGCGTTAGTTGGCGTTAGTTTAGCGTCGAATTTGCGTCGAAAAAAACGACGCAAATTCGGCGCAAACGGAGTATAAATACGCCCCTGAGTGTGACTACAGTGGTATTGCATGAGCTTTGCATGTTCCCTAGATAAGCCTTGGCTGCTCATCCGCAGCTACCTCTGGAGCGCCTGGCTTCTAGACACTGACTACACTACACTTATAAGGGATACCTGGATCTGGTATAAGGTGTAAGTACCGTAGGTACCCACCCCACACCAGGCCAGCCTCCTACAATAGTTTGTTGGGTTTTTGGGATAGGCAGCATAGTTTTGTATTTAATTTTCTTTTGTGCCATTACATTTGCAGTATACAAAAACTGCATTATGTCTGGGATATGGAGGATGTCGAAGATGACAGTTGATGAACTGGGGGGCTTTATATGGCTTGTGCAACATTACCTACCAATGATTCTGGTTTTTGGTGGCCGTGTTATCCAGGGCTACCCCACAGAGGCCAGGAAGCTGTTGTGGGCCAAGGTGCTCCACCACATAACAAGAATTTTGGGAGCCAGACGGAATGACCACCAGCTTAAACACCATTGGGCTGACCTGATCTCAAGAGAGCAAGACCTACTACATCATCTGGGGATTCAGACTGGTGGAGCAGTTGGTAAGTATCCCATTTGCATAACAACACCATTATTTGCTTGTGCATGACAGGTGGAGATAAGGTTGAGTGCAGCATGTTTTCTCAAAGGATCTGGACAAGTTGTATTGGGCCTGTATTAAGAGCCCCAGCACCACCTCAGGGCTGCCATTGTGATTTACATTAATTAAGCAGAGCCAGGGCAGAAGTGCCATCTTCCCTGCGCCATAATGACAAGACGGTGTGATGCATGCATAGCGCCACTTAGTATAGACCAGTTCAGTATGAGGCCTGCGCCAGGTATCATCTATGGGATGGGGCCCCTACCCCTGTATGGGGGCTAAAGTACATGCTCTGGGACATATGATACATTTCCTATTGCCACATTTCCTGCACTTTGAACGGATGCTCAGAGCAGGTGTTAAAAGGGAGCATATTATTGTATATGATGGCACCCTATGTACTCAGCAGAAGTCTTTTTGTTGCTACTTCTGCTGAGTACATCATTAGGATCCATATAAATTGAGGTAATTCCCCCTTCCTGCGTCATGATGTGCCGTATGTTTCATGAGGTGCACACATGGCGGGGGAAAGGGGTGCACTAAGGGCCACAAGGACTGTAGTGATGCACTTGGTGCAGCACCACTTTCCTTAAATCTAACCGTTTGTGTCAACACCAGGACAGTGCGCGCTCAACGGGCATCTAGAATGCAAAAACCCAACACTCGCAAGATAATGTAATTTATGCATTGTGATGATATGTTATTGTTTAACCTTTTGCATTGCAGAATTACATCCAAAAGATTCATTTTTAAGGTGCTTATAAATACTGTACATTTGCAATGTATTGCTGCAGACATTCAGAGTGTGTTAGGGTGTGGTCCCTTTCCAGGGCCTTCTAGAGACTTTCCCTGCAACATGCCTGGGCGTGGTTCTAGGCTGGGCCAAGACTCTATAAAAGAGAGTCAGCCCAACTTCCAGTGCTCACTATTCAGAGGTCCCGGTGCAGAGCAGCAGCTTCTTCCTGAGCTCCTGTCCCGGCGGCCTATTTGGATTTTCCAGTCTTCTGCACTCATCTCTCATTGGTGATCACTTTTTCCAGGCGGTAAAACGGTGTTTGGACATTTCCCAACACCGTAATTGAGAATTTTCATATTCTTGATTTTAATTCTTAAATGAATAACAGATTACTTGTGTGCTGCCATTTTTTGACATTTGTATGGTGGTTTGCAAATAGGGAGGACGCGCAATTTATTCCATAAAGATTTGACTTCGTTATTACATTGTTGTTCATTGCGCGCTGATATTTCTTGACATTTACATGATGTTTTACGAGTTGGCAAGACGTGCAACTCGTTTCATGAGCATTTAACTTTGTTGTTCATTGCGCGCGCGCTACCTTTTCTTGACATTTACATGGTGGCATTCGAATCGGCGAAACGCGCAATTCACTTCTCATGTGTAATTCATGCTGTTCATTATGCGCTACCATTTTCTGGCATTTACATGGTGGCATTCGAATCGGCAACACGCGCAATTCTTTCCTTGAGTGTTTTTTCATGTTATTCATTGTGCGCTACCATTTCTTGGCATTTGCATGGTGGCATTTGAATCGACAAGACGCACGATTCTTTCCCTGAGTGCTTTTCATGTTGTTCATTGTGCGCTACCATTTCTTGGCATTTGTATGGTGGCATTTGAATCGGCAAGACGCGCAATTCTTTCCTCGTGTATAAATAATGTAAATTACTGTGCGCTACTATTCTAAGACATTTTCTTGGTAGCATTTCAAGTTGACACGTTGCGTGATTTATTCCTTGAATCTACGTTGTGTGATTTCATGGTGCACAATCCTTTATGGTGTTTAATACTCATATAATAATCTGCAATGTGCGCAATTTGTTTCCCAATGTTTTTTCTGAGATGAACACAACAATACCAGAGTTCTAGATGTAATGCTGTGTGTTCCTGATATATATTCTTAAAAGGAGATTCATATGGTTGTTTAGAAATTGCTCAGAGTGTTTCCTGATTCTCATGCTAAAGAAAGTACTTGAATCTGAAAGTCCTATTTAACTTTTCCTGTTTCCTCCTCAGGCATTCGCTCATCTAAAGCCTAGTCAGTTTTAGGACTATTCTAGGGTTGTTCATGTTTTTTCGGAAAAGACAAAGCTTAGAGTTGTAGCATGGTACTGATTTCATGAGATGTAATTTTGATGTTGTGTTTTAACCTTTTGCTTCCTACAGGTCTCCTTCCCAGCTGTTCCCGTCCTAATCCCCTTTTCCCCACTTGGACTCTCTTAGACTCTGTGATAAATCTAATCAGAGTATTGGAGCTGTCTTGTGGTGGAAGTGTTGGGAACGTGCACAGACCCCGAGGATCTGGTGACTCTGACAGAATAGTGAGCCCACAAATTATTGTCCTCCTGGTTTGTGTATGTTCTCAGCATGGCCACACTGGACGAGCTAGTCAAGGCTATCACCCAGCTCCAGTCAGAAGTGGTATCATCAAAGGATTTGACAAATAGTCTAGCTGAGAGGGTGAGTCAGTTACAGAATAAGGTTGAGAAGAAAGAACAAAGTCCCACAGGTGTGTCTTGGCCAGGTACTTCTTCTCAGACTTCTGGAGGTAATCCGACTAACATTTCCCTCAATGTTCCTTCAGCCATTCCTTTAGCTCCCCCAGAACGCTTCTCAGGTGATCCCTTGAAAGCGCAATCTTTTCTGGTTCAAGTGGAACTTCACTTCACCTGCAGACCACATACTTTCCCCGATGCCCAGTCTAAAGTAGCTTTCTTGTTGTCATATCTGTCTGGAGATGCAGCTACCTGGGCTATTCCTCTTGTGTGTAAAAATAGTCCCCTGTTGTACAACTGGAAAAATTTTGTTCGTGAATTTGAGAGAGTTTTCGATCGTAGAACTGTAACACAGTCAGCAGATTGTGAATTATTAGACTTACGCCAAGGGAATCAGGACTTAGGGGGTCATTCTGACCCTGGCGGTCGGTGATAAAGCGGCGGCCAACCCGCAAACAGGCCGGCGGTCCAAAAAATGGAATTCTAACCCTGGCGGGAACCGCCAACACATGCCGCCACTTTAACACTCCGACCGCCACGGCGGGACCGACAAACAGCGCGGCGGTCCCGCCAACAGGCAGGCGGCAGACAATGTACCGCCCACCCTATCACAACTCACCAATCCGCCACCTTTTCCGGGGCGGGAGCCCCGCCGATAAAAACACGGCGGAAACAGACTATGAACGGGAAAACGCTCACCTCTACACACTCCACGAGGAAGGAGGACAGCATGGAGCCCAAATTACACATCCTACCAGCTATTGTCTACCTGCTCATCTACCAGGAGTACGAACGCCGGCGCAGACGACAACGGTGAGTACTGCACCTACGACACAGGCGAGGGGGGAGGAAGAAAGCTTACGGGCACACACATGCGCCATACACCCACCCCCCACCACAAATACCTACACCCCAATGCCGAGCAACAAGTCAGAGTGACACCACACAAACCCCCCGGAATAATGCAAAGACACAATTGAAATGATCTATAAAATATATGTATAAATAGCTCCATTGAAGGAATGGCAAATATGCCATATAAAAGATACAAAAATAAGGAATGAACATAGTCAACAATATATCCTTGGTCAAAAAGTCCTGCACATTCCGTCAAAGTTCCATAGTTCGTGGGCCAATGTGCACAAACACATGGGCAAAGCCCACACAGGAGACCAGATACCATCGGAGAGAACACTGCAGGGGCATCAGATGATAAAACTACAGGCACCTCAGGGGGAAGGGAAGGGGGGCACCTCAGCCACATGAGTCCACGACGCCAGATCCACGAGGGGCCTCCATGCCCACTGTCCCATCCTGGGGAGTGCAAAGCCACAGTCTCACAAGTCCCTACAGTGGGAGGCATGCCCACTGTCCCATCCTGGGGAGTGCAAAGCCACAGTCTCACAAGTCCCTACAGTGGGAGGCTTGCCCACTGTCCCATCCTGGGGAGTGCAAAGCCACAGTCTCTCAAGTCTCTACAGTGGGAGGCTTGCCCACTGGACCATCCTGGGGAGTGCAAAGCCACAGTCCATCAGATGGATTACCGACTCCACTGTTATTGGAGGAGGCATTGTGCCCAGAGTGCTTCCTGAAGCCCTGCTCGACACAGAACCGGCACTGTCAATGGGCCAGCGGTGCTTGAGATGAAGGGCCCAGCGGAGCGGTGCTTGAGATGGCGGGGCCCAGCGGAGCGGTGCTAGAGATGAAGGGCCCAGCGGAGCGGTGCTTGACATGAAGGGCCCAGCTGAGCGGTACTTGAGATGAAGGGCCCAGCGGAGCGGTGCTTGAGACAGCGGGGCCCAGCGGAGCGGTGCTTGAGATGAAGGTCCCAGCGGAGCGGTGCTTGAGACGGCGGGGCCCAGTGGAGCGGTGCTAGAGATGAAGGGCCCAGCGGAGCGGTGCTTGAGATGAAGGGCCCAGCGGAGCGGTGCTTGAGATGAAGGGCCCAGCGGAGCGGTGCTTGAGACGGCGGGGCCCAGCGGAGCGGTGGTTGAGATGAAGGGCCCAGAGGAGCGGTGCTTGAGACAGCGGGGCCCAGCGGTGCGGTGCTTGAGACAGCGGGGCCCAGCGGTGCGGTGCTTGAGATGAAGGGCCCAGCGGAGCGGTGCTTGACAGGAAGGGCCCAGCGGAGCGGTGCTTGAGATGAAGGGCCCAGCGGAGCGGTGCTTGAGACGGCGGGGCCCAGCGGTGCGGTGCTTGAGATGAAGGGTCCAGCAGTGCGGTGCTTGAGATGAAGGGCCCAGCGGAGCGGTGCTTGACAGGAAGGGCCCAGCGGAGCAGTGCTTGACAGGAAGGGCCCAGCGGAGCGGTGCTTGAGACGGCGGGGCCCAGCAGAGCAGTGCTTGAGATGAAGGGCCCAGCGGAGCGGTGCTTGAGACGGCGGGGCCCAGCAGAGCGGTGCTTGACAGGAAGGGCCCAGCGGAGTGGTGCTTGAGTCGCCGGGGCCCAGCGGAGCGGTGCTTGAGATGAAGGGCCCAGCGGAGCGGTGCTTTAGACGGCGGGGCCCAGCGGTGTGGTGCTTGAGATGAAGGGCCCAGCGGAGCGGTGCTTGACAGGAAGGGCCCAGCGGAGCGGTGCTTGAGACGGCGGGGCCCAGCGGAGCGGTGCTTGATATGAAGGGGCCAGCGGAGCGGTGCTTGAGACGGCGGGGCCCAGCGGAGCGGTGCTTAACAGGAAGGGCCCAGCAGTGCGGTGCTTGAGATGAAGGGCCCAGCGGAGCGGTGCTTGACAGGAAGGGCCCAGCGGAGCGGTGCTTGACAGGAAGGGCCCAGCGGAGCGGTGCTTGAGACGGCGGGGCCCAGCGGAGCGGTGCTTGAGACGGCGGGGCCCAGCGGAGCGGTGCTTGACAGGAAGGGCTCAGCGGAGCGGTGCTTGAGACGGCGGGGCCCAGCGGAGCGGTGCTTGAGATGAAGGGCCCAGCGGAGCGGTGCTTGAGACGGCGGGGCCCAGAGGTGCGGTACTTGAGATGAACGGCCCAGCGGAGCGCTGCTTGACAGGAAGGGCCCAGCGGAGCGGTGCTTGAGACGGCGGGGCCCAGCGGAGCGGTGCTTGAGATGAAGGGCCCAGCAGAGCGGTGCTTGAGACGGCGGGGCACAGCGAAGCGGTGCTTGACAGGAAGGGCCCAGCGGTGCAGTGCTTGAGATGAAGGGCCCAGCGGAGCGGTGCTTGACAGGAAGGGCCCAGCGGAGCGGTGCTTGACAGGAAGGGCCCAGCGGAGCGTTGCTTGACAGGAAGGGCCCAGCGGAGCGGTGCTTGAGACGGCGGGGCCCAGCGGAGCGGTGCTTGACAGGAAGGGCCCAGCGGTGCGGTTCTTGTCCCGGCGGGGCCCTGTTCAGCGGTGCTCCTCCCGGCGGGGCCCGTTCTGCGGTTCTCGTCCCGGCGGGGCCCGTTCAGCGGTTCTTGTCCCGGTGGGGCCCTGTTCAGTTGTGCTCCTCCCGGCAGGGCCCGTTCAGCCTTGCTCCTCCCGGCGGGGCCCTGTTCAGCGGTGCTCCTCCCGGCGGGGCCCTGTTCAGCGGTGCTCCTCCCGGCGGGGCCCTGTTCAGCGGTGCTCCTCCCGGCGGGGCCCTGTTCAGCGGTGCTCCTCCTGGCGGGGCCCGTTCAGCGGTTCTTGTCCTGGCGGGGCCCTGTTCAGCGGTGCTCCTCCCGGTGGGGCCCTATTCAGCGGTGCTCCTCCCGGCGGGGCTCTGTTCAGCGGTGCTCCTCCCGGCGGGGCCCTGTTCAGCGGTGCTTGTCCTGTGTGTCTAGGGAGCCAGACCTGGGCAAGACTTCCCGCTCATTCACCATCCGAACTTGCGGTCGCGGCGCCCTCCTGTGATGGAGTCCTGGGCCCGTGGGTGTCGTCCGTCACACCCGGAATGGGGCTGGTGGGGCCCTCCTGGGCAGCTCGCCTGCTGCCTGCCTTCTCCGCCCTGCTGCCCCTGCCCTCCTTCGCTGGAGCTCTGTGGCCCTTGGCTCCCTTGGATGATGTGGCAGGTGACGGGGCAATGCTACTTTCCTTGGTCTCAGGCTTGTCGCGCCGGGCCTTCTTCTTTTTTGTCCTCTTCCCGGGGGGGGGCTGGCTGTCCCCTTGCTGCTGGCCGATGTTCCTGCCCTAGGATCTGGTGGACTCCAATAGCCCTGCACTATGGTCACAGTAGATGCAGGGCTGGTGGTGGCTGAGGTGCTTTTTTTACTCTTACCAGATGGAGGGGGTGGGTCAGGGATTGGAATGAGCTCAAGGTTGGAAAGGAAAACGACTTGGGAAGGACAGGGACGGGTAGCTGTAGTGAGTATGGGAGTGGAGGAAGAGGATGTGGTTGTAGGAGAGTCAAGTGTGCTGTCTTTGGGTGCAGGTGCTTGTGACGGAGGCTGTCGTGAGGTGGATGGCTGTTGGGTGGGTGGCTGCCTGCGTTTGTGTGCTTTGGAAGAGGGGGTGACAGACACACTGGGAGAGGACACAGGGGACGTGTAAATGGCAGTGGGGGTGGTGACTGCACGTGTGCGGACTGTAATGGAGGGTGTGCTGGTGATGGAAGTACTGGCTGAGGTGGTGTGCATGCAGGTGTGAGTGGAGACGTCACAGGGAGGGAGGAGGGAGATGAGGAGGTGGGGGACACAGAAGTGGTAGTGACTGTTGGCATATCTGCATCTGGATGTTGCTTGGGTGAATGCTTGTGGGATCTGTGGTGCTTATGTCTGGATGAGCTGGCCTTGGGTTTAGAGGTGTGTGCAGGCTGGTCTGATGGTGTGGATGGGATAGGCAGAGGAACAGGAGACTGGGACTGGGTGGAGGGAGTCAGAAGAGGGAGGCTGGAGACAGGGACAATGGCTGCCGTCAGTGCTGAGGCCAGAGCGTTGAACGATCGCTGATGGGCAGCCTGACCCGAATGAATGCCCTCCAGGTATGCATTGCTCCGATGCACCTCCCTTTCTACACCCTGGATGGCATTCAAAAGGGTAGACTGTCCAACAATGAGTGTCCTGAGGAGGTCAATGACCTCCTCACTGAGGGCAGCAGGGGTAACTGGGGCAGGGCCTGAGGTGCCTGGGGCGAAGGAGATGCCCGCCTTCCTGGCCGAGCGGGCACGGAGCGAAGGCTGAGGGGCTGCTGGGAGGGCGGGGCTGGTGCGCTGGGTGGCGGCTGTACCTGTTGTGGCGGTGGGCACGGATGTTGCCGCCACCGCTAGGGAGCTCCCTTCTGAGGACGTGTCGGTGTCGCTGATGTCTCCATGGGTCCCCTTTGTGGAGCTCCACTCGCCCTCCGTCTCACTGGTGTACTCGGAGTCTGTTGTATGGCCCTCCGGGGCCATGTGAGATGCAGCTCCTGCTGATGATGCTAATGCACACATGAACAGGAAGACAAAGAAAATGGGGGGGGGGAGAAATGAAGACAGGTTGAGTGCATGCATTGGCAACACCGTTGGCGGAGAGGACAGACACAGAAGCCCCCTGAACTAGGCCGCGCAATGGGGGTACACTACTCAGTTATTGTGACTAGGCCTACGGGTCTATGGACGACAAATGCACACATGGGTGGGGCCGGACCATGGGTAGCTGTACTTGGCACCCTACAGAGGTGGGGGGCGGGGGCACAGGGCCGTGTCTAACGGAGGGGCCTAGTCTACAGAATGCGCCCTGGTCTGGAGATATCCACAGCCCTCCTCCCCCACCCAGACACCTTCACTCCGCGCAAAGATAGCAGAATGTGCTGATACTCACCCCCTTGTGTCTGCTGTGATGTCCTCACGCGCCCATCCAAATCGGGGTAGGCCACCGCCAGGATCCGGGACATCAGGGGGGTCAAATGGCGGCTGGCACCCCTCCTACGTTGGGAGGCCATCCCCAGCAGAGACTCGGCGGTCTTTCTGGTCCCGCGGCGGATGTCCTCCCACCTCTTTCGGCAGTGGGTGCCCCGTCTTTTGTGGACCCCCAGGGCCCGGACGTCCTTGGCGATGGCACGCCAAATGTCGATCTTCCTATGGGCGCTGACCTTTGTGACATGTACAGGGTGGTAAAGGAAATCGCATCAGTTTTCTGCCTGGTCAATGTGAGTGGCCCCCCCTCCCCAACCTTGCCATGTGGCACATGCTCTCATCTTTCGTGCATTGCACTCCTCATTCGCTCCCCTCCCCACCATCTTACATACGCCCCACTCAACACAGGCATAGCCCATTCAACGTGCACCCTGTGTACTAACCTGTTGGTCTAGAGGACCGTAGAGTAGCGCATAATGGGGGAGGACCCCATCAACAAGTTTCTCCAATTCTTCGGAAGTGAAGGCAGGGGCCCTTTCCCCAGTCGCAGCAGCCATTGTATCTCCCAGACCGAGGTCACAGCAGCACTTGCAGTATAGGTCCTCTCCTGTGGATGATCAGGTCTCGAGTGATTAATCAGATAGAAAATGGCGGTCACGCCCGCGGCGGTGCGTACTGCGGCGGTGCGTACCGCGGCGGTGCGTACCGCGACCGCCGGCGCACATCGTCATTGGCTCCTGAGACCCATAGGGTTCAATGTTAACCAATGCTGCTTTGCGCCGCGGTCTTCGACCGCCACGGTGTGCCACGCCAGCGCAGTGACCTCACATCCCACTGTCACACTTCACAGGTCAGGCAGCCGCCATTTCAAGGGCCCACATGGCATGATTTCTACTGCGACACACAGGCCTAGGCCTTGCATTGCCACTCATACAAGCCATTCAATGCATAGCGATTTGTGTACTGTGCAAGCTGTGTGAACGAACCTGTGGGTTGCTTAACTGTGTGCTCCATGTTGTCCTTCCTAGGCACCGTCCGCTGGGACTTGCGAGGAGAAGGATGAATCCTCCCGTGTACCGACCGCTGGTGGACCTGTCGACAATGGAAGAACGACATATCAAACTTACATACCGGCTTGACAGAGCAACTATACATGAACTATGTGCCCAGCTGGAGCCAGACCTGATGTCCCCCATCCGCCAACCCACAGGGATTCCCCCTCTGGTGCAGGTTCTGTCAGTACTCCATTTTTTGGCAAGTGGGTCTTTCCAGACAACAGTGGCCATATCATCTGGGATGTCTCAGCCTATGTTTTCTAAGGTTTTGTCCAGAGTGTTGTCTGCCCTGATGAAATACATGCGGAGCTACATTATTTTCCCTGAGGTGGGCAAATTGGCTACAGTGAAGGTGATTTCTATGCCCTTGGACATATCCCCAACATCATTGGTGCCATTGATGGGACCCATGTGGCTTTGGTTCCCCCCAAAGAAAGTGAGCAGGTGTACCGAAACAGAAAAAGTTATCATTCAATGAATGTCCAGGTGGTCTGTTTGGCTGACCAGTACATCTCCCATGTAAATGCCAAGTTCCCTGGGTCAGTGCATGACGCGTATGTCATGCGAAATAGCAGCATCCCTTATGTGATGGAACAGCTACAGAGACACCGTGTGTGGCTAATTGGTGACTCTGGTTACCCCAACCTGTCGTGGCTACTGACCCCAGTGAGGAATCCCCGGACCAGGGCAGAGGAACGGTACAATGAGGCCCATGGGCGAACTAGGAGGATCATAGAAAGGACCTTCGGGGTCCTGAAGGCCAGGTTTAGGTGCCTGCATATGACAGGGGGATCCCTCATGTACTCACCAAAGAAGGTGTGCCAGATCATCGTGGCCTGCTGTATGCTTCACAATCTTGCATTGCGACGCCAGGTGCCTTTTCTGCAGGAGGATGGTCCAGATGGTGGTGTTGTTGCAGCTGTGGAGCCTGTGGAGAGTGAAGAGGAGGAAGACGACGGGGACGACACGGACAACAGGGATACAGTCATACGACAATACTTTCAGTAGCACACAGGTAAGAAACAGCCACCCCAATTTACATTTACTTGAGGCCTCATGCGTATCCACTGTCTGTGTTTCCCCCCAGTTCCTGTTGACTGATTTGTGACTTTCCCTTCCCTTTTCAGAGCTGTATGACTCACTGCCTGACTTCAGCTTTGTTTTCCCATGGACTAAAGCTTATTGAAATTGGTATGTTGTCATCACAAAGTAACTGGACATTATTGAAGCGTTATGTGTAATACATTTGTTAAGAATACAATCAGACTCCTGTTTATTTAAGTGGAATAAGTGATTTATTTTAAGTGCTACATATAGGTAAATGATTGGGAAGCGGGGATGGGTGGGGGTGGAGTAATGTCCATGGCAGAGTCCAGTTCTCAGTCGCACAGGTGCATTGTCCATATGCCTGTGGAAGGATGGAGCAGGGGCAGTTCAAGGTTGGACAGGGTGACAATGTGGGACAGTGGGATGACATCAGGGGGTATCTTAGGCTGGCGGGGGTCTTGCAATCCTACTCTGTCTTCTTGTGAGATCTCAGGTTCCACTTGCGGGGTGGTTCTTCTTCTGCAGGAGGTGGGGTTCTGGTGGCCTGTCATTGTGTGGGGGCCTCCTATCCACTAGCGCCGGTGGAGGTGGTAGGCTGTTCCTGGGCTGGGCTAGTGACATCGGCCCTTTGGGGTGCCACATGGTCCCGCAATGTGGTGACGATCTGGGTAAGGGCCAGGACGATGGTCCCCATTGCGGAACCGATGTTCCTCAGTTCCTCCCTGAACCCCATGTACCGTTCCTCCTGCAGTTCCTGGATCTCCTGGAACCGGGCCAGTACCGTCGCCATCGTCTCCTGGGAGCGGTGGTATGCTCCCATGATGGAGGAGAGGGCCTCTTGGAGAGTCGGTTCCCCGGGCCTGTCCCCCCCCTGTCGCACAGTAGCCCTCCCAGTTCCCCTGTGTTCCTGGGCCTCTGTCCCCTGGACGGTGTGCCCACTAACACTGCCCCCAGGTCCCTGTTGTTGTTGGGGTGGTGGGTCAACCTGGGTGCCCTGTAGTGGTGGACACACCACTGATTTACGTGCCCTGGAGACAGAGGCATGGGCCCGCTGGGTGGGAGCTGTGCTGGTGTTCCCAGAGGGGGTTGGGTCTGGTGTAGCCTGTGGCTGTCTGTGGGGAACCGACTGTCCAGAGGTCCCCGATGGGCCGGGCTGGTCGTCTGGCTCCAGGGAGACAGAGCTGCTGTCATCGCTGGGGGCCTCTTCTGGAGGTGGGATGGACATCTCTGGACCCTCCATGGCGGTGTGGTGGCGTTCGGGTCCTGCAGGGGTATAAAGGTATGGTTATTGCTTCTGTGTGTGGCATTTCGTGTGATGGGTGGGTGTCCGTGTACCCATGTGCAGGCATTTCCTTGTGGGGGCTTTTGTGAGGGTGGCTTGTGGGGGTGATGTGTGTCTGCAGTGGGCATGCTTTGGTGATGGGTGTCCATGCTTTGGGGTCGCATGCAGGGCTTGGTGTTGGGATGGGTGGGTTGTGATGGTGAGCCTTTTGCTAGGGGTTGGTGTGATGGGGGTGAGGGTGGGGGTATGATTTGGCATGCAGGTGGGGTGGGGGTGGGAAGCAGTAGTGAGGATTTGCCTTACCAGAGTCCATTCCTCCGCCTACTCCTGCGAGGCCCTCTGGATGCAGCATGTGCAAGACTTCCTCCTCCCACGCGGTAAATTCTGGGGGAGTAGGTGGGGGTCCGCCGCCAGTCTTCTGCACCGCAATGTTGTGCCTTGATACCATGGAACGCACCTTCCCCCGTAGGTCGTTCCATCACTTCCTGATGTCCTCCTGATTGCGTGGATGCTGTCCCACCGTGTTAACTCTGTCCACTATCCTTTGCCATAGCTCCATCTTTCTGGCAATTGTGGTGTGCTGCACCTGTGCCCCGAAGAGCTGGGGCTCTACACGGACTATTTCCTCCACCATGACCCTGAGTTCGGCGTCACTGAACCTGGGGTGTCTTTGGGGTGCCATGGGGTGGTGTGGTTGAGGTGTGGGGTGGCGTTTGTGGTGATGAGTGTGGTGCGTGTGGTGGTGTGTGGTGTTTGGTGCATGGATTCTGTGTGGGTGATGGTGTTGTGTGCCTCTGTGTTGTGGGATTCTCTATTCTGTGCTCTGTCTCTAGCCTTCGTCAATGATTTTGGGTCGTAGGGGCTTGTGGGTGATGTGGGTGTGTGTTTTATATTGTGTTGGGTGTGTGGGAGTGGTGTTAGTATGTGTATCAGGTGTGTGTATTTCGAACTGACCAATGTGGCTGAGTTTTCTATGTGTGTGTGTATTTTGACCGCTGCAGTGTGTACCGCCAATGGAATACCGCGTTTGAAAGACCGCCACGTGGATTTGTGGGTCGGAATGGTATGGGCGTATTTCTGTTGGCGTGACGGTGGAGGTTTGGTCAGCGCCATTTTTTCGCTGACCTTTGGTGTGGCGGATTTTTGAGGATGTCGGGTTTTTGGCGGTTTGCCAGTTGCGGTTCAGAATGACTGTGGCGGTTTACCGCAGCCGCGGCGGTGTTATGGCGGTCTTCTGACCGGCGGTAAGCGACTTTTACCACCGAGGTCAGAATGACCCCCTTAGTGTCATATTTAGCCAACTTTAATCGGCTGGTCGCTGAGACATCCTGGCCTGAAGAAAAACAAGCGGCCTTGTTTTACAGGGGACTCAAAGAGGAGCTAAAAGACATCTTAGCGCAAATCGACCCACAACCTGCAAACTGTCAAGATTTAATAAACCTTGTCTTGAGCCTTGATCATCGTTTAAATGAACGAAAAGGAACGCGTAAAAAGACTGAAAAACGTTCTTGGCATGCTCAAGAAAACAAAGACTCAAGAACTCCGAGAGAAAGAACGCTGGAACCGATGGAAATTGGAACCATCAGGAGACCTTTGACCAAAGATGAAAAGGACCTACGCAGAAAAAATGGGCAATGTCTCTATTGTGGGAGGAAAGGTCATTTTGCCAAAGATTGTCCAATCAAAACAAAGAGCAATCGAGGCCCAGTTCAGAAAGTTGCAAACAATGCATCAGTTGAGTCGGGAAATCTAAAGCACCAAGTTGCAGAGAAGAGTTGCTCTTGGGTGTAACCGTGGATCCTTCACAATCAAAACATCTAAAATTGGGAATAAGAGTTCAGGTCAAGAAAAAGACCTATTTCAAGAAGGCTCTAGTCGACTCTGGGGCTACCGGAAACTTTGTTGACGCCCAATTGGTTCGTGCATGGGGGATCCCATGTATTGAAAAGAACACCCCAGAAACCATCCAGGCAGTTGATGGAAAACTCTTGACTGGAGGTCCGATAACTCTTCAGACTGTCCCCTTGACAATAATTTGTGAAGGTAAAAATCAAAGAAAGAAACATAAAGAGGAACTCATCCTTGACGTGAACCATGCTCCCCAGTATGGGATCATCCTTGGCTTGCCATGGTTAACTCATCACAATCCAGAGATTAATTGGGCAGAACGAAAGATCGTGTTCTCATCAGTGCTATGTAAAGAACATTGTCTCCAAAGGACTCAAGAATCGGAAGTTTGCCATTCTTACATAGCTACCGCCGCAGAGAAAGAAGTTCAGTTGCCCAAACAGTATTCGTCTTATGAAGATGTATTTGATGAGAAGGAAGCAGAGAACTTACCTCCTTATAGATCTTATGACTGTCAAATTGATCTAGTCCCGGGGGGATACTTCCCAACTGTCGTGTGTATGCCCTGTCAGAACATGAAAATCAACATTTACGAAAATACTTGGATCAATTCTTAGAGAATGGTTTCATCCGCCCCTCTAAGTCTCCCACAGCTTCTCCTTTGTTTTTTGTTCCAAAAGCGAACGGAGAGCTTCGAACTTGTATCGATTATAGGGGCTTGAACAAAATCACCATCAAGAACAAATATCCTTTGCCTCTAATTCCGGTCTTAATGGAACAAGTAAAGAAAGCAAAAATCTACACGAAGCTTGATCTTCGAGGTGCTTACCATTTGGTCAGAATGAGAGAGGGTGACGGATGGAAAACGGCATTCAAAACCAGATATGGCCTTTTTGAATACACCGTCATGCCTTTTGGTCTGTGCAATGCTCCAGCAGCATTTCAATTTTTCTTAAATGACGTTCTTAGAGAGTACCTCAATATCTTTGCCATAGTTTACATTGATGACATTTTGATCTACTCGGACAATGAGAATGAACATGTTCAACATATCAAGAAAATTTTGCCAGCCCTCCGTAAACACCATTTATATTGCAAGCTAACCAAGTGTGAGTTTCATGTTACCACAGTTGAGTTTTTAGGGGTTATCCTTACCCCTCAAGGTATGGTGATGGCAGAAAGGAAAGTAAAAGCCGTATCTGAATGGCCCATCCCAAAGACTGTTCGTGATGTACAATGTTTCCTGGGCTTTGCAAATTTTTACCGGAGGTTCATCAATCATTTCTCCCAGACAGTGGCTCCAATTACTAAGTTATTAAGAAAGAAAGACAAATTTGTATGGTCCCCAGAAGCAGACCAAGCCTTTTCAACTTTGAAAGAAGCTTTCTCCACTGCCCCAGTCTTGACTCATCCAGATGCGGATCGACCTTTCATAGTGGAAGCTGATGCTTCAGATGTGGCGATAGGAGCAGTCTTGTCACAACGAAACAAAGACACTGGTCAGCTTCATCCTGTAGCTTACATGTCTCAGAAGTTGAACGAAGCCGAACAGAACTATGTCATTGCTGAAAAAGAGCTTCTGGCGATTCGTGACGCCTTTAAAGAATGGAGACATCATTTGTTGGGAGCTAAATATACTGTCACAGTATATACTGATCATCGCAATCTTCAATTCATGAGTTCTGCCAGACTTTTGACTCCTCGGCAATTACGCTGGATGCTGTTTTTTGCCGAGTTTGATTTTGTGGTAACCTTCCGGCCTGGTAAAGATAATCGCAAAGCTGACGCCTTGTCCCGCCAAGAGTCTACCACATTGCCTGCAGTTCAAACCTCCAGAGCTATCATTGCTCCTGACAAGGTCCTATGTATCATAAAAACAGAAGATTTCTTTGAAGACATCTGCAATTCATTCACTGTTGAAAAATGGCAGTCGTGGGCCCAAGCAGATCCGAAAAGATCAATCAAGCAAGGATTACCCTTTCACGATGCTCGTTTGTTCATGCCCACTACCAAACTTCGCAAGATAGTGTTTCATTGGTTGCATGTTATACCTACAGCAGGTCACCCTGGTACTCCTAAAGCTCTTGAATTAATCCAACGCTATTTTTGGTGGCCTACCTTAACAAAGGATGTAAAAACAATGGTAAACAACTGCGAAGTCTGTGCTCGCACTAAAACAAGTCATTCAAAACCGAAAGGGTTGTTACACCCACTCCCAACCCCAAGTCGTCCGTGGGAACACATCTCTTTAGACTTTATTACAGGTCTGCCAGTGGTTCAACAGCATTCAGTAATTCTGGTGGTAGTAGATAGTCTCACGAAATATGGACATTTCATTGCCTGTAAGAAATTACCCACCTCTAGTGAACTGGCAACTATCTTACTGAATAGAGTGGTTCGTTATCATGGACTGCCAAAAGTGATCCTCTCCGATCGGGGATCGCAATTTGCCTCCAACTTCTGGAAGACATGGTGTAAAACACTCCAAGTGACATCTACCCTATCTACTAGCCACCATCCTCAAACAGATGGTCAAACGGAGAGACTAAATCAGACTTTGAAGCAATACCTACGTGCTTACGATGAAAAAACACTTAATTCATGTACATCAATGCTATGGTTAGCTGAGTTAGCCTACAACAACTCCTTCCACACGTCTACTGGCGTTACACCCTTCTTTGGTTTGTTTGGCTATCATCCTGACACCTTGCCCATCACAATTCCTCAAGAAAGTTCTCTCACTCCAGCTGTGTCAGAAATCATTCAACATTTGCATCAAACTCAGAAATCGATTCAACAACATTTAGAAAAAGCCCCAAAAAAATACATAAAGCATTATGACAAGAAACATTGTGAGGGACCGCAGTATCAACCTGGTGACAAAGTGTAGCTTTCCACAAAACATATAGACTTCAAGAAGAAGCACATGTTCAACCCCAAATGTATAGGTCCTTACACTGTTCTTCAGCAAATCAATCCTGTGACCTATAAACTACAATTGCCAAAATCATTACGGATTCATCCAGTGTTCCATACTTCCCTCTTAAAAAAGGCAGTCCAAAAGTTCCACCCTCATCCAGCTCCTGTTCTAGTACAGGGGGAAGAAGAATATGAAGTCAAGAAAGTGTTGGACTCTAAACTGAGAGGGCGTAACCTATGGTACTTAATCTCATGGAAAGGTTATGGCCCTGAAAGTAATTCATGGGTTTCCGCATCTGATGTTCATTCTCCAGTACTTGTGAGACGCTTTCATTGTCTCAATCCAGATAAACCAGGCCCTAGAGCGCACCTGGGAGAGGGGAGTACTGTCAACACCAGGACAGTGCGCGCTCCACGGGCATCTAGAATGCAAAAACCCAATACTCGCAAGATAATGTAATTTATGCATTGTGATGATATGTTATTGTTTAATCTTTTGCATTGCAGAATTCCATCTAAAAGATTAATTTTTAAGGTGCTTATAAATACTGTACATTTGCAATGTATTGCTGCAGACATTCAGAGTGTGTTAGGGTGTGGTCCCTTTCCAGGGCCTTCTAGAGGAATATGTGACAGAACAACTAGGTCCTAAACAACTATAGCCTAAACCACTACTGCTAAACAACTAAAAAGTCTCTACAACTAAGTACTGAACAACTACTGTCTAAACAACAATTGTGCCTAAATAACAATTGCCTGAACAACTACTATATGTTTATATATTCTAAACAACTAATAAACCATAAAAACCAAAATGAAAATCTTACCTTAAAATTAGTTGTTCAGGTAATTGTTATTCAGGCACAATTGTTGTTTAGACAGTAGTTGTTCAGTACTTAGTTGTAGAGACTTTTTAGTTGTAGAGCAGTAGTGGTTCAGGCAAGTAGTGGTTTAGATCTAGTTGTTCAGGATGTTTCCCCTTCTAGAGACTTTCCCTGCAACATGCCTGGGCGTGGTTCTAGGCTGGGCCAAGACTCTATAAAAGAGAGTCAGACCAACTTCCAGTGCTCACTATTCAGAGGTCCCGGTGCAGAGCAGCAGCTTCTTCCTGAGCTCCTGTCCCGGAGGCCTATTTGGATTTTCCAGTCTTCTGCACTCATCTCTCATTGGTGATCACTGTTTCCAGGCGGTAAGACGGTGTTTGGACATTTCCCAACACCGTAATTGAGAATTTTCATATTCTTGATTTTAATTCTTAAATGAATAACAGATTACTTGTGTGCTGCCATTTTTTGACATTTGTATGGTGGTTTGCAAATAGGGAGGACGCGCAATTTATTCCATAAAGATTTGACTTCGTTATTACATTGTTGTTCATTGCGCGCTGATATTTCTTGACATTTACATGATGTTTTACGAGTTGGCAAGACGTGCAAATCATTTCATGAGCATTTAACTTTGTTGTTCATTGCGCGCGCGCTACCTTTTCTTGACATTTACATGGTGGCATTCGAATCGGCGAAACGCGCGATTCACTTCTCGTGTGTAATTCATGCTGTTCATTGTGCGCTACCATTTTCTGGCATTTACATGGTGGCATTCGAATCGGCAACACGCGCAATTCTTTCCTTGAGTGTTTTTTCATGTTATTCATTGTGCGCTACCACTTCTTGGCATTTGCATGGTGGCATTTGAATCGACAAGACGCGCAATTCTTTCCCTGAGTGCTTTTCATGTTGTTCATTGTGCGCTACCATTTCTTGGCATTTGTATGGTGGCATTTGAATCGGCAAGACGCGCAATTCTTTCCTCGTGTATAAATAATGTAAATTACTGTGCGCTACTATTCTAAGACATTTCTTGGTAGCATTTCAAGTTGACACGTTGCGTGATTTATTCCTTGAATCTACGTTGTGTGATTTCATGGTGCACAATCCTTTATGGTGTTTAATACTCATATAAAAATCTGCAATGTGGGCAATTCATTTCCCAATGTTTTTTCTGAGATGAACACAACAATACCAGAGTTCTAGATGTAATGCTGTGTGTTCCTGATATATATTCTTAAAAGGAGATTCATATGGTTGTTTAGAAATTCCTCAGAGTGTTTCCTGATTCTCATGCTAAAGAAAGTACTAAAATCTGAAAGTCCTATTTAACTTTTCCTGTTTCCTCCTCAGGCATTCGCTCATCTAAAGCCTAGTCAGTTTTAGGACTATTCTAGGGTTGTTCATGTTTTTTCGGAAAAGACAAAGCATGGTACTGATTTCATGAGATGTAATTTTGATGTTGTGTTTTAACCTTTTGCTTCCTACAGGTCTCCTTCCCAGCTGTTCCCGTCCTAATCCCCTTTTCCCCACTTGGACTCTCTTAGACTCTGTGATAAATCTAATCAGAGTATTGGAGCTGTCTTGTGGTGGAAGTGTTGGGAACGTGCACAGACCCCGAGGATCTGGTGACTCTGACAGAATAGTGAGCCCACAAATTATTATCCTCCTGGTTTGTGTATGTTCTCAGGATGGCCACATTGGACGAGCTAGTCAAGGCTATCACCCAGCTCCAGTCAGAAGTGGTATCATCAAAGGATTTGACAAATAGTCTAGCTGAGAGGGTGAGTCAGTTACAGAATAAGGTTGAGAAGAAAGAACAAAGTCTCACAGGTGTGTCTTGGCCAGGTACTTCTTCTCAGACTTCTTCTCAGACTTCTGGAGGTAATCCGACTAACATTTCCCTCAATGTTCCTTCAGCCATTCCTTTAGCTCCCCCAGAACGCTTCTCAGGTGATCCCTTGAAAGCGTAATCTTTTCTGGTTCAAGTGGAACTTCACTTCACCTGCAGACCACATACTTTGCCCGATGCCCAGTCTAAAGTAGCTTTCTTGTTGTCATATCTGTCTGGAGATGCAGCTACCTGGGCTATTCCTCTTGTGCGTAAAAATAGTCCCCTGTTGTACAACTGGAAAAATTTTGTTCGGCCCGAGGATCTGGTGACTCTGACACTTTGTGTCATTGGCCAATGCTATTTAAGGGAGCTTGTCTATGCACTGTGTAAAGACTACTAGCACTTTCCTCTTCCTGTACATTGTTTATGACATACACCCCAAAATGTGTCTATTACTCCACACACATGTGCTGAATTTGTACCACTAGCCTGCAGCGTCTTACAGACAGTATGGGGCAGGCCTGCATCTGCACCAGCACTAGCACAGTACTCAGAAACCTGCCCCAACACAGGCATCCTTGGACCATGGCAACAATGGCAGGCCACACAGTATAGGCAAGACATCCATAATTGCATTCAGATAATGTGCAGGTAGGAACAAATAAATGAACATAATTAAACTGCCGATGCATAATAGCTCAAGTATTTGTGCCTTGTAATGGTACACACATATTAGAAACAAGAGACAAGGATGTATTAATGCATTCCTCAAAACTTTGCAATACTCACACAATCCCTGGGCAGTTGTTGGTCTTTTTGCGGTGACAATGAGTTGGATGTCTTCAATATCTGGGGCAGGGTTAGAAGCTATGGGTGTCATAATGGGTTGGCCCCAGGAACAACCATTGCATGCCCCTCCGATGCAGAATACTGTCTCATGCAGCCCCATATGGTCATGGAGGCATAAAGCAACAAAACACCTGCATGACAATTCCATGTACATATGGTGCAGTTCAATGCACCACAGGAGTGTCAGGGAAAGTGAGGCTTTGTAGATGCCAGGGTCTCCATTATCTGAGCCTCTGTCTGACTGACAGATTATAGATGTTTGACAGTTGTTCTGATCTACCAGTAGGTTGACTTGCTCAGTCAGCATAACAAGTTGATTTTTAAACTGTTGCCCATGCACAGAAATGTCCAAATATCACAAAGCTATGTTTTCCTTTCATGTATTGCAGGTGGGCCTCCACCCTACACCATTGGAGAGGAGTCCAGATTTGAAGACCCCAATGCTGCTAGTAAGTGTCACCTTCTGCGTCACATGTGGCAATACAGGGTTTTGTGGAAGACAGTTTGATGGGTGCAATGCAATGATTAAAAGTTTGCATGACCAATGCTATGAAATCATCTGAGTTAGCCTGTTGACATCATGTTTGATGCAATGTTGAGCATTGAGAATGGCTTGATTGTTGCACAAGTGGCAATGTGTGCTGCTATGGAATTGTGGGTGTTAGGAAATGGAAAGCATGCCCACATATACCTTGATGTCAATCATGATAGGTGTCAGAGCTGCTGTTTATGTGATTAGCATGCCTGTTGCCAACAACTTTGTCACTGCACTTTTGACAGTACTCTGTGCCACATGTAGGTTACAGTTAATCATGAAACGGTACAGATGAAGGAAATGTATAGAGATCTCTAGGGGGCTTATGTAGGAGACACTTGCACCACTGGTGCCTTGGTACTTTTCAGATTTAAATTGAGGCCACAGTCTTGCAAGGAGCTGTATTGTGCTGGGCAACATTAACTGGAGTGCACAATTAGTATACAACTCAGCTCCAGATGGTTGTGGGAAATGTCTTTGGATTGTAGAAAACTAGGGCCCGTATTTATACTCCGTTTGCGCCGAATTAGCGTCATTTTTTTCGACGCAAATTCGGCGCAAAACGAATGCCATATTTATACTTTGGCGTTAGACGCGTCTAGCGCCAAAGTATGGGCAAATAGCGTCATTTTTTTACGTGAACGCCTTCCTTGCGTTAATGAGATGCAAGATAGGCGTTCCCGTCTAAAAAAATGACGGCGACGCAAATGCGTCGTATTTATACTCCCGGGCAAAAATCACGCCCGGGAGTTGGCGGGTCAAAAAACCCCGCATTTGCGCCACTTTTTATCGCCTGGGTCAGGGTAGGCGTTAAGGGGCCTGTGGGCTTAAAATGAGCCCACAGGTGCCCTCCCCTGCCCCCAGGGACCCCCCTGCCACCCCTGCCCACCCCAGGAGGACACCCAAGGATGGAGGGACCCACCCCAGGGACATTCAGGTAAGTTCAGGTAAGTATAAATTTTTATATTTTTAAATTTTTTTTGGTGGCATAGGGGGGCCTTATTTGTGCCCCCCTACATGCCACTATGCCCAATGACCATGCCCAGGGGACATAAGTCCCCTGGGCATGGCCATTGGGCAAGAGGGCATGACTCCTGTCTTTACTAAGACAGGAGTCATTTAAATGGCGTCTGGGCGTCGAAAATAATGGCGCAAATCGGGTTGAGGCGATTTTTTTGCCTCAACCTGACTTGCCCCATTTTAAGACGCCCTAACGCCATTTTCCCCCTACGCCGGCGCTGCCTGGTCTACGTGTTTTTTTTCCACGCACACCAGGCAGCGCCGGTCTGCTAGCGCCGGCTAACGCCATTCCATAAATACGGCGCCCGCATGGCGCTTCAGAATGGCGTTAGACAGCGCTAAATATTTTGACACTAAACTGCGTTAGCGCAGTTTTGCGTCAAAAAGTATAAATATGGCCCTAGATCTCAGCAGAGTGCTGAGTGTGTACCTGGTACTAAGGTGATATCTAACATGCATGTGCACATGTTGTTCAATAGGCAGGAATACTGTAGCAGCACCCAGTGCAGTATCAATATTTCTGTGGCCCTAAGGGCATCCATACAGCCACCATGTGTGTCCCGCATTACACATTTTGCGCAACATAGCACAAGGTAGGCACAATAGTTACGAAATCTGGAGACAACTTTGATGTGCTGTTCAGGCTTTGCCCAAACTATATGGGAACTTTGCATTAATTCAAAAATGTAGGCACATCATGAACAATGGTCTGTGCCCCCTTGTAACATATGGTCAGATCAGGTCTTAAACCAGGACACACGAATTAAGCTTTACTAAACCTTAGAGTAGCCAGTGGGAAGGTTCCAGCCACCCTGTCAGATGACCCTCACCTTGCATCCATGATGCCTGGGCAAGGCTTGATGTACCACCAGCGGTGTCAAAGTGGTGGATTGCATACAAAGTGCCACATATCGACAATGGCACATGGAATCTTGACTTGTCGTGCCACTTGATCCTCACTAGTTTGTTCACACAAAAGTTGAGCAAGGATGCAGTAGGCCACTCACCTCTGGGCCCTGATGGTCAACAATGGATAGCCGTTATCCCAGTGGCATGTACAAGATACCGTAGATGGCTGTTAGGAAATAGTTGTAGATTTGGAGTCAGTCATTGTTGTGGAATGTGTGGTGGACTGCATGTGTCATCTGTGAAGGGTTTGTAAATTGCATGTCTGTTCTACCTCCACCCAATGCTGTATTTAATGCTTTATTCTCCTCAATGTATTTTTCAATGCTATACAATGTCCAGTTCACATACCCCATGAGAGAACCTTAGACATTTGTAGTACAATCACAGTTCAGGGGTGAGGGACATGCAATGAGGCAAAATTAGGAGAAGTGTGCATTTCTGGGGAGGTGTCTAAATTGCCAATAGGTAAGATTTGAGACAATGACAGTACATAGCACACAAGTCAACAGTGCTTGAGTGAAGAGGGCACGTTTCCTGCTGTCACAACACTGGCAGGATCTTGAGCACAGAACTAAGGAGATATTGTCCATGTGGCACAGACTGGTGCTACTGGGTGGTTTTCCTTGTGAATGTTGTTCCTTCATCCTCTGATGTGTGTTGTGCCTCCTGTGCCACGGGTGGTGTTGTTGATGAGGTTGAGGGGGCCACACACACATCAGGGGATAGAGATGTGGAGTCAAAGGTCCCGGCAGCTGCCAATTGTATGAACAGATAATGCATCAATGCAGCAAGGTGGAACTGCTGATTTCTCAACACAACAGCAACCTCACGGTGGTAGGCAGTCATGTTTTCCCTGAGGGAGGCCACTTCCCGCTGTATGGACTCCAGGGTATTCTGTATTGCCCGAGCCTCTTGTCTATAATGCTGCTGCCACTTTGGGAGGGAAATTGTTGAAGCCTCTGCCTAATGACAGCTGCTATTTTGGCCAGGGACTGCTGGAGTCCATGTAGAAGGGAATGGGTGGCTCTGATGGCAGCTGAGTTGTCCTTAATTAGACTGAGGCACCTCTGCACTCCCTCTAGGATGCCTCCCATGGTCTCCATCCCCACTCACATCTGCTTGGCCAGCTCCCGCTGGACTTCTACCACTGTCATCTGGAAGGTGATGTCTGGGTCCTCAGAGTCGAGGGCTGTGTCATGACTGGCTGGTGCTGTGTGTTGGTAGCTGGGTGGTTCATGTGGAGACCCCTCAATGCTGTGTGTTCTCCCTGCAAATAGAGGTGGTGTTTGGAGGGAACCTAGGACATCCTAGAGAGTTTCCTTTTTTCATGTTGGCAGCTGGTCACACATGTCATCTGTAAAATCCACGACAGGCAGGTTACCAGGAGGTAAGGCATCATCCTTTGCAATGAGATAGTGAGATGTTAATCTTGGATTGTGGTGGCTGTTGACATGGCTCATCATTTACTTGTTAATAGAGACTCAATGACATGTTACAGACCCAAGGCTGTAGTTGTATATTATGGCCCTCATTACAACATTGGCAGTATTGACCGCCTACCGCCACGGCAGCCAACATAAAGTCGCCGTGTCTACCAGCCGCCCACCCGCATTATGACCGTAGATGGAATTCCGCCAGAAGGCTGTCGAAATACCGTTGCCGGTCATGGCGGTGGACGGCGGTAAGGTGGTGCTGCTGTCAGCAGCAGCGCCACGCCAGCAAAACACCACCGACCGCATCATGAGCAATGATATGGCCTGGCGGTGTTTTGCTGGTGGACGCTGCTACTGGCAGCAAGGCTGCGTCCCGTCTCCTGCCGGAGGACCCCCTGCAAGCAGGTAAGTCGGGTTCTCTGACAGGAGAAGGGGCAGCGGTGGTGTGTGCATGTGTGGGGGTGTTGTGTGTGTGTGTGGGGGTGTATGTTTTTTTATGCGTTCATGTGTGTGTGTGCCACGTTGAATGAGTGTGTGTATGACTGAATGTGAGTGTATGTGTGTGTTGTGTGTTGTGAATGCCTCTGTGCGACAATGTATGTTGGTGTGTGTTGCAGTGTGTGGGTATGTATGTGTGCATGCTTGGGTGGATGTGGGTATGCGTGTGTGTATGAGTGTGTATTTGTGCGCGTGTATAAATGTGCAGGAGGGGGAGGGTGGGGCAGTGCTCTGGGGAGTGGGAAGGAGGCGGGGGAGACCCCTATCAGCGAGTGAAGGGATTCCCTGGCACTGATAGTGCCTACCACCATGGTTTTTGTGACAATACGCTTGCCCCAAAAACCATGGCGGTAGGCAGGGTCATAATCCCGAGGGTGGGATTGTGACGGCCGCCTGGCTTGAGACCGAAGGCTCCAGTCCAGGGCCGTTACCACCCTGGTGGATGGAGTGGTACATTGGCAGTTTGGCTTGAGCCAAACTGCCAATGTCATAATTTGGGAAAAGGTACCGCCAGACTGTTGGCAGTACCTTTCTCCAAATGACCGCCAGGGTCGTAATGACGGCCTATGTGTAGCACTGTGCATCACACATGCAGCAAGCTCGCAAGTTATTTTGGGGCATATTTAGTAGCCACTAGCACCACCGGAGCGTCACTTTTCATAATGCTCCAGTGGCGCAATGCCCTGTGCCGGATTCACAAGGCTTAATTGTGGCTTAATGCCACCTTGTAAAAAGGGCCTCTTCACACACAGCATACTGCGTGGTTGGGACGTGCAATGGGTGTTGCTGTGGGCATGCTACAGCAACACCCATTGCATTTTGACACTGCCTCAGATTTACAAGTTTTCGTAAACCCCTGCGAGTTTTCGTAAACCCAGGGGTGGCCTTGGCATGGCACAACCAAGTTAAATGTCATCTTTTCTCCTCATTTTTTACTTTTTCCATGCGTGCTACATTTTGCAACACACATAGACAGAGCTGATGGCCTTTTTAGAATGTTTTTGTGCAGGAAGGTGTTAATTCCTGCACAAAAACAATCTCCCCCTCAATGCAGCTACCCTAGTACTATGGTGCAAGGCTTGCTGCGTTGACCCATGTCAGCTAATTTATTGCAGGTGCAGGGAGTAACACAGGGGTGCCCCACATTCTAGTAAACACTGGGCATCGCTGAGTTTTTAAAATGACGGTGCACATCTCTGACCTTGGGGAAGCATAGCACGCCATAATTTACTATTGCATCCAGCCCTTTGTTCTTTGATCCCACACCACCTACTTCCGTGCAGGCTCCTTGTCCCTGCCACTGCCACCATGGTGGCATGTAATTAGCCTTCTCATTCATCATGGTCGATAGTACCACAGTCGTGTAATGTGTGCTGTCACTCTTTTGTTGGTATGATGCATTGGCACCATGAATGATGGGACTAGTACAGCATAGCACAGGTAGATCCATTGCATACAATGATTTTGTTACATTTTAATCTGCCTGTAGCAGGCCCCATACGTGTGCTAATTGGAAGGGACGGTGCAACCATTATGGATTTTGTGCCCAATTAGATTGTACCTCCCTAAATTTGGAACATTTCCTTGCACATGACATATCGGCAACAGGCATGTGTTGGTATAAGTATGTTGAATGTGGATCAATGCATGCATTTTGTGACTTTGTTGATGTGGCACAAGGGGAATGTTCATCTTGGTTCCACATGGGCTACTATTTGATTGATGATAAAGTTACATTATTGGCTAGTGACATTGTGCCGGTAGCGTAACATTGATGCCACTTGTGGCAGTTCTTCCGCATGTTGGTTGTAGCATTAAGCAGTACACCAACCATTCACACAACACACTCTATCTTGTCAGATGGTGAGATTGCAGCTACTTGAACAGTTGAACACATAATGTTCACCAAAATGTCCCATGTGTTGTATGTGTTGAATTTTTGTGGCCATTCCAATGCCTGATGCAGGATACAGCACACATGAGAAGGGCAATGACACAAGAGGAAGGGAAGCATTTTTCCCTGTTACGCCACCCTGACACCACCCGTGTGGTGGTATTGACTTCAGTCACAGTCTCTGATGTATAAGTTGTGTATGACAATATGCAATGGGTGTTGTTGTGGCACAGCCACACTAATTGCACGTCACTTCCAGGAAATGTGCTTCATATTTACATAGTGGAGTATACCCATAGTGAGTGTCTTATGTCCACGTTGTGTACTTGTCGGAGTGCATTTCTCAGAACGTCAGTACAAGAGTAGCGTGGGTGGCAATGGGGCGTTTTGATTCAGGGCCTATGTGTCCTGATCCAACCCTTTAGCATGCTTTGAGTGTCTCCTATGTGTCTTTCCCTTCTGCCCATTTGTGATATTCCAGATAGTCCTCCCCTGCAATATACCCTACATTTGTGGAGTTCTTGGTAGTCTGCAATGTCCTTTCCTGCGATTCCAGTGACCAACTCCTCCGGGATGACTGCTGCAACCATCTCGTCCTGCTCATCCAGGTCCTCCTGTGGTGCAGGACTTCCACCTCCAGTCTGCAGTGCTGCATTTTGGTTCCTGGCCAGTTTTTTCTTCATCCTGCACTTGCAGTCCTCCTCACCTCTGCCACACAATTGACTTTGTCTACTATTGTCTGCCATTTAGTGTCTCTCCTACCAACTGGCAATTTGGAGTTGATGAAGAGCTGGTGTTGGTGCTCCTTCACCTCTCTGACCAGGATTTCATTCTCATACTCACTAAAGGGAGACCGGTGCTTCCTCTTCTCCTTCTCCTGGGACTTTGCTGGACTCTCCTGGCTGGTACTTGGGTGATTGGGGTCTTCCTGGGGTCTCTCCTGCCCTGCATTCTCCATCTTGTCTTTCCAAATGTTTTTTTTTAATTGTGCATTTTTTTACGCTAATGTGGTTCAATATGGCGCTAACCTGTTTTGCATCAAAAATACGTGCCGCCAAACGGTCTAGCATCACTTTTGCATTATTAGTGTCATTTTTCTTACAGCATGTCGCAATAGTTAGCATCAGTTGTTAATGCTAACCATTCCTCAGCGCCATCGTGCATCATATTTTAAATATGGTGCATGGATGGCACTAGGGAATGACAGTAGCTTACCATTAAAAATGTTGACGCACAACTGTGTTAGCGCTAGTTGTTTATCATTTTTCATAAATATGGGCCACAGTGCCTAGTGCAGAGGTCTTCAACATTTTTTGCTCTAAACCTCCCCTAAGATACATGTTTTGAAGTCAGGCCCCTTCAAAAAATTTATGACAAGGATTTGGGGAGAGGGAGGGGGAGTGATGATTGCAGAGTGTGGGGATCATGAGATCATTTCAGGGGTGCTTTTCTGTAGCTTGTAATCCACACTAACTATAAGACTTATGAAGGAACAACAGTGTCAAACAAAACCAGAATTGACAAAAAACACGACTCCCCATAATGGTGGTGCTGTGGGCACCAATGCAACTCTACCTGCTGCACTAATGATGGTTGTGGTCCTGGGAAGCAGGCTATCTCCTCTTCTTCTTTCACTCTTTCACTGTGTCTGACCATGAATTAAATCTTGAAAAAAGCTCTGTCTCTTTCTGAAAAAAATTAGATACTGCACGCCGCCTTCTTTTTTGGGGCCAAGGATGCCATCTGCCCTAATGCTTGCAAGAAAAATGAGCCCCCATGCCCATTTTGTATAGTAAAACCATCATAATTTTGATGCAGTGGGCCCCTCAGGCCCCTGGGAAAAAGTGTCACTGCACCTTCTTTAGTAATGACATCTACTGCTTTGCAAAGCAAGCTGCCGCCTCTGCTCTTTGTTAACAAAATGAGCTCCCATCTCACACTATTCCTCTTCCTCCAATCTCTAATCATCCCTTTCAGCTCTCTGATGCCCAAATAAAGCTTTCTCCTCTGCTTCATTTTTCCGCTCCCTTGGGCCTCAAAGAAATGCTGGCATGCCCTGAGTCTCTAATGCAGCTGCAGAACCAATGATATCTACAGCACTGTGAAGGCAGACTGCCTACTTTGCCCACTCAATGGGGCCATCACTACTTTGCCAGATAACCAAAGCAGGCTTTCTGCTGCTTTGTATGTAAAAAAATAGATCTTAACCCCCCCCCTTCCCATTGATTGGACCCTGTTTTGTGCACAGCAATGGTGGTCTGGGCCCTAATACTACCACGTTCTTTTTCCTAGGAAGACTGTCATAGCTGGGGTTCAGTGGTCACTCTCTGAGGATAAGTGGAGTGAGGCTCTTTTGCTGTGGAGCAGAGAGAGATAGAGATCTAAACATGCCTTCTCACTAAGGTGCCTGCTAGCTGAAAGACATGTAAATGCATGCAACTGGTTGATCACAAATGTAAAGGCTGCTTTTAAGTTAGTATAGGTTTTAACTAATGGAGTCACCTGAATCCTGAAGCTTCACAGTGACAATATTTATTCTTTTTGATAGGTAATATACGTTTCCATTAAGAGGAGTGCGCCATTTTAATGGACACATATCACAATATTTACACTGGATATAGGGGGTCATTCTGGGACCGCCAGAATACCGCTGCGCGGTCAAAAGACCGCCGCGGGTATTCTGGGTTTCCCGCTGGGCTGGCGGGCGACCGCCAGAAGGCCGCCCGCCAGCCCAGCGGTAAACACCCTTCCATGAGGATGCGGGCTCCGAATAGAGCCGGCGGAGTGGAAGGGGTGCGACGGGTGCAGTTGCACCCGTTGCGATTTTCAGTGTCTGCATAGCAGACACTGAAAATCTTTGTGGGGCCCTGTTACGGGGGCCCCACGACACCCCATACCCCCATTCTGTTCCCGGCGGCCAAAACCGCCAGGAACAGGATAGCGGTATGGGGGTCGGAATCCCCATGGCGGCGCAGCAAGCTGCGCCGCCATGGAGGATTCCCCAGGGCAGCGGGAATCCGGCGGTACACCGCCGTTTTTCCGTTTCTGACCGCGGCTGTACCGCCACGGTCAGAATGCCCATGGGAGCACCGCCAGCCTGTTGGCGGTGCTCCCGCGGTCGTTGGCCCTGGCGGATTTTACCGCCAGGGTCAGAATGACCCCCATAGTCTGAATGCTTATTACTAAAATGTATTTTTAAAGCAGTTTTATCTTAAACACTATTTTGCAGCAGCCTCTTTTATACTGCGTAATACATTTTTAAAATAACTGCATTCACTGTGCTTTCTGTCAAAGGCTGGGACCTTGTAGCACTATGAATAAAAATACAATCACTATTCCTCACTGGACCAATCAGGACTTAGTTTTGTGACTCTCTGGTCACACATACAGACATCTGCAGTGATTGCATTGGCCAACTAAGGTTCCATAACGTAAAAGAGCATATGCCCCTTTGATTGCTTTAACTTACATTTATTTTTATTTGAGGTGTGTGTGTGTTATTGAATTCGTAGTTACCTGAAGGTGAAAAAAAGGGATAACATTTTCTTCTTTATAGCCATGTTTTTGGCCCCCATGTCACTCAATAGTACAGTTTCCACACTCTTTTTATGCACTTTAACTTCTGTATGGAAATGAAAATGCACCTGCCTTGCTTCCAGGCTGTTTACCTTTACGAGTGTTTGCAGACTTATTGTGCCATACCCCTTGGGAACACATCCATAGACCCCCACTTTGGTAAGCCCCGCAGTTTGAAGATGTTAGAAATTGGGTCTTTGGTTGGCAGTCAGGTTACCCCCCTGTCCAAGCAAGGACCCTCACTCTAGTCAGGGTAAGTCACACACAATCCAAATTATCCTGTACCCACCCTCTGGTAGCTTGGCACTGAGCAGTCAGGCTTAACTTAGAAGGCAATGTGTAAAGTATTTGTGCAATAAATCATACAATAACACAATGTAGCACCACAAACATACACCACACAGTGTTTAGAAAAATATATAACATTTATCTGGGTATTTGTAGGTCAAAACGATAAAAGATGCAATATGAAATTGTAGAGATATCACTGAAAAGTGATATAAAGGGGGTCATTCTGACCCTGGCGGTCATGGACCGCCAGGGCCAACGACCGCGGAAGCACCGCCAACAGGCTGGCGGTGCTTCAGGGGCAATTCTGACCGCGGCGGTAAAGCCGCGGTCAGAAAAGGGGAACCGGCGGTTTCCCGCTGGTTTTCCCCTGCCCCAGAGAATCCTCCACCGCGGCGCTGCAAGCAGCGCCGCCATGGGGATTCCGACCCCCATCCCGCCATCCTGGTCCTGGCGGTAAAAACCGCCAGAAACAGGATGGTGGGAACGGGTGTCGTGGGGCCCCTGGGGGCCCCTGCACTGCCCATGCCACAGACATGGGCAGTGCAGGGGCCCCCTAACAGGGCCCCATTAAGATTTTCAGTGTCTGCAAAGCAGACATTGAAAATCTCGACGGGTGCCACTGCACCCGTCGCACACCAGCAACTCCGCCGACTCCATTCGGAGCCGGCTTCATCATTGCTGGGGCTTTCCCGCTGGGCGGGCGGGCGGCCTTTTGGCGGTCGCCCGCCTGCCCAGCGGGAAAGTCAAAATGACCGCCGCGGTCATTTGACCGCGGTACGGTCTTTTGGCGGTCTCAGCCCGGCGGATGGCGCCCGCCGCCCTCCGGGTTCGGAATGACCCCCAAAGTGTCTTAAGTCTTTAAAAAGCAAACAAAGTCTCTTTCAAGCACAAAGTACCTGGTTTAGAGTGGAAAATCTCCACAAAGGGCCGCAGAGGAGGAGATGCGTGAAAAATGGTGTGTGCGTCGGTTTCGCCCCTTCACACACGGACTTGCATCGTTATTTTTCACGCAGGGAAGATGTGCGTTGTTTTCCGGCATGCGGACAGTCTCCTTCTGTGGGTCGCGGGATTACCAGATGTCCCGGGGTCTGTGCGTGGAATCCTGGTCTTGTTATCCGGCTGCACGTCATTCCGGTGGGCTGTGAGTGGAATTTTCTCCCTCACGGCAGGCGTCGCATCGATTTCCTCTCTGGAAGTGGGGCGGCGTTGTCTAGGCGGGCCTTTGTGTCGAAGTTCCGGTCGCACCGCAGGTGTCGCGTCGATCTTTCCTTGCGGGGTCGAGCGGCGTCTTTCCGGATCGGCGTGCAGTGAATTTTTCACCGCGGATCAAGCTGTGCGTCAAATTCTTCGGCGCACAAGGAGTCCAGTTGAAAGATGGAAGTCTTTTTGGTCCTGAGACTTCAGGAAACAGGAGACAAGCTCTATCCAAGCCCTTGGAGAGCCCTTCTGCAGCAAAGCAAGAGTTCAGCAAGGCAGCAGTCCTTTGTAGAAAGCAGTCAGGTGAGTCCTTTGAGCAGCTAGGCAGTTCTTCTTGGCAGGATGCAGGTTCTGGTTCAGGTTTCTTCTCCAGCAAGTGTCTGAGGTGGTAGAACAGAGGCCCTGTTTTATACCCAAATGTGCCTTTGAAGTGGGGGAGACTTCGAAGAGTGGCTAAGAAGTGCACCAGATCCCCTTTTAGTTCAATCCTGTCTGCCAGGGTCCCAGTAGGGGGTGTGGCAGTCCTTTGTGTGAGAGCAGGCCCTCCACACTCCCAGCCCAGGAAGACCCATTCAAAATGCAGATGTATGCAAGTGAGGCTGAGTACCCTGTGTTTGGGGTGTGTCTGATAGAATGCACAAGGAGCTGTCAACTAAACCTAGCCAGACGTGGATTGTAAGGCACAGAAAGATTTAAGTGCAGAGAAATGCTCACTTTCTAAAAGTGGCATTTCTAAAATAGTAATATTAAATCCAAATTCACCAGTCAGCAGGATTTTGTATTACCATTCTGGCCATACTAAATATGACCTTCCTACTCCCTTCAGATCAGCAGCTACCACTTCAACAATGTATGAGGGCAGCCCCAATGTTAGCCTGTGAAGGGAGCAGGCCTCACAGTAGTGTAAAAACGAATTTAGGAGTTTTACACTACCAGGACATGTAAACTACACAGGTACATGTCCTGCCTTTTACCCACACAGCACCCTGCTCTAGGGGTTACCTAGGGCACACATTAGAGGTGACTTATGTGTAGAAAAAGGGGAGTTTTAGGCTTGGCAAGTACTTTTAAATGCCAAGGTGAGTTGATAGTAAAACTGCACACACAGGCCTTGCAATGGCAAGCCTGAGCCAAGGTAAAGGGGCTACTTAAGTGGCTGGCACAACCAGTGCTGCAGGCCCACTAGTAGCATTTAATCTACAGGCCCTAGGCACATATAGTGCACATTACTAGGGACTTATAAGTAGATTAAATAGTCCAATTGGGTATGATCCAAAGTTACCATGTTTAAAGGGAGAGAGCATATGCACTTTAGCACTGGATAGCAGTGGTAAAGTGCGCAGTCTAAAAACCAGCAAAAATGAGGTCAGAAAAAGAGAAGGAGGAAGGCAAAAAGTCTGGGGATAACCCTGCAGAAGGGCCATTTCCAACAGAAGACATCTGACCTAGTGGATCTACTCAAAAAGCCAGGTCATCAGTTTTCTGCTCAATTGAAGAAGTGAGGATGAGGCCCTGTGTGTACTGGCATGTCGTTCCATGCTTTAGGAGTGATGTTAGAAATGGGGTCTCTAGTTGGTTGTCGGTTTGTACCCTGTCCAATTAGGGACCCTCACTCTAGTCAGGATAAGGGAGATATCCCAGCTTAGATAACCCCTGCTCACCCCATTGATAGCTTGGCACGAGCAGTCAGTCTTATCTCAGAGGGAAAACACTACAAAAGGACACCACAAAAGTTTTAGAGAAATAGCCAATATTTATCTATATGAAACGTGACCAAAATGATAAAAAGCTGACATACAGTAGTAAAGATATGAATTTTGCAAAATTTAAAATAAAAATACAGTTGCTTGAAGTCGATAGCTCTACCTGTGTCTATCACAGCATTGTGATCAACAAAAACATTTTAGGCTGGCCGCGACATCGTGTGCCAGCTACAGTGTCGGGAAGACCCTCAAACAGTATCTGTGAATTACCTTTGGATTTGCAGGGCGTAGTCATCCTCGCAGTGAGCTCTGGAGAGCGGCATCGTTGGCATCACGGTGTTGGTTCTGGAGTTGGTGCTGGTGTTGTCCGGCTCTTGAAGTCACATGCGTTGCAGATCGAACTCCGGCTGATGAAGTCAGGCTCGCTGGTGTAGATGGCGTCGGGGCTGCGGTGTGAAGTGGGGCAATGCGACGTGGGGTGCCCAGAGATCAAAGTGCAGGCAGCACCTTGGTGATGGCGTCCACTGCCATCGGTGAGACCAGGGCTGCGGTGTGAAGCATGGCAGTGCGACGTGCGGTGTCACCAAGTCACAGCGCAGCCAGCGTCTTCGCCGTTGCTGAAGCACTGTCATCGGTAGGCCCGAGACAGCTCCAGGCTGTGTCTATGGGTCACGGTCCAGACCGGGATGTTGACGACACTGGAGTCAATGGTGCTGGCATCAGAGAACTGGGCCTGCTGTGCGGGACGGTGCTTCATGTTCCTCACAAGCGGTGTCCACAGACCACGGTTCAATCAGCTGTGCCAGTGTCAGCAGGAGAGGCGCCGTCGGGGATGCCTAGGCTGTGGTGTGAGCAGGCGATGCCAAAGTGCGGGGCCCACTGGTCGCGGTGCGAGCAGGGGCTCAGTGAAGTCGTCCAATGACAGCGTCGGTGAGACCAGGGTCATTGTGCACAGTGGGGCAGTGTGGCTCTGTGCGGCGTCGGCAGGTCACGGTGAAGGCCAGTGGTGTCGTTGACAGCATTTCAGTGGTTTTTCTCCTTGAACAGCACAAAACACACAGTTCCCAGTTCTGTAGGCAGATGAAACTGAAGTCTTCAAGATCTCTGAGACTTCCAACAGGAAGCAGGCTCTACTCCAAACCCTTGGAGAACTTTCTCAAGCAGGATACACAGCAAGGTTCACCCTTTGCTCTCTTTTAAGGCAGAAGGAGCAACTGCAGGCCAATCGAGCAAAGTAACACAGCAAAGGGACAGTACTCCTCCTCCGGCTCTTCAGCTCTTCTCCTTGGAAGAGATTTCTCTTGATTACAGAAAGATTCTTAAAGTCTGGGGTTTTGGGTCCAAAACATATACCCCTTTCTGCCTTTGAAGTTGACAAACTTCAAAGCAAAGTCTCAAGTATTTGCAAGATCCTTCCTTCTGCAGGCCAGGTCCCAGACACACACCAGGCGGTTGGAGACTGCATTTTGTGAGGGCAGGCACAGTCCTTTCAGGTGCAAGCAACCACTTTTCCCTCCACTCTAGCTCAGATGGCTCATCAGGATATGCAAACTTCACCCCAGCTCCCTTTGTGTCAATGTCTAGAGAGAGGTGCAAACAGCCCAACTGTCAAACTGACCCAGACAGGGAATCCACAAACAGGCACAGAATGGGTAAGCAAGAAAATGCCTACTTTCTAAGAGTGGCATTTTCAAACTCACAATCCAAAAACCGACTTCACTAAAAGGTGTATTTTTAAATTGTGAGTTCAGAGACCCTAAACTCAATATGTCTATCTTCTCCCAAAGGAAATCTATGAGTTAATCATATTTAAAGGTAGCCCCCATGTAAACCTATGAGAGGGACAGGCCTTGCATCAATGAAAAACAAATGTGGCAATATTTCACATGTAAACACACAAGTACATGTCCCATCTTTTAAATACACTGCACCCTGCCCATAGGGCTACCTAGGGTCTATCTTAGGAGTGCCTTACATGTATCAAAAGGGAAGGTTTGGGCCTGGCAAGTGGGTAAACTTGCTAGGTTGAACTGGTAGCTTCAAACTGCACACACAGACACTGCAGCGGCAGGTCTGAGCCATGTTTACAGGGCTATTTATGTGGACGGCACAATCAGTGCTGCAGGCCCACTAGTAGCATTTGATTTACAGGACCCGGGCCACTCTAGTGCACTTTAGTGGGATCTTACCAGTAAATCAAATACACCAATCATGGGTAAACCAATCACCAGTACAATTTATATAGGGAGCACTTGCACTTTAGCACTGATTAGCATTGGTAAAGTGCACAGAGACAATAAACCAGCAAAAACAGATCTGAAAAAATAGGAGGAAGAAGGCAAATAGTTTGGGAATAAGCCTGCAAAAAGGGCCATTTCCAACAAGTGATATAAGAGAAGGCTAGACCGCCAGATCTGATTTCCTGTATGCTTGGGATGTGTGCAAGGAGGAGTAAGGATGACCAGGGGTGTCTGGAAGGTTTGTGAAAGCAGATGCAATTGTTGAGATTTGCTGGGCCAGTGTTATGTAGTGCCTTGAAAGTGTGGGTAAGAAGTTTGAATTGTATGTGCTTGTGTATGTGGGAGCCAGTAGAGCTCCTTCAGGTGTGATGTGTTGTGAGCGCAGCGTGTGAGGCTGTGAGTGATTCTGCCCCCCAACTTCTGAATGGTCTGCAGTCTTCTCGTAAGTTTTTTGTTGATCCAGGCATAGAGGGTGTTACCGTAGTCCAACTTGTTTGCCACCTGGAAGTGCACAGCATTTTTCCAGGTGCTGATTGGGGGCCATTTGAAAATCTTCTTCAACATGTTC